>NC_141685.1:1812642476-1813985739 GCF_964263255.1 Lissotriton vulgaris
GTAGATTATTGATGCCACAACTCTTTCATTTTTTTTTTTTATTTCTGAAATTCTTTATTGTATATAGAAAAATATAATTTTACATACATGGAAGAGGCTTATACATGAGTGGAAAGAAGAAAAGAGAGAAAAGAAGAGAGAGGGGGGGGGGGGGGGGCATTACATACTCTTGAGATCGTTCGCCAGTTCGTGGTCTCATAGTCCAAAAGTCTCATAGTCTGGTAGTCCATATTGCGCCCATTGGTATACCTTGGCGTTTGTTGTCAGGCGGCTTGCTCCCCGCGCCACCCCGGGGGACAGTAGAGAGAGGTCTAGGTTATAGGTTATAGGTTGAGTAGGAGATGTGCTCGGTGCTCTGTTGGCACTAGCCTATTTCGGCCTGTGGCCCCAGATGTTCATGGCGGCTTGTGTGATGATGACAGGTAGTGATCTAATGATCCCCACATGGTCGACTGTTTGTGCGTCTTCGGTGTGTATTTTGCTGTTATGTTGTCCGCCCCCCTCAGGAACGTGACCCAGTTGAGCCACGCCTGTGGAGACGCCTTTGATGTGTCCTTCCAGTTAGTTAGGACGACTTTGACTGCGGCTGTCAGCATGAGATCTATGAGGTCCCTGTCCTCCGTTTTTGTGATCGCCTGGGATGTAAACCCTAGTGCTAGGCCTGTGAGGTCTGTTTGTATGTCTGTGCCTGTGATCTCGTGGATAAGTGTTCTGATCTTCCCCCAGAAGTCCTTGATTTTTGGGCATTTTAGTAAAAGGTGTTCTAAGTCTCCCCTTTCTTCATCACAGTTCCAGCACGCGTCGCTGTCTCTAATGCCTACAGTGGCTAAGCGAGCTGGTGTCCAGTATGCCTTATGTATCAGCCAGAATTTTGTCTGGTTCAGCGTGGCCGTTATTTTTTTCCGACTGGTGGACCTCCATAGCTCTGCTCTGGCTTCCTCACTGAGTGCTTGACCTGCTGCCTCCCCCCAGAAGTTCATGACCTTGTCATTGAGTCTGGTGTGTTTGGGGCTTAGGATCTTGTAAAGGTGTGCTACCTGGTGTCCCAGTGTGTTCAGACTGTTAGCCAGCTGTATTATCGAGGGTGTCTGGGTGTTGAGGTTAGCCTTCCTTATTGCGACCTTTATCTTCAGGAAGTTGTATAGTTCTACGCTCTCTAGGTTGTACTCTCCTTTCAGGGTGTCAAATGTTACGTCGGCGCCCTTTTTCTTAAAGTCATTGGCTGTGGATATGCCTTGGCTGTACCAGTCATGCATGTCTAAGACCTTACCCCTGTATTTTAGGGATGGGTTGTGCCAGATTGATTCGAAAGGCCCCCTTTTGATGCTCGTATTTAGCAGTTTGTCAATCTTGAGCAGAGCTCGTTTTGTGTTCCTGAGTATCGGGTTATCTTTTATTGCCGGGTGTTTGGTGGCCGTGAGGAGGGTGATGGGTTTCATGCCGTTTAGCAACCCTTGTTCTAATGTTAGCCATGCCGGGGTGTAGTCCTGTCTTGGGTCTAGCCAGTGCAGTCCCTGTCTAGCTAGACACGCCTCGTGGAATCGCTTGAAGTTTGTTATGTTTAGCCCCCCCTGTTCTTTTGATAGTCTAAGTTTTTGCATACTTATTCTGGCCCTCTTCCCTCTCCATAGGAAATCATTCAGTATCTTGTCTATCTTTTTGTGGAAGTCCTCTGTGTTGGTGAGGGGTAGCATGGCTAGCATATAATTGAGCATTGGTGTGATCATCATTTTAATTGTCTCCACCCTCCCCCACCATGTTGTGAACTTTGGCGACCAGCCGTCTACCTTGGCCTTGATTTTCTGGATTATAGCCTGTTCGTTATGTTCTAGTGTCGTGCTCAAGTTCCTCTCGAAGAGGATACCCAGGTACTTGATAGGTTTATTTTGCCACGCTAGACCTGATGTGCCGAGTACTGTCCTTGTTGTGTGGATGTTGAGGGGCTTGCATTCTGATTTATCCTTGTTAAGTTTGTACCCTGAGACCTGGGCGTACCTCTCAATTGTGTCTGTCAGTGCCTTGATGGATCTCTCTGGGTCCTCTGTCATTATTAGCACGTCATCTGCGTACGCTGCCAGTTTAAAGTTTTCCCCTCCTATTGGCACCCCCTTTATGTCTTCGTTAGTTCGTATCATTGTTAGGAGCGGTTCTATCGCTAGTAGGAAGAGGCCGGGTGAGAGAGGGCAGCCTTGTCGTGTGCCTCTGCCTAAATTTAGTGTGTTTGAGGTGCCTCCGTTCACAACCACTCGCGCTTTGGGGCTGTTGTAAAGCGCCATCACCATTCTTCTGTAGTTGGGTCCTAGCCCGAACTTCCCCATGCAGTGATCCAGGTAGGGCCATGAGACTCTGTCAAACGCTTTTTCGGCGTCCAGGGCTATCATGACGGCCGCTTTGCTGCTCTGGGCCGAGTGGTTGATGATATGGCATAGTAGTCTGGTGTTGTCATGGGACATGCGGTTTTTGAGGTATCCTACCTGGGAGTTGTGTATGAGTTTTGGTAGGTAGGCGTTAAGTCTATTGGCTAGTATCTTCGCGTATATCTTGCAGTCTACATTTATGAGTGAGATCGGCCTGAAGTTCTTCGCCTCTGTCATGTCTTTCCCTTCCTTTGGTATGACTATTATGTTTGCCTCCGCCATTGATGGAGTCATGCGTCCTTTGAGGACGCACTCCTCAAATACCTGTTTCAGAGTGGGTTGGAGTGTTGTCAGGTGTTGTTTATAGAACCCAGCTGTGAATCCGTCCGGCCCTGGAGCCTTGTTCTCTTTGAGGCCGACCGTGGCCTTCTTTATCTCATCCTCTGTGACCGTGAGCTCTAGAATGTCTCGTTCCCTGTCTGTTAGTGTGGGTGTAGCTATGCTTTTGAGCAGTTCCTCGCCCCCATCTTCCTTTAGTGTGTCATCTTTTGTGTAGAGACCCTCATAGAAGTCCCTGAAGACCTCGAGGATGTTTTTATTGGCGGTCTGGGCTTTGTTGTGCTTGTCTTTGATTGCCCCAATTGTGTGTTGTTTTTGTTTCCCTTTCAGGTAGCTTGCTAGGTTTTTCCCCGCTTTGTTGGCGGTGCAGAGGTTAATTGACTTGTATTTGTTGATCCAGGTCCCTGCTCTTTCGCTCAGTATCCTGTTGAGCTCATACTTCCGTTTGGTTAGCTCAGTGAGTGTGTTATTGTCTTCCAGGCTGGCTATGTGGCTGTTCTCTAGTGTTTTGATTTCTTTCTCTAGGTCTGCGATCCTATTGTTTCTCGCCTTGTTCATTTTCCCTTTTATTGTCATTACTACCCCCCGTATGGTTGCTTTAAGAGCATCCCATAGTACCTCTCTAGGCGTCTCTGGTGTGTCGTTGATTGTCAGGTATTCTCGGATTGCTGTGTCTATCTCTGCCTTCGCTTCTGTGTGTTGGAGGAGGCCGTCATCAAAACGCCACCTGCGTGTTGGCTTTTCATTGTGTCTGCCTGATAGTGACAGGCTTATGTGTGCGTGATCTGATATGGTCCTGGGTCCGATCTCTGTGTGGTCTATTAGGTGTGTGTGTGTTCCTGACATCAGTATGTAGTCTATCCGACTGTAGGAGTTGTGGGGGTTGGAGTAGAATGTGTATTCCCTGGCATCCGGGTTGCTTAGGCGCCACGGATCCTTCAGGCCTAGTTTCGAGCACAGGTTCTTGAGGATGTTAGGGCTAGCGGTTGTGTGGCGTCTGCAGGGGTGCTTGTCTATAGCTGGATCCAGGACTTGGTTAAAATCCCCTGCAACAATCAATAGATCTTCCATTGGTAAGTTGTGTAGCTGGGCACCTATCCCCTCCCAAAACTGTTTGTCTTCACTGTTCGGGCCGTAAATGTTTGCGACGTGGTAGGTCTCTCCTGCTCGCTTGAGGCTGGTCACTAGTGTTCTGCCCTGGGTGTCAGCTTGGTAGCTAGTGATAGACAGGTTCGAATTCTTGCTTATTAGTGTTATTACCCCATTCTTCTTGTTTTGTGCCGGCGATCCCACCACCTCCCCTATCCAGTTGGCTCTTAATCGCAAAATGTCTGCCTCTTCTAGCCTGGTCTCTTGTAACACATAAATGTCGCTCTTAAGTTTCCTTAGGTGGTCAAGCACCTTCCTTCTTTTAACAGGGCTATTTAGCCCTTTGACATTTAGGGAGACTATTTTGATGTCTGACCCTATGCTGCTCTGCCCGTTATGTGTCATTAATGCTGGTGTGCGTTCGCTGTGCTGGTGGGCTTCTCTTAGGATCATTTGTCCCCCTAGCCATGTGCCTGTTTATGTGTTCCTGTTTCTTTGTGCTCCTACTTGGTGCTGGTGTGAAAGAGAAATAAAAGATGCAAGAGATGCAGAGAAAGAAAAGATAGTCAGTAAGCCCATGTACAAAACCTCCCCCTCCCCATTTCCCCTCCTCCCCCCTCCCCCACTCTCGCCTTCCCACCCCCCGCCCTCCCTTACTTGCAAAAAGGGTGTGCGACGACAAAGTTCCTCTGCCCGCATCATCCCTGAGGTAGAGTTGGTTATATCTTTGGCAGTTGTGTTCTTCCATGTTCGGGTTTCTTTTTTGTCTTTTAGCCCTTCATTCTCTCAGTCTCTATCTGCATCTGCATCTGGGCTTAACCTTCAATCCTATGTGCTGCATATACGCTGCTCTGTGCGTCCTGTCGGTCCTCACTGTTCGCTTCTTTACTCTAATTGCTCCTCTAGCGGCGACGCGCTTCTCTTTGCTGCCCCTGGGCTTTTGTTCTCTTCCATATCTTCCACTGCTGGACCTTGAAGATATTGTTTTAGGGCCTCCGGGCATTCGAAGAACAACGTCTTCCATTTGTCTGTCACCTTGAATTTCGTCGGGCTGACAAAGCTGAACGTGGCTCCTCTTCTTCGCAGGGTGTCTCTTTGCGCCAGGAAGCCTTTCCTTAGTTCCACTGTCGGTTTCGAATAGTCTTGGGTCAGTACTATCTTGCTGCCAGCCCATGTTAGATTCTGATTTTTCCTGGCGAAAGCAAAAATGGCCTCAGTCTGATTGAGTCTCAGCGGGTTACAGATTATCGCTCTTGGGCCTCTGCCTGTGGTTGGTTTTCCTGCTGGTATTCTGTAGGCCTTTTGTACCTCAAAGCCTCTCTGGAAAGTGATACCTGTGAGTTTTGGGATCATCTCCTCCAGCATGGCGGAACAGGAGCCTGCCTTATCTTCAGCTCCCTCTGGCACTCCCAGTATTCTTATGTTGCCCCTTCTGGCCCTATCGTCCTTCTCCGCTAGCTGTTTTTGTACCGCCTGCGTGGCTTTTCTCAGCTCTGTTATCGCCTTGGTGTTCCTGCCCGTTTCATCTTCTACCAGGCTTACTCGGCTTTCTGCAGCTTCTATTCTTGTGTTTGTTTTGTGCAGGTCCGCTCTGATGGCCGCCATCTCCAGTTGCATGTTCTCCAGCTTGAGTTTTGTCTCTCTTCCCACCTCATTGCCCTCGTTTACCTTCCGCAGGATCGTTTCCAGCGTTACCGGTTCTCCTCTTGCTTTGGTTGGGGATCCTTGGTTGTCAAATTTCGGTTTTTTCTGTTGGTCACCTGCCAGCTTCCCGTCGCTGCCTGCCATTGTTCGGATGCCCCTCCTTGACAGGATGTTAATCAGTCTTCCTCCTGCTTGCACCACCTTGGGTGTACTCGTTGTTTGTGCCTTTACCGCCTTGGGTTGGACAGCTTGTCTGTATCTGCTTGGCTCTCTGATGTGTCTTGTTCTCGTTTTTGCTTTTGCTCCGGCCAGTGTGCTGGCTGCCTGGTTGTGGCTCGCACGGCCACTGGTCCGCTGGTCCCTTTTGCTATTTTCGGCTTCGCTTGGCTTCGCTTGGCTTCGCCTGGCTAGAGGGGGTTGTGCTGGGGTGCCTGGGCGCTTTTGTCTTGACAGGCTGGGTATCTCGCACCCCTCCTACTGCTCAGCGGTCTTATGAGCTGCGCTGTATGTTTCCTCTGTTTCTGTTTCTGTGTGTCTTGTGGATATGTGGCCCTCTCAGGCTTGGGGTGCTTGCTCCTGGCTTCTGGCTTCTGGCCCTGCTCGTTGCCTCTCCGGGGCTGTGTTTCCCGCTTCGCCTCAGTTGCGGCTTGGCATGTCGCGGGTCTTCATTTCGCGCTGTTTTCTGCGGGTCACCCTTAGTCCGCCTTAGTCTGCCCTTAATGCAGCCCCACCTTTCTTGGTGTTGCCCCGCATTCGCTGCAACTGTATATTAGGGCCCCCTGTCACGCTGTTTCTGCGTTGCGCTGATCACCCTTAGTCTGCTGTTTATGCAGCCCCCCTTTCTTGTTGCTCGGTGTCAGTGCTAGTGTCAGTGCTAGTTGGCACCCTCCCCCTTCGCTCTTGCGTCCTCTGGAGCACCCTTCTGCTGTGGCTGATCTGTGTTAGACACTCCTGCCTCCAGCTGATCCGTTTGTTCCGTTTGTCTTTGTGTCCTTGTTATTTGTGTCCTTGTTATGCCCTTTGTTATGCCCCCCCTTCAGCGTTGTAATGACTCCTCCGCTTCTGGCGCGTTCGACACACCGCCTCCAGCCTCCGGCTGATCCGTTTGTTCCGTTTGTCTTGCCTTGTTATTTGTGTCCTTGTTATGCTCCCCCCCTTCAGCGCTCTGATGACCTCTCCGCTTCTGGCGCGTTAGACACTCCGCCTCCAGCGCTCACCTCCGGAGCTCTTGCCGCCGCCCTTCGCGCCTTCCTTGAGCTCCGCTGGGTCCCGCTGGCGCTCTCTGGCATTCGCCTCTCCTGTCTCACCGTCACTCTTCTTGGCTGGTATTACTTCCGGTTGTCTGGCTCTTCCGCTTCCGGGTCGCTTGGCAGCCTACCTTTCACCTTCCGCTTCAGATCGGGGAAGACTTCCGGTAATGGCGCCTCACCTCCGCTCACTTCCGGCTGCCTGGCGTCGACCCTCCGGGCTTCGCTTTGAGGACACACCGCTTGCAAGGTAGGGGGGCACTTACTCTCCGCTCCTTCCTTCCACACTGCAGTTTGGCTTCTTCTTCTTTGTGTTGTCGTCCCTTAGGTGGCTCTCGCTATCAGTCAGCTGGCCTCGCACGCTTCAGTTGCGGGTGTGTCTTGGGGTTGCTCCGGTCCCTCTGAACAGCCTCGGAGGTGCCGCGGTCGCGTCTCCGACACGGAGCTCCTTCACCTCACTTCTTGTTCACCGCTGTCCTTCACCCCTCGCTTCACACCGCCATCTTGCGTCTCGCTTTGTTGCCTGCCCGGTATGTTCGTGGGCTAATTTCTCCGTCGTTGTTGTGCTTCCCGTTCTTCCTGCTCTTCGGTTCGTTGCGCAGGACCTTCCTACACCTTGTGCACTTTCTATTGTTCCGTGGTAGTCGGTATTTTCCTGTTTGGCTGGTGGTTTTCCCCTCAGGGGTGTGGAGCTGCCGGACCTAGACGACCGTCTCCATTGCCGTCCAAGCCACGCCCCGCAATGGAGTTTCTTTGTATTTTCTTGACATTGCAGATTTATTCTGATGCTGCAGGAGTAAAGGGTTTTGGCATTATTTTCTGGGAGAGTAGTAGGTGTGCTGAGAGTTTGCCACAACAATAACTCAGTGTAGCTTTTTTGGAGCACTTCCCTTAAGTTGTGGTATTGTATGTGTGGGGGGAGGAACTTAAAAATAGGAGTTATGTTCATTGTTGAAAACATGACAGTTGTAAAGCTTGTTAATAAACAGAAAGCTAGAGATTTGAGAGTTTTGTGACTTTTACACACATTTATGCTACGGGGTTTACAGCTTAATATTATCTTTAAAGGACGACCCGTGCTGGAGCGAAGAATAATAGAAATGTGAAGTGTCCTCCTGCCACAAGTAAGGACTTAACTATGCTTCAGTACTCCGCTAATCCCTTCTCCAGCCCTCCTGTTTCCAAACCTGGCCAGTTTCTTCCCCTTTCCCTAGTTCAGGGGACATTGCCTCAGTTTATAGGGGAGACTCCATACGTGTAAGGTAGATTCATGTTGACACACTCACCGACCTCCTAGGAGGAGCAACCGGGACTGTCAGCTCACAGTAGCAGAAGATATATCTGCCAAATGTATTATAAACGATCTAAACTGTGTTAACAAGCCTTTCTGTAATCCCCCCTCCCCCCCAATGGAAATTGTAATGTCATAACCCCAAGTTTTGAAAAGCCCCAAAAAATAGTATTTTAAAATAAAAAATATACATTGCTAAGGCAGAAAAAAATTAAGGTATACCGGACAAAATGGAGTGGTTGGTACAGGAAACTACCAGAGGGTTTTCCTGAAAAGTGGTATTTTGAGGGAAGGGGAATTCTGGAGCGGGTGCATCCATCCCTCAGGGGGAGGGGAAGAATAACGTTTGGGGCTTTGAACCACACTACCCGAGCTCGCTTGGGGATGCTTGTTGGAGTGTGATCGAGAGCTATTGGGTAATGCAAGGAAAAGGCGGTGAGCGGAAGAAGAAAGAAAAGAGGTGGAATAGTATATTTTTTGTGTTGATGCAATTATCATCAAATTGGGAGTTTTAGGGGCAGGGTAATGACAGAAATTGAATGTATTAGCGAGGTTGCTTTTTTTTTACAATTCGTAATGTAATTTTTGATTAAATGGTACTGCAAACCTGTCTTAATAAAGTGTGCCTTTTTGCTATCTAAAAAGATAGGTATGTTTGATGTCCTTGCACGCACGATGTAGAGACCCAGTGGGAGCAAAGCGACAGCCAGTCTCCTCCAGGATGACTTTGGGAAAGTGGCACAGGCCAATGGACAGTATAGATTGAGGGAGGAATGGGGTGGGTTTAGGTTTAAAAGTATATATATGGGCAGACATAAGGCAGGTAGGCACCCCAAGGAACCAGTACCAGTTGGGAGGCAGGGAAATGTGAGACTCAACCTCCCATCCTGTAATTTAATCCTTACATTTAATGTTTTTGGCAGTGCATACATTATGCCACATAATGGCAGGCCGTAGTTTTTTTTATCATAGGCAGCAGTTTTGGGGAGTGGAGAGTCTGGAGAGGGTGTATCCATCCCTCGGGGGCAAGGAGAGAGCACACGAGAGGAGAAGTTCAACGTTTTGGGCTTTGAACCACACTAGGTGAGTAGTTGCCTTGGGGATGCTTGTTGAGGTGTGATTGAGAGAGACTGAGAAATGCAAGGAAAAGGTGGTGAGTGGAGGAAGAAAGGAAAGAGGTGGAAGTGTATGGGTTTTTTGTTGATGCATTGTTCATCAAGTTGGGAGTTTTAGGGGTGGGGAATGATAGAAATGTAATGTATTAGCGAGGTTGGGGATGTTTTACAATGTATTATGCAATTTTTGATGACATTATACTACAAACCTGTCTTCGTAAAGTGGCCTTTTTTGCTCACTAAGATGATTGGTGTGTGGTGTAATTGCACGATTCGGCCTTACTGTGATTGGGCATAAACGAGGAGGTAAGTAGCAAACCACTCTTATCAACTCTTATCTAGCACGTTCTTGGAAACCTTTTGGAAATAAGAGATTATTTGTGTGAGGCTGGTGCTTTTTGAGCACCCGTAAATAGCGTCAGTGGCTTGCTTCGCCAGACGCAGGATAAAACGTTCAGAATCTGCATTTGCCTGTGTGATGAATTGGAGGATTAATACTGCCAGTGCCGCATCATACTCATCATTGTGGACGATATTGGAGAGCGTCATTAACATTTTTTGGACTTCTTCGGCCACCAGGTGAAGGTGGATTGACCTTTTTGAGGAAGGGTCTGTGTCTTTTGTGACTTTCAGTTAGTTCTTGAGTCTCATCATTCATATTTTCCAACATGTTTCCCCTGTGGAGGGTGGAGAGAGCATATTAAACGGTTGGATTGCATTTACAGTGATGCCGAGCATGGCGGGTGATTGAGAGCATGAGTGCTGGAGAGCAACAGAGAAGTCTTCCTGGCTTGGCCACGCAGAAAGACACACTCTGTATCTCAAGTGTGGTGCTCAGTGTAGTGCTTAGCTAGGGGCACACGGGTGAAGTGTAGCTGGTAAGTCTACCTCCCCTGGGAAGACCTTGCATTGAGGGTCGTATGGCCAGGTGATGCTGGTGGGCTTGTAGGTGCAGATGGGGCTCTCCAAGGCGCGTGCTTGCTGCCAGGTCAAGTGAGCCTGCTTCAAATGTGCTGAGCATCCAGGCAGGGTGTAATATTGATGATCACCAATGGGGGGCAGTAGTGGCATGTGATCTGCTCTCACATTCTCAGTGTCCAGCTGGTTAAGTTTAGACTCTGATAGCACCACTTGGTGCCACGGGTACAGTAGGGATTGCAGCGCAGGTCCAAAAGCAACCATCATATTGCTCTTTTCGTGACTAATGTTCCAATGGGAGGTATGTGTCTAGTCCTGTTTCTATGACTGAGTGCTGCAGCTGAGCCACAATGTTGTTCTAATTCCATGACAACGTGCTCGATTGACAGGACATTCTGCTCCTTTGTATTGCGTGAATGAATGCTGCATGTAGCTTCCCTTCTGTCGTCTGTCCGTGACCATATGCTCAACTGGAGGTGACATTATATCTAAGTTCTCTATCAAAATGCTCCAGTGAAGTTGTAATTCTAGTCCTGTCAAGGTTAAAGGCTGCAGCCATTTGGGGATCCTAATGGTCCAACACTGTTTTATGTGCCTTCCTCGTACCGTTTCCCCTCAATGGTGTGTTTCAGTACATTATCTCGCAAAAAGGGTCCACGTGAGCCACTCTGACCGTCAATTGCAGGTAATACATCTGTTTTAATGTCCATGTAGTCGAGAAAATCAATCCCACATCCAATTAAGTGTCCAATCTTCTTTAATCAAAAAGAGGTAACTAATTACAATTCCAGCCAGCCAAAACGTGCTTAGGGTAATTATTCACTTCTTTAATGCATATTAGCTCGCCGTGATAGTCATTTTAAGTACAGAAATCTAGCACAGAACTTCAGAGCTGGGAGCTAGATATAAAAGACATTTCCTATCCTCACATGTGTCATATACATCTCTCACTATGTCCTGTCTCTTGTGTTATAATAAAAATTGAAAAAAGCGCCCACTGTCACCACAGGACTGGAAAAGCAATGGGCCGGATTCACAGAACTAACTTAAGATAAAATCCTAAACGTACTACCATTTTGGTATTTACAGAAAGCACTTACTCATTTTGGTATTCACAGAAGGCACTTACTCATCGATGAGTAAGTGATTTCTGTGAATACCAAAATTAGTAACTTTACTCCTTTTGAGTGACTTACTCATTTTGGTATTTACAGAAGGCACTTACTCATTGATGAGTAAGTGCCTTCTGTTAATACGAAAATGAGTAAGTACCTTCTGTGAATACCAAAATGAGTAAGTGCCTTCTGTGAATACCAAAATGGTAGTAAGTTTAGGATTTTGTCTTAAGTTAGATCTGTGAATCGGGCCCTATCTGCGTTGGCGCTTGTCATGCATGGCATTTTAGTACACCTCATAATTTGTCTGCCACCCACCTAGAGTTTGATTCCACTTTTCTGGCAAAGCTTTATTTACTACTGATAATTTTAGGGGAAAAAACTGTTCATAAAGTCCGCTCTTTTCCTAAGGTATATAATGGGAAGGGTTCATCACGGCCGTCAGGTGAGCTGCCTCAAAGTCCTGTGCCCAGATGAAACCAAACTCGGCGCCCAGAGCTCTGCCAGCTCTCAGATCTCTGCAGGCCTGGCATGATTGTGGAAACTCACACCTCATGCCATTCTAGACATGGCGGAGCCGGATGTGAGGGTGTTCGGTGTTGGAATGTGACATTTAAACGTCATATGACCCTCAGACGGGCAGCACCTGATTTAATTGTGCTGGTCAAGTGAAATAATAACTCTTCTTTCATGAGGGGCTCAAGCTTCTGAGGGCTTTGTTCTACAGCCGCTTTTTCTTGCAGCACTGTGCACTGTGGTAGTAACTTATTTTTAAAAGCCACCAGTTATCCAACTTTACGTTTAGCGAACTCCAGAGTCCTTCTCTCCCTTCAGCAGGGCAACTCTTAAGGGGAAGAGGGGAATATTGCCCTGCAATGTGGGATGGAATATTCCTTTGTGATGGGGTTAGCACTGAGGGGCCTGCCTCCCTCTCTAATGGCATAGCCAATCTATAAATGATGGAATGGAATGCTACACAGAGGAGTTGCCAGTTTTTGAGAAAATAAGGCTGAAGCATTTAAGCTGTGACTTTATTGATGTCCAGCCATTTAAAGCTAAGTATGGTTTGACAACCAAAAACCTATGAAAACATTTGGCCAGCAGGAGTGAAGATAAGCTAAGGAAACGAAAGGGAGTACGTGGAGTAAAGTGCAAGAGGAACTAAATTATACAAAAAGATGATGGATGGAGTGCTTAAATTGATCTCAGCCACTGGTAATTACGCAGGCCACATCCCAATACATTATTATCTTGCACACCATGCCACCCCAATTCGGAAAGAGAATCCAGTACTGAGTTGCTTGTGTTCTGGTTCAAGAAGGACCTGGCTTGGCAGTTCAGGCTGGACGGTTCCCATGAGGAGCAGGGTCAAGACTGATTTGTATATGGCTGGGTGCAAACTGAGGTGGCATAATGAGCAAAAAACGATCGCTTGGGATGGGGGCCGAGCGATTGTAGGTGGCTGAGATTAATTAAAGCATTCCATCGATCATCTTGTTGTTTTTGCATTTGATGGCCTAAGTACACCAGGAATACCCAGAAATGAGTCCCAGACTCACTGTACACTTGAACCAAGCTATACCTGCCTGAGGAGCAAAACTGATCCTGGGTTGCTGCTTGTGTTCTGGTTCAGAGAGGGCCTGACCTAGCAGTTCGGTCTGGACTGTTCCCATGAGGAGCTGGGCCAGGTCAAAACTGATTTGCATATGGCTGGGTCTAAGCAGAGGTGGCATGCCACTGGCTCAGATTAATTTAAGCATTCCATCCATCACCTTGCAGTGAAAGACAAGAGACCAAGTACTGGCCATGTTCTTGAACCAAAGATTGCAGAAAAGCTATGCATGATGGGAAGGGACCTTTTGATATTTGGGATTTTGTTTTTTTTTACAACTTTACACTCGCCTATCTTTTATTTGTGTACATTTCATGCGTTGATTGTAGAGTTTATTGTTTTGTTCAGGAGTGATGACAGATGCGCCCTACTAAATTCCTGCTTTCTCCCTATTATCTTATTCCTACCGCGATTTAGATTTATTCGTTGTTCCAAGTTGAAGGCTTTCGGAAACGCTGCCGATCATTTCAGAGTAAGTTAACGTCGGTGAGCGGCCTTGTTACCAGCCTGCTGTTGGGGCGTCAAATATGCCCCCGGTGGTTCGCACCTACTAGGCTCCAATCAAAATACTGCAAGCCTTTCAAACGCTCAGTCCTGAGACCTGGGAATATTACAGTGCCCGAGAGGTATTTTATGGACGACACAAATGTAGACCAAGAAATTGACTTTGAAGGTTAAATTGTGTCTGCACTGCTCTTTTCGATAGTTACTGTAGCGCTCAGGTTTGTGGGAGGTAGCCCGCAGAAACCTATGCATGAAGTGCATGTGGTTAGTTTTATAGGAAGGGGGACCTTTTACACCTTTGCTTCTTGGCGAAAGTGGTGGTTAAAACTCTGAGTTATGCCTTTCTGCTCAATATTATACCTGCTGTGAATGAATCAGGCGTTTGCTAGTAGTAGTAAGGAAGGAAGGACAATTCCAAATCGAAAAACATCTTTAAGATTTGCTGCAGCAGGGAGGGTGGGATGGATTTTGATTTTATATTGTATTAGTGTGTCACAGGGAAGAATTTCTACTGATTGACAAAGCCACTAATTGTACATTGTAAGCACCTCTTCACTCCCACCATCCTCTTCTCGCTCTAGGTCGGTGAAATTCACGGATTTGGTTAGACTTAAACTCTCTCCTCCCACACCTCATTCAAGGACTCTTGTTGGTCTGAAAAAACTCTTTGTAGTAATCTAGTTTCCATCTTCTATGTCTATGTTTTATCAGAACATTACCATGTCTTTTCCATCCCTATGGATACAGAATGTTGGGATTTGAATACTGTTCAATGTTCCTGTGTGGTTAGTTCCTGGGAGCTCTTGTGACTAATGGCTAATAAATAAGATCTGACCCATCATCTGTGGTCGTGTGGGCTTACTTCAAATTGGCGACGAGGTCTGGCCATTAGTCACCTAACCCACGTGTGTAACAGCTTTGCATCTGTCTTTGGAGTCATATTGCAAGAAAAATCGGAATATATCCTATTCTTACGCTGATGGGATCAATGATCTCAGCGTGTATCAGAAGCTGTGTCAAAAGCTGTGTTTAAATTTTACGCTGATGGGATCAAGGATCTCAGCGTGTAACAAGAACTGTATTCAACGTTGATGGGATCAAGCATCTCAGTGTGTCTTCAACAGTATTGCTATCTCCGTGGAATGCTTTAAAAACTGTGAAGGCTTTTATTTCTAATTTTCTTCCTTAGAAAAGATTTATACCACTGTAAGTTTAAATCGCAAATGCTCTATTGTCTTTGAATGTAATTCGTTTTTAGTGAAACTTTAAAATGCATATGCCATTTGATTCTTTTTCTTTGCTTTATAATGTTTTATTCTTCTCATCTTCTTCTCATTCATTCTTACATTTTTAGGTTTTGATCTTTGTGAAAGAAGGGAAATGTTGTAGTAATCTAGTTTCCATCTTCTATGTCTATGTTTTATCAGAACATTACTATGTCTTGTCCATCCCTATGGATACAGAATGTTGGGCTTTGAATACTGTTCAATGTTCCTGTGTGGTCAGTTCCTGGGAGCTCTTGTGACTAATGGCTAATAAATAAGATCTGACCCATCATCTGTGGTGTTGTGGGCTTACTTCACTCTTCATGGTTCTTTTTTTTTAAAAACATAGTTTTATTAGAAGAGTGCATTACAGTACATTATCAGGCATAGCATCATACACCGTCTCGTTGTAGCAGATTCTTGACACAATCAAACTCCTCATTTCCCTCCATTGTGCATTACCCACACCGGTACTAAACCCACAGTATTTCTTGCAGTTAATGTGCTAATATTTAAAATCTGCTTATGTAACAACGTGTAGTATTACAAGTCCAGTTTTAAATGCAAAGTGCATTGAAAGGAAATGAAATTGTATTCAAAAATGTGATTTTCAATTGTATTATCATTCAGGGTTTCTAAAGTGCGGCTACTTACCCGTGAGGGTCTCAAGGTGCCGTGGGGCAAGGGGGCACAGCAGATTAGACTAAGTGCCAGTGGTGGCTCCTCCGCTAAGGGTGGAGGAGCATTGCCACTCTACTCAGCAGCAGCAAAAGAAAGCAAAAAATCAAATGATAATAACTAATGTTATAATCATTTTCTTTTGTCCTCCGGCTGCAGTGGCTTGGTTGAGTGGGCGGGCGGGGCTCAGAGCAGGGGAGTAGTGGTACAACCCTTTTTAGTGCGCCTTGACCTTTTGTTTGGCCCTCTCTGACCGGCCAAAACAGTCATGCGCACTTTCCCTGTTCTACAGCCTGCATGGAGAACCTGCCCACCCTGTCACAGCGCTCAGACCAATCACAACACTGTATTACAGCGCTGTGATTGGTCAGGGTAGCCTGGCTGTGCTTCCTGTTCCTGAAATCGGTCGCAGGAGAGCAGGAGCACGGACGCGGGACCCAGCTGCAAGGTATATTTTAATTTATTATTATTCTTTTTCTCATTGCGACCGGGGTGCCCTCCTCACCACCCGCGAGCCGTGCCGGCTGCCACTGCTAAGTGCTGAGTTCATCCGAGGAGCAGGTCTAGAGGTCCATCCTGAATTGCGTAAGCGAGGGTGATTTCCTACAGTGGGTGGGCAGTGTGTTCCATGTCTCCGGTTCTAGTCTTGCAGATTCATGGAATGGTAGCTAGGGAAAGCTGGGCGGAGGGGAGGTGTCTGTTGGGTACATGGAATGTGAAACAGTGATTTAGGTATGCAGTTTCGGCGTTGTGAAGGGCTTTGTATGTGTGGGTGAGGAGTTTGAAGGTTATTCTTTTGGCAACTTGGAGCCAGTGGAGGTTGCAGAGGTGTTGAGTGATGTGGCTGCAACTGGGGATGTTGAGGATTAGTCTTGCTGCAACGTTCTGGACATTTTGGAGTCTTCTTAGGAGTTTCTGGGTGATGCCGGCATAGAGTGTGTTGCCGTAGTCAAGTCAGCTGCTGATGAGGGCATAGGTGACTGTCTTCCTGGATTCGGTGAGGATCCATCTGAAAGTCTTTTGAAGCAGGCGGAGTGTGTTGAAGCAAGCCGAGGAGACAGTGTTTATCTAGCAGTCCATTGTGAGTGAGGAGTCCAGTATGATGCAGAGGTTCCGTGCATGGTTCATGGGGTTAGGGGGACTTCCTAGAGCAGAGGACCACCAGGAGCCCTTCCAAGCAGAGAGGGAGGCTCCCAGAATGAGGACTTCTTTCTTGGACGTTTTGAGCTCCAGGCAACTGTCCTTCATCCAGGCGCCGACAGCTTTCATTCCTTCGTGGAATTTGTTCCTTGCGACAGTGCGTTCTTTGGTAAGGGAGAGGATCAGATGGGTGTCGTCGGCGTAGGAGACGATGTTGAGCCTGTGGTTTCTGACAATGGCTGTGAGGGAGGCCATGTAGATGTTGAAGAGGGTGGGGCTAAGGGTGGAGCCCTGGGGTGCTCTGCAGCTGATCCCTGCCTGTTTCAAGAGGTGGGAGTCTAACTCGTTGTGTTCTGCTTGTGAGGAAGGAGCAGATCCAGTTGACGACCTTGTCTCGGTTACCAGCATTGGGATGTCTTGTGGCTAGGGTGCGTTGGGAGACGGTGTAGAAGGCAAATTACATTGACATTATAGAGTAGGCTTACCCAGGCATATAAAGAAAGAAAAGTGCAATGTGGGATCATGTGACTTTTTGCTGACAATTTCTTTTTAATATGCTGGGGAGGATACAATACTAGATGCTTGCATCAAGGATGGGCCTAAATATTGAGCTTGTCAGGTGTGCTGATTAAGGCTGTGACAGCAGCCCTGGCATCAAATGGGCCTGTGGCAGAGGGGAAACCTACGCTGGCTAAAAGCTACAAATCTTTGTCATTTTGATTCACAATTCAGAAAAGTGCTGGGACTGTTTGTTCACCCTCAGTTTGGGCTGTGGGTGTTCTAATTGTAAATAGTAGCTGGTTGTTTATGCATCTACATTGGCCTTTATGGGGCCTACAAAGGAATGCCTGGGGGAGAGGAAGAGGGTTCATTTGCCAGGACACCAAGCACAGGCCTGGCCACAGTGAACAAACAGGGAAAGGGTGCCTTATTGCAGAGAATGCACGACCCTCAGGGCATCCGCAAATTTGTGCTGCCCTGGGGTAAGCCCATTCAAGTGAAACACAGAGTGGCAGCTTCAAAGCCGCTATGTGTTTCACTGTGTCATATACTCACTGTAGTCTATGTGAGTATATGACCTTCAATCGGTATTCGTCTGTCAATGTATTCGGGCGCAAAAGGACACAATATCTCTCGTGGTAGCACGCTATTATTTACGTAGCTTCGGGTCGGGTACGACCCACTTCTGTGTAACACGCCCGAATCCGCTGTGTATGTTCAGCGCCGCTGCGTATTTTTCACGATGGTGATCCCAGTGTCACCATCGTGAAAAATACGCGGCGGCGCTGAACATTGACAGACAAATACCGATTGAAGGTCATATACTCACACAGACTACAGGATTATTCATATACACAAGGGTCGTCTACAGTTTCATTGATATCATTCTACCTACGGTCACGGGCCCAGCTGGGTTGGAAGTATCACCAGCAGAGCGACCTAATGATGCTATACAGCCACTCATAGCCCTGAGGATTCGCAATACCGATGAAACACGTGTCGGCTGGCTGTTTTACTAAATAAAGGACTCCACCGGACTACTCACCCTTTGGAGATTCCTACATCCCTCTGTCGCTTTGCACATCATTTATCTGTTTGAATGTCATTGAACATTGTTTACTATTGAGTGCATTGGGTATACTTGTTTTTCATGTCATTTGGTAGTTTACTACCAAACTTCGAGTGGTTCTAGGGCTCTCTACTCACCCAGGTGCACCGCCCCATTGGCCAAGTTAATATAGTGTGTTCACCTTAGGTTGCGCACCCAGTGTCCTTTACTGACTCAAAGCCTTCCAGTTTTGTTCTTGCTATATACAACATACAAGTGCAATCAAATCAGCCTGGAAGGGCTGGGAGGTGAGTCAATTTGTTGGCTTGTACTAGACAAGCCCTGTCACTCATCTCATCGCTGTCAACTGTGAAATATTCCTTCCTGTTCTCATTATGGCGCCAGGGTTCAACATGATGCTCTGCAGAAGTCGACAATGCCATAGTAATGAGAAACACATCTCTACCGCCTTCCCATGTGGTACATTTCAAATACCCCTCTTTCTGCCCTCAAGAACATATGCCAAAAATTATTTTTTAATTAAGGTGCTGTTATCATATTAAATTAAGAAACAGGAGGGCATTTTTCCTCATCTTTAAACTGGAACAGAACAATCCAACCTGAAATACCATGGTGATCTACTGAGAAAGCACTAAATAATGTATTAAATGTAGATGTATTTTAAACGTGCAACAGAATTTTACCACACATATTTTTACAGTGTATACTGTATGTCAGGTTTTCTTTGGTGTACGAGACAGGAATGTTTAGCACAAGAGGTAGGTATCAGAAAAAAAGAACTCGGGACGGAAGCTGACTTACAAATAATTTTTATGAAGTTTGTACTGAAACGCACCCTGGTTCGTAAAAAGCAGTCAATGTAATTGAGGCATGTGCTGCTTTTTTTTTAGGTCCACTGATGTTAAGCTGGAAGAGGGGTGAACTATTTAGAAAGTATTAATAATTAACTGCAACATACCTTATAAATTGCATGTTTGCCAGTGGTTTCAAAGCTCGCATTTCACAGAAAAGAGGTCTTTCTGCGAATTGATTCAGTGTTGAATTATTCTGCCGGATATTTAGATTCCATTAAAAAATAAAAACAGGTTAAACCCAGCATTTCGTCTTTCATTCAGGGCTAATATAGAAGACACTCCTAGAACCTAGAACATTAATCAGCACATCTGAGAAGCTCATCCTTATGGTATCTTCCAATGCATCCTCCCCAGTGTGTGAAAATGACAATTGTGAGCAAAGAACCCCCCTCAGCAAAAAGTTACACTTTCCCACATTGCACTTTATATTGTTTCTTTATATATGTTATGTTTTATTTACAAGCCCCTTGCGCCACCAGAACGTCACTTTTTCCCCAAATTAAAAGTGACTCACCAGCGGCGCAGGGGCTTGTATATAAGCCCCCAAGTCTTTAGCATTAATGTGCTACAAAAGGAAAGTTCATTTTAGAATGCATGTTTTTAGTTTCTATACAATGCTCTTTTCAATTAAAATGTGCTTTATAATATTTGGACCCGACCCTCTTTGCAGGGTCACCCCCAGATGTTTGCCTCCTGTTGCTGACCCGTTTTTTTGTTGGCATTAAGACTCTGTGCACTTTTTTTCCTGCTAACCACTGCATGTGTTCTCTCCTTAAAACAAGGTACCATTGCTCTACTCCTAATTGGCACATTTAATTTACTTGTATGTCCTAGTAAATGTTACTGCCTGGTGATAGGACATTTGATATGTGGTTACCTGACCAAGAAGATCATGCATCTCCTAAAAAAAGAACCATGAAGTTAATAGTTGTTAAATACTTCTTCAGCACCTTCGTGCTGGGACACATATTCATGTTTTGGATTTAATATGCCGCTGCTGTGGTGATAGCAGGGACAAGCTGGTCTGCATCTGAGAAAGAGAAGCAGGAGAGAACTGGCTGAATCCGGTCTGTGTTCAAAATCAATACTACAGGCAATTTAGGTCTGAAAACTGAAATGAACAATGCAGGAAGTGATCGAAGAGGAAAACTTAGAAATACCAAGGCCTTTGTTTCCATTCTGATTGAAGGAAGCGCCAAGTAGGGGTCCTAACAGAGTAGGCGGATCGAAGCTCCATGGAGGTGAACTGCCCGTAAGGGATATTGAATTTGCTCAATAGAAAGAATACACGTCCTTTCCAGCAGTGCCCTACAAAGACGATGCAGACTAGAGGGGGGCAATTATTGAGCTATTTCCTTAGAACAGTTCATATGGTGACTTAAGATCCGGAGTATGCCGGCTGGAAGGAGAGCGGTTCCTTGCAATGGACTATACGCAATGCATTATCACTATAGATGGCAATAGTTGCCACGATTCAAGACGTATATATAAAACTTGTTCCTAATGAGTCGTGGGTGGACGACATAGCATGACTCCAGCGAGAGCCAGACTTCTGAAGATCCATATATTCGCACTTAGGGAATGGTCAAGTCAGAGGGTTGGTTGATATATATATATATATATATATATATATATATATATATATATATATATATATATATATATATATATATATATATATATATATATATATATATATATATATATATATATATATATATATATATATATATATATATATATATATATATATATATATATATATATATATATATATATATATATGTCCCAGTCAAAGAACAAACACAGATCTCTGGAAACATGAATTTCCATGAAATTTGAAGGATCAGAGATCTTACAAATGAGTTTTGTCATGATTAAGCCCTAAACAATATGCTTGTTTCCTCTCCCTCTATCTTGACCTCTTCGTTCTTCTGGCTCTTCTTCTGTTTACCTTCACTCTATCCCTTTTGTCTTAAACTACGTCCACTCACACTCACTTCCCTGCTCTCTCCACACTTTCAGGTCTCCACTGTCTTCCCTCTTCAACCTGCTCAAATTTGAAATAATGTAGTGACATAACTTAAGTAAAAGTCAAGAAAGGGAATTCATTGCATATAACTAAATCAAATTGCCAAAATCACGCCGTATTTGCCCATAGGCACATGCCATGCCAGTGGAAATAAATGTTGCCTAGAAACAGGTTACTTGGAGAAGGGGTATTAATAAACCTACTTAACTTGTGTATCGCCAAAGTAGAAAGTTAATATTCTATGTTATTACAATAGTACGGCCTAGCCTTCCAGTCCATCTAGGCACTTGTCACTTCTTCACACTCATAAGGACTACGTCTGTTACAACAGGCTGGCAATAACCACTTATGCAGATCCACTAAGCATAGTGTGTGCTTAGTCACTTTATAAAATATTAGTAATATATCTTACCACATAATATACATTCCTATTATTTGGACATTGTTTCAATTTCTCAAAATAAAATATTCCTCTATTTCAACTCATAAATGCATTCAGGGAGAAAATCGACTCTTCCAGGGGACTTATTTACATCACCTTGTATATATCTCTATGCAAAGCCAACACAAAGTCATTTCCACATCGCTATTCACCCAAGTAATTGTTTAGAATGGCCATTACCCAATGTGAAGGTCCCACAAACCTAGCAGGATCATGGTTATTTTGCATCAGCTAACTGTTCTCACGTCACTCAAACACTGCTATTGTGGCATCTCTGTGTGAAGGCAGACTTAGTATTTCAGCTTATTTATTATCATTATTATTATTATTATTATGCCCTTTCCTCTCAAACACAATAATTTGTTTTTACATGTTGATACATTCTTAAGCTGATAATCCTCTTATTATAATTCATCAAAACCATGTCAAGTCTAATGACTGAATAAGTCATCCATCTGATAGAGCGCTCCACGCTCTTAAGTTTGTAAGGGTGCATTATATTCATGTACGAATTGCACTCAACTTATATTCTGATGTTTTGCTATAATTTGTGTTATTAGAATTAAGTTATAATGTTATTTAAAGAATTATTAGGATTTTGCACGTGTTTAGAGAAATCATGTAATCATGCATGTGCATTATGAATATTAGGCAAAATAAATGTTTTCACTGTTTATAACTGATTCGTATAGAGGCTTGTGTAATCGGTGCACATTAAAGAATGTTCTTAGGTTAGCCAATTGTAGGCCTAACTTTCGTTTTTCTTAAGTTTTGTTTCTCCTTGTTTGCTCTCAAGTACGAGTTAATTCAAATTCATGTGTGTGCAGAAAGTTTCCTTTTGCCCCTACTGCAGGTGCAGGAATTCGACCTTGTTATTTTATATTTAAGAAGATACATTGGCCAGGGGTTCCAAGTAAATATAGGAAGTGGAATTCGAGCCCATCACATCTCAGGTCAAAATCCTATTAAGTCTCTTCACAATACCTCTTTTGTTCTCAGTCTTTCTTGTATATACCCCCTTTTTATGTCTGTAAGATCATTCATGAACTCAGTGCTGTACCAGTCCACAGCAAACACACCTCCCATCACCAACTGATCAGGCAGGAATACCTGAAGAGATCTGCCTCATGCTATTGACCAACGGAGGATTTGTAATGTATTTCACCACTGCAGGTCCCAGTTAGCTACAAACTGTGACCACCTCCAACGCTTCACAATGGCAGTCAAATTGGAGATGGTTTTAAGAAACTCCATCCCAGCAGATCTTTCCGCCATTTCTCCCTTCAACCTATAGCTGCTCAGGAACTTTTAACAAAATATTTCAGAAGAACAAGGCCTTGCAGTACACAGGTAAGTGGAGTATGAACTAAGAAATATCATAAAGGGGCCTGCAGAGGAGCTCCAATCTACCAGCTTACTGAAAACCATGAATTGTGCGTCTGTTTTGCACACTACTGCATCCATCACGCTGCTAAGCACTGCGTCCCATAACACTATACACACAGCCCGTGGTCCTCGCATACATGGAAACACTTCCCACACAGTATCAAAGCAAAGACAACACACCTCCAACCACGCACCCTACAAAGTGTAGTGTGCTACTCATGTAGGTAAGTTCTCCAACTCCACACAGAGGGGTAGTACGGGCAGTATAAATACTGCAATACAGTAAAATACAATACAATTGATCCCTTCTGGCCTCTTTTTTTCCTCTGTCCAGCCCCAACAACCTATTTCTCCACCCTCTTATGTCTCCATAGTCACTCCTCTATGAATGAATAAAACAACTTATATTGCGCAACTAAAACCCGAAGGCATCAAGGCTCCTAACAGACAAAAAGTCCTCAAAAAAGACAAAACTACAAGTAGGCTTTGGCAAAAAGACGAGTCTTCAGGGCCTTTCTGAAGGCTTGCAAGGTAGGCAGAGACTTAATTTACTCACCCATGCTGTTTTTAGCTCCCCTTGAACTACCCAAACCTCCATCAAAGCAGACCTTTCATTAGGGCCTGACAGCGCAAAAGAGCTCTGAGCACATTAAACTGCAGTGTGCATGATGCGTGATTCTATGGCAGAGCCGGGATAGTTCAAAGCTGTCACCCATGTTTGCATAAAATTGCGGGTGGGAGTGACTTAGCTGACATCAGAGGAACCAGATCAGAATATTAGTGCAGGGCTCCCCAGGGGGTCCTATCTATTGAAATCCGCCGACTGAATCAGAACCCGTAGAGTTATCTATGCAGTAAAACACATATTAATAGGGATGCATACTCCATTTCTGTATGTTCTAAAAGCAAAAATGGATCCTGTAACGGTGAGTGTAGAAAATTTAAGTGACGGATATTTAAATGAAGGAGCAGGGAGTATATTACCTAGACAAAAGAAATTGAATATGATAACTCACATATAGCGATTGAAACTCACCCATCCACACAAGGTCGTCCACTATGTAAGGACATTAGAATTATTAAATGTTGCCCTTCTCTGAATCCCGCACTCTCTATGCGTGCCTCGCAACAATGTTCACAATCCTCGGATTACCTTGCAGCCACACTAAGGCTACGACCACTGTAAGGGTCGGGGCTCTGGCAATATTTTCTTTGTAAATTCATACAAGCGGTTAAATGATACCCTTGCATCTAATGCCTTGTATTACTTCAGATTGCAGAATTTGGTGTAAGTATCCATTTTTTCTAATTAATGTATTGCACTTAACATGCTCCCTCTCTCATTTCAGAGCGTCCTTGCCCAATCGCCAACTGGGATGGAGGGTTTTGCCCATGGGTGTGCGAAAGCCTCATTCTTTACTGGTTTGGGCGGTATTGTTAGTGCAGTCAGAGTAGGATGTATGGATTCAGAAGACATTGGCATACTATGCCTGATAAGTAAATGTAGTGGGCATAGAAACCTAGGGCCTCATTTATGAGGCCCCTTGCACCGTCGGAAAGTCATTTTCTGTGAAGCCTGCTCTGTATTTACGAGACAACACTAAGCCACTTTTTTCAGCTTAATGTTGCCTCGTAAATATTGTCCCCTTTAACTCAGTTTTCTGCGTAAAAGAGGCGTGCAAATGGTGTTGCTGGGGGCGTTCCCAGCAACATCCATGGTATTTTGACACTGACCCAGATTTACGAGAAATTGTAAATCTGAGGCAGCGCCAAAAACTTACGCCTCCTCAGGGAAGGGGTAAGGGAGGCACAATGAGGAGAAATATCTTTATTTCTCCTTGTTTTTCCTTTTCCTTTTTCTATGTCTGCTGCAGATTGTTTTTCTGCAGTTAGGTTTCCCTTCCTGCACAAAAACAATCATCCCCTCAACGCAGGCACCCTTGCAACATGGTGCAAAGGTGGCTGCGTTGTCGCACGGCAGCCCATTGTGCGCCGGGGCAGGGGAAAAGGACAGCAATGCGCCGTATCTCATAAATATGGTGCATTCCTGCCCTTTTCGTTTACCATAGGGCAACACAGCAGGGAGGCCTGCGGCGCTGCCCTACGATAAAACCACATATCTCTCTCTCTCAGAAATGCCATGAAGGGCCTTCTCAACAGAACTCTAAAAAAAATACTTGTGTGAAAACCATGTGAAATAAAAGACACTTAGATCTATGAGAGGCAGAAAAACGCCCATCCAAGCAACGTTTTTTAGGAATGTCACTTAGATTTTGTCTTTCCAGCATGCACTGGAAGTGCACAATGTGCTCTCATGAAACAAGGGAATTTGCTTCCTCACATGGTATGACGCAAGATAAATGTGGGATTCTATAAAAAATGTGGAGATTGGGGACGGGTATTAAGAGCGCACATGCAGTCACTAATGGGTGTGTTTATCAGAACTAACCTAGCAGGGTAATACCCGGTCAGTTTCTCAAGGCAGTAAACAAGCATATATCACCAAGAACACAAAGATGCATTTTTTTTGTCAAAAAAATGATGGATTTTTAATATACCCAAAATCCATACCCACCACACATATTTTTTTAACTTATTTAACATAATTTAGCAGCAGAATCCATCAGATAGACACTTTAAGACAGATTTTCATCGTTCCGGTGCTCGGTACAGAAAACACAGGTCTGTGTCCTGTTATCTCCAGCTTTGCATAAAGGAATTCATGCAGCTGTTGAATATGCATAGGTGAAGCCAGTGCTTAATTTGAGCCGGTGCACCAGCACTTAATCAAGAACACCGCGCTTTTCATGAGCACCAGTTAAGATCACCTTCATTTAGGTAGGCACGGGGAGATGAGGGGGCAGATTTATGTTAACTGGCGCATCCCCAGGGATGCGCCAGTTAACATGCGCCACAGCTCCGCCAGCCATGGTGCGCCGCATTTATAATGCGGCGCACCATGGTGCAAAAACGGCACAGATGCGTGATGCATCTGTGCCGGAAATGTGGCGCATTGCTGGAGTTGCGTCGCAAGCGCGACGCAGCTCCAGCAAGGCTCGGGGGTGCCCCATTTTAACAATGCTGCGTCAAGACCTACGCCTGCTTCAAGCAGACGCAGGCTTTTGACGCAGCATTGGCTTAAAAGTGACTGAGTGAAATCTCATAGATTTCACTCAGCCACTTTTGCAAGGCGCACCTGCCCCGGAACGCCCACCCTGCGCCGGAACGCCCACAAGCGGCGCAGGGCTTTACAACGTGGCGCATCTGCCTAGATGCGTCACGTTGTAAATCGTTCGTAGGGATGCGCCACGTTTACGCCACCTTGCGTGACGCAACAGCGGCGTAAACGTGGTGCAAGGGCCTCATAAATCTGCCCCGAAGTGATTTGCTCAGAATCACAGGATGAGTGGAAGCCGAGACTCAAACCTGGTTCCCCAGCTCCGAAGTCGGCAACTCTGCCCATTAGCGCCACATCCTCCCCCCACTTTCATGATCAGTAGTTGGTTCTCTTTTAAGCAGCACTAGCAAGCTGCCTCCTGACGAGAGCCCCAGCACTTATTTTTTACAAATTAACCACTGGGCGCAGCCCACCCATCTTCCTAAGTGCTGCGCTTTTTCTCAGCACCGCTGGTCCTTCCGTTCCCTAATGTATATCTTTTTTCAGTTAGTTTAGCACTTTACTGTAAAACTCTAAATGCAGCACTATGCTTTTGCCAGTCTTTCTATTGGAGCCAATCAGATTGCACCTCAGATTGCAGAAGCATTCATCTTGAAAACCTCATGATTAGTGCACCTCACACATTCAAGGTGGTGTATCCAACACTGGAGGTGTTGCCTTCTGTTTTTGCTCGCAGGGTTTCGAATTCATTGCTGCCTGAAGTCAATCAAGGTCCAAGGACCTTGGTTCAGTCATATAGGTCATTCATTTGGTATCTTTATTCTTTCTTTCATCTATTCTTTTCTACATGTACATCCACTTTGAAGGTGGTTTATGATCAGAATAAAAAAATGGTATGCTCCTTTTTCCTCCATCGTTTATAGACAATATTAAGAATGTTAGGAAGGAGGGGCTTCGAATGGACAGTATGCAAACAGTAGGCCATGCAATATATAGTTGGCGAACCACTATATTGTCTTTTCATACTGTGCAAATTAATGCTCATTATCAAACTACAGAGGTCATAGGATGCAGCTCTGTAATGTAATCACAGTTGAATATGCAGAGGCAAAAAGTAAAGCATGACTGGAAGGGAAGAACAGTCTAGGTCGCCCAGAAGCACGTTATTTTTAGGCACCTAAACCCCAACCTCTTCTGTCGATCATGCCTTGCACAGTCCCTGTTCTGGGCCAGGTTAGTGGAACTTTGATAATATTTGCATCATTATACATCTTATTTGAAGTGATTTTATTGCAATCCGGCCATGTTTGCAACAGCTTTTAGCTGACTGTTGTCAAACACCTACTGAGAACAATACCAACACTTACCGCGGGCTTTAGATCAGCCCACTGTTTACCTCTGGTCGGCATTCTGGTCAATGTAATTAGTATGCTTCTTATTCCATGGCTTTCCTTCCTCTTCTTCTGTTTGTCTCTCCACTGGAAGACAGCATCTTTACTATCCTTTTGATTATCATTCCATGACTGCACACCAAGGAATTACTTTTTTTCTTAGATCACTCCATGGGATGACGTGGTTTCTTGCTCTTCCCCAGTGTGCTGCATCCCCTTCTCATCCTGCCCCCCACACTCTACATATTGCTGCTACCAAGCCCGTCCTTTGCTTCCCTCGCCCGGCCACATTCTGTTGGATTTGCCAATGCTTGTTTTATGCTGTTTCAGCCTTTGCCAGAAAGGGGCAGCCCTGTACTTCAGGGACGTTAGGCACATGTTGATGCATATTCTTGCTGCCGCTGATCTGAAGCCAGCAACACACAAACATTGCTTGGCCGCCACAGTCTTATCTGAACAGCAGCTCTCCCTGAGCCGAGCACGAGACAAAACCGCAGCCTTAACGACTCTTTATTGTAGGAGCGCGAGTCGCTATAATTACATCGACTGAATCTAGGCTGCAGCAATCCCCAGTGTTCACAAAATGAAAACAAAGCAGCCTCCAAGCCTCTCGCTTCCATTCCTAAATGAAACATCTGCTTTTGTTTAGCGTTTAATCAGACGCCCCCTACCCGCCTTTGTACCAATAGACAAGTGGTTTTACAGAGATAAACAGCAGACGTCCGCGTGCGGTACCAGAAGGGATCGAGGCGCGCGTGACGCACACGAGCATCTCAGGGTGCCACGTGCTCATTCAAATGGCCGCCATTGGACAGGAGAGGAGCAGAGACGTAGGATAGTGTGTGTGTCACCCCTGCAGGAATAGCATGCATTGGCCTCCTCCTGGAGAGATAAGGGTCTGTTCCAGGGCGCTCTACAACTCCAGCATCGGTGAATGATGTCACACGTAGACATCACCAAACTACAGAACATTTTAGAATGCCTACTGCTTGTAATTGTTATGGAAGCCAGTACTGGATAAAGAAGACTGGTTTTGTTTTCTACTTTAGATTCCCCCTGTAAATGTTTTGCAACTCCATTGGCTCCCCGTGCTAGGCCATGCTATCTACCAAAAGCCAGTTGCATTATGTAGAAAGCTGTCACGACCAGCCCCCTGCTTATCCTGCAGACAAGCTGACCATCGCTGGTGGATTGCAGCACACCTGCAGCCAGGGCAATATCAGACTGCTGACTAAGAAGTTTTAAAAAGAAAAAACAGCAGGTGTATTCCATCTGTGCACCCAGGACATGGAACCCTTGTATTCATCAGGACTACCCCAATGCTGGTCCAATTTAACGACTCACTGCTTTAACCCCTTCACTGCGGCGGCTATTCCGCCGCAGTGCTAAGGGGGCGGGGCGGAAATGCGGCGGGCGCATGCTGGTGACGGAACCGCTCCGTCACCAGCGTTGGTTGCGTTGTGCTTATGACGGAGTGGTTCCGTCATGGCCCCGCCCGCTCAATAGAACGCTCAGCGCAGGCGCGGAATGTCGGGCGGGCCATGACGGAACTGCTCCGTCATCAGCACAGCGCCACCGCGGCTGATGACGGAGCGGTTCCATCATCAGCAAGGGAGGGGTTAAAGAACTCTATATCACAATGCATTAACCCGCCACAACTTCTCCTCTTACTCATTGACTGTATGCTTGTCTTTAACCATGTACATGCTTGGTTCTATCATTCCAAGTGGCAAAACTGTGAGCATGGAGCTTTATGGTAATTAAATTAAAACTGGCCTTTGGACCCATGTGCAGGAACATTTCAGTCTCCTCGATGACCATATGCAGCGCAGGACTTCTGTAAAAAGGAGCCTTTCCCCGCAGTAGATTTGTAGCGCACAAAATCATCCAATTTCAATAACCTTGGGTCACCTGGGTGGCATGAGCACATTTCATCATCAACATAATCAAATGATCCCTTGTGAAAGCATCCTCATTAAACTACTCTCGACTGTTGTTGATAGTACACCCCCTGATCTTTGTTTTGATTAGTCACTGTGCCCTCTTGGAAGAGCCCCATCCACACAGCACACATACATATTTGCAAGTAACACAGACCACAACACTGATCATACATGTGCCGCATGTCATGGCAAACTACATCTATGTATATGAAAAATCATTAGAAAAAAAGAGGCCAGGATACAGGAAACGGGCATTGGCAATGCCAATAGTTCTAGGTCGGGCTTTGATGGGCTGAGTCCTGAACTGTCACAGGCACACTGCTGTACTGGATTCATATGGGCAGTCTTTTACCTCGTATACTGGAAATACGAGTGAGAAAGAATGTCTGTCTTCTCTGGTCCAAACATCGGCACAACCAAGAGTGCATAAGAAGTACACAAGAAGAGTAAAGAAGCAAGTAGGCCTGAAGCTGAGAGCTGAGAAACTAGCAATTCCTTTGTGCTCCATGTCAAGTGTATTAAGGATCAGTGTATTCACTGGTAACTGGCAGAGGAAGTCCAACTGGGATTTGTCAAAATACACAGTGACCTAAATTATGTAGCAGATGCGGCAGCTGCGTTTTGTACAATCTGAAGCACAGATAAGATGTTTATGTTAGCGAGGCAATGCATTCCTGTAATCCAAAAAGGATGTGAAAGCTGCCTGGATCACCACCCTTCTCTATTCTCCCTTCAACTCGGCGGCAAGGAAGAATGTTCCTTAAACTTTTCAAACGAGAGTAACATGTGCCAGTGATCTTGTTGATATGCTGGTGTAATACAAGAGCTGTGGTAGTTGTAAAATCAACATTTTTGCCCATCGTTGCAGGGGCTGTAGGTGGCCCAAGAACCGGTGGCTTCCAAATGGATGCTAATCATGCATCCCAAACAAATACAACAGGGGGCAAATTTCCTGTTCCCTGTGCAGCAGTAGATAACAATTTGTGTACCAACAGACACTAATTGTAAAAAAAAAAAAAAAAAAGCCCCTGCAATGGCTTATTGCAAGTCAAAAAACTATCATCAAGGTTGACCCTAAAGACTTTGTGAAGACATTCAAAACTTAAAAGGAGAGGCCTACTGCCCTTGTCACCACACTTATAAAATCAATGCAGTAGGCCTATTTGGATTTAACAAGAACATAAACATGACCATGTCGTCTTTGCCTAGAGTGACCCATCAAACATTTTAGGCATACCCAAAGGGTACACTGAAATGAACATTACGCCTTTCACGCATGACAACAAGCATTTACTTTGGCCAGACTTAAAAAATACCTCTGCACTAAACTGTTTCCTTTTGCACTTGCCAGAGTTCACAATACAAAACCTATCCCTTTGTATTTGTCAAATTAAGAAAGTATAGCCCCTTCCTATTGAATTTGTCCTGGCATTCACAATGTAAAACCCTTTCATATTGGAAGACAGGTCTTTTGCAACGAGGCCCAACTTCATTTTACACACCACAGTTTACTAGCAAGCAAGATAGGCACAGATGAACTACTGAACAAATATAAATAGTTGACACTTACCTATTAATTCGCTGAGCTGGCACCATATGTGAGAGCTTACACTATGTGACTGCAAAGACGGCAATAGGGCTTTGGGAGGGGCGGCCGACCAGCGGGAGGCCTGCTCCTCCGGGAGGGGAGGGGGGGAGTTTGGGCCAGGGGGGGGCAGCCAGCACCTCAGATGGGCTGGTTGGGCTCCCTTTGGGCTGTTTGGTCTCTGGTTGGGCTGGCTTTGGGCTGGGGGCATTTATAACTGGCCATTTTAGGGAGCTACACACCATTTTGGTGGTAGTGACCCAACAGCCGGTTGCAGGGTGTCCTGCCCGCCTATCCCTTTTGGGGTAGTTTTCCTTCTTTTCTTATGTTTTTTCTGGTCATTGGAGGTTTCACAAGTTTGCAGCATTGTGAGGTGGTCTTATTGGGAGCAGGTGCGTCGGGCGTGCATTGTATGGGGATTTTGTCGCTGGACCAGGTGCTGGTGTGTTGTACAGACTTTTGGGTGGCATTTTTTCCTAAGTACTGGGGGATTTTATGAGGTGTGATTTACAGTTGGGGTAATTACAAGAAGTTATCTAGTAAGGTAGGAAGGAAAGTTGGGAATTGCAAGTTTGTGTTTATAATTGTTGCAGGGGGGGAACCATGTTTAGGGGAGGGGGTGGGGGTATGTTAGGAAGACTATATTTAGAGAGGTTTCGTTTTGTACGGTGCAGGCCAAGGGAAGTTATTTGTAAGGTGCACCTGTTGCCAATAAAGCGGCCTTTTCACACCAACAAGCTGGTCTGTGCTGCCCCCCCCCTGTAGGCCCAAAGAAGTCTATGCCATTTAAATCCATCGTAAAAGCAATACGGGTCTTGAGGCCACTACTGGCCCACTAGGTCTCTGGTCACATACTGGCCCACTAGTACTCTGGTCACACATTTTCTCTGGGGAAAGGGTGTTGGCAATCCTGACATGGACATGGCCCAAGTACAGGAACCTTGAAAAATGTCCCTAGGGGCATGTGGCTCCCTCAGAAGCATGAACTGCACCTTCTAGCCCATCTCTGTTCCTGATAGATAAGGTCCATTACAAATAATTCATGGACTCTCGACTAGAGGTGGGAGGGCTTGGCTCAGCTCGAGGTCATGTTGCTACCTCGAGCCCAAAAACGAGCCGAGCTTTCATTTGGCTTTTGCCTGTCTGCCTCCCTCCCTCTTTCGAGGATGTGGGTTTACTGTTAGAGCTGCTGACTGTGGAATTGGGAAACCAGGTTTGAGTCGGCTCAAATTCCTGTGATTCCGGGCACATCACTTAAATTCTCATGCCTGTAAACAATGCATGTGACCTTGGTAACTAGTGCTCATGTAAAGCTCTCAGCCTTAGGGTCGAGGTTGTGCTATATTATTTACCTGCAGAAAAGGAACTAAGGGCCATATGTACAACAAAAGTAACTGCAAAAGTGAATTTTGTATGTGTGCAAAGCACAAATTGCGATTCGGTAACAGGTTACCGAATCGCAATTTGTGTTTAGTCATTCGGTATTTGGAAGTGACGTGTTCAGGGCATCTCTTCCACATACGGAAATACAGTGAATATATGTATGAATATGTATGAATATGTATGAATGTTTTGTGACCAAATTATGGTTGCAAAACATACATTTTTTACTAACACCTCAAAGGAGGTGGTAACCCTTCGCAAATGGTAGGGGGTCCTCGAGGGACCTCTTCCCCTTTGCGAATGTTGAAACAAATATTTTTTTAGAGGAGGTAGTGGTACACTGCCTCCACTTAAAAAATGAAACAAACATTTAATCTTATTTTTTTTAAACACATCCCATTTTCCTTAATGGAAAACGGGATGTGTTTCAAAAAATAAAATGCATTAAATAAAACATAAAAATTGAATGTTGTATTAAAAAATTGCTTCATTAAAAAGCAATCACAGACATGGTGGTCTGCTGACCCCAGCAGTCCACCATCCCTGTGACAGCTGCAATTATTAATGAGTTGCACACTGTGACCTACCTCATTAAAATTCACGAGGTAGTTCGATTTGCGACCTTCAAGGAATGGCTATTTGAGTGGTGTTTGTGTTTGTACATTAGAAATTGTGATTTGTTAATTTTGATTCGGTAAGAATCGCAATTAGTAAATCGCAATTCCTAATTTTTGTTCATATTGCCCCAGAGGTAAAAACAAAACCTTAAATAAGGAAAGACAAATTGAATTCTAGTTCTTGGCTGATTTTTACAAAGTGAAACCAGAAAACCTGGATAAAACTTGACTTACCCACTCAAATTGTGTGATTTTAAGCTAATCCTTTATTTCACCAAAACTCGGTTTACTCCATTATCGCGTATGAAAGTAGTGTTTTAAACTACCAATTGTACAAAACTATCACTTTTAATAAGTACTTCCCAGTGCAGTGCTATAATGCGCCTTATTAATTATAAAGCTTCCATATTTTAAAGAAATACACTTTTTTTGAATTTTGATGAGACTTGACCAAATTTTTCATGATGTTTGTTGAATGATTTGCAAAGCACACATTTTCAGGGGTCAGCTCGTGCATGGGGTCTAAGATCTGAGCCAGACCGTCGCCTTGGCCCTGGCTCGACTCTCCCTGCTAATTTGTTGGCTCGCCCTCCTACTCTCGATTTCTATAAGCAGAGTCACTCCCATGGATTCCTTCTTTCCGGACTAATAATTTGATAAACGCCAAAACAAATGAAACTGCTGTTGCTTCCTGTCTCTCTAGGGGGCTTCTTAAAAAATTAAAAAGTGCAATGCGCACTCTGCTTGTGTGACATTAGTTCACCTCAATCAAGGTGGAATACTACAATCTTTAATTTCATTCTGGTATTAAAATGCAATCATACTGTCAGAAGTGTTTGCCTCACAGTTTGCACCTGGACAAGCAGTGTGAACACCTTTGCTTACAAAGATCTTTACTTGGGTTTAGAATGAATACATCTATTTATTGTCCACTATTTGTTAAAAAAGCCTTAAATATCTCCTGGCCCCATAAAACAGCTGACATCTCAGCACTATTGTTCCAGGATTCAAAACATTCACAATAAGTGTTGCACCTACCCAGTGCTTGAAATGGAAAAATAGAAGTGCAGGTACTCTGTAGCTGAATACCTGCTTGCTTCAGAGAAGTGCCGGTAGTCTCCAATTAAAAGTATTACGCCGTTCTTGAAAAGTGCCAGTACTTTCCAGCTCAAAATATAAAAGTGCTGGTACCCCGTCCCGGACAGTACCGGCCCATTTAAAGCACTGCACCTACCTCATTCAGAGGTTATGATTGTGCTCATCATAGATGGAGGCGGGGCCGACCTGCTCTTGTCTGTTTCCAGCGTGCAGCAAGCAGGATCTCTGTGGCATGAACTAGCTTCACTTGTTACAATAACTTCCGTCAGATCAGGCCCACGAAATGGTACATTAAAATATAAGATGTGTTTTCTAAGATTCCGATTAGCGAGACTGCCTGAAAAGATTTCCAGTTATGAATTCTTTACAATCTTTACATTATTATTAGAGATCGAAGGTGAAAGAGTGAACTTTCAGGGACGTGAAATTGTCATGGAGTTCAGACAGAGGCTCACGTGCGTTGACTCCTGCACCACCATGAAGCACGTGCCCTGTCAATTGATTGAAATGCCTTCTGATTTAGCTCTAATCATAATTCATCTGATCGTTGTGTGCTAATTTGGGGTCTTTTTTTTAGTTAAATTTCACTAATACTTGCCATAGTTTCTTGGGTTATCTGATTTTGGTGTACGCTGGCAATATTTTCTGTGTTTGGAGTTTGTTTTCAAACAACCTAATGATCTGGGCCGTGCACTTGCCTACCGGTGAGGATCCCGGGAACAGCCTTCCAGGGGCCCTGTGATTAGGTCCTTACCCTGTTGTGTCCTGCAATGCTGTGCATCATCAAAAGCCACTCGCACAGTAAATCACAGCCCACTACTACTTTTGTTTAGCAAAAAAGGGCACTTTATTAAGACAGGTGCATTTTGTAACTTTATGTAAACAACATTAACAACTCAAGATTACCAATACCTTGAAATAAATAGAAAGCCCTATCATTTCTCTTCCCCTCCCCCGTGTCCTGTCCTCCCTTTCCCCCCCGAGGGATGGATAAGTCCGCTCCTGACTCTTCACCCCCCAAACCCGCCTACAAAATTTACATGAAAAACCTTTACCTGTCTTATAGTGCCGGAATGTTAAATGTGTTCCGGGAATACCTAAAAACCTGCAAATATAATTATTTAGCAAAATCCCAAAACAAAACAAGCATTTACAATGCAATGGTTTTGCCTTTGTTAAAGTTAGAGCTATTGGCATTGCTCTTGACATTATTTTTATTTATGTTTTTTTAACATAAATAAATGGCATTGTCATTTACAATGCCACTAGCTTTATCTATCGCAAATGACACACACAAACACACACAGAGCCGCCCCACACACACCCCCACACAGAGCCCCGCACACACAGCCCCCCACACACACAGCCACACAGAGCCCCCCACACACACAGCCACACAGAGCCCTCCACACACACAGCCACACAAAGCTTCCTACACACACAGCCACACAGAGCCCTCCACACACACCAACACAGCACAAGCAGGCAACAGGGGCAGACGGAGGCACAAGCAGGCAACAGGGGCAGACGGAGGCACAAGCAGGCAACAGGGGCACACAGAGGCACACGCAGGCAACAGGGGCCCACAGAGGCACAAGCAGGCAACAGGGGCCCACAGAGGCACAAGCAGGCAACAGGGGCACACAGAGGCACAAGCAGACAACAGGGGCACACAGAGGCACAAGCGGGCAACAAGGGCACAAGGAGGCACAAGCGGGCAACAGGGGCACAAGCAGGCAACAGGGGCACGAAAACGGAGGCACAAGCAGGCAACAGGGGCAGGTGGAGAAAACACAATTTTCAACAGCCCACTTGGCTCTGCAACAGTTGCCTTTGAAAAGCAATACGGCGTAATGGGCATGATCAAATCCCGTCCCCTGCATAAAAAAAACAACAGCCTGAGGCGACTGCTAACACAGATGTAGTACAAGGCATTACACGGCAAGGGTGCTGCTGCCGGCAATTATCCTGGTATTTAAACAAATCTCTCTCTCTCACACACAGAGCCGCCCCACACACACCCCCACACAGAGCCCCGCACACACAGCCACACAGAGCCCCCCACACACACAGCCACACAGAGCCCTCCACACACACAGCCACACAAAGCTTCCTACACACACAGCCACACAGAGCCCTCCACACACACCAACACAGCACAAGCAGGCAACAGGGGCAGACGGAGGCACAAGCAGGCAACAGGGGCAGACGGAGGCACAAGCAGGCAACAGGGGCACACAGAGGCACAAGCAGGCAACAGGGGCACACAGAGGCACAAGCAGGCAACAGGGGCACACAGAGGCACAAGCAGGCAACAGGGGCACACAGAGGCACAAGCAGGCAACAGGGGCACACAGAGGCACAAGCAGGGGCACACAGAGGCACAAGCATGCAACAGGGGCACACAGAGGCACAAGCAGGCAACAGGGGCACACAGAGGCACAAGCAGACAACAGGGGCACACAGAGGAACAAGCAGACAACAGGGGCACACAGAGGCACAAGCAGGGGCACACAGAGGCACAAGCAGGCAACAGGGGCACACAGAGGCACAAGCAGGCAACAGGGGCACACAGAGGCACAAGCAGACAACAGGGGCACACAGAGGCACAAGCAGACAACAGGGGCACAAGGAGGCACAAGCGGGCAACAGGGACACAAGCAGGCAACAGGGGCACGAAAACGGAGGCACGAAAACGGAGGCACAAGCAGGCAACAGGGGCAGGTGGAGAAAACACAATTTTCAACAGCCCACTTGGCTCTGCAACAGTTGCCTTTGAAAAGCAATACGGCGTAATGGGCATGATCAAATCCCGTCCCCTGCATAAAAAACAACAGCCTGAGGCGACTGCTAACACAGATGTAGTACAAGGCATTACACGGCAAGGGTGCTGAGCACCCAGCCTCTCATACAGGCAGAACTACAACAGACCTCCCTCATCCGCTGTGCACCCATCTTGCCCTACACTAGACACCTGTCAAACAAGACTGCTCTACACCAGTCACCCAACCACGAACCACCGTATCTTTGCACCCAACCTCTCTTCCAAACTGTTCTACGCCAGACATCCTCCCCAACTGTGCACCCAGCCTTTCTTACAACCCGCTCTACCCCAGACACCCACCCACCCTAGGTGTGCACCCAACCTCTCCTTCAAACTGTTCCACACCAGACATCCACCCCAACTGTGCACCCAGCCTTTCTTACAACCCGCTCTACACCAGACTCCCACCCACCCTAGGTGTGCACCCAACCTCTCCTTCAAACTGTTCCACACCAGACATCCACCCCAACTGTGCACCCAGCCTTTCTTACAACCCGCTCTACACCAGACACCCACCCACCCTAGGTGTGCACCCAACCTCTCCTTCAAACTGTTCCACACCAGACATCCACCCCAACTGTGCACCCAGCCTTTCTTACAACCCGCTCTACACCAGACACCCACCCACCCTAGGAGTGCACCCAACCTCTCCTTCAAACTGTTCTACACTAGAGACCCACCCTTCCCAGCTGTTCGTCCGGCTTCTCTTTCAAACTGCTCTAAGCTAGACACACACGACCCCAGCTGTGGACCCGGCTTCTCGCTGGCTCTACACCGGGGACACACCCACCCCAGGGTTAGCTGTGAGTCAAACAGCCTGATGTACACCACACCAGACACCCACTCACTCACTCCAGCTGTTCACCCCGCGTGCCAGACTGTTCTATGTCAGACACCCACCCTTCCATCCATCCCAGCTGTGCACCAGCGTGGCAGGCAGCATGCTGTTCACCAGACGCCATTCGCCCAACCATCCCAGCTGTGCACCAGCGTGCCAGGCAGCCTGTCGCCCACGTGCAGCAGGTGTGCACCGAGTCCCAACACAGCGCGGCTCTGCCTCAGACACCAAACAAAGAAGCCTCAATCTGACCCCCACTCCCTGAGCTATGCAGAGCACCTCTAGACCTCACCCCTGCCACACACACAGCAGCGGAGCGCACACCCTGCCGCACGGAGCAGGGCTGCGCTGGTCGATCACACGAGGCCAGCTGCACATGGACACACACACACGTCTGCACACAGCACCCCCACTGCCCGTCTCTGTAAGTCACTTCACAGACTGCTGCTGCACACCCAGGCCCTCCGACCAACTCTGTACCAACCAGGCAAGTGCCTCCCAAGATGCGCGGAGCCGCGGACACCAGCAGTCATCAGACACCCGCGCACCACTGCTTTGCATCGAGCCATCATCCCCGCCAGTGCCACACCCGCACAAACCCACCAGAGGCACCGAGCCGCACAAGTGTGAGCTGTTCCACGGTCTACATCCACACACCACAGCTCGGCCGTCAGGCCCTCACACAAAGACCTTCAAACACCAAATCCTATCCTAGGTTAGATGTGTGGCCGGTGCTTAGTACCGGGCGGAACTACGCCCCCTGCGCACGTGCGCTCCGAAGGGCTCTCTGTGCGCACACGCATCTATGCCAGACCCATCCGGACCTCCAGCAGCGCACCTGGGACTGGTCTCAGCCGCTCAGACAGGCCAGCTCCACGGCAGGCGCCCACCCAGCCCGCTGCGCACAGTCTCTCAGACACCCCTGCTCTACGCCCACACCCCGCCACAGCAGCAGCGCGCGCAGGGCCTTGTGCACACCAGCAAACGACCCATCTCACTGTGCGCCCCGCTTCCCATATGGACTATTCCTACAGCAGACCCCCACCCACCCGTGAACCCAGTCTCTCATCTAGCCAGATCTACAGCGGACACCCAACCATGAACCTACTATTTCATCTAGCCAGATCTACAGAAGACCACCTCTAAACCTAGTCATTTGTCTACCCAGATATATAGCAGACACACCCACCCGTAAAAATAGTCTCTTATTTAGCCAGATTTACAGCAGACACCCAACCATAAACCTAGTTTCTCATATAGCCAGATATACAGAAGACCACCTCTAAACCTAGTCTTTCATCTAGCCAGATCGATAGCAAACACACTCACCCGTGAATCAAGCCTCATCTAGCCAGGTCTACAGCAAACTCAACCGTGAAACTAGTTTCCCGTCTAGCCAGGTCTACAGCAAACTCAACCGTGACCTGATCTCTCATCTAGCCAGACCCCCAGAATACAACCTCTGAACCTAGTCTTTCACCTAGGCACATCCACAGCAGACACACAGCTACCAGGGAACCTAGTCTTTCATCTTGCCAGAGCCACGGCAGACACACACGCACCCATGACCGTAATCTCTCATCTAGCCAGACACACCCACCCGGGGAACCCTGTCTCTCATTTAGCCAGATATACAGCAGACACACATGAACCCATGAACCTAGTCTCTCATCTGGCCAGACACACCCACCCGGGTAACCCAGTCTCTCATCTAGCCAGACACACCCACCTGGGTAACCCAGTCTCTCATCTAGCCGGGTCTACAGCAGACGCTCAGCCCCGGGGAACCTAGCCCCTAATCCAGAACAGCTCTAACACCAGTCACTCTGCTCTGGGTGACTACCTAGTTCCCCGTGTACCCAGCCCGGATGTGCACCAAGACATGTCTTTGGAACCGCTGCAGCCTCTGCCTCACCCAGTTCGTGCCTTTGCTGCCCACGTCCTCACCGCCACCCATGGGCACGGAAGCACCGGCAGCGTATTCACCCCTTGACTTTATTTTCCGGGCTCTGCCCCCCAGCCCTCCTCCTGCCCATGCCGTGTACACCTGTGCTCTCCACACACACGCCTCAACCCTCACCCTAGTTTTCCTTGTACCCTCTGATCCCTTTACCCCCACCAGTTTTGCTTTCACTCACCCTCCCAAGTACCCCCCCCCCTCCTCCCCCCCCATGCCTTGTGGCCGCGCCCCGCCCTCCCCTCGCGCTCACCCACCTGCCGCGTGCTGAGCTCCTTCTCCAGCTCCAGGGGTCGGTTCCTCCAGACCAGGTGATGCAGCGGGAACCTGCTGCTGTCCGGAGCCTGCCCGGAGCCCAGCATCATCCCTGGAACATGCCGGGCCCGCCTCCGCCGGCCCCGGAGACAACCATCCGGCTGACGGGAGCGCGGGGGGCGCTGCGGGGAGGAGGAGACTGGAGGCCGGCGACGGAGACTGCAGGGGACGGGAGGGGAGACGGAAGGCAGAGAGAGGGAGAGGGCGGAGAGCTGGGAGCGAGTGGAGAGCGGCAGGTTGGAGAGGAATGGGTAGATCGGAGAGAGACTGCTGGGGACGGGAGGGTAGAGGGAGGAGGGAGACTGGATGGAGGCGAGCTGGGAGTGAGAGTGCAGGGAGGTGGGAGGTTACAGGGCAGAGGAGCGCGCAGAGCGAGAAGCGCCGAGAGGGAGCCTGCCGGAGCAGGGAGCTACGGACTCTACGGGGGGCGGGAGGGGACACGGACGGCAAAGCACTCACGCAAGCAGGAAAGGGTGCCGGCTCAATGCCGGGACAGATTTGGGGGCGTTCCCGGCGTCGCGTGACGTCGGCAAAAGCCAAAGAATCTCGGGAACGCCCCCGTGTCTGGTCCGGCATTGACGGACAGGCCTCTCGTCCAATGGCTAGGCTCCATTTATGGAGCCAGCCAATGAATGACGAGGGCCGACCCAAACCCACACACACAACTCAAGAGGTTTTTTGGCACATGCGCAAAGCGCATGGCCAGTCAAAACCTAACAAGGGGGTTGGATCACCTAGAAACATTTCCGTCCTAATGACCACCACCGCGATTGTCTTCCCGCCCAGAACACCACTATATATAACCTCCCCCTAGATCCCGCCCACACCACAACCTGCACCTTTCCGCACCTGTAGCCTGCTCCATCATGCGAAAACACCCAGGGGTGACCGGTTCGCGCCAAGCTCACCCTGGGTCCCCCCTTTCTACAGATATGACTGTCAGAGGCCATTTTATATAGATGTCACTGTGTTAGAGGTTGACCTGTCACTGGGCCAGAGAACACTTTCTATGACTGTCACTGGGTCAGTCTGTAATTCCTTCGTCTGTCTGTGTTCCAGAGGGCTGTGGTGCTCACTAGGTCAGAGAGAGGGCTTCCCCCAGGTGTAGGTCTGTCAGAGGAGGCTTTCTGTGGCTGTCATTGGGTCAGAAGGTGCTTTCCATAGATGTCACTTGTTGGTTGGGAGTGCGTGTCGGTCAGGAAGGGCTTTTTGCTGGTCCAGATATCACTTCCTACGGCTGCTTTTCAGACAGAAGCAAACCCCATGGTTTCAGTGGGAGATAAAAATACTTTGTATGAAGCCATCAACTGTGAGGAGACTTCCTTTAGCTATTACAAGAGTGGGAAAGGCACTGTCTGAGGACGTCACAGGGATAGAGGATGCTTCCTATGGCTACTCCTTTGTCAGAAGGTGCTCACTGCGGCTGTCGTTGGCACCGAGGGTGGAGCATCCTATAGCATTCAGTTGGCCAGAGGTCACTTCCTATGGCTGTCACTGAACCAGAAGTCACATTCAATGCTTTAACTGTTGAAGAAATCATGCCTTATGGTAGTCAATCTTACCAAGGGTCAGAGGCCAATTTCTATGGAAGGCACTATGTCAGAGGCCCGTCCTACAGCTGTTACCCAGTCAAAGGCTCCATCTTCCGCTTATTACTGGGTCCGAGGGCTCCTGCACACCGCAAGGTGATGGATACTTTTTTTGCCAACCATTAGATTCTCAGTCAAATCTTCCTTTTCCCTATTAGTAACATGTCTGTCTGCATGAAAGATCCTAAAGAGAGCTTTGGTAAATTCATCAAAACAGCAGCCTCTATTTTCAAGACGGTGGTGCAATCACAAGTGAATCTTCCAGCATAATATGAGCGTTCATAGCTCAGCGCGTCTACTAATGATGAAGGCTGCAAATGATGCATTGCACTCGCTCAACCTGCTGATGCATCTAGTTTTCATTGACACCGCATCTTTTCTGCACATACCTCGTTTTTACTTAGCACACAGGAGAATTGAATGCAATGTTCATGATGGTCTTGTTCAGCAAGAGAGGTTAGCGCACAAGGCAAAACCAGCATGACACCTGCTTCAATAATGCCTAACTGAATCTAAGTAAATGATAAGAAAAACAGGGTAACAGAAGTTTAGCAAACCCAAATCTGATCTTTGTATTGCTGCAGTATGTACCCTTTCATCAATGAAAACTGTGTAAAGTATTGCATTGCTAACAAGGATGATGGAATTCTGGTGTCCATCATCCCATCTGTATGCTGCTGACAGTATCTTTCAGCAAAACAATATATCGCAGTTACCTGTAAAGAGTAACCAAAGCTAAAAGGTCATTAGTTTTAATCTGCACCTCTTGAGCAACCTTCAAGAGTATTTTTATGGATTTCCAGGAAGATCATTTTATGGAAGAAGACCCACCTTGAAGTGAAGGAGCACCAGTCACCCAGGCATGCCTGCTGGGTAGAGATGTTCAGTCTGGATATTTTGTCTGACGCCTGATGGAGCTACCTGCTTTAGCTATAGAGGAGATGGGCCTTGGATTCCCTCCTTTGTCGTCACCTACCCAGTCAGTCTTTAGACAGACTTCTTTTCGTCTCTCCTTATTGTCTCTTCCCTTATCCTCCCTTTCTCACCTCCCCTGCCCCCTCCACTACTTCTCTCTGTCCTTTCCCTCCCTTCCTAATTGTATTGCTTATTTTTGATGTATTGTGTAATTTGTTGAACTTGTTCTGTTACATTGTTGATTCTCATGTAAAGCGCTCTAATACCTTCGGGTATAGCCAGCGATATATAAAATCTCTTTTAAATTTAAAAAAAAACAAAAAAAAACCTTTTGGGCATTAGCTGCAAAAAGTGCTATGGACAGAAAGGAGGATATGTCTTTGATATCTGGGCAGCCACGGCCTGTGCGGGTAACAGCAGAGGAGCAGTGGGCAGAACCAGACTGGGACAGAAACCTTCCCTGGCAAACTGCTCAACCGGCCCCAACCTGAGGTGAGGGGGGAGTGCAGCCAAGCAGTTTGCGAGGGCCGATTTTGTTACAGGGGGGCGATATTGCTGACCCCCGGTAAGAACAACAGCCCCCCAGGGACCCAAAACCGGCCCCCACCCTAGCGACCTACCCGGGAAACGCCCGATGCACGCTATGGCCAGTCCGGCCCTGGCATTGGGGCCAGGTGGGGGGGATTTTGACGGACGATGACGAGGGCAAATCAATTATTTGCCTCAAAATCCCCATTCCGGCCCGCTGCTCTTACCTGCACGGGCCGCGGCTGTATCTGGGTCTGTATTAAGTAAAGGGCACTACTGTGTACAGAGAGGGGAAGCAATTGCCACAGTGCAGACAAAAAAACAAAGAACTCTTGTATAAATGAGATGTGTAGTATGTAAAAAAATCCAGAGAAAAATAAAATATAAACCAGTTTCTGAGACTCTAAATAGCTGAAAACCTATTTGTTGGAAAACAAATTAATATAAATATGCTTTTGTTGAGACCATTAGATAAATTGCAACAACAATTCAAAAAAACTAATTTACTTAGATCATGTGATGGGTGTGTGCAGGGGCTTCCAGCACCAAAAGGCGCTCTGTATCAGTGGCGGCTCCCCCTCTATGGCGGAGGAGCGTCGCCCCCACTGCTCTGCTAGCAGAAGTTAAAAGAAAACTAAAATTATAATAACCACAGTTAATATCATTTTAGTTTTGCTTTTCCTGGTGCAGGACAGGTCTAGACTGCCAGAGCAGGGGTCAGGAGCAGTGGTGGTGCTCCCCTCTAAAGTGTGCATAACTGTTTGGCAGGCCGTCTCGGGCTGACCATAACAGTCATGCCTACTTTTCAGGTACTGCACCCAGGCTGCATTACATCCTGGGTGCAAAACATGGCCAGGCCCCCATTCACTGTCTGAGCGCCAATCCACAGTGCTCAGACAAATCACAATGCTGCACTGCGGCGTTGTGATTGCCTAGGGGAGTCAGGAGCCTGGGTGCTTCCTGCTTCGGAGGAGGGAGAGGCGGCAGGAGTGGACAGAGAGGCGGCCGCCTGGGTGACTGCCCTGAAGGTAAGTGTTTTTTTTTTATTTACACCCCCAACGCCACCACCTCCTGTAAAGAGCAGCCGCTGCTGCTCTGTATAGAAGAAAGGCCTTGTATTAGGGTTGTGCAGGGTGCCAGCTCCCACGAGTGCTCTTTCCAGTAGGAAGATCATGCACTGGGGGTCTGCTGCACATGCCACAGGCAGCAGCTCTGAAGTTTCTGTGGAAGTCAACATCTTTCATCACACACCGCATAGGCCTAGTTTCCCATCAGCGTGCAGAGTGCCTGATGCTTGGATGAAGTTAAATGCACAGCAGACATAAATTAAATGAATTCGGTGGTAAAAAATGTGAATGACTTCTGATGAAAGCCTTTTCTATTAACTTCCTGTGCCCCAGGAGATCTGTGGGCATGTTGGTTCCTACAGTTCTGTAAAAACACACACACACATGCGCGACATTCAGAGATGATCAGTGCTGCCAGCATACCACGGGCTGTAACAATGCTCCTCTATTTCTCACACTTGTCCATCACACAGTCAACCACTGCATACTATAACAGGATAACTGTACCTCTGTGGTCATCACGCACAACGTGAAAACACATGCTCAAAGCAAAGACAACTCACTTCTAACCACACACCCACATGACATGCTCTCAGTGAGGATAAGCACTTCCACACCCCGCAAAAGGAGAGTAGCACGCTACAAAACAATATACCATCTTACATGCAAATAACATTGTTTCTATCTACAGTTTTTCGTCCTCTGATTACACAGTGTCTCAAAAAGCCTCCTTCTATCATATTCCTAAATTTCTGCCTCAAAACATTTGCTGGACTTTAACCTGCCATATGTCTCTCTCTCCTTTCCATCTATTGGATGACCTTCTCCTTACCATTCATCCTCTGCATGCCTGATCTGTATGTTTATAGGGGTAACAGCCATTACAATGCGGCCATTACTACACATTACCATTTCAAAGTGGCCGTTACAATGCAGGTACTGCTAACATGCATAAACATTACCACGTAGGATTTTAAACCCCAATTGCCTTTACCATGCATGCCTTTAAAACAAATGTTGTTGTGAAGGCATAAATGGTAAAGGCATATGTATTTGTATTGTAAGTATTAGGTAAGTATTAAGCATTATATCTATCTATATATATATATATATATATATATATATATATATATATATATATATATATATATATATGTGTGTGTGTGTGTGTGTGTGTGTGTGTGTGTGTATATATATTATATACATATATATTTAGGAAATATTTTTTTAAAGGGTTTAGGGTGGGCATGTTTAGGTGGATATGAGTTGTGTTTTAAATGTAAGTATTAGGTATGTGTGTATATATATATATATAGGATGCGTATGGGTTTTGGCGTGGCAAGTGAATTTTATGGGTTTAGGGTGGGTATAGTTTTTGGGTGGCAAGGGTAATTTTTACGGTTTAGGGTGAGTTTGAGCATTTAGGTGGTAGGGGTAATTTTAGGGTTTAGGGTGCATATGGGTTGATGGGTTGTGGGGATTTAAAGATATATATATATATTTGTATTTACGATATATATGCTCATGCAGATTCGTATGTATGCGTGTGCAAATATACAAAAATATACATATAAATATATATATATATAAGTATATATACATATATATTTTGCTTTTAAAATATATGTATACAGAAAAAGTATTTGTATCTACCTGCTCATTTTTTAGCATGCAGATTCCTTTACCATGCATGTCTTTACAACGAAAAGGTAAATATTTTACAGGAAAATATAACCCCTTTATGTATATATAGAAAGGGTTTATACTTACCTCTAAAATACTTGTATTTACTTGTAAATCCTTTACTACACATATGCCTTTACCATGAATGCTTTTACAACGAAATTTGTTGTAAGGGCATGCGCGTTAAAGGCACACTTGTTGTAACAGCATGCGTGGTAATGGTAACGTGCGGTAATGACATTCGCATTGTAACAGCATGCGTTACCCGGAATGCGTGGTTACGTCATACATCCGTGTATAGCCTACGCATGACTGACTGCTTTATTCTCCAGTATTGTATTTTTGCAAATTGCCCACATCTCATTTCATGGATTATTTGAAACCATATCCTTGACGCTAACAATGCTTAATTGTGTTTTCCCCGTGATAGAAAGGATCAGAGACTTGTAACATCTTTAGAGAATCATTTTTTGAATACGTTTTGCAAGAGTAAGATTTGCATTTTTCAGAGACTGCCTCTAATGTCAATACCATTTTGTGTACAATTTCAAACCCCGCCGCCCCCATTAGAATCTGTTGCCTCGCGATGCCGAAGGACCCACAGTGGGAATAATTGATGGAGTAGGTGGCATGTGGTAATGACCTAAAGACGCGCAAATGTGCGGGGATTTGTGATTATGAGAAAAAAAAACATCTGCCGTGGTTCAGACCAGACAGACCTCTGTAAATGCGAACAATTAGCCCGTGTTTGTTTCAGGTTTTAATTTTACATGAAAAGCATTTCATTTTCCTGCGAGCGGGCCGGCCCCGGCGCTCGGCATGTGATTACCGCATAACCTGGGCCACCGTACATCTGGCGGTGTATTATCATCCTGTCACCACTCCGTCACTCTGACACAAATTACACCCTCTGCTATCCGTGCCATCCAGCGCCGTTTAAAAATACCTCCCTTTTCAGACGAGCAGCTTGGCGTCTCTCATTCTGAGGAGATTGTCGGAGGCCGCGTGTTTGAGAACAAACTTTCTTCTGAGGAGTGAGGAGGACAGCTATCTTTATTTTAACGGAACTCACAATCCAGTCTCGTGGTAACATGACAGCGAGCTGGAGGCCTAAGTATCTGTTTTTATGAGGCACTCACACAGTGCTTCAAATGGGCCGGCACTGCCCGGTACGGAGTACCGGCACTTATTAATTTCGAGGCAGAGAGTACCGGCACTTCTCAAGAGAAATGCTATACTTTTAATTGGAGAGTACCAGCACTTCTCAGAAGTAAGCAGGTACTCTGGTACAGAGTACCTGCACTTCTATTTTTCCATTTCAAGCACTGCACGCACACCCGAGAAGCTCCCAGGCCCACAAGCAGGCTTTATAGATCTGACCCAGAGACAGTCCTACATGACAGTCTACCACTCTCATGTAGGATAAACAAGCATTTTCAATGCAATAGTTCTCGCATTTGCGAGAGTTTCAGCTATTGGCATTTTACATGACAATGGCGTTTATTTATGTGTTTTTTGAAACCAACACACATATAAATGCATATACCAATAGCTCAAACTCCCGCAAATTCGAGACCACTTTAATGGTGGTCGGGCTCCCATTTTTTTTTTTAAACACTGCTCTCTGTATTCGGTTTACAGTGAGCAGTATCTAAAGAAAGGGGAGGGGCCAACATTAAAGTGAAAGAGTGCTATGGGGGGCTTTCACCCAAAAATAAATAAACAAATGTTCTGTAGCGCGGCTGCTAAAGTTAAAGCAGACCGTGCTGGAAAGTAAAATAAATAAAGAAGCAAGTCCGGTATAGTTAAAGCGGACTGCACTGCAAATTAAATATATAAGCGCAAACGCTAAAGTTAAAGCAGACCCGCAGCCATTATTATTAAAAATATAAAAGTGGGCAAAATGTTGTCTTGTAGGAAAGCATGACATGGGTGGAAGAGTGGAAGATCATTAAAGAAAATAGTGCTTGCACTCTAGATAAAGCATATCGTGTAACACCACAAGTAAAACGCCCAGTCTTTATGGGAGGTTACAAATGCAGGCAAGGCGGTACCAAGGAGGGATAACTAAGCCTATTTATCAATCAAAAACAACGATTTCGAAAGGACAGTAACAGGAGCCAATTGCAAAGATGGGCAGAAAATGGGCAGACTTCTATTCCATACCTCAATACTTCATGCCTCGCAGAGCAGTGCATGGACTGCCCAGGCTCGACCTAACACAAATGATAAAAATACATTCGAGGAGGGGTTTGGAATCAGTGTTCAGTTGTCAATGAGAGTTGGCTTCCACGCACCACATCACTCATGAGGGGCAATGAATCACCCCACGTCCACCAGTGGCTGTCTTGCTCTATGAGTGGCACCATTTTGCTTGATCACATGTGCACAGCTGGCTGAAAAGGCATACACTTAGGTGCCAGGGCAGGTGTGCCTTTGCTGATTGGCCAGTCCTTGATTTTTTGTTTTAAATACTGAGTACCTAATTTTGTTACTCTCCCTCTCTTGCAGCAATATTTCAATTTTTACTTATTTTTCTTTGAAACCATATGCATCCCACATGTAGCAAGCACTATTTTACTTTATTTATTTTTAAGTTTTAACGGGTATTGCAAATGCTTAAAAACACAAACCATTGTTAAGGTCAGACCTATTGACTTTGTCAATGCTTCTTAACTTGTACAGGATCTTAGCTATTTGTGATGCAGTGTAAGTGTTGCAGAAGTGTCTCATTCGCTGTGTGTTTCCTTTTCTGCAATCCCTGAACATTTCTAGTCTCTGGAAAACAGGGTTCAAGAATAAGAATGTTTTTATTCATGTACTGCGGTTGCCCTGGCACACGTGGCGTGCCCCTGTATGAGTGCGGCCACCATAGTACCGAATTCAAGCACATCTCAGTGCACCATTCACTGGGACCTCATCCTACGGAAGTTCCCAATGTCCGGCACCTCGGCAGCGTCATTTCTGGCGCTCAGTGGGCTGGGGCCAGGTACTTATCCCTGCCCCCACCGACTGGCCATCCTCTTTGTTCCCTGCTGGACACGCTCTCACACTCCTAACCGCATACCCTGCATGCTGGTGGGAGGGCGGGGCAAAGGAATTGAACATATTAATGTATTATTTGTGTTGCAGGCGGAGTTACAGGACAATCTAGAGGCACATTGGTACATAGGGGTACCCTCTTCAGGAGCACAACAGGGGTGCCCTATGCCAAATCCCAGGAGTCTTTACAACAGTAACCTGGATGAAAACGTTGGTGCCCAGCTATGCCTTTGGACGGTTGTATGCCTGAGTAACCGGGGACTTGCCTTTCAATGCGCCGTCCCTAAAAAGGCGTGAGTAAGGTTATGGACTGGTGGTCCACGGTAATTAAGGGGGAAATCCCCCAGAAAAGGGTAAAACAGATTGGGTTAGCCAAGGTGCTGTTGGCTCATTTGGAAGGTGGGCAGCTCAGGTTACTCACCACTGCCTGCCCTTAGATCGCCCGTAAGTTAAACTACCATGTTGGCATGCTTCATGTATGATAATAAACCTGCCACAAACTTTCCCCAAAAAACTGGTGTGGACTGACATTATTGCAGTGTGACCAATTACTGCTAAGCAGGGGAGGGTTGCTGATATTGGCTCTAATTTTTTTATATGAATATGAATGTAGATCATTTGGGACATTGTTTGGCTCTTGGTTTGGGGACAGTCTCCAAGGAATGGGGATCACTGTGATATTGATTTGTATTTTTTAAAGTGTGCAAATACCCCAAATGTGGGGTGTCATGGCACTAAGAAGAACTATGCTACATACAGAACATAAGTGGGTTTCGAGCAGTTTGTAAAAGCGTGAAGACACTTTTCACCATGGATAAACAATGGCAGAGTTCTCCATGCTTGAGAAGTGACCACTGTAAAAGAGCGACCTTGATGAGACCTTTCTTGAATAGAGAAATGTTGACATAGTGAAAAGCACTGGAGCAAAGGCATCTCTCAGGAGTATAGAAAGAGAACATAGAGTCCATGTAGCTTTCAGCAGGCACGTTAAATAAAGCCTCCTGGCCACCGAGCATTGACTGCCTTTGAATGGGTTCTGCAGATGGTGGTGATCTCCATCAAAGTGAAGAATCAACTGGGAGTCATCTCCATTGGCATTGAATATAGAATCTGAAGCTAGAGGAAGAGGTAAGTGTGGCAAAGGGGGTCAAATAGATGCTGAAAAGCGTGGGGCTCAGCGAGAAGCCTTGTGATACACCACAGATGATGGATTTGAATTCAGAACAAAAATGTGCCAGCGATACTGCTTGAGAGCGACCCTGCAGAAATAGCGATAACCAGTTGCCCACGCATTGCTTTTTGCCTTTTCCCCAAACGGACACAACACCAAATCAAAAGTGGAGTTGTGTCAGTGAAACGAACCCGAATCCATATACTGAGCTATGCAGTCTTCAGCGTGACGAATACGAGGGGCAGTAATAATGAGTTCTTGTGCAAGGCTAAAGCGAATACTTCACCACCTCAATTGAACTTGTCAGTGATTTATGTCTATAGGATTCCCTGTCATCTTGTTTCTATCTACTGTTCCATTTTTTTAAACTTTTTCCAAAAATGGGAGCTGGAGCTTCTGAGATCACTGCAAAAAGGCCTCAATGACAGGACTCACTGATAAGCCCTGGGAATGGCCTGAGCACCATCGGGTGGTTTGCAGAAAAAAATGCTGACTAATATAGTCTTATTGCCCACTGTAGTGGGCTCTACTGGCCATTAAAGGCCCGCTCCAGCATTGAGGGACTTTAACAAGGGAGCGGGCCTTTATAGGCCAGTAGAGCCCACTACAGAGGGCTCTAAGGCCCTATTAGAACATTCCGCTCCTAGAGGGCAGAATGTTTTAATTTTGTCAAACTAAGGCCTCAAGGAGTGCGAGCTGTTGAAATCCCCTTGAGCTCCATGAGACCTTTATTCACTGCAACAGTTGCAAACAAACATTAGAATGTTGGAGCTCCGGGCTTCTACTAGCCATTAGAAGCCCAGAGCACTCTGTTGTTTTCAATGGAGCCCCCAACATTCCAATGTTCTAACGATGCTAAGAACATGAAGTCACAGCAATGAAGCACTCAACTGTACTTTTTCCCAATCGACAGTCATTAGTCATGGTGGACTCTACGCTAACAAGTCAGTGTGGTTCGGGAACAAGCTATACACTGTCTAACAGAACTGACTCTGCAGGCAGAGTATCTGTCTCGGGCCGCTATCTCTGGACAATGTATCCTCTGCACAGGCTAGCTCCCAATCTGCTCCTTGTGGCTTCACAGCGCCTCCCCTGATGGGCATCAGGCTGGTTAAAGATGCTCATCTACTCTTCAAACTTAGCAGAAGAGGGTATCTTTTCCCAGAGACAAAAAAACTTCAACCAAATGGACTGGGGTGCGTGGGCAGGACAGGGGACATATTGAGTTTTTATTTAAAATGTAAGGTAGTCGTTTACCAAAGAGTGACTAGCTCATAAGAAAAGGAGAAGGCGGGAATCAATGATTCTTAGAAGTGCTTTCCACTGCAGACGCTGCACGCTTGAGAAGGATCAGCTCTGTATGTGTCACTGTGTCTATATGTTTTATGCGGAGATTATCAAGAAATCAAGAAACAAGCAGTGTGGCTATGAGTCGAACATGAAGTAACAAACATAGTTATGTGTTTTGTAAGGCCCTAGAGGAGCTGTGTTCTCTCCTTTTCGGTCTGTGATGGCACGCACCCTCCCCACCATGGCACTCTCTCCCTTCTAGCTGGCTCCTTACTTCTCCCGGCACTTCCTTTCTGACCCTGGGCCTCTGAGGAGGACCCTTCTAAGGCAAGGAAAGTGCCAGAAGTAGCAGGGAGCAAGCTGGAGGTCTTAGCTGCGACCCTTACCTACCAGCAAATGGCGTCCATGTACACATTGACTAGTGTATTTTTGGATGGTGCTACTAAATAACAAACATTAACACTCGTTTGCTTTAGATTATAGTTCTGTTAGTGTTTTGCTGCACTTGGAAGTTTGGAATGCTCGGTTGCTATGAGAGGTTTGGGGGAGCAGGTGATGGGCCTGTAGGAGAACCCAGTGGACAGGAACCTGAGCAGCCAGAGCCTTTCCAGTGCCTTCCTGCAGCACAATTGGATCTCTCTGACTAACAGAAGAGACATGGGACTAAGGGGCTTATTTACAAGACCTTTGCGCCGCCAGAACATCACTTTTTTCTATTATAAAAGTGATGCACCAGCGGCGCAAGGGACTTGTAAATAAGCCCCAAAGTGCGGATGAGACAGACACTGAAAGACAAGAGACAAAGTGTAAAGGAGACAGTGAAACAAAACAAGGGACTAAATGCAGAAGAGGCACTGAAAGACATGGGACGAAGTGCAGAGGAGACAGTGCAGCAACACAAGTGACAAAGTGCAAAGAAGACAGGAGACAATGCAAGACAAGGGATTGAGTGCAGAGGGGACACTGCAAAACAAGTGACTAAGTGCAGATGAGACTGCAAGACAATGGACCAAGTGCAAAGGAGACAGGAGACAGGGCAAGACAAGGGACTAAATGCAGAGGAGACACTGCAAGACAGTGGATGAAGTGCAGAGGTGAAAGGAGACAATGCAAGTGCGCAGGAGACACAGTTAGACAATGGACGAAGTGCAGAGGAGACAGTGAAACAAGAGAATGGCTGAAGTGCAGCGGAGACACTTCAAGACAAGGGACGAAGTGCAGAGGAGACACTGCAAAACAAGGGACGTGGTGCAGACGAGACACTGCAAGACAAGGGACGAGTTGCAGACCAGACACTGCAAGACAAGGGACGAAGTGCAGACGAGACACTGCAAGACAAGGATGCAGTGCAGAGGAGACAGTGCAGTAAGAAAAGTGACGAAGTGAAGAGACGACAGTGCAAGACAAGCGATGATGTGCATAGTAAGACAAACGTTCACGAATCACCAAGCCATATTGGAGATGAGGTAGGCGATTTGTTTTAATCTGACTAAAGCATCATGTAAAAGTGCAGTCATTTAATGACAACGTTCTCTGTTCAAATGGCCACTAAATTTGCACAAACATACAGTTTCACTAATACAACTATATTGCACACAAAAGATAATTTGTGGGAATTGGGTTTCAGTGAATAAGTATCATTTGTTTATCACCAAGTAAAGTGTCTTGATTTGTTTTGATTCAATTAAAGTCATTTTTTCCAAAACACTTCAGAATTAGAAAAAAGTACTTCATTTTGCTTTCCTAACTATTAAATGCATAAAGTTCATTTATAGGTATTTACATTTTATTGTGTGTAAAAAAACAAATGACACCCCACAGTCTTTCCTTTCACATTCTTTGTACCCCAGCTAGACTGTCACATAATTCACTTTACTTTCTTTTTCTGACTGTAGAGCAAGAGGAGTCTGTAAACACCGGACCCCGAGTTAAAAGAAATATAAGCAGCTATTTGTCAGAAGCAGTGGCACCTCCTCCGGTAAGGTGGAGGAGCGTCACCACATTGCTCGTTGAGCAGTGGAAAGCAAAAATAAAATGATAGTAGTTATTATCATTTTATTTTACTTTGGGGTGGGGCGGGCTGGACATCCTGCCGTCAGAGGGAACAGGAGAGTTTGCCTCCCTCCCTAAGTGCGCATGGCGGCTTGGCTGGCCCTCTGGGGCCGGCCAAACAGTCGTGCGTACTAGGCATGTTCTCCCCTGGGCTGTGTTGTACAGCCCAGTGGAGAAGATGCCCAGCCTCCCAGGTACTGCTTGAGCGGACAAACAGGCCGCTCAGACCAATCACGACACTGCTCATGCAGCACCGTGATTGGCTGAGAGAGTCGGAGAGTCTGGGTGCTTCCGGTGCAGCAGAGAAGAAGACGGAGAAGAGATGTGTACAGCGGTGGCAAAGATAAAGAAGGTAAGTTTATTTTTATTTTTTTCATCCCTTCCCCGCGACCACAACACCCCCGTTCTGAGGCGGCCACCACTGGTAAGAAGACATAGTTTGACGTTTGACCTCCATCTTTGAAGTTCAACAAATGTGAGGAAATAAATACTCAATTCAAATGCATCTATTTATTGCTTGGACCAATGTTACGCACCAATAAATCAGCTGGCGACCCACCAGTGGTCCGTGACCCACAGTTTTGGAAATGCTGCCATAATCTTTATACATCTACACAGCCTTAAATTGCAAATAATCCTGTGAAGTGCATGAGCCCGACTAGACTGCACAAATAAATGCGTATTTTCCATATGCCATCTATTCACACCCCCTACTAGTCCAGTAGTCCTAAGAGTAGTAAGGACTCTGCAAAGCATGGCATTGTTGTTTTTATTCATACGAAGATGTGAGTATTTTGTCAGCAGAGTTATCTCAAATTTCACATCACATTATGCTAAATCAGATATTCAGATTTAATTCAATATATTGTGATATCAAAAGTGTGTTCTGTATATGTGTATTGAGGGTAACATTTGAATGGATGAATGAATGAAAGAATTAATTAATTACATATTTATAAAGCACGACAGTTACCCAACTAGGATGCCACAATGTTTAAAATAAAACTGCCACTAAGCCTGAGAAATATATCAAAGTAATCAAGCCTTGATTTGCTTTCGAAAAAGCATTTGATTTGACTTCAATATAGTGCCGAGAGGTGGACGGTTCAAAGCTATGCGCAATAGGAGAAGGAGCCATTTGCAAGAAAGTTTTACTCAAATAACAACCAGTCTTCTTGAGGTTGAAAGTAAAATTCGACTAGGACAAAAAGGCAGAATATGAGCATAGAGGATGGCAGGTCCCACGTCAGCAAAAACTCTGTGAACAATACAGACTGTCTTAAAGATAGAGCATTTTCTGAACTGGGAGCCAGTGTAAAGAGCAAAGATGATGAAAGAGAGGTTGATATGGCGGGTCCGCTAACAAAAGCTGCACAGCCCTATTGTGTGAAAGGTGCAGTCTACTTCAGAGCCTGACAAAGACCAAGGAACAGGAAATTGCAGTAATCTAGGTGAGATGAAATCCCCACCTGCAGAACTGATTTGAGATGCTCAGTAGGAACCATAAGCATGATTTTTTAAACCACACTGAGACAGAAAACAAGCATTGGCAAAGCAAATAGGACTCGCCTATATGATCTAATGACTTTGCTGTGCAACATGGCTAAAACCATTGACAGTGTGGCTGCTGTGCACCATGGTTGAGAGTTAAAGAAAAAAGAACTAGGACAATGCCCACACTGGCAGCTTAATAGCACTTTTTTCCCTAAACTTTCAGCCATGCTGCAAAGGTGGCACAGGTCAAGCAAAAAAAAAAACTTTCACGAAAAAACGTGTGAGGAAGAAGTATCAGAGATGGGCAAGCAGTGCTTAATTTGTAAATAAATATGTGCCAGGGCTCTAGTCAGGAGACCTCTGCAGCCTGTACCACACATTGGCCCTGCCATGCTGCCAGTGATCGTAACTACATATCTGCTAACCATCACACTCCTACAAGTGTGACAATTCGAACTATTCCAGGCCCCCAACGCAATTAGAATGGCTTGGGCGGCAGGTAATAGTCATTTTTAACGTACATTGAAATAATAATCGACTGTTGTTGTGGTCATCTGAGACAGCACCACCTTGTTGCAGACTGTCTGAAGCACTGGAGATGACAATTAAGTGCAGGTGCAGAGCACAGGGACTCACCGCCGCAAATTAAAGCACTGCGGGGAAAGCACCGCTGCAGGTGGAGGTCTGATGGGGACAAGCAATGATGTTGGGGGGGTGATGAAGGAAGAAGAAAATAATTACCTCAGTACTAGTGCGAGCAGCAGCGAAAGGACATTAATTAAAGATAAGAAGCAATCAGTACTTGGTCCATGCTCTACGGAAGGGAGAACCAAATAAAGGGAAAGTGAAACTGGCACTCACTGACCAATCAGGAGCCAGAAAATAAGAATGACAAAGAAGCTAACCAATGGGTAGTCTTTTAGCCTTTTTTACTTGTTTATTTTTTTAAATAACAAAAGATCTCGCAAGCGACAACGCATGTGTTGTCTCAGACGAGACCTAAAAAGAAAGAAGTTAATCTGTTAATCTGTGGAGCAAAGCAAAGATCTGAATCAAAAATAACATCTACATTTTTTGTTGACAGTGCTAGCGTGGGGAGCTGACCCAGTTTGTGCGCCCACCAAATGGTAGAACAGATGGAAAGATATCCACTAGAGATTAGAATCTCTGTTTTGTCGTCATTCACTTTTAAAGAATTGTTGACAATCATATGGGCACCTCTGACATACAGTATCTAAAATTAGCAACTGTGGTCTGAAACACCCCTCAAAAATAAAATAATCTGTATGTCATCTGTATAAGAGACTAGATGGAAACCATGGCGATAAATGAGGAGACACATTTCACAAATGGCTGGAAATTGACCTACAATCTCCACAATAAGGTTGTAAAATGTATTATCCATTTATTTAACAGCTCCATTTTTCAATATACATGTGTGAAACAAAAACCAATGAATTAAGTAAATCCCTGAACACATATTCTCAAACAGTTTGCTGCATGCGCCTGCACAAAATGTCAAATGAGGGAAAATCAAACTATTTATATCTCGGTTTGTGCCAGGCACACATCATGGTATATGCCCGGAGTCAGTCGAGATTACCCCATGCTCACATATTTCATGTTATCGGCTGCTGTCATAGCGGTGAGCATGCGTCAACTGCACTTCTTCTGGAACGGTTCAGCAGCTTCAGGAATGCACAAGCTCCTCAGAGCGCGAAGGACCACAGAGATGCAATCACCTGCAGGCGGCTAGTGATGGGCACTAGAATGCAGGCAGAGTTCCATAAGCGTAACTGTAGTTGTTGAATGGTGCTTGTGATGGGCACTAGAACGCAGTCAGAGTTCCATAAGCGTAACTGTAGTTGTTGAATGGTGCTTGTGATGGGCACTAGAACGCAGTCAGAGTTTCATAAGCGTAACTGTAGTTGTTGAATGGTGCTTGTGATGGGCACTAGAACGCAGTCAGAGTTCCATAAGCGTAACTGTAGTTGTTGAATGGTGCTTGTGATGGGCACTAGAACGCAGTCAGAGTTCCATAAGCGTAACTGTAGTTGTTGAATGGTGCTTGTGATGGGCACTAGAACGCAGTCAGAGTTCCATAAGCGTAACTGTAGTTGTTGAATGGTGCTTGTGATGGGCACTAGAATGCAGGCAGAGTTCCATAAGCGTAACTGTAGTTGTTGAATGGTGCTTGTGATGGGCACTAGAACGCAGTCAGAGTTCCATAAGCGTAACTGTAGTTGTTGAATGGTGCTTGTGATGGGCACTAGAACGCAGTCAGAGTTCCATAAGCGTAACTGTAGTTGTTGAATGGTGCTTGTGATGGGCACTAGAACGCAGTCAGAGTTCCATAAGCTAACTGTAGTTGTTGAATGGTGCTTGTGATGGGCACTAGAACGCAGTCAGAGTTCCATAAGCGTAACTGTAGTTGTTGAATGGTGCTTGTGATGGGCACTAGAACGCAGTCAGAGTTTCATAAGCGTAACTGTAGTTGTTGAATGGTGCTTGTGATGGGCACTAGAACGCAGTCAGAGTTCCATAAGCGTAACTGTAGTTGTTGAATGGTGCTTGTGATGGGCACTAGAACGCAGGCAGAGTTCCATAAGCGTAACTGTAGTTGTTGAATGGTGCTTGTGATGGGCACTAGAACGCAGTCAGAGTTCCATAAGCGTAACTGTAGTTGTTGAATGGTGCTTGTGATGGGCACTAGAATGCAGGCAGAGTTCCATAAGCGTAACTGTAGTTGTTGAATGGTGCTTGTGATGGGCACTAGAACGCAGTCAGAGTTCCATAAGCGTAACTGTAGTTGTTGAATGGTGCTTGTGATGGGCACTAGAACGCAGTCAGAGTTCCATAAGCGTAACTGTAGTTGTTGAATGGTGCTTGTGATGGGCACTAGAACGCAGTCAGAGTTTCATAAGCGTAACTGTAGTTGTTGAATGGTGCTTGTGATGGGCACTAGAACGCAGTCAGAGTTCCATAAGCGTAACTGTAGTTGTTGAATGGTGCTTGTGATGGGCACTAGAACGCAGTCAGAGTTTCATAAGCGTAACTGTAGTTGTTGAATGGTGCTTGTGATGGGCACTAGAACGCAGTCAGAGTTTCATAAGCGTAACTGTAGTTGTTGAATGGTGCTTGTGATGGGCACTAGAACGCACTCAGAGTTCCATAAGCGTAACTGTAGTTGTTGAATGGTGCTTGTGATGGGCACTAGAACGCAGTCAGAGTTCCATAAGCGTAACTGTAGTTGTTGAATGGTGCTTGTGATGGGCACTAGAACGCAGTCAGAGTTTCATAAGCGTAACTGTAGTTGTTGAATGGTGCTTGTGATGGGCACTAGAACGCAGTCAGAGTTTCATAAGCGTAACTGTAGTTGTTGAATGGTGCTTGTGATGGGCACTAGAACGCAGTCAGAGTTTCATAAGCGTAACTGTAGTTGTTGAATGGTGCTTGTGATGGGCACTAGAACGCAGTCAGAGTTTCATAAGCGTAACTGTAGTTGTTGAATGGTGCTTGTGATGGGCACTAGAACGCAGTCAGAGTTTCATAAGCTAACTGTAGTTGTTGAATGGTGCTTGTGATGGGCACTAGAACGCAGTCAGAGTTTCATAAGCGTAACTGTAGTTGTTGAATGGTGCTTGTGATGGGCACTAGAACGCAGTCAGAGTTTTATAAGCGTAACTGTAGTTGTTGAATGGTGCTTGTGATGGGCACTAGAACGCAGTCAGAGTTCCATAAGCGTAACTGTAGTTGTTGAATGGTGCTTGTGATGGGCACTAGAACGCAATCAGAGTTCCATAAGCTAACTGTAGTTGTTGAATGGTGCTTGTGATGGGCACTAGAACGCAGTCAGAGTTCCATAAGCGTAACTGTAGTTGTTGAATGGTGCTTGTGATGGGCACTAGAACGCAGTCAGAGTTTCATAAGCGTAACTGTAGTTGTTGAATGGTGCTTGTGATGGGCACTAGAACGCAGTCAGAGTTCCATAAGCGTAACTGTAGTTGTTGAATGGTGCTTGTGATGGGCACTAGAACGCAGTCAGAGTTCCATTAGCGTAACTGTAGTTGTTGAATGGTGCTTGTGATGGGCACTAGAACGCAGTCAGTTTCATAAGCGTAACTGTAGTTGTTGAATGGTGCTTGTGATGGGCACTAGAACGCAGTCAGAGTTTCATAAGCGTAACTGTAGTTGTTGAATGGTGCTTGTGATGGGCACTAGAACGCAGTCAGAGTTTCATAAGCGTAACTGTAGTTGTTGAATGGTGCTTGTGATGGGCACTAAACGCAGTCAGAGTTTCATAAGCGTAACTGTAGTTGTTGAATGGTGCTTGTGATGGGCACTAGAACGCAGTCAGAGTTTCATAAGCGTAACTGTAGTTGTTGAATGGTGCTTGTGATGGGCACTAGAACGCAGTCAGAGTTCCATAAGCGTAACTGTAGTTGTTGAATGGTGCTTGTGATGGGCACTAGAACGCAGTCAGAGTTTCATAAGCGTAACTGTAGTTGTTGAATGGTGCTTGTGATGGGCACTAGAACGCAGTCAGAGTTTCATAAGCGTAACTGTAGTTGTTGAATGGTGCTTGTGATGGGCACTAGAACGCAGTCAGAGTTTCATAAGCTAACTGTAGTTGTTGAATGGTGCTTGTGATGGGCACTAGAACGCAGTCAGAGTTTCATAAGCGTAACTGTAGTTGTTGAATGGTGCTTGTGATGGGCACTAGAACGCAGTCAGAGTTCCATAAGCGTAACTGTAGTTGTTGAATGGTGCTTGTGATGGGCACTAGAACGCAGTCAGAGTTCCATAAGCTAACTGTAGTTGTTGAATGGTGCTTGTGATGGGCACTAGAACGCAGTCAGAGTTCCATAAGCGTAACTGTAGTTGTTGAATGGTGCTTGTGATGGGCACTAGAACGCAGTCAGAGTTCCATAAGCGTAACTGTAGTTGTTGAATGGTGCTTGTGATGGGCACTAGAACGCAGTCAGAGTTTCATAAGCGTAACTGTAGTTGTTGAATGGTGCTTGTGATGGGCACTAGAACGCAGTCAGAGTTCCATAAGCGTAACTGTAGTTGTTGAATGGTGCTTGTGATGGGCACTAGAACGCAGTCAGAGTTCCATAAGCGTAACTGTAGTTGTTGAATGGTGCTTGTGATGGGCACTAGAACGCAGTCAGAGTTCCATAAGCGTAACTGTAGTTGTTGAATGGTGCTTGTGATGGGCACTAGAACGCAGTCAGAGTTTCATAAGCGTAACTGTAGTTGTTGAATGGTGCTTGTGATGGGCACTAGAACGCAGTCAGAGTTTCATAAGCGTAACTGTAGTTGTTGAATGGTGCTTGTGATGGGCACTAGAACGCAGTCAGAGTTTCATAAGCGTAACTGTAGTTGTTGAATGGTGCTTGTGATGGGCACTAGAACGCAGTCAGAGTTTCATAAGCGTAACTGTAGTTGTTGAATGGTGCTTGTGATGGGCACTAGAACGCAGTCAGAGTTTCATAAGCGTAACTGTAGTTGTTGAATGGTGCTTGTGATGGGCACTAGAACGCAGTCAGAGTTTCATAAGCGTAACTGTAGTTGTTGAATGGTGCTTGTGATGGGCACTAGAACGCAGTCAGAGTTTCATAAGCGTAACTGTAGTTGTTGAATGGTGCTTGTGATGGGCACTAGAACGCAGTCAGAGTTTCATAAGCGTAACTGTAGTTGTTGAATGGTGCTTGTGATGGGCACTAGAACGCAGTCAGAGTTTCATAAGCTAACTGTAGTTGTTGAATGGTGCTTGTGATGGGCACTAGAACGCAGTCAGAGTTTCATAAGCGTAACTGTAGTTGTTGAATGGTGCTTGTGATGGGCACTAGAACGCAGTCAGAGTTTCATAAGCTAACTGTAGTTGTTGAATGGTGCTTGTGATGGGCACTAGAACGCAGTCAGAGTTTCATAAGCTAACTGTAGTTGTTGAATGGTGCTTGTGATGGGCACTAGAACGCAGTCAGAGTTCCATAAGCGTAACTGTAGTTGTTGAATGGTGCTTGTGATGGGCACTAGAACGCAGTCAGAGTTTCATAAGCGTAACTGTAGTTGTTGAATGGTGCTTGTGATGGGCACTAGAACGCAGTCAGAGTTTCATAAGCTAACTGTAGTTGTTGAATGGTGCTTGTGATGGGCACTAGAACGCAGTCAGAGTTTCATAAGCGTAACTGTAGTTGTTGAATGGTGCTTGTGATGGGCACTAGAACGCAGTCAGAGTTCCATAAGCGTAACTGTAGTTGTTGAATGGTGCTTGTGATGGGCACTAGAACGCAGTCAGAGTTCCATAAGCGTAACTGTAGTTGTTGAATGGTGCTTGTGATGGGCACTAGAACGCAGTCAGAGTTCCATAAGCGTAACTGTAGTTGTTGAATGGTGCTTGTGATGGGCACTAGAACGCAGTCAGAGTTCCATAAGCTAACTGTAGTTGTTGAATGGTGCTTGTGATGGGCACTAGAACGCAGTCAGAGTTCCATAAGCGTAACTGTAGTTGTTGAATGGTGCTTGTGATGGGCACTAGAACGCAGTCAGAGTTCCATAAGCGTAACTGTAGTTGTTGAATGGTGCTTGTGATGGGCACTAGAACGCAGTCAGAGTTCCATAAGCGTAACTGTAGTTGTTGAATGGTGCTTGTGATGGGCACTAGAACGCAGTCAGAGTTTCATAAGCGTAACTGTAGTTGTTGAATGGTGCTTGTGATGGGCACTAGAACGCAGTCAGAGTTTCATAAGCGTAACTGTAGTTGTTGAATGGTGCTTGTGATGGGCACTAGAACGCAGTCAGAGTTTCATAAGCGTAACTGTAGTTGTTGAATGGTGCTTGTGATGGGCACTAGAACGCAGTCAGAGTTTCATAAGCGTAACTGTAGTTGTTGAATGGTGCTTGTGATGGGCACTAGAACGCAGTCAGAGTTTCATAAGCGTAACTGTAGTTGTTGAATGGTGCTTGTGATGGGCACTAGAACGCAGTCAGAGTTTCATAAGCGTAACTGTAGTTGTTGAATGGTGCTTGTGATGGGCACTAGAACGCAGTCAGAGTTTCATAAGCGTAACTGTAGTTGTTGAATGGTGCTTGTGATGGGCACTAGAACGCAGTCAGAGTTTCATAAGCTAACTGTAGTTGTTGAATGGTGCTTGTGATGGGCACTAGAACGCAGTCAGAGTTTCATAAGCTAACTGTAGTTGTTGAATGGTGCTTGTGATGGGCACTAGAACGCAGTCAGAGTTCCATAAGCGTAACTGTAGTTGTTGAATGGTGCTTGTGATGGGCACTAGAACGCAGTCAGAGTTCCATAAGCGTAACTGTAGTTGTTGAATGGTGCTTGTGATGGGCACTAGAACGCAGTCAGAGTTCCATAAGCGTAACTGTAGTTGTTGAATGGTGCTTGTGATGGGCACTAGAACGCAGTCAGAGTTTCATAAGCTAACTGTAGTTGTTGAATGGTGCTTGTGATGGGCACTAGAACGCAGTCAGAGTTTCATAAGCGTAACTGTAGTTGTTGAATGGTGCTTGTGATGGGCACTAGAACGCAGTCAGAGTTCCATAAGCGTAACTGTAGTTGTTGAATGGTGCTTGTGATGGGCACTAGAACGCAGTCAGAGTTCCATAAGCGTAACTGTAGTTGTTGAATGGTGCTTGTGATGGGCACTAGAACGCAGTCAGAGTTCCATAAGCGTAACTGTAGTTGTTGAATGGTGCTTGTGATGGGCACTAGAACGCAGTCAGAGTTCCATAAGCGTAACTGTAGTTGTTGAATGGTGCTTGTGATGGGCACTAGAACGCAGTCAGAGTTTCATAAGCGTAACTGTAGTTGTTGAATGGTGCTTGTGATGGGCACTAGAACGCAGTCAGAGTTTCATAAGCGTAACTGTAGTTGTTGAATGGTGCTTGTGATGGGCACTAGAACGCAGTCAGAGTTTCATAAGCGTAACTGTAGTTGTTGAATGGTGCTTGTGATGGGCACTAGAACGCAGTCAGAGTTTCATAAGCGTAACTGTAGTTGTTGAATGGTGCTTGTGATGGGCACTAGAACGCAGTCAGAGTTTCATAAGCTAACTGTAGTTGTTGAATGGTGCTTGTGATGGGCACTAGAACGCAGTCAGAGTTTTATAAGCGTAACTGTAGTTGTTGAATGGTGCTTGTGATGGGCACTAGAACGCAGTCAGAGTTCCATAAGCGTAACTGTAGTTGTTGAATGGTGCTTGTGATGGGCACTAGAACGCAGTCAGAGTTCCATAAGCGTAACTGTAGTTGTTGAATGGTGCTTGTGATGGGCACTAGAACGCAGTCAGAGTTCCATAAGCGTAACTGTAGTTGTTGAATGGTGCTTGTGATGGGCACTAGAACGCAGTCAGAGTTCCATAAGCTAACTGTAGTTGTTGAATGGTGCTTGTGATGGGCACTAGAACGCAGTCAGAGTTCCATAAGCGTAACTGTAGTTGTTGAATGGTGCTTGTGATGGGCACTAGAACGCAGTCAGAGTTTCATAAGCGTAACTGTAGTTGTTGAATGGTGCTTGTGATGGGCACTAGAACGCAGTCAGAGTTTCATAAGCGTAACTGTAGTTGTTGAATGGTGCTTGTGATGGGCACTAGAACGCAGTCAGAGTTTCATAAGCGTAACTGTAGTTGTTGAATGGTGCTTGTGATGGGCACTAGAACGCAGTCAGAGTTCCATAAGCGTAACTGTAGTTGTTGAATGGTGCTTGTGATGGGCACTAGAACGCAGTCAGAGTTCCATAAGCGTAACTGTAGTTGTTGAATGGTGCTTGGGTTCTTGAATAATTAGCTACATTCTTCTTTTCAGTTCAGTTCAGTTCAGTTCACTGCAACTGATGTGTTGTGCATATTTTAGCATATTATTAGGTTATGGCATGCATTAAGATATGTTGCAATGGGCACATTGGGCACACAGTCTAATTGAAGATTGGTTTCCGGGTGGATGATGTCCTCATTTGTTACATATAAAGTTTTTCTTTTGCCTGGTGTCACATGCCACATTGTACACACACACCCACTACCACACCCACCACCTCTCTTCCTCTTCTTCTTCCTCTTCCTCCTCTTCTTCTTCTCTCAGATCTGAATGGCTGCAAAATCTAGCATCTTTTTGTCTCTCTCCATCCCACTGCCTGCACAGCCTTGCCTCTCTCTCTGGGTCTATCCTTATTGCAATGACTGCAGAGCCTGGCCTCTCTGTCCTCTCCCTGGTCACCCTGTATTGTACTGTATTGTATTCACATTTATATAGTGCTTACTACCCCAGTCGAGGCGCTGAAGTGTCTAGTGGGAGCAAAGACTGGCCTCTCTGTCCTCTACCTGGTCACCCTATATTGTACTGTATTGTATTCACATTTATATAGTGCTTACTACCCCTGCGAGGCGCTGAAGTGCCTAGTGGGTGCAAAGCCTGGCCGCTCTGTCCTCTCCCTGGTCACCCTATATTGTACAGCATTGAATTCACATTTATATAGTGCTTACTACCCCAGTCGAGGTGCTGAAGTGCCTAGTGGGCGCAGAGCCTGGCCTCTCTGTCCTCTCCCTGGTCACCCTATATTGTACTGCATTGAATTCACATTTATATAGTGCTTACTACCCCAACTACAGTGAAAAATTACATAAAAACGTGTACATATCGGAAAAATTAAAGAGAGCTAGTGATTCCTACACAGTTGGATAGGGAGGAGGGCAGTGGTATCCAAAAGTAAGGAGTAGGGTATCAATAATCTTCAGATAGCGTATACATACGTGCACAACAGGCGCAAAGGCAGTCAAGTAAGAGTGGCCAAATTGTGCCATTCGATAAGGCTATTTAGCCCATTTTCGACTGTGTCACACAACCAAATCAGTTTGTTTTCCCTTTGTGTCAGTAGTTTTTCGACATTGGGTGGTGGGCGCAGAGCCTGGCCTCTCTGTCCTCTCCCTGGTCACCCTATATTGTACTGCATTGAATTCACATTTATATAGTGCTTACTACACCTGCGAGGCACTGAAGTGCCTAGTGGGTGCAAAGCCTGGCCGCTCTGTCCTCTCCCTGGTCACCCTATATTGTACTGCATTGAATTCACATTTATATAGTGCTTACTACCCCAGTCGAGGCGCTGAAGTGCCTGGTGGGCGCAGAGCCTGGCCTCTCTGTCCTCTCCCTGGTCACCCTATATTGTACTGCATTGAATTCACATTTATATAGTGCTTACTACCTCAGTCGAGGCACTAATGTGCCTAGTGGGTGCAAAGCCTGGCCTCTCTGTCCTCTCCCTGGTCACCCTATATTGTACTGCATTGAATTCACATTTATATAGTTCTTACTACCCCAGTCGAGGCGCTGAAGTGCCTAGTGGGTGCAGAGCCTGGCCTCTCTGTCCTCTCCCTGGTCACCCTATATTGTACTGCATTGAATTCACATTTATATAGTGCTTACTACCCCAGTCGAGGCGCTGAAGTGCCTAGTGGGTGCAGAGCCTGGCCTCTCTGTCCTCTCCCTGGTCACCCTATATTGTACTGCATTGAATTCACATTTATATAGTTCTTACTACCCTAGTCGAGGTGCTGAAGTGCCTAGTGGGTGCAGAGCCTGGCCTCTCTGTCTTCTCCCTGGTCATCCTATATTGTACTGCATTGAATTCACATTTATATAGTGCTTACTACACCTGCGAGGCACTGAAGTGCCTAGTGGGTGCAAAGCCTGGCCTCTCTGTCCTCTCCCTGGTCACCCTATATTGTACTGCATTGAATTCACATTTATATAGTGCTTACTACCCCAGTCGAGGCGCTGAAGTGCCTAGTGGGAGCAAAGCCTGGCCTCTCTGTCCTCTCCCTGGTCACCCTATATTGTACTGCATTGAATTCACATTTATATAGTGCTTACTACCCCAGTCGAGGCGCTGAAGTGCCTAGTGGGAGCAAAGCCTGGCCTCTCTGTCCTCTCCCTGGTCACCCTATATTGTACTGCATTGAATTCACATTTATATAGTGCTTACTACCCCAGTCGAGGCGCTGAAGTGCCTAGTGGGAGCAAAGCCTGGCCTCTCTGTCCTCTCCCTGGTCACCCTATATTGTACTGCATTGAATTCACATTTATATAGTTCTTACTACCCCAGTCGAGGCGCTGAAGTGCCTAGTGGGCGCAGAGCCTGGCCTCTCTGTCCTCTCCCTGGTCACCCTATATTGTACTGCATTGAATTCACATTTATATAGTGCTTACTACCCCAGTCGAGGCGCTGAAGTGCCTAGTGGGTGCAGAGCCTGGCCTCTCTGTCCTCTCCCTGGTCACCCTATATTGTACTGCATTGAATTCACATTTATATAGTGCTTACTACCCCAGTCGAGGCGCTGAAGTGCCTAGTGGGTGCAGAGCCTGGCCTCTCTGTCCTCTCCCTGGTCACCCTATATTGTACTGTATTGTATTCACATTTATATAGTGCTTACTACCACTGCGAGGCACTAATGTGCCTAGTGGGTGCAGAGCCTGGCTTCTCTGTCCTCTCCCTGGTCACCCTATATTGTACTGCATTGAATTCACATTTATATAGTGCTTACTACCCCAGTCGAGGCGCTGAAGTGCCTAGTGGGTGCAGAGCCTGGCCTCTCTGTCCTCTCCCTGGTCACCCTATATTGTACTGCATTGTATTCACATTTATATAGTGCTTACTACCCCAGTCGAGGCGCTGAAGTGCCTAGTGAGAGCAAAGCCTGGCCTCTCTGTCCTCTCCCTGGTCACCCTATATTGTACTGCATTGAATTCACATTTATATAGTGCTTACTACCCCACTCGAGGCGCTGAAGTGCCTGGTGGGCGCAGAGCCTGGCCTCTCTGTCCTCTCCCTGGTCACCCTATATTGTACTGCATTGTATTCACATTTATATAGTGCTTACTACCCCAGTCGAGGCGCTGAAGTGCCTAGTGGGTGCAAAGCCTGGCCGCTCTGTCCTCTCCCTGGTCACCCTATATTGTACTGCATTGAATTCACATTTATATAGTGCTTACTACCCCAGTCGAGGCGCTGAAGTGCCTGGTGGGCGCAGAGCCTGGCCTCTCTGTCCTCTCCCTGGTCACCCTATATTGTACTGCATTGAATTCACATTTATATAGTGCTTACTACCTCAGTCGAGGCACTAATGTGCCTAGTGGGTGCAAAGCCTGGCCTCTCTGTCCTCTCCCTGGTCACCCTATATTGTACTGCATTGAATTCACATTTATATAGTTCTTACTACCCCAGTCGAGGCGCTGAAGTGCCTAGTGGGTGCAGAGCCTGGCCTCTCTGTCCTCTCCCTGGTCACCCTATATTGTACTGCATTGAATTCACATTTATATAGTGCTTACTACCCCAGTCGAGGCGCTGAAGTGCCTAGTGGGTGCAGAGCCTGGCCTCTCTGTCCTCTCCCTGGTCACCCTATATTGTACTGCATTGAATTCACATTTATATAGTTCTTACTACCCTAGTCGAGGCGCTGAAGTGCCTAGTGGGTGCAGAGCCTGGCCTCTCTGTCCTCTCCCTGGTCACCCTATATTGTACTGCATTGAATTCACATTTATATAGTGCTTACTACCCCAGTCGAGGCGCTGAAGTGCCTAGTGGGTGCAGAGCCTGGCCTCTCTGTCCTCTCCCTGGTCACCCTATATTGTACTGTATTGTATTCACATTTATATAGTGCTTACTACCACTGCGAGGCACTAATGTGCCTAGTGGGTGCAGAGCCTGGCTTCTCTGTCCTCTCCCTGGTCACCCTATATTGTACTGCATTGAATTCACATTTATATAGTGCTTACTACCCCAGTCGAGGCGCTGAAGTGCCTAGTGGGTGCAGAACCTGGCCTCTCTGTCCTCTCCCTGGTCACCCTATATTGTACTGCATTGTATTCACATTTATATAGTGCTTACTACCCCAGTCGAGGCGCTGAAGTGCCTAGTGGGAGCAAAGCCTGGCCTCTCTGTCCTCTCCCTGGTCACCCTATATTGTACTGCATTGAATTCACATTTATATAGTGCTTACTACCCCACTCGAGGTGCTGAAGTGCCTGGTGGGCGCAGAGCCTGGCCTCTCTGTCCTCTCCCTGGTCACCCTATATTGTACTGCATTGTATTCACATTTATATAGTGCTTACTACCCCAGTCGAGGCGCTGAAGTGCCTAGTGGGTGCAAAGCCTGGCCGCTCTGTCCTCTCCCTGGTCACCCTATATTGTACTGCATTGAATTCACATTTATATAGTGCTTACTACCCCAGTCGAGGCGCTGAAGTGCCTGGTGGGCGCAGAGCCTGGCCTCTCTGTCCTCTCCCTGGTCACCCTATATTGTACTGCATTGAATTCACATTTATATAGTGCTTACTACCTCAGTCGAGGCGCTGAAGTGCCTAGTGGGTGCAGAGCCTGGCCTCTCTGTCCTCTCCCTGGTCACCCTATATTGTACTGCATTGTATTCATATTTATATAGTGCTTACTACCCCAGTCGAGGCGCTGAAGTGCCTAGTGGGCGCAGAGCCTGGCCTCTCTGTCCTCTCCCTGGTCACCCTATATTGTACTGCATTGAATTCACATTAATATAGTGCTTACTACTCCAGTCGAGGCGCTGAAGTGCATAGTGGGTGCAGAGCCTGGCCGCTCTGTCCTCTCCCTGGTCACCCTACATTGTACTGCATTGAATTCACATTTATATAGTGCTTACTACCCCAGTCGAGGCGCTGAAGTGCCTAGTGAGTGCAAAGCCTGGCCTCTCTGTCCTCTCCCTGGTCACCCTATATTGTACTGCATTGAATTCACATTTATATAGTTCTTACTACCCCAGTCGAGGCGCTGAAGTGCCTAGTGGGTGCAAAGCCTGGCCTCTCTGTCCTCTCCCTGGTCACCCTATATTGTACTGCATTGAATTCACATTTATATAGTGCTTACTACACCTGCGAGGCGCTGAAGTGCCTAGTGGGTGCAGACAGAGCCTGGCCTCTCTGCCCTCTCCCTGGTCACCCTATATTGTACTGCATTGAATTCACATTTATATAGTTCTTACTACCCTAGTCGAGGCGCTGAAGTGCCTAGTGGGTGCAGAGCCTGGCCTCTCTGTCCTCTCCCTGGTCACCCTATATTGTACTGCATTGAATTCACATTTATATAGTGCTTACTACCCCATTCGAGGCGCTGAAGTGCCTAGTGGGTGCAGAGCCTGGCCGCTCTGTCCTCTCCCTGGTCACCCTATATTGTACTGCATTGAATTCACATTTATATAGTGCTTACTACCCCAGTCGAGGCGCTGAAGTGCCTAGTGGGAGCAAAGCCTGGCCTCTCTGTCCTCTCCCTGGTCACCCTATATTGTACTGCATTGAATTCACATTTATATAGTTCTTACTACCCTAGTCGAGGCGCTGAAGTGCCCAGTGGGTGCAGAGCCTGGCCGCTCTGTCCTCTCCCTGGTCACCCTATATTGTACTGCATTGAATTCACATTTATATAGTGCTTACTACCCCAGTCGAGGCGCTGAAGTGCCTAGTGGGTGCAAAGCCTGGCCTCTCTGTCCTCTCCCTGGTCACCCTATATTGTACTGCATTGAATTCACATTTATATAGTGCTTACTACCCCAGTCGAGGCGCTGAAGTGCCTAGTGGGAGCAAAGCCTGGCCTCTCTGTCCTCTCCCTGGTCACCCTATATTGTACTGCATTGAATTCACATTTATATAGTTCTTACTACCCTAGTCGAGGCGCTGAAGTGCCCAGTGGGTGCAGAGCCTGGCCGCTCTGTCCTCTCCCTGGTCACCCTATATTGTACTGCATTGAATTCACATTTATATAGTGCTTACTACCCCAGTCGAGGCGCTGAAGTGCCTAGTGGGTGCAAAGCCTGGCCTCTCTGTCCTCTCCCTGGTCACCCTATATTGTACTGCATTGTATTCATATTTATATAGTGCTTACTACCACTGCGAGGCACTAATGTGCCTAGTGGGTGCAAAGCCTGGCCTCTCTGTCCTCTCCCTGGTCACCCTATATTGTACTGCATTGAATTCACATTTATATAGTGCTTACTACCACTGCGAGGCACTAATGTGCCTAGTGGGTGCAAAGCCTGGCCTCTCTGTCCTCTCCCTGGCCACCCTATATTGTACTGCATTGAATTCACATTTATATAGTGCTTACTACCCCAGTCGAGGCGCTGAAGTGCCTAGTGGGAGCAAAGCCTGGCCTCTCTGTCCTCTCCCTGGTCACCCTATATTGTACTGCATTGAATTCACATTTATATAGTGCTTACTACCCCAGTCGAGGCGCTGAAGTGCCTAGTGGGAGCAAAGCCTGGCCTCTCTGTCCTCTCCCTGGTCACCCTATATTGTACTGCATTGAATTCACATTTATATAGTTCTTACTACCCCAGTCGAGGCGCTGAAGTGCCTAGTGGGTGCAGAGCCTGGCCTCTCTGTCCTCTCCCTGGTCACCCTATATTGTACTGCATTGAATTCACATTTATATAGTGCTTACTACCCCAGTCGAGGCGCTGAAGTGCCTAGTGGGTGCAAAGCCTGGCCTCTCTGTCCTCTCCCTGGTCACCCTATATTGTACTGCATTGTATTCATATTTATATAGTGCTTACTACCCCAGTCGAGGCGCTGAAGTGCCTAGTGGGTGCAGAGCCTGGCCGCTCTGTCCTCTCCCTGGTCACCCTATATTGTACTGCATTGAATTCACATTTATATAGTTCTTACTACCCCAGTCGAGGCGCTGAAGTGCCTAGTGGGTGCAGAGCCTGGCCTCTCTGTCCTCTCCCTGGTCACCCTATATTGTACTGCATTGTATTCATATTTATATAGTGCTTACTACCACTGCGAGGCACTAATGTGCCTAGTGGGTGCAAAGCCTGGCCTCTCTGTCCTCTCCCTGGTCACCCTATATTGTACTGCATTGAATTCACATTTATATAGTGCTTACTACCCCAGTCGAGGCGCTGAAGTGCCTAGTGGGTGCAGAGCCTGGCCTCTCTGTCCTCTCCCTGGTCACCCTATATTGTACTGCATTGAATTCACATTTATATAGTGCTTACTACCCCAGTCGAGGCGCTGAAGTGCCTAGTGGGTGCAGAGCCTGGCCTCTCTGTCCTCTCCCTGGTCACCCTATATTGTACTGCATTGTATTCACATTTATATAGTGCTTACTACCCCAGAAGAGGCGCTGAAGTGCCTAGTGGGTGCAGAGCATGGCCTCTCTGGCTCATACTACTCTGCATAAACTACTTGGCCTGTGCACCTTTTACTCAGTGTGTGAGTAAATTATGTACGTCCAAACTGAAAGTAGGCTGTTAAGGCAGGCTTAGAAAGGGCTAGAACAGCAACATTACTTAAATCGAATAGGTGTAAAAAGTGCGTTCAATCAATGGTCAATGGCATCCAATACAAATGATTACACACGGGGACTAAATCACAAAAATGAAGATTGTGTCTGGTCGTCAGTTTGGACCTGGCGTAAATCAGGATATGAAGTAGGACAAATTGTAAAAACAGGACTTTTAAAATATTTTCTACTAAAGGGACACTTCTTCCATTGCTCCTTTGTAAGTGCATGGTTAAATGGGACTTTATTTCTCGTGCCACTTGGTTATCTACATTTTTTTGTCCAGGATGTGCCATCGCTCCTCGGGGCAAAATGCTGTTTAGTTTGTTGCGCGATCCGCAAACATTCCATGCCATGTGCTATTTACCCATGGTGCAAGTGTAATTTGTTGCGAATCACTAACAGCACCACAATCAGAAGACAATACGTAACAGATACATATAACACAAATTAGTACAAAACTTCACAAAAAAATAAATAAACACATTAATATATTCGCCCCTCAAAGTTTATGATTTTTTTTTGTAAATCGGTTCATTTGTAGGAGTGTCTACAAAATGTGCCTAATTTGCTTTTGCATAAAAAAGGATGAGAAATTACGCGAAAATACAAATCCGGCATTGAGCGCTACATATTTGCATTTCTGATGTAAAGACGTGTCGCTATAAACTAGAGCACAAAAAACAAAAGCGCCAAAAGCAAAATCTGCTTGTGTTCTGAGTGTTTACGTTATTCTAGAGTGTCATGGTAAGATTTTGACACAAACGGCGCGTAATCACCCGACAAGGCACAGCAGCTAACGTCTGCAAATTCGCGTAATAAGAGTAGTGCGAAATTCTGTGCTTACATCGGCATAGCGTTAATTTCACCTGAGCCCAGTAGTCACTCTGTGCTGAGTTCACAGAATGTGTTTACATCACAGAAACATTTCACTCAAAAATCCACAGATTTATACGTATATGTTTGAGTAAATTATAGGTACGGGTTATTTCCAAACAAAGGAATGCAACTTTAGCGGCTGCCACGTGCATGTACTTAGAGTGAAATGGAATGGGCTACATTACCACTGCAGGTCTGTGGTGCTCATTTGAGCCCAGGGCAGCTGTTTGCGAGGAGCCGCGGTGCACACTCGATGATTTCGGGTATGCTGGACGGTCCGCAGCTCGCATGCACTGAAACATCCATCCTGCTCCCAAGAGCACGGCCCGAAGCGTAGTTTACATTATTTATGCGATCGCTGGCCTGGGAGCTATAAAGAAACACTGGAAGCTGCATTTCCAGAATGACGGATCACTCCAATTGCACGGAAGACAGGTCAACGATAAAAACAGTTACTGTAATATTTAAAACACGTTTTGTCGCTGGTGCTCGCTGCACCTACGGTACCTCACTGGGGACGGTGTATGCAGTGCTTGATTTGTAGCTAAAAACGGAAGTGCGAGGGCGCGAACTCGCCGCTGGTGCTGGGATTAAGGAATACCAGGGCTACTTCCTCGTCTTTATTCCACCTCATGTTTCTTTCTTCCACCAAACTGTCTTTATCTCACTCTTGCAGTTTACTTTTTGTTTTCTTTTTTTGCTCATTCGTTTCCTATCTTTGCCTCCCGCCATTTCCCTTGCCAGTGGCGGTTAGGGATCTTAGAAATTAGTAGGGCGTAGCACCTTTCCAAAGATTTCAGTGAGAGAGTGAGCAAAGCGAATGAGGAAGGCTGGCTCAGTTAGACTCCTCATAAGGACATTTCGTAAAAATGTGGTGAAATATAGTGCGTTTTACAGCACTTTGGGGCAGATTTATGAGGCCGTTGAGCCTCTTTGCGCCGCAATTGCATCACTTTATTTGACGCAACTGCGGCGCAAACAATGCGCCCTATTTACAACGTGACGCATCTAGGAGATGCGTCACGTTGTAAAGCACTGCGCCATAAGGAGGTGTTCCTGCGCAGGGGGGGCGTTCCTGCGCAGGAACGCCTCCTGAAAGTGGCTGAGTGAAATCTATGAGATTTCACTCAGTCACTTTCAGGGCAATGCTGCGTCAAAACCCTGCGCCTGCTTGAAGCAGGCGTAGGTCTTGACGCAGCATTGTGCAGATGGTGTACCCCCGAGCCTTGCTGGAGCTGAGTCGCGCTTGCGACGCAACTCCAGCAATGCGCCACATTTCCGGCACAGATGCGTCACGCATCTGTGCCGTTTTTTAACCATGGTGTGCCGCATTATAAATGCGGCGCACCATGGGTGGCGGAGCTGTGGCGCACGTTAACTGGCGCATCCCTGGGGATGCGCTAGTTAACATAAATCTGCCCCTTTGTTTTTACACAAATTTTCTAAAAGGTATTGTCCCTCCCTAGTTTACTATCTGCGGTCTTTGACCACCTCAGACTCTTTCCTCAGTGTCCAGTCTTGTTGAACCCTCTCCTTCACAGCGGCCAAGCCTCCTGAGCACAACCGCCCCTGCCTGCTCTTCTAGTCTTCATTACCTTGTGAGTCGTATTTGTATGTTCCTTGTGCGCCCCACACCCCTGTGCTTAATGCCTCTTATCTCATAACCTACGTCCATCAGCTCTTTGTATTTCTGAGTTACCACCTGATCTTTATGTATCACACTCCCTTCAGGTTCTTCACCAACTTCATGAGCATCTTAGTGCCTCTACTCTCAGCCCCCTAAACGCTAGAGCACCTAATGCTCCCTGCTGCTCCCCACATGTTTCGCTCCTACATGGGTTCCCTGACTTGGGGACAGGCAGCCACATGGGCACACTACTTTCTAATCACCAGCTGCAAAGCATTGATTTATTCCACATTGGACATTGAGCAGGCAATCAATAGAGAGCCACGGACCCACTACAATGTGCAGTAGAAGACACAGTGTCCATCATGATCTACACAATGCATGGGTCCGGGTCGGTGTTTACTAAGGGATGTCACCTCAAAATGACAGCACTTGCAAAAGATCTGAGGGTCCACATTTTTATTAGAAAGGAATCCATTTTGAATCAGAAACATCTGTGATCATGACCTCTTGTTATAGCCTGCCAACCGCTGTCCCACTTCTAGCGTGCACGTCCTGTGGACTGTTAGATGTGAGAGAACGTGTTAGAGAGTTAGCCAATATGAAAAAATGCTTGCATCTCTTATGTTGCTTGATAAATATAAGTTGCAAGGTAGCAGAATATCGTGGCCTGAAAGTCGTCTGACAGAAGGACTCGGTCCTAAATATTGTTTACAAACATATCCTCCCATTAGAGTTACTAACTGAAGATCTACAGGCAACGGAGCTATATTTTTTAAAACAACTTTTAGACCATGAAAATGGTCTCAGACGATATTTTTGATATTCTGTCCTACAACCAAAATATTCTGAAAATGATGATTGTAAACATTTACTGTGGGTAGAATTTTATCTTGTGGTAACCACATAGCATTGCTGTTAAATCTACGGTACATGGCGATGATAAACACAGGCGACTGCCCCCTGTCGCTATTTGCTTCTGACAGGTTGGTACGGAGATAGTCTGAAGGGCAGGTTCTATTACTATAAAAGTTCATCGTCAGCTCCTCTCCACGTGAGGCGAATAAAAGGAACAGACAATCCTTTCCATCCCATGCCATTAGGTCTCCAGTCCATTTTGCCCTGACTTGGGCAGCAGTGATCTGGTTGCTAAATTAGTTTCACTCTCCTTGAAAGTGCTCCTTCGAGGACATTGACTGAAATTGAAAAGCCTTCAGCGTTGCACGAGACAGGAAGAGGAATCCTTTCCCATCATGCCTAGTTCCTGGTCACTTCATCTCCTCGTTTGTGAGGTCTTGTCCTTCAGCTTAAATGGACTTAGCAATTATGAAGAAGTGAGGGTTGCCGACATGGTGAGCTCATTTCAGCGGCTTTCAGTACGGCTTTGTCCTTCGTGAAGGAGCCGTAAATGGAAATTTGCTGTATAATATGACTTTGGAGTTCTGCAGAACCTTCCAAGGAGATGAAGTCTGGATAGTTTGTTTTTTCATTGATCTCAGCATTATGTAAAAGGCGAGCTTTTCCTACTATTGTCCCATCACGGCTAGCGCGTGCATGGAGGCCAAATTTACTAGGAACTGAATCCTTGATTTCAGCCATTTATTGCTCTTCTGCACTGTGCTATTCCAAGCTTTACCAGCCAGATGGGGAATAACACTAACAAAAGGATATTTACTGGGCAATTCCAAAATATTTATTGAGGAAAAAAGTAAGAGAGACGCTTGGAGTGGATGTGCACCTAGTGCAACTTGTAATAAAGCGTAATAGGCTCCTACAACAGGTATGTTGTATACTACATGGGATATAGATTGTTCTGAGTCTGATTCAGAAGGTTGAGGTGTAATAAAAGAGTGAAGGGGGCCGGGCATGAGCGGAAAGGAATGGTTTGTGGGTGCTGAGAGCAACCCATGTCAGAGTGACCGAGGAAGAAGGGCGAGAGAGTGAGGGATATTTTGGTAATGGACGTCAACACATTATTTAGAAAGTAACCTGTGCAGCTTATCGCCACCTTCTGGCCTTTGCAGTTTATCGCCACCTTCTGACCTTTGATGCTTATCGCCACCTTCTGACCTTTGCAGCTTATCGCCACCTTCTTAGCAGCTTATTGCCACCTTCTACCTTTGCAGTTTATCACCACCATCTGACCTTTGCAGCTTATCGCTACCTTCTGGCCTTTGCAGCTTATCGTCACCTTCTTAGCAGCTTATTGCCACCTTCTACCTTTGCAGTTTATCACCACCATCTGACCTTTGCAGCTTATCGCTACCTTCTGGCCTTTGCAGCTTATTGCCACCTTCTGGCCATTGCACCTTATCGCCACCTTCTGGCCTTTGCAGTTTATCGCCACCTTCTGGCCTTTGCAGTTTATCACTACCTTCTGGCTTTTGCAGTTTATCACTACTTTCTGACCTTTGCAGTTTATTGCCACCTTCTGACCTTTGCAGCTTATCACCACCTTCTGGCTTGTGCAGCACATCGCCACCTTCTGACCTTTGCAGCTTATCGCCACCTTTTGACCGTTGAAGGTTATCTCCACCCTCTGACCTTTGCAACTTATTGCTACATTCTTGCCTTTGCAGCTTATGGTCAACTTCTGGCTTGTGCAGCTTATTGCCACCTTCTGGCCTTTGCAGCTTATTGCTTCCTTCTGGCCTTTGCAGTTTATTGCCACCTTCCGGCCTTTGCAGCTTATCGATATCTTCTGTTAACCAGTCACCACTTCTTGTATGGTTAATTATTGCGTTCAAGTCCACAAAAAGGCAGCCAAGAATGGACTCATAACATCAACTATTCACACATATCAAAGGGGAGTCGTCTAGAATAGAAGAAGTGAAAATTCAGTAGCCATAAGTTCAGAAAGTATATGTGGACTGTGATCAAAAGTGTGCTGTGGAAGTGATGCCCCCTGAAGCCATAGATCCTTTAAACTAAGTCTTTAATTAAATTTACTATAATGCAGCCCAATCCACGTCAGTAGCCGGGAACAGGACTCCTTCGTACGATCGCCTACACTTGAATCAGAATATTCCAGGGATGATGGGATGGTCACAGAATACTGCATCATCACCTTGTTACAGAACACCACACGTGCACAGCCACTTTAAAAACATTCACTTTTTTATATGTAAAGTATGCGAGTTGCTGGTATACAAATGTTGTAAAAGTAAAGCATACGCAAATTTACTTGCTGAATAATGAGTGTACTCTTCTTTTTAAAGTTCACCAGTGCATGTCCTAAAGTAATACCAATGCACAACACAGTTAGGGTCTATTTCACAAAAGTAAACTTATAATAAGTTTACACATTTTTTGGTATTCACAAACTACAAGTTTAATTTTACTGCTAGTAATTTTACGAGTGTGGGGTCTCTACAGTCATAAAATTGTTGGTGCAATATTAGACTCATAGTTTATGGATACCAAAATATTACTAAACTTACTCCAAAGTGTAAATTTAAGTTTGCGAGTCACTTATTTCACTAGCGTAAATGTAATTAATGAAAAGTCGCCTTTCTTATAAACAGAGACTGCCTTCCAGATTCTGTGACAGGAAGTTAGTTTTTTAAATATTTTATGACCTGATAAACAGAGGTGAGTGTGTTTGAGACATAATTTCTGACTATGGAAATATTTCTGTTCTATTCCTTGCCCAATAGCAGTTTCATTTTCAAGCTGTTTCCCCTTTCCCATACAGACTGTCATTTCATGCTCTACCATTTAACATACTATCAGAATAACTGAAATTGTGTACTGAAGGCAAACTTCAGTTTTTATGCTCAATATCAAATGGAAGCTTTCTTGTGGCTTCAGAGTCCAAAAACTAGATGTAAGCAAGAATTACAAGGTAAGAAGGTCCTTACCTGCATGATACTTTTTTTACAGCCCTACCTATATAAACCGTAAGCCCCGTATCTCCTGGAATTATCTTACTCAGCCCACAAGTTGCATGATCTCTGAGCTATCAAATCAGGTGAGCATTTCATCAAAGCAAGTGTGCCTTTTACGTCTTGCCTACATGCGTTTGATTGGAATGCAACCTCAAACTGCCCAAGCGGACCCACATCACTCCACATCTTCGGAACCTCCACTGGCATCACGTCCAGAAAAGATGCCAATTCAAGATATTGACACGCCTAAAAAGTCCTCCATGACTTTGGACCAGCATTTATCAACCACCACCTGAACTTCCACCAACCATCCAAGGACCTGCGCTCTGCCTCCCCTGCCCTCGCATAGGCACCGCTCATCTGCCGAAGCCACATCAGAGGCTGTTCTTTCTTCTACCCTAATCCCATGTCCTGGAACAGCCTTCCCCTCCACCTCAGGACTTCACCCTCACAGGCAGACTTCAGGAAGAGACTCCAGACCTGGCTTTTCGATTGAGTCCAGCAACCTAGCACCTGGATACCTTCATGGGTGATTAACAGCGCTTTGCAAATACTGTTTAATTGATTGATATCATTCCCATGCTTCTCATTCTATGACTTTCCTCCCTTTTCTTCGTCTGGGCCAGCATTTCTTCTTTACCATGCTCTGACTGGATGACTTGTATCCTTCAACTCCTTGCAATTCAATTCAGCAAACTCCTCATTTTTCTTGAGCACTCCATGGAAATGCATGCATCTCTTGCTCTTTCCACTCTCCCCTATTAGCTGCCTCTCCTTTCACCCACCACCCCCAAGCATCCACACCCCAATCTTTAAAACAAAAGAAATTTTTGTTTAAACTCTTCCCTCTGTTGCTTCCCCGACCCTCTCTGTTCTCTATTGAGGTTTACAGGCAGCATAAACTGCTTCTCCCATCCCTATCATTCACTCTTTCAACCAACTAAGTTTTTTTCAATGTCATTTATTTATTCACCTTAAGGATCGTCCTGCTGCAGCAATTTGTTACCAGGCCTGTCCTTTCTGTAAATGCTGTATGCCACATTTTTTAAAACGTACTGTACCAGACTGGGTGTCCTTCAGCAGTGGTGTATGCACGTGCATACACCATCAAGCTGAGACCACCATAGCAACGTAACATAAATGCTTATTCATTATTGTTTTTTTGGGGGGCGGGCGTTTCTGAAAAGCACCGGAAATATAAATAAAGGTTTCTTTTTGATGATGCTAAATAGCATTGGCTGAAAGCATTGGCCTCTAACCAAGGAAACGAGCATTGTCAAAGTTAGTTGTTTGCTATTATTTTAGAAGGCAGTGATATTGATTGGTTTGCCAATGCCTTTTCATTTGCATGCTTTTAGTACTGTATTTGAATCAGAAAGATATAAATACTAGATCTAGAATGTCGTGAAAAACATCAGGACAGCATGACCAATTCATAACTGACCAGTGGCAGCTCCTCTGCCAAGGCGGAGGGGCGTTGCCCCACTGCTTTGCAGTAGTGTAAATAAAGGAACAATAAAATGCTATTTTTTCCTGCTGCGGAAGCTTTGTGGGGCGGGGCTTTAGTGTCATCACAGCCAGCAGGGGGAGAAGTGTTATGTGCACCTAAGTGCGATTGAATGTTTGGCTGGCCATCTTTGGCCGGTTAAACAGGCATGCGCACTTTGCATGTTCTCCAGCCAGGCTGCAGTACAGCCTGGGTGGAGAACATGCTCAGGCCCCGTCTGAGTGAAGTAGGAGAGACGCGGCGAGGAGGTGAGTTTATTATTTCTTTTTTACCCCTCTCCCCCCCACATTCCGCCCTTACACCCCGATCCAAGCCAGCCGCCACTGTAACTGACAAAACAGAGAGAACTTGGACAATTAAACTTTAAGATCAGCACAGAAATGATAGCAAATATATATTTTCCACCTTCTGTTGAACAGTTGAAGTAATAATAATAATAAATACTACAAACAATAATAATAAATATTATCGTATCTGACCAGGTCCTTGGAGGGGTTCAAAATAATTATCACCTGTCGTTAACACAGCCCTAAAAAATAGGGCCTGTCATGTACCAAAATTAACATGGCTATTTATCAGACTGCAGATGGTGACTTTAAACATGAGTACCAGGGTGGGAATCCCAGCCCTGCCATAAAATTGTATGATTCTGGGCAAAACATTTTTATTTCCCTATGCCTAAAAAATTTGAAAAGTATTTGTATAATCTCATTAAGTGTATACGATTGTGTAGATTTCCTCTCAACCCCCATGTACAATGCAACGCTCTGTTGCTTTCTAGCTAGGTTTGCACTTTACAAAATGCCAATACATACATAACTTTTCCCCCTTTTACACTCAGGCAAATGTGACCAGCCAAAATGTAATGGTGGTGCCTTGTTTATTGTGCCCGGTAATTGCTGTGTGCAATAAAGTCCTCACAATTTATAATTTCGACCCTTACTCAAACAGAGGTTTGTTGATGGGTTGGAATGCCGAAGCCCACTTGTAATCAGGGCCTAAGTGTACAATATTGTATTATCAAATATGCAATAAATGATGCAGGCAAAGGTACAGGGCACAGGGGCGAGAGCAGAATGGAGAGACAGACAAGACAATAAGGGACAACCAAGACTAATACAAACTTAATATGAATAGTTTGAACTCAATGAGGAGGTATTTTGTTTCCTCTGAGACCAGTTTCTTGTTTCTAGGTATCACCGAAGATTTTTGCCTCGGATTCTGGGGTTTATTTTGTCTTTAGCTGAAGCTGTTCAATATCCTCACTGTTCTAAGTATCTCTACCTAAGGTGCCAAACCAAAGCAGGCCCTTGACCTGCAGCATCCAAGCCCACAGAGAGACATCCTTAGTCACTGGTTCTGGCCTCTTACAGGAAGAGCAGGACCACAGCCCATAGTAGGCACCTATGCACTGGCTGTGAGGTTAATCTATGTCAGCTCTATTGACCCAGAGAGAGGGCACTTCCAAGTAGTGACTGGCCTGGCGTGACCTAGGATGTAGCTGGCTGTTGCTGCATTGATCTCATGGTCATCTGCTTGACAAAGGAGATTGGATGAAATGCGTAAGGCATTGTTGTGATATTTATATTGTTGGTGTTCCGTGTCTAAATGCTTGTTTTTTTTTACTTGGCTGATCATGATAGGTGTGAAGAAGGATATCTCTGTTTGCGATAATAAGATAGCGAATGGACCCTTTAGTCTGAGCCTGTTTCTGGCATTGCAGGATCAGGTCACTTACACGAGTGAACAAGGAATCATTGGGGTAGTTTCAAAGCAGACTGAAATCACCGACAAATAGGTTGTAGTTTGACAGACACATTTGAGGAGGGCTATCCAACTTGTGTTGTTCAGTGAACAACGTGTCATCCCTCTGGAGGGTGATAAATGATGCTGATCATGGTGGGCTTTGGGGGGCTGAATTTGAGTTCCATGATCAGGCAGTGGTAACTGGGGATAGTGATAGGAATTTTAGAACTTACAGCATCCCTACCCCATCGTTTTTACTTGATCAAAGTCGACAATGAAGCAATTGGACAGGATAAGTAGACCCATGGTAGGATGAGATGTTTCACTGAACCAGTTTCTACTCGACACACGCGCACGTTACTTATATTCACTCTTAGTATCCAGAACACCAGCTCGGACAAACGATGGATGTGGACAGAAAGGATGCTGCAGGAGGCCTTTTCATAAAGTGTAATTGAAGAGAATCTCCGAAGTTTTTAGATTTAATCTACAAATTAGATGAATTTGTGGATGTTGGTTAGAAAACGATTGATATAGCCCTCTCAGATCATCCTTGTGGTAGGGCTCTTAGTTACTTGTCAACCAGGTATTTATTTCCTCTAGGAGTGGAGGGAACAGTTCTTTTGAATGGGGTAACCTGGTTGTGTCAGGGGCAAAGTCCAAGATGTGATTGCAGTTGGAATGAGGAAATGTGATGTGGACTAGAGGGGAAAATGAAAAAAAGGGGAGGTGAACAGAACAACTTCTGTATTCGCACTGAAAAGGGCTGTTCCTGGTACTAGGCACCATGTTAGAATGGCAGAGTATAGAAGAATGAGAGCTGGAGAGTGGGTGGGTTTCAGCATTTAGTGTGAAGACAGTAAAAGATTGTGGATTGGAGAGAGCGGGTGAAGTTGTCGGTTGAGGAGAAGGAAGTGAGTGGAAAGGTTCTACGGTGGAGGGTCTAAGAGGATGTATCAGGTCCCAGATAAGTGATGCAGCGGAAGAAGGGTGTGGAGAGGAGAGGGTCAAAGCAGGGATGGTCAGGTTGGGGGAGATCTAGATCCAGATCCAAGTTTGATAAAGCTTTATCTGGTTAGCAAAACCTTAATTGTGTGTGTGGTGTGTACTTGAGAAAGCAAAGCTAGAAATTGTGATGTTATATGGGGACAATTGTAAGTATAAAAGGGTGGAAGGCCGAGGTCCAACAGGCCTAGGATTCACCTCAATCAAAGAAGAACAAACAATTTTAGGGGTAGAGTAGGAAAGAAGGGTTAAAAATAAGAGCGGGTTTGAGGATAAAGTGTTTGAGAACTATGGGAATTGATCAATTAACAAGCAAGGATAGGTGTCAGGATCACCAATGTAATTTTATATTTTTATATTTTGACCCCCCCCCCCCTATGCTGGCTCCTTTTCCTTGGTCAGAGGTGCACGCTCATCCTTTCTGGGCTGTGCTGGACACACTTCTCTCTTGACTGAGCGGTTGCTTTTCTTCCCTCTTCTTTGGCTGTGCTAGCATAATCACTCTCCTACTTTGGCTGTGCTGGGCGCTTCTCTTTCAGCAAGAATTCATGGCAATGGTGTCCCTCTTCTTTCTTGTCTCTTATCTTTAGGTATGCTCATTTTTGTTTTGTTTTCCTGGGCTCTTCCTCCCCTTTACACTCCCTGGCAGTGCTAAAGTTCTCTTCTTTCTTGACTGTGCTGGGCTCTCTGCTCAACAGTCTGGCTTGGTTGTAACACCTCAGTGTGCTGCCTGCTCCTTCTCTTGGCTATGGTCTCTCTCTATGCAGGGTCATCCCTTCTCTTGGCAGTAAGAACGGGCTGGGCAGGCGCCCTCGTTTTGTATTCACTGTGCTGTGTGCTCTTCTCATGCAGCTGCTCTGGGCGGCTTTGATGGATTCTTTCCTTATGTGGCTCGAGGTACCCTGTCCTCTGATTGCGCGAGGCCCACCCTTCTCTTGAAGTACGTACATGCATAAAAGAACACCCTGAGAACAGAGCAATAACATCACATTTTCCCCCCACCTTTCTTATTTGTCCTTGCCGGATCTTCAATCAGATGAGTGCTAAAAATTAGCCTTATTGGCTCCCTCAGCAGTCAATCACGACACAGTGTTAATGAACACATTGAATAACGTGTTTGATTGGCCACTGTAGAACCCCTGTCATTATCTTTAACCGCATCAGAGATGTCTTTCACCCACACCGGCCACTTCTCGAGGGCACCGAGTAACCAGGTAAAATGGAATATGTTGCTACCGTTTGCACATCTGACCAAAATTTGTGGAAAACAAACAATGTTTATGTACATCACTTCCTTTTCTGTGCTTTGCATTTTTTCTCAAAGACGGAACATTGCATTTGGATATCTTGAGGATGGCAATTTTTGCCTTAAATGCATCGTAATATGTGTTTTCACTTGAATTCTGATCAGGAGTGTGTGTTTTTTTATTTTCTCACATCATAAAGCCTTCCTGTGGAAAGTGAACCGTTGCATTAGCTGCCAGTGTTCTTCTAATTCATATCATTTCTATAAGCAACCGTTCCCCACAAAACATTTGATTAGGGCATTGGAATAATGTTATTTATGATAGCGCGGCTGGAACTTTGCCAAGACTTTGAATTATGCTTGAGATGCAGCTGGCGCGTAAACAGCCTCGCGCGCTGATGGCTGCCTGCCCCACATACGTCACTGGGGAGGCGGGTGATTGGCGGCCCCCTGGGCCTTGCCTTTATTGAATGCTAAGTGTTCAGAGGCGCCTGTCTCATAGTGAACCCTCAATGGCGCAGCGGCAGAGAAAACAGGATCTGTCGACACCATCTCGCCTCCAGCACCCCTCCTTTCGCCTCTGAATAATAGAGACTTCCAGCTAGCAGCCCCTCATGAAGGCAGACACATATTTATTTTATTAATTTAATATTTTATGAATCTCTGTGCTTTAGCTTTCAGGTACTTCAGAGTTCTAGGAAACAAGATGGAGCGCGAAAGAAGACGGAATCGGCAGGAAAGAGTGAGTGGGCCCAGCCCTGTGACTGACATTCTTCCAGCACCATCCCTTCTCTGCAAATACATCAGTCGAAGATCAATTTAAATAGTTCGATTTTCAGGCATTTCATTTGCTTTGCAATGTGCAGTTCACCTATATGTTTCCTTCAAAGTATTGTGCCTCGGAAACAGTGTCACACACAAGTAATTAATTTCAAATTTGCCACTGAGGAAAAAACATAAGAACCCAAAAACAATAAGAGAAAATGTCAAAATGCAGCAACTTCCATCAGAAAATGGTTTGCGAGCAGAAGTAAAAGTCTCTAGAGCTAATATGACACAGCACATATATTTGCTGAAGCCAAGAGTGGAAGTAGTAATAGAATTGTGACCCCATATCCTAACTTACTTAGGCATACCCGTGCATACAATGGCATCAGTGAAACTCAATACACTGTCTCGGAAGGGAAGCACAGCTTCATGAACAAGGATACTGCCCAAGTCATCACTACCAGGAAGATGCTGACCAGGCCAACTACACCAGAAGACTTACTAACTAGGAAAGAAGAGGGTTATCATATGGAAACAATAAGGTGCCTATGGTGAAGGATACACAGATTCTATATTTATTGTCAATAGATGAATTTACTGCCTGGACGCAAGACAAGATCAGTGTTAAGCTCTTAATACGATTTCAAATTTGCTGAATAGTATTTGCGTCCTTTGAAATTTACAGTATCTTACTTTTAACTTTCAACTTATGGTGGTCATAATGCCATCATTTCCTTTTTCCTCCCCTAGAAATCTCTTTACTCCTAAAATATATCTCCTTTTTATCTTTAAGTGGAGGTCAAATTATTTGATTACCACGCTGTCTGCATGCAAATCTCAAATGTTGGTTTTTTTGGCAGCGCGTTCTATCTAGCCTGCCATCCCCGTGGCCAACTGCTGTCTTCTCTGCTCATCTTGAGTCTTGCTCATCATGTTGCCATTTCCTGCCATAATATCATCATGTTACAATTTTTTTCAGCTAAGCTATTGCTCAATTTTTGGCCTTACTCACAACATCTACGAAGAGCAAAATTATTATACCTTATTGACAATGCTTAAACCGTAATCTCGCCTGCCTTACAGCTCCATCTCACAACAAATCAAAATTGTACAACTAACTCACCTACTCCTCCCCCACATTCCCCAAAACTACCAAACCATGGGTAGTGGGAGGTACAATTCATTTAACGTTCCCCTTAGCTCTGTTTAACAGATACCCAGCTTATAAGGCAGCGCCCACCTAAAACACTGACAGGCACCTAGCAAGTGCAGCCCCTTGAATTAGGTGTACACAGGGGCGGCTGGTGGAATTTGAAACTGGTGAGGCGTATGCAGACGTATCAACATATGCGAGCGAGCACAGCGAGCGAGGCCGACGGCAATAAGTGGGGTTCGGGGGGGTTCTCCCCTGTGAAGAATGTTTTTTAAAAATGCCATCTTTTTGGTGCGATTTTCAGCACTATTTCTGTGATAAATGGACTAAAAATTCAGTTCTTTTAGGCATTCATAAAAAAACTCATACATTATTTTAAAGAATTTCTGGGTTTCCAAGCAAGTCTGACTTCTGAAGAGGGCTAGGGTACTAAGCAAGACTGCTTTGGCTCTACCATTTCCAATAGAAAACACTAGTTAGCCATGTGAACAAGTTCAATGGACAAACCTGGGGTCTAGGGAGAGAAAGAAATTTAAAAAAGATTGGCAAATGGTGCATTTTAAAGCAAATGAATGCAGCGATAAAGCAAGGCTTATTAAGCAGTGGGAAAGTAGAGTATTGAAATATTAAACACATTAAAAACTGTTCCGTATCTTCTTGCATTAATTTGTTCAACAGTTACTGTAATATGTAAATTGTTCTGCATGACAACTTTAGCTCTTTAAAATGTATGCTTGCCCAGTGTCTTGCTCAGTTTGTACAGTTTGTCTCCCCTGAGGTGGAACAGTAGGAATCTCTTGACCTCAATGTCCTTTTCTCTTGTGGCTCTACAGTAGTTCTACAGTCTCTCCATCCATGTTTTCCATCTGGGGGCTGCAGTGGCCTGGTCCGACAGCTCACTGAAAGATGCCAGGGCCCCTACTGCTGAGTGGGTTTTGACTGTCGTTTTGATAGCCACCCCAGGAGTGCCTTGATCTGCTCCTCTAGCCTGTGTATCATCTGCCATTTTTGCTCCCTGCAGTCACCCTCCGCCAAGGCTGGGTTACTGTTTCACTGTTTGGTGTGGAGCTCTGCACCAAGTAGTCATGGCACGGTCACTGACGTGGCCTGGTCACGATGGCAGGCACCCAGTAAGGGGCAGTCTCACCTCTATTTGCTGTGCCTTGTGACTGTGATGAGGCCTACCAGGCCAAACCAGCCCCCTCTAGCTGCGCGGATTAGAACCAACGTGGAGCTATGCCGCTCCGCCCCCTTTTGCGCACTGATATTGCCTTTGCACATGGTCACCTTGGTAGGTACAGGTGCTTGTGTCTTTTTCCTTTCTTTCATTTTCCACTGTGAAGTATATGGCACCATTTTTTTTCTTATTCTGTTTTTTTCTTTCTATGCACGCCTGCGTGGTGATTGTATGTTGGGATTACGTGTGCGTTTAGAACGCATGTCATTTTAACGCCGTCATTAGTATGAACATTTCGTAACAACGTGTTTCTTTTGCATGCAAGCAGGGCCGGACTGGCTACCGGGCGGTTGTATGTGCTGCCGAGCTGGGGGCTGATTTCGTTGATGGGGACCTGCGTGTGCTGAACAAAATTCGTTTTGCTTTCTTTATTTCAAAGGGCACGCAGGTCCCCATCAACGAAATAAGCCCCCACTGCAGAGAAATTAGCCCCCAGCTCGACAGCACACAGAAACGCCCGGTAGCCAGTCAAGCCCTGCATGCAAGTCGTTACAACTTGCCCGGGGGGCTGGATTTTGGATTAGTATAATTTCCTAATCCAACTCCAGTCTGCGCAACAGTAGGAGTTGGATTTCAAATCCAACACCTCTATGTAGTATCTTGTATTTCCCTTTAAATGTCTCGCCTCCTTCTCTTGTGTATCCTTTTGAATGCTGTGTTCTGTGTTCTACAGAGCACTGTTAGAATTCTGTCATGTGCCATTATGTCATTCTACCATCTGACGCTGAAGTAAATGGATGTGCTTTTCTTCATGGAATAAAGCTACAACTTAACTATTCTTCTGGTGGTATAATTGAATTATTGTGAATACTGCAAACTGGCGACGATCGGGATAAAAAAAAAGAACCAACCCTTGGAACTTATAATCTTGGATTCATGATACCAACTCTTCATTTATTATACCTGTTTTCTTCTTCATGAGAACATCTTTGGATTTAACTACATTGCTGTTTACATTCTCATCGTTGTACTTCTACTTCAGCTAACCAACGTAGCATTCTTCTACTTCAGTAAGCCATCAAAGTATATTGTTTTGGGAATATTTGACGATTATAAAAAAAGGAAAGAAAAACAACTGGCGGATCTGCGCTAAACTACTCGTGAACTGTAAGTAAGTTTACAAGCTTTCTCAAGAACTGTAGCATTTTCTGGATTTTTCGCGCACTGTGACACTGTGCGTTACGGTGTTTACCTTTAAACGTTTCCTTCGTTGCTGCATGCTGCCTCGCGCTTCAGTGCTCCATTGCGCTAGTGCTTAGCAACGCTTCAGGATTACGTTCTTCACGCACTTGTGTCACGCCACAGGTCAATCTACGTGACCCTACGCTACGTGTACGTGCCGCCATATTGGATTTCTTTGAGCAAATGTTTTTGGCTTCATTTCTTCGAGCTACTTCGCATGTTTAATGCGAGTATCGGCATTTCAACGCGCGATGCTAACACATTGAAGGGAAATTATTGAAAGGTCACGCAGCGCACACCTTCATTCAAGCACATCAGTACTTCCTTCTCTTCATCTTCATTGTTTTTTTGCAGCGTCATTAAGGAAGTGAAGCAACTTTGTAAGTTATTCTATTTTATTTACATTATTACATTTTTTTTCTCTTCATTCAATTATTTATTTTCTTCACTGGCATTATGAGCAACACTACTCCTGCTTCTACTGGTAATGCTTCAAACAGTTCTACGCCTACATCATCTTCGTGTATTAATATAAACATTAGCACACCTAGAGACTTTCTGACATCACTTGGAGAACCAATTATAAAATGGTCTGAGTGGAAAGAATACTTCCTTAATTATATTGCTACTTTAGAGGATAATGTTGGATTCTTATCTCCTGAACGAAAAATGCGTATGCTTTTACATAGCTTGAGTCCGGAAGGCTTGAGAGTTTATAATCAGATGCAGAAGCCGGATAGAGCAGGCGATACTGACATCTTCATAAATGCAATTTCTGACTTGACTGAACATTACTCTCCTACTGTTTGTATTGGTGTTACAAGACGAGCATTCTTTAAAAGAAAACAACTGGAGAATGAATCAGTGGAGGAGTATGTTTCACAATTAAAATTGCTAGCCATGCATTGCAAATTTGGAGTTCTGCACGACAAATTTATTCATGATCAAGTTGTTGTGTGTTCCAGGAATAAGAGTATTCAAGATAGACTATGGATTGAGGGAGAGGCTAGTCTGAAGGATGTGATAACTTTATTAAAAAAAGCTGAATTATCTGATAGAAGCTCTAAAGCTTTAGCTGATCAGTCTGGAGCTACTACTTCTACGGTTAACAACATTTTGGCAAAAACTAATAAGGAGTTACCGGACAAGAAGGGTGATAGGAAGTTTCAATCCAACAGAAATTCTCAGAGAAAGTCTTATAACTCAAAGTCTTTCTCCAGGAAAACGTATAATAACTTTTATAATGATTCTTTTTCTTTTGCTTGTTATCGTTGTGGTGATAAGAACCACAATGCAGGTTTTGAGAAATGTCCCGCTAGATCTGTTAAATGTTCTAATTGTGGGGTTATGGGGCATTATGCTAAAGTCTGCAATAGAAGTTCTTCACAAACATCTGAAGTTTTCGAAGTTAATGATACTGATTCTTCTGATTATGATCCTGATATCGATTCCCCGTCTACTTCTGAAAAATTTCAATGCAATATGGTGATATGTACTGACAAGAGTGTTAAAAGCCACTGTTAAATACGGTGCAATGTTATTGAAAGTGAATTCTTCCATCTGTACTGTGAGGATATAAAAAACAAGCATTTGCAATGCAATGGTCTCGGCATCATTAAAGGTAGAGCTATTGGCATTGCTCATGACATTTTTTTTCTTTAAATCAAAAATAAATGGCATTGTCATTAACATTGCCAATACACAGCACTCTGCACTCAACAGCACACAATGCTCTGCACACTCACTCTGCACTCACTGCTCTGCACACTCACTCTGCACTCACTGCTCCGCACACTCACTCTGCACTCACTGCTCTGCACACTCACTCTGCACTCACTACTCTGCACACTCTCTCTGCACTCACTACTCTGCACACTCTCTCTGCACTCACTACTCTGCACACTCTCTCTGCACTCACTACTCTGCACACTCACTACTCACTACTCTGCACACTCACTACTCACTACTCTGCACTCACTACTCACTACTCTGCACTCACTACTCTGCACTCACTACTCTGCACTCACTACTCTGCACTCACTACTCTGCACTCAGTACTCTGCACTCACTACTCTGCACTCACTACTCTGCACTCACTACTCTGCACTCACTACTCTGCACTCACTACTCTGCACTCACCACTCTGCACTCACCACTCTGCACTCACCACTCTGCACTCACCACTCTGCACTCACCACTCTGCACTCACTACTCTGCACTCACCACTCTGCACTCACCACTCTGCACTCACCACTCTGCACTCACTACTCACTACTCTGCACTCACTACTCTGCACTCACTACTCTGCACTCACTACTCTGCACTCACAACTCTGCACTCACTACTCACTACTCTGCACTCACTACTCTGCACTCACTACTCACTACTCTGCACTCACTACTCTGCACTCACTACTCTGCACTCACTACTCTGCACTCACTACTCTGCACTCACTACTCTGCACTCACCACTCACTACTCTGCACTCACCACTCACTACTCTGCACTCACTACTCTGCACTCACCACTCACTACTCTTCACTCACTACTCTGCACTCACTACTCTGCACTCACTACTCTGCACTCACTACTCTGCACTCATTACTCACTACTCTGCACTCACTACTCACTACTCTGCTGTTGGACAGGCCACATGAAGGGCCGCTCTCCCCCGGCTCAACCAGGCCCGAGCCGGTCACGCAAGCACCACACACCACCATTGCACGTCCTCCGTCCCCTCAGGGACCCCTGCCCCCGAGCACGTTAACCTCGTGGATCCGATCCACTGCCGGCCCACGCGCCCAGCCCGGGCCGCCATCTTGGACACTTCACCACGAGGCCGCCTGGCCCCCGATCGACCTCAACCCGGGGCCTAGCCCGGCCTCAGACATTCCGGCACCACCCTCCACCCAGGAGGTGAGCGGGCTACTTGGCAAGTCAATGGGAGAAAGAGGTGCCGATGGCTCTCCCCCGCCAAGTGCCGCTCGCCCATCGCCTCCCCGGGCGCTGGCTCCACCCCCCTGCTGGGTGTCTGGACTCCCTCATCCCGGACCTCCCGACCTCCAAGTGCGAGGGTCCGGACATCAAAGCACACCAGCCCTATAACTGGGGCAGCTCCAGAGCAGGAAGGCAGTTGTATCTTGGAGTCGAGAGACGTAAAGAGGAACTCATCCTGGACGGACTACTGGCGCTGCCATAGCTCTGTCCTGTGCACCATCGTCCTGCCTGTTGGCGCTGCCACAGCCGTCGTAACCTTCATCCTTCATCGTCGTCGGGATCTGCTGGCGTGGCCGCAGACCGTTGTACCGTCATCTTTCACCGGGACCTGCAGGCTCCGCCGCGGACCGTCGTCCTTCCTTCATCCATCTCGGGACCTGCTTGGCTCCTCCACGGCCCGATCATCTAGAACGCCGAGCTCGAGGATTGAGAGCTATTTTGTACTCATTGGTAACTAAGACTGTCCCGCTACCCCTTTCCTCAACCAAAGACTAGAATCGAGGGGACCCCTGAGTCCAGACCTCCTTGTATCATACCAACGTAACCTAAGAATTGCATATAAAGTCTCGTTAACCTTCAACCTTGTGTGGTGTCCGTCTGTGGGGGGGAAGTTACTTGTCTGTACAGTCGTTGGAGACGGCTCTCCCTGGAGACCTCTCCCCGTAATCTCGGCCGACCCTCCCGGTCCGTCTAACATTGGTGGCCAGCGGCGCGATCCGAATCACCGCATAACGTACAGAGAGTAGCTCACCCCACAACGAACCACAATGACAACTAAAGAGAGCGGATCAACTGAGAAGTTCCAAATGGAAAAACTAGAGGAGTACAGCCATCGTGAACTAAAGCAGTTCTGCATCGAACTAGGTATCGCTACCACCGGACTAAGCACCAAGGACGATTTTAAGCATGCCCTAGAATCTTGGGCAGAGACCGGGGATACCGAAGCCCCTGAGCAAAGCACCGCGGAAAAAACCAACACGACCCCTGAAGGGCAAAGAACCGGTCTCTCGCAAGACGAGATCCAAGAAAGAGAAAAAACCCGACTACACGAGCTAGAAATGGCCCGACTCAAGATGGACGTAGAACTCAAGTTGGCCGAACAAAAAATAAACTTAGAGCACCTACGTCTCCGAGAAGAAAGAGAGGAGAAACAGAGACAAAGGGAGCTCGAGGAAAAGAAACTAGCGTACGAGCACGAACGGAACCTAGCCGAGATCAACCTGCGCAAGCAGAATAAAGAGTTAGGGGTGCCCGAGAGACCACACACCCCAGGGACCACGGAGAAAAAAGTACACATCCCCAAGGATGTTGTCCGAGAATATTTTCGAGAGGACGACATCCAGCAATGGTTTAAGGCCTATGAAATCGCTATGACTGCGCACCGGATCGATAGAAACGATTGGGGAGCCGGCCTATGGGGCAGATTCCTCAATGAGGGCCGCGATACCCTGTTACAGCTCCCAGACCACCAGATGACCTCCTACGACCATATGAAAGCGGCCCTCCTCACCCGCTATGGCCTCACGCCCGAGATGTACCGTCAGAGGTTCCGAGACTGCACACGCATCCCGGGTACAACTTGGGTGGACTATGTAACGTACTTTAGCCGAGCTTTCGAAGGCTGGATCAGAGGGAACAACGTCACGACCTACGAGCAGCTGTTCAATCTGATGGTATGGGAGCATCTGTCCAACAATTGCTTCATTGAACTACGCCAACACCTCCTCGACAGCAAGTTAACCGATCCCCGGCAGCTCGCAGCCGAAGCTGACCGGTGGGAGATCACCAGAGTGGGCCGGAATGGGTCCTACGAGCAGAACAGGAACAACAATGGTCACCACCGACCCAGAGGAGGAGGAGGGGGCCAAGGACGAGGAAGAGACAACACTCCGGCCGCCCCCGTTACCAGCACCACCCCCCCGGCCAACCGGGGCAGCACCCCGGCGCGACCGGGGTACAGAGCCAATGTCACGTGTCACCGATGCCAACGAGTCGGCCACTATGCAAACGACCCAAGCTGCCCGCAGTATCAGAGTCCAAAACCCCGCCATGTGGCCGCCGCGGCACTAGGGGAAGAACAGATCCCCGAGGAACAAGAAACAGACGAGCAAGAGTATCAAGAGTGGGAGCCAGCCGCCATGACTCTCGCGTGCTTAGGGGGAAGAGACATGGTCCCGCGGGTCCCCCTACCCGCTAACACCCAGAAGTACAGCCAATGGGTGAGCATCAATGGACGCCGGGCCGAAGCCCTTCGTGACACCGGGGCCAGTGTAACAGCCGTCCGCTGTCACCTGGTGACCCTAGAACAATATCTACCGAACATTCTCTGCCCTGTGCGATCAGCCGACAACTCGGAAAGTCTGTGTCGGATGGCCTGCGTCCCCTTTGAGTGGGGGGGGGGTCTCCGGCATGTTGAAGGTGACGGTCCGAGACGACGCCCCCGTGGACTGCCTCCTCGGAAATGACCTGGAGAGCTCCCCGTGGGCAGCCGTGGAGCGAAAAGAACACTTGGGGATGTTGGGCGTCCCGGACTGGGCGTGCGTCACCACCCGGTCCATGGCCGCCCGTGCCAACCATCACCCGGAAGAACCAGAATGGCCGGCGCCACCGCCTCCGGTCGCCCCAGCCGAGACCCCCGACCATGACACCCCCCTCGAACCTGCTCAACCTTCCGACCTCGCTAACCTTGACCAGTGGGCCCAAGAGGGGGGACCCACACAAGAACAATTTCGCCAGGAACAGAAGACCTGTCCCTCCCTCGAGGGACTCCGCCAACAAGCGCTCGCCCAAAGCGCAGGGGATACCTCCGGAACTCATTGGGTCTACTGGGACAATGATCTGTTGTACAGCGAGCAACGAATCGCCGAGCTGGGGGCCAACCGAGTACTAGTAGTGCCCCTCCGCTTTAGAGACTTCCTGCTAAACCTGGCCCACGATGTCCCCCTGGCAGGGCACCTGGGACAAGATAAAACCTATAGTCGCCTAGTGACCCACTTCTTTTGGCCCAAACTGAGAAACGATGTGCACCAGCATTGCCGATCTTGCCCCACGTGCCAAGCCAGTGGGAAGAGCGGCCGCAAACTAAAGGCCCCCTTGCAACCTTTTCCAGTAGTCACGACCCCATTTGAGAGGGTCGGAATAGACATTGTGGGACCCCTGGACCCGCGTACAAAACAAGGCCATCGCTTCATTCTGGTGCTAGTGGACCACGCCACCCGCTACCCTGAGGCTGTTCCTCTCCGGACCGTGACAGCCCCAGTGGTCGGCCGGGCCCTGATGGGGATCTTCTCCCGTGTGGGGTTCCCCCGAGAAGTCGTCAGCGACAGAGGCACGAACTTTATCTCTAAATACATGAAATCCCTCTGGCAACAGTGTGGGGTCACCTACCGATTCACGACCCCCTATCACCCCCAAGGGAACGGACTTGTTGAGCGGTTCAACCGCACGCTAAAAGGGATGATCGGGGGATTGGAAGAGCCCCTCCGTCGTCAGTGGGATGTGCTGCTGCCGTGCCTCCTCTTCGCCTACCGAGAGGTCCCACAGAAATCACTAGGCTTCAGCCCATTCGAACTGCTATATGGGCACCCAGTGCGGGGGCCGCTCAGCCTGATCAAAGAAGGCTGGGAGATGCCTCCGGCCAAGAGCCCTCCAGATGTCTTCCGGTACCTCCTCACCCTCCGCAACCAGTCCCGGCGGTTCAGAGACCTAGCAAAAGCCAACCTAGAGGCCAGTCAAGAGGACATGAAAAAATGGTATGACCAGAACGCCTCATCCATTGAATTCGAGCCGGGGCAACAGGTATGGGTAATGTCCCCCACGGAGCCATGCGCTCTCCAAGACAAATGGACGGGACCCTTCAAGGTAATCGAGCGCAAGGGTCCTGCCACCTATCTGATCGATATGGAGTCCTCCCGGAACCCACTCCGAGTCCTCCACACCAACAGACTGAAACCCCACTTTGCACGAACAGAACTCAGCCTACTGATGGCCACAGACAATGGGGTTGAAGACGACTCCGAGCCTCTCCCTGACCTCCTGCGGACCCAGGAGCAAGACGGCTCCGTGGATGGGGTCCGACTCTCGGAGACCCTCACCAGAGAACAACGCCAAGAGTGCCAAGCCCTCCTGTCCCGGTTCGCCAGTCTGTTCTCCCTCACCCCAGGTGTCACTTCCTGGTGTGTGCACGATGTGGACACCGGAGACAGCCCTCCTATCCGCCACCGGGCCTACCGCGTACCTGATCGGGTACGGGCCTGCATCCAGGCGGAAGTGGCTAAGATGCTCACGCTCGGGGTCATCGAGCCCTCAGACAGTCCATGGGCCAGCCCGGTCGTACTGGTCCCCAAAGCAACCGCCCCCGGAACCACACCAGAACTCCGGTTCTGCGTCGACTACCGGGGCCTGAATGAAGTCACCAGAACGGACGCACATCCCATCCCCCGGGCAGATGAACTGGTCGACCGAATGGGAGCTGCCCGCTACCTCAGCATCTTCGACCTGACAGCAGGTTATTGGCAGATCGGCCTCACACCCCGAGCACAAGAACGTTCTGCCTTCTCCACCCCCGATGGCCACTATCATTTTACGGTCATGCCCTTCGGCATGAAGAATGCCCCAGCGACTTTCCAACGGCTCGTCAATCAGGTCCTGGCGGGGCTCGAAGGGTTCAGCGCTGCCTACCTAGACGACATCGCTGTGTACAGCCACCATTGGACCGAGCACCTCCACCACCTCCGAGCAGTGCTGCAAGCCCTTCAGCAAGCTGGCCTCACGATCAAGGCCAGCAAGTGCCAAATTGGACAAGGGTCTGTGACCTACCTCGGACACCAGGTGGGAAGCGGCCTAGTGGCCCCTCTACAGCTGAAAATTGCTGCCATCCAGGACTGGCAGCCCCCTATCACCCAAACCGAGGTACGAGCCTTCCTGGGCCTCACGGGCTATTACCGAAGGTTCGTGAAAGACTATGGTACCATAGTGGGGCCTCTCACCGAACTCACGTCAAAGAATCAGCCCAAGAAGGTGAACTGGACCCCAGAGTGTCAAGCGGCATTCGAACAGTTGAAGGCCGCCATGTGTTCCGCTCCTGTGCTCCAGGCCCCAGACTACAGCCGGGAGTTCGTCGTCCAGACGGACGCCTCCGACCAGGGCATTGGGGCGGTCCTGTCTCAAGTGAACACCGAGGGCCTTGATCAACCGGTGGCCTTCATCAGCCGGAGACTCCTACCACGGGAGCAACGCTGGAGCACCATAGAGAGGGAAGCCTTCGCTGTGGTATGGGCCCTCAAGAAGCTCCGGCCCTACCTTTTTGGCACCCACTTTCGGGTGCAGACCGACCACCGACCCCTGCAGTGGCTGATGCATATGCGAGGGGAAAACCCAAAGTTGCTACGCTGGTCCATCTCCTTGCAAGGTATGGACTTCACAGTCGAACACCGGCCTGGGTCAGACCACGCCAACGCGGATGGCCTGTCCCGGTTTTTCCGCCTCGACGAGGAGAGTCCCCAAGAGGATGGGTAACTCTCCCCGCCTTCAGCTGGGGGGGACGCATGTTGGACAGGCCACATGAAGGGCCGCTCTCCCCCGGCTCAACCAGGCCCGAGCCGGTCACGCAAGCACCACACACCACCATTGCACGTCCTCCGTCCCCTCAGGGACCCCTGCCCCCGAGCACGTTAACCTCGTGGATCCGATCCACTGCCGGCCCACGCGCCCAGCCCGGGCCGCCATCTTGGACACTTCACCACGAGGCCGCCTGGCCCCCGATCGACCTCAACCCGGGGCCTAGCCCGGCCTCAGACATTCCGGCACCACCCTCCACCCAGGAGGTGAGCGGGCTACTTGGCAAGTCAATGGGAGAAAGAGGTGCCGATGGCTCTCCCCCGCCAAGTGCCGCTCGCCCATCGCCTCCCCGGGCGCTGGCTCCACCCCCCTGCTGGGTGTCTGGACTCCCTCATCCCGGACCTCCCGACCTCCAAGTGCGAGGGTCCGGACATCAAAGCACACCAGCCCTATAACTGGGGCAGCTCCAGAGCAGGAAGGCAGTTGTATCTTGGAGTCGAGAGACGTAAAGAGGAACTCATCCTGGACGGACTACTGGCGCTGCCATAGCTCTGTCCTGTGCACCATCGTCCTGCCTGTTGGCGCTGCCACAGCCGTCGTAACCTTCATCCTTCATCGTCGTCGGGATCTGCTGGCGTGGCCGCGGACCGTTGTACCGTCATCTTTCACCGGGACCTGCAGGCTCCGCCGCGGACCGTCGTCCTTCCTTCATCCATCTCGGGACCTGCTTGGCTCCTCCACGGCCCGATCATCTAGAACGCCGAGCTCGAGGATTGAGAGCTATTTTGTACTCATTGGTAACTAAGACTGTCCCGCTACCCCTTTCCTCAACCAAAGACTAGAATCGAGGGGACCCCTGAGTCCAGACCTCCTTGTATCATACCAACGTAACCTAAGAATTGCATATAAAGTCTTGTTAACCTTCAACCTTGTGTGGTGTCCGTCTGTGGGGGGGAAGTTACTTGTCTGTACAGTCGTTGGAGACGGCTCTCCCTGGAGACCTCTCCCCGTAATCTCGGCCGACCCTCCCGGTCCGTCTAACATCTGCACTCACCACTCACTACTCTGCACTCACCACTCACTACTCTGCACTCACCACTCACTACTCTGCACTCACCACTCACTACTCTTCACTCACTACTCTGCACTCACTACTCTGCACTCACTACTCTGCACTCACTACTCTGCACTCACTACTCACTACTCTGCACTCACTACTCTGCACTCACTACTCTGCACTCACTACTCTGCACTCACTACTCACTACTCTGCACTCACTACTCTGCACTCACTACTCTGCACTCACTACTCTGCACTCACTACTCTGCACTCAGCACTCACTACTCACTACTCTGCACTCACTACTCTGCACTCACTACTCTGCACTCAGCACTCACTACTCACTACTCTGCACTCACTACTCTGCACTCAGCACTCACTACTCACTACTCTGCACTCACTACTCTGCACTCACTACTCTGCACTCACTACTCTGCACTCACTACTCTGCACTCAGCACTCACTACTCACTACTCTGCATTCACTACTCTGCACTCACTACTCTGCACTCACTACTCTGCACTCACTACTCTGCACTCACTACTCTGCACTCAGCACTCACTACTCTGCATTACTACTCTGCACTCACTACTCTGCACTCACTACTCTGCACTCACTACTCTGCACTCACTACTCTGCACTCACTACTCTGCACTCACTACTCTGCACTCAGCACTCACTACTCACTACTCTGCACTCACTACTCTGCACTCACTACTCTGCACTCAGCACTCACTACTCACTACTCTGCACTCACTACTCTGCACTCAGCACTCACTACTCACTACTCTGCACTCACTACTCTGCACTCACTACTCTGCACTCACTACTCTGCACTCACTACTCTGCACTCAGCACTCACTACTCACTACTCTGCATTCACTACTCTGCACTCACTACTCTGCACTCACTACTCTGCACTCACTACTCTGCACTCACTACTCTGCACTCAGCACTCACTACTCTGCATTACTACTCTGCACTCACTACTCTGCACTCACTACTCTGCACTCACTACTCTGCACTCACTACTCTGCACTCACTACTCTGCACTCACTACTCTGCACTCTGCACTCACTACTCTGCACTCACTACTCTGCACTCACTACTCTGCACTCACTACTCTGCACTCACCACTCACTACTCAGCACTCACTACTCACTACTCTGCATTACTACTCTGCACTCACTACTCTGCACTCACTACTCTGCACTCACTACTCTGCACTCTGCATTGTGCACTCAGTACTTTGCACTCACTACTCTGCACTCAGCACTCACTACTCACTACTCTGCATTACTACTCTGCACTCAGCACTCACTACTCTGCACTCACTACTCTGCACTCACTACTCTGCACTCACTACTCTGCACTCACTACTCTGCACTCTGCACTCAGTACTCTGCACTCAGTACTCTGCACTCAGCACTCACTACTCACTACTCTGCATTACTACTCTGCACTCAGCACTCACTACTCTGCCTTACTACTCTGCACTCACTACTCTGCATTACTACTCTGCACTCACTACTCTGCACTCACTACTCTGCACTCACTACTCAGCACTCACTACTCTGCACTCACTACTCTGCACTCACTACTCTGCACTCACTACTCTGCACTCACCACTCACTACTCAGCACTCACTACTCTGCATTACTACTCTGCACTCACTATGCACTCACTACTCTGCACTCACTACTCTGCACTCACTACTCTGCACTCACTACTCTGCACTCACTACTCTGCACTCTGCACTCAGTACTCTGCACTCAGCACTCACTACTCACTACTCTGCACTCACTACTCTGCACTCACTACTCTGCACTCAGCACTCACTACTCACTACTCTGCACTCACTACTCTGCACTCAGCACTCACTACTCACTACTCTGCACTCACTACTCTGCACTCACTACTCTGCACTCACTACTCTGCACTCACTACTCTGCACTCAGCACTCACTACTCACTACTCTGCATTCACTACTCTGCACTCACTACTCTGCACTCACTACTCTGCACTCACTACTCTGCACTCACTACTCTGCACTCAGCACTCACTACTCTGCATTACTACTCTGCACTCACTACTCTGCACTCCTACTCTGCACTCACTACTCACTACTCTGCACTCACTACTCTGCACTCACTACTCTGCACTCACTACTCTGCACTCACTACTCTGCACTCAGCACTCACTACTCACTACTCTGCACTCACTACTCTGCACTCACTACTCTGCACTCAGCACTCACTACTCACTACTCTGCACTCACTACTCTGCACTCAGCACTCACTACTCACTACTCTGCACTCACTACTCTGCACTCACTACTCTGCACTCACTACTCTGCACTCACTACTCTGCACTCAGCACTCACTACTCACTACTCTGCATTCACTACTCTGCACTCACTACTCTGCACTCACTACTCTGCACTCACTACTCTGCACTCACTACTCTGCACTCAGCACTCACTACTCTGCATTACTACTCTGCACTCACTACTCTGCACTCACTACTCTGCACTCACTACTCTGCACTCACTACTCTGCACTCACTACTCTGCACTCACTACTCTGCACTCTGCACTCACTACTCTGCACTCACTACTCTGCACTCACTACTCTGCACTCACTACTCTGCACTCACCACTCACTACTCAGCACTCACTACTCTGCATTACTACTCTGCACTCACTACTCTGCACTCACTACTCTGCACTCACTACTCTGCACTCTGCATTCTGCACTCAGTACTTTGCACTCACTACTCTGCACTCAGCACTCACTACTCACTACTCTGCATTACTACTCTGCACTCAGCACTCACTACTCTGCACTCACTACTCTGCACTCACTACTCTGCACTCACTACTCTGCACTCACTACTCTGCACTCTGCACTCAGTACTCTGCACTCAGTACTCTGCACTCAGCACTCACTACTCACTACTCTGCATTACTACTCTGCACTCAGCACTCACTACTCTGCCTTACTACTCTGCACTCACTACTCTGCATTACTACTCTGCACTCACTACTCTGCACTCACTACTCTGCACTCACTACTCAGCACTCACTACTCTGCACTCACTACTCTGCACTCACTACTCTGCACTCACTACTCTGCACTCACCACTCACTACTCAGCACTCACTACTCTGCATTACTACTCTGCACTCACTATGCACTCACTACTCTGCACTCACTACTCTGCACTCACTACTCTGCACTCACTACTCTGCACTCACTACTCTGCACTCTGCACTCAGTACTCTGCACTCAGTACTCTGCACTCAGCACTCACTACTCACTACTCTGCATTACTACTCTGCACTCAGCACTCACTACTCTGCACTCACTACTCTGCACTCACTACTCTGCACTCACTACTCTGCATTACTACTCTGCACTCACTACTCTGCACTCACTACTCTGCACTCACTACTCTGCACTCACTACTCTGCACTCACTACTCTGCACTCAGCACTCTGCACTCTGCACAATATTGTGGGATACAAAAGCTCATTTAGTTCTTGGCTAATATACGTACTCAACAAACAAAATGTATTTCTTTGCACTAATTCCATCGACTGTTTATAAGGTGGATATGAGCTTGATTAAGGGTTTAAAGTGCATAGAGCGTAATAAAGGGCAGAAAGTCCATAAATGCATGACTCAGTATCACAGTTCGATTCGTGAATCATGTATCAGTGTATTCCTAACTTGATAAAAGGCAGCATTTGTATTCCTCAATCGATATAGAAACTATGCTGAACCAAGAAGCTGTTTATTAACAATTTTATCAGAAATAACAACTTCACTTGGATAATCATGAGATGCAATATACATATTTAAAAATAAGCATTCTTTGATAGTGTAGAACGCAAAGTTGCAAATAATTATAGGGAACCATTTGAATCAGTCATATCGTAAATTGCTTGGAAAACGAAATAACCAAAAGAGCACATCGGTTTTAAATCGATAGATTTAAAGACATTAGGCCCTCGAGGAAATTCGACGTGTAAAAACTAAAACAGTAATGCTCAAATTCCGCAATTCCGTGTTGGACGTCGTTTCAGTCTCGCTTCATGTGATCTCTGTGGCAGGGCATCCATTAAGTCGAACGGGTGGAATGTCTTTCGCACTATGCAGGCGATGTCAAAACACATCACTTGCACTTTCAACACGTGAGATTGCAGCTAATAACGTGGGAAGGGTTGACAATGCCCCCGGAATCCCGCCGCGGCCGCCCCGGAAGTCAGGCATGGTCGCCTGTGACGGGGGCGGGGCCACGTCCAGACCGGAAGAGGAGGCAGGCGGAGTCAAATGCGTCTCGCGCCCGGGGCTCCTCTGAGCGGTGTGGAGCCCCGGGGCCGCGCCAGCAGGAGGTTGGGCGCCGCGTGCTGAGAGCAGAGTCCCCGACATTGGCCAGGTAAGTTCCAAAAGGCTGGGGGGGCTTGGTGCACTTGTGTGTGTGCGTGTATGCTTGTGTGTGTATGCATGTGTGCGACGGCGGGGGAGGGAGGGAGGGAGGGGGGGCCTCGGTGCACTTGTGTGTGTGCGCGTGTGTGTGTATGTGTCAGGGGGGGTGTCTCTGTATGTATGTATGTGTGTGCGTGCATGGGCGCTTGTGTGTGTGTATGCGCATGCGTGTGTGGTGCTTGAGCTTCCCAGGAGACAGCGCCTGGCCACAGCGCGCGTTCCCGTTTCAAATCGGCTCCAAGGATGCGCGCGGCCAAAACTGTCTCCTGGGAAGCACACTCGCTAACAAAAGATCTCTGCGGAGACGCGCTTCCGCGCGTTTAGCCGAGACCTAAAATGTTGTTATGTGTTTTTATGAACATAATTCAAGAATTTGTTTTGTTTTTTTGATTTTAGAAAAAGGAGGATGGTAGGTATTTGTTATTTCAGAAAAAGGGAGGATATGTAGTATCTTGTATTTCCCTTTAAATGTCTCGCCTTCTTCTCTTGTGTATCCTTTTGAATGCTGTGTTCTGTGTTCTACAGAGGACTGTTAGAATTCTGTCATGTGCCATTATGTCATTCTACCATCTGACGCTGAAGTACATGGATGTGCTTTTCTTCATGGAATAAAGCTACAACTTAACTATTCTTCTGGTGGTATAATTGAATTATTGTGAATACTACACTCTGCACCAATGCGTCCCCTAAAGCAAGTCGTTGTAATGACTTGCGTGTTAAACGAATGCGTGTTAAGGACACATTTGTTCAAGGCACAGCGTGATTCTGGCGTCATGCTAAAGGCTGTTTCCCCTGCATGGTGTAGTATTGTGGGATGCAGTCTAGTGGTTGCGGGGTGGAGTCAGAGGGAGGAGCAGGAACAGGAGGAGCCGGGGATAGGAACCAGGGGGACGGTTAGAGTAGGGACAGGGACGAGGATGGATGTGCAGTAATAAAACTCCAGTGATAGTGATCCATGGTGTCTGTGGTTATTGTAGCAGGATGCTACAACTGGCGACGAGGGTGGGATGGGCCTGAACCCAGCCCACAGAACCCCACAAGAGAGCCCTGTCCCTGGCAGCCTCGAGGAGAAGAAAACGCTGCCCAAGGGAAACGAAGTTGCTGCCCGAGACGAGAAGCCAGCAGCAGGTGACCCTGTTCCCCAGCAGTTGAGAGGGATCCAAGAGGGCGCCTGGGGCATTGTGGAAACCCCGTGAATGTGCCTCAAAGTAAGAGCGCTGTTCGCGCCAAAAGAAATTGCAAGTGCCCGAGTGAGGTGAGGGCTGAAACGGGCCAAGCGAGGGATCGGGAGCCCAACCCCGACCTTGCCGTGCTGCCCGAGTGTGTGGAGCCCTGCTGAGTAAGGCGTGGACATCGCCTGGAAACTAGCGCTGCTGAGCGCTAAACAAATGCACCTGTGAAAAGCGCGGTCGAGCGCTAGCATCGGGAGCCCCGTGTGCAGAGGTGGGAGCGTCCCGCCTAAAGTGCCCAGAAGTGCCCACCGGGAGCCCACCCCGGCGGCAGAAGTCAAGACAAGTGACCCTACCTGAAGCATTGACTCCAGCGGTGGATCCTGGCTGCAACCGGCAAGTGGTGAGTGGAAGCGCTAAGAAAATACTGTGATTCCGGTGAAAAAACGAAGAAAAACGGCTGAAATCCCGTCGAAAACGAGATTCCCGCGCGGCCATTTTGGAGTCAGGCAGCAGTGTCCAATCCCCTGCGAGGGATCATCGGCGGCCATTTTGAGGTCAGGCAGAAGACCTGAAATTGCAAATAACCATTGGCGAGTGCCACAGGGCCCGAAAACAAGCACTGGTAAGTGCAAAACAAACATTGGTAAAGACAAAAGAAAAACAAACATTGGCAAAGGGAAGTCAACAAGCATTGGTGCATACAAAGACAAATATTGGCTAAGAATAAACAAGCATTGGTAAAGGACAAACAAACAAACATTGGCAAAGACCAAACAATCATTGGCAAGGGCAAGAGATGTACAAACAAGCATTGGCAATTGCATACAAACAAACATTGGCGGAAGTGAATCAACAAGCATTTGTACATGCAAATAAACAAACATACAAACAAGCATTGGCAATTGCACACAAACAAACATTGGCGGAAGTGACTCAACAAGCATTGGTACATGCAAGGACAAGTATTGGCCAAGAGTAAACAAGCACTGGTACATGCAAATAAACAAGCAGTGACACATGCAACTAGACAAACATCGATACGTGCAAATCAACAAGCACTGGTACGCGCAAAGGAACAAGCACTGATTCATGCAAAGAGACACAAGCATTGATACACGCAGATCAACAAGCATTGGACAAATCGCAGCAAAGAAAGAAAACAAGTATTGCCAAAAACCAAACAAGCACTGGCGAACATAACAGAATCAAACATTAGCAAAGACCAAGCGAGCACTGGCGAAGGCCAAACAAGCATTGCTAACGTCCCAGCACATGACCAGACCGCAGGTTTCGACTGAATACAGATCAACTACGAAGACGAGAAGACAAAGGAACCGCCCGTGCTCTGCGAACATGATCCATCAAAATCCTCCTCTTATGGCGGGGGAAGAAATCGCACAACAGTTCAATCCCTGCTTTGAAGCACCACCCTCAGGGATGCAGACGGACACCTGGAGTCTGTGTCTCAAACGGAACCAATGGCTGGCCACATTGAGTGATTTCCTGGATGCCAATGGAGAACAAAGAGAGAGAAAATGCCTAAAGCTGCTACTCCATTTGGTGGGTCCAGAGGGCCGATGCCCAATCGAAACATTTTCCGACGAAGACACAGACATCTATAAAAGACTCCAAGAGAAGCTATGTGCCCGTCTCTCCGCACAAACGGAAGTGGATCGAGAGCGCATCGCTTTCAACACAGCTCGGCAGGAACCCGGTGAACCACTGCCAACCTTCATCACTCGGTTAAAAAACCTGGTACAAGGCTGCCACTTCAACACCTTTATGAATGAGGACGCAGTCCGACTCCGGATAATTGAAGGCTGCGCAAACCCTGACACGAAACTCAAGATCTTGCGAGGAAAGTGGTCACTGGAAGAAATCATCAGGAAGGCTGAAGTTGGACTGCACGTCAAGGTAAGAGACAAATCAAAGGCCCCGAATCTGAAAGCAAATTATCAAGACGCCCGGACAGATAACCCTCAGAACACAAACAGAACTGAAAGGAGAGAGAGGGAAGACAGACCAGCAAAAAGACAACGGGAAAGACACAGTGACAAAGAAAATAACACGGATTACTCAGAGTCAGATTTCTCAGCATCCGACTACTCAAGGTCAACCAGGGACTGCTCGGAGTCAGATGACCCAGAGTCAACCATCCAAAAGACAATTCCAAAAAGTTATTCACCCCCCAGGAGTTCCTCAAAGAGTCATTCAAAGGAGGAAGAAAGAGCATTAAGTGGGACAGATCACACTCCTGGTCAAGAAGGCATCCCACACAGCAATTGGGAGAGAAAGACTAACCAGAGAAGAAGGGGTCGCACTGGTCAACACCGAAAGTCGGCGCAGGGACATCAGTCGACAAGCAGTGAAGACGAGTCCAAGGAAACATCTGGCCGGAGAACACACAAACCCCAAGTCAGAGGTGTTGGAACATCAAGCAATTGGGAAGGAGAACCAGATCACACAAGACGGACTGGTCCATGCCATGATTCATGCCTTCATGGGCCCCAAAGCATCCATGGGCCCCGCGACAACGAAGAAACAGAGCGTAGATGGGTAACATCAGACGAGGAGGACGAAGAGGCAACAGCTTGGGATCAAGCACAAGGAACAAGCACGGAATCTTCAAACAATCTCCCAAATGAGACAGCGTTGAAGATATTCCAACAAAGACACATGGAGAAGCTTTTCGAAAACAATTCCGAAGGGGAAAGCAACTCGTCACGGACTACCCGGCTCCGAAGACCACCTAGTAGGACATTCCCAAATGAACACTCACAGAGGGAACTGACGGAGCACCCCTCTGATTCAGAAAGCACGTCGGTCCGGTCTCTTGATTCGGCAGAGTCATGGTCCCGACAACGACCACGTGCAACATTCTTAAAGAAACATTCTCAGAGGGAAGTGAGGGAGAACTCCTCTGATTCAGACAGCATGTCGGTCCGATCCTTTGAGTCGACAGAGTCGTGGTCCCGACACCGGCCATGGCGCCAAGCACCTGAACACATCAGCGAACCAAGGGACACTCTTCACGTCGAGAGCGACGTGTCCCACACCAATGTCAATGCACACTCGATCACTCCACCAGACAACCCGTCGCATCGAGCACATGTGCATCGTGACACTAATACCACACCGTCACCCCGGGTAGGGGCAGCAAGGTTGACTCGAAGGCCCTGGTCCTGGTCCTATAAAACGGAATCCGGCATCGTGGCCAAAAGCACCCAAATAAAAACGGACCAACCAGTCAATCCGCAAAGGAAGCCAGACGTGTCAGGAGAACTAAGTCATCATCGGAGGAGAACAAGACACACTACCATTCAGCCGACCCCAGAGTCTGCCTGTTCCAGGCGTGAGCAGGTGTGGGAGACACAACCCGAGACAGCAAATCAATCTCCAAGTCATACCAAGCTGACCTCCACCGTTCATACCTCACCGGCCGGCACCCCAGACTCGAAACAGGAAGACAGTGTTGTTCTTGACCTGACGAAGCAAAAGGCAGTAAAGATAAAGGCGGTGAATGAATTACTGAACCAAGCCAAGACAGTCTCATCAGACAGCACCATACCGTCTGGCATACATGACCCTGAACTGGAGGACAGTGTTGCCTTCAACCGGACAAGACAAACGGAAGCAAAAGCGGATGAGGGTGCTCGGAAGAGGACCAGAACACTATCCACCCATGAAAGAGATCGAGCACCTAAACCAACAGTAGTTACACCACGGGAAAGAGACATGCTGACTGCGGAATGTGAGAGCAGACAGTTCACACGCAACGTGATCAAGAATGCCCTGATCAAGACAACAGAAAGATCGACCAAAGTCAAGCCCACCGCGGATTCGACACTACTGAGGCTCGAAGAGCAGGCTGTCCGCCAACCTGTGTGGCGGATTGAAGAACTGCGAACACTAAGGACATTAAGTTCATTTTGTTAAGAAAGGGGGAGATGTAGTATTGTGGGATGCAGTCTAGTGGTTGCGGGGTGGAGTCAGAGGGAGGAGCAGGAACAGGAGGAGCCGGGGATAGGAACCAGGGGGACGGTTAGAGGAGGGACAGGGACGAGGATGGATGTGCAGTAATAAAACTCCAGTGATAGTGATCCATGGTGTCTGTGGTTATTGTAGCAGGATGCTACACATGGTATGTCACTAAACATGCAGCATCCAACACATGGAGCGATACACACGCTGGACCGCCTCATCTTCTTTCGACGGTGGCGGTCAACTGCGTCCACAGATGTGTTGAGCAGCGGGTGAGGCTGCATGTGGCAAGCAGTCTCACGCGTGCAGGGAAGGGCTCCACAAGCTGCCGTTAAGCTACACCCTCGTCGCCTGTGAGCTGTTTTAAAGAGGACAGCGTTCGCAGCTGAAACAGGCCCAGGCGAGGCAGGAACAGGCACTGGTAAAGAATACACTTGTACACTCTGGTTACTGCGCCGGAACTGAACTACGAGCAGTTCGTCACAATTTATTTATTATATCATAATCAACCACGCCCGTCCGAAGCATAACGTGCACAGAGGCACAGAGCCCATGTGGCTCAGTGCAGTGCTCTGCAGTACTTCGAAACAGTTTCAACGCCAATAAGCCACTGTATAAAATACCACATACATGAATAAATATATATGACAGCGTTGCAGATATCCTTGAAATTGCTTCAATATAAAAGCAACTAAAATATACTTATTTAACATTCGTCGCGGGTTGCCGAATTAGCTCGGTTTCAGACAGTGAAGCATGACGCTGTTTACCCATCGCTCCGTTTATCCGTCATTACGGCCTTGAGCGCGCTCGCAGCTTCCGTTCTGCACATTTTCATTTGGAATCCTTGACTGCATATGAAGGCAGCATCCCCAGAAGAATCATAGCCGGCGTGCGCTACTTCCTGGAAAACAAGGTGCTGGCTTTTCTCGCTACTGCACAGAATAATTACTGCACCTCTTTTTTTCCATCCAGTACCTTTGAAGTTCTTACTAAAGTGTTAAAAAAGTGTCTCTAATGGCTCTGTTTTAAATCCCCGCAGCACGCTGCAATTTCACGTGCCATTCTTACATACATACATGATCTGCTGTAAGAGGTTTATAGCGGTTCTTTCTCTGTGTGAAAAAGATGCGCAAACATGCCTTTGCTTGGCGCTTATTCAAAGAGACGTTTTTTGTTAATTAAAAAAAGGAACGTCAGAAGGATAGCCAGTTTTGGAAGAGATGCAGTTTTCCAGGTAACTTAGAAACATGAGTCACTTTCATAGGCTCTGTCCTCAGCGAGTCAACAAATTAACAGGAAGAGCCGAGCCAAGGGTGGGCTCTGGCTCTAAGAGCCCGTGCACGAGCCGATCCCTGGGAATATTTGGCATGTCAATCATGCAACAAAGATCCTGTTACAGTATGGTAAGGTGCTATCCGAATTTAAATAAGTGTATTTCCTTAACAGGTGGAAGTGTATCATTTAATACATCAGATTGTATCTCTGTATCAAGAAGTATTTATTAAAATTGATAGTTTTTAAATAGAAACTGAGAAACACTTATGCTCCCGCCCGGTGTGTACCCTTTATGTGGCCTAAATCCTTATTATACACCAAGCAACATTATAGTTTATTCATCGAAACACAAGTGAGGTTCCTGTACAGCGCACATCCTGAATTCACGTAACTGAAGGTGCTCTGATATGTGATAATGAACAAAAAAGAGACTTGGTGACAAAAGTTATTTGCCTACGATCACACCATTTAGTCACGCAGGGACCCCAGAGTTTCCAGTATTACGCTGTGCAATTCAGCCACTAGATGGATATCTCCTTTTGACAAAGTTAATGCTTTGTCTCTTGGAGGAGGAGATTAGCACATTGGTGACAGACAGAATCCACATGTTATTTTTGGCAGTTTCACACAGTGCTAACCATACCCATGGAAATACCAGCGCTTCACAACAGACACAGAATACTCTACACTCTTTTTATGACATGGGGGTTTCCAGTATGCATAGCAAAGGCCAGTTTTCAACTGGGTACCCCATGGTACAATGTCTATATTTGTAGTCAATAAGCCATGCTCCTATGTTTTGGGCTCAAAGTTACAAGAGGACCTCAAGCTGAGCCAGAATCAACATCTAGTTCAAGCCTGGCTCGAGCTTTCAGTGGCTTGCCCACCGCTACACAAATGTTAATATCTATAATCCACTGCACAAGTACAAATATTAGAAGTTAAGTTAAAGTCATGATGTTTCAATTAGTAATTCCAAGGAAAGGTTCTACAATTTATCATGGCGTTCTTGTGGTATTCCTGCCTGCTACATTAAACAAATCCAAAAAGCTATTTTCACTGTAACTAGGCTGGCTCCTTCCATACGGAAACACTGAGCTACATTGTTACAGCTAATAAACACCAAATTCAGTTTGGTAGTAATTAGATCAATAGTTCAAGGAATCAATTGAATAGTTATTCAAAATCCACTTTTATGGTAAAATCGAATTTTCTATAACATGTTATACAAAAGGCACTTTCTAAACATTACAATTTTACTGCCTAAAGTCTCTGGAGGACTTTTTTTTGTATTTATTCAACTATCACCTGCAGTTGAAAAGCTTCCCTTTAGGGATGCCGTGGGTGTGTGGAAGTGTAGTCCTTCCCTTGACAGGATGGCCTGGGAGACTGTACCCAGCCCCTTGTTGCACTTCACAGGAGCCTCTCCAGCGGGTGTAGCTCACACTTGTGCCTGTCCACCCTTTTGTTGTTCTAGTCAGGCTGGCTCCAATCTCAGTGGAAGGGGGAGCTGCACCAGAACTGGTTTAGAGTGACCACAGAGGAGGGGCTGCTCATTTTTATGGCCACATATCTGGGTGCGCGCAGGAGCTCTGCACAGGGAAAGAAGGGTTCTGACATACTGGATTGTCCTAAAATGCTATGCAGGCTGGTTGGGAAAGAGGTGGATGGATGATGTGGCATCATAGATTTGGCCTGGGCTGACCAGCATCTAGAACTTTACACCCACATTTATAAGGCCTTTGAAGATCAGTTGGGGGGAGAGCTGAACTTTATGCCACCACAAGTGCTCTGCAAGGCAGCCAGGAGGCTTTGGTGCCTGGGAGCATGGGCAGGAGGAGGCTCTGCTGGCTGATAGTGGAGGGGCTCAACAAGATACCCCCACCAGCAGGAGTGGAGCACCAGGAGTGGAGAATACTGGCAAAGGAAGGCAATAAAACCAGTTCTAAGCTTGCTTTAGAGGCGAGGGTGTCCATTGAAAGTGCTCCTGATGGCTATAGCTCGTTGGCCCCCCTCGGTGTTGCTTTCTCTCGTGACTGCTTTTCCTCTACTAGCCTTATTTGGCTTTATTTGTGTTGCATGCCCCTGACACCCACTCCCGATTTCTCGTTTGCCCTCTCTCCCACCACCTAACCTAAAAGGGCGAGAGCGCTCGAAGCACCGTTTTTTTCGCCCTTAGGGCATGCTGCACAGCAACCCTATTGGTTTTGCCAATACTTGTTTCTTCCTGAATTGTTTCCCATTTTCTTGCTCAATTAGTAGTACGATTTTGCCCCTCTGTTATGTTTGTAATTCATCCATGTAATGGTTTTCTAGACAGCTCAGCCACAGGAACTCTGACCCCATTACTAATATTAAGAGATAGCTCCGATGTACTACATCGCGTAGCCATTGCTTCATCCTATATGATGCTACCCAAGTTGCACACAGCACTTGTGTCCGATACCTTGCGTCCATTACCGTAGTGTGTGTACTTTGTGTGGTATAAGAGGAGTGCCTGGCGGTCAAAAGGATAACTTCTAAAGAAAGAGGTGTTCTATATTAGGGATAGGTGCATTGTGGAGGAGATGTGCAATCTGATCAAAGCAGTGGGATGCTGTTCCAGCTGTGAACCTCCAAAGTGTGCAAGTGCAACTCTTCGGTCTATAGTGTAATCCTTTAAGACTTTTACAACCTATGGCATTGCCCTGCTGCCTGAAATGTAAGGTGCTCTAAAATCTGTTTGCACATGGATAGCTTTATTGTTCTACTGTTGATCATTGTATCTTCAGGGGTAGCACTGCTAGCAGGGACCGGCTGACATCTGTGCCCAGAGACATAGATCTGTTTTTCTATTGGTGGTATTGTGTACCCAAGGGATATTACTACATTCACAACATGTTGGATGTGTAAAACCGTATAAATGGGCTCCCTAGAGTGAAACAAAAGGGTATTGTTACAGATGTAATGTAACAGGTCTCACCTTTCATTAAGTTAAAGCCATTTGCTTTGCTATACAATACCATTAGCAAAGCAAATGGCTTTAACTTATTCAAAGGCGAGACTTGTTGCATTTTCAATGCTTGTTATTTAATGTTATTGCGTGTCTCATTGGGTTCTGAGATTGTATCCCACACCACCTCCCGGAGTAAGCCTTGGACTACTCAACATCATAACCCTCAGGATGAAGTGCTAAGGGGTGTATTTGGTGCGCAGTTTTGGGCTCAATAGTAGGGTAAAGCCTGAGAACACTAAAGGCTCTAATTGTTACATTATGAGCCCACTCACTATCTGCCCTGGGACTCCCAGAAAGCTCCAGAATGTCAGTGCATACAACATATTCTATTTATCTCACATTTTATATGTATAGTGTAGTTTTTCAAGTTTCAAGATGGTTTGCAGTGGTCATGTTTTTCTATTGTTTTTTGATGGCACGTTTGCTGTCCGGTGGTATAAAATGCTTTATAAGGTAAACAGAGTGATATTAAAAGCATTGGCAAAGCCAATCGGTCTTGTCTTTTTAATGTCAGTGCTAAGCTAATGGCTTTACCAATGCTTGTTTGTAAAGCATTGGTAAAAAAAAGTTGATATTTAAAAAAAACATGAGGATAGCAAGCATGTACGCTAAGGTATTATGAAACTGAAAATGGAATTCAATAGTTTGAACTGCATATTTATTTTTCTGATATTTTTACTCAGGAAAACCTGAACAGAATGTAAAAAGTCTGTTGTTGTAATCCACCTTAAAGGTAACACAGAGCACAAGTTGAATGAGCTTAAAAGAACATAAAAACTGTCTGGGGCTGTGGATAGGGAAGGGTCAGAATTTAAAGGAAAATGCTTGTCAATGCAGACTTGGAATTAATTGTAACAATAGCTCTGTTCATTTGGTGCTCTGCAGCAGCCCAGGGCGTATAGACATCTTCTGGCCCAAACATTGGCTATGTGAGTATGCAGCCTCCTCCTCCCCGAGTGCCATTAAGGCTGCCTTTTTTGCCAGATCCTGGGTTTTCATACAAAATGTGGAACAAGAGAGTCAAAACAAAACCTACCTGACAAAGTCTATTTTGCTGTCAAGCTTTGGCTAACATATGCCTGTTGCTGCAATTTCAGGATAACCTTGGAGGGGTGGGGAACAACACAGTGAGCAGGGATGGGGATCTGAGGGCAAAGTAGCACTGAGGAAGAGAGAGCAAGAAAACACATATACTCCCATGAAGTGCTCAAATATAAGGAAAACAGTAGCCCCTTAATGTGAGCTATTGAAGGGTACAAGTCATCCAATCAGAAGGGTGGTAAAGAAGCTATTCTCCAGGGAAGGGACAGGTATAAGTGAAGCAAGCGATTGGGTGGAAAGCCAACAATTGATAAGCAGTGGGCAGAACCAAAGTCCTCGATAGGTTTCTGTATTGCACATCACAGGTTTTCTACAACAGACAGCTAAAATGTGTCTGTAGCTGAGACCTAATGAGTACATGCTATACATGGATACCCAGACAGCAAGATCTGGTAGTAACTCTAGTCCATGGCATGTAAGGCCTTTGCAAGGACTCAAATGATTCTACAGATTTAAGGCACCTGGACACTAACAGTACAATTTTTAATCTCCATTTTATCTCAGCAACTCTGTAATTGAATGCTACCTTAAGTCATTGATAAATATTTGCCCTCAAACGTTTCTGCTACCGGTAATTGCATGACTTCAAGTGTGTCCTGTTGAAAGGTTAATATTGGTTCCAGTTACACTTGGCCTCCTGCCTTTTTCCTGGACCATTATTTCATATTTCTGTTATTGTGGTTAGCTATTTGGACACCATATTTATGGTTTACAGTCCAAGTTATAGTTATCTCCACCTTCCCTGGTTTATCTTCCCAAGTTTTACCCAGTCCTCTGGTTAGTGTCTCCCATTAATTCCAGTCTGTCCCTCGGTTTCATTCTTCATTACCATGTGTAATACTCCTGTCCAATGCCCACTTCCCGTTCCATTCTAACCACGCTGCGGGCTTTGTCTGCTCCATCCTTTGTGCAATTGCTGGGCACAGATCAGGGCACTGCGCATGTCCTTTGTTGCACCCATGAACTGCCCCTATAAAGTGGCACATGAGGTATTGGGTCCTACTCTTCCTGGCACTTAGTCATTCACAAAGCTCAGTAGAAGGCGGCTCCTAGCTCTGTCTATCAGCCTGTTGCGAAAAACAGACCAGCCTATGTACAACATCTGGAGATGTTCTGACAAGTCAGTAGGGCTGGGACCGAGTGACTCGTGTGTCATGCCCTGAGTGTAGGCCAAGTCTTACCAGCCTTTCCGATGCACCGGCCTGATGGAACTTCCCAATTATCCCCTAGGCCAGCCACATCTGCCTGTGGCTACGCTTCCTTTTAATTAAACAGCAAATAAACATCAATATACACATCTCCATTTAATTGTTAACAGCCATTCGCTTTAATTACTTTTCCCACCTCCCACATCAGACAACAACACACCATCACAGGCAGTAATACTGATAACGTGGTACATGCATTGATTAATCTATAGCATTGATTGTAGGAGCATGTATACAACTTGTGTAAATGCACTCCTCAGTAAGCGATTGGTTAATGTCAACAGAACTTTTCACGCAAACAGATCTATGCCATAGGCACTTGAAGTAAGGCTGCAGGGGGTGCTGCAGCACCCCTAAAATAATTGTGCTGGAGTTTGGAAGGTGAACGAGCATTAAAGAATACTATACATTTTGTTTTTATCTTGTCACATTTATTGTGGTTAAAGAGAGGTCAGTAAATTGCTACTTATTCTTTTATTGTGGAAACTGGAGTTTACTTTTCTTTGTCTGACAGGAAAGTGTGAGGATTTTGTAAAGTTAACTATGTGACAATCTTGCTGGTGTGAAAGAAAAGTCTTTAGTTGCGTTTTCTTCTAAAGCACATCAGTTAAACACCTACAAATGAGCTACACAAACATTTCGAAATAAATGTACAGGAAATCACAAATGAAGCGCTTTTTTAATAAATTGAAGTGTGATGGAAACAAAGATTTTAATAGGATCGAAACAAATCAAGACACTTCACTTGGGGTCAGATGTAGGAAGCCCAATACCAGTCGGTAACAGCCGAAATTACCGAGACCGGTATTAGGCTTTTCTGATGTAGGGGCCTAATCTAAGGATTCGGTAATTTACCGAATCGGTAATTTACGGAATTGATAAATTACCGAATTCTTAATGTAGGGAGCACTTAAATGAGTGCCTTTCCCATGTTAGGATTTGTTATTTACCACCAACTAGAAGTTGGTGGTAAATAACGAAAACCCCCAAAAAAGCAATTTCATGCAAATTATTTCAGTGCCATGTGGCAGACATACATGCCCTTAGGGCATTTTAAAAAAAAAATGTTATTCCTCATATACCAATTTTTGGGTGCTCTAGATGGAGATCCTCTCCCCCCCCCCCTGACATCTCGATGTTACGACCACAGAATTTGATGCCAGTGGAGGCAGGAAAAGATACCCCCCTCTAGTGTTTACTGTTTGCTTTATCCACCTCAACCTCTGAGACTTGGTGGCCCCCGGATTGGTTGAGGACTAAGCACCAACAGTACCCAAGTGAAATCATCGGAATACTCTCATCTGTTCCGCCATGCCACAAGGAGCTCCCAGATCTTGAACTCTGAGGAATTATCACATGCTATATCAGACTCACTGATATATATAATATACCTTAAGCATTCAGAAAAAGTGGGAGCATCTTCAGATTTCCATACTTTACATATTTCTTGTCTTGCCAATAACATCACATAGAAAATAAATTTAGTCTGTAGATTATCAAGATGGTAATCCGCCTCTAGGCCGAACAAGATCATTACCGGTGACACCACAATCTGTGTTCCTAATACATCCACCAAAAAACCCTCGATTTTTTTCCAAAACAGGTTGAGACTAGGACATTCAACAAACATATGTAGGTCATCTGCCTCTAAAGATTTGCACCGTGGACAGCTATATTGCAGGTTTGTGATCCTTGTCAATCTTTTTGGGGAAAAATACACTCTGTACAGTGTGAACAGATGGTTTCGTTTAAGAGGAGCTGGCTTTACTATTCCGTTCACCAGACTAAAAGAAACATGCCCTTAAGGCATGTATGTGTGCCACATGTGCACTCATACATAATTGAGGGGTGCAATAGGGTATCAAAGTGACACCCTGCCACCCTTCAATGTTTTCCCCCTTTTACCGAATCCGTATTTACAGATTCGGTAATTCCCATTCATTCCTATGGGCCTCCAGGCCCATAGGAATGAATGGGGAATACCGAATCGGTAATACCGATTCGGTAAATACCAAATCTTAACGATTCGGTAATACTTAACGAATTTTTCCCTACATAGCATTTACCGATTCTAAAATACCGAATCGGTAAAATTCGGTATATTAAAGTCTGTAAATGTCCCTCACCTACATATGGCCCTATGTGTTTCCCAAATGACAAATATTTGCTAAATCCCAGTTTCTACACATTATTGTTTGTGTGCTACATAGTTTTAGTACTAAGACTGATGTCTGTACAAATTTAGCAGTCATCTCAATGGAACATGTGCTGCCTGTAAATGACAGGGCACTACGCCACCATGCTTGAGTAATATATTTGTGGCAGTGTGTTCCTAAATGCAATTCCAGCTACATCCTACACCCTTACCACTATCCTGCTGATAAGTGTGGCTCATTTGTGACAATTATTCTGTGTGTGATGCTTGGATTTTTCAGAATCTCTATGAGTTCAGTGATGTAACCTTGATGGCAGCACCCTCAGTGTGGAAATTGTTGCAGCACCACCGAACCGCACATTAAAAACAATTCGAGAACAAAGACGTGGAAGAAGCGACCTCCACCGAGGAGGTTCTGAGATCCATAAGAGCCTGAGTTTTGTACTGGTATATGTTTGTGAGATAACAGGATTATTCAATGACCCACTGAAGAGTAAATTTCACAGGATCATGAAAGAAGGGCTCCAGCGAGGATACTTACTAGGTAGCATTTTCACTCATTGCTTGGTGTATTCGGCTTCTGTTGAGCGGTCATGTGGTGTTGATACTGCTGTGTCTTTAAGTAGCTTTATTCAAGAGTACAAGGTAAAGGACCACCAGCTCAGACATTCTGTTGTCAAGCTATGACACATGGAATGTAAGAACACAATCCAGCATGGGTGTGGAAAGAGAAAAAGGACAAGGCAATGAGGGTGTGAGAGAAAAGGAGAGAAAACTAAGCAAAACCACAACACGTTCACTAATCATTTGATAGTAAAAATACAATAAACTACTTAGACACAGTGCTTTAAATAGGTCAGTACTGTCTGGTACGGAGTACCAGCACTTTTTTATTTTGGGAGGGAGGGTACCGGCAGTTCTCAAGAGAAATGCTACACTTTTAATTGGAGAGTACAGCCACTTCTTAGAAACAAGCAGATACTCTGTTATAGAGTACCTGCACTTCTATTTTTCCATTTCAAGCACTGCTTAGACAAAAATGAAATAGTTAACAACCTGGGTTGATAGTAAACATTCCAGCATCAGCTTATTTTTTTCTCACATATAACCAAGTCCATGACCTTCAAATACACCCAATGGCAAGAAGTGCCTTTTGTCTTTGACACGTTTCTGCACTCTTTTACATTATTAACATCACTAGATGATGGGCTTCGTCTAAGAAGGCATTGATCGAACACTATTCACTTTCATTATTGGCTGACAGTAATGTCAGTAAAGGTCAGAGATGGCCAGGGTGGCTGCAAAGAGCCAAAGTGGGGATATCAGTGCAAGACAGAGATCACCTCTTGACCCCATTTTCCAGTAGTCTGTGCTTGCATTATTTTGAATGTTGTTGACCTTCTGTACTAGTAGCGCCCTGTGAATAATTGTAGCAAGTAGTGGTAAAGTTTCGACCGGCACTTAATTTTTTATCCAGAAAAACTCAGATTCCACCTATTATTAGGGCTGCCTTGTTTTACTATTTGAACTCCACTCCTGTGACATGTAGGGCTCGTGCTTGATCGAGGTTCTTGGTGCAAGTTGAATTTTTTTTTGTCGGGAGATATTTACATAAGGTCAGGATTTCGGCAGTCTATATTTTGTTGTCTACTTTTTTGCAGTTTATGGTTTCACATGCCTCTGGATTGGTGACCATAAAATACCACTGTTTGAAACACAACTTTAATTAGGATGGCGAAAAAAAGGATCATAAAAAACGTATTTTTAGACTTAGCGGCATGCATGCCCTCTCCTAACAAGACCCGCACACTATACTTATGAAAGGAGGGTCTGTGCTTTACAGGGTGTTTGGTGCAGTTCACATTACGATGAAAACCCCAAGGCAGGCCAAGAATAGATGTGCGGGGCCCGTTGCTCGCGACATGCGCACGTCTCAGAGTAAACTCCTTCCTTCGCTCATAGTCTCAAAACTCCTAGCTTGTAACACTAGGATGTGAAAAGTGTGTGTTAATGACTAAGGTGGCCGCACTTTGTTTTAGTTTGGAAATAGGAAGCCAGGGATTTGCAAAATCCAGGCGAAGAAATGGCGTTATTGGGACAACATCGTGGGTGAGTAGGTACATTCATCCAAGATGTTGAAAATGTCACGCAACGCATTGGATGAGGAGGAGGAAATGCACGATTGGATGTAGTTGGTTTGAGAGGTTCTGATCTCGTAAGCGTATTTTTTAATTCTCGGTGTTATGGCTATTGACTTTCTGTGGTGGGGCATCGTTTACCCGCACTATACATTGGATATCATTCTGTAAAAATCTTTCTCTTTATTTATGAGTGGGGACGTTAAAACCATTTAGAAAGAGATAGGCCTCACTTTCCTTTCAGATTGCATGCTCTTTAAAAGAGTGGAAGGCTTGCACTATTGTGCTTGCATGGCACTTGAAAAGATGCTCGTTCTTTTTATCCTTCCCTATGTACCTTTTATTTTTACACTAATTCGAAATTATGAGGTCATTTTGAATATTTTATAAATGTAAGAAACTGAATAATATGAGACTGACTGCAGAGGTACTATGGTGTGTTCTGGAGTGCAATAATACAGGAAGAACCAGGGGGGGGGAGGCAGGTGGTCACTTTGTCCAAGCCATAGTCCAGCATGCTGTGTCCTCTTCTGTACATGTCTTCTGTCTGAGATGGCGGCAGTATTGGGGGTTATGTAGGAGCCACAAAAGAGGGCTGGTACAGAAGTGTTGGCTCTCAGCTCACACCCCGGGTCAATAACCTATTTGACCAACCACCGAAGATGGGCACTCAGTCAGGCAAGTACCGCCATTAAGATTCGGACATGGGCGCTTCAGTTTTAAGCCCTGAAGTACCTCTGGCAGAATGCACATCAATGACGCTCGTCACAGAGTCGGGTGGGGTCAGCAACTCTCAATGATCGCCTCCCACTCTGTGATGAGTACTGCTGCCTCCTCATTGGCTGATCCAAGGTTAGCCAGGAAGAGGAGGTGGCCGGCTTAATCCTCCAGGAACCTCGAAGGCTCCCCTCACACCACCTGAGATCACCTCTATGGCCCAGTAAGTTTTTCTTCTTTTTAAAAACAAATGCTGTGTGTGTGTATGTATAGATGGATGTGTATTAGTGTGTGCGTGCTGTGAAAGTGTGTGTGCATGTGCTTGTTAACAGTGAGTGTATGTGTGCATGATTGTGAATGTATGGGTTTGAGTGATTGTTTATGTCGATGAGTAAGTGTATGTATGTGTTTGTGAGTGGCCCGGCTCCCCCCACCAGCCCCCGAATTCTCAAATCACAGGCCGCCATTGCACTCAGTTCCATGGGAGTCCCTTCACTGCCCAGGAGTTTCCATGCCTGGGCTAGCACATACCCTCCTAGTAAAGAAGCATCTTCCACATGCCAGGCTTGACCAACGCGATGCTCTAGCTAAGCCTGGAGCGTTCTAGTCATGTGGACAATCTGCTATGGACCGCCTCATTGACGCCCGAGTGTGGGGACACTAACAATGGTTCCCAAATGCTGAGGAAGTATTTGAGCTCATAGGATAAGATAAGGCTGAGGCTGGAGGCTAGAGACTGAAGTGGTATATTTGAATCTTTCTGCCCAAAATTAGAAGCGGCATCAGTACTTCTTCTGTACAAAGGAGAAGGAGCGTTCGAAAGGGAAGAAGCTTGATAGAGAACGACTACTGGTTAGACACTGCTGATGATGTATTTTACACTTGGGAGCTTCCAGGAGATAATTTACTACTAAATACAGCCTTTAATCTAAACATAAAGTCAACGATATACACAGAGGTAAGAGGGCATTTCACGCTGCTCTCTGTACTTTTTTGTGAATGGCTCATCAGCCCTTCTGTAGTGCACCCCCAAGCCGGCGGATTCACCTCATTCACCCACTATAGATTCCAGGCATATTGCAGGAAGCACTTTCTCAGCATGACAAGAACAAATGTTCAGTCTAGTAAATGGGCTTCCATACCCCTGGGAACCGTTCGATAAGCAATCACATGCTGCCCGGCCGAGACGCCTTGCGGGGATAGAAAGATGCATTGAGTGAATTTGTTGCTCTGAATTTTTTCCGCTTATTATTGAAACCACTACACTTTCTGCGTTGTCCATAGTCAATGCACAGCTAGTGCAGCTTAATGAAAAGGAAAGCAAGGTAGAACTACCTCGTCATTTTCAATATCCTCCATCAGCCTTTTGTGTAGCAATGAGAAGAATAAAAAACAGGATATGCCAGAAGGCCCCAAAAATTTGAGAAATTGAGCTAATATTGAGCCATCAAAAGAAGTCAGTCTAGACTAGCAAAACCAGAATTCATTATGGTAGTCATGGAATGCAGAAAAATACACATGCTATCTAGATACACAGGTACCATTATTATGTAGAGCTCTCACTAACAATGCCCCTTTGACCAGTAAACCTGTGCTTAAGAATTCTAGCAATATTGGCAATAGTCACAGGCCTTGATGGCATTACTAAATGTGGATTGGCATGATCAGAGGAGAGGCGGCAGAGCCATTATCTATAAAGATCATCTCATTTTCAACTAACCTTTAAGCAGTTCTTTTAAAGAAGCCAGGCATCTGACATTTAAAGTTTCCATTAAAACCAAAACCTAATTTATCACCCGTCGGGTCACAATACCTAATTCAGACTCAATTTCTCCAAATGTATCCTGCCCATCGCACTCAAAGCGCTTAGAGTTATTGTACATGGGAACTTTAACATTTGGCTTGACTCTCTGGCGAAGGCAGATACCAAAATCCTCCTTGATTCTTGCCCCTCCTAAGCACTTACACAAGTCATGTTTCCTACTTATACGGTAGGGCATATTCTCAATCTTGCCTTTTCCCCGGTGATCTTAAATATACTTTTAGGCAAGAATTGATACCTTGTCTGGCCATTTTAGTATCTTTAATTCACACCATCTCAATAGAGGCTCAATTGACTGTGTACCCACCACATCAGGTCTGAAGCAAGAGCTCAACAAAATTAATAATATCAATACTTAATAATTACAATATTCCTAATTGCATAGTGGAAAACTCCCTTGTGTGCTCCCACATGATGTAGAATGCAGTAATAACATCGTTCACTTTTGGATCACTACAGCCACAATGCACTTGCTTCCCCCAAGGCTGTTTTCTGCACATCGACGCAGACACTCACTCAAACAATCTTACGACAATTAAAAGAGCTGCTAAATCGTTGGACAAACCACGGATGCTCACTGATCACATAAAACCACAAAAACGAAATCAAAGCTGCTCAGACGACCTACTTTTCTCTTCAGATCTCATTGCTCTCCGGTGTGCTGAGCAGAGCTTTCAACATCTTGAGTGAATTTACTCTTCCACTATGTAGTACCATTAGCGCCACTCATTTACGTGGATTTATCAATCTCAAGCTTCCTATTTCCACACAACAATACAAGTCTTTTGATCCTCCTGAAGTAGCAGCATCAGGCCGTCATATTCCTGACACAAGTAATGTCATGGAAACTTTGGAAGGGGAATCTCCTTAATTAATGGAGTTTATCCTTTTAACCTTCCTTTTAACTATAGAACAAAGGAAGCATCTAGCCTGGTCTCTGAAATCTGGCTTCCCACTTGATCCCTGCCCTTCAAGAATCTTCAATCTACCAGGAGACTTATTTACGACTAAACTCTGTGAGTTGATCAACTCCTCCCTCAACAGTGAGTAACTACTGTCCAAAGTTTCTACTACCTGTGTAGCACAGATAGCTGAGGAAGAAGTGAACAGGCAACTCTACAATTTTTCAAAGCCAACTCTTTTCAAGATATGGCTCAGCTGGCTTCTGGCCTCTGCACGGCACAGAAGTAGCTTTAGGTAGTACATTAAACAAATTACGTACAACTTTAGACTATGGTGGATGAGCTGTCCTGGTTCTACTGAACCTCTCTCCTGCCTTCGATACCTTATTTCACACTGTTCTGTAAACCAGACTATGTGGCTGGCGTAGAAGGAAAAGCTTTCAGCTAGTCATCTTCTTTTCTCAAAGTCCGGTCACAAGCAGTTAATCAATCTACTTCCAAAACTATATCTTGCAGAGTGCTTCATGCACTATGCTGAGCAGCCGATGACACACAGTTGATTGTTTGACTTGACAGGAACTAAGACGCCTCAAAAAGAAAATGTAAGGCTCGTCTTTCTCATCTTGCACAGTGGGTGACAACAAACTGCCTAAAGCATGACTCAGATAAAACCAGGATTATGATTTGAGGCAAGCTGGTCTTTGTTCTAGTGGCTCCCAACGGGTATGCTTCGTACACAACCTAGGGTTTGTTTGATCAAACTCTCCGGATGGAACCTCATTTCTAGGATAACAGTAAACTAGTTGTACCATATTAAAGTAGTAAAAAGATACTACCCTTTATTCCAGCAAACTTTCATTTTCTAGCCATTCAACCTATTGTCAGCTCTCAAATCAATTATGGCAATTAACTTCCCAAATACCAACTTCATCGTCTGCAGCTTCTATAGAATGATGCAGCCTTAAACTTCCAGCAGTGGCCATATATCTCATCTTCTCATGGAACTGCATTGGCTGCCCATTAACAAACATATTATGTTCCAAACTCTGACGCTCTATCATAAAGCACTCCATTTTCTTGTCCAACTTAACAGTCAAAAACTGGAAAAGTCTTGCATTGGATCTGACATACATCCATGATCATCAACTTTTGAGAAAAAGTCTCAAAACGTGGCTCGTCAGAATTTAGCCTATTCTAATTTATGTCAGTACCTGCTTAGTCTATAAATCATCCATAGGGTTCAGTGCCAGGCAGAGCCAGGCTGGCCGTAGCGGGCATCAGGCTTTTTCCCCGGGAGGCTGGAAGGATGAGGACTGAATTTGCAGTTGTTGGGGCATTTTTGTTACCAGGGGCCTCTTTTGCATCAGTGCTGCTATATCGGCCCCCGCAACAGAAGCAGCTGGGGGGCTGATCCATCAACATTGCCAGGGCTTCTTTGGGTTCCCAGTCCGGCCCTGGTGCCAGCCTCCTTATCTGTTATTTGCGTAGTTACAAATCCATAAAATAAATGAATTAGTATGTGAGAGGGTGATGTTCAAGGAAGAGATGAACATACCTAGAAGTATAAAAAAAATATCAAAACACTACATGGTTATACAGCAGTGTTAACATCCCACTGGTATACCGCAGGCATACACAGCGTTGAAATGTTTCCCAGTTACATTAACCACAAGTGAATCAACTGAAATACAAATTGGTGCTCTCTCGTCCATCGAAAACTCTCATTTAAATAACACATTGCAGATTTGCAGGAAAGACTGTAATACACCGGTAATGTGTAAATGCCTCAGCTGAAGTGTGCTCCTTTCATATAACAGTTAAATGCATTACTTTAACCCCTTGCATGCTGGTGACGGCTCCCGTCCGTCATGGCACACAGTGCTCGTGTGTTGATGACGGCCGGGAGCCGTCCCGACCATGCACACGATCGGAATGTGCCGCACAGGAGCGGAATTCCGGCCGCAGGGGTTAATGATATGGTTATGGATTCATAGGCTCATTTAGCACCTGTTAAAAACACTACTTCAACAACATCCCTTAAGGAAGGATTGTCAATTGGGTTTGTTCAACCTAAGCCAGCCGTTTGTACAAAGTCTGCAAATCTCTGACTTAATAGGGCAAAATAAATTAATTTTAGCTGATTTTTCGAATAAAGGTACATCCAGACTTGAGAATCAAGGCATAGAATTCGCAGGAGAGCCTTACATTTATTGGGAAGTATCCGGTTTACACATGTGTGCCGAGCAGACATCTTGACCAATGCTGGTGGCGGCAAGTGGTGGGCACCAATTGTCTTTTGTGGGTACCAGAGCTTATTTTTCATCATCAGACTTAGACCCAGTATTTGTAACTGCTATAAAGCATGAAAGTTTGTAAAATCAATAAAGAAATCAGACTTTGACCCAGAATAGAAGAGAGAAAAGGAGAAAGAAGGCGGGAAAGAAAGGTAGGAAAACACTGACGAAGGAAGAAAAAAGGTTAAAAGGAAACTCAAAAAATGAGATATAGACAGCAAGTGTAGAGGGTGGAAGAAAGAACCTTTGAATTCAACAACCCCAGCATTCATCAGCAACAGCAACCCACGCTTCAATTTATTTATTTATACAAATTAAAAACTGATCTCGGCTGGACAGTACTATATCCCTCTGTTGCGAATCTTCCAGGCCAAGAAAAGCGATGGTCCTGGCGCTCAATCGAATTGCCTCTACTGCACAGACCCAAGTCCCTAGAATAGCCCTATCTCACATCCACAGTCTGCAGCGTTTAAGGCCGCCATCTCAAATGAGGGCTCAGTTCCTCAATCTCTCATGAAGCATATTGCAGCATCAGTCACCGGGTGGTGATTGGCAGCAGCGCTCTGCTATCAAAGCTGTTACTTCTCAAATGTGCCAGACTTAAGGAGCTGAGAGAAAAGTCGACGTCTTCCATTTGCGAATAGAGTCTTCTAACCCATACACATAAGTATGTTCTATGTTGTAGTACCTTTTGCAAATTTTGTGGGACTCCGATGCTTCTCTAGCTAATGCAGCAGCCAAGGTGTGAGGCGCCTGGGCTCTACAGAGCCTCTGACAGCAACACAACCACCCACCCAGGACCACTGCCATCTACCTAAGAATAAAGCAAAAGAATGAGACCCAAGAACTCTATTCGAGAGAACCCGAACACGTCATTCTCCACCGCGAGCGAGAGCGTGAGGATGCGAACACGTCATATCGAATGCGACAAGGAACGAGAGAAGAGAACCCAAACACATCATTCTCCACCGCGAGCGAGAGCGTGAGGACGCAAACACGTCATTTTCAATGCGATCACACAAAAAATACCATGAACAGGCGGGAAAAAAACTTCTGCGTCTTCACGATATTTCTGCATGTTTGCGGAGATTTTTGACATTTTCGCGATAATTTGCGAAAGACAATTTCGCAAATTCTGCCCACCCTTGTTGAGAATATAGAGGACAAGAATATCATGAAGGTAAGCTTCTATGGGAAAGCAAAGTTTCCTACACTTAACTCAACAAATATGTCCCTTGACCATACATATATCTTCAAGGTACATGGATGTGGAGTTCAGAATAGTAAATTCATACTCATTTATTTGCACTTACCTTCTCGATATTTTGATCCTCAATATTTTTGACACACTATTCTGTCCACACGATATATTTGGCCTCGATATTCTGTCGGTGATCCTTTTCGTTCTGAGAGTGGAGAGTGGAAGTGGCCGGTAGTTTACAGTGATGTAGTATTTAATAAAGTGTGTCTTCAGCTCTTTCCTAAACTAGAGTATGGTTACAGAGATTTTAACCCAGGTTTTTTATGCATAGAGGGAGAAGACCTGTTTTGTAGTTTTTTATTTAGTTAATTAATTAACATAAATGGTTGGTGGTTAAGACAAAAGTGTGAGCACAACCCTTGTTGACTTTCCATGTGATAAGACAGCTGAAGTTTAGAAAGCCTAGAAATAAATTTCTGTGGTATTACATATGGGACCAGGAAAGGTGCACAGACTTAAAGAACTCTAGGCAATAGGCAATAGAGGATTTTACTTACCTGACCGCTTGACATGCATTGTAATCCGCCATTTTATACCCCTTTTCAGTAATTTGGCATCACCAGTAAATGACCAGCTCATTATAAAGCCAGTCCTGTCTGAAACTTCCCCCCCTAAACACTTCGTACAAAAACATCTGACTGTCGCTCGTAAAATCACACAAGACTGAGAGTAAACTGCATATTAATAAGTGATAATAGCCCAGGAGGTGAGAGAAGGCAGTGATGTAGGAGCCAGTTTGGAGAGTGAAATGGGGTTAGGTGTTAGGCTGTTCAAAGGATGTAACAAAAGATGTCCAAGCAGCTATGAATGGTGGGAGAGAAATAGTCTACAAGTCGCTAGTCAATTGAAAGAGCTTGGAGGGGTGAAGTACTGAAATCTGGAAGATCCACAAGCAGCCACGGCCCGTGGAAGGAGTTTCAGTGGGGCAGAGAGGCGGGTGGGGAGGGGCAGGGTGAGGGGTGCTAAAAACCGGAAAATGGATAATTGGAGGTAAGTAAGCAATTTAATTAATAAAACGAATTTCGTAGCGCGTCCTGCATCTTAAAATGCGATGCAGGGCGCACTACGAAATTCGTTTTATTTATTAAATTGTTTACTTACCTTCAATTGTCCATATTCCGGATTTTAGCACCCCCCATCCTGCCCCTCCCCCGCCCCACCTCTCTGCCCCACCGAAACTCCCTCCACGGGCCGTGGCTGTCCACAAGGTAGTTTAGGAATAGCCAGAAGGGGAAGACTGCTGGATTGTAAGATGCGTGAGCTAGTGTATTTGGTGATTGTTTGTAAGAGATACACAGGGGCTGCGCCATCCATAGTTTTTAATGTAAGTATCAGATCTTTGTTTTGGACACAGTGCTTCCTGGACAGCCAGGTGGCTTGGTCTTGGAAAGTTAGGAGGTCAAATAGAGTTCTGGTTTAAAAGTGAATCACCTTGCCTAGAGGGGCGAGTCGGTATTCCAATGGACCACTTCAGAGGGGTATACACCTGTTACAACACAACTTTTACAACTACCTACTATTACAACGCAACTTTTACAACGCATACCATTACAACGCATTGCGCTGGGGGGCGCTCTAGGATAGGGAATAAGTATAATTTACTATCCAACACCTTCCCTAGTGTCCACGGGGACTGGAGTTAGAATAGTAAATTATACTTACCACTATCCAGCACCTCAAAGCGCTATGCGTTGTAATGGTATGCGTTGTAATGGTCGCGTTGTAATAGTAGGTAGTTGTAATGGTATGCGTTGTAACATAGTACATCCCTTCAGAGGGATTTGCAGTGGTTGATTCTACTTGTGACGTGACTCTTTATGCATACACTGTATGAGTGAAGTGAAGGAGAAGGTGTGTTTTACAAATGTTCAGGACTGGATACCTGATGGCAGCTGCAGCTATAAGTGGCCATAGTTTGATGCTGGGATTAAAGAGCATGCCAAGGTGTCCAGCGATAGGGAATGAGCATAGGGTCTGCGTGGGAGCTTCAGAGTGCCAAGGAGAGTGTGGCACAGTCATGAAGGAAAATAATCTTTGTTTTAGCTGAATTCACCATGAACGCCATCCCACGTCAGGTTTCTGGCAAGCAATTCAAGACACAAGATAAAAATTAGGGGAGAGAGGGGGAATGGACGAAATAAGTCGAGTGTCTTCTGCATATGTGGGATAAGAAAATCAAACTAGAAAAATGATCCACATTTTTTTCCCGTTGTCGTCATTCGCTTCTTTACATAGTAGAGACAACAGTCATTGCTCTGCCGTTTATATCCAATAGGGTCTACCCGGGGCTTCCATTGCAATCCCATCCAGAGTTTGAGCTTCTACATGGCCAGTGATTCTCGTTCGAGGTTATAGCAGTGTTTCCCCCATGCCTCGTGGGTGTCTGTGGCTGATCTTGCAGGTGCTCCTGTCGCTTCTCCAGCAGGTCCAAGATCTTTGCTGGGAAGTCCTGAGCCGTAACGATGAGTTACCGCTCTTAATCTCTAAAGAGCTGGTGTTGCTTTCATAGTATGGTCTGTTAGTCATGCCCCTCTCTCATGAACCGTGTGCACGAAATCACAAAGTAGTACCCACATGGTCTAAAATTAGTCTCTGTCACCATCCTGGGGAACTGGGAGAGATCCCTTGATGTGGTGGTGGTGATCTGGAGACGCAGATGAGCTAGCACGGTCTAAGAAAACCGCAAGAGAGGTGAGGACAGGAGGAAAGGAGACAGGTCCTCAGACTGTGGTAATATTTCTTCCCGGGCTGCAACCTGTTAATCACTTAAAAACATTCCCTAATATAAATGCTCTCTCAACCACCCTCAACTCTGTGTCAATTTTTTTTTACCCAAGATGAAGGCAGAAGATGGGCAAACCAAAATGTTCCTTGATGGCATGCCAAAACATCTCCTATAATAAGAGAAGATCATTTTGGATAGTCGAGTTAAAGAATATTTAAGTATTGCTGTAGATAAATTAACAGAAATAGAGGGCCAAAAAACTATAGTTCAGCATATGAATCCTGGTTGCCGCAGAGTTGGTACTACGTAACACATATTCCCCAGGGTCAAAGAAAGGAAGGGAAATAACATATCTGTCACGCACCAGAAACAAACTTCCAGTGGTAATAAGTTTTTCTTCCAAGCTAACTGTTTTCCCATTATTGCCTGGCTCTGCACATTAGCCTCATCCTCTGTGTAATAAGCCCTGTTCTGCTATTTGAGAGAGGATGGCTGCACAAGCCTACAGTTTCAATCAGGGGCCTGCTGAGCCCACACACCAGCTCCCTGGAAGGTAATTTTAAAACCAATCACCGAGTTCAGCAAACTGTGGGATTTCCACACACCATGTCCTGTTCCTACCACTCCCCGCCTTCCAGAGAGGTGAAAGCTGACGACCGCCTACCGGGCCCTTGTTCAACATGCACTTGATAAAGTCAGCCACGGGCCTCGTCCCGCATTACCTGGGACCAGGAAATGCTTTGCTTCTGAAAATCAAATAACTGTAAAAAAAAACTCAAATGAGGAAAAACAAACCAACGAAACACACATCTGTAAACGACACTGGGAGAGCTAAGAATAGTCCGTTAAAATTAGGCTTCGCAGATCACTGCAGGGTTTTCTTTCCTACAGGAGCACAGGGTCCTCTTTGTCCATGGTCTGAAAAATGGGAGGCGGCCAGTGGAATGGGATCCTACCCCAGCCCCCCCGCTCATCTGTCCTGCCCACGAAGTACTGGCACCTTATGAATCGATTTAGGGGGCTGCAGCTTCGGCCCTTCTGGTTTCTCAAAGAGACTTTGAGGAGTGTCATAAGGGAAGAGCGGTCACCTGCTGCGCTGTGGCACAGAAGTGGATATCTTTTCAGAAGGTGGAAATCTCTTGTACAACTTCCTGCTCAAACTCTACCACTTCAACTGCTTCTTGACCACACACGTTCTCTGGGACATGTTTTCAGCTTTTTGAGTTACTGTCGGAGAGCAGAGCCAGAGTTTGGCAGCGAGCGTTGTAAAGGCATGCATGGTATAGGCATGTGCGTTGTAAAAAGGTGCATGGTAAAGACACGTGTTGTAAAGACCCCGTTGTTAAGGCATGTGTGGTAGAGGCATGTGTAGTAGAGGCATGTGTGGTAGGGGCATGCGTGGTTCCGACATACAACCGCTGTAAGTGCCTAGTCACAATTCATTTTGACAATGTGAATGTTTTAAGTATTCAACCACGACACTGCTTATAGCACAAGAAACGATATATATATATATATCTCAGATCTGGCTCTTCCTTCTGCATTTATAAAAAGTTATTGTGTAATCACATTACTGGTACTCCAACCCTTACTGGGAGCACCTACACACTGGCTAATTGTGTTTATTTGTTTTATACTATTTTAGTTCGTTGCATTTCTTGGAATAGGTCTGAGGGTTCTTTGTGAGGGAAATAGAAGGTAATAATTGTTTACAATGTTTGTTGGTTTGCTTGTGACTACTGCCCAGCGGTAGATAGATATAACAGGTTAGTGTGTCATGCTTACCAGCAGAGCTAACAGGCAGGAGGGGGTTGATGAATGACATATGCAAAGGACAAAAATGAATTAAAACAGACAGCAAGGTAATTAAGAAATGATACTTAAAAGCTGCTGAACTACTCATCTATTGGTAGGCAAGTACAGTGTCCACACCCGCCGTCTACTCTGTTCACGTACTGTGCCCCTGTTTGACTCGGTGTTCAGAATTTCCACCAAGGGTGGCTGTGACTTTTCAAGATTGAGTGAAAGGCACTGGAACAACCTCCAAGAGTTCTTGTTTTTTCAAACAATCTCAAGTTGGCTGCTTGCTTATGAAGATCCCAATTTCTTCTACACTTCCAACTTGGTCTTCATTCCTGTTTCCTTCAAGTGTGAGTCACCTCTTCAGAGTTTAGAAACCATTAACATCTCAGTTCTTGATGCAGCTGAGACCCTAGGCTAACTTGATTGCATGTTTTGTCCATAACATGTGACCATACTCACAGATTCTCTCAATGAGTCACTCAATCATTCACATTACCTTTACTGTTGTGTTCCTTCCGCTATGCTTCCATGCTCTTTGCCATCGCCCCACTACACAGCTCTGGTTATAAAACCACACTCAAATAGTTTTGCCTCAAAGCAGTGCTTAATTTGAGGCGGTGGTTTTCAGTGCTCTGCACCGGTACTTAATTGTCAACACCAACACATGGTGGCGTTGTTTGTGCAATTAAAAGATGAGCAGAACAGTTGTTTATTAATTCAATATGCATTAAAACTATCTGCCGCCCAAGCCATTCTTATAGGTTTGGGGGCCTCAAACTGTCTGAAATGTCTCACTTGCAGCAGTGTGATAGTTAGTAGTTGTGTAGGTACCGCCATTGGCAGCACTGGCAGTGGCAATGGGTGGTGCACGCTGTGGTGTTCTCCTGACGAGGGCCTCGGCCCTTATTTTATCAAATAAGCACTGCCTCAACGTATTCTCGAAATAATTAATTAACGAATACAAAATGTCCAACTTGTAGAATCTTTTGGGGAAGCTAGTTACATATGGTTAAAGGGCCATGGGCGTAACAAGTCCAAGCGTAAAAAGTGTTTAGTGGCAACTGGGAACCATTCTGATTGGGTTTCATTGGGAGACAACCTAGCCGCAAACAAGTGGGTGCCAGTCACAACACTGTGACTAACCTCCAGGAAGAGAGTGAAACTAAGAGAAGACATTAACTTGAAAAGCGTGAAATTATGTCTGGTTGATAGTAGTAGACTAACCTGCCTTTTGACACAGTCGCACAGCAGCTAATTCTATCCATCGCGTGAGTGTTGCCCAAGCACCAGTCATATTTTCTTTAATCACTTGCTGTAGTTACCACAAAATAACCAATAATAGACAGAAGAATTAAAAAACAATTAAAAACACCAGGCTTTGATGAACTTTTATATCAGCTAACATTTAAGAGTTTGACACAAAGAAAGAGGAGCAAAATACGAGAACAACAACATTGTTGACAAGGGCTGTGCAACCCGCCACTTGAAAGCTAAAAATACCAGAATACCAGAATGCCAGAAAATGGCAGAAGGCCTGCAAATTTGGGAATTGTTTGGAAAAAAAAACAGAATTCCTATTATTGTCAGCAATATAGAAGCCAGGCTTAATTTCCAAGGTACAAAAAAGTGATGGGTGGGATGCTTGAATTGATCTGGAAACTGGTAATTACTCCAGGCCGAAATACAGTCCATCATTCGTTTGGCCCCATTCATTTCTGGCAGGAACCAGTCATATCTAAATCAGTCTTTATCCTCCTTCATATGAATAATCCACCTCGAACTGCCCGGCCAAGCTCCCTCTGAACTGGAACACAGCAACCCATGTTCCTTTTGTAGCAGAGGTTTCACCCAGTGAGGGATTGCCCTTTGTGTACTACAGCATGGCTTTCCTAGCTCCAAGAGTTTCAACACAATTTCTTCCTGCCACTTAACTCATGAATGCAACTAGCAAAAGTCAGGCACCAAGACATACAAGTTCCACGTTCACCTCTAAAGACAAGCTTGCCGCCTAGAGACGTAGAGGAACTGTATGTTGATCTAATTCTCTATTCCCCACTTGCTTTATTGCAACCTCAGTCACGATAGCTGCTTGGTCTGCGGTAGAAACCTCTGGGAAGGCATAGTCCCAACTACCATAAGGCGCTGCATTGCCACACTAAAGGAAGATTGTGCACCATAAATAACAGCAGCAGCTTCCGGGAGGACACATAAACCAAAAAATTGATATTAACTGAATTTGTAAAGGGACGAGCGTTCCCTGGACTCCTTCCCGCCTCTGCATCCTAGGACTAGAGTCTGGCATTTCTAGATCTGTGGCTTACACTTTAGGTTTGATTGTCAGTTATTTCCCATGATGCACCTGTGATGATGAATGTGATCACACCTACCATCTGGACACATAGGAGAGATGTTACTCTGAGTCAACTCCAGCGGGCTGCGGGCCAGGGGTCCTGAGTTCTGCGCTTTGCTCAAAAAGAGAGCAAATTAGATAATGTCTTTAAGCTTACAATCCACTCTGCTGTGATTGGGTTTAATGGATGTGGAGCTTGGGAAACCATTTAAAAGGAATGTCATGCACCAGAATATGTGGAAATAAGACCTTTTTCAGGTATTAATTCTAACATGAGTTATTCTCTTTATCATCATTATTGTTGTTGTCGTTTGATATCGCACAAATCTGACCCTTACAAGCCGCAGAGCAGAACGTTTGGATCACGCTTTACTAAGAACAGTACGTAGGTTGTGTAGCATCCAGATGGAACAGTTTGCCACCCGAAAACACCACTGGGATAGAAGACAGCAAGCAGTACAGTGTTTCTATGACGTGCATATTCACACGTTAATGTAGAGAAAGATAAAGTGATTTGCTAAGAGTCACGTATTTTTGTTTGGTCAAGTATCGAAGTCATGATTAAAGCTCAGATATCCTGGTTCTAAGATCGCAACTTGGCCACTAGGCTACATCTCCTCTGCATGAACTACATTATTAGTATGATATAGACTAGGGTGGTGGAAATTCCGAGGATATTTGGAGGAAGTTCTATATCAGAGGTGTTCAAATCTTGGAAGGTCCAGATTCAAGCCAGATGTTTGTTATTTCCAGCAAATTTAATTATATTTGTGATGAATTTAAATGGTACCTACTTATATAGTTTTTGATAATTTTGAAAATCTGGCATTCATCTGCCTTTCTTGGACCTATGTTGGACACACTTGTGGTGAATCGTATGTGTAATTCCCTACTAAACAGGAGTACATTCCACTGGTGAATTCTCCTCTGGTTTTAGCATTTCCTCCGGATGTCAGACTAATTTCCATTTCCCTGAGTATGCACAGTTCTCAAGTGTTCAGATGCCACTTATTACTAGCACACATAAGGCGACAAATACCCCTAGTTTCATACATGAATCCCTGCTTCACAGGGACGCGGGAAACACATAGACCTGCGTTAGCACCATTTGAGAGCAGTACGGCTCAACCAGAAAGCTGGTTGTTATTTTGCTCATCTTGTGTAACATCTAGATTTGGCATCTTGGGTTTCCTTGTTATTAGGAGATGCCTGGCTCCTATCTGATCATTTGTTTATTTCTTTGGTAGTGTGTGAAGCAGGGGTTCTTGACCTCACACGGGTTCTGCCGGGACCCCAGTTAGACTTTTATTTGGCTCCCTTCTGCTTTCTCTTCATGCGCTGACCCCCTGAGCGAGTGTGTCGTGCTCTAGCTCTCCTGGTCACGCCCGGAACAGTATGGAGGACCACAAAAGTGGTGTTGCTGCACGTCCTTCTGAGAGCAGCAAACTCCAGCCAGGACACTGGTTGGTGTTTTGCATATCTTGGCTAACATCTTGATTTGGCTCCTGGTGCCTGTCTGAACATTAGCTCCTGCATAAGGTGTCCTTTATCTTTACAGGTTTATTTACTCATGCTTATTTTAACGTTGTTTTATTTCCCTGGGACTGTGTGAGGTAAGGGAGCTTGGCATCACACACAGAATATGCTCAGATCCAGTTAGACTTTCATTTTGCCCCCTCTGTCTCTCCCTTCATGCTCTCTAGCCTTCCTGGTCACACCACCGAAAGGATAGAGGTCTACAAAGGTACACTGCTGTACAATCACACAGTGGGTGCATTCAGCAGGCTCTGCAGCAGCAAACTTGGGGCACACCAAAAGTAAGCCCGTCTGTACCGGTCTGTGCCCAGACCGTGACCATTACCAGCCCTCCTGGCTGTAGGATTCCAGACACTGTAATGTACCCCCATCAGCAGCTTCTTGCCCTCTGTTCATCCAGTAGGTGTCTTCCACTGGATAACCTTTTTTAAATCTAGAGCCAAAACGTTGCTAGAAAATTCAATATTAAAAGGTCTTGATAAAATAGCTCCTCAACAGAAGAAAAAAGGACCATAGCGCCGCTCCTGCATCATGGACCGTGCAGTCGAAAACATCATTGCCAACAATTAGGAAAAGGAGATTAATACTGGAGGATACAGAGAAAAAGATCTATCCCTCAGCCAGCAAAACTTATCACAAACTGAATACCTAGTGAAGCATATATTTTATGGCAATAAGAACGAATCAGCTAAGAACTCGGACAAAGAAATCTTTTCTATCATTAAATCCATGACAAATCCATTGACCAACTTGGCATTGTGAGGCTCTTTGTGTTAGATTAGCCTATTTATCAGTATAAAATCCATCTCATTCATTCTGCTTTTGAGCCTCAACTCATGATTGAGGACTTTACCCCATTTTGTTGTGGAACCAGTGCCACTTTCAGCAGTGGACTCAAGTGTTTCCCCATCATCTCCCTTCGGTAGATGACAACCCTTATGAGGAACAAAAATGTTGGTTCTCCTAGAGATCCATGCCCCCACCCCAGTTCTCAAGATGGGCTAAGATTCCATCGGACCCATTTTCTGTGAAATCCTTAATAACTATTGCTACGGCTTCTATTCCTGATTTTCTGGAAAGAACTCCAAGTTATGCTGCTTTTATAATAAAAACAATGCTAATCTATCTATTATGACAAATTGTCATCCCAGATCACTGTTGCCTGCACTATCCAAAATGATAGAAAAACACATCAACTGCCAATTATCAATTATTTGGAAACCCATAACATTCTGGATACTTCCAACTTGGTTTTCTTCTTTTACACAGCACCAAAACCATTGTGCTCACTGTGTCTGAACGTTTTAAATCCATTCTGGACAATGGCGGGACAGCCGCCCTTGTCCTTTGGACCTGTAGGGATCATCATTGAGCCCTATGTTCTTTAACATATAAATGATCCCCTTGTCTTCTCTTTTCAGAATCTTTGGCCTTGAAATATTATCATATACGTACGATACCCAACTAATCGTCATTGTTACGGATGATAACGCTACAAAGCTGGAAAAATGTAAACAATGCCTTACTGCAGTATCCACCTGGATGAAAAAACTGTTGTCTGCAGCTGAATTCAGATAGAACAACAATTCTCATACTAGGCAAGAGAGGGCAGTAAAGGACCCAAGTCTGTTGGCCACTGGAAGGGCGTGTCCATCCTGCCCCATCTACAGTGGTTAGAAATGTGGGAGTGAATTTAGACACAGATCTCTCTTTCAGACAGCATATAACATATGTCTCTGCATGTGGTTCGGATTATTCAAAACCCAAGAAGAAAAATCATTGAGTATTTACCCAACCCAACAACAAAATTGGTTACCCATGCTCTTATTGCATCTAGATCAAATTGGCAAGTGGAGGCCCATCTCTGCCTTTGCACCTCTTGGAAGAACATCTCAAAGTCATCGCTGAAAGATTAGCTTAGTAGTAGTAGGGATCCCTGCAGAGATTTCAAGAGAGAGGTCAACCTCAGTAGTTTTTTGTTAGGAGAGATTACAAAGAGACATTTTCACAAGAATGATTTATGAAGGACACAGACGAATGCACATCCATTTCTCACATGCATGTGAATTGCATGAGATAGCTTTCACAATCCTGTGGGCATGATCCTTTTAATGCATGTTTATGCTGTTCTTGTGCAAAAATGATCTCTGACGGTGGAAGAACTAATGAGAAACAGGAAGTTAAACGTAGGGAAACACATGGATACAAACTTCTTCATTGGGCCTGTGTTTGTGGCTCAGAAGGATATATCATGTCAGGTAAAAGTCTGCTCTACATTATCATCTAGACACTCCTGTGCATGCGGTCTTCAGGCGTGCTCAATATGCTACACTTCTATCCCATGTTTCGGAGGCCTTGAGCGCAACAATAAAGGTGAACTTTGATTGCACACCAGAGGTCTAGCAGTAATCCGGTTGGCTCCCCAGCAGCCAGTCCAGAAAGAACACATGCGTAAGTCCAATCAGTGCAGCTGGCGCAACTGGGCCAACAAGTCTGACTGCCTTTCTGTCCTCTCAAATTGAAGTTTTCTTGTTTAATTCAGTGGCGATAACCCCCTTACTTTAAACGGAAAATGATTCAATAGGCGGTTAAAGTTTATTTAAAAAATTCATTTGACACCCTTCAATTAGCTGTACCTTCACCTTCCAGTTGTCTTTGCTAAATATTCTCTCACCCACTTCCCTGCTACTGGCAGCCCCCATTTCTACCCATCTGTATGACCTCATTGGCCCCTCACCACTCTATTTATCCCCCTTGTGTAACCTTAAATAAAAAAAGCCCCAAAGAGAGCTCTACCAACTTTATAGTCTTACTACCCACCACTGCCTGCTATAAAACATGAAATTTAGGGTTGTCTTGAAACATGATTTTTCTGCCAGGATTTAGAAAATCAAATCCTTTCATGACAGAGGAACTCCATGAACAAACTGTCCCCCCGAGCTTGCTCATCCTTTAGATGCACATCTTGATGTTGTGTACAGCTGTTCCCCCCCCTCCCCCCATGTTTACTTCTGTGGTCCTCTCAAAGGACATCAGCTTGGCTTTGGCCACAGGGATATTTACTGGAGGAGAGTATTTCCTGCTGACAGAGGGACTCGCTTGCATCTTCTTATCTTTTTAGTGGGACAATTGAAGAAAGATGAATTTTGACTGGCGGCCAAGGAGATTGTTTCCTAAATTATTTATTGGATTGTTCTTCAGAAGTTATGCAAGAGAGTTCTGCATAGCTATAAACATGCATCTATTCATTCTACGAGTGGTTTATTTTGTATCCTGGGATCCAGAATCGGATTTCAGCTGCTATCCCTTTGCACTATCTGCCTACAACAAGATCACTTTTGTGCATCTCTCCTTCCTCACCCCCTCTACAACTTTGCATGCAGTAGCAGCTACAGAACAGGGAATAATCGAGCTGACTGTGCAATGTGCACTGCCTCTTGCTATCTCAAGTCTGTATTCTCCTCCAGTTCTTGACTCTGGCTAGTGTGTCATGTCAGCACTGAGCTCTTGGTGAGAGCCCACTCTTCAGGCTTCCACTCATCTTCTCTCAAATTCTCTGTATCCTCCTCAACATTGCATAAAAGGATTCCTGGCTCGCTTAAAAAAGGCGTTTACAGGGCGATTTCTCCATGTAAAGATCTATGCAGACAATGCTCAAGTATTGGTGGACACCTTAATAAATTACTATAGTAATCAGAATTATAAACACTGTTTGGAAGATGGATTCGGTACATGGTCTTCACTTCTTGTGGAACTGATAAAAGAGATCAGATAACTCAAAGAAATTTAAACTGAGATACAATAATATATTGCACACATGACTAACCCATCAGTCTCATGTCATGGGTCCCCCCCCCCTCCGAATGCAATGTTTGCTCTCTTTTTTGGGGGTGTGTGGGGGGGGTTATATAGGTGGACCTTGACCTGAAAGGATCAGAGCGTTTTACCTGAGCACCAGTTGCATTACAGACGGACGCATTCATTTTGTAAAGTGATCTGCCCAGAATCCCAGGACGTTGAGCATCCCTGATGACACTTGAAGCTGGTTCCCCAGCTTCACGGTCGACTGCTCTAGCAATATGCCAGAATCTTGCCACTGATGTCAGTCATATAGCATAGTTGACCTTCAGGTAAAAAAAAAAGCCTTTTAATATGTCCAGGACAAAATGCTGTCATTGTCATCTCTATTGTGGAGAGGTGTGGCTCACTGGTTAGAGGCGGCAGACCCGGAAGCAGAGAACGGCCTGGGACCAGGGTTCAATTCCCGATGCGGCAGGGTTGTGGACCAGGGTCAACGGACTCGATAATTCTCGCCTCGGTGCCTACTCTAACCAGGGATCACACTCGGCAACTCTGGGCATTAAGCTTGCCTCATCTCTACAACGGCCCCCCACAGACGCCGGGGATGCCTGGTTTCACCTTGGAGATACCCAGAAGGGACCATCTCACAGGGAAAGCCAGGACGGGTTCCCCAGCGGTCTTCAGCGCCAGGACACCCCGAGATGGGGTAACAGTGCGCTTTACAAGTATCATCATTTCATTTCATTTATTCCGCTTGCAATGGTTGTCCTACTATATGTCAGGAAGGTACAGTACCTCCAATGTGTCAGTCTCACCTTCTTTCCACGGGTGCTCCATATGCCAAGAACTACCTCTAGTATATAAGTGACAGTATTTTGCCACTGGTGCCCATTATGCCAAGTATTAACTTTAGTATGCCAGTTTCAAGTATCACTTCTAGTATGTCAGTACCAAGTATTATTACTAGTATGGTAGTTTTTTGTCAAATGTTCGGTTTTTTTGCGCTTTACCCCCTGAATGCCTGCGCCAGAATGTTACTGTCTTTTAGTATCTGTAAGCTAAGAATTACCTTCATTATTCCAGGGACAAAGGCAGGCTTGCAAGCACAACACCACATCCTCAATTACTCATGTTTAACTATATTCATTCACTAACATTCATTCTCACTCACACGCACTCATTTTGTTTAATTTGTTTATTGAGTTTTTCATGTATGAGTAATCATACCAGTGCTTTTACATCCATTTACAGTGTATACGAATTTTCTATTCTCTTGGAGGAGTGTTACATATCCCCTGAGCAATAATGTTTGCATCACATACATCTCACTCACACTCGCTCATGCTTGTGCAGTCACTTGCTTGCACCCACTCTTACTGTCACTCACTGACTCTCACTTAGTATCTCTCATTTATTCACACTCACATACTCCCCCTCACACCTTCAGGCTCACTCAATCTCACTTAAGGTTACTCTTACTCATTCTCATTCCCATTTTCTCTCATTCTTTCAGACTCACTCATTCTCATTGTTACATCAGCACATTTCCCCTCACTCATTTTCACTCACACTCACTTACACTTCACCCTCATGCGCGCTCATTTTTTTCATTCACTCTTACGCAGTCTCCCTCATTCATCCTTGCTCCCCATCAAACATTTGCACTTCCTCTTCCTCTCTCACTCATTCATTCTCACTTGCATTTACTTTTACACTCATACTCATTCTCACTCACTCTGACTTACTCAAACTCACTAACTCCATGTCACTAACTCTCTCATATTCACTCACATAAACATGCTCACAAATAGATAGCTTTCAATGACACACAATCTTTTCACTAAACACACATAGAACATTATAAAGCATTTTTTTTCTTTTAAATGTAGGCTTTCTGGCACACGTTATTCAAGTTTTAAACAGTGAAATGTGGGGGTGTGTGATTTAAGCTATATTGTAGAACAACACTTTGACAACTAAAGTGATTATGGTGTCTTTATTCCACCATTCCTAGTTAAATAATTTTTTGAAAAAATTGATCAACATTTACGCCATGTCAAACATAGAAAAACATTCAATTAGGAAAATTCACTAACTCATAAAACACAAAAGTACATTAACAATTACAAAACCAAAAAATGACAGTGCATGAGTGGTAAACAGTGACCAGTCCTAGTTTGAAAACAGGTGGCTCATTGAGTCTTCGTGAACGGGGGCCAGAGCGGTCTCTGACAGTAGCAGCCAGCGACATTAAAATATGGTGGGCGTGATGTCCAAAAAAATCACCACATATGTTGCACGGAGCCACGTCCAGTGTCTCTCTCCTCAGCGGTGACTCCAGCAAGCAGCAGGAAAGGGAAGGACTTCCTCCCTTGTGCAATGTGACTCTGCAGCTCCAGAATTGGTTGAAGCAGGCTAACCCAGGGCTTATTTTGCGGCTGTGGGCATGTGGCTTAGATCTCTTGGCTGTTTCTCAGCCCTGGGATAGTGCAGGTTAAAGTGCGCATGTCAGATTGGCCGGTTGTAGGAAGCCAGCCAGCCAGACTGACATGCACACTGGCAGGGGCTGCAGTAATAATGCAATTGCACGAATCAGCGCCGCCCCCTGCCCTCACGTTGTAACAGCGCAAGCCTGCGGACAAAATAAAATGGTATTTATTATCATTTTATTAATGTGTGTGCCTGCTGCGCTAGCAGCAGGCATTGCAAAGCTCCTCCCCATAAGGGAGGAGCCGTCACTGCCTATGATCACTTATTTCGTTTGCAAGACGGAGCCTCTCTCCGGACCACAACGAGTCTTCCAGTCTTCAGCCAGGGATGGCTTTTCAGAGAAATCAGCTGGCAGTACCGGTAGACTTTCGTGCTCCAGGCAGGCGCGTGGATGTGCCCTCTTATTCTTAAATTATTACGGCGGCCAGTTCTTATGTTTAGGTTTGTCTTGTGATGCAACAGGGTGAGGCATACGATGGAGTGACTTTTCTTTATTCATTGACTTGTACCTCAGTATCGCTTGTGTTGTTCAATGGACAGAAACATTTGAAGTGCAGGGACAAAGGTTTCCTACATTTGGACTATGGCATAAAGGGAATGCTATCTACATTAATGAAGTACTAACCTATAAACCTCATCTTGTGTTTAGTTTGACGCAGAGAACAATCTGAAAATACAAGCCAAAAAACTGTCAGCCACCTTTTTTGGGATGACCAGCAAGGGTCCTGCCCTACTGAGAACTTTTGTCACTCCATATGTTCCTGGCAGGTCTCTGAGATCCTCCTCAGACCTACTCATGAAGACGACTAGAATAAAGAGATCTGGATGGGGAGGAATATTATTTTCACACTTGGTTCCCTGTCTGTGGAACTCCTTACCCAAAGAAATGCGCCTGTTCAGAGATGAACTAATTTTTAGGAAAAGATTAAAAACATGTCTCTTTCTCCAATAACTCCCCTTTTCCCTTACAGCACCTCCTCCTCAGCGCAGGGAAGCGTTTGGGCAGCCATGCACTTTATAAATCCATAACAAACTTTTTGGGAGTGGTATATAATTGTGGTAACTGCATAATCCAGGTACAGTGAATATTGAGGATTTCTATGGGGTTTTAAGGAAATGGAAGGGATAGGTACGCATACTCTTCACTAATTGAGTTTTCACATTTTTATCTTTTCAGAACTCACTCCCAATTGCTCCTTTTCCCATTACCCTATCCCTCACCTGGCCATTCCAACACCCTATATCCTCCAGAAAGCTTCAGGGGGTTGGTCTAGCCTGGTGGCGGGCTCTTTTCGAGCATCGTAACACTCCTGAGGATACAGTGACTTGATGCCAGCACTCTAGTGCACCATTCTATCTTCCAAGGAGATGCTTTATTGTAATGAAGTCTGGGATCGGTTGATTAAGCTATTTCACTTTCTAAGATCACAGTGGTACAACTCTATGACTATCTGTCTTTCAATTATCTGTCCGTTTGTCTGTCTGTCCCCCGCACTGTTACTGTATAAACCACTCAGTTCATTGTCATTATTGTTGTGTTCCAACAAAGACAGTCATGAGAACTTTTCTAAATTTCTGCATGCTTGTTTTATTTCCATTAAGAGTACATTCCACACTTTGTGGACCTTCCTTAATAGCCAGATTTTGGGCGCAGTAAAGTGTACTGAGTCAGGTGAACATATCTTTCAGGTCGGAGCAGAACCTATAATTCAACCAGAAAGTTTCTGCTGCCATCTGAAGCTCTTTTAACTACAACGAAATCTCCTCACACTCACTCTGGTATACTTAGTCCCTTACGGCGGTAACATGACTGCCCAGAATCAATGAATTAGATTGTGTGGTTAGCTTTTCATGGACACAGTGGCCATGGGTGCGCACATCTCAGATACTCCTACGAGAAGGAGGTTTCGTCTAGTAATAAAAGTATACTTTCTTTCCTATGTGGCGCCTAATCGCCCATTTAGAAATCCGTTCAATTTAGTAGGCTTTAAATGTTTTGTGTTCTAGAAAAAAAAGCAAAAATAACCATGTAATTTATGTTTACTTTCGACTTACTGTTCGGATGGTACAAGGCTAAAATGTGACAAAAATGACAAGACTTGAACTGCACTCATAGACGAACAAGTTTGCAAGGAGACTAAGCAGCCCAGTGTGAATATACGACTCATTTTCGAGGTACTTGCAGACTGAAGAGTGGGGGACTTTCTCTTTCTTTCAGAAGACCAATTATTTGCCTGGGTGCAGGTTTAGCTACGGCTTTTCTTTCTCCCATGTTTTTTCCATTCTCACACTTGCACACGCCTTACCTTCTTTCATGGAACTCCACGTCTCTGCCCTGTCCCCTTTCACGTCGATTCACACCCTAACCTACTCTCTTCAAAAATCTTGAACTCATCCCACCCAGCTTCAGTTTCCAAGCCATGCCCCTAAGTACATTCCCTTCGTCTCCCCACACATATTCCATCTGCAGCTAGTCATTCTTACTGTTTCAAAGTCCATGGTCGATGGGGCTGCACTGAATCTATGAACCACAAATCTAGGTCTTCATCCTTGGCTTGCATACCCTTGACTTACATATCACAACACAAGCAAGATGAGAGCATAATGTGACATAACACAGCAGAACACAAACATACGCAGCACACTGCAACAGAACAATGCAACAAAACACAACACACACCAAATCCTAGCATAACAATATAATGCACAATTCGTGAAATGCATGAATGTGCATCTCATTTGACGACTTGATAAATTACCATATAAGTCAATATGATCAATATTTCATAAAAGCACACAGTTGGTTATCATCACCCTGATATACCAGAGAGACATTCACCTGCAAAATCAGAATTTAACCCAAACTGTAGGCAAATAACATCAAAGTACATGATGACCAGAAAAATAAAAAATGTGTTAAGTTATTTATAGCAAGATGGTAACATAAAAAGATGATTGCCACACCAGCCCCTGAGCGGGTTAGTTATCATCCGAACCGGCAGTCCGTTTGATAAGACATTCATTAAATTCTGCAAAACTGTGTCTACGGTACATTATAAATTGTTCCTCACTTTTATCATAGACTCCTTTACAAGTATATTGCTTGCACCATTTTATACTTATTATCCCCTTCCTATTTCGAAATGTAATAGCACTGAGCAATTCAATTTCTGGGACCTGGAAATTACCCTGAAAGGCATTAGAACAAATGGAAGCGGATGTGATTAGAAGCAAACTCGTTTACTGATATTACCACTGTCGTTTTTTTTTCTTTTTCTGGGAACACTATAACCTGTGATTACTTTTGTGAACATATATAGGAAGCATGTGCGAGGAAAGAGAAGAGGACTGTGGCCCGCCATTTTCTGCACAAAGGCGGCCTTTTCATACTGTGGTACTTATTCCGCGTCTTTTGTCCTTCGCTCACTGGCGCCAACAAATCACTCTCTTATTACATCCTATTAGATCCTAACATGATCATCAGAAGCTGTAAAAATGTAATAAAGCAGCTGTGCTAGGCTCCTCCAATCACACAGCCAGTTGGCATCAGACAGGGTCGGATTGGCAAGGCGGGCATTCGGGAACGGGCCGAAGGGCCGGTGCCTCAGTGCCCTCTGTGGGCCGTTTTTTTTCTCCCCTGTCCCAGTCCACAGAGAGTGGACTAGGAAAGGGGAGAAAAAAAACCGGCCCACAGAGTGCACGGAGACAGAGACTGAGAAAATGAAAGCAGCCTCGCTGTGCGGCCAGACAGCGATTGTCAGCTGTAGCCTCTCCTTCACCCCTGCCCTGCCAAGCAATCAAGCTGAGGCTGGGCTGGGGAGGGGTGATTGTTTGTAAGAATCGGCCTCCCTGGGGGCCAGGTGTTTCTCAGGCCTTTGAGCCATTTGCACCTCGGCCCCCTGGCGCCCATGTAGCCCAGAAACGGTGTTAGTCTTAACACCTCGCCCACAGCCCTTCACATTCAGGGCATAGTGGGCGAGGAAGAATGGGTCTTGCTGTGGGGGCCTGGTGATGTTTGGAATTTTTTTGTTTTATTTATTTCTTTATGAGATTTTATATAGCGCGGACTTTACCCGAAGGTGTCAGAGCGCTTCACACTAGGAACAGCAATAATACATGAGGAGAAAAATTATAAGTGGACAAATTACAAAAGCAAACGTTAAGTTACATGAATCAAAAGTGACAATAGTGAGCAACCAAAATACAAGAGGAGCAAACGGTGCATTACAGGAGGAAAAAGAGATATGTGTGCAGGTTACAAAAGCGTACAAAATACAAGTAGAGGTATAATGCTGCAATTAATGGCAGACACTCCAGCACAAGAACAAACGTTACGTAGGCAATGGTGGCACTTGTGCAAGTATCTAAAGCAAACAAAAGTGAGAGGTAGCAAACAGTGTGTTACAAGAGAAAAGTGACTTGTGCAAGTTACAAAAGGGTACCATACACAGGTACAAGGGTAATACTACAGTAAATGTTAAATACTCAAACTGCCAGAACACACTGGGAAGGCACTTCCCATGCACCAGCTTCAGCTCAGCCTCCCCCCTGGCTACCTGGCTACCTTGGATGACCCAGAAAGCTGTGTTTTGTGCTCCCCTGCCAGGACATTTTCCCAAGGCCTGGAGGGTTGATTAATTTACTAATTGCAGGGGCCTTACCTCTGTTCATGTGCTCCTGAGCTGAAGGTCTGGGGAGGGCTGAGTAGGTTAGTAATAGCAGGGGCTTTGCTGCTTTTCAGGTGCTCCTGTGCTGGAGGGCTGGAATAATTTTGTGCCAAAAAGGGGCCTTGCTATTTTTTTTAGCTGCTCAGCATGTAGGCCATTGTCACCTTGGCCCTGTGTCGTGTGCAAGAACAGTATCCTCCCACTTTCATTCCTTGTCTGTGCAAATGGTGTTTCATGAAAGGGCACGCCCCTTGAATGTGGGCCACGCCCCTTAAATTTGGGCCACGCCTCTTGAATGTGGGCCACTTTTTTCGTCAGTGCCCGGGCCGAATTGTGATCCCAATCCGACCCTGGCATCAGATAATCAAAACCCATCATCACCGTTTTGTTCATTCCATACCTTGTGTGGCGCACACTGTGCTGGTGATTATATTACCCAGCCTGCCTTCGGGTAGGCATTCGAATCAATTGGTTCTGAGCAATTTCCGAGCACACAGGTGGTTGGTACAAGACCTTTAGTGAGGCAGCCGAGATTGTCATCTCTTAAGGCCGGATATTGAAAATCTTGCTACTCAAAAATGACTGATTCTTGCTTTAATACTGGAGGTCTGTTAGTAGTTGATACATTATTTTGATCAAAATTTCCACACAAATGTATGTTTAAATAAATGAATCACCCACCCATGAATATAAGGATCATATCTAAACATTTGATAATGCACTCATGACGATAAACTCCAGACCAAATTGATGTTATTCTGGGTCATACCAGAATCCATCACTGGGACAAGCCGTCCCGCCTTGTGTGAAATATAGTACCAGCACGACCTGTAACTCCAAATAATAGATAAGGACCCCTAATGCTAATGTTTCCATAAATATGTCTATATATAAGCGTTTTTAATAGAGCTATTCCAGGAACATTCTATACTGATGTAGCAGCAGGTTTGCATACCCATCAATGTGTGATATCTCACTATGTTGCTAGTGTGCTTTGCATTGGGACATTTGAGTATAATGGAGCCCAGTTGTGCATGCTTTCTCTCTTTTCATGCAGGCAGATCCCAGCTTGAGGGGCTGCTCCCGGGCCATTTGCGCTCGGGATGCCCAGGTAATGGTTTTCAAGACAATCTAAAAGCATGAAGTGCTCCAATCATTGAGAAGTTGTATCTTTTCTTACCATTGAACTATTGCACCCTACAGATTGTATTTACTCATCTGGAAAGAATGAAAAGCTGGCTCGTCCATGCCAGATTCGAACTTGTGCCTTGCCGGTGCCACATACTTCCATTTAGCAAGCGGCCAAACCATTCTACTAAGGAAGATACCAAATATTAATCAGTAGCGTGCCGCAGTCAAGTTAGTTCATATCTTTGATTTTCCTTTACTGTCCTTCTCAATTCTTCAAGCTAGGGCCAGGCGGATGAAAAGGAATGTGTTAGTAAGATCATATTTTTCTAAATGGTATAACTGCGCTAGCCCACAAAGGCAGAACTCTAGTAGGACTTAGGCCAGGATGAATGGTAAAGCCCAAACATAAAATGTTTTGGTTTATGCACCTTGTAGCAGAAACGACATGCTGTGTTCTTCGTCCCCAATTTTATAATAAATGACATGGAGTACAGGGTCTTGAAAAAATGTGCCCACTGTACACTTGCGCACTGAAAATAAAATTGTAGGCACGCGGGACCAAGGTATGTGAGCAATTGGAGTCGGATTTGTAGCAACACTGATTATGGAAAAAATAAAAATGGAATATACCACTGAGAATAAGTGAATACTGTGATAGGAGAGAGTGCCCTTTTTGTTCTTCACCAGTGCTTATTACCCCTGTAAATCATGCTTGCATTGATTTCCGGCAATTCACAAAATAGTCAACTCACTATCATATGAGCCTCAGATAAAAGGAGCCTCCAGTCGCCCAGCCCCTCCCCTCCGACCAAAGAGCTTGACACTCCATTCCCTTTGTCTTCTCAAACTCAAATTGTTCTTTAGCCTCTCAAATAACTCCCTGAGCAGCTCAATGATTAGAGCGGCAGACCCTGATGCAGAGGTCTAGCCCGGGACCGGGGTTCAATTCCCACCTCGGCGAGTCTTGGGCTCAAAATTCCACGGACCTGATAGTTCTCGCCTCGGTGCCTATTCCAATCATGGAGTCCCACTCTGCAACTCTGGGCAATAGCTTGCTTAATCCCCACAACGCTAAGGATGCCTGGCCTCCACCTTGGGGGTGCCCAGGAGTGGACACCTCACAGGGAAAGCCAGGATGGGTCCCACAGCGAAATTCGTACAAGCGCCTTGAGACCCTTGCTGGTGAGTAATGCGCTATACAAGTATCAATTTACAATTTACATCTAGTTTCGTGCAATATGAATTCCATTGCATACAGAAAACATACATGCAGACCTGTGTGACCGCCAGAGGTCCCAAGCGGCAGACTACGAGAGTGCATCATTGCATGATATATCTTCACTTGGGGCTTCCACGTGGTGGTCAGCATAGGCTGTGAGTGATTTCATCCATGCAAGGCATGAGGATCTCTCCTGATGCAGAAACGGCCCACTGCTTGCCAAATACAGCTCACCCAATCAGAAAGCTCTATAAGGGAAAACAGTCACAGGAAACTGCCAACTCCACAGATGAGTTATCTTGTCAATATGAAAATGATAAACCACACAGGGAACAATGTGGGCATTGCAGACTTTTAGGGAAATTGATAGTCCCCTTATAAAATGTTAGATCTTTATTAAACAAGCATTAGCAAAGCCAATAGGTCAGGCTTTCATGTGCGAATGCATGGGATGATGCTGTTTTATCAGTTAATCCAAGATAAAGCATATACACAGTTGGGGGTGGAGTTGTCCTCAAGAATGTGTAAGGAAATGTGTCCCTCACTAGCTTAAGACTGTCAACAAATCATACAGTGCAGTCAATTAAATAAGCCTTCTTGAATCAAATATAAATTAGGAACCATGAAGGTCTATTAAAAGTTTAATATCATTTTAGAAGGCAAATATATGGTTGTCACTTAATGATATGCAGGGAATTAGCATAAAGCTCAATTAAATGCAGACAACAATAGCTAGAACCAAATGTGATTTAGAATAAACTAGTATATACAGCATGAGGTGATTTAAGGTCTTCCTCAAAATATATAAATGATCTAACTCCAGAGTATGACATGGACCACTGTAGATCTGCTTCGTAAGAAGGTGATAAGAGAGGAAAGTCAACTCTGGGTCACCTCAAAATACGCCCTTTTTATAGCAAGATTACACAGCAAAATGATACAGTCAGCATGAGGTAAGCAAAATGATACATAGACTCAACAAATCACAACACAAAATAAAATGCAGCAATACCAAGACCTAAATTGAAATAATGTGTCCTCTTTGCCCTACTGGCATTGGATGTGACAGTGCACATTTTATTACTCATAAAACAATGGCAGATTTATTAAACGAATGGCCCCACCGAGCTCCAAGCAGGAGGAACCCTGAACAGCGACATTCGAGAGGAAACGCTTCCTCGCGAGTTTACCAAGAACGACATTTTAAATAGAAGGTAAACATCACGACAAGCATTTTACATTTCTGTATGTAGAGAGAGAACAAGTGAAAACACAGCCACGTTTTACATTTCAAAATGAACGTGGAGCCTAGTTTTGCAAACCTAAGGAATCACAGTTCTATAGAGTGCAGTAAATTCATTTAAAATACAAATCGTTCATGATACTAGGCAAATATTATTTGTTAATTAGAAATATCTTTCTTAAATGCATTCTGCACTTGTGCATGCCAGCGTTTCCATCCATTGCCCTTTAATGCCAGACCTAATTGATTTGTCGATATTTGTTTTATTTTTAACAGCTGGATTCTGTGCTCTTATGTGTGCGGTTGGAAAAATATGTGCACGGGTGAGTGTATGACTTGCACAAAAAATCCAGATTAAAATATTAAAAAGTCTACTGCAGTAAAGACAAAACCATTGCTTTCGTCATGCTATGCAAGTATGAAATAAATTATGTAAAATTCCGATAACTGTGTGTACTTTTGAGATGTAAAATAGTCCCTCATGCCTTGTAATTCAAACACTCCATGAGAGGTGGGTGAAACATCAAACAGCCAATAGCGTAAGGTCAGACAGAGAGCATTATTTTTCTAGGTAGAGCCAAAGTCCACTCTGTATATTTTAAGAGATTAGTAACAATAGGAATTGAAGACATCAGCACTGCCAAGCCAGACCTAAAAATTAACAGTCTCAAAGAGAAAGGCTTGATCCCACAGGGAAACATTCAACCCTAATAAGGAAACATCTCATACACAAAGAGGGAGTAGATGGGAGCCAGTATTGTGACAAGGGCACGACTGACAAGAAGATAATAACACTGTGGGCACGCGCCACAACATCACTGAGAACCTCAGCAAGCCCCATCCAACAGCAGGGTGGCATTAGGGTCATTCGCTCCAACACTTCCTGGATTTTGGGACGATTTGTGGATCTCGGGGGAAATTCCATTTTGCCATCTCCAGCTCCCCTGGCTATAGGACCGTTGTTAAGGCTTCGAGGGGCACTTGGCGGCCTCCTTGCTAGTGGAACACGAGGTAGTTGACTAGCATCGCTTGATGCAGCCATTGACTGGGCAAAAATAACACTAGGGAAGCCAAGCGGGCTAGAGAAGAGGTGTCTGTGTCTCCTTGGCGGCTTCAACTGAGCGAATGATGGAAATAAACTTATGAAGACCATTTGCAGGCCAGAGCGACCCTATGAAAGAACATCTTCACACCTCTATATTCAGGGAAAGCAATTAGGACCCCGGAGAAGCGCTGCTCCTGGAAGGGTACAGTAGGGGTTTTCTTTAACGAGGAACAGTTTTTCTGATCATGCTTGTTTGTTTAAAGCCTTTGGGGATGTTATTTTCGCTGCTTGTTCCGAACTTCATGTCCAGATTTGAAATTGCCTTTTTTTTCTCCTGAAAGGTCAACACCGTGCGTGGCTTCAGATGCATAAATATTAGCAGTTTTAATTACTGGTACGCTTCTTTGCCTTGGTATCTCGGATGGACTCGTTGAACCAGTGGAAATTTCCTTCCTTGGTTTTATTTGAACACAGTATTCGCATTCACCCCTTCGCTCTCACCCATGAAGCGCCCTTTCATTATGTCTGTGTAGAGTGGCTTCAGGTGGCGCAGCCCAAACAGAAGAGACCACCACGGCGTTGTGCTTTTGGCTCATGGTCATGGCCACGCTGTCCGACGAGACCCACCACCATTAAAGAGCATTCAAAAATACGCTCCCCGGGACAGCATTGGGCAGTGACAGTGCCATAGGGGAAATAGGCCATAATGTGCACTGCTGTATGGTCAGTCAGTGGCATCATGCTACATTTTGGAAGTCCCTCCTCCAGAATCTTATCAGGGGCCCTTGAGCCTTGCATATCTCACAGATATTTATAGGCTTGGCTGCATGGGGGTCCCTGTGCGTCCCCCTGCACTACAGGGGCCTGTGTTATGCCCGTGGGCTCAGTTAATCATGCATGCGAGTGGTAAAAACAAAGGGGGGAACAACTGGGAGCTATATATATGTATAGTAACCATAAAGTGTCTTGTTTCATTTCCGATGACAGAATATCGAAATACTACTTATCAGCTAGAATACTTATGTGTCTAATATATGCATGTCTACGGTTCAGGCACATAAAAACGAATGCAGAATGTTTGAGTTCTGAAAAAGTATTTTATAATAGATGTGCCAGTGAATTCTTACCATATTTCAATTAGATAGGCACCAGTGCATATGGAATGATACCCCTATAGCCATCAGAATGCCCCATATTTTTCTTTTGTTTCAGAAAGAGCTGAAGACACACCTCCTTAAAAACACTACATCTCGATGCAGTAATAGTTCATCTCCCGTCTAAACCAGCAAGCACACTTAGAATCACTCTCTGAATGTATATTTGTCACTTTCCTATACAGCACTTCGTTGCCTAGGCTACGTTTGCCTATACTAATACAACTTACATACATAGATATATGTTTGAGGAAATCCCACCTGAGAATACAACAGGGGCTCCATTTAAATGGACAATACATTTTACAATAACACCAAATTGGACTGCCATACTCGCCTTCTTCTTGAAACTCTTATCCTCCAGCCCACACCATCCACATCCACAAACAGAGCAACACACTCACACCAAATGTACACCACGCACAACACTATGCACAGATTAATGTACCAGCATGCACTACAAACCCAACCAAACCACATCTACACAGCCTACTATCCCAACTACCACACATATCCACCATCACCTACAAACAGTACACAACTCTATCCTATACCACTAACCAATACACTCGTCAATAACACAACGCCAATCAACACCATACATAACTACATCCCATTCAGACACATTCTCCCTGCTGTAATTACACCTAACAGACCACCTTTTATCACTAACAAACGTATAATCATCCTTCCTTCAGTTGTCCAACAAACACCCTCCTCTCCCTTCTACCATAATAACACTAACGCACAACACACACACTGCACACCACCACACTTTGTAACTCTTGCAACAAACCAGTCTAAGATAAACAACCTCACCTCTACTTCATTCCCTCCTACACACAACATACACTCTACTCATAAACACATCACCACCCCTATACGTCACATCCTCCTCTCACAAAAAATACTACACAACCAAATCCATTGCATGAAACATATACATCAGCACCCTTTTTCACTACTACTCAAAAGCAAAACATATCACACACACCAGCACAACAAGATCTTCAAAGCGCAACACCTCATAATACTTACCATCACAAAATACAAACATATACCCACCTTTCAAACCACACAAAGGAACAAACTCCAATGCCAAGCTTTCACTCTTCCACCACACCTAACACAGATACAGAAATACAGCACCTCTCTTCTAACCGCCTCTCATCCATTGGACAAATTAGAACATTACTACATGACCCACATGCTGCAGCACCTCCCCTGGCTCATACACCTTCCACCTTAAACACACACAAAAAATATAAGCAACATGCCAGACGTCACAACTTTGCTTCCCCATGTCTACTTCACAACAATGTTACACCACAAAAGCAACACAGCACTCCAACTCACTCTCAAACACCATCTCCAACCCATACACATGCAGACCCAATAAAATGCCTTCTTAGCATACTGGATGAGGAACACGATACAGAACAGCTACACGATTGCTATCCTAATACGGCTAATACCAGCACTAAAAACACACCTGCTACAAACCCACACAATACTGATCACTCTTCTCCCAAACAAAGTCCCACTATCACCAAAGGCCACTCACTAAACTATCTACTAATAAATGCTCGATCCCTCTCAAAAAATAAGCATCACATCTACGACCTTCTCACCGATGCAAAACCAGACATACTATTCATAACCAAATCATGGTTGGGAGAAGATATGGCTCCAGTCCTGCATGAAGCCATTCCTCTAGGCTATCAAATAATCACCAAAATCGTATAGCAAAAAAAGGAGGTGGTCTAGCTGTTGTATTCAGGCAAACAATACATATCACTAAAATTGACAACATCTCCATAAAGCATTGTGAGGCTCTTCTAACAAGATGCAATCCTACACCGTCTTCCTCCTGTAACTTCCTGCTCCTTTACAGACCTCCACCTAGCAAGACGACATTCCCAGACGCACTTCTAGACACAGTTTCAAACCTGATAATAATACACTCCAACTTATGCGTTCTGGGTGACCTTAACATTTGGTTTGATAAACCCAATATGACCGATCCAAAAATTATAATCACCGGCCTAGATGCATTGAACCTGCATCAGATTGTCCACAATCCGAACACACAGCCCTGGACATATCCTAGATGTCATTTTTGCTAATACTGAATTAGTTACCTTTCAAACTATAACTCTAGTCACATGGTCAGATCACCACTTGCTTGCCTTCCAACATAAAACAACGCTAAGCGACTCACCTAAAACTACCTTACATCCATCCACCTATCGGCCATGGAACAAACTCAATTTGGAACACTTGGAAACACAACTAACATCCAGTACAAATCTGGAAAGCATAAATCCTGTTCAAAATCTATAAGAGTGGCTACAGGAAGCTTTTGTCATCCTGATACCACTCAAAACCACACAACAGAACAAAAGAAAAAAAGCGCCTTGGAGAAATATAGACATAAAAGACATAAAACAACAAATTAGAAAGCGGCAACGTACCTGGCTCAAAACAAATGCCGATCAAGACAAACTTCACCTACAGAAAATTAACAGATTATACAAGTCTGCTATCAAAAAAGCTAATAAAAGGTACTATTCAGGCAGAATTCAAAAAGCTAAATGCGCAAATAAAGAATTCTACAAAATACTCAATGAATTTCGCAAACCAAATTGTCTAGAAGGAACTCATCCTGTTACTCAAGATTTCACAGACAAACTGGCAAATCATTACACAGACAAAGCAGACACAGTGGAATCGTACTTAAAACAGAAACGAAGCACCAGCACTAACCCTCGTACAAAACAACAATCCAAGAATGCTCTAATCAAGCCTCTCTGTTCCTTCCGACACATCTCACACAATGAATTTATGGACCTGGTCAAAGCAAGCAGGCCTGCTGGCAGCCCTTCTGACCCCTGTCCGCCACAAACTTTCAAGACAATTCTTTTAACAACCTCTGCTGCCACTCCAGTAAGAAGAATCATCAACGATTCCTTAACTACTGGATTATTTCCAGAAGAACTCAAAAAGTCATACATACGCCCTTTACTAAAGAAAACAAACTTGGACCTGCTGAACCCTGACAACAACAAACCCATTACAAATGGACTGTTCCTAGGCAAACTGATAGAAAGAGCAGCGTTCGACCAGATGTTACAATTCATTGAAGAGAATGACATACTTTCAGACTTCCAAACAGGATTCCGTCCGGTAAGAGGCACTGAATCTGCCCTCCTTGCCATCTGGGATGACCTAAAGAATACAGTTGACCGCAACGGGGTTGCTGCGCTACTCCTCTTGGACATCTCAGCTGCCTTTGACACGGTTGACCATGACACTGAAACAAAGACTCTATGATGCCGGCATAGAGGGAACTGCTTTAGACTGGATAGAGTCCTACCTTCAAAACAGAACTAATGTCATCCATACCCCACCTTTCTCGTCCAAACCATACTCCACAAAAGCAGGGGTCCCTCAAGGTTCTATCATCTCGCCCATGCTTTTCAACATCTACATGAAGTCATTACCAGTACTGATCAATAAATTTCACCTCACGTGCTATAACTATGCAGATAACACGCAAATACTCCTTCAACTGGAATGCCCCAAAGACATTGGTAAATCACCAATTTTCAGCTGTCTCAGAGCCGTGGATCAGTGGATGACCTGGAGCCATCTCAAATTGAATGCTTCAAAAACTGAAATACTCACGTGTGGCGATTGAAAACATTACAACCCGCTTGCCGCATGGCCTGATGATCTGTGATCACTGCCTAAAGTATTGAAGGAAGTAAGAAACCTCTGAATGACCATGGACTCCAGGCTGTCGATGAATGCCCAAGTGGATAAACTAGCAAGATCAATCTTTGCTACTATAAAAACGCTGCGACGAATTTTCCCTTATTTGGGATTTTCACACAAGGTCTAAGCTACCATCTCCCTTGTTCTGTCCAAACTCGATTACGCCAATAGCCTCTACCACGGATCACCTTTAACGACCATGAAAAGACTACAACGGATTCAGAACTCGGCTGCCAGACTACACTTTCATATCAAACCGCGAGACCACATCTCCCCTGCCTTGAAAACCCTGCACTGGTTACCGGTTGCCAGAAGATCCACGTTCAAGCTGCTTTGTATCACCCACAAAGCAATACATGGAATGGGACCGCTCTTCATCAGGAATAAAATCACCAAACACATTCCACAAAGGAACCTCCACTCTAAAGGAGCATCTCGCCTCAAAATCCCACAATACAAGAAAAAAACATGGGTGGCACATCCTTCTCTGTTCAAGCAGCCAAACTATGGAACTCTTTACCCCAACATAAGGTCTACCGACAACCACCTTATCTTCAGAAAACTACTCAAGATTTGGCTCTTCCCCACATAAGCACCATACGCAAACAGAAACTTACAGCATATCCCTCTGTGTACAAGAATTTTTTTTCACTATAGATATGTACCTATCTTTGTGTATTACTTTGCATAAACATGTAAAATAATGATGTTGTTGAGAGAAAAAATAATAATAATAAATAAATAAAAATCATCTTTGGTCTACATGTACATACTTCCATTGTACATCTATGTACCTTCCATGTACTTGGATCTGTGTGTCTGTTACTTTTCTCCTGAAAAAGCATATCCAATGCACTACCCTATTTCTCATCCTGTGCCTCTTTCAATATCTTTAATCTACATATACTTACCTCCTTTATGTATCTATATACTTTCAATGTAATTATGGATCTATACATTTATCACTTTCTTCTAATTTAGCATTTCCAATGCACTACCCTACTTTTCAGCCTATACTTCGCTAAATATATCTTCTAGCCCAACCTTCTGACTCATCTCAAACTTCTTCTACTACTCCTTCTAATGCACTACCCTATCTCTCATCCTATACATCTATCAATATATCCTCTACATCCACTCTCTCATTTATCCCAAACCCCATACCACTGCTATGATTGCCAAAATAACCCTTTCTAGACTCTCTCCTACTCTACCCCTCCTTGCATCATCTGACACCTCTTTTACTATACCGATCCCCTAAAACAAACCTTTCTAAACTCATTCCTCTGAGTCCTCCCCTCCAAAACTCCTTTTTACTCATCCAAAAGCCTCCTCCTATTGCTAAGACCTAACAAAAAAACTAAAAAACAACTTTCACTCTTTTATCCCTCCACTATACTTTTCAATCGAAATTAACAGACTAACATGTTCACTTCTCAAATTCCATATTAAACTATACTAATATACTACCCAAATAACTGAATAACACATCATCTACTCAAATTACTTCATTTAAAAAAAAAATATTTTACTATACTAATTTTCAACAGTAATCCTTTATGGGTTCCGGAGTGGCGTGCTACTCGACAGAAAAGCGATTCAACACCCATCAAGGGTAACAAGTGCTATATGAATGCAAATCTTTCTTCCCCTTTTATCCCTCCGCTGTCCTTCTCACTCCAAGTAACTGACTGACATCCACCACTGAATTTACTTGATATTTCACCATATTAATTCACCACTAATCCTTTGTAGGCTTCCTGAATAGCGTGCGTCAACAAGCACTATATAAATACAAACCTTTGTCCTCCTCTATCCTTCTGCTATCATTCCAAATCCAAATAACTGACTAACCTATCCAGTGCTTAAAATGTACTTGCATGTTTCACTATACTAATTCAACACTAATCCTCTATGGGTCCCGGAGTAGCGTGCTACTCGCCGAAAAAGCGCTATATAAATGCAATTACAATACAATACAATACAATACTCAGTGCCACAACAAATGGGGCCTCAGCGACGGAACTTTGTCCTGAGCCAGTATGAAAGGCTGAGCCTCATGACCCCTTGAAAAGTCCTCCAAACGTTCCACATTTCTTAATGCACCGTCCCTACTGATGGCCCCTACCTCGTACCATGAAAATTATAACTGCAGCTGCAGGTGAATCGGTTCATGAAACACTTGTAGATTTGCCTCTTTGCATTAATTAATTAGACGTTGATAAGAGTTCAAATGGATCTGATTTTCTGTCTTGCCAATAACAGCTGTATCGCTACTTGCAGAGGTTATGTTGATGTTATCAGCAGCTTTCGGTTGCTGTCCCTGAAATGACAAATCATATGCAGTGATGTTTTGGCCAATGGGAACTGGCGGCTCTGAAAGGTCCACTGGCCTGAGAGGGAGCTTCATATCAGGCTCTGACATGTGACCCCTGCTCTTCCTTTCAGTAAACTATATCTTCACAATCTATGGTTGGGCGGTTTGGAGACTGTAACCGACTCTCTTCCAGCATCACTGGCTTTTTGGGCAGTCTTCTAAATTCCCTACAGTCAAGTCCACCTCTGGGGAGGACAAAGGAAATGGGAAATGTTTACACAGTTTCTGGTTCTTGTGCATGCTTGTTTCTGAATCAATCTAGCCTTACAGGAAACTCTAATTGTTAGCAAGGGATGCTTCATTCCTTCGTCCTAATATATATAGGTATCCTACACGTGCAACTCCAAGTTGCACATTCCCCAATATGAATGTATTCGAGTTTGTACCCCTGGCATCTTGTTCTTGCTCTAAGGCTTCCATTCGATGGTATCATGATATCTATCCAAGAACTATACATTCGATGCAATAAATAAACTTGCTTCGCAGCTGTTCTCACCTTCCTTCCTGCGTCAATCACCCATGTCTGCAAAAGGCTGGCACCTAGAAAGGATGTCGCTGATTAACAAACTGGGACATACATCCATGCCTCCATTCAGCATCCCTACCCTCTCAGAGCAGAAACAAGTGAACCTCACTTCAAAAACTCCTTTATTTGTACCTGGGAGTCAGGTGAACGGGCTGCGGCAGTGCTGGCTCCGCAGCATTGGCAGACAGAGTGAGCTCTCTGCCCCCTGGTCGCTATTCAACCACCACATCTAGGATCATGTGTGATCAAAGGCCCCTTGGTGGAGGTCACTATGTACACCTGAGGTGCCCTTGTTAACAATGTGTGCACACGTGAGATGTGCCCATCCAGACGAAGCGCCCAACACATGATGCCTCCATGCACATGGCGTGCCCTTGCATCGGCTCTGCCCTAAAACATGATGTACACATACAAATAATGTGCCTACAGCACAGTGCGCCGGTTACATGGTATAAACATGCACAGAACGCCAGCGATGGGGACATACACACAACGTGCTCCCACTTACAATGTACCTGGGCATTCGATGTGCCGTTTTTGTATATGATGAAACATAGATCATGTATCCGAAGAGTGTTATGCCCATGGACAAGGTGTGTCAATGCTTGTATCGTGGATACAGACAATACACAAGCTGCTATACACGTGATCTTCCCACCCAAAAATACATACATACAGGTAATCTACGTGGAATATATGTCTTTACCACGAATACAAATACTCCGCATGGCATTACCACAAGAATTTTACTTCGCAAGTGGCTTTACCACGCAGCTTTTTAGTACGCAGGTTCTAACATCGCATTTAAAAAACGTTACGTTCAGCAGCTCTTACTTCCATCCACCATGGAAATATGCGTGAAAACGCCTCTACCAAAACTAAAAAAGGACTACAATTTTGACGTACACTGCCACGTCTTTGGTGCGGCTCTTTTCTTTTACTTTTTAATGACACTGTAGTGCGTTTTTTTAATGTATGTAGCCTGCTCGCTTTTTTGTTTTTTTAATGGGGGGGGAGACCCCCCCAACCCCCCCAACGTCACGCAGAACTTACAAGCAGGACGACCAAAAGGAATACCACTTGCGTGGTAAAGACGGTCGTGGAAGGCACCCGCGTTGAAGAGACGTTTGCGGGGTAAGTGGATCGTTGATAACGTCATGCGTGGAAAAGACTTTGTTGTAAATGATGTTTCCCATCTACATGTGCACCCAATGTGCCAGTACACCCCTACATATATTTGACTTCTTATGCGTATAAAGTTCCTGCACAGAATACCTATGTGTACATTGTATGTCCAATCATGCAGTATGACTGCACACAACATATGTGTGTACACAATGGGAACAAAAATGTGATGCGCCAAATCTCAAGAAGTGTCAATATACACTATTAGTCCACACACAAGAGGCCCCTATTCTCATGATGTGCCCAGACCACACACACAAATGCCTGTTCACATTACGTCCACATCCACACAGTGTGTTCACACAACCATTGCCAATTTTACAAGATGCGCATATGTACACGAACTGCCCTTAGACAGGATTTACGCATATACATGATGCGCCTATAAATCCACGCTCCTCACAGTATGACCATTGTTGCCAGGTGACCGAGCAGACAATGTACTCATACCCGAAAAGAGCCCATATAAAAAAACGAACACCTGTACATAATGTACTTAGCCTATGCTTCTCATACATGCAATATTTGCTTAGTAGCATAATTGACATAAGTGCCCACACACACATGGTACCCTTACACAGGATGCCAATGTACATAATAGAGTGCACACATAACATGTGCAACACTCAAATGTCTGTGCACATTGTGTGGATTTATACAAGAAGTGCCCTTTTATTCAATCGACCTCTACATGTATTGAGCCTGTGCACGTGATGTACACAGTCGCCAGGAGGACGCTAGGTGGATACTTAAGAGAATCATGCAGACGCGCAGCGGATACGCGCTGCGGGGACGCCAGACTGACGCCGGAGTTACGCCAGAGTTCAGCCCGTCTGCGCCCGTCCGCGCTGAGGACGCGCTGCAGGACGGGCTGGACCCTGGGCTCTCCGACGCTCTTCCTCCCCCTCCACTAGAGAACCTTTACGGTACTCTTCTTTCCCTGAGACCTCGTGCACTCTGCTGCCATCACCGGCTTAGACCTGAAGTTCTGAGCCGGGCCCGTTTATGTCCCTCTTGCAACAGCTCTTTTACTCGTCCTATTCAATCCGGTATTCGTGCTACCCCTCTTCAGTCCACCAGCCATATCTCTCAACCCAAACAGGGTTTTTTGGTCAATGCTCGTTCTCTGATTAAACATGGGATCGAATTTCATGACTTCGTCAGTTTGAGGAATCCAGACTGGGTCTTTGTCACAGAAACTTGGGCTTCTGAGTCCGCTGGTCATGATTTGCTCCTGGCTATACCTGAAGGATACACCTTTCTAAGGCTAGACAGAGAACGTTGTAGAGGAGGTGGAATAGCCATTCTTTTTAAATCTACTCTCTCCTGCACAATAAAACCTTTATCAGTCTCTACAGATCCTTTTGAAGCGCTCTATTTTTGTATTACGCACACTCCGGTGAGCTCCTTTTCCGGCATATTACTCTACAGACCCCCTGGGTCCAGAGTCAACTTCTGCCCAGAACTTTTTAGAATTTTAGAACCTTATTTTGGTAGGCCTCACTTTACCATTCTGGGCGACATCAATTTCCATTTAGAGGATTCTGCTTCAAAAGACACCTCCTCTCTGCTTAATTCCTTGGAGGCATGTGATTTTGTCCAACTCGTTCTCCACCCGACCCACCAGGCGGGGCACATCCTGGACGGGATTTTCTCCAACGATTCCAGACTAGAAGTCGGTCTACCGGTACCAATTACATGGTCTGACCATCTAGCAATCCCGCTGTCCCTAGACATTCTCTGTCCTGATGTTACGGCCGACACTGGTAAAAAACAATCTAAAAGGAGCTTCAAAAATTTCACTAAGGAGGCACTTGCACCTTTTATCCGCAACATCAGTATTTCAACTAAACAGAAGGTTGATGACTCGGCTCAAGATTTAACTGATGTCATTATCAAAGCTGCTGATGAGCTAGCTCCCCCCTCCTTGAAATCTGCAGCTAGACAGAAGCCATCCGCCCCTTGGTTCTCTGCCGATCTGAGGCTGCTCAGACAAAAATGTAGACAGAAGGAACGTGGCTGGCGTAAATCTTGGGATTTAAAAGATAGAGAAGGCTACAAGAGTCTACTACGGGAGTATAGAAAGCGAATCATTAAGGAAAAACAGGACTATTTTTCCAGCTTAACCTGTTCGTTAACATCCTCCAGAGAGCTTTTTAAAATTGTAGACTCCCTTTGCTCTCTGCAGGTTCCTGATCCAGTAGTTGCTTCCCAGGAGCTATGTGATGACATATCGAACTTTTTTTATAAAAAGATAGACGATATTTACATAGCCCTAAAGACGCAGAGGAATTTACTCAGTTCGGAGGATTCCGTGCAAATCACACGACTGGAGGCTTGGAATGTAGACTCCCCTCAGTCCCTTGAACACTTCCCGGCTCTTACGCTAGAAGATCTCAATAGCCTGTTGGATAAAACTAAATCTTCATCTCCCCTTGACCCACTGCCCCTCAAGGTACTTAAAAACTGCAGAGAGATCATTCTTCCCCGATGCTTGAGGTAATGAATGGAGCCTTGGAACAGGGCATTTTTCCATCACTTTGGAAGAGAGCCATCGTAAAGCCGCTTCTGAAAAAGACCACCTTAGACCCTGGAGTGCTGAAAAATTTTAGACCCATCTCTCTGCTGCCAGCCCCTGCTAAGATGTTGGAGACCCACTTGAATTTCCATCTCTCGAACTTCCTCGACGCCTCCGGCGTCTTGGATGGGTCCCAACATGGCTTTAGAAAGCTACATAGCACGGAGTCTGCCTTGACAAAAGTCATGGATAACATCCGCAGAAAAGTAGATTTGGGTCTCACCACCGTACTGGTGCTGCTTGATCTTTCAGCAGCTTTCGACACCCTGTCTCCCCTGACTTTAACATCTAGGTTAAGGGAGGCAGGGGTAGTCGGACCAGCGCTCAGTCTCCTGAGCTCCTTTTTACAACATCGAGAGCAACGTGTCATGCTAGGTGAATACCTCTCCCCTGCCAAGTCTTTGCAATGTGGGGTGCCACAGGGGTCGGCATTGAGTCCGACCCTGTTCAACATCTACGTAGCCCCCCTTGCAAGACTTGTAAGATCTCAGGGGATGGAGGTAGTGTCGTATGCGGACGACACGCAGATTATGGTATCCCTGACCCACTCTGTCAGTGAAACTGCTTCTAACTTTAGGGCCTGCATGCAACTTGTTGCAGAGTGGATGGTCTCCAACTCCCTAAAGTTGAACGGGGACAAGACAGAGGTCCTGGTCTTTGGCAAGGACCAGGACATATGGTCAGATGACTGGTGGCCCCCTTCTTTGGGCAGCTGCCCCATACCTACCAAATCTGCTAGAAACCTAGGTGTCATCTTTGACACCCAGCTCTCCATGGAGCTACAGGTGAATAGAACGGTGGCGACCTGTTGGGGTGTCATCAAGACCCTGAAAAGGATTGTGCACTATCTGTCCCCACAGGCGCGGAAACAGGTGGTGATTGCCCTTGTTGGCTCAAGGCTCGATTACTGTAACTCAGTGTACGCCGGGGCCAACAAGGGCTTGCTCCAGCGTCTACAGGTCATACAGAACGCTGCAGCGCGGTTTGCTCTCGCTTTGCCCTGGTTGTCATCTATGACCTTAGCGAGGAAGAACCTCCACTGGCTCCCCATTCCGTCAAGGATCACTTTCAAACTTCTTTGCCTTACATATAAGGCTTTAACTGCAGGCTCGGCTGATGCCCTTGGCTCATTACTTACCAGATATGTTCCGAGCAGATGTTTACGATCCAGCGAGCAACACCAACTGGTAATCCCCAGAGCCAAGAAGGCTAGATGGGGGTCCAAAGCTTTCTCCATATTGGCACCTCTGATGTGGAATTCACTCCCCCTTGAAATCAAACGACTTCCTTCCCTTGACCTCTTTAGGAAGTCATTGAAAACTTGGCTCTTTATTAAGGCATACCAGTAGGCTCTGTTTCTGTCTGCTAACAGCTTTATATTTTGGTTTAGGCGCCTTGACGCCCACTGGGCATAGCTGCGCGTTATAAATAATATTTCATTCATTCATTCATACACATCATGCCAAGAAGGGTGGAAGGGGGATCTCAAATGCTAAACAGTCCCTCCAGGGACCGTTCACCTATTTGAAACACATTTGCACAGAACACATGTGAAAACCCATGCATAAAACTGTCGTGTCCTCCTCCTACATACCTGACCCAGCTTACCTGACATTACCACCTATGGTGGGAGCTCCTTTTACCCCATTACTTTTGGCACGATAAAGAACAGCCTTGTTTTCCGGTAGAACATAGAAACCAAGATGGCTTCCTGTGAGTGACAGGTGAAAGAGCTTAAGTGGGACTGAAGCAGTGACATACACAGAATATGTATATTTTGTTCCCAGTTGTCCTGCGGCAAGCCACCCTTGGGTCCTTTTTATAGGCCGGCCTCCAATCTTTCTCTCTCGGCCTATGATGGCACGAGCATCCCTTCCTATGAGGCCTCATATAAGTAACCCGTGCATGCGTAACTACCCACCCATGATCTGTATTTTCAATTGGCCCTACATTCCCCCGTGTGAACAACAAGGGAAGTGGCTTAACGGCCAGAGCTGCAAACTTTGGAACTGTAGAACAGGGTTCAAGTCTCGTGTTGGTTCAATCCTGGGGTTCTGGTCAAATCACTTAATCCTGTCAACACCCCCCCCCCCCCTCCCGTCCCCGCACTACAAAAATAAAGGTGTCCTTTTGTAATGTACCTGGTGCTCATGTAAAGTGCTCCAATACCATTGGGATGAGTTTGCTCTACCGGGAAAAGAGGCCATTCGGGAATATTCCTGTAAGACAGGAAGAGGTGCCAAACGAATATCTGTGCAGGAACGGCTCCAGAAAGCGGTTATGTCATTTAATGCAATTATCCCTAAAGGGACAGAAAATTGGCAGCTCTTCACTAGCTGCAGTGTTTAAGCTTCTGAACATTATGCCCTATTAGAAATGCTGGGACAAACAATATTTGGCACAGATGGTATTAAGACGAACATTTTAAACAGAAAGCAATTGTTTTAAAATGGCCGTAGTAGAAAACATTGTAGGGCGTAAGGGTCCATGGAGGTGATGCATTGTCTCCACACAATAACTGTGTGGTAATGCGAGCGTTAGTAGTGGTACATCCAGAGCTCGCCTTTCTGAACTGGTGCCATTTTTTATTACTCCGCTTATGTAATACCAGAGTGGGGAAAATCATATTTCTATTAGCTATCCAATCAGTTGAAGAAACAGAACTGTTAACAAATGAAACATCTGCAACACTGCAGCTAAATGAGGCCCTGAAATATTAAAATCCACACATCATTTTTACAAGCAAAGAACGGCGAAGATCAGGAGCAGATGGTTTCCGAAAATAACACAAATTCGACGATTAAATCACGTTACATAGATAAAGACGAGAAAGGCGGGAATAATGGGAAGGAAACCAATTCGTAGATCAACAGAGTCTCATAGCGCCCAGAGCCGCGCTCACCCACACCAGCCGCCCAATTCGTTTCAACGGGGGGTTATTACTGACGACAAATATGGACCGAGTGTAATCACAAAGAGAAGGGTACAGCAGCTGCGTGAGGATTTCTCATGCAATCAAGCATCGTGAAACACATCGACTGGACGAGCAAGCACATTAGCCGCAAGAGCTACGAAGCAGAGCGCCGAGATACTGAAGACCCGTCAAACTCTGCAATTGATGGGGAAGAGATGACGTGCGTGAGACCCCTACGCTCCGGGCACACACGGCCTCTAGTGCGCGAGACCCCGTTCACTCAACCGCCAGTGCTCTGATCTGTATGACAAATCTGTAAGCCATTAATGGTAGCTGTCCTTTTAACCTGAACTGATTTAAAAAATGGCGCTCCTCTTGAGGTATCCATCATTATTGTGAAGATTGTCCCGCAGGGGCGGCTCCTCCGTTGGAGCGGAAGAGTGTCGCCCCACTTAAAATCCCCCCAAACCCCTGAAAAATAAAATTGTAATTTATTACCATTTTATTATTTTTCCCATCCCAAACAGAGCTTCAGGACAGGAGTGAGGCAGCTGCTGAGTGACAGCAGCATATCACTCAGTAGGGAGGAGGGTGGGCTTGCTGTGCATTGTTTAAAGTGCGTAGGTCTTTTTGGCCGGGCATCGCCTCACATGCACGCTTTAAACAGCTCTAACCCAGCTGACTTGAGACAGCCAAAGCCTCCAGAGTGCTGTGGAGCGGTGAGTGAGGCCGCTCCCTTCAATCAGGGCCCTGCTCTCATGCTGCATGAGAGCAGTGCTATGATTGGTCATGGGAGTTGTTGCTTCCAGTTCCAGTGGTTAGAAGAGGACCGTAGCGGAGGACGTCAAGTTCAGGTAAGTTTTTATTATTTTTAGTTTATTTGGCATGCATGAGCCCTGCTTCATGATGCCAGCCCCGTTGGTTTGGTGTGACCCCCAGACTGTTTGACCATTGGGGACATCAAATTTGGAAGCTGTGCTCCTACACACTAATGCACATATCTTGAGGTATGTCACCTACTGATATACTGACCCTAGCTTGAGAAGCACGATGGAGGAAAAGACAGGGTTCTCTGATACCATCTTTGGAGAGTCAAAGAACAGCTACAATTTCCGGTTCTATGAACTATTTGACTTGTTAGGTCTCACCTACCTTTTTTAGCTCAATGTTGGCAAAAGCCTTTTGTGGACCTTACCCATTGCTTACCGATGGTTGGCTTTATTGTAATGGTCATTTGCTTGCTTGTTAGGTGATGGCCTTCCTTCCCCTTCATGTGTTCGTCCCTCCCCTTGAGCATAGCATCTTTACCATCCTTTTGAATGGCTGACTTGTATCCTTTCACTGCTCACATTTAGGGAACTACTTTTTACTTTAAGCACTATGAGAGTGGATGTGTTTTCCAGCTCTCTCTCTCGTGAACTGCTTACCCCCATATACCCACCCCCACACTCCCTTACACACCCTTTCCCCTGTTGCTCTCTCTTGTGATCTGCATTTTTCTCTTTGATACCTACCCCCAACCCATAAGTTCCTTCTTGCTCCCTTCTCAGAGACGTTTTAAGGCATGGGCAAAGTGGGCTGTGACCCAGGGCCCCAGCCCTTCGGGCTAGAAGCTAAATTATCAACCATGGACTCAAGAGATTTTACTTCAAAACCTAGCTTCACCAGTCAACCAACTGGTGTATTCTTGAGCAAATCCCGGTTTGCTTGATTTAGACGGGAACAAATAGCTGGGGATATTTACAACCAAATGTTGGAGCACAGTGTTACGCTAAAATAGGTAACGCCATGCGCCAGCATTTTTAAAATGAAGGGATGCGCCGTATTTACAATCCCTGCGTTTCCTCTAGCGCTGGAGCTAATAAAGCTGCCTAGCGCCAGCGCAGGCATCCCTGCACCATGTTGCAAGGGTTCCTGTCTGCTGGGATGATTGTTTATGTGCAGGAAGGGTCACCTTCCTGCACATAAACAATCTTGAAAGGCGATTTGCTCTTTCTATGTGCGCTGCAGAATGCAGTACACATGAAAAGAGCAAAAAACGAGGAAAAATTGATAATTTCTCCTTGTACTGCCAGTCTAAGACCAGGTATTCCCTGGTCTTAGTTTTTGGCACTGCCCCAGCTTTGTAAATATGGGGCAGCATCAAAAAGCAATGAATGTTGCGGTGGAATGCCCACTGCAACACCCATTGCACACCACTTTCACGCTAAGTGAAGCATGAAAAGGGACCTTATTTACAAGGCGGTGTTAAGCCATGTTAAGTGGTTTAACTCCGCTTTGTGGAGAAGGGGATAGCGCCATCAGAACATCACAGTGACGTTCTGGGGCCGTATCACACTAAGTGCCCCAGAGGTGCAACAGGTGTTTGCGCCTGCTTTGCTCGCCCCGGGGCACTTTGGTATTACAGATGGGGCAGCAGACGCTTGTGCAGCACCTTCTGTAATACTGAAAGCGCTGGCGCATATAAACTCCAGCGCTGTCTCAAGAGAGCGTTCCCTCATTTGCATGAGGGCATTCCCCCCGTACAAATGAGGGAATCCCATTGCCTCTGAGCCCGCGCCCTATTACAGACGCGGGCGCAGAGGCAAAGAAGCTCACCGGAGGTGCACTAACAGTGCGCCATCTGAAAGGTGGCACACTATCTGTACTCCCTCTGATGGCATCCCTCTGCAGGGGAACAAAGAGGCCCCATAGACCCCCAGGAATCCCCTTGCAGGTGGGTGAAGTCACTCACTGCACCCGCCTGCAAAGGGATCTCTAATCCCATTTAAAATTGCAGAAAGGCGGCTCGCCGCCTGCCTTGTGAAACATGGAGCGAATGCTTCAAAGGTGCTCATATTTCACTTGAATGTGCTGCCCCCATGGGGCAGTGCATTCTATATAATGGGGCGCGCTTACGCACTTACTCTGGTTGCGCCCGGTGCACCTGTTTTAAGGTGAACCAGGGCGAAAACAGGGAAAGTCCGCCCTAACATAATAGGGCCCCTGGCAGTCGCAGCAGGCATGACTAATGGGTGGGGGTGAGGGGGGGGGGGGGTTCAGGGTTTGCACAAGGGATTCGTTTTAAATTAAAAAAATTAGTTCACTTTCGGTCCGGTCCCGCGTCGCCCCGCGTTGTCTCTGCTCCTCACAGGAAGCAGGCAGCCTCCCTCCCCTAAGCCAATTAATGGCAGTGTTGTGATTGGCTGGGACGCTGACCAAACAGACGTCTATGGGGAGGCTATTTTCTCCATTTAGGCTGCATGCAAGGGAGAGTGTGTATGACTGGTGACAGTCAGCGCCCTCAGAGGGGGCAAGCCACTCCTCCCCTGCTCTAGAGCAGGACTGCCCACCGCCCGCCCCCAACCAAACCCTTCTGCTTTCTCGGAGTGCGAGAAGCAGAAACATAAAATTGTATTTATAATACAATTTAATGTTTCTGCTTCTCGCACTGCGAGAAAGCATTGGGGCAACGCTCCTCCGCCCATTTGGAGGAGCCGCCCCTGTTTGCGATATGCCCTTGTAAATATGCCCCAGCATTTCTTCAGCTGGTGGACTTGTACCTTCACCACATTCACAGAAGATAATCAACCATACTTGCACTCTGCTAACCGTGATTGTCCGAAGAGAGCTTTGTTCTGGTGGTTCTGCATCCAGTGTTACAGAGGGCATTGGTGGGGTCATATGGCAGCATGCCAGGCCAACGTAAAACACATAAACTAACAAACACAATATCTAGAAATGTCTGTCATGGGAAAGGTCAGAATAAAATGTTCCAGTCGGGTTGCAGCTAAAATGACCAACATGGCCTGAGCTTTTATAGCCAATAGGCAAGTCTGCCAGCAGAATTCTTCAAAAGAGCGGATGTTCCATTCCAGGCCCCACTGCAAATGCACCTAATGTAATGGGAGGATTTATGCACAGGGGCACACCTCTAAAGGGGAACCTTTTCCAATCCTGGTGGAATGAGCACATTCCCCGAGGGTTTCATGGATTTTCCACTACTGTTGCCCTTTGAATCGAGTTGGTTGTCTTCTTTTCCCCGAGTTCCCTTGTTTGTGAACAATGAGACTGTCTAAGGAAGGGAGGCTGTGGGTGTAAGCACCCTAAAAACACACCGGGCCATTAAATGATGTTTCAGAACTGAAGCAGCAAAAACAGAAGGGCAGGTTCCTGGGAGTTCAGGGGCCCAGGATCTGGAACACTGTGAACTTGTTCTTGTGAGCACAGCCAAACAACCTGCTCTTTGGGTGATTCCTGGAAACCGAGAGGTCACTATTGGACCGGATCCAGATCCGGGATACACTTGCCTGGATTACAGCACCGACATGCATCATGCTCTATTGACATAAGGGATGCCACACACCAGCTCGTCTGAGGGAATTATTTGAATAATCACTGAACACTGGATTCACTTGTCATATTCTTTCCATATATGGTAAGGGGTATTTTATTCCGTGTAATTCAAGCTACTCCTTCAGTATATGGTTTCATTCTAACTCTGATGGAAGAGGTCCTTCCAGTGCAGCTATAAATTATTGTTACAGACACCATACAGTGGAAATGAAAAAAAAACACAACATTCAGTATTGTGGCATGTATATGCTGTAAGCAGCTGAAAAGTAGGTCATACTCTGTTTTCAAATATAAAATATATACCTGCTCAATTGATTTGTAAAAAAAAAAACAACGAACTAGCTACAAATAAAACCAAAATGTGTCCTTTTAAACTACTGACTCTTACCTGTCAGAGAAAGAAAAATGTCACAAAAGGAGCCTCAACAAACAGGTCTCACTTCTAGTATGCCTGTAAGTCATTGCTTAGATGCCTGTAATGTAGTTTGCAGTGAGCTGTTCTCACCAATGTGCTGTTAATCTATGTTAAAACAGAGCTCAACCTTAATGAGCTATCACTGACTACTTCTGTTGTGACCAGTAAACTGATAGAATGGAACGATTACGAGCAATTGTTATGAATATAGAAAAAAACAATGTGTTATGCGTTCTATATCTGTATATTTCTGTTGATATTATGCACGCAATCCAATATATGACAGAGCTTGTGTAATGGCGTGAGCAATTTGCAAACCTCTTATCAATTAATTAAAAAAAAAACTAATGTGAGCACTTTTGAAAACCCTCAGTAAGTCAACGGTTTCTCCTCAGAAGGGGTACTATTGCAGCTTATCTTTCTACATCCTTGACTGTATTGAGCTGCTGGTGATTTGTGACCTGATAGCCCAAGTTGTTCACTTCTCTTCAGGCATCTAGGATTCCCAGAATACTAGTAATCAGGAAGAGACTTACACTGAAGGGGTTCGGGCAGGGCTGTGATCAGAAGATGCCCAGGACAACAGATAATAGGCCCTCTCATGCCTGGATACAGGACTCAATAGTTCATCTCCTCCTGGTGCCTGCTGTCTATGCCAAGAAGCGGCCGGCACACGTCAAACATAAACTGTGTTTACGGCTGGCTCTAATAGGTTTACTTTGGAGTTTCACCCATTCTAGTGTCTGGATTCTTAAAATAAAATAATGAAAGCGGTATTGTGATGCCTTGTTTACATATGGTAATCACTTTGTAGGCATCCTTCCAATGAAAGACTTCAATGAGCGCAATCATTTCAGCCAATAGGAAAACATTCCCCGAAGAATTATTAAATCAAAAACACAGCCACGAGGTCTCCCGTGCAGCAGGATGTCTGCAGGCCACCACACAGCTGAGACATGGGAGAGGCTCGCGGATCACGAGTGACAGATCTGTCAGGTCATGTAAATAACAACACAACGTGGAGAATCTCCCCGCAGGGCGATGAGCACACTGCGAGCCGCCCCATCAATCGGTGAAACGAGCCAGACTCAATATCTGGGACACGATCATCACACGACCAATGCTTCCTAACCACCTCCAAAGAGCCAACAGGATCGATCAGGGTCCTTCACAACTCAATTCATCTTTACACCAAGCACGTCACATATCACAACCACGACACGAAACTGAACAAGCTCAACATGGCACCACAGGGAGGTTCACACCGCCGCGAGATGGGAAGGATGGAACAGCCTGGGCGTCACCCCAGACAATACATCCTAAGCGCATGATGCGTGGTATTGTGCCACAGCGGTGGTCCTGCACGGGGGCTAAGAATGGGAATGCCCGGGTTTGAAGTGGGAGGGTTAGACTCGAGGGAAACTGCAGCCGTGGCAGGTCGCTTGTTATGAACTTAAATACAAATTATCTTTAACTCACCGGGAGTCCCCCACTTCACATTTTGGACCCCCATCTTCTCCTACTATTAAACAACAAATAATTACAATTCCAAAAATTCCAGAATCTCCAGGAAAAAATATACTTCACATCACACATGATCACAGTACTCTAGAAAAAACTACTTTAAAAGAGAGTGTAATTTAAGAAACAGCAAAATCCCTCGTTCTCTTAGGAGGCACAACTACTCTCCTACTTCTGGTGGCATTTGCACCTTGTGCAGTGCCTGGACAACTTGGTTCCACTCCAGTCAAATTAATCTGATCCTTTCAACCCACATTTCCCCCAACTAAACTGTCAGTGACAACACCCAAGGGAACTTGTGGAACAAAGCCACTTCCACTACCACTTCCCAAGCAGCTCCCCCTAACAATTATTCTCATCTTACAACCACGATTTACCAGTCAATACTTTATCCTCCCTCTCCGCCCTCCATGCAAGGATTTTACTACACCTAGCAAGCTTGCTGAAGTGCCACACTTTAGTGTCACTCAACTTCACAGCATTCGGAAACAGCTTGATCACTATCAAGGGTTACACTATTTACTACTTCCGTTCATGGTCCTCATGGGATTCTTGACCCGGACCCAGTGTCCCAATTCCAATCCAGCTTCTGTCACTCCATGTTTAAGATCGTGATGTTCTTTGTAAACACTTTGCACCTTCGAAATATTTTTTCTCACCACTTCAGGTGACCATTTCCTTTTCCCTGTCACCAGACAACCAAGCCATATTAGCTATGGTGAAAGGTTTTCTTCCTTTTAACACTTTAAAAGTACTATAACCAGTAAGTGCAGGAGTAATCCTATAGGCCCATATTAATCTATTGAGTTCCTTCTCCCAACGTATCCCACTCCCAATGGCATTCTGAACACTTCCCATGATCACTCTATTAAAGTGCTCAACCGTGCCATCCCAGCTGGATGGCACAACAACATGTGCCTTATTTCCAATCCGTTACACAAACTTCTCAAGATATTCAGAAACAAATTGAGGACCATTGCCCCTTAACAAAACGTTAGGTAGGTCTTCCTGGAGAAAAACTTTCTCCGAAAAGGAAACAACAGCCCTAGCATCAATTTTAGACAACACCTCCACTCCCCTGGCCATGTAGAGAACAAATCGTTAAGCACAATTATGAACCTTGATGCATCATATGAATCCAAAATAGGACCTTAAATGTCCACAGCCAGGAACTACCAGGGACCTGCTGGACACTCAATGCGACAGAGTGGCAGTCTCGAAATGTTAAGGCTCTTGTCACCACTAGCACACTGTACACACTCATGTACAAACCCCACCACCAACTAGTCAAGTCCTAGCCACCAATATGAAGCATTAGGGCCTTATTTACAAGATGTTGCAGTATGGCAGTGCCGTAGGCCTTCCTGCTGTACTGCCATATTGCAAACTATTGTGCAGAATGCAATACAGTAATTCCTGAAGAAACAGCAAACAGAAATAGAAGTGAAAAAAACTTGCAGCCACAAGGGTTCTGTCCCTATGCTGAGATATGAAGTTCCTTTTTCTTTTTAACACTACACAAAACAGCCTCCAAAATTGCCACTGTGTAGAGTCATACAGCATGGCCTGATGTCCTACATGTGTTGCTTCAATGAGCACTCGGTCGGTGGGAACTTGCAAACTTCGCACACAGCTCTTAAGAACGAAGGCATGCACACTCCCTCACGCGCGGCTGCGTTGGTGCTCCTTCGCATCTTCAGCAGGCAAAATCCTCCGAAGACACCATTCCTGGGCAATTTCTAAACTCCAGAGCAGGCAAGAAAGCAATTCCAGGCATGCCAAGTTTGCACAAACACGGACAAGTTGGCTCCTGGCACTATGGAAGATCACTGCTGTGCATCAACAAATCCTTGCAGCTAAACCGCTGCGCAGGTCACCCACAACACACAGAGTAAGTCCGCTAGTCGCCAATGTGAAGTAGGCGGACTCCGTAATAACCTTTGCAGATTAAAATCACGATTACAGTCTTTAACCACAGAGTGTTAGGTAATATCTTAAAGAGTGGAAGATTGCTGGACTTTGGCGTCAGTTGCTGGTATAATTCAAGGTGTCCATAAACAAATTATGAGCAGTAAAGAGGTGCTGTAGAGCATAGGCTAACCCTCCTCTGATACAAAACTTAAAAAAACTATAGAGCCCAACTTGATTGGATCAATCTAACAACCCTTCCGTTGCCGAAGTTGAAAAGAATACTTTTGCTTGAAAGAACTCTCACCCAACAGGGGTACCCCGTAGTGGCATGCTTCATCATAGAGCTCACTCCTGATGCAGGCATGGACGGAGGTATTTTCGGTAAGTAGGCCAGGTGGGGACGTTGGAGTCTGTGTGACAAAAGACACGCTTCTTTGCCATATACCTATGGAGCACTATTAAATGCTGTTATATATAGCAATTTATGAACACCAAATAGGTGTTTAGGTGTGCTTGACATATGTATGGTAAATTCACCAGTTACGTCAGCATTATGGAATAAGTGTGGATTGCGGTTTTATAATTGGTCCTGACAAAAGCCACGGGCCTTTGGGAACACAAGTGACAGAAATATGTTGACCCTAAGAGGAAGTAGGGGTAACTAGAGCCCTAATGTTTCCTGTTTTTAAGCATACTGGCTGGTGGCCAGATTAAAATGTTAGGGGTACCAGGCAGGTATTTTTAAAGCTTAACCCTACCCCCACTCAATACCCTATTCCTTTTCCAACAGAGTGCTCCCATGCATCTCATAGGTTGTAGCACGCCTCGTTCTGCAACGGACGGGAAGGAACTCTCTGATGAAGAATGCCACCAAGGGGAACTCATGGCAGGTGAGAGTTCTTTAAAGCAAAAGGATTTTTTCTCCTTAGGTTGATGGGAGGGTTCTTAGATTTATCCAATTGAGTTGGGCTCTATAGTTTGTGCATAGTTTGAACGTGCCCATCAAAGTCTGTGGTGAGTGTTCAGCGGAGCACAATACATGAGCCTGAGATTACTTATAACACTTTGACCATCTAGGGGTAGAGGTGCTCTTCTTACCGACAGGAGTCTTAGTGAATCACCCGTAACAATATCCAGCCCGTTAGGTATCATTACTGGATCAGCTGAGGTAACAGAGACACTTGCAGAAGGAGTTTGCATCCAAATGTGTTGTTGTTTCCGAGTGCACACCTGCAAACCTGGCTACCTTTCTTGAAGTGTGAGAAGGTATGTGTTTAACCAGTCACTGACCATGCATTTCCTATTCGTTTTCCGATCCTTTCCAAAGTCACTAGGGGTGCACTGGTGTGACTGGATGCTGTATGTAATTTAATCACTTCATGATGAGATTGTGTGGATCACTTGTTCAAGTTCAAGTTCAAGTTAAAAATTTGTATAGCGCACTACTCACCCAGAGGGTCTCAAGGCGCTTGTGGGAGGGGAGGTACTTTACTTATCGAATATCCAAGTTTTAAGTTGCTTTCTGAAGGAGAGGTGGTTCTGTGTAAGGCGGAGGTGGGTGGGGAGAGAATTCCAGGTTTTGGCCGCTAAGTAGGAGAAGGATCTTCCCCCCATGGTGGATCTGTGGATGCGCGGAATTGCGGCGAGGGCCTGATTGGATGAACGTAGTTGGCGGGTGGGGGTGTAAAAGGACAGGTGCGTGTTGAGGCATTCGGGTCCTAGGTCGTAGAGGGCTTTGTGTGCGTGGGTGAGGAGTCGGAACGTTATCCTCTTGTTGATGGGGAGCCAGTGGAGGTCTTTCAGGTGACCGGAAATGTGAGCTTGGCGGGGGATGTCTAGTATGAGTCTGGCTGAGGCGTTTTGGATGCGTTGGAGTTTTTTCTGTAGTTTGGCTGTGGTTCCGGCGTAAAGGGTGTTTCCGTAATCCAGTCGGCTTGTGACCAGTGCGTGGGTGACCGTTTTTCTTGTTTCGGTGGGGATCCAGCGGAATATTTTTTTGAGCATGCGTAGGTTGTTGAAGCATGATGATGAGACGGCGTTGACTTGTCTGGTCATCGAGAGGGAGGAGTGCATGGTGGGCAGGCACGCACCCGGGGAGGCACTCCACCCTACTAAAGGAATGAGGATCATCAAGCAGGTGTGTCCTCATATCCGAGACACTCTGCCACATGATTGTTTATGAACTGTGACATATGGAAAGAATACTAGACCCTGATTACAACTACTGCTCTCCCTTCCCAGGCAGGATCCCTGCCAGAGGTCTCACATAATGACATTGCATGGTTGCCAGTTCATCCCAATCCTCATCCTTGGCATCAAACTGGTGGCCACTGATCTTTCATGGCTTGGAGTTCATGCTGCCTCACTATCAACCGGCAGCCACAGTGTGGCCCCACCAGCTCACCTATTCCCTGCTCTCTGCAGTGGCCCAAACCTTAGAACCAGCTCACTACCTTCGTCAGTCACCCAGGACTTCACACCATCTATGAGAACTACTGTAGCACTTCAACAGGCCTGACTATGAATCTTGGTAAGGAACTGTATTTGCGATAGCCGGTGGCACTGCATGCAGTCGATTGCTGACTAACCCGTTGCTTCCAGGTGCAGTGATTAAACTGGGCTCTACAGGGTGCTTTGGTGCTGGATGGGTTTTGTTACCAAGGATGGTGTATTTTCCTTCCTTTTGTACAGATGGCAGGTTATGTTTGATATTTTCCTCATGCATGGCCTGTGCCTGACTATCTCTTTTTTACTGCTAACTCTGGGATCCTTGGACCCCATACTATGCCCAATCACCTTTGGGTCTGACCCGGGTAACTTTTATCACACTATCTGGACTAGTCCAGGGGTGGAGGATTATTGGGCACTGATTGTTGGACACATGGGTTGGGTGCTGGGTATCCCACTAGACATCGATACTAAAATAGTGTTACTGTGGATGATGGGACGCTGTGGAGGACCCCAGGGCTATCTGAGCACTCTTAGCGACAGCATATATTGTAGCCATAAGAGATCTGGCCAGACATTGGCGAGAGGAGCAGGCCCCATCTCTACAGGCGTGGATTGGAGGCATGGTTTCCTCTGCCACTTTCGGAAAACTGGTGCATAAGGCGAGGGGGGTTTCCAGAAAAGTGACTGAATCTGGCAGAGGTGTGGATCGTGGAGTACGACTGCTGATGTTATGCTCAAATGTTATGGTGCTGTGTGCCTCCGTTCCAGCAGATGTGATATATATTGCTTGTGAAGCCTCTGTGTGTATCTTTCAGCAATCTAGTTGATTTTCTCACTGTTTATATTGTGGTCCATGTGGCTCGACCTCAAAGTTTGCCTTATTTACACTGCTTGACTAATAAAAGCAATAAAATGTGTCATTAAAAAGAACAATGAAATGACCATAATAGTATGCAAGTTTTCACAGGTTCGTTCTGACATTTCTAGAAAGAGCTGACTGTCTGAACTGCCCACGACAGCAGTTCCTGCCAATGTATAGAGATGTCTGAGGGTCTGGTGGACTTGCCTACATTTTGTGGGTGGAGTAAAGACAGCCTCCGCCACCCTGTGTGTCTTTACTTCATCCCTCAAACCCTATATGAGGCCCTCTGTCTAGAGCAGCACAGTGGGTGAAAAACGAGGATTTGGAATGCTATCCCAATGATTGCCAGTGGTTAATCTATTTGCAAGTATTCGTCCCATCACCTTTTGGGTGTTTGATTGCCATTAATATGCCTGGAAACCCGAGGCTGGCTCAGCTTTCCAACCCTCTTGATGCCAATGTTTGTGAATTCTAAAAAGTGGTAGATTTGCATCCATTCAAGTAATACTTATATGGGTGCAGATTTACTGGTATTTGTTTGGTAAACCAGGCACTATATCCATTTGAGCTCCTGCTCCAAAATAAATGCACAGATTAAAATTTTAAATAATGTGAAAAACTACTGTAGACATAGCAGACCTGACTCAAGGCCCCCTGATCCAACTGCCAAGTCAAGAATCCATTTATTGGTGGGTGTCACATTCCAAAGACCCGCTGAAGCTACGCAAGTCATGTAAATGTGAAAGAAATGTAAAAGGCCAGATTTCGTCCTTATAAAACTGAAACGTAAGATGATGACCACCTACCCTACACACACAGGCCTCGCTCGTTGCCTGCTGTGGGCGTCCTGTGAACAAGGGGGTTTAAATTGCCCGAGTGAGGCAGTTGTGTCATGGAAAACCCTTCCTGGAGTCACCAAAGTCCACATCTTTCAAGCTCTGGTGTTCCCTGTTACAAGAACATATTCTTGTGATTTTTTTAGGGCACCACCATTGGCATATGTTATCCCTTACAAAGCGTCAAAGTTCTAAAATTAAAGGTTATGATGTAAGAACAAATGTACCCGGGAGTATCTACCTCGTCAAAAGTTTTTCACGCAACATTGCAGTTTGAGGGCCTCTAAGTACAATAAAGTGTACTGCAAGAACTCCCAGGAGGTTTCTACCACAGATCGACGGCATGGAGCTTGAAGGGCAAGTTTCTGCTCTCCTCGGTGGGCGGGGCTTGTTTAGAACCCATCACTAAATGCATTTTGAAATAATATAAAGCAACAAATACTCCAAAATAATAATATGAAAACCGTATATTTTCCAAAAACGTGTTTTGCCTAAGCTTGCTCAATGCTTTTTAGTTAAGAAACGTTTACGATAATTGAAAAGCAGAACACAGATCACAATCTGTGGAGTTCTTTAGTTTCCCGACAATTGACGGCGGTGGATTAGACACGCGCTGTAACTCATTTGATGTTTGATTGTATTTTACTACTTCGACGGCTACTAAATCAACACGGCCATTAGACCGTGCCCGTTACACCAACATAACAATTACTGTGATCTGCCATGACCTCGACATGGCTGATTTAGCCAACTAACTCCAAGCCCAGCTGTTAGGGCGCTAGAGCCAGGCCGAGGTCAAGGCGTGTCAATTGGTCAATGTGCAATATTTTTTGCACATCAAAACCCCGCACCCCACGTATTATCTTTTTCCACAATTATGCATCATATTTTTGACCGAACAGTTCTTTTCCGGGCATTAACAGGTTAGTTACCCTTCCCCCTCAAGATTATATCTAATCACCGTCTGCTCAATTAAATGATGTTCAACTTCTAAGACATGTTTTCGATGAACAACAAAGGGGACCAGCAGAAGCCCCACCACAATAAACTTTGCAGCTGTGTTTGTGGACCAAAATTAAAGGAAGCTAGATGCATTTTGGCATAGAATGTACATTTATATTTTCGTTGCATAAAGCAATTCCTTTCGAAGAGGTTCCAAAATGTGCAAATCGGTCCTGTTCTGTCTCCAGTAATAGTTTGCTCGCAGTAAAGACAGATGCCTGGGCGGAACAGGAGAGCGCCGCGAGCATGTGGTCGCGAGGACGCTGCTGAAACCACCATTATTGGACCATAAGGAACACAGATCATGGTACATAGAAAGCGGCATGCCTAGGTGCAGACGCTCACAGAAACAGATGGCAATGACCAAGAGGGGGCTATTTGTACCTACACCACTCTCCGCATCAGAGTGACACCATGATCACATTGTACGTCACTTACAAGCTGTGTTCTCAGAAAGGGGTTGACCAAAACATAGCCACCAAAACACCGCCAACCACAGAAATGCCATTGACTGACTGATCAAGGTCTCAGTCATGTTGCAAAGGGAAAATGAGAGTAGCCATCGAAAAAACACAATGTTAAGGGCGGTGAGTGGGACGGTAAGACTAGTTTAGCACGGCACAGCGAGAGGTCTGGTAGACTTCAATCCATTGCACAATATGAGTACCATTAGGTCTGGCCATCCCTTTGTTTCCCAAAATGTTCACATTACAAAATGCATTCATACAGGCCTTCTCATGCAATGGTCTGTTCAAGTACCATTCACATTTTGCTACCAACCACCACAGCAGGCAGGAATAGGCCAGCCCAATCATTGTCTTATTTTGTTGCACAGGCAGTTATTGACCAGTGATGAGATGTGCCCCTGCTGCCTCCCTCAATATGTCTGTTTTGGAGTGGTCAACACACCCCGGCTCCAAATTCTACACCAATGAGGTCTTGGCATCAGCAGGGGTCCTCAAATACCACCACAAGTTCTGAAATATCAATAACATCCCAATATTTGTGGCAGTGACATTTCCCGGACTGGGTTACAAGTGGTACAATATGAAAGGGCCTTGTAACGGCATGCATTTATCATGATATATGCACCTGTAACTCTAATGGTCTTTCTACCGCTGTATTTCTAGCCCCCCCCGGTGTTCCGCTCTCATCCCCTACTGAGCGGAGCAGTACCCACTGAGTGTTTCTGGTGACGCTTGCTGGCTTACATAAGCAGCGTGCCTGTGATTTATGTTTTTAATTTTGATAATACAATTATTAGTTCTTTTGCAACAGCTAATATGGTTTATTGGTCGGGGAACTAAGAGAAATGAGACCGGTGACATTAATAATGTCACAATAACAACATTATATATTTTCAAATGTACTTTACATTGAGCTAATAATATTCCCTCCTTTTCCCAGGAGCTAAACATACTATAACCTTGGGTTCCGGTTCAGTGTGCTGCCTGGCCTAAAGCGCTTAATGCCTCGTTAGGGGTGATAAACGTTATATCAATCCAATTACAGTGTCACAGTGTCTTGGTGCAATCGGACACCCTGCACATCGCAGTGCCCGGGCATTAAAAGGACTTTTCTTTTACTTTAAGTTTCACTTGTGAGGATGTTAAAGTTGGCATTTCTTGTGAATATCTTATTTAATTATTTTTTTGGATTTGTTCCTATAATCTTTAAGGGAAAATAGAATTTTTATCAAAGTTTATTGGGCTCTTGCATTTTAAAAATGTTCCTTTCAAAATGTTCCTTTAAAAATGCAACAAATGGAAGCGTAGGTCGTTCGTGTGCCAGTGAGCTTGTGTGGCATGAGGAACCGGACACGGTCATCGTACATGCTAGGTGGTCATGTCTGTGCCAGGGTGCCATGTGGTTGGCTTGAGCCAGGAGGGGACTGAATAATCCTGTCTATGTGAAGGAGGCCTTGTCAACGGTCACAGACCTAATCTAATATGGAACACCAGGGCCGGACTGGCCATAGTGGGCACCGGGCATTTCCCCAGTGGAAGACCCGAAATAACCGTGAGTCCCCGGAGCGTAAGCTGGGGGGTTAAGTCCACCGGCCACCCCAGCACTTCAGGGAAAATGTGTATAACCTTTGGCCAAAGATCTCTTGAAAGACGTCAGGTCCCTGGCTTCTGTGGAAGAAGCCACTGTCTCCAAGTAGCATCCGAGACAGCAAGAGGACTGCATCACTGATTCCTTTTATGAAACGATTTTTAGGTTACCCACTGGGGTACCGGCCTACATTTGAAATTCTGGTTCATTGTAAATTATTTTGTCTTTTTAGGAAATTTGAGTTGACTGATTTTATTTTGTCTGTTTCAGTCTGTGTTTGAGCACAATGAAGTGTGTATTGTTCTGGACACTCATACACGCGTCCTCTAGTTCTCGTGGACAACTGCCCTTTCTTATGGGGCTCGAGCTTTCCTGACATATGAAGCCATGGAAATGCATTAATAATTGGAGCTGCAACAGTTAAAAGAACAATTTATGAGCCTATAAGATAAAATGAATTGAGAACCTAAGAATGACAGTAAAAACACAAGAACATATCCAGTGTTTGACATTGTAATCCCGGTCACTGGAATTGTGCAGTTTTGCGGCCACTGCTTTTCTGCATAATTATAGATGTACCCCGCACTGCCACATAATCTATCATCTGCTTCATAACTGGCTGATCAAAACATGGTTTCTAGCACAAATAGATCATAAGATACTAAAAAAAGCATTGGAAAAGACAGTAGGTCTGGTTTAAGGAGCAGACACATGTAACATTATCTTCAAGGGCAAGACACATAAGAGGGAGACATCAGGAATGAGGGAGATGGCTAAAGTTGTAAAATAGTCCCTAATACATTTCAGTGCAAGAGATAGAGGAGGAAAGATACATCCAAACAGCCAGTAGCAGTAGGGGTGAGATACATGCTCAGCTGGGCTGTGCCAAGATGTAAGTGACAAAGTTTGAAGCCAATGGCTGAAGGAGACTGTTTGAAGGAATCCAGTAGTTGAAAGGGGCAGACGCAGAGTCCACTCTTTGTATTTTGTTAGCAATAAGTAATTTTGATAGCTGCTTTATCAAACCCCAGACCTAAAGAAGCACCACAGAAGGTGCCAGGCAAAGACTGGTCTCTTGCATTGGTTAATAGATCATATTTCCATTGCTGAATGCTGTGTTCATATGTTCAGTTGGCACTAAAAGGAGGCACCTTGTATTAAATGCATTAAATGTGAAAGTACCAAATCAAAATTGACACAATGTGCTGCATTAGGCCAGATAGCTTGACATGTGCTGCTGCATCATTTACTAGCCAATCGTGCTGCATAATTTGGTCTATCATGGCTGGGCAGAAGTGGATGGACGGAGGTATCATCAGCTATCCAGGCAAACAGCCCAGTAGGATAACACTTTAGAAAGTATACAATATGCCCCCCCCCGCTCCAATCCTCCTTTAGACAGTCGGGCGCTCTTGCTACTCTCACTCGTGCCACTACAGAGTGGCATGAATACATTTCCAGGGCTGCCATTAGCTCCTGGTCCACCACTGTTGCAATCTCCCTTATCGAAAGACATTAACAATGACCATCCGCTTGGTATGAAACTGAACATGTTGTGAATACAACAATATGCACAGCGCATAGCCACATGTAACAATAGGGAGTTTGAAGCAATTACTACCTGCAGCCAGCAGGAAACCTGGGGAACAATTGCACATAATATGAACCAGCAAATGATGGATCCCGGCGGTCTCATAAGGAAGAGCCTCTCCATTCACTGCGAACAAAAGCCAGTCTGTGCATGTTGTGAAAACGATTGGTTATTATCTTTGGTAGACAATAGTGTTTGCAGTGGCAACCTGTTGTACACCAGAGATAGAGAAAAATGCAGAATCCTGGTAAATTAAATGCAAAATGCAATGTTTGGGGCAGGCAGTACATATGTGAGTGAACTACAGAGTGTTTCCTATTTTTTTTAATACTGGATAGTTTTTACCATTCTGAATAAATTCATGAATGGTTTTATTATTATTATTATAATTTTGTGCAACCCCACACACACACATACTGAAAAAACAAAGTTAATGAGAACAATTAGATTCAGGTGGATTTCCTTAAACCAAGTTTTATATGAAAATATTCTTTAATTGACTATAGTATAGTAAGCCATCTCATGGACTGTCAATCATAGATCTTTATAACATGGATGACCCAAGACTAAATCACCACCACAAACACTCCCCACCTCAACTGCGGTCTGCGGGTTATCCCCAAAGGTACCTTTTCCTTATAGCAGAGTAAATTTGTAGCACATTTAACAGAGTACTGGTGGTACATTTTCTAGATCCTCTACAATATGCCCGAGAATAGGTGTTCTACATCCCCTGACACTAAGTACGTTGCCACTATGCCAATGTGTCAAAAGGAGACAGAAAGCCAGTTGGATTGCAACCACCTCGCAACCTACCTCACAATACTTGAGTTAGATGCATTTCAGGTAAAAATCGCTTATATATATACTGTCTCTGCAATAATTAACAGAATACAAACCCTCTTTCACATTAGACAAGCACACTCAAGAACACTAGGAAACAATGGGTACCTTTTTAAAGATTTTTTTTAAAAATCACATTCTTTCTTTGTGCACATGACATGTGTAGTAAGTGTTATAAAGACAAACAGAATTGCAGATGCAATTTTTACATGTAATGTGATTTGTAGGAAATATTGCAACATATTGGCTGTTTAACTTTATATCAACCCCACCCTCCTATCTTTGGCTTACTAAGCTAAACTCAGCATCAGAAAAAAAGCCTAATTTGAGTTTTAAAGATGGTTCACACTCTCATACTTGATTAGAACAACAAAGTTACTGTGCAAGATAATAGTACAGGCTGCTATTGTCATCTGCTCTGAAAGGAAGACTGATAAGGCCAGCAGTAAAGGCTAAATATGCGGCTCCCGTTAGCCTTCGAGAAGCAGTTCTGCGGGACCTGTATCATCTCATTCTCCTGGCATGAAGCTCCTCTCTAGCTCTTCACACTCTGTTGCTTACTTATAGATCATTGGTCAATATTTCAGATTCAACAATTAGCAGAAACAGGCTTGATGCCCTTTTGACTTATTTTCATTCCATGAAACACTGCTCTTTGAATTTAATATAATAAACAAGAAATGAAATGGTCAGCTTCCATAAAGTTTTGTTCAAACCTCAATAACCATTATTTTAGACTCTGATTAAATACTGTGAATATATTTGAGGAGACTTGTTTTTATCTCGTTGCAATCAAAAAGCATTTAATTAAAGAAACATGCATTCTATATTTGATGATCATACTTAAGCGATTTACATATGTAACCAAAAAGGAGGATGTTATGGCTGTCTTTTTGCTATCTCTTTGGAGAAGGAGAATGATGGAGAGTGACTCCAGCCTATCACCCCCATAGCATAGGGATTAGGCCGATAGACAGGGACCCTGTCTTACATATATAAAGGCATTTTCGTATTATTTCTCTTAGAGTAAGGCTTATGAATTTAAGTTAGGGGATAGATATATAAGTATTAGTCATGATTCATTCATTTGTTAACATGCTGAGCTGTTTTTCATGGAGCTATGCATATTATGGGCTCCGTAGGCCTTAAACGAGACAGACTCCATTTTGCTTTCTGCCCGGTAGCTCGGGAAGGCTTTCTAGGTGAAGAGTAATGTTTTAGTTTTAAGCTGTTGTTCGCTTGGAGAGAACCGGTTCAGGCTGACCCTTATCGAAGGAATGTATTTTTCTCCACTCCGAAGACACAACTTCAGGCCGGCCGGCTGGGAAAGTGTCCTTGGTACGGGGAGGTACAAGAATTTGGTGGGCGGCAGGTTACTGGCCGTAACTTTCCATGAAGGAACGGGCTTTGATATTAGCGAAGGTGTTAGTCAGTTTGTCAGTTAGTTCGTAGGCGGCATCTAGCCGTTAGCATCTCTGCCATTATTCACTTTCATGGTGGATGAGTCGCCATCTTTGAAGTCGGAGAAAGATTTAAGACCGAAACTCTCTGAGATAGACTGAACGAGATGTAGCGCGGAGCGCACTGATACAGAGAGAGAGAGAGACGGTAGCTAATAAACAGCAAGGTTCCGAGGTCCTGAGGGGAAGCAGACGAGATTGAGCCTAGCGGTGCAGACGTGTACTTGTGACGGCTGAGGGTGACTGCAAGACGAGCCAGGACCCAGAGACGAAACAGGAGCCTAGATGACTGCCGAGTCCAGACTTCCCACTAACCAGGTGACACCCGCCCAACTTATCTAGGATGTGCACTCTAATCTTTACCTTTTTCTTGCAAATGTTATACTGCATAGTAATGTGATTTATGTCTATTGTTAATAAATACCCTAATTCATATAGAATTATCGTGTGCCTGGTGCTCATGTTCAATCTCGGTAAACTGCACTTCTAGTCGAAAGCTGTTTGGGTGAACGGATGAGAAATCCCGATCAGGTAAATGGTGATTGAATAAGGGAGTGGGTGGACCTTTGATGCCAAGAGCAGGGAGTACACTCTACAATCTGAAACCCTATTCAAAGTTATTATTGTAGTTTTATCCCAAGTAGACCACTGAGATAATACCCCAAATAATGGTTCATAGGAATGTGGTCGTCGTTGATATGCGGCGTTAGTGACAACACTGGGTGGGAGACCAGTGCCAATACCCACAGGATTGTGGCTTGAATAAGTGAGAACGCCAGGAAGGATACTGGCGCTTAGTTTCGCAGGATTGCGAACAGTTTGGAAAAGGGAGCATTGGGTTCTGCAGGCCCATGTGTAGTCGCACCGGATTGTGCGCAATATCTGCCCTAGGGTAGACCGGTCTGGGTCTGAGTGGCCGCGAGACCAACTGATGTGAATAAGATATTGTAGAAAATCTGTACATACATATGTTGTCATTCCCCATCCTTAGGTGCAACCTGCATATTTATCTACTCATTGTGAATACGATCTGAGGAGGGAAGGTGAGTACGTTTTGGCTGGGTCATAGGGGCCCCTGGGGGCTGATCCCATCTAAACAGAAAATCCGGCCATTACAGAGGATACCTAGAAAAGAAAAACAATATAATTATAAAACTGGTGCATATATATTTTCCGGAGTGATTGCATTCATCTGAAGATCAGATGAGCACAGTTGTCTCCTAGATGTCCCTGGCACTGAGGGCTTCTCAGTTTGTCACTGCTCACTGATATGCTCTGCTCTCTCACCTCTTCACTTGCTCTACTTACAGATGGTTGAAAAGCAACACAATACTGGCTGATCTTGGAAAACACCACCAGCAGACTGGTGCCTAAAACAGCATTTATATATTCATAGCAGGGGAGGCTCCTCCACGTGGGCGGAGGAGCATTGCCCCACTGCTTTCACGCAGTGTGAGAAGCAGAAACATAAAATGGAAATAACTTACTGTATTAACATTTTATGTTTATTTGCGAGCGGGCGGGTGGGCGGCGCTGCTCTGTGAGCAGGGGAGGACTGGTGTGCCCACTCCCAAGGACGCAATGTCTGTTTGGTTGGCCCTTTGGGGCCGCCCATACAAGTCGTGTGCACTCTGCCCTTTCTCCATGCCATGGCCTCCCTCTAAGCCCATGGCTGGGCAGCGCCTCAACCAATCACAATGCTGCCATTGCAGCGTTGTGATTGGCTTAGGGAAGGGGAGGGAGGCTTCATGTTCCTGCCAAAGGCAGGAGAGCAGGAGCTGAGAAAACGCAGGACTCGGCTGGCGGTCAGGTACGTTTTTTATTTTATTAGTAAATTAACCTCCCCTCCCTCCCCACGTGACCACCCGCGATTAATGCCAGCTACTACTGCACAAAGCGCATTGTTGCTTCATATTTGAGCATAAACTCAGAACAAATTATTCCAAGTGGAGATTGCGTTTACCATCGCGAAATCCACCAAAATGCAACCTGTGGCTTCGAAGAAATGCTATTTATTAAAGAACTCCAGAAAAAATGCTACTCATTAAAATGGACTGCTGTGTGCATTCCTAAAAGAGGTGGTATAATAGGCAACAATGGGGTTTTCCTGTATTTTGGGGAAATAAATATACCAGTGCACGTGAAGTGCAGTTTTAGAGACATGGACGGGACAATAGATCACCCACCATGTTGTGGATGGCCTACCACGATGAAGAGCTGGGAGAGGAACAGAGGGCAAGTGTCCCAGAATGCGCAGCCAGAGCCTGGGCGGGGTTAGTGTCAAAGGCTTGAGTTCAATAAAAATTTCATGATGTCCCCCAACGCTCACATGTGCACCGGATGTACCATAGAAGCAGAGCATACGGGTCCTGTGTCTACCTTGCTCCCTGCCCGTGCCACCCAACTGTCAGTTCCTTACTGGTGCAAGGCAGGCGAGGAAACCAGGGAGGGTAATGAATGCATGCTTCTCATGTTCATTTGCCTCGCCATTGAAGAACATTTTGTGCATGGCGTGTTTGTGCAGGTGCAGGAATACATTGCTGATGTGACCCCACAAACCAGATTTTGTGAAAACATAAATGCAGTGGGAAACAGGCTATACACTAAATGGACTCGTTTTCAATTCACAAGAACATTTCTATCCACAAAAAAACAAGCATTGGCAGAGCAATAGGTCTCACCCACCCTATATCTATTGGCTTTCTCAGCGTTTTCATAGCCATGTTGCGCAGTTAGAAGAGTAGATTTTCTAAAAGTGCTATGACCCAGTCAACGCTGGCTGCGCTATAACGCGTTAAAAAAATATCTTTTTTCCAGTTTTGTATAGGGCAGCTCGCATAGAAATGTGGTCATTTCACTACTAGAAGTCCATGCATTTGCAATGCCAGATATTGCAAAATCATTCTAAGAACTCCGCCGATTTCCATCTTCTCAAGCATTTCGAAATCAGAAAAAATACTTAGGATGTGGTGAAATAGAGTGCATCCGACCAAAAGCTGTAAATAGCTCTTAGATAACTATTTGTGTAAAAATAACACAGCAGTAATGCCATCCCTAAATGTTGATCTATTATGGCTTCATTTTCAATTTTAACATTATTGTACGTATTTGGACATATAAATAGTGCACTAACTAAAAATAACCGTGCAGAATGTAAGGGCTCCACTTACTACCTCTTAAGTGAGGGTTTCTAAATCGACTATACATTATGATAAAAATGTATTAGCATTTAATAAATTTCATTTCGCGTACACGAAATGAAAAGTTATTTCGTAGTTATTGATATCAAAACCATTACAAAGCAGTGCCCTGGACAGGACCAAGTAGAGCATAAATCCCTAAAGCGAGATTGGAATTAAACAATCTAACACACCAATCTCCGGCTGGGAAGACAGGAATTGGAAACACTGGTAAAGCGCTCTGTTAGGGTATTTTAACTCTTTCCTGGTCATTCGTAATGCTGCACACATGCTCACTGCCAGTGCCTAGAAGTGAGCGAATGGCGGTCTGCTTTGTTAATGACTAGACTTATTTTACAGTGCGCCATCCGGCCTCCTTCCATTTCTGAACTCTGTAATTAGCAGTTGTGGTGTTATTGTACACTCGGATAATGAAACACAGCAAAATAAGTGCATGTTGCAAATCTATTCGTCTGTACTCCTTCGAACAACACAACTGACTGTGTTAAAAAACGGAAGGGGCATGGGCTGCATATGCATTGTATGGATGATTATAGAAAAACTGGTAAACGGTAATTTGACCGATTTTTGGGACACTCATAGCCACCTGCACTAGAGGCAAATGGGCATTTGACCAGGGTGCAGTACAGAGAAAGCTGTTACTGGCGTCAGAGGACGGCAAGAAGACACTAGTTGAGGGGGGATCCGTTGCGCTCATTCTTCTTGACTTGAGCGCAGCCTTGGATACTGTCTCCCATGCTATCCTCCGACATAGGCTGGAGATTACACGTGTCACTGGAAGGGCATTAAAATGGTTGGCCTTGTTCCTTGACAGTGGAAGTTTCCAGGTCAGTGAAAGGTCTTGTCTGTCGAGGTTGATCAGATCAGATGTGGAGTGCCACACAGCTCATCTTTGAGCCCCACGTTCTTTAGCATGTACGTCCGCCCTTAGCAGACATCTGCTCATTTGGTCTTACTATGGTGTCGTATGCGGATGACACCCAGATTGTCGTGTCCTTGTCACCCAATACTAGCTTAACATCGGAGACACTGTCTATCTGTTTGGAGCAGGTGAACAAGTGGATGGCAACTAGCTGTCTTAAACTGAAAGGTGAAAAACGGGGATCATGGCCATTGGAAACAATCCATCTCTCTGGGACTATGTCCTCTGGCCCTCATGCCTGGATGATCGCCCTTCCCTTAAGATGGAAGTGAAAAGCCAGGGAGTATTAATGGATAAAGGTCTGACCATGGCCTCCCAGGCAAAGAAAATGGCAGGTACATATTTCAGTCTCCTGAGAGGTCTCCGATAGATGCCTAAATGGCATCCAGTGAAAACTCAGAGAATAGTGGTATAAAGCTGGTACTTTCATGCCTAGATTATGGCAATTCTCTCTACCTAGGCAGCCCTGTCTATGTCATCTGGAAGCTGCAAGTTATTCAAAATGCTGTAGACTAAGTACTACAAGGCCTTCCCAAAACGCAATTTTCTCATTTTGCTCTAGTTAGCCTCCACTGGTTGCCAGTAAGAAAGAGAACTGAATTCAAAGACTTGTGCCTTAGTCATCTCATCAACCCGTATAGTAATTCAAGACAGCTAGGATCCAACAAATGCTCTCTCCTGGCTATCCCCAGAATTAAAAGAGTGAGAAGTGGGGGCAGATTTGCCTATTCAGCGTCGAAGCTCTGGAATTCACTTCCTATTCACCTTAGAACTAACAGCAACCGGCGAATATTTTTAGGAAGCATCTAAAGACACAACTTTTCGTGTAATCAGTGCATTCATTCCCTCATGAATCCTATCAGAGTTGGGAAACCCGTTTCTGGGTAGCTATGCTCTCTACAAGAAACTGCAACATAACATAACGTTGTTTAGAAAAAAGAGAATGACGCAGCCAGCGCTGGATGCGTCACCACGTTTTTTTTCTTACGGCAGGTGTTGGGGTGATTAAGCGTAAAAAGAATAGGGAATGGCCCAACTATCCAAGGGACAGGGTACCAAGTCACAAGTAAAATCAATTATTCCTCACCATTGCATTGAGGTCCCCTTGTACGGAAAACCCTGAAGAACGGCAACAGCAATGGAATGCTGTTGCCGTTCTTCAGGGTTTTCCGTACAGGGGGACCTCATTGCAATGGTGAGGAATAATTGATTTTCCCGATAACTGGATCACCACACATCAATAGGTGGGACCAGAGAGAAGACGTGGAGCTTTATAGCACGCAGATTTCAGACTACGTGTGGGTCCATATTGACTGACCGGCAATACAGAATTCTGTCCAACTGAAGGTCAAAAATTCTCTAGAAAGAACTCTACTTACCATATCTATGAGAGGTTCGAGGATGGCATTTTTTATATCGATGGTTGCCACATCTTAAGAACGCACCATGAACAAATTCTGAAGATTATAGTACAGCGACCTATTCTTGGCGCCATTTGATTTTATGATACACAGGATAACATATTGACTGTGAAAGAGACATATATTGAAAATAGTCTTGATAAAGGTGGTGCCTACAGAGCGACTCACCGAAACGCGTCAACGCTAACGTGCAAAGTTAAATTCAAGGAACTACTTTGTCAGCACTTGTTCATTTAACTCTGACTAGTTGCAAAGATTCTAAAGAATTAACATCCTGATGAGTCAGGTTAACATCACAGGTTCTTTTGTCTCTTCTTATGTTTACAGTGTATAATTGTGTATAATGCTGTACATGTTTTTATTGTTTTAGTAGGATATGATTATATATATATGAATTGAATTGTGGTATTTTATTGTTTTATGAATTGATGAAAAATAAATTTGTAATTTGAGCTAATCACGTTGTTGTATGACTCCACAACAAAGAGGCATTTACATTTATAACCATTGGATTTTCTTTGTGTTGACTGTAAGTACAAGAATGCAGTAAAGTGTGCATGAGTAGATTCGAGTGAGAGTTTCTTTAACAATTCCAAGAGAATTACGAATTTTTACTTGGGGGTGATAAAGCAACATGAATAACGGGTGGGTGGGGATTATAACGCAACACAAATAACAGGCAGTTGTGGGTGATAAAGCAACACGAATATCCAGCTGGTGGAGGGCTAAAGCAATACGAGTAACGAGCGGGGGTACGGGCTAAAACAACACGGACAACTGAAATAGTAGCTGAATCACAACGCAAAAAATGGAACAACACAAATCCATTAAATCAACCAGTACTTGGTCCATGCTCCAAACTAAAGAAGAGGGAATTACATTGGCAACCGCTGGCCAAAAAGGAGGCAGCAAATACAAATGACAATTAAGCCAACGAATAGTAAACAATGGGCAAGCTATTAGCCCCTAACAGTAAAGAAGACCCCCTCAAGCAACAGCGCTTACGCTGTCAGCAGGTACGACGTAAAAACCATTCTTGAATATAGCTGCTTATTGCCTTAAGGCTTATATTTACTTTTTAATTTCATGTGCTTTGTGTAATACCAAGATGTCCCTTTTCAGTTACCTCTTTGCACACAAAGAAATACAAATATCCGATGAAAATTGCATTCGTCTGGAAGCATGCGTTTCATTCACTCGTTTTACTCCCTTTTCCACTTATTAATTTTGAGCTTTGCTGCCTAGGGCATGGTGTGAAATAAATGACTGTGAAACAAACATACAATATTACCTTATGGAAATCTTATACATGCACAAATACGGTTGTGCATAGAATTTGTGCTCTACAGAGGTGCTGATATTGCAGTTCATAATGAGGTACATCTAAACATCTTTGGGATACAGCATAATGTTTGTCTCCTTTCCAAGCGACTGCAAAAGACTATCTAGGCCAATCCCATTCATATTGTTATTTCTTGTGCTGCATACGTCATCAGGCAGGTATTTGTGATAAATAAATATACCTCATTTCCTTCTCTGCTGCTGAAACTACAGAAGCACGATGGCATTTGTGTGTGCTGCTTTGCTAGGAACAATTATAGTTTGTTTTTCCCAGGGCGGTTCTACAGACAGGCATGCAAGGTGAGGAAATTACTGGTATAACAACTTACAACAACCTCATCTCGAGCGTACATCACCCGGGGCCTCTGGGGAGAAGGATGGAGCCAAGCAGATGCTAGATTCTGATTCATTACAAAAATTCCGCAGGGCTGTTAATAAGTCTCAATATTCGTCTATGTCGCTGCCTTCTATGTAGTGTCTGCCTGAAGCAGCCAGCCACACAGATGAGAGAAGCGCTGACCTGCTTCCAGGGGACTAGGATGCGCCCCCCTCACTCCCCCTCCCCCGCCAACAAGTCCTATCTTCAGTCATAACATGGACTCCAGTGGACTATACCAGCAGCTCCCAGACCCTGTAGTGAACTCAACACGCTTCAAAGCCTCTGTAATTATTTATATTAAACAATTTGCCTACGTCATTTAACACAATGTTCTACTAGTGTTATATTTTTTCATACTGTTGCTTTTTTTTTATAATGGCAACACACAAATCACAACAGTGCATCGCTGTTGCCTCACTATTATGACTGCCACTCTCAGCAGTAACAACGATCCACTCCCATAACTGCAATACACAACACATGCTAGTATACAACTGTTCTTAACTCGTACAGCTGGCACTCTCACTTGCATACCACATTATTCTGACCCCTACACCCACACAATGCATGCCTGTACACTGCAGCATACTCTTGGGTACAGCTGTCGCTCTCACCAGTATCCGAACCCCGCTCTCACCACTACAAAACACAAAGCGCCAGTTGATCGTAGTATCCTCAATGGTAAAAACGCAACTCTCACCACTACAAAACACAAGGCGCCAGCTCATCATAGTATCCTCAATGGTACAAATGCCACTCTCACCACGTGAGAATACGCTGCGACGTATTCGGAAGGAGGCGCGCTACCCCCATGCGCTACGGGATTCCAGTCGTCGGGGGACTTCATAGGAATCTGGGCCCCTTGTCTACTACCGTTGGCTGGACTATCGTTTCCAGTCTGTTATTATCTGTGGGATACCTATTTCCTCGATCCGTAGTTTTCTTCCACCTGGAGACACATTCAGGAGTCTGGGCCTGAACTTAAACCTCATAGGTCGAACCATCGCTGTCAACATCTTACTCTGTTTAGGATCTATCTTATCACGAGTCTAATTCAGTCCTCCAGTGAAGTACAATTCTCAATACGTGTACCGCCAATTTATTTACCTGTTTGAAGATAAGGATATTCTTTAAAGATTCAATACTAGGATGTGAAGCGGCAGCCCGGATTTCATTTCATTATGCAATTTTAATCAATTTAAATAATTCTTTGAAATTGAACTCTCTGGTATACTTCTGATGTTTTGAGAAGATACTGAAGAAACTGCATTTATCCACTTGCGCCCTGACGAAGGATTGGTGGATATCGGTCCTGTTCCGAAACGCGCGTCTGCACTTCTTTTCGGTTTTCTTTTTGCTTCTTCCTTGTTTGTTTGATCTTTTGTATATATATGAATGTTAATTTTTTGTAATTATTCTGTGTTCTCTGTATATATTGTCGAATGGCATGATTGATGATGGTTTGGATGGGTGTGATTGGTGTTTGTATTGAAGTTTTGAGAGGGAATCTTCACATATGTTTTGAAAAGTAAATAGAATATATATGTATTGATCTCTTTATTGCTTTTGGATTTATGAATGAATACTTCAGAAAATGAAATAAATAATAATAAATAGACATATGTTTTTCAAATAAATACTCTCAGTGTGGGACAATGATGAGGTTTTGAACCAAAGATTAGAGTGTTTACCTTATTATATATTTTGCTCTAGGGGAGGTTTCTTTGTTCTTGATTAGAAATGCCACTCTCACCACTACAAAACACAACGCGCCAGCTCATCGTAGTATCCTCAATGGTACAAATGCCACTCTCACCACTACAAAATACAACGCACCAGCTCATCGTAGTATCCTCAATGGTACAATGCCATTCTCACCACTACAAAACACAACATGCCAGCTCATCGTAGTATCCTCAATGGTACAAATGTGACTCTAACCACTACAAAACACAGCTCTCCATTTCATCGCAGTATCCTCAATGGTACAAATGTCACTCTCACCACCACAAAACACAAGGCGCCAGTTCATCGTAGTGTCATCAATGGTACAAATGCCACTCTAACCACTACAGCACACAAAGCTTACCAGTACATTGTGGGGTTCTCATAAGTTACTACTGACACTCTTACCTTTACAAACAACAGTCAATTAATCCCGGTACATGACAGCATTCCCACTAGTAAAATTGGCATTTTCACCAATATGAAACTGTCACTGTCACTACTACAATACACTCTGAAGATCAGTATACTGCAGCACTGTTATTAGGATTAGAGCTGTTCTTATAAGTACCAAACAATACTCTCACCATTACAACATAGAATGCATGCCAGTACATCACATTAGTTTCACTAATGCAATGACCACTCATGCAAGTGCAAAACACCACTCTGACCACTACAACACACAATGCAGGTCAGTACCTCACCGTACTCTCACTAGTATAACTGCAACCCTCATCAATTAGCAACCACTACTCTCACCACTACAACACACAGAAAACACTGATTCTTGACTGTACTCTCAAAAATAGAAGTGACCCTTCGAACAATACAACACACTGCTCTCACCACTACAGCACACAGTGCACTTCAGTACATTGCAGCACCTCACAAGTACAACTGCCACAATCATGAATACCAAACACCACGCTTACAACACGCAATGTACACCAGTACTGTGCAGCACTCTCACTAGTGCAACTAACACTCTCACCAATAATAAAACATCACTCTCACACAATCATATCAATATAATGTTGCGCTCACTAGTACAAATGATACTGTCGACAGCAAAGAAGACACCACTCACACCCCTGTATCACAGAATGCAAGTCAATACATTGCAACTCTCTCACTAGGGCAAGTGGCACTATTACCAGTACAGCACAGCACTTATGTGAGCACAACACCTTGGTCTCCCCAATATATGGTTTGACTCTCATTAGCAAACCACCCACTCCTCTCCTCAAAGATCTCAGAGGTTCAATTCAGATAAAAGCAGAAGGCTGTGAGGAGACCAAGTCATAACTTTGCACTGAACATAGTAATTAATTAGAATTCATCAATTTTACGGGCTACTCCTTTGCTTGGGTTCCCTGTGCCGGGAAGGCCGCCTTGTGAGTGGCCACCAACCGGAGAAGGGAGGAGGCTGGTATCTCTTGTATGGGACCAGTAACGGCTGGTAGGGAATGAGGGTGGAGGGGCAGGGAGGAATAGGGGACTGACGGATGAGAAAAAAACACTTACCTCTTCTGCCAGCTGAGTCTCTCCTCCGCTTCTCGACTAGTCCCGGAACCAGGAAGCACCAAGGCTCCCCAAAGCCAATCACAACGCTGCAATGCAAGGTGCTCAGATGGGGACTGGGGGCCTGGGCATGTTCCCCACCAGGCTGTGTAATGCAGCCTGGTGGGGAACATGCAAAGTTTGCATGACTGTTTGGCCAGGCCAAGATGGCCAGCCAAGCAGTCATGCCCACTTGGAGTGTGCAAACCCCTCCTCCCCCTGTGCCTCACGCCCAGCTCGCCCTAACCCAGCCCCGAACCTGTAAAAAATTAAATGATAATAACTATGTTATTATCATGTAATTTTTCCTGCTCAAAGAACAGTGGGGCGATGCTCCTATGCCTTAGCGGAGGAGCCGCCTCTGTATGGGACACCTTCATGCCAATGGGCAACGTCTGCCGTTTGAGGCTCTGGTGGAACAATGTGCCCATCCCGAGGTACAGTTTCTCCTTTATGCTTCCCTCTGGGTGGTGCTGGAAGACACGTGGGGAGCGCAGGGCTCTGAACCTGACACACATCACCTTCTGCAAAAGTGCTCCACACCATGGTGAGGGCTGTTGGTTAATTACCTGGCTTCCGAAGGCCATCCTTGCGCACATGCAGATTTCACTGCAGCCAGTGAAGGGGGTTTGGAGGAGGAGTTTGGCAGACCACTACGGGATGAGGAGTGGGAAGAGGCACTAGCATTTCCGAGGAGAGTGTCTCTTAATGCTCGCCTCAAATTCACCCCGTTTTAACCGCATCCGTGCGGCGTGAATTTCCCGCCCATGCTGACTCCGCCTTGCGCGGGCGGAGTCATGACGGATCGGTTCCGTCATCAGCACAGCTCAGCCGATGGTGATGACGGAACCGTTCTGTCATCAGCATCGAAGGGGTTAAATCCTGCATTGGCATATCTTTCCCCTAAGCAAATCGCCTGAATATTTCCCAGTGCCTCCGACTTGTGCCCTAGATGTTGCACTCAGGCAGCTGATCTGAAACACATCATATGGGACTCACTGCATACACTTGCAGCCTTCTTGGCCCTCCCTCCTCATGCAACTGGAGCACCGCACAAGCATCCTGGGAGGTGAGCGCCTTGGGCATTTATCCCAGACCACGGAACTGTATGGGTGCAACTGGTTTCCTTCATTTAGCTCTTATATTGGCAAAGAAAGATGTCACATCCATATGGAAGTCTCTCCTTCCTCCGACCTCGGCTCAGTGCCTGGCGCTGTTCACCCGGTGGGTGAAGGCTGAGGCCGTGGCGCTGCTTAGGGAGGGCACGTGAGGTATTACCCAGCGCCCATTGGCCCCGGACTGGGAGGCCTTGCTCTCTAAATGAATAGATCAGCAGTAGGGGTCCTCCTCAGATTCGGATACATTTTCCACGGGAGGACTCTTCCCCCCACCTTATAGCGCCTACCCCCTTTCTGCCTAACATGTGATCATCACAGATGTTGCAGCCGCAACACTTGGCCTTTCCCAGTACTCCCTCTTCCCCGTCCTCCCATGCGCCCTGTCTGGCCTGCCATGCCATTCTTCATAGCCTGCAAGACCCCCCGACCCATTAACGTGATACCTCCACTTGCCTGGGGTGGTGACGCTCCTTGAGTTTATTGTTTGAGCTGTGTTTGACCGCTGCCACTGCATGCCTGTCACCATATGCCATTACCAGTTTGTAAAACCTTTGGCGAAAACCTCAATAAAAATACGTGTTTCAAAATAAAAATAAAAATAGAATGAATCTTTTGTGGAAAAGTGGTGCAGAGCTGTATCAATATCTCATTTGTAATTATATTTTAATTGTTTTCTTCTGCCGGTGGTGTCTTAATGACTCCAACCTTGGGTTGTGCCACAAACAATCATCTCATCATGAGAAGAGAGAGAGAGCTGAAGGCGGAATCTGCAAGGAGGCATCAGACAGCACACCTGGCAGGCCCCGCCTCCTGTCTGCAGGGTGTGGCGTAGAGATTTGGTGGACACTGGCCGCAGTCCTGCCAGGGGCGGCCTTAGGCATGTGCAAGCTGTGCACCTGCACATGGCCACCAAACCCCAGGGGCCTCCACGCCACTATATATCCTTAATATAATAATCCTCTGTGGATTGATACATATTTGCGTGGTGGCCCCTGGCAGGGATTTGGCGGCCTCCGGCTCTGTTCCACTCCCTAACACCCTGACCCCCAATCCCTCTCCTGATCTCCGGGGGGGGCTCTGCCCCACCCGAACCCCCTCTTCCGGGGCCCCCTACCTACACTCCCTGCCCAGGGCCACCATGAGCCTACAGCCGCCCCTGGTCCTGCCTTACTGCTGCAGCCTTTGGAGAACCTAACCTAACCTAAAACCTAGAACCTAACCTAAGTTTCTAAAGCCCTTTCCAGTCTCACTTGTGGCTTTTCCAGTCTCACTTGTGGCACCCAGGTATCATCTGGGACTGGGAGTGATGTAAGTGTACAATGACGTTCAGTCGTCGAGATGTGGGAATTCGGCTCAAAAGTCATACCTCACAGTCGCAACCGTCGATGATAAAAGCTCAGTTATTGTCCTCCAGAGGCAAGTAGGCTTGTCAGTTCTGAACTCTTCAAGGCTCGATTTCCATGGGATTTGATCCAAGTATATTTAACTCCTCAGCTCTCCTCCATGGAGCAGGCCTGATGGGGACTCCAGTAGAGCTCGATTAGGCTGGGATCCAGGGCTTTCAGCAACAGCCTGCCCCCTTCTGGTGTGGGGAGCAAAGAGCAGCTGAATGAAAAGAGAGCAGAACAGCGAACGCCAAACAAGACGAGGAGAAAGGCTGTGCCTGGTCAAGTCGAACTGTGGGCCGGTGAGAAGAGGAATGGAGGTGACAGAATGGCGAGGATGCGGAAAATTGTTTTTTTTTTACAGCAAATGCCACACGCAGTGTTCATTGCAAATTGAGGACCAGGTCCAAGGCTGCAGAGCGTTTTATATAATTGTGGATCTGCCAAACTTTCCATATGATGCACTGTTTCCTCCAAAATGTGCAGATTCAAATTACAAAACTAGATTTCACATCAAATGTCTCCAAGGATGAACATAGATTTTCGTTGTTTCAGAGACTATGCAAGCTATCGATTACTGCATTTTTGGCATAACGGACGTGAGAATTTTGCCACAATGTAGATAATATCCACCCTCCTTCCCAAAGGGTACTAATAGAGACTCACGGATCCTGACGAAAACCACTGTATTCTGTATGTGCCAGAAACTAGTTGTACATATTTAGGAATTGAGAACAAACAAAACGAACAACCGGCCAGGGTCTAGCACAACCTATACACAAGTACCAGGATACATTTTTCAAGAAAGGGTGCAACACACTTCCCACACCCGTCGTCCCAAGGTGCTACTTTGGTCAATATGTTCATAGAAAAATGGAAGGCGCACTCGTTGTAATCAGACACTGGAGCGTTGAGTCCATAGAAAAAAGTTCTTTATTTCGGTAATTCTTTACCAAGATTGACACACAGCCAAAGCGTTTCGTTCCATGTTGGAACTTTGTCAGGGCTGCAAACAACATAAAGACACATATATAGGTCTAACCATATATGATAATTATTACAAAAATATTTCCTGTACATAGCATAACGAAAAAACAATAAGCACAAGACACAGAAAGGCCCATTTAAAATTACAACAAAAAAGACCTGTAGACACAACAGTTTGTACATTATGAATAAGGGGGGGGGAACATGCATATACATACAATTCAACATATACATTAAAACCACATCTTTTCAAAAATGACATTATTCATTTATATACAAAGTTCATTGGCAGAACCGACAATGCGTACATTGTTAAAAATAATTGCGGTCCTATAAGGTGCAAAAGACCATAGTCCCTATATTCACTTCTACCTATCATTAGAGTAGGAAGAAGTAGAAAACAGCCCATATGCGGTTATTTGTTTCAAACCGTGTTTTTCTGCACTGCTCTTGTTTTTAATTAGGAAAAGGGCAAGCTTTAATAAAATGTGTCCTTCCCTTTTGACCCTTTATCCTATTTTAACTCACCACTTATGATTGTTTGTTGCACTGCACTTGGTCCCATCCTTATCAAGATCACATGGTCTGAGAGTGACTGAGGGTCGGAACCCAACTCTGCCTGCGGGTATGGTATTTTGTCTCAATGATCTAGAGACACACCATCCCAGATGGATAACCAAGTGATATAATTGATCATTACAAGACTTTGATGGGAATCCAAGGGACATCTATGGGTTTCACCTACTTTCACTGATGGTCCGGTGTTCTGTGTTAATGTTCTACTCCGACGATTAGACCACTTTGTCTATTGGTCATCAAGGCACCTAGAGAGGCATGAATGACCATTGATTGAGGTTTCTTTATATCCTCTTGTTTAGACCCCTGGGTTTCTTTGCTGTGAATAACTGATATCTTAAACAGAAGCACCTCGGCTTCCTTGTCTAATGTGGAGTCTTTAAATGATGCTTTTAGGTAGTTTCTTAAATTATTGACAGTCCTCCACCCTTTTTGCCCAGCGATCTCTTCTGGTTATTGCAATCCCTGTGGAACTGCTGTCACCAGATCAGGACCTGATGCTTCGTCTGCCCAGGTTTCTGTGACAAATATGAGGTCCTGGGCATGGGCGTCAACGAATTGACTGAATTCGAATTGATGTTTAATTAATGAACGTGCATTTACTAGTGAACATGACAATTCTTGGGATGGTTTTGATATCTTATGCGCATTATTGTGCATCATAATGCTTCGCTGCTGTGTTTTTAAGCAGAATGAACGGACTCACTTGCAGCCCCTTTGCTTTAGAGGTACTGGTGGTTGAGGCAGCCTAGTATTAAGCGCTCCACTGTCCATTACAGGAACTTGCTGCCATGCTAGCGCCTGCTGGAGTAACGAGCCACGCACAGAGAGTATGCCCATGTGCAGAGTGCTAGATGTTAGCCCCACCGCTCCCGTGAATGATCCTCTCACCGCTCTGGTTCTGCTAATGGATCAAGCATTAAGAGGATCAAAACGAGCAAATTATTTTTACATCCCATATCAACATTTTAAAAATAAAGCTCTATGCTTAAAAGAAAGTGAAAACCAAAATGACAACACATAATGTAAAAAAAATTGGCAATCAGGACAATAAACAGGAACGGAGCGACATTTGTCACAGCAAATGTAACGTTAACCAGGAATGGAGCAACTCAAAACTCAAGCATTCGTGCCAAATGTGGTAAATCTGACAATAAGCAGGGACGGAGCTCGGAGCAACATCTGTCCCAGCAAATGTGATGTTAAACAGGAATGGAGAGACTGAAAATACGTGCGCTCATGTTATGGGCAGAAACCAACAAAAACAAGGAGGGGTGGAGAGAAGCATACTGAAGAGAGAGAGAGCAACACCATATTTAGCTTCAACACACAAAAACAAAATGTACATTTCAAAAACTTTACATGCAGCTACAGTGCCCTAGTTTCTTGTTTTTATGGCCTGTAGGCAATTATGGAGTGGGGCACTGGGGAGAACTATTGGGAAGAGATTGGTCCAGGGCACAAGTCGTAAATAAAGAAGTGGGGGGACGCTGTCACTAGAAGTGATGTCACGTCAGGAAGTGACGTCACGAAAGGTGCCGAGCTCCTCGTCCCAGAGAGGCCAAAGAGTGAAGTACAGCTGATTGGCAGGGGGGATGTCGTCCCCCCGGTAAAATAAGTGGGGGGACGCCGTCCACCCGCGTGGTACCCCGACTCGAGCCCTGGATTGGTCCCTGTGCCTGCTGGAGAGCGGTGTCACGCACAGAGAGTATGCGAATGCGCAGTGTGACAGGCGTTAGTCCTGCCCCTCCTGAGAATGATCCTCTCAGGCTCTCTGGTTCTGCTAATGGTTTGAGAGTTATGAGGATCAAAATGAGCAAAGGATTTTTACATCACATGCTAATATTTTAAAAATAAAACTTTATGCTTAAAAGAAAGTAAAACCCCAAATGACAACAAATAATGTAAAAAAATTGGCACATGTAACGATAAACAGGAACGGTGCTCTGAGTGGCATTTGTCACAGCGAATGTGGCGATAAACAGGAACGGAGCGACTCAAAACTTGAGCGCTTGTGTCAAATGTGGTAAATGTGACGAAAACAGGAACGGAGCTCGGAGCGACATCTGTCACAGCAAATGTGATGATAAACAAGAACGGAGTGACTGAAATACGTGCGCTCGTCAGAAACCAACAAAAAACAAGGCGAGAGAGAACACCACCATATTTAACTTCAACAACACATGAAAATCAAATGTAAATGTCAAAAACTTTACACGCAGCTCCAGTGCCTTGGTTTCTTGGGTTATGGCGTGTAGGTAATTATGGAGTGGGGCGATCAGGAGAGATATCGGGCAGAGAGTGGCCAGTAAGGAATGAGCTGACCAGCGGACAAGTATAACCGATTCACCATAAAAATACAAGGGTTTCCGAAAGGCACGCAAAGGAATGAATGAAAAGTGATGGGCATGCTCTAAGCCTACAGATACAACATGTCTTGAAGAAACATGGCATGTGCTGTCTAGGCCAGACCTAAAAATGGGTACCTTCCTTCCAAGAAACTCAAGTGGGTACTTATCTTTTCTCAGTTTTCAGTTAATTTCAATGCCGCAAAAGCAAACAAACTTTTGTTGTAAACTTGATACTCATTTCACCTCCTGAAATACACTTTATGACTGTGCAGTATGATTGGCAGGTTGGTTACAACATACGGGGCAGGGCTGTGGGGGACAGCCCCAATAGAGTATCTCCAAATGTTAGAGGATGGATTCTTTAAGAGGACAGTCTCCTTTCCTAGCACATTCTCTATGTTTGCCAACTAGAGCTAGGCTAACACTACGTGACCCAACACAGACTATGATAAAAAAAAACTGCCTGTCACTGGACAATGTACATAAAATTATCTGGTTGCAGTACGTCAAAGCTATGCTGATGTCGTTAGGACTAACAGAAATATTCCCAAATCCGAGTTCTTGCTCCAAATGACCAAAAAAGAGACTAAAGGCAATATTTTTAACAAAGGCAGAAGACGACAGAAAGGAAAAGTACCACACAACGTCTTTTGTAATGTTGTACCCACTGACCATGTCCCCAATGAAGGGCAAGTATTCGTACTTAAAAAGAGTCAGAAACTCACAGAACAAATTCATTCTTCTAAGATTTCTCACAAACCTAATTCCTTTGATGCTGGGCTGTCCAGCTAAAAGGTATTCATTTAAAGACTTGATACCTTGCCCATGTGATAATTTTTCGGAACAATCTGACCTTCATGTATTTTTCGTCTGCCACTTTTATAAAGCACAAAGAGCCAGATACATTTTACCCCTTTTAAGATGATGTAATTTTTTACAATGCCGCCCTGCTTTGTATTTCTTGAAAAAGCTTAATGACCCCTTTGTCTGCTTTTCTGTAGCTTCATATCTTTGGGCTTGCAGGCGAAGGAGGCAATTTATTAATTGAGAATTGTGGAATGGTCAAAAGGTCATTTAACTGATTTTACTTATCACTTAGTAGTCTAGGGTGTTAATAAAAAAGGGCACCAAGTAGGGTTTTTTTCTAAATTCTATAACTGATAACTGTAAAAGCTTTTTAATGTGGTTTTCATTGCTCTTATGAGTCTGGTAGTTGTTTATCTGCAACCAATTTATAGCCATTTATACCTTGGGGATCATGCTGACAATGGAGATATTTGAATTTGCACTGTGTTCACTACTATGGTTAGCGGCACTAATTAAGTAAATTCCGTTTGTCGAAGAATAGCCAGACCTGAAGTCCTGCTGTCTAAGGTTTGTAATATATACGTTGTATTTTAATCCCTCACTGTATTTTATTGACCGGTAATGTACTGTGTATTTTAACCCGTTGCTGTATTTTAATATGTATTGTACTTCCATTATCCTTGTCGCCTAACTGGATCGAATAAAGTTACTTGGATGATTGATTAATTGGCAGGTCTCTTGCTGAACAAAACTTTGCCCTGTTCAACCCTCCTAGAAGAGCATGGGGCCCGATTCACAGAACTAACTTAAGACAAAATCCTAAACTTACTACTTTTGGTATTCACAGAAGTTAGGATTTTGTCTTAAGTTTGTCTTAAGACAGACTTAAGACAAAATCCTAACTTAAGTCTGTCTTAAGTCTGTCTTAAGACAAACTTAAGACAAAATCCTAACTTCTGTGAATACCAAAAGTAGTAAGTTTAGGATTTTGTCTTAAGTTAGTTCTGTGAATCGGGCCCAGTGTCTCTCGAGAATGGAAAGGGCTATCAGAGTGATATGCAGTAACATCTGAAGGGACAGCATAGACACGTTTTACAGGTTTTCTTTGAACAGCTCTTGAACATAATCCAATTAGAAAGGCTTTTATCTTGCATTCAGAGGAAATAGGCCTGTCTAGGGACTTAACTACAGGTTGCTAAAGGGTTCTCGCGTCCAGGCATCATTAGTAGAACCTAAGCTAACTCCCTTATTCCCCATAACTGAGAAGTCAGAACCCCAAACCCCATGTAATTGTGTGGGGAATAGAACAAATGTAAAAACATTAAAATCTGAAATACTAAATCATACCAGTAACAGTGATGTCTATATAGATGGGCACTTGCACATACAGAACATTATCAAAATGTGTCGTCCACCCAAGAGATACAAAAAAATATTTTTAAAAATGCTGCTCCAGTTACTATTTCACATATGATGCTGGCTGAAATCAGTAAGGCCCCAAAAAGCTGCTCCACAAACAGAATCCAAACATCACAAAAACCACCAGTTTCAAAAAGGGAACTGAGTTTTGAAACACAACCATGACTGCCAGTGCTCTTTTCCTTTAGTTTCACTAAATTTCGTTTTGTTATGAGGGCTTTACAAACTTAAGACAGAATTCAACTATTCAGTATGGTTGTTTAACAGTCATTCTAAAACAAAATCCTGCTCTGGCTTTCTATGATTGAATCTACACTAGGGTTGTATCTCTTGGACGACCCCCTTGCACAACCTTTCAGACTTCGATGGGTCACCACTGGCATAGGCCTCTGCCAACAGCCCCGCCAGAGTCGCCCGTCCAACTCTCCTGCCAGCAGGTGAGAGCTCCCGAGCAGAGTTTTTCCTACACATGTTGGCCAGTGCTCGTTTTCATTGTAGGGTTTTTTTGCACCTACAATGCATTGCTAGTTCAGGTATAAAGAGGCAAAGAGTGCTGCTTTTCACCCTTCTGACAGAAATACTATATTTCTGTGCATTTCTACAGGGCTTATTGAGTTCTAGAAGTTTCCAGAGAGCCACGATCTTTGACTTGCACAGCCCCACTTTCAGACCTCTCCAAGACTGAGCCAAACACAGCAGAGCCTTGAAGATCAGGTCCGCCAGTGGGCTCCGGGAGGCTCCCTCAAAAGGTCTGAACTGCTTAACAGTGAGCACATTCTTCCTTCTGGGGGATGTACTCACACCTACACGCAACTGCAATATACTCTCATTGGTAAGGCCTCTGCGGCGGTATAACACTCCGGTAATAAACTGAAACCCAATCAGAACACAGCCTTTGCATGAAAATCCTGAAAACACCGAGGCACAATTTCCTTCAGGAACTCTTCACCCGCTATTTAAAGCACTACAGACTCAGGAAGATGATGTAGAAACCTGATACAGTCAATGCACAGAACTACAGATTCCGATTTCTAGCTATAGAGTATGGTGTGCAGCTCCCTTCATCCTAGTCAAGTCAAGTCAAGTCAAGAGATTTATATAGCGCGCTACATACCCATAGGGTCTCAAGGCGCTTGAGGCAGGGTGGGGAGTTACTTGTCGAATATCCAAGTTTTAAGTTGCTTTCTGAATGCTAGGTGGTTCTGAGTAAGGCGAAGGTGAGTGGGAAGTGGTTCCAGGTTTTAGCTGCCAGGTAGGAGAAGGATCTACCTCCCATGGTGGTTTTGTTGATGTGAGGTACAGTGGCAAGGGCTTGGTTGGAGGATCGTAGCTGACGGGAGGGGGTGTAGAAGGACAGTCGTGTGTTGAGGCATTCGGGTCCAAGTTCGTAGAGTGCTTTGTGTGCGTGGGTTAGGAGGCGGAAAGTAATCCTCTTATTTACGGGGAGCCAGTGGAGGTTTTTCAGGTGACCAGAGATGTGGTCTTTACGCGGGATGTCTAGTATGAGCCTGGCTGAAGCGTTCTGGATGCGTTGGAGTTTTTTCTGGAGTTTTGCGGTGGTACCGGCGTATAGGGTGTTTCCTTAGTCCAGGCGGCTCGTGACCAGTGCGTGGGTGACCGTTTTTCTAGTTTCGGTGGGGATCCAGCGAAATGTTTTTTTGAGCATGCGAAGGATGTTGTAGCAAGATGATGAAACGGCGTTGGCTTGTCTGGTCATCGAGAGTGAGGAGTCCAGGATGACGCCCAGGTTCCGTGCGTGGTCCGTCGGGATGGGTGCTTTTCCAAGGGCCTCTGGCCACAAAGAGTCATCCCAGGTGGAGGGGGAGGTGCCTAAGATGAGGACTTCTGTTTTGTCTGAGTTCCGTTTCAGACGGCTGTGCTTCATCCACTCGGCTACTTCTTTCATTCCTTCGTGTAAGTTGGTTTTGGCGGTGTTAGGGTCTTTGGTGAGTGAGAGGATCAGTTGAGTGTCGTCAGCGTAGGAGATGATGTTGAGATTGTGTTGGCGAGCGATGGCCGCAAGGGGGCTCATGTACACGTTGAAGAGGGTGGGGCTGAGTGACGATCCTTGTGGCACGCCACAGATGACTTCAGAGGCCTCTGACTTGAATGGTGGGAGGCGAACTCTCTGGGTTCTTCCGGTGAGGAACGAGGTGATCCATTCCAGTGCTTTTCCTTGGATTCCGACGTTTCTGAGGCGTTGTAGAAGGGTGCTATGACAGACTGTGTCGAAGGCAGCGGAGAGGTCAAGGAGGATGAGGGCGACTGTGTCTCCATTGTCCAGTAGAGTTCGAATGTCGTCTGTTGCTGCGATAAGTGCAGTCGCGGTGCTGTGTTTGGCTCGGAAGCCGGACTGTGAAGAGTCGAGGGATTTGTTGGCTTCGAGGAAGGTGGCGAGCTGGTTGTTGACAGCTTTCTCGATGACTTTGGCCGGGAATGGAAGAAGCGAGATGGGGCGGTAGTTTTTGAGTTCGTGGGGTCAGCTGTGGGTTTTTTCAGAAGGGCGTTGAGTTCTGCGTGTTTCCAGCTTTCCGGGAAGGTGGCGGAGTTGAGGGAGCAGTTGATGACATCTCGGAGGTGTGGTGCTATGATGGAGTCTGCTTTATTGAAGATGTGGTGAGGGCATGGGTCAGTTGGAGATCCTGAGTGGATGGAGTTCATCAGGCGGATGGTGTCCTCAGTGGAGATTGGGTTCCAGTCGTTGAGGATGTTTAAGGGGGGTGAAGGTCCTGCAGAAGGTTGGGTGGGTTGGTCTCCGGGTCGGTTGTCGAAGCTGTTGTGGATGTCTGCGATTTTGTTGTGGAAGAAGGAAGCTAGGGAGTCGCAGAGGGCTTGGGAGGGGGTGATGTCGTTGGAGTTGGCTGATGGGTTGGTAAATTCTTTGACGATGTTGAATAATTCCTTGCTGTTGTGGGCGTTGTTATCTAGTCGGTCTTTGAATGCGGCTTTCTTGGCAGATCGGATTTGTTGGTGGTGTATACGGGTGGCGTTTTTGAAGGCGTCCCTGGTGCTGGTGTTTGGGTCTTTTTTCCAGGCTTTCTCAAGGGAGCGACAGAGTTTCTTCGATTTCTTAAGATCATCGTTAAACCAGGAGGCGTTTTTGCTGCCTAGTTTGAATTGACGTTTTTTCAACGGTGCTAGGATGTCGGCGCTGTTAGATAGCCATTTGGTGAGGTTAATGGCTGCTTGGTCAGGGTTTTGGGAGTGGGCAGGGGGGTTTTGCAGAAGTGATGAGGAGATCTGGTCGATGGTGATTTTGTTCCAGTTTCTTCGCATAGTAGGTTGAGGATGGTTGTGGGTTGTGGTCTTCTTGTAGATAAAGTGAACGCAGCTGTGGTCCGTCCAATGGAGAGCTGTGGTGTGGCTGAAGGAGACATGTTTGCTGGAGGTGAAGATAGGGTTGAGTGTGTGACCTGCAGTGTGGGTGGGGGTAGTGACAAGTTGTTTGAGTCCGAGGTTGGCGAGATTGTCCAGAAGGGTGGTGGTGCTGCTGTCATTGTTCTTTTCCAGGTGAAAATTGAGGTCTCCCAATAGAATGTAGTCCTCGGAGGGAAGGGCGTGTGGGATGACAAAGTCAGTGATGTCGTCCCTGAATTGTGCACGTGGTCCTGGAGGCCGGTAGAGGAGGGTGCCTCTGAGTGTGGTCTTGGGGTCGGTGTGGATCTGGAAGTGGAGGTGTTCGGCGATGGCAAGGTTGGCGTCAGAGCTGGTTGAGATGCGGATGGAATTCTTATGGACGATAGCGATGCCTCCTCCTGTTTGCTTGATGCGGTCTTTACGGATGATCTTGTATCCTTCCGGGATGGCAATGGTGATATCTGGGGCTGAAGAGGCATTCATCCATGTTTCTGTTAGGAAGGCGACGTCTGGTGAGATGGTGTCTAGTAGATTCCAGAGGTCGATGGCGTGTCTGTGGACCGATCGGGTGTTGAGCAGGATGCATTTAAGGTGGTTGGTGTCCGGTCTCTGTATGGTGGTGGTGGATGTGGAATTGGTTTTGGTGCCGTCGAACTTGCAGGAGTTGCAAGAGAAGGGTCCATGGGTGTGTCCGGGAGCGGCTAGGGCGCAGTTGGGGGAACGGCCGGGATTAAGGGCTAGGAGGGTGGTGGCATCGTAGGTGATGCGAGTGGGCTGGGCATAACGGGAACCAGGGGGTCTGGCGCTGGGCGCGGGCTTGGCGCGGACGGGCGTAGACGGGCTTACCTTTGGCGCACCTTCGGCGCGGCCGCAGCGCGTGGACGCTGCGCGTTGGGACATCAGGCATAAATGAAGTGTGGAGGGGGCGGAGCGTGGGAGGGTCAGCTGGGAGGCGGGGTCTGGGAGGAGTCACGGTAAAAGTAAAACAAACTGAAATGGCCGCCCGGTGAGAAATCGAAACTGGGGCACAGCCGGAGTTTCAGTCAATGAAACTTGCAACAAAGTATACAGAGAGACGCTTCAGTAATAGTTACATCCGCCGCTATGCAGTTAATCACAATGAAGCAATGTGAGCAGGAACGATACTAAGCGCACATCAGCTGTGCATTTAAATATAATTAATCAATGTGAACAAAAAACGATACTACGCGCTCATCAGCTGTGAATTTAAATAAATTAATCAGTGTGAGCAAAAACGATACTACGCGCTCATCAGCTGTGAATTTAAATATAATTAATCAATTTGAGCAAAAACGATACCAAGCGCAGTGGAATGAGCTATGCGCTGTAACAGGGCGGCAGGCAGCAGGTATCAGGGCAGGCAAGGCAGGCAGCGAGGGGAAGGCTTCCGTAATGCAGGTGGAGTGCTGGGGGAGCGACCGTAATGGAGGGAATCCAGACGGTCATAATGATTGAAGATATAAAAAAGCCTCCAAGCCAATAAAAATCTTTGCCAAACATTTTAATTATTTTCTCTTTTTACAAGCCAAATATGCATACAATTACTTAATTGAGGCTTGTGACGCACCTTTAGCAAAATATTTGGAGTCATCCTATTTACTTCAATACGGATTTAGGGTAGAGGGTGCCCAAGATGGGACAAACAGTGAGAGATGGCCTTGGGGAGGAGTAAGGAAATGTTGTGGTGCTTGGAGAGAGCTATGATCCACAGGAAATCAAAACAAGTATTTACAATGCAATAGGTCTCGCATTATTAAAGTTTGAGCTATTGGCATTGTAAATGACAAACAGCTAGATTCATCAAAGTCCCGATTTGCGAGTCCTTAATAGCGATTATTAAGGAATCGCTATTAAGGACTTGCAAATCGGGATTCATGTAGAAATCGCAAAATAAATTGCGATTCCTACAGCCTCCTTATTTGCAATTAGAAAATTGCTAATCGCAAATAAGGAATAACTCCCCATTCATTCCTATGGGACGGCCTAAGGCCCATAGGAATGAATGGGGAGTTATTCCTTATTTGCGATTAGCAATTTGCTAATCGCAAATAAGGATGCGATTTCAAGGGTGCCAGGGGTGTCCAAAGGACACCCTGTAGCACCCCTGAAATGTGAATTTACACTGATGCTGTGCACACACATGCCCAAAGGACATGTGTGTGTGTGTAACATGCAACTTAGAAAAATGCATTTAAATGCATTTTTCTAAGTTTTCGCTATTTACCACGAGGTTTGACTTCGTGGTAAATAGCGCTCCTAAATTGCAAATCCGCAATTTTTAAATGTTTCATGAATAGCATTTAAGGAATCTCTAATAGAGATTCCTTAAATGCTAATCCTCTCAAATTTGCGAATTCTTTATTAGCGATTTTTGCTTTTGGATGATGAATCTCAAATGCAAAAATTGCACTCGCAAAGGGCCAGATTCTCAGAATCTGGCCCTTTTACGAGCGCATTTCGCTTGATGAATCTGGCTGAATGTCTTTTATTCATTTGCATCGGTGTGTAAACAAGCACTTTGTACTTATAGTCCATGCTTATGAGAAGCAAGGCTGGCAGTCTCTTTTACTGCCAGCCTTGCTCATCGTAAGCAAGGACTATACGTTCAAAGTGCGTGTTTATGCACCGATTGCAGGTTTTAAAAACAAATGAATAAAAGACATTGTCATTTTTAATGCCAATAGCTCAAACTTTAATAATGCGAAACCTATTGCATTGTAAATGCTTGTTTTTACTAACCACTACGCCTGATGTCCCTAAAATGAAAGGCTCTTTTTTACCATCACTGCTGTATGCCAATGATGCCATGTTAATGGCCTGTACTCCAAAGGCCCTCTGTCAGTTATTAGGTGGTTATATAATTTTTATGACATTGCTGGATTTACGGTACTAATTTTAATAAAGCTTTATTATGACCTGCAGCTAAAAGAAGCATAATTTGGCATCTTTAGCATTGGACGAATGTAGTCTAACATGCACAAGCACTTTCTCTTTTCTGGGATTGGTTTTCGCTGATAATGGGTCATGGAGAGCACACATAGCATATAGTGGGAATAAATTCTCCAGAGTGACCAGTTCATTGTTTAGCTTACCATAAACCAGGAAGGGGGGAGCCCTTGAGCCTCTATTGAAGATTTTTAAAATGCAGTGCCTCCCAATCACTACTTATGGGGCTGAAGTCTGGGGTATTGATAAGTGCAGCTTAATCCAAGCTGAAGAAAACAGATTATCTAGAAGAATCTAAGAGGCGCCGATCTCTACCTCAAACTTTACTTGTCACAGAGAACTGAACATCCCATTTGTTGAAGATTAGTGCCCACCCTTTTTTGCTGTGGCTCGCCACATGGAGAAATACGGAGGCAGGTCTTCCAAGAGACAACTTCATAGATTGCCTCTCTTGCGATAAAGACAGGAGCATCCCTTGGCTGGCGTACGTAGAATCCATCCTGTGTAAGTCAGGTTACCAACAGTTGTTTAAGGAACCTAGCAGTCCATACACTATTAACAAAAAACTGTTGCAGACTATTTGGCTTAAACTATTACAGGCCAAGAGACTGATGAGTGAGTCTGTTGAACCGAGAGTAGGTGCTAAATATGAAAGGAAATAGTTTAATCTTAAATTATTTGACAAGTCCCTTGGGGCAATGGGAAAGTAGCTTGTTGTTTCACCTCAGGGCAAACACTGTGAATATTTACTACGCAGCTTACTAGATTTTCAAGCAAACATAAATATTTGCTCTTGCAATGGGAGATCAGGCCAATTTATGTCACACTTCTTACAATTTTATGATTTTTATTTTTTGTACACAAAGAGTACTTTATTACCCTTAATCAAGAGGCTTCGCATTATTGATTTTTGAGATGCATATAGTAAACTGCTTATATTAAATACCAATGAGCTTAATTTCCATGTAGGGGTGTTTTTGAAAACAGCAGTGCGGGCTAGTCTTACAAAGACTACTTTTTCGTTTTTAATGATAGGGCGGTGCTGCAATTTTATTGATTTTATTATTATGGAATGAGGACATAAAAGTGTATAAAAATGTTAAGCATATTTATTTCTGTATGCACTTTCATGGTTACTTTTGTGCCTGAAACAAATTGAACTGAACTCGCCTATTGATGACGGTAAAAACAAGTGGTCCATTTTTCATGCTTCCATTAGAGCCTATGGAATCATGCCACTGAAAGTGTCAACACTAACAACGGTAATACTAACCGAGCACTGTGATGGCAGCTACTACCCTAAACTGCATGCGGCAGTAATGAGGGATGCAACTCAAATACACCGAACATAGAAAAGCGCCACATCAACCCTCATATAATTTATCAAAGTATGAGGGTCTGGGTAAGAACGGCAGTGAGTTGCAGACACAGAAACCAAGACATTCTTCCATGCTGCATTCTTCACTCAGAGCTGCTGCTTTCGGAACCTGGTGGTTCCCACAAAGGACTTGTGATTAAACACAATAGACGAAGACCTGAGATTGTGCTAAATGGTTCAGAAGCTGAAAACTGACGAGTTGAAAATAGTGAGATTTGCGTGTGTCGGCAAAACAGCAATAGTGTGCTAGATTTATGTATGCAGAGACAGGCGGGAAATACAGTTGAGAGGTGCGCTTTTACGACAAAAGTCAAGGGAAAAGTGTGCCTTTTTTCACTCTTTCAAAGACCCCTTTTATGCCTGCATTTTACTTATTAGTCAGACCTACTAAATCAAAACGTAGGCTTCCTCCAGCAGGGGTGATGCAAGAGAATACTTGCATGTATGTGTGTCAGGGGTGGGGTGGGGGAGGGTACTCCAAGTAAAAGTGCAGCTCCACAGACTCATTATGATGCGATCGTCTGATATAATCTAGGGCTACACAGCTGCAATAACCCAACTCAAGGAGGAATGAATGAATATTGCGAGCAAACTGTCTTACTGGGGGGCCACAATGAACATGCGCTGAATATGCATCCATGTGGCTTCGCAGGCACATGGGTAATTTCTTACACAGGGGCAAATCAGACAGAAAGCTGCAAATAAATGAGGTGCTCACAGAAGGATAAACGGAGGATGGCAACAAGAGAGAGGGAGAGAAAAGGGTACAACACAAGATCGACATAGAGAGAAAATAGCAATCAGCGGGAGAGGAATGAGAACATAGGGTTAAGCAAAGGGAAGAAGCTATTAAAGGAAGGTGCAGTCAGAAGGAAAGAGGGAATTCAGAGACAGCCAAAATGACAACAGGAAACATGCATTTGAAAATAAGCCTTCGCAGCTGCCGCCCCGGGGCCAGTGCTCAGGCACCTTTGTTTTTGATTGCAATAAGAGACAAGCAGGAAGTGGGATAAGAGAGGCGGTTGCAAATGGTGAGCACTTTCGCGGCCGCTTTAATGTTCTCAGTGGCCACGCGGCTCACTGAGAACAACAAAGAGGCCGCGAAAGTAATCAGCAGGCGGACAAATGGTGTGCGCGCCCAGCGCACATGCACTGTACCCGATCCGCACTTTGGGAGCACTTTTGAAAGCTCTTACTTAATATCTCGCCAAAGCATTGCTAACACTATGGCTTAGGCGAGACCTAAAAAGAGCTGGGTCTCCACCCCCTAAACATTATTGGTGAGACGTCATCTGGTGAGTTGTGGCCAATCATGGGGGCCATCTGTAGAAAATAATTGTAGGTTAGGGAAGTAATGAGGCGTGTGAGATTCAAAGCAGGGTGTCGCCTGGCCATCCTGTACCAGAGTACATATAACTGAAACATGCATAATACCCTCATGCATGTCGGGGCAAGGGGCAGAAGACTCAGAAACAGACATCCTAGGTGGGTTACAGGGGAATAGGTGTAACCGAAATTAAACAAGCATTGACCCATAGGTCTCAATTGCATTTCGAATTCTGAATAAAACATTAGAGATGCATTGTTTTCTTTAAACAATGCATTTTTGAGGTAAAGGAGATAAAGTTAATGTGTGATAATTCGGTGTACTTTGATACATAAAATTGTCCCTCCGGCATTACAATGCAAAGAGGTGGAAGGATACACTAAACAGTCAATAACATGAGGTGAGCAAGAAATAGTCTTCTGGGCAGGCCAGGAATTAATTCTATGTATACCTTAAAGCACTGATAACAATAGCTCTTGCCTACAACTGTCTTGTCAAGCTAGAACTTTCAATAGAGCAGATGTTGTGCAGTGATAATGCTGTGAAAGCTCGGTCACTGATAGAAACTAAATTGGATCTCGGCCAGAATTTGGCGGAGGAATGGGCAGACGTTTCTGGCATCGATTTCTACATATCCAAGAACCCTGTATCATTTTACAGCATTCAACAGTAGTAATTGGCTTACCTCATCATGGTAAAACATGTAATTAGTTAATCTCAAACCAATAAAGCTTTTGCAGAATTAGATGGTGTAATCGCCTGAGTAATGTCAAACTGAAAACAGATCATAACTTTCTATATGATTTAAAAATATATATATTTTGCTGAATTTACATTTTTCACTGTAACCCACTGTGAAGAATTAAACTAAAATTGACGAGAGCAATGCTTTATTTCTGGCCTCATCACAACCTGCTGGAGAAAGGAATCTCGGTGAATAATCAAAAACTGATCAGTGCATGTATTTTATTATTTATATAGCTCTTTTGCATCGCACCACACTATACTTAAGCCACTTCAAAGCGCCATGGCAATGAATATTATGATCGCACAAATCAAGAAAGAATATATCCGAAAAAAGCTAGGATACAATTTAGCCATCCTGGAAAGTGAAAAACAACGCAAAGGCACACTGTAGGGGCAATGATTTCGTTAAAAGCTATGGATCCATTAATCTGTCTCTCGCATGCTCCGCATTGCTGGAAAGCCTTCAGCGACGAGCTGAGAACAGCAACTTTTAATTATGCGAAAGGAAAAACTTTGGTTTGCCCCTAGCTTCGCATTTTTTAATTCATTGCTTTGAAACAGCCACCTTTGCCTTATCTCTTCCAGGCGCTTAACTTTTAATTACACTGATTGTATCGAAATGAGTGGAAATCAATTATTAATGTCTGCCAGCCCAGGCCTTCTTCTTCCGTGACATGTATTCGATTTCAAGGTCACTGCTTTGCTGGTGCCAAGGTGAGATCCTCCTGGCTACCTGTTCCAGGAGGGGGGTTCGTTTAGAGAGGCAGGAGGACTTCAGACATTCAGATCGGACATGAATATTCAAAAATTAAACGTCTTGGCCTCTCTTCCCAGAGCTTTTGAACTACGAGCGTTTTCACTATGCATTGGTCATCGTCGCGCCTTGTAAATCAGTCATACATGCATGATACCCCGAATATTTTACTTTCCATGATCTGCCACAAAAAGATGTAAACAGGAAGTAGTCCTTGTAAGATTGTGCTCCTGGTTCACGTGTCCACTCCGATTAATAAAGGGTGATACTGCGCATGCGTGTCTCTGCCTGTGGAAAGCAAAGCTTACCATGCGCTGCCGCATTACTGCCCATTGCCGCATTTAAAGTCCAGAAGCCAAAGTTTGGCCAAGAATCGAAGGAGATCACAGGCACTAAGAAACAGCTAGCGACCGAAAACCATCGGAACCACCATACTGGCTGTTGCATTTGGCCTTCTCCGGTCCATACCTCAGGGAATGAAACCACCACATAGTTGTGATGAAGCAAAGCCTCAAATAAACATATTTCAAAGAATGCCTGTTCAGAACAAGTTGCAACACAATCTATACTTCAGGGTGGGGCATTTTCACAGGCCTGGAAGCATTTGCTGACTTCTGCATCGGCTTTGGGTCCCTCCTCCCCAGAGAGGATCTCTGTCGGCTGTCAAATGCACCTATGAGCTTCTGTATGATAAAACCCATGTACTTGTGTCTGGTGATGGCTGGTATGAAGCCTATTTCTGTAATTGTAGCACAGAATGCGCATGCCTACTCCAGAGACAGGGATAGCAGATGGAGTTCTTCCTATTCCAAACCAACTGTTTACCCTTTCAAGCTGGGATCCAGTGTTCACCAGCACCTGTCTAAGATTTAGGTGAAGAACAAATGCAATTAGCCTTACAAAATAAATACATAATTTTTTGGTCATTTTAAACCGTTTTGGGGGAGAGGATGCAAATGTTCACAAAGTTGGAGACCTTCAATGTTGGTTTGAGGCAACAATACCAAGGGACCCAAAATAAGGCGGAGGCTAGACCTAACGCACAGCAGGCTCATCACAGGAGATATTCCATCAGCTTTGAAGAAGCACAGTTCCACCACACCCAGCAGCTTTTTTCACAAGTTGGTAATAAGGAAAAAGTAGGATCTGAGTCCTACTTCTATTCGTGCCCAACATCCTTGCCTCCCTCCCATCTGATTACTCCATGCTCCGCGCCGATCGACCTGAGAGCAAAGCAGGGGGTGGTGTAGCTCTGATTGCCCGCAAGGAGCTTAATTTTCAGACGTTGGCCTCGCCTACACTACCAGCAGCCGATTGCCTTGTAGTTCGCTCTACCTTCCTAACAACCCCAATTACTTGCGTATTAACTTACCGACCTCCTCAGTCGTCCCCTGATTTTCTCCTTGCCTTTCAGAATTTACTGGCCACCTTGGTGATTAATAACGCTTCCGTTTTGGTTCTGGGCGATTTTAACTACTGGCCTACTGACCCTGCCGAGGATTCTACCTCTAAAGATTTTACTCAATCGCTCCTTAGCCTCAATTTCACCCAACATGTTCAAGGCCCCACTCATATCCGCGGCCACATTCTAGATCAGATCTGGACTCTTAACATCCCAATGTCCATCCCTTCCATCTCGCCTTGTTCTTTGTCGGATCACTCCTTGCTTGCTTTTTCTATGGACCTGAGCCAAAAAACATCTCTTCCTGTTCCCAAAAACATCTTGACTAGGAACTGGAATAAAGCCGATATTCCCTCCCTTTGCAATTCATTAGCTATCACCTGTCCTGACCTCCTGGGCTCGGACCCTCATTCCCAGGCCGCCACACTTAATCGGTGGCTCACCAGCACCTGTGACTCTGTGGCCCCTCTGAAGCGAACGGCTATCAATCGCTCTCATAATGCCAATAAATGGTTCAGCCCTGCTCTTAAAACTAAGAAATTAGAGGTAAGGCAGGCTGGACGAGCCTGGAGACGAGCTTATTCCCCCGCTCGCCGACAACATTTCGTTGCCGTGCTTAACGAATATAAAGTTGCCATTTTGACAGCTAAATCCGAGTATTTCTCTGGACGCATTTTAGCGGCAGACTGCCAATCTCGTGAGATATTTTCCACCGTCCACGAGCTGGCATCGTCGGATAGAACCCTACCCAAGATCCCCCCCCTCCCAGGCCTTATGCGACTCGCTTAATGAATTTTTCATTGATAAGATAATTCTCATCAAAGCCAACATCCCTCCCCCCCTCTCTCTTTCACTCCTCCCCAACCCCCTGAAAATCTCCGCTCTCTCACCATTATCCCTCCACTTACCAGAGAATCTTTGCCTGCTCTACTCAACCGTGTCAAGTCGGGCTCCCCAGCCGACATTGCCCCGGCACGCATCCTCAGTCAGCTTTTTTCGGCGTGTTCATCCCCCGCCCTTGTCCTTTTGAACAACTGTTTCACTTCAGGTTCCGTTCCGGTCTCTCTGAAGACCGCCATAATTTTTCCTATATTAAAAAAACCCGGCGCCGATCCCTCTTCCCCTGCAAACTACCGTCCTATATCCCTCCTCGGTATACAACGTTTAGCACGCATTTTTTACAACGCACTACCATTACAACGCAGGCATTACCACGCATACCATTACAACGCATTGCGCTGGGGGGCGCTCTAGGATAGGGAATAAGTTTAATTTTATATCCAACACCTTCCCTAGTGTCCACGGGGACTGGAGTTGGAATATAAAATTATACTTACCACTATCCAGCACCTCAAAGCGCTATGCGTTGTAACGGTATTCATTGTAAATACCGCGTTGTAAAGGTATGCGTGGTAATAGTATGCGTGCTAACGTCATACATCCTCCCTCCTCCCCTATTTAGGAAAAGTAGCAGAGTCTCATGCCACCCAGGTGCTCAGCTCCTTTATTGAGAGCAGCAATTATCTTGCACCTTGCCAGGCGGGCTTTCGCCCCCGACATTCCACAGAAAAGGTGGTCATCTCAGTTATGGACCAACTTAGGGAAGGACTTGACACCAACTCCCCTCAGGCTCTGGTCCTCTTGGACCTATCCGCCGCCTTTGACACGGTGGACCATTCCATTCTTCTGTCCCGTGTCAAGGCGGCGGGCATAGGGGGACATGCTCTCGCCTGGATAGGATCCTTCCTGGAGGGGCGCACACAAGTGGTTCATCTGGCCGAATTCTCAGCCTCACCTAGCAGGGTGAGATGCGGAGTTCCCCAGGGCTCTTCTCTCTCCCCCCTTTTATTTAACCTTTACATTTTTCCTCTTATTTTTGCACTCCAACAGATGGAGGTCACAGTCTACAATTATGCTGATGACCTCCAACTTATATTTAATTTTTCTTCTTCTCCACCAGGTGCCTTCAGCTTCCAGTCAGTCCTACTGTTTATCCGGGATTGGATGAATGCAAACTACATTAAACTCAACCCGGATAAGACAGAGTTGATCCTGACTGGGGGCTGCGGCAACCCCTGGACACCCTCCTTTTGGCCCACCTCTTTTGGTCCCCCCCCTCTCCTTCCCACTCTGTCAAGACCCTTGGGATCATGCTTAACCACCACCTGACACTTCACACCCATATAAGTTCTGTTGTCTCCTCCTGTTTTTTCACTTTACGCATCATTAGGAAAGTGTCTCGTTTTTTTTCCCTCTCTGCACTTAAACTGATTGTTATAGCCATGATCTTATCTAAGATCGATTACGGAAACATCATTTATAACGGCGCCCCTGCCTATGCACTTCAGCGCCTTCAGTTGGTGCAAAACCAGGCAGCTCGCCTGGTGTACGGCCTACCAAAATTCCATCACTCCTCCCCTCTTCTTATGGCCCTTCATTGGCTCCCAATCAAGCAAAGAGCCCTCTTTAAACTTGGCTGCCTCACCTTTCAAGAACGGGCAGGCACCGCCCCCGCGTTTATAAATTCTGCCATTATCAATTACAGTCCCGCCAGAGATTTGCGCTCCTCCTCCAAATCCCTGTTAGTTATCCCCCAGTTCAAGAAGAAACGATCCGGTGGCCAGAAATTTTCGGTGCTGGCCCCCACCTTCTGGAACTCTCTTCCCCCCTCCCTCAGATCTTCACCCTCTTACACGGAGTTTCGGAAAGACCTCAAGACTTTTTTGTTTCAGCAAGCTTTCAGCCCATAGCTCTCTCCTTTCCCCACAGTTTGAAATCCTATAGCGCCAAGAAACTGCCTAGTGAATGTGCGCTTTACAAATAACTCAAAATTCAAATTCAAATTCGTGTAGAGGATTACAAAGTGTATGCATCATCAGTCAAGCCAATTGCTGAGAATATAGTGAGCTTACTAAAAAAAAAGAAATCGAAAAAAACCCAGAAGCGTGCTGGTGGCAGATTTGTCTAGCCCTTAGCAGCATAGCATGATGGAGAGAAACGAGAAAGTCTCCATACAGGTGTAGGATAGGCTTCAGGCCATGCACGCCCCCACCTTTTTCCTGCCAAGAACAACGGTCACCCTGACAGACAGTCTTCTTGTCCAGGTCAGGTATCCAGTAGCTAGACATGCGCCAAATAAGCATTCTCTTGGCTGCCTCAGCTGAACTTTTCCAGGCTGAGGATTAAACAGTCCTGTGGGCGTGACCTTCTCGGCCTGGCAAAAGTGCCTCGAGGGCCTACCCCTGGTGATGAAGAGGATTGTCACTGATTGCCTCGGACCTGAGCGCTTCAGTTTTAAGCCCGGAAGTGCCCAGGGCCATGTGCCAATCAGTGGCACCTCATCATAGAGTGGTGTGTGGTCAGCAGTCTATCTGACCCAATTCCACTCTATGATGAGTGAGGCACCGCTGATCAGCCAATGAGGGAAGGTAGCGGTCCCAACACTCCTGGGACCTCTGAGGCTTCCCTCTCAGAGAGCTTCAGTGAAGGTAAGTTTGATGTGTTTTTTTATGTTTGATGCTTGCTTGCATGTATGTATGTATGAATGTATGTGATTTGTGAGGGAGTGTTGTGAATGGGTGTGTGTGTGTGCAGTGTGAATGCATGGGGCGGGTGAGTGTGTATGCCCCCTCCCTGTGGGTATAACTGGTTGCCAATGCTTCTGAATCCAGCTAAAGTTCCTGATACATTGTTGTTGCATCCATGACATGACGCACTCCTGTTTGTTTACAGAAGGATTATTCTAATTTTAACATTTAAGGCTTGCAACATCCATAAAGGTCAACCAGACCGCAGGACTATTGTCTCAATGCACTGGTTACAGAGTCCACTCTTGAAATCAGATCTGATCCCTGTCCAGACCGTTCCGGAGCATCAAACAATTTTCCAGATGCCTGGAGACTCCAGACGAGGCGAAAGGGGATTCCTGGCACCACAATGAAAGCGAGTCACTTACCGCCGCCATTGCTGTCAGCGCTAAGAACAGACTATCCGCAAGACGAGGGGACATCTGGTGGGCTTTGTGGATATTAACTTACAATGGAATAGGACTCCTTCCAAATGAGAAATGTGACTCCAACTTCAAACTCATTTGCTTTTAGAAATGCTACACTCCGGCAATGTATCCCAGTAGCTGATGGCTGCAGCTTTAGTAAGGAGGCAGAGGAGCGAATACCACCTGTGTGTGTCTTATCCTTATTTACTAGTTCTCTAGTTAAAATTAGTTTAAACAAACTAGCATCAATGGTAAGTAAGCCATTTGCACCAATTGATCTTCACCAGCCAGATGTAGGGGGTATAGCTACCTTGGTGGGCCTTTTGCTAGAAGACACTTTGAAGCAATTTCATGCAAGGTGGGGCACTCGCTGACTCTATAATCCTGAACTGAGTCAGTATAAGTAAACAAGCATTGGCAAAGTCAATAAGCCTTGACTTTTTGACCAATTGGTTTTGCCAACACTTTTGTACATGTCATTCAGTCAAAAGGATGGTAAAGAAGCTATGCTCCAGGAGAGGGACATACACAAGAAAAGTAAGTGAAGCCATAGAATAAGAATCAAGCAAATGAGAGTGAGAAGAAAATAGTAAGAAGTGGGCTGTCACAAATCTCACTGGAAGTTTTGGTATGGTCCACAGCAAGCCTTTAGATAAAAGCAGGGCATATCACAGCTGTGGAACCAGGGCACAGAGGCATTAAGGGCCCTGTGCGCCTCAGTTATGATGATAGTTCACTATTTTAATTGGGAAAAGGGATGATTTCTGTGGTTTCCATTAGGCCCCAGTGCCCCCTTGCAAGGCTACTGGCTAAACGCTGTCTGTTCAGGAGACCTACAAACAGAGGAAACAGAGGCTAAAAGTAGTAACGCAGACAGGGGATTCAGCTCCCTCTCTTGGAGGATTGGATAGTTAAGAAAATCCATAGAAGAGAAAGGAAAGGGAGATCTTAGCAGGAAGCAGAGGGGGATGCTGTGACTGGGCCCACAGAGGATACAGTCATACAGAATTCTGAAAATAGAAGGGCTAGACCCCTTCCTGAATCACCCTTGTTAACACCGACCTCAGTTAGAGGAAACCAATACCAGGTAACTGTCTTAGAGAGCCCAATGCAGGGGGCATATGTGACTGTGAACAGGGGACTGGTTACAAGCTCTGTTAACAAAAATTGACTTTAAAGAACGGAGGAACAAAAAATGCTACTGTGCAGAGATGAAAAATAGCTCCCAGTCAATTTGTTTGAGAAACTCCCATGTGTTCTCAGGAGAATTCACAAACAGTTCAATTCATCAGACAAGATGGGACATTTGTTAAAATATTTTTTGTTTTTGCACCAGTGGGCATCTGGGGGTAAAATAAAGCACGTTTATATATAATAAAATCTTGCTTTTTTTTAAGGATGTGGAAGGTTACCGCTCTGAAGTGCAGTCAAAAGCTCAGAGTAATCAAAAGGTACTAATCGTCAGGGAATTCCATTATCTTGGGCAGATATTTAAGAAACAAGAAAACAACCCAATTTTTTTTTTGGGGATCGATGCAAGATGGGGGGACGGACGGAGGAGTCAAATGACAAGATCAAACGACTGGCGGTTGGACTAACGCCAATAAGACTGAAACGCTGGAACGTGAACTAGACACGCCTGCCCCCCCCCCCCACCCCACCCCGCGCGTTTCTTTTTCTCCTTTCTTTCTCCTTCTTTTTCTCTTCTTCCTCCCATGTATATGTTATGCTCCATGTAAATATATCTTTTTTCAATAAAAAATTACTGAAATAAAAAAACAACCCAATTTGAGGTACTCACATCATAAACATGCAGCTTCTAATTGAGCAGAGTACCAGCACTGGAATTTCATGTTCCATCTGGATTGATGTGAAGTTCTTGTTGCGAGGGCTTTTCATCTCTACCAGAAGGGCATTGAGAGAGCAGGTGTTGGGATGGGCACCATGTATCCATACATGACAATGTGTTGTCTCCCGAGTAATGTAAATGAGCCCGAGGGGATAAACAGCTAACTTTGCTGCCAGTCTGCAGTATTCATGGCATTAGGCAGGACATTTGATAAAACACAATTTTCAGATTTCTGTCTGCTGCAAGTCAAAGACTGAGAAATACTAGTACCTAATAACTCTTCTCAAAGCGGGGACCCAGGAGCCTTTGTTTAGAAGGGCTAGACCCCTTCCTGAATCACCCTTGTTAAGTGTGGGTCTCAAACCTAGGGGATGTAGAAGTGATTCTCTACAAACTCAAATTTGTATGGATTTTAGTGGAATAGAAGTCTGAAATTGTTTTGTATAAAAGCCTCAAGATAAAAGCCAAAGCTTTAGTTGAACCTATGGGCAGGCCAGGAAGGTTCTTGAGCCTACCCAAGGATGTTGATTTCAGCTGGTCTCTGGTGGCTGGAGGCTGGGAGGAACATCCTTTCTTTTGCCAAAACTGAGATTGAGCACCTTAAGTCACTGAATGTCACTAAACTCAAGTCACAGAAGCTCGGTGCGGGTATACTTTTTCCCTTTGTGGTTTAGTCTCTGGTCTCTTGTCAGGACACTCACAGCTCAAACCCCACTACCAGCTGCATCTAGATGGCAAAGGCTGCACCTGTATCAGTATGGAGCGAGTTCACAAAATACAGGAACAGCCTATAACCAGTCTGGGCAGAGCTCTTGTGAAAGACATCCTGGCATGAACTAAGCATGTAATGAGCATGCGGATCTGCCTGGAGATGCCAAACATGTGAACATCACAAATACTTATTGACATTGCCAAAAATAAATCCTGGTCAGTTGCTCTGCTCTGGGTTCCAAGGATTCTCATTGACTACACTCTGCGCTGCATTCTGCCATTGCTGCTTTGATTAGATTATCGCCCCATGACTTGTTGAATATCTGCCCTGAAATTAATTTTCTACATGTGGCAAGATTAACTCCGACTTCGCTCTGTATCCACACTGTATCCAAAGGAGAGTGCACTGCATTCTGCCACTGCTGCTCTGATTAGATTATCGCCCCATGGCTGTTTGAATAACTGCCCTGAAACTAATTTTCCACGTGTGGCAAGACTAGATACGACTTCACTCTGTATCCACAGTAGATTGGTTTCTGATTTGAAGTCGAGATTTAATTCACTATATTAATGACTCACAGTCTATCAGGCGAGGTTATACTTCAAAAAGCTACCTTTAACACAGTGAAGCCTACAACTCGTTTTTAACGCTAAGAAGGTGCAGAATACATCAAATAGGAGCGGTTCCATTGTGATACTATACCTTGGCCGTCTCAAAGCCATCACAGTCCGGCAGCGTTAGGAAGTGAGATTACAATATCTCTATACAGATTCCAATTGACAGCAGTCCTGAAGATGGTTTCTACAATTAATTCTTAGGAAACCGAAACGTCGACCTTACATCTTATCCCTGTCTTGTTTTATTCAATGTGATTTGGGATAGGTGTTTTTTAGGTTCTGTTGAGTCACGTATTAATTTACTTATGTGTGTACCCACAGGCCTAATTTTTGTTTGTTCACTTATCTGTATATGAAGTAATTCATCCAAATGATCTTTTGATAAAACTATACTTTTCTAATACACCTTGTGTTTTTGTTTGTATGTTGTGTCTTGATAAAACAGAGTTTCTATATTGAATTATAATTCTTTAGTATTTGATTGGTTCCTAATAAGGATTATAAATTCATCCTTCTAAAGTCACTTCAAGTTACTAAATACGTACAAAATAAATCCCCTTGAAGGCATCTTTACCTTTTCACTTTCATCTGTAATAAGGCCCCTGGACTGCTGAGAAAGTATCCCTACCTGTGAGTCCTTAAGATTAATACATTTGCCACTGTTTTTCCACCTAAAATCAAACTGTGTAGTCTGCTTTCGTGAGGTGCGATATATTACATCGCTAATGTGAAGTACAAAAAGAAGGCGGTTTAGGGTGGCAAGACTTGGTCTTTTCTACATATCTTTGTGGTGGTCTGTATGTTTAGCTCGCTCGTGCTTCCTTTGTCTGCACACTTCAAAGTTTGGGGTGCCATGCACACATTAATGGAGGGCCAAGCAAGTGTGCGCCTCAGCAGACACTACAACGTTTGTTTCTGCAGACAATGCTCACAGCTTGACTGCTGAGCACTGCTTATCTACCCGTTTCGGATGGAAGGGGCCATTTATTATTTTACAGGGTTGTGACATAGCCAAAGCAATCCGTGAAGAAAGGCTTGTTTGTGGAGCCCTCTGGGGCGCCTCCGTCCTCGCTGCCAGCTCAATGGCACCTCTTCTTGCTGAAGGGGTGAAAAGTTCCGTTTTCTTCCTCTCCTGCCTCATCTGATGACACGAGCGTCGAGTGCGCTCGCCCAAAGGTAAATGGAAAGAAACAACTAGGCCTCGGGCGCTCTCTGCTCGCGAGCATAGGTTCTAAAACTTACACCTCGCTAGCCAAAGGCAACAGCGACCTCGGTATGATTGATTGTGCACGTGCGCAGGTCACCGAAGGTCACTCGAGGGAGCCTCGTTCTGATCTAGCAGGCATGGCACCAGGCAGCCGGAAGAGCTGACACGGCCTCCGACCCATGGCGCCTCCACGGAGCCCTGCACACTCCTTTCATCAAGTAATTGGATTAATACCCACTTCCTCCGGCTAATCTCCAAACGTGGACGCGCGTTATTTAAAATCCTGCGGTATATTCTCCTTTTACACGAAGGAGGAGCACTTTATCCCTCTGCGAGCACTATTAGCCGCTTAACATCAGAACTAATGTGAATGAAGAGACAGCGCAGTCCCGGAGTGTCGTTTCGTCTCTGCAGATTCAGAGCTCTAATCCAGGTGCAATCCTGCTTTGCATTTTTTTTGCTTCTCTGTAATATGTTCATGACTTGCTATGCACATGTTGTAGCGATATAGGTTGCATGATTCTAGGAGGAAAAATCATCCGATAACGTATATGTTAAACTCATTGGATTTTAGTTTTGGGGGGTGTGACATGTTTAGAACCAAACCAAGCCTTAATGGGGGGCAGATGAGTGATGGTGGTGGTGGAAACTCATGAATGGGCTGCTACGGGGATTTAAGTGGGATGTAAAAAATGGGCGGTGTCTCTCAAAGGGGCAATGCCTTTGTAATAAAAGGCGTGGCTTAAAACACATAAAGAACTAAAAACATGTACTTAGCAAAGTGCGCCGGTAGATTGGTATTTTTCTGTTTCTGTCATTGCATCCAGGTGGAAAATACAGCAAGTAACATTATAACTACAAAAAGCCAGGACTATTGGCTTTGTCAATGGTTTGTTAGTTGCATATGCTTCAGTTCTGAAATGATGAGACTGTGCAAGAACTATAACGAGTCTCTTTGACATTACTTCAAAGGCAGTGAAGGGTGGCACTGCTGCAGACTTAAGATTTTTTTCAGCCTGAGGGTTACGGAAGAAATGGAGAGCCCGGTAGGGGTACCTTTCTCAACACCTGTTTTCTTAGACTGTCAGGTGCTGAGCATAGGCAGGATCTGGCCCACCTAAAGCCTGGGGCTGCCATATGGGTAAGACAGGGCTTTAAGTGGAAGCAAAAAACTGGGGGTGCTCTAAAAGGGGTGGGGCAAACCTCAAAGAGGTGTGACCTATCAAGTAAGGGGGTTGTCTAAATAAAGATAACTAGTGTAGCAGTACCCCCTGCTATGTCAAGCCGTCAGCTCTGGGACTCCTCAGAGCCTGCCCCTCCCTCCCCCCACCCCATCTGTGTGTCAGCCAGGGCTAAGACAGCTTCCCGGGCACACACAGCCGCTCGAGTACTTCACAGGTCTTTAAAAAACCATTTCCATGCTAATGATTCTTTGTCGCTTTTTCACCCCTTCTTAGAGCAATTGCACAGCTCAGCACCAGGTTCTGCATTTAGAGGTCGGAAGGGGCAAAGTCTACTAATGGAAAAAAAGAGCAGTGTAAAACCAAATGAGCTCCTGTGTCAGAAACCAGAGACTACAAATTCAATCCCTAAAAATAATTCTGCACCACTGAGAGCCAATACATATTTGTTGCAAAGTACCTACACCCATGAATAGGACTGCCAGTAAATGGGTGGAGCCTGTGGTTCAAGAATCAATCCCAGGTTATCTCTCTCCCCTTTGAAGCACCATCAAAAGATGGTGGTTGCGGGAGGGACAGAGAGCCTACGTCAGGTAGGAGGGCCGAGAGGGAGTTCCAAGTTCTGTCATTTTCTGGGGCCATGAAACCTGCAAGTGAGAGAGTGAGAACGGAGACAGTGAAATAACCACTCTCCTGAGTCATAATTAGCCCCCAAAAATGTAATCGCTTAAAATAAAAATACACAAATGATCACAAACAGTTGTTGCAAAGTCCCTGATTAGATACACGTTGCTACTGCTATGAGGTTGCAGCCTCATCCACTAAGGTATTTAGGGTTCAGGATTCATACACAGGGCATTTTTCTCCCACTCTGGAGCAATGTTAAAAGATGTTGCTGTGCCCAAGAAAAGAATGAGAGTCTTGCTAGCTTAAGGTGCAAAATAACGAAGTATAATTCCTCCTGATACTTGTCAATCAATTTAAGGAGTAACTTAAAGCATATTTGTTCATAAGTGGTTAACCTTGATGTGCCCAGGCCTGCCGATCCGAAGACACCTTGAAACCTTAAGTATGTGTGTAGCAATAGTCCAAGAAAAAAAAAATGAAAACAGACTACCTCTGCGAGGCCCGAAAATAGAGCCCGATAGAGACCCGTTTGGAGGCCCCCTAAAAATAACTGCCGTGCTCAGATCCAGTCAGACCCGGCCCACTTAAAGCCCTGGGGTAAGACTTTCTTTTGTTTACATTATTGAGCTCCTAAAATGCTTTTGATTCAAGTAGACTGAATATATATTTTTGGATTTAATAACGAAGAAATCACGATAAAGTAACATCGTTGAAATTGGTAAAAGAAAATAGGATAGAGAGGCATATTAATTTATCTTAGTGGCAGACTAGCTTTTCTTTCTACATAATACCAATAAAGGTTTGCATTCGGTGGGCTGGTTGTCGAATGGATGGGGCTCTGCTGCCCAAACCGCAAGAATCCAGCTATATAGATAGATAGCTGTATGTCCTTCAAGTGGACTATGTTTTCCCCAAATCAAGTGTCAACGCCAAGCAACACCTTTGCGGGAAAAGAAAACAATGGTGGTAGGCCTGCAATGCCATGTTGGGTTGACGGACCCAACATAGCTTATGTCTGGGCCTGACTTAAAAAAAATGTGGGTAAGGGGAAATTTGTCTAAGGAGGCACTCTAAATTCGTCTGCTCTTACTGAAAGGATGCTCAACAGAAGGCATTTGCTCTGTCTGAATAGCTAGACATTCTACAGTGAATGAAGAGCGTGCAGTTTTATGCCACTATGGATTGACATTTGGGTACCTGGGAGTGAATGGCATCTAGCCACTGGACTGTCTTATGAGGAGTTTTTAGGTGGGAAAAGCATGTAAAGGGAAAGTCACTGCTGGATACTGAGGCCCAGATGGACGAGGAATGGTGGCTGCTTGCGAAATGCCAATAGCATTGTGCTTTTCCCCTTATAGGTAAAAGTCACACTCTGTGAAGGGAAATATCCTTTACAACGCGGTGTTTACAACGCGGGGCCTTTACGACGCAGCCATCACAATGCAAGTCATTACTACGACTTGTGCTGGATGGCGCTCTTGTTTAAGGAATAGTTTAATTTTCTATTCCAACACCTTCCCTACTGTTACGTGGGCTGGAGTTGGAATAGAAAATTAAAATAATCCACTATGCAGCGCCCTCCAACGCAAGTTGTTGTAACGACTTGCATTGTGAAAACCGCGTTGTAAAGTACTGCGATCAAAATGATCGCGTTGTACTAACATACAACCCTCTGTGAAGATGTGTTGATTCCTTGGAGCCTAAGAGATGGACATCCATGGTAACAAAGCTCTGGTCTGGGCCCACATTCTCTCACCTATCTTTGCCACCATTGTTATTTAACCCCTACCCCCAACCCTTCTCAAAAATCAAGCTTTAACTGTAAATCATACATCATTAATTCAACAAAAACGTCACCCGCTACAGATCTCACGCCTGACTTCTATCCCAGGCAATAGAAGAGCGTGAAATGAATGCCACCCACGTACAAAGTTCCTTCTGTATTAGTTATTGACGATGGATGCACACACAGAATGGGGGGTTGTTTTAAACTTTACCAAGGCATTGAGATGTTTCATGACAGTGAATGTCACATTCGTTGGTTAAAGAGCCATGCAATAAATCCCCCCGAATCCTCCACTTTCATACACGCTTTGTGGCACAATACTGACCCCTTACCTGATATGGGTGGAAGGTACCACGTTTGCACAAAGGTCACTTACCCCACATCCGAGAAGTCAGCTATAGGAACACATAATACTTCTGTGCAGTAGGAAGATCAGTGCTCGGTATCTTCTCACACAGGGTGAGATATACTCCCTTTGCCCATAATATTTGTTTTAATTTATCAGCAGTAAGTTTCACAGTGCTATCATATAATATCAAACCTATTCCTTCTAAATACTTTTTAATTTGTCAAACCAAGAAGCAATCATTGCAGCATATCACTTCTAAATTAAAAAATTGTTGGGGATTATAAATTGAACATCGTATGATGCAAATTAAGAGGGTGACTGTAACATCGGATCTTCAAATTTCAGCAGAGGCTTATGAATGCTACCTGTAATCAATGATAAAACAGCCACAAGCCCCCACTACCTACAGGGCTACCCCCAAAGAATTGTTGCCACCTATTATACCATCTATCAGTCTACAGTTTTTCTCTTTTTTTTAATAACGGTTGCACTTTTCTATTTTCTATCCAAAGAAATTCATGGATGGAATGCTTGAATTAATCTCAGCCACTGGTAATTACTCAGGGCCTCATCCCAGTCCAATGTTATTTTGCACACTATGCCACCTCAGTTTGGACCCAGCCACATGCAATCAGTCTTGACCCTGCCCTAATGGGAACAGTCTAGCCCGAACTGCCAAAGATCAAGTCAAGCATTTTAGACGTCTCTTTTTTGTATACTTTAGTGTGTTGCCTTAAGTGGGACAGGTATGCCCAGACGTGGACTCCATGCACACTGTGTCACCGGAACCAAGTTATACTTGGCTGATGAGCCCTAACTAGCACAAAATTGGCCCTGGGTTACTTGTGTTCAGATTCAGGGAGGGCCTGGCAGTTCGGGCAGGATTTTTCCCACTGGGGCAGGGTCAAGACTGTAGGATGGACCGGGATTCGGCCTGAGTAATTAGCAGTGGCTGAGATTAGTTTAAGCATTCAATCAATCCCTTTTTTCTGTACACTTTCTTTCTATTTGTCATTTTCTTTCCTGCTACTTATATCGTCTAGCAATTTCTTACCTTTTGTGTCTGAATTGTGTGGGCAGATTTGTGTATGTGCACATCTCTCTTGGCATGCACCCACACTAGATCACACAAAGGGGGATTAAGCAATCTTGGATCTTTTCTCACCTAACCACCTGGTTGTCAAGTCTTTCTGTCCAAAGCAGGTTCACTGACTAAGTGTGATGCTACTGACAGACACTGCAGAAGACATCTTGCACAGCACAACCCCTCAAACTGCAGTTTTATGGATTATGCAGAGTAGCTGGGTGGGGCAGAAGTTGACTAAGAACTGGCGCATCAAGAATTGTCATTTGTTGTCATGGTCAACAAGCAGGGTCTAACATCTGGGTACAAACCTTGAAATTGGAGTACTCTGCAGTTATATGTTATGTTAGTTGAATTTGTTAAGCTCATAAATACCCAAGGGTGTCTTGGCGGTAGCTACCATGTGCTGTTGAGAGCAAATTAACAGATAATACAAAGTTAAATAACCAGGTTTTCAGAGATTTTCTAAAGACAAGGAGATTTGGCAAAGTTTTAATATCATGAGGAAGTATATTCCAGGCAATAGAGGCGCCCAGCACAAAGCTGCAACGTCTTCAATTCTGAGACCCTAGATGTCAGGGGTTTGTCTGTGCAAGGTATATTGATGAAGGCACTTTAATTGTTCTTATAAATATGAAAGAAAAGTGTTTTTTTATGAGAACTGGACAATACTTCGCTGGCCTGATAGTTGAGTGGATAAATGCATCAATTGTGCATAACTCGACGGTCACAGGCTCAAATATTGTTGGGTCCAATCAATTGAGGACCATTGAACTTGGCAATCATTAACTTCTGTTAGTAGTGTCTAGAAACCATCCACACTGTGTAAATATATTACTTATTGTCAACTGTCAATTACCAAAAATCAATAGAGAGCAATTATTAGCTATTGAATTAATAACATCGATTGTTTTCGAAAGGTGGTTTGTGGTTACTGACAGAGTCAACTATGACCAAATTATGCTGCATAATTTGGCATATTTTCGGATACGATTAGTTCATTATTTTGTCATTTTTACACATTTGCACCACATTGGTACCAGTTTAACACTCAAACATAGTAATAAGCAACAGAAAGGTGACCAGTCAATTTTTGCAAATGGCCTTCTACTGTGCTGCAACATGCGTTGTTATGTTTTAAGTAACTTTTGAACCATTTGAGTTAGAAACAAAATTATTTTTTGCTAAAACCTGCAGATTATCCAGCGCATGGTGGATTATGTGGCAAATGCTGGATATCGCTAATTCGGTTAAAAACATGGTGGCCTCACAATTGCATAATTCCAGTGACCCTGACAATGGGTAAGTATATCCACAAATATATTGTTGTTGACTTTCGTTGTAAAAATGTATGCTCATATTTGGGAATGTAATGTCGAGAGTAGGCATGCAATTGTCTGAATATTCAGTATCGCACAGGAGTGTGTTTGGAACACGGCAATAGTGTGTGATGCAGCATGTCTTGATGCTGCCAAGGCTGGTGTAATGGTGTCGAAAGCATGAACGCAGCGATTACCAGGTCTACAGTATGATCAGACGACTTCTTATTCTCAGATCTCCACTTAAAGAAGTCATAAACATTGGGCATATAAAGGCCGCAACAAGAGCATGTTGTCATTAGAGCAATTGCCGGTCCTGCCATCTCTAAGTTCCAAAGCCAAAGAAAGCACATTCCACAGGGCATACGATATCCCAATAAGAAGACAGCAAGAGCGATGGGGCAACAAAGAGCATAAGACCAGACATTGCAGATCTTCTCTCTACACAACAGCAGCAAGCCTCACACTGACAGACAAGACAGCAGGAGAAATTGGATAATAAATTGCATAAGGCCATGAATTGCAGAGTTTCACCATACACAACAGCAGCAGCAAGCCTCACACTGACAGACAGGACAGAAGGAGCAATGGGACAATAATTACAGTCTGCACTGGATACCTCTGAACCGCCTGGAAGGAATACTGGACTACAGAAGACGCTCTAATGCCGTATCATTGCCGATTGCATTCTTAACTTAAAAACAAACATTAAAACTGGCACAAAAACTATGCCCAATGTTTCGTCAGCATGTCAGTCTGTGATGGTTTACTGGTGGTATACACGACCCCTCTGCTTTCCACCTCTTGTACCGCTATCATTTATTGTAAGACTAGTGATTGTGGCAGCGAGGCAGAGCATCAGATGGAGAGAAACAGAGAAAGTGCTCTAAGGTAAGAAATACAGCTTGTGCTAGGGCACGGGTTCAAATGCACACCACCTGAAATAATTTCGGACTTACACGTCACTGTTTTGTAGGCCCCACGACTTCAAATTATCCTTTAACATGCTGCTATCAGCCTTGAAAGATTGACCGATGTTAAAACCCTAATCTCCAGCCTCCACCTCAGCAGGCTGCCTTATATCAAACAGAGGGGCATATTTACCAGAAAATGACGCAGGGCCGCGCTGTGCTCCAAGCCATCTAGCACCATGGTGCAAGGGTGCCTGTGTTGCAGGGATGGATGTTTTTGTGCAGGAAGGAACACCTTCCTGCACAAAAACAACCATTGATGGCGTTTTCCTCCTTCTAAGGGTGCTTCTGCAGCACACTTAGAAAGAGCAAAACGAAGAGAAATAAAGGTATTTCTCCTAGTAACGCCACTATATCACCTCCCCTGGTGAGGTATTAGAATCTCCCAGGTTTACGAAACCTTATACACCTGGGAATGAGTCCGAATCCATGGATGTAGAGTGGGAACACCCACAGTAACACCCATGGAACGCCCCTTTCACACAGAAAGGCGTCAAAGGGAGGCATATTTTCAGGGCCAAGCAAAGCCACGTACGGTGGCTTTGCGTCGTCTTGTAAATATGGGTCAGCATGGCGCTCCGGTGGCGTCAGGCCTGGTAGAATCTTCCAGATATCAGAAGAGACCATGTGACCCAGAATGATACTTCCCTGTCACTAAGGTTTATTTTGCTAGATTGACATTTTATTTCGGTCGTATCCGTGCTTGCTAATACTCCACAATGCTTGTTTACTCGTTTTGCAAGAGTGTAGCATAATGCATCCTGAACTCACTGCGAACAGCAACAACAAACTTGAAATATGGAAAATAGCTATTTTTTTGCAAGCGATTGAATATGTAAAAGAGTGACAGCACTTTCAGTAATGGAATTCTCATCCATTACAGCTCCTTCCCCATAAGTACCTGCATTCACGTGCGCAGCGAGATTCGCGCACTCCGCGGCGCTGAGTGTTTCACTCTATAATCTACACCCCCGGCGCCTTTCCTCTAAAGTAAGGCCACCCTGACACGTACAAGAATGCCCGAATCAATAAGCAGGAATTAGTATTTTAATGGCAAGTGTCTGACAATAACAAGCACGTTCTGGAGAACTTATAGAAGCGTTTAAAGCACTGAAAGGTTACAGTTGTTGTTTCTCAAACCTCTCCTAGGAAGGAGATGTGTGCCCTAAATGTCTTGCGAAAGAAAATCATGGAATATTTCTCGGATAAATGTTTTGCCATAACGTTCCTTCCTGCACAGTTTGTGGTTGAAGTGCAAGAAAATTGCATATGATACCACGCGTTTCCATAAACACACACCTTGTCTTGAACATCTGTCTAGTCTAGAGGCAAAATAGAGCAGTTTTGGTTGGACGCCGCCCCCCTCACCCCCCCCCCCCCTCCTTGCTTCCTGAGAGAACGCCAACCCCCAAATAATCTTGTCACTATACTACCCCTTTATACTGTTCTACCACAGAGAAGGTCTGTTAGTTTCGGAGGATGATGTCCCGACCACTTCTGGAATGTTTTGGTCACAGGGAGGGAGGGAAAGGATCAGATCAGAGTTTCGCGCCGCCATGTTCTCTAAGGCAAGGCATCTTCTGGCCGTGTGTCAGAGTAAGAAGGGGCTTTGGGCCAGATGTACTAACATTGGGAATAGTGGTTTCCAAATCGCGATTTTCTCCAAATCGCATTTCAGAAATCACTATTCTTAATGTATGAAACATTTTATATAAAATTAGCAATTCCTAGTGGGCCACAAATTGACCTACCTCATGAATATTAATGAGGTAGTTCGCAATTTGCGACCCACTAGGAATTATCGCCATTACAGGGACAGTGGCCTGGCTGAGGGAGCAAACCACCAATTCTGTGAATACTTTTTAATAAAGTATATATATTTTTAATAATAGGCCATTTTCCTTTTAGAAAAGAGGACCGTATCTTATTTTTGTTTGTTTAAGATGACAAATGGGCCTGTGGACCACTGCCTCTTCTTACACAAACATTTTTTTTTACATTCAAAATGGAAAGAGGTCCCAAGGGGACCCTTTCCCATTTGCGAATTGGGTACCACTACATGTTTGTTCTATTTCTCCTGGTGTTCAGTATACCTATAAGAACACTAATGGGTTGAATGAAACTAATGATGGTTAGGAGGAGAGATGGTAGAATAAAGCAGTTAGCTGATGGCCCTTAGCAGTCATACGGCCCCTTACACTGGTCCCAAGATTCAGCATTTCCACCTCTTTAACATAAGGCCAGCACACGGAATCTACATGAGCCCGCAAGCTGCCACTATGAGTGCTTTTATCAAACGCTTGTTTTTGATTGGCCAGAAAAGGACAGGCACGTAACCAACCTGGGTGTGCTCTTGTTGGGGTAATACCATTCATATGGCCAACTTGTAAATCAAAAGCAACCCGGCATGAATCTAAAATATTTTCATTGGATGGCCTAGTTCACAGACAGCCTTGCAGTCAATAAAGTGTTTTAACGGTTCCTAAAACCTTTAAAACCCTACCAGCGCTTAATTTTAGCGGGTGGTTTCGTTGTTCGGCACTGGCACTAGATTGTAACAGTCTGCCACAAGATGGCGCTGTCTGGCTGATTTAGAGATGACCACAACAACCGTTAATTATGAATTCCATATATATTAAAAATGGCTATTACCTACTGCCCAAGCCATTATTATAGCTTTGGGGGCCTGGAATAGCCTGAAGTGTCTCGGATCTAGTTGGTGCTATATAACACTCTAAAAAAATAAAAATAAATTGAGGCAGAAACACTCATCCCTACCTGTCATTCCCCCAAAACACACACTCCCCATTGTTTTCCCACCCCAGGATTACTGGAATCCTGGATATCAGTAATTCTGGAGCAGGAAATTTTAATGGGACACTCATAAAGAGAGAGTTGAAATGTGTTACGTTGCCAACTCCTTTCACTCCCCAGGTGATCGTATGTGCACCAGTTCAGCTGCATGCACCTTGAGTGTGTGGCTGTAGACGGGCGTATGGGCCAAAGAAGAGCCGGCCCAGACTCTGTGGGCTGCACACAAGTTTGAAAACTGAATGAAGGTCTGGTGCCTTTAGGATACTGGTGACTGGTAAACTCTGCGTTGAACGTATGACAAACATAGAAAGATTGATATAAAAAGGAGGTTTAATCACCACCTAACCACCAGGAGCACCAGTTCAATAACCACCCCAAACAAACCATGAGATAAGAAGAAAATTAAATCAACTTTTTTGTGGGATTAAAGGGTAGGTTTGGGATATCCCTATCAGCAAACTGGAATTTGCAACATTACCACCGCATGTAGAAAATAACTACAGCTTTTGATGATCGAATCAAAAATGATAAGCTCCCTCCATTCTACTTTTGAATCTGAAAAAAATGGAATTAAAAGAAAATGTGCCACTGAGGTAAACTATTTGTCGTTTCTTTTAAGTGACATAGAGGGATGGCGCCAGTCCAATGATACTGTTGCGCTCTTCCTCCCACATGTAGCATGCGGGGAGAGATAGGCGAACGTTCTAGTGTTCCTAGCAGTTACCCGTTCATTATCCTATTGATCCTGCATTGGAAGCTGTGAGCAGGTGTCGTCACTGCAGGTGTCTGTAATCCTTCTCCGGCGCAAGTACAACATATAATAAAGCATTTACAAAATATGCCTACAGAGATGTTGCATAATTAATTATATCTCTGAGAGGCACGATCCCTTGCAGATGGCATGAAGCAAATTTAGCAAAGTAAGTGGTCCTACGGTACTGTGATGGAACGTGGATGTGTACCATGCAGCCTGATAAGTCACTGATCATTTCTGACTCTTAGGAACACAACTAAATAAGCATAAAAGAAAGAGCATCCTTGTTCTAAAAGCCACGGAGGCATCTTGATGGAGCGGCAGTAAATTACATTTTGGTCTACAGAACCGCATCCAGCTGATCACCTTCATGCACCAGTTACAGCCGACTCAGAACGCTGTTGTACGCATGATCTGTGACTTCAAGTAAACATATGGCATATGTAGGGTCCGGCGATCTATGCACCGGGTCCCTCTCATCACTAAGATTTGCGTTCAGCATGCTTGCCTGCCATCTAAATGTTGGCATCACAAAGCCCACTGAACAGTAAATGCTTCTACCATTCCATTGTCTCCTTTACTTAATTACGTGAACCCCCCCAATGTTAAAGAGACAGTCACATTTTCATGATTTCTGACAACAATTTCCTCATTTATGACAATTTCCCACTTGCATACTCTGTTCCCTAGAGTGATGCCAATTTGTACTTGGGCCCTTAACCTAATTCTGGAACGTCCATCTCAAATGGATTTCAAAATTTAAGACAGTCACGATGATGACCCTTGGAATCAACCATCTGGGTCGTAAAATGAACTTCTCACCAGTAGCCTAAAAAACATTCAGGATTACACTCAGGGATATCACTGTCACAACCCAACCCTATTGGACTAACCGCTTACAGAATATCTGGCCACTGGTTGCTCTTATTGGGGCTCATTGTCTTTTCCATTTTATGTTATGCCTTATGTACTACTTGCGGTACCTTCATGACCTTTCTCGTGAATTGTGTGCATGAAATATGGTGATCAATTCCGGTCTTTTTTTTTTTTTATTTGAGTCTTTTCATAAGCGCCATTACATGAGTTTGGACAACATATTGTTGTTGATTTGTTTGATTTACATACCATTGAACGGGACAATTGATTTCCTTATATCATGCCATATAAATGGCACACATAAATATTAAAATACAAATAATGTACTCTTTATGGCTTTCAGAAATGACAGACTATACGAACAACATTTTAATAAAAAAAATATAAAATTGTTCTCAGATTTCCTTATAGGACCCTGCCCTCTAGCCTAATGGAATTGCTTCTTTGAGACTCTGAGTGTGAAGCTGAAAAACACAACTCAACTCTTCCAATAAATCTTATGTTAAGCTTACTGTAGATCAATGTTACCAGCAGGTTTTAGAACTGTGGAGCGAGGGGCAGGTTCGTATCTTTTTTAGATGGCGACTGAACTTCCTCAGTTGAACGTGGCTGAGCGATGGCCATTCCCTGTTACTGCTGAGGTAACGTCAGGGCAATGGCCATTACGCATGGCCACTCAGGTAATTTCTGGTAAACACAAATCCCTGTTGCTTGATGTCTCATCCATTCTGGGTGAGACCTCTGGCTGCAGGATAGGTGAATTAAACTATGTTGGCCAAGCCAAATTCAGGTATTTTTTTTATTTTTTTCATGAAGTGCATAATGCCTCCAACCAAACTAATACACTGAAGACACATCCCCTGAAAGACATAGGTTGAGTAACATATGGATCGAATAGCATAAAACCAGAAAGCTCGGAGAGATTGGCTCAGAATGTGTGACAGGGCTTGATATGTTCCCCATATTGCGGCGCCAAGGCTGGCTATCGGGAAGATGTGCATTGACTAACATGAGTACACTGACCTGGATTGGATTATAAAGTTCTTGAAGGGGGCTTCGAGACCCTTTTCGACAACAGATGTCCATTCCAAATGGATTCCTGCGCATGACTGAGAAAAAAAGGGAGAAAACAAAAACAATTAAGTACAACAAACCATACTGCCAAAACGATTGAACACATTTAAACAAATTCAGGAAGAAAAACAAACATTGACATATTACTTCTATTTTAGATTTCAAAATCTTTTTAGTAGAGCCAACATCCTTTTAAGAAAGCGATGCTCTTTCAACACTGCCAAATCACTTTATTCAGGGTCATTTTTGTAGCTACAATTAAGCAGACCACCATTTCAGACTAGTATTTAACCATTAAAGGCTAGTTGCAGGGAACGCAGTCATGCACTTATACTCATGTACACAATAAAAAACAAGCATTAGCATAGCCAACAGGTCTCGCTTTTGGGACCTTATAAGTATTTAGTTATGCAGCACAATATCCTTGGTGCAACAACATCAACTGTTGCATGGCTAAACCTTATAAGGTCTCATGGCCGAGACCTATTGACTATGCCAATGCTTGTTCTTCTTTTCTTACTATCCCCTTTACATGGTGTGAGTTTAAATCTATTTGAAAAGGAATACATGGTGACATTGATATAACAGAGCCGTCCCCACCACAATACCCCCACAGTCACAATAAATATCCAACAAATGAGGAAATCACACAGCTAGCTACTCCAGTGACAATTATTCTAGATTTGATCATTAACATTCAAGGCTAAAGTTCTAAACCGGCCCAACTTTAAAAGTTTCACAGTTGTTAACCTGGCATTATTAATCATTAGCATTGATTGAAGTCGAGCACATAAAAAACAGATGCAGATGGGAAAACTTGACATTATAATGTGAAACATTTGATAAAAACTTTGAGTACACATCTTTGTAAGATCTGTAGGAAAGTTACATGACAACCAATACAATGTTTGAAAAAAAGAGCAGAGGCCCAGCTGAATGTACTCATTTTCTCACTCAAACAGGAAACTTGTGAAGAAATCGGCAAAACATTATTTGTGATCTGTCTTGATCATTTCTAAAGGATTATTAGAGCAAGTGCAGGTATAATTGCAATGTTACAAAAGATTAGTGAATATTGTATATAGTTTCTATTTCATTTCCCAGCTCTTGGCCCTTTCAGCGTGCAAACGTAAACGAACAGGCACTATTTTTCTCACAAGCAAAAGCGGCAGCGCGTTGTTTCATAGGGAAGACCTGGGATACTGTGTGCCGTAATTAGGATTGGTGAGATTTCGGCAGCTAATTGGTTGGCTTCTTCACTTTGCATAGAAAACCCCAGGTCATGAACATGGTGTGTTGTCACCCCGAGCTCAGTGATAGACGTTTTAGTGCCCAGAGAAATGAGAGATCGGGTCAACTCTGTTGAGAGTCGAGCAGGTGCCCTGCAGGTACACACACATCGCTGAAGCAGGCGCAGTAGCCCCCTGAACTTTCTCACCTGTTTCTGATCTCATGCCTACGCTTATTTGCTTTCATGTTTGCAAGTTGGGGCGTGGGGTTGACATGTCACGCCCAGCGGCGTAGGTCTCAATAATGTAGCGGGGGCAGTGGCACTGGGTCCGGAGGTGTGAGGAATCCACTTCACCACACTTATGTGTGTCTGTCTTATATAACATCATGTAAGGAAAACCATAGTACATAATCCCCAAATCCTGTAGGTTAAATAACACTTCACATGAATACAATATAATACGAGGGAGGTTGGGGGGTAGTGGCTTGAGCAGCCATCATTGCAGGAGCACTCTAAGTGAGCTAAGCTCTTTGCCCCGTTTATCCGGTAATTATTCTATGGTGAACCCTGCTCTGTGCCCGAAGAGTCCCTTCCCGTGCTTCCTGACTGCCCTGTTGTGCCTGAAGGAGAAGGCACCATTGCAAACAGCATTTTGGCAGGGCTTTGGGACTTCTACAATGGCTGGGAGTTAGGCAGCGGCCCGAGAGGCAAGGCTGCTGGTGCTAAGCTGCTGACATCCGGTGCTGAGAGGTGAAGAGGTGGAGCCGATTCCCGGCTGCAAACTGCAGAGTGGTGATCTAGTGGGCCATGGACTGTGAAGCCCTGTGGTGCTGTGACACCCCTGGCTGTCCCCTTGAAGCTGCAGGGGTGGTGCGATGCAGGTGTGTGGTAGGAGCCAAGTGTTGAGCATTCGAAAGCACTGTGAGTGTGACCTTCTCCCTAGTTACTGCTGACAAGGGACGGGGTCGCCCAAGGGAGCCTAAGAGTGTACACTGCTTGCTGATTGCATTTAGGACCCGGCTCAGGACCCGCTATGCTGATTGAAGCGACCCCCCTGTTTCTGGCACCTCACTGGATTGGCACAGCTGAGGTGCAAGTTGCTCCAATAGTGTGAACCTAGGCGCCGTCCGCTTCTGGTGCACAGTGCGAAGCAAGGAGGCGGAGTGTGGCTGCGCCTGTATCGTTGCTGGTCTGAAGTCGGCTGGACCCTGCCTGCTAATTCAACACCGGTGTGCTGTGAGCGGCCACGCTCGTGTGAAAGCACAAATCGTGGCAGCGGGAAGAAAATAAAAGTGAGCAGCCGTGCTCGTAAAAGAAAAAGACAGCAATAGTGAAAACAGGGATCGCGCGCGCCGGCAAAGAACAAGGTGTTTTGCATTTGGACGGCAAATTTGAAAGCAGGGGTGCGCGCAGCACCACCAAAAGTGAAAGTAATCACGCTCCAGATGGCGCCTCTGGCGCTGAAAGCTGGCAGCTGTGTACATTCACGCTCTCGTGAATGCAAGCTTTAGGCAAGCAAAAGCAGTGGGTAGCACTTTGAGAACCCACTTACTAAATGCATGCGCTGGCTCAGGCGAGACATACCAAGCATGTGCCTTGTCTCTCAACAGACATGGATCAGTGGCACAAAAGAGTCAAACTTGAAGTGTTGGGCACCATCACTGCATTGTTTTTAAACACTCTGGAATTTTGTCCATTTTTAAAAGGCATTTCAAGTTACTAATTGGTCAATACAAAATAGGGTTGAGGAACAATTTAAAAGATCATCTTCTCCAGCATATTTCATAGGCTATAGCATACTTTCGATAGCATAGGTTGACACTCTGTCCACGCTAAGTACGGAAAGTCTTCGGAAACTGTGGCTGCAGGATATACACCAGCATTACGTCTAAATTAAGTAAAATGCCACAATTCACCAGAGTGCACATACAGTCAAACGTACACACTATAATCCCATATATCATACATTATAAAATGATTTTGAAAAAGAAGTCTGTTTTAGACAAAGGTTATTCTCTACAGTTTTTTCAAGTAAAGATACGGAGTAAACAAAAATGTATGGAATCACTTTTACTAGAAAAAAAGTGAAAATCACAATATAATGAAAGTGATCACAACTTCGTGAGACTGCATTACACGTCAACCAACAATATTGGGGCGGGGGAGGTGTTGCCAAATACAGCATGAACAGATACTGCATGCAGCAGGTCTGCCAAATTTTGAAATACCTTTTCTATTTCCATAAGGACTTGGTCCAAACAAGATTTTAAAAGTTTTTAGAATATTGGCCCCTAAAGTGCCCAGCATTATAGGCGACTGAAATAACACGGTCCATAAATTGCTAAACATAAACATGTCTTCTCCCCGTTGATATTCCTCAGACACCTGTATGGATCTGTTGAAAAGAATCACTTTACTAGTAAGCATCAGAAGGGGCGTATCGCTAGGACTGCCTTTACGCTGTAGTCAGGGGTCTACAGCCCACTATCCCAATGACTCCATTGACCACTGTTCATGTTTTGCTTCACCAGGTATGGACCGCCCAAAACCCAGGGTCAGGCTGTTTCATAGGAGCCCAACCCACCTTTGTTCTCTCTCTTTCGAACCTAAACATGCGGGAAAGCTGCCCTCACGCCCAGTGTTTGACATCAACTGACCTAAAGCAGCAATAGGCTCAAATTCTACAGCGCTGGTACAATAGATGTCATTTGCTGCAGGGGCCTAACGGAGCCCCCCCCCACGGTGCAGGGGTTGGGAAGAGGCAGGGCCGGACAGGTGGTGGCATGCACCGGGCGTTTCCCCGGTGGGCCGCTAGGGTGGGGGCCGATTTTGGGCCCCAGGGGCCGTTTTTGTTATAGGGCCATTTTTGCAGCATAGCTGCAAAATCGGCCCCTGTAACAAAATCGGCCGAAACCGGCCCTGGCAAACTGCTCGACCGCTCCCAGGGGGGCCGGCCGAGCTCTTTGCCAGGGTCAGTTCTGGTTCCCAGTCCAGCCATGGGAGGAGGCCCCCAGTATTTCTTGTTTCGAGGGCCCCCCTCGCACACTAAGCCATTCCATTGCATACCTTGCAGAAATGTGTGCAATAGCCTGGAATAAGAAATAGTTAAACGCTCAGGAAAGCCACTCTGCTTTCACGAGCAGTCCCCTGCAGTGTAGGTGGGTAGCTGCGTTCAGGGGGCCCCCATTAATGCAAAGACCAATGAATATCTGTGCCACACCGGGGTCCCTCATCACATTCTGCAGAGGGGGAGCATTATTATGAAAACTGATTTGCTGCTTTAACATTAGAGAAGACAAAACACAGACAGCAGCACAGCGGTGAAGCAGAAATTCTGCTGAGAGGAGGATAAGACAACAGAGATTCGTGTCACCTTAAGGGCTTTGTAATCGACCTACTTATGGCTTTCAGAGAAGGCTGCAAATAAACACTGCCTGGGCAGTTCATAAATACAAGACAGCACATTCTTCCAATTCATCTGATTGGGCTCCTGCTGGTGTGGCAGTGCCTTCTTTATCAAATCTCCCCTTCGCAGCATGAAATGGCACATCTTTAAAAGGCATCAAGGAAACTGGTGACACCCAGGCCGCATAAGGCACTCTTTCTCTTCATGTTTAAGAACTGTACACACCGCTCTTATTCTCTTTGTGCGCTCCTTTTAGTTCAATTCCCTAGAAGGCCAGGAGCAAGCTCAGAGCAAACATTGGAGGGGCATCTAAAATGATGAATGGGCAAATGTTTGCTGGCAACTAAAAGCTTAAGCGCAATACAGCTAAATGAACATTTACAATACATTTATATAAATATAGGCAGTACTGTAAAATTATACCAGTGGAGCCTGTCATTAATGCTGACTGATAACTAACCCTGGGCGTAGTTTGCGTAGTAGCGTTACATGTAGCTACGCGAAGTGCACTTCATACTACGCGAGCTGCAAGTAGCTACGTGGACTGCGTAGTGCACTGTGCAAAATGCTGTTCGCACTGATTGCACAGTGCCGGATGCTGTCTGCACTGTGCAATCAGTGCAAACCGCATCATTCACAGTGCAAGCGGTCGTTGTCTGCCGCTCAAGTAGTTTTCTACTCAAGCAGCAGCTTTCTCAATGCGTACTGGCTGTTTCTCATCGCGAGCAGTCGCGAACATACGCGACCACTTGCAAGGTGGAGTGGTGTGGCTCACTGGTTAGAGGCGGCAGACCCGGAAGCAGAGGTCGGCCAGGGACCAGGGTTCGATTCCCAACGCGGCAGGGTCTTGGGCCATGGTCAGTGGGCTCGATAATTCTCGCCTCGGTGCCTACTCTAACCATGGGTCCCACTCAGCAACTCTGGGCAATAGCTTGCTTAATCTATACTAACGGCCCCATCAGTGCCGGGGATGCTTGTCTTCACCTTGGAGATGCCCAGGAGGGACCATCTCACTGGGAAAGCCAGGATGGGTTCCCCAGTGGTATACAGCGCCTGGACGCCCCTTCGCTGGGGCAGCTTTGCGCTTTACAAGTATACGACATTTAATATTTAATGAGAAACCTGACCTCCCCACGTTGAGAATCTCGCTCGGAGGTTTATTTTCCACGCTTGCGATCTGCAATTTGATGTTGCTGATCGCGAACAAGGAAAAAGTCTCACCGGGATGTCATTTTGCTCGCTCGCGGTCGCTAACCTGAAGTTGAGGACCGCATGCTTGCACTGTGCTACGTGCAACTCACGTAGTGCGAAGTAGCGCAAACTTCGTAAACTACGAAAGCGAAGCGTAGTACTTCGCCCAGGGTTACTGATAACCCCACCTGACTCAAGGCCCAGGCAACAGGACAATGGACATTAACTACTGTATTTACCATGTCCAGGTCACAAGTCCTAAAAACAAAAAATAGTGGGGGTGCGTATGTATTGACGCTACATGCAGTGAGGTCATGGCAAGTGATGCCATGGGAAGTGATGTCACAGGAAGTGACTCCAATTCCCTAAATTATCCATTCTACAAAAAGTATTGGCCTACTTTAGAACCCCGGTGGAGTTACCGTTTGTATAAGAATGTCAATATATGCATACAATGGTTGTGTTCACATGTAAACCAATCATACACTTACATTAATTTGATGTCTGAAAAAAAAGCTGTGAATGTTTCAGTCAATTAAGTTTACATTTAAATCATAGGTCATGCATTTATATGCATTTGATCATTTGCTTAGTATGAAACAATGGATTACTCATATATTTGATGTACCAGTAGCAGTTTTGAAGAAAGTTATTGATTAAGAAGCTGCTCGCTCTTACAGCTGTCACGTACATTTAGAACAAATGAAGTTAGCAACACTGATGGCATATGATAAAAAAGCAGTACTTAAATTGTAGCAGGGTTGTCGGTGGGTACCAGAGGCCCTATGTTATGGGGATTGGAACTCTTGCCGGTTGAGAGCACAGGCAACCCTGATCTTAGATAAACACATTTCTTGGCCTGACGCTGCCTGTCTTTGCCTAACTGGAGGCCATCCAGGCCTGTGAATTTAATGAACTTTGAGGACAACCTGCCACCTGGAATGGACTACATTGATCACAGACACAACATGGAGCGAGGGGAGAGGGGAAAAAGCGGAGTAATTTGCACCTCATTCCTTCTTGTTTGACTTTTTGATGGGCAGAGGGTAGGTTCATGTCTATGAGTTCAGAATGCACTAAGTGTCTACTATACAGTAGGCCACACTGCACAGTGGGTTGTATACTATGCTGGGTGTCTATACATGGTCATGACTTTTATGCTTTACAGGAGTTGTATACATACAGGAGGATTATACTGTACAGGAGCTCAAATAGAACGGAGGTGTACCCCACCATTTGTGGGGTACACTCTACAGAGGGCTTTATATAGTGTAGATCTCAAAAACTGCATGACACGCATACAGGTTGTACCCATCCTCACACCTCCCTGTGCTCCTTTACCAACTACCCCTGCACAAGACCCCTTCTATTGCCCTTCTCAACTTTCTGCTTCCTCTCCTCCCCTCATAAACTGTACCTAATATTTCTCATCCCGCAACAACAAGGTGGGGGGAGGGGGATTGCACTTGAAGACACATTTGAAGTTAGCAGCCACCAAACAAGAAATTAACTGTCCCTTTTCCCCTCTGTGTCACTGTTATAGAGAAACACTGATGTATTAGAGTGGTGCAAAATCCAAGGATGGGGGACAAGAGGATGTCAGGGGTGCCCCTATTGTTGTTATTGTGAACACAGCTACATCTGATACTAGATCAATACAAAATGCTTTGTACGCAATCCTGGAAGAGGAATATACAAGTGTGGGACTACAGAGATGAGAGAGGGAAAATGAAAGGAGAAAGACGGGACAGAAGGAAAAAGTGAAGAGGGACTTGGACAAGGAAATTATGATAAGGAGAAGGACATGGGGCAGTGGAAAACAGAGTGAGAATGAGATTCAAAGATGGGCAAACTGGGAGAGTGAGATGGGGCACAAAGAGAACAGAGAAGAAAAATGGGGATAGCCAGAGTAGAGATAAGGAAAGAGCGTGGTCATGTGGTAAAAGTGAATGATAAATTGGTATAGGCAGGTGAAAAAAGGAGCATCACAGAGTCAGGGGTGAAACAAATAGAGAAAAATAGAGGGTCAGAGAGGAAAAGAGAGGGCGACAAAAGAGGACCTAGAAGAGAAAGCAAGATCGAGAAGGTGGGCAAATCAAGAGGAGAAGGGGCAGAAAAGAAAGGGAAGGGAGAAAGAGACGAGGTTTCAAACAGGTTGTTCCGGTACCATGGATTCTTCTGTGGATCCGCAGTACTAAAATGGGCAATGGGGGAAAAAGCTCCAGCGGCCAATCAGAACCGACTATTTTGAAAACATTTGGAGCCACAGAGGTATCACAGTACCCAACGTTCCAGATAACTCTAACTTTATATCAGAGTTATTCCCATCATGTCGCCCTGAGAACCTTTTTAAATTCTAATTTCTTGAGAACTACTGAATGGATATACAGAAATAAAAAAGCATGTTTTCTAAGCAATGCTCTACCTTTGTGTCAAATTTGGTGTCATTACGTTCAGTGTTATTTTCGGTATTGGAGAGCAAACTTTCCCATGGGAATTATAATGAGAAAATGTTCTTTTGAGACACCCACTTTTGCTTGGCCCCCGCTTGACTAATCAGGGAAAAACTTTCCATTAAGTGGATTAACTTTTATTTTTTGGAAAGTTTCATGCAGATTTGTCAAGTGGTGCCAAAGTTACTAAGAAAGCAAAAATATATTTCCTATGGAAAGTCTGACCTGACTAACTTCACTGATGCCAACGCAACCAGTCTAGTTAAAAGAGCAGTTTTTATTACGAATTAAAATCTAAAAACCTGCGAAATTATGGTTAGGACCATAATCTGAACTTACATAGCAATGAAGCGAAACATAACCTACACACCAAATGCAATTCTCATGACCTCAGCCTTAATGAAACAGATCCAATTATGCATGTTGTAAATCATCTTACTGTTGAGATTACACATCTCATTACTCTTATCACTTTGAAAGAGATGACTGTGATTGTATATCATTTACTGGGCTTTGCCTTGATGTTTAATTACATTTTGCTGCTCAATGCGGTCATGTATTGGTATAAATATTTGTTGTTCGTAAACCTTATTGTGTCTTTAAAGGTATTTCTGAGGTTTTTATAAACATATGCTAAGGTATTATAACAAAGCCAACCACACCTACACTTTAACATAGGGTTTTTTCACAGATTTTCTTTAAAGTATTATTATATAGCACATCCAAGAGTTCCCTGCACCCCTACCTTCTTTTGAAGTCAACTCCAGCACCATACGCCTTTTGGGGGAGTGGGAGGCGGAGATTGGGTGGAGGGCATGCATCCAATCATATATGGGCTGCCACCTACCACTGCACACATCCTTCAGCCTCCTGGTTCTGGCTAGGCCCTGCACCCAACCCATTGTGGGCACGCAACCCTTGCTACACACAGCTGCCTTGTGCCAAACCCTCCGCAGGTGGCCAGCCCGTGCCACGAGCAGTGCACAGCATGAAACAGGCGAGAATGGGAACCTCCTAACCGTCTAAAGAATTTTCAGAACACAACTGTTTTTTTTGTGGGAAAGTTTGGATTGTATTCATTACACAAGAGTATTCATGCACAGAAAGTGGGTGGAATACAGACGACTGATAAACAGATCACGCTAGGATGTTATCTCCCATCACACATTTCTGAAAAATAGTGTTTCCTTTCATACGTATACTTCGAAATCTTCATCCTTATTTTTATCACTTCTATGCTATCCAAATAGACCTCCAAGGGTAATATGTGCACCCAGAAGCAGAAAGGGCATTACTGTATCTATCATGACTGAACTGACCCTGCTCTAATTTAGGAAAGAGTTGAAGAGACACCCCTTAAATTAACACTACATTACAATGAAATATAACTCCTCTTATGCACCGAGAAGCCAGACCCTCCAATCCCATATTAAATGTATATGTACCTATAGCTTTGTACAGCGTGCTGCTGACTTTCAGTGCTACACAAACATTTAATTGAAATATAAATGAAAGCAACTTATACTATCACAGTCCTAGTGCTTACAATACAATAGATTAAAGCAATTAACTACTTATAATGACTAATGACGTATTTGGTGCGTAGCCTGCCAAATGCCATTGAGTTCACATCGATACAAAAGGGGATGATGGACGGAGCGTTTGAGCCAATCAAACACTCACCCCCAGTCAACTGATCTGGGTTTAATCCATCACCATTCTTTAGCTCACTTCACCACCCCAGTTCAGACATGGCCATTTGCAAATCAGTCTGACCCTGTGCCTCATGGGAACAGTCCAGCCCGAACTGCCAAGCCATGTCTTCCCTGGACCGGAAACAAGCATCCTGGGACCGGTTTCGGATACATAATCCTCATCAGCCAGGCTATCTTGAATCCAGTGGCCAAGTGAGCAAGGGACTCTTGACTGTGTGTGAGTGTTTGATTAGTTCAGATGCTCCGTCCTTCACCACCCGATTTTGTACCATTGAGTTCACATCAGGCTCATGAAGTGTTCAGTGCTAAGTAGTGTAACACAAAATATGTAGCAATTTTTGGTCGAAAAGTGTTTCCTTTCTATTTTATTTCCCACCTAGGTGTTTGTGCGTGTTGACGTGGGTATACTCCTTTTTGTTGTTTTTCTAACATATAGGGACAGACTGAGGATCAAAATTAACCTTGTAAAAAATGTTCGACCCAGACTCAAGGTGCGGCAAACAGGATCGGCCTATTGAGGCATAATTGGGTCATGGCCGTCCAGCGAGCTCTGAAAGCAGCTCCCTGCGAGCTCTGAAAGCAGCCCCCTAGCCTGCAGTCTACGGACACGATGCTTCAGTGGCAAGTTAGCCAGTTCAATCAGGCAGTGCTTAATTTGAGCCGGGGTTTCCGATTTTCGGCACCGGCATTTAATTGTCTGCACCATCACTTAATTGTTGACACTGGCACTTATGACAGGTGCCACATGGTGGCGCTGTAGAGATGAGCAGATCAGCAATTATTTATTAATTCAGTATGCATTAAAAACAACCAATACCTGCGCCCAAGCTATTTGCATAGCTTTGGGAGCCTGGACTAGTCTGAATTGTCACACTTGTAGTAGTGTGTTGGTTAGTAGTTGTGTAGGTACTGTCATAGGCAACGCTGGCAGTGGCAATGGGTGGGGCACGCTGCAGAGGCCTCACGACTAAAGTCCTGGCCCTTATTTCTTTACAAAGTAAGCACTGCAATCAGGTATAATGTCACAAGGTGGGCACACAGTGCGAATGTTTGCAAATAAAATCGTGCACAACCTTTGTCTGTGCGATGATGGCTCGGGCAGCTGTTGGTGCAGAGTGCCTCCTTGCTGACCCCATGTCAAGGGCACAGTGGATATGCCCCCCCCCACCCACCCACCCCAGAGCTATGACCGCAGTACAGCTTGATATATTATATTAAAGTACAGCTATTAAATATTCGTTGGGGCCTTTGCACATTACAATGAGGCATGTATATTTCACATTTTGATGAACTCCTGCTGCAAACACTGCTGCATTGTTACAGGTCGGCGACCTTACACCCCCGTGAATAATACCCCTGTGTTACACCTTACATTAACAGCTTCTTTGGCATTCATGAAACTAAATAATTACAGTTAGAACCCGAAAAGACCTCAATTTCAAAATAGAACCGATAGCGCAGGAACAAGCAGGCCCTGCGACGACAGCCATAAAACTCTCAGAATGGCTTGTATTTTAAGTAGAACTTCACCCCTGTGCCTTTGTGGCCGGGGCACGCGGGACAAAAAGACCTTGTTCCCTTTGCCCCGCGCCTGTGAGAGGCCGGCGTGTAAATTCATCTATGCTGGCCATAAAACCGCGATTTTATAAGTGCAAGTAATATTTTATTTGCTGATGTTTATAATGAACGGTGTTTAGCGTGGGTCTGGGAGATTAGCGCTGCCGTGTGGTCCGGATACCAGTTAAAGCTGTGGTGAACAGATCTTCAAAACCAAAAACTGGAACACTGCACAAGCACAGAAGCAGGATTATAATTTTAAATCCATTAAAGGACACAAAATGACTAAATTGACAGCACTAACCCAAAGACAAAGGGGGATAAGTGGAATTGAATGCAACTTTAAACCTTTGTCGTCTGTTTTAACTCAATGGCTTTCTGCTATGGCCAGCTCTCTCACTTTGCACTGGAACACGTGAAAACGTGCATTACTCTTTCTTTGGTTGACTCTCTCTAAAAACCCGAGTTAAATTTACTAACATCGGCCCGGACTGATGCTGGACTGCCCCCAGTAAATTCGGGCCCCTGGTCGCCATAATAAAGGGGGATACCTCTGCTCTCCTGTTCCTATAGACAGTGCTTGAAATGGAAAAATAGAAGTGCAGGTACTCTGTAACAGAGCACCAGCTTGTTTCTGAGAAGTGCTGGCACTCTCTTAATAAAGGTATGGCATTTCCCTTGAGAAGTGCCGGTAGTCTCCCTCTCAAAATAAAAAAGTGCTGCTACTCCGTACCGGACAGTACCGGCCCATTTATAGCACTGCCTATAGATACAGGATGCCCCTGTGCTACAGGGTAGATTCACTCAGCGGGCAGGGTGCTTGATTCTGTGGCCTAGCATGACATACTGAGGTTCATAGAGTGAGATGTGGGGAGAGCCAGACGGAGCCCTTGAGCGGTACTATTCTGGCTGTGCCAGTAGCAGTACGAGCAGCAGGGCTAGAAATTGTCTGGGCCCCATTCGGAGTCCCTTGTGAGTCCCCTTACAAGTGCAAACAGTATATTAACCAAGCGTGTACTGCAGGTACTCAATACCTGCACTTCTTTACTGTGAAAGGAAGAGTACCGGCCAGTCTCAGCACTGGTGCAATGCATTTAACGGGGGAGGACCGTTACTCCTCAGTAGGAAATAGTTTCTCCAGAATAGTGAGTATCTACGTCTCCACATTTCCATTTCACCCACTGGGTGCAATACCCTATCTCAGGATTTCAAGATGTGCTATATGCACCGCACCCTAAGGTTTTTCCCCCACCATTCTCACCAGGTTTGAGCTGAGATAAAACAACATTCCATTTTTGCACCTCAGAATGTAGGAAAGCACATGGTGTTACCACATTCTGACGCAAACTGAAGATGAGAGTGTGAAATGATGTGGTAATATTGCATACAGTAAATACCGCTCTCAACAGTACCTTACTTTATTGGGCGCGGTGTTAACACGACAAAATAAGGGGCACTTGAAATGTGGCAGTAACCAGCTTTTTTAAATTTTATTTTTTAAACAACCATAGAGAAGTCTTTCACTTTAAGACCTCCTCGTAAAAATTCTGACTACTTTGAAAATATATTTGCATATCCCCTTATTGATAAAATTGTTCTGCAGACGATATACGTCACCCCTACAATTCTACTGTGCTTAGAAAAGCATGCCAAAATGTACACTTGCAGAAAACATTCTTATCGATTTTCCAGTTTGGAATTCGGAGGCATATATGCAAATATCTTTGGTTTAATGGGCAGATCGAGAGTACCTGCGGAAGAGAGTAGTAAATTAATAGCCATGTGAAACATGTCCCTTCGATGCAGGACCATCTAAACAGCCTTATACGCCAGGGACAAAGCAGTGCACGGTGCCAGGTCTTCACAACCACTCACAGGAATAAAAATGTTTAACAGAAAATTTGTGTTAAGTTCTGGTCTGCTTCGGACACCTATGCTCGTGGTGTCCCTGGGCAACTGACCAGCAAGCCAATGCGTTAAGACGGCACTGCTTCGATGTTCGGGATTAAAGAATGCCATAAACATGACTTATTTGCCAGATCCCATTCCTCTACCTCGACTCGGAGTATCTTATATGCGACGTGGCCTTGTATAGTTCCATTGTCCCAATGTCCCTGGCTCATGAATCATCATGTTAATTGTGAGATAAATATGTTGCAATGGTGCTAAGTGCCATCTTTATATTCACGACAGTGCTGCTTTTGCTTGTTCCTGCTGAACTATTTAGATGAAATATTAAAATGATATTGGTGTGTTAGAGTCCGCACTGTTAGCCATTGTTGATTATATAAATAACATTTTTAAAAATCAAGATAGTTTGATAATATGGGACAAGCATTAATTCCACTCTGAGGGGTCATGCTTAGCTTTTTCGTGTGAAAAATGTTACCACGTGGTGAAAAATATGTGCACTAGTGTTAAAAGGGAATCCTTAAAATCTCCATGAACGTGGAAAAGTGGAAACTTTGTAAAGCTTGATCAATGAAACAAGAAAAGGATCACGCCCTTTATCTGTTGCTAGCAGCCAATGCCAGGTGCAAAAAATATTAAGAAATGCTTAAATTCGGGGCATTAAAAAGGTTGCTATAACTGATTCTCTGAAAGTATTCTGTATGCAGAGTACTGACACCTAATATTTGTCTATGCCTTCCATGACAAAATTAATACAAAGATTAAACATTAAATTAAACTTAAAAAACATTGTGATCCGTTCTTCCAATCCGATTGCTGCATCTCAATAAGAGAAAGATGAGGTGCTGGAAGCTACTGTACAATTTCAGTTGTGTTCTTCTTATGTTGTTCAAATCAGGTCTTGCCCACATGCGTTTGTGCACAAATGAAAAAAGCAAATTGTCCAAGCATTAACTTAAATACCGCTCGCCATCCCTATCTGTACCCATCTGTCGTCGGGCCCTCATCTTGTTTCCACAATAGCCCAGGCCTGCTGAGGGACACATACCACAACCTGCCAGGGCATTCCCCAATCCCTTGTTGAGTGAGGGCTGTCAACAGCAGGACTTCCAAAGACCACCTCAGCTGCAGGCCTGAGGCCACGAACTGGAAGTGAACTTTAGACAAGATCCGAGGTCAAGCGCGAGGGGCTACAGGGAAGGAGCAACGGATCCCAGAGACAGTCCGTGTGGGCTCTAAGTAGGCATACGGCAACATGTGTGATTATTAACATGTTAATCACGTCACTGGATGTGTCTGTGACACTAGAGCCCACTGGCTGCCAGCGAACCCACTGCAGAGCCTGGCAATGAATTCAGCCATGACATCAGTAATAGTCTCATCTGTGCAGCCCTTACTCGAAGCACCCGGCATTAATAACGCTGCTTGAATTAACAATGAGGCCGCCGAGGCTTTCGCTTCTCTCCGGGGCTCATCCGACCTCAGGCAGGCGGCGAGCCAAGTACAGCAGGCCCGCGGCGGCCGCCGGCAGAGGCGCAGGGCTTAAGATCACGGTGGAGAAAGTACAAAGGGTTACATTGATTGGATTTTCCGAATACAGAATCGCTATACAGACCCCCCCCCCTCAATATGCAGGGCGGGAGGACCGTTTGTTTGTGTTGCCTTCTTGCGGAACGTCGCTCCCGGCGCTCGCGCGACCTCTCTGCGTGCCCGGCGCACGAGGCCTGTCCGTCACGCGCACGCCACGAGGCATGTCCGTCACGGGCTTGGCGTGCCTTAGTTCCGCGCATATCAACGCCAGCCATGACAGCCTCAGTAGCTCGATGTAACAAAGCCTGGGGATGCACAGGCCATGACAATACAGAAACCCAACACAAGTGGCAGTGAAGCCACCATAAATGGCTGCAGTTGCCAGAATGTGCTGGAACAATTTTTAGGATGAGGACATCATAGGACACGTGCTCATTTCTATAGCAAGGCCCGCCCTTCTGACTGTCAAACCTGCACCCTAAGAAAGAAATGAGGATTCAGACCTTCTTCTCACAAACCTTGCAGTAAAAAGTGCAGATCAGCTGCCATTCACCTTGTTGGTGCCTATACAAGTCACTTCCTGCCAGGGTCAGAAGGGTAAGGCGGGCACTCAGGCAATGGCTGAGGGGCCGGTACCCGAGTTCCAGCTGTGGGCTGCTTTTTTGGGCAGCCTGGGGGTGATTTGGGCAGTGTCTGTGTTGCTCGGATGCCACCAGCGACCCAGTGGTTGACTGAGTGGCCTTTCTGGAGGCAGATCGGCGTCCATTATCCCCATTTTACCAACGGAGCAGAGCTGTCACTCCCTTTCTCTTGATGTATGCATATTGAGCGGGGGCAGAGGGCATGACAAAAGTTGCCTCACTTGTTTTCAGGTGTGTTTCACCAGTGTAACCTAATCTGTGCATTACCCCCCCTTTTTTTTTAAAATAAAATTTCGCGTAAGCAGTGTTTTGTGGAAAGGCAATTTGCGAATGTGGGTCACTTTTTTAAGCGTGCTCAGGCCGATTTTTAATCCCAATCCAGCCCTGCGGTGCGGGTGCTTCTAGCAGGGGGCTGCGGATTTTGCTTTGCTCATCAGGGTAGTCCTGTTGTGATAAAGAGGTACTACTGTAAACATGGGTTCAATGGGAGCAGGATAAAGGCTTCCAATTGCCTATGAAGCTGGGAGCTGTAGAGTGGATGTTATGCTTTTTGTGATGATAGTGGGCACACTTAGCGAGTAACATAATGGCCTCAGTCACTGAGAATGCTAGATGACAGGGAAATCGCTTGTGGAATTGCGTCCAGTGTCCAAGACTACTGATGGTGCAGAGAAAAACTGGAAATCCTAGATGTATGTGCAGAGTAACTGCAGAGTAACTGTAGTTTTCCCCTTGCTACCAGAAGCAAGGAAAAAGCTGTGGAGGTGCCAAGACAAAGGCGCTTTAGTAAATAAATATCTTAGGATTGTGAAAGTGTCTGGCAGAGTTGGGTGACTGAAAATATTAAGGCCAGATCTCACAGGTACTTTTCCCATCTGTCTATTGCGACCAGCGTGCGGGTTGAGCACCTCTGGTCAGCTGGCATCTTGGGAGGGACAAAGGAAGCAATCCAGAAATGAGTCCACAGAGTACCAGGCTTGGAACAGGCAATGCCAGTAGCAGACTGGCGTGCCTGTAGGGTTTCAGAGGGGTGTCTCTGGGGCATCGAGGCACACTGTGACAACATTGTGTAGCTAAGGTGCCATGGGCGATAAATCAAACCAATAAAAGGATTACTCACTGGGTAGTAAAATACAATTTTGTCTGAAGCTCAGTTGTCCCTGTGTGTGTATAGTGTGATCTCAATAAAATGTCTCTTTGTATTTGCTGGGTCTGGGTCCATAAGTTCAAAGACCCGTTCCAGGAGGTCGGCCACAATTGATTTCTCCCACAAAACTCCTCTGCTTGTAACCTGTCACTTCTAACCCCTGTCGGAGAGAACACTCGCCAATAAAACATACACCTTATGATAGAGAGCTGAATGGGAAAGTCAAGAATCCCTCATAGGCCGAGCGTCTCCGTGTGTCATTGTATGCAGTCAGATGTAAAATCCTACACACACAAACTGACACACCCGCATTATTGAAGTGGACTTGAAAGAGGTCAAGCAGTGGAGGGGAAAGACAAAGGTTGGTTAGGATAGCCCTGCTCACATGGTGAAGGGGTGTGGACAGAAGACTTTGATCAATGGATCAGACTAAAAAAACAAGATCAAATAATGAAGCATGTTATCCGGGTGGGTGAGGAACCAGAGCCCTTAATGGATATTAATGCTATGTTATTAATATCATTAAAATAGCAGTATCCCAGACATATTTTTTCCACCAATAAAACGTCTATCATATTTCTTGTTATTTAGTAGTCATCTAACCAGCCAATTAACCTCCCAGAAAATAATACTGTTAAGTGGGCGAATCCTGCTGCTGTAGTAACTGGAGAGCACGGCCTACAAGTATCATACTCAATGGGCTGATTGTATCATTCATCATAATAAAGATTGTAAAAGCAGGGTTCTAATTTTCAATATGGACTACAACCAACGGTGTACATGTAGCCCACCTCAAAAGGTCAACATCCAAGTGTAATAACTTATGACCCACACAGCCATTAGGTCCTGATATAGTTGGTGACACCTGGTCGCTCAGTGCCCAATCGTCTGTGGTGTGTAATATACAGTGTCTATCAGCACACCCCCAAATGTTCATGGAAAAAGAGATTTAATAAAATCCGAAAAATATAAAGCCCTGTTAGCTTATAGCTGCGCTCAGCCTTTTTTTTTTTTACAAGAGAACCCTTCCGGGTGAAAGGAGATCCCTGCGACTTCACTCACGACCGTTCTAACGTGACTTCCCTTGTAAATTGTCAGTACGAGGGTCAAGCCCACTGCAGCCTTTGCAATGTTTATGAAAATACAAACCTGCGACAGAGAATGATATTTCGCTGTGCGGTTTGGAAAGCATGATTGTGAAAAAATATGCATTGGCAGTGTCCAAACATAAGAGATTGAAACTGTAGATAAAATCCCAGCTTTTGATTCAGCCTGTTACTTTAACATGCATTAAAAAAACTCTACAGAGGAGTCTTTCAGTGCAGACAATAATACGAGAAAAGTTGTATTGACATTCGGGGTAAGTCTATGCTGTAACTTGGAAATGCTATTTTGGCTGAAAAGCAATCTGGAACATGGACTGAACTATTTAAAAAATATATTTTTATTAGCATTTAATATCAATACAAACAAATGTGCAGTAGGTCAAGCCATGGTGCCAGTCTATTAAAACTATGAAGTGATATGAAAGTCAACATCAATCGAGAGCATACACATTTAGCAAGAGGTTCCTAAGCAAACCAGGATATCATTCAAGTAGGGTCATGAATCGTTCTTATTAGGATGGAGAAGGGGGGGACAAAGAGTGGTGGGGGGGGACAAAGAGTGGTGGAGGGAGGAGAGAGATGACAACAGGGCTTTAAGTGGGCCGGGTCTCACTGGGTCAGAGCACCAGCAGTTTTTTAACCTGGACCTTCAAAAGGGTCTCTATCGGGCTCTATTTTGTGCCTGGGCACAGGCGGTTCATTTTTTTCCGGACTGCAGTAACATCAGGCACATCGATGTGCACGTGCTCACACTGCTTAATTCTCACTAGTGGAGAAGTTACGGCATTACGTCTAGCCAGGTGAGCGTTGTTGGGGAAGGGCAATCCTTCAAAGAGAGTCGTTTTCTCTCTGTATTTCCCTTCTCTTCTGAAACTCGGGAGCAGCAACATTGTTGTGGTGTCATCAGGGCTTTAAGCGGAAGCTTTTTCAATATTATATATAACAAGCGATAGTTGCTGCTTATTTATCTTATGCAACTAACAACCATTGACAAAGCCAATAGTCCTGACTTGTTGTATGTATGATGTTGCTTGTTGTATCATATCTGGATGCAATGACAGGAACAGCAAAATACAAGTCGGTGGCACACTATGCTAAGCACAGATTTTTTGCTTATGCATTTTTAAGCCACGCCCTTAATTACATTGGCCATGCCCCATGAGAGACCCCCCAGTTTTTTCATCCCACTTAAAGCTCTGGATGACAGGGCCATCAACCAGCACAATGCTGGCCAGCGCTGAGAGACAGCTTTACACAGTTGAAGATGTTGACTGACTCATACGGATGAATGACACAACATAATTATTATAAGGAGCCCCTTCAGTTCTGCTGGGCCAAACTATTTTGATTAAGGTACAGGCTTAGGCGGCTGGCCACCCAGTATCTTCGACTTTCTGTGGCTAAACAAATACACACAGATATTTAATTCCATAATTAGGACGGGCTAGAGCATCATGTGTACTTGGATTACAGGGGTTGCAATTCTGCTATTTAATGAGAACTCATAATTTGCTATAAATTATAACACTTTTTAAGTTTCATATTAGCCAAGACATTTTGCTTTTGCTACCAGTATATAAATAACTTACTCCTTTATTGGGACTTTCAGCCAACACTCTTCTTCCATTACTCTGTGATTGTGTCATTCCAGTTGAAGCTAGTAGTGAACGGTAGCGGGGGCGGTGAGAGAGGGTTGAGAAAAAAGAAGACTACCTTGTCGTCACCAGCCGCCACCTCCCCTCCGACGCAGGAACAGGAAGCACCCAGGCTTCCAGATTCCCCTAGCCAATCACAAAGCTGCCTTACAGCACTGTCGTGATTGGTCTGAGCACTGTGGTTCGACGCTTAGAACGCATAGAGGGGGACTGGGAGGCTGTGCATGTTCTCCACCCAGGCTGTACAATGCAGCTGGTGGAGAACATTCAAAGTGCACATGACAGTTCGACCCAAGACGGTCAGCCAAACTGTCGTGCACATATTAGGTGCAGCAACAACCACTCCTCCTCTCTCTTCCAGGCTGTGACAAGCCGAGCCCTGCCTCGCCCCAACCTTGTTGGCTCAGAAAATGCTAATAATGTAACGTTATTAATGTTGCGTTATTATAATTTTTTTACATTTAGTGGGGCGACGCTCCTCCGCCTTAGAGGAGGAGCCACCCGTGTCATTCCCATTTTTTATCTGCCCACTACAGCATACAGAAAGAGAGGAATATCTTTCCTCTTCAGCCACTAGCCAGTTTTACTGTGAGTAATGGTATTACAGGGTTTCACAAGGAGCACATTCACATATAAATAAATTCTCCTCAGTGCCAGCGACTGCTATGACAATGTGTGTATTTGCCCCAAAAAGTAAAAAAGTCATTTTTTAAAGATTTATAAGGCTGAGAAGCTGCTCTAAAAGTAGAGTTTTGCAAAAAACCATGACAGAACAAAATAAGCATTGACAGTCAAAAGGCTGGCAGCCAAATGCCAGCCCTATTGGGTTTGCCAATGCTCGTTTATATTTGATTGTTTTATTCTGAACCTTTGTATCTTTCAAATTAGTTTGAGTGCTTCAAGGCCAATGGACTGTTTCTTGCCCTATTAAGTGTAGACTAAAATCCTATTGAAAAATGTTGGAATAGCGCGATGTACATAGAAGCGTAAACAGGCAGCCGCACAGAAATGTTTGATATTTATTCAGGTTTGTAATAATGCTGCAGGAGGCTCCACACAGACTCACTCTTCTTCTTTGGAATTCGCTGAACTAGGACACCACTTGTTCATTCCGTGGCAGCCTAAGCGTTGGTTCGCTATAAATATGGATTTGGCGAAGGGATTTTAATTAAGCGTGATTACAGCTGTATTTCTCAATTTCGCTCTTCCTGCTACAGTGTCCACTGATCATCTCCTGGCAGAAGACAAGCCTTTAAGAGCGCCATACAAATTACTGTTCATGTCGTGCTTGATTTAACCAGAAATTGGCCTTGTCAAATTGCAGCATTAGCACCATTACTGGAGCAAGCAGGGTCTGTTTGACTAACAGGAAGAAGGCGTGTGCTTGCGGGAGCCCGCGCACAGCCCACGATGAGTAATCCTGCCTCCTCAGACTGGAAGAGAGAAACATAAGGCAAACACTGACTTCAAGAAAAAGCATCCCTCAGACAGTGAGTAAAGGAGATGTTGGCGGCGTGAAGATCCCTGGGACCACACACATTAACATTCAGGACTCCCCATCACTGGCAGTAGTGTGATCTAGCTCCTAGTTCTGATAGGCCCAGAGGGGACTGCCTGGTTTTGTTCTAGACCCCGCTCTGGCCAGGAGCAGTAATTAAGTAACATCAGGATTTATAGGGGCAGACCACTCATAAGACCCCAGTAGTACACTTGTGCATGGCTAACACGGTAGCCATGTTCCAGTCAAGGGGGTACCACCATATACACTTGTAGGATTATCCATTAGTAGGTGCCTCGGAACCATCTACCAGGCGGGCTGATGCAGACTGAAGGCATTACAAGCAGCACAGATCTAAGGTCCAGCGATTCCTTAATGCCCAACACTACAAAGTATGACCTTTCGCATTGAAAGAGCTCAGGTAGTAAAACGTCAGGTAGTAAAACGTCTCCACACCGCAATCATCTCTCAACAAATGGTTACTTTACCCTCGAGTTAGACACTGTCTAGGTGAGATAGGGTAATCCGCAAGAAGTAGCGCACGTTTATGTGCACTGGGGACCAATGTGTTTGCACCGGAAGTGTTTGTGTTTACCTTGCTACATGGAATGTAACTGCACTCGGGCACGGCATGCAGGGTTCATCTCTTGGTGATTTCTAGATATCAAATATTGATAAGGAAAATACCACCCATGGCGTTTGGAACGAGCACACCAACCCATTGACTCAATGCGCGGGTTACATTATCCTACCATAGTCATGTTCAACAAATGCCAGGATGTTTGTGTATGGCAGAAAGCTACGACATAAGCTGTGAGAAGGAATGCTTATATGAACACTTTCAACATTAATTTCAAGTTATAGTAAAGTGAAAGATGTTCTCTGACTGGTTCATGCCTTCATGAAACCCTACCACAGTCTGACAACTAAATATGCTCATTTGTAAAGTAGTCTGATGTTCCTACTCATGAGTTTGATAAAGCCTACAACAAGAAGCAGTACATTTAGACCATGTACAGTGTGACAGAAATTCTGACATGCACAGCTCAAGCTCTGACATGCGCAGTAAACAGGAGCTCAGCAGCTATGCCGCCTCATGTAAACTATGGACTATATAAGCCAGCCACGGGCGGGAAGGAAATTTACCAAATGTTGCAGCTCTTGAGGTGAAGTTTTTGAAAATGTTCCCAAACCTACTGTGCTATTGGCTCTCTGGTTGTAGTATGGGGGCGTTTGGACACTTTGATATGTGCAATAGAAATTTGCTTTAAATATTTGGTTGACAATAGAATATTCAGAAACCTTTTCTACAGCAAGAAGATAGGTGAGGAAGTATCGGCTGCAGTTTTGTGCCCAGTCTGTTCTGTTGTAACTGCAGTGGCCAACTAATTCATATAGTAAAGAAAAGAATAATACAAACCCACTGCTGGAGAGTGAAAGAAAAAAATGTAACGGGGATATAGCGAATGTATGACGCTTGAAAATGCACTCCGAGGTCATCAGTCAAATGTCATAAGATTACAGAGGGTTATAGTCTCAGAATAGGAAGTGTCTGTCTCTGGTGCACGCTTCTAGATCTGGGTTCCTTCTAAGGCTGAATTGTGACATTTGGGGAAATCTAATTAAGTGTTTTTTAGCTGAAAACGTAGTACACGACTGAACAGAAATGTGTTAAATTCATGGTCGTAGGTGATGAGAAATGTTGATTTGATTAAGGTAGTAGCCCAATAAATTGGGGGCATGTCACACTCTACATGGAGGAAGAATTCTATCAGAAATTCTAGTTCATACTAAACCCTGGCTATCCTCCACAGTGCATGTGTATGTGGTTCTTTGGTGGGGAAAATGCACATCCGAATTAAGTGCATGCAAAACGTATAATAATTTCAACAAAAACAAAAATGGATATAATTTTATAAAAACTCCAACTAGATAAACTCAGCTTTCAAAACATCAGCTTTCAAATGCCAACAGTCAGGAAGCAAGGTGATGCACATTTAGCATAAGGAGACACTGCACACGAATTTCTTTATGTGCCAGTGCTGTCATACCATTCATTTTGTGCTGTACAATCTTGGCATAGGTAAAGGGGGCTTTCCCTGCAAGAGACAATATCTGCTGTAAACAAAGAAAGGTGGGAAAAAATTAAAAGAAGAAGGGGTGATGTAGTTTGCGAACCAGGAAGACAGCTATGCAGAACCTATGGACTCCGCGCCAGATCTGAGGACACATAGTAGTGCCCAACAAGGAAGCAGGCAGGCCGGAAGAGAGTAGGGGCTATAAACTAATGTAGCAAATCACATACTAATTTGCATGTGTTAGCGCATTAAAGCCAAACTTATTTGCTCCAGGAAAGCTTTTTTTTTAATATAGAAAAACAGGAGGGAGAACAAAGGGCAAGAAACAGATGATAAAAAGGGTCGGAGGTTTCATACTAGGGGACAAACAATGGGAAATACAAATATATGGGAAGTTAATAAGAAAGACACAGGGTGAAAAGTACAAAGGGGAAGTCAAACATGGAAAACAAGCACACGAGTCTTGACTGAAACATTAAAAAGCCTGTAGCAGTGAAAAATCATAATAATAAGTATTGCTTTCTCCGTGCATTGCTTTATACGGACGATGTCCTCTTATATGTTCAGTGCCCGGGGTCAGTCCATCCCAAAGCAAATATGCATGCTTGAAATTGAGAGGAGGCGGGCCTGCGAGTAGATTAGGAGAAGTCGGTTGTAAATCACTTGGTCCCCTCACCGGCGCTCCCGCCATCCGGTATGAGCTGGGGGCATTTAAATACCATACAGGTATGTGGTGGTGGAAACTGAGTAGCTGCAGGGTTTCCTGAAATGGGATAGGTTGGGCATGTCTAAACTGGGAGATGCATGGCAGACAGACCATCGGATAGCTTATGCCCAATTATTGGCAGAATCAGAGTTGCATAGATCCCAGTTCTTCCTCGATCTCCAACTACGTCATGCGTTATACATATATAAGGCCCGCGCTGTTGCACTCCCGGAGTACAACCTACTGGAGGTCCGACTCATGAAGCCAGCTGTAGGGGGTAAGGGAATATCCAGTCTAAACAAAGCTCTGGGGATTAACACTCATGACGTGTTGGTTCACCTAAGGGAGAAATGGGAAGCCGATTTGGGTCCCTGGAGGAGGAGGAATGGATAGAAGCCAATCTGGCGGCCAGAGAGCTGGTGATACCGGCCCGGTTAAAATTGGTCCAGGTCAAATATTTCCATAGAATTTATTTTACCCCAGACATATTGTGGAGAATGGGAAGCAGACCCGAATGCCTTTGCTGTGGGCATAACAGGGGCACACTTCTACACGCAGTGCCTCTGATCATTCCGATCGGTCATCCGACTGTACTGGTATTCTATTTTCCCAAAACTTGACTCAGTGGTGGGAATCGCGATAGACTGCACCTGAAGCTGGCTCTACTCGGGATGTTCTCGGAGTGGGATGGGAATAGAGGACAAAACTACTGATCGGTATTTGGTGTATACTGGCTAAACTGCAGAGGCCCCCAGTCTCCCTGTGGTTGAAGGGGATGGATTCCTGCTCAACTGCTTAGGAAGCAGTATATAAATATAGGGGATGCCCTCACAAATAAACTAGAATTTAGCGTCAATCGAGAGACCACTATGACATATTGAGACCATGCCATACGGACGGAGATCCGGCAAGAAGAGATGCAGAACCGCATTCCAGTGAGAGATGACTTTTGGCCTTGCCTGCTGTTAGCTGACCTGCACCACCAGCCCCTAAACCTAGCATGTTTGTTCAGGGGCGGCACACATGGGAGAATTGTAACATGCATTGGTGTGTATGTTGTTTAATTTTATGAAAATCCATTTTGAAAACTCAATGAAAATACTTAAAAAGAAGATTTCTTTATTTACACATTTAATGTACAAGATAAAGAAATAATTAAATGTGTGAAATTCATTGCACTTTTGAGGTGTAAAATAGTCTTGTCATACATAATAATGCAAGCATCTCATAGGAGACAGAATGACACACCAAAGACCCAGTAGCATTAGCAGAGAGGTATACTCCTCCGGATGGAACCAAAGCCCACGCTATGTATATTTTAAAGAATAGGCAAAAATAGGTCTAAGTTGCAGCAAATCTGGCGGCCAAACCTAAATAGGCATCAACATGGGAAATTCACAAAGGGAGAAATACCACTTGAAATTGCCAAGCTAGAATTATCTTACATTCTAAAATAGATGTGTGAGCAGTGAATAGTTAATTCAGAGATTTTTCCACTTCACTGTGATTTTAGGTGTAATGAGGACCATGCGAGCCTAACTGAAGTTCTAAATGATCCTAAATCAAAGAATATCAAGTGCAAAAGTTTGTGCAAGAGAATTGCGAGAGATAGACAGGGATGTGATTCTACCTGGCTGCCTACATTTTGTGCAGAATAAGCCAACCCTCTTGAATCGCCTTACAAGGAAAGAACAATAGGTATCGGTTCATTGGAGCCGGCTGATTCGATTAGGAATCTCCTGGTTTTTGAGAAGAAGCAGGAGTCAGTAGAAGAAGTTGATGTGTTGGCCTTGGCTGTCAGGGAGAGAATAAGGGAATCTCTATCCTCCGGGCTGACTGATGGTTGTCATTATATATTCCACCATTTTTTGACTCATTGCATTAACGACTCAGCTCAACAAGGGAATTTCATGCTATGGATGGAGTCCAATAATGCACATTTACCATAGTTTCCAAGGTCATATATAAAGTCAATCATGTATAAGGTTCAGCAAACTGAAGAATATTTGAATTACAAAAAACTCGTGCCCTTTCCTCAAAACATCTCACAAAAGGACAAAGAAATCATGTTATCCTTAATTTGATTAACACGATTGCTTAGTTTAATTACAACGATCCCGGGTGTGAAACAAGTCTGTCCAACGAGTCTTATTATTTTCCTGTGGCGTCTAATGAAGTGAATTCCAATGAGGTTATTTCTAATAGCCTTAGATTTTCTCAATAATTGTGCCACGCTTGAGCAATTTATGCTTGGCGGCAGATCAAGGACCAACTAATGAGGAATCGGGAGGGTGCAGACCCTCGTCTTGCAAACCCGCGGTGGGTCGATCATGATGGAAATTACAATGAGTGAGCAGGGAATACGCTGCCCTCCCCTCGTCCTTACACAGCTGTTTGCACCATGTGTGTTCCTTGCTGAGCTTTAAGGTCAAGTTTAGATGTTGGACATGATGACACAATTTCATTATCACTTAGTTGCTTTTAATGATATGTTAATCTGTAACTCATATAACCACTACTTACATGTGATTTACAGGACATTAATTATTTCATATATTATTCCATATATTATTTCTTCATAATGCATTATATTCTGATTCAGTAGATTGAACAAAACATATATTTAGAGTAACCTTACTAAGCTTATGTGCAAATGAACATGGCCATGATTACGCCATGTTTTAAATAAAAGTTGCATTTCTTTTTGTTGTGCAGAACACTTTTTCTGTTTTGGGTGCTCATTTAAAAATGCTTTTTTTTTTTTTAGATTAGCTTACATGTTGAAAGTCGTACAGTAGCAATTAGTTAATTTGGATGGTGATTTCAGAACTTGCATGGGATGAGAAACTAAGGAGATATCTTTGTGAGATGTTGTGAAGGTCGTGATGAGAGAAGTTGGCACTGTGTTATGACACAAAGTACTGAGGGATGACCGCATTTTGAGTGGTTTTGACCCAGTGGGACCTTGAAGAATGTTTCATTTAGATGGAACCTATATTTTAGTTCAGCTACTACCTGGCCACCTTTGCAGGTGGATGTCCTTTCCCTTGTCTTGAGACCAATGCACTTTATATTTGGTTCTTCTTTCAATGCTATATTTGATAACACCTGCTGCTTGAATTTCCCCGACTGGCCCGCTTTAGCTTTGCGTTTGGGAGTTTCTTTTATGGAAATAGGACTTTGCTTTGATTTGCATATGTTGTCTTAAGTAATGAATTATTTGCATTAGTAATTGAATCACTTGGATTATATTCATGTATGCTGTATTCAGGTGAATTTTGAGTTCCACCTAATTGATTGGAGAGTGTAACTTTACTCATTTACTTATAAACCCGTATGGTTTGCAGATTTACTACTCTCTGTCGTTACTAGGGAACAAAATCGACTTATGACTTTGTGACTTTAGGCTCAGTGTAAGATAAAGGTCCATCTGAGTATGCATAGCAGAGTCTTGAGTTTTCCCCAAGTGAGTGCAGTGCAAATACCATCCTTATCTGATCCACTATCAGACATGTTCAACAATCTATGGATTAAATACAAAATACACGGCTATTGTATTTGCAGGAAATATTTAATTGCTTATTGAAAAATCTCACTACGAGGAGTGGTGCCCTAGAGGGTACTCTGTCATTCTTATTTTGCGAACCCTTCTGAACATTGATGGTGCTTTCTGTGGCCAACAAGATGAAGATAACTGTGTTTGGACCAATTCCATCAAAAGTGCAGTCGGTGATGACACTTCAACGTGCTGAAATCACGGTAGACAGAGTCAATACAGAAATCTAAAGAGTTAAAATGGTTGTTTCTGTCTATGATCAGTCAAATGTGCTACAACGTTTTGTGCTGTTCTGAATTCTATTAATGTTTTGTTTGTGTGGGGTGAGTGTCCATGGATGATGGCGGTTAGTTAATTAAGAGGTTACTTCAAGAATAGAGGCCATCAAAGTACAATGGGTAGAAACTAGAGGACTCTGAACGAAGGGGCACAAGTGCAACTATTTTCTAGTTGTGTTATGAATTAAAAATGTAAAATCAAAGCAACATTGTTGATTCAAAGATTGAGATAAATTGCTGAGTTGGGCTGATTATCAATGGTTTTTCCCTGTTTGATCAGAGTTGTCGAGACTATGTGGTGTTGCAATAGGAAGCATCATCCCAATTAGGTACATCATTTGTGCAATTATGTTACTTAAAGGACAAAGACCAGGAACTTCTCATTGCAACACATGAAACGCCTCTTCATGTGACATATTTCAAATATTTCCAGAAGTAAGGGTTTCTGTAAAATGTCCTTAGTTGCTAACAGCATGTCTACCCATTCTCCCCACCCCTCCCAGAAACAGACTCAGAATGGCTGGATCTTCTTGGGCATTTTTCGAGCAGCCTTCTTAGACATTTTTCACACTCTAATGCACACATAATACTACATGGTGCTCCACTAGCTAGAACAAATGGTGCCTTGTGATGTTAAGTTATATGTTATGTTATACAGTATATTAAGCGCACAGCTGCCCCAGCAGAGGGGCGTCCCAGCGCTGACAGCAGAAAACTGCGACGCCTCTACCAACGGAAGAGGCCTACAACGGAGGACAGAGGTATGTTTTAATTGCTTTCCGAAATGCCAGATAACTCTTCAAATTGTGGATGGAGAAGGGAAGTGTGTTCCAGAGTTTGGCAGCTAATGCGCAAAAAGAACAACCCCCCCGGCACGTCCCCTCCTCACCCGAGGGACGACTGCCAGATGTTGTCCCATTGACCGAAGTTGACGAAGAGGAGGGTATGGTACAAGCAAGTTGGCTAGGACAGCTGGGGAGGAAGAGTTCATGATTTTAAAGGAGATACAAGGAGACTCAAACTCTGTACGTTTGGCCACAGGCAACCAATGAAGCCGACAAATGGCGCTGGACGCAGAGTAAGTCTTGGGGAGGCGAAGACGAGTTCTTGCCGCAACATTCGGAACCCTTTGCAGTCGCGAGATTTCAGTTTTATTAGACCCAAGATAAAGTGAGCTGGCATTATCCAATCTTGACAATATAGAAGCCTGGACAATGACCTGCCTGATAGAAGGGTCAAAAAAGCCTAACAGAGGTTTGAGCCCACACAATATACCAAATCAGGTCCCCGCCACCTTTTTGGTTTGTGTCTGGAAACTAAGAGCAGCTTCTACCAAAACGCATAGGTTTTTTAACACCTGTTTGGTGAAGGGTGCATTCCCCAGAGTGGCAGGCCACCAGTGCTCACTCCACAACTCAGTGTCTTTACCTACCCGCAAAACCTCAGACTTAGTAGCGTTGAGCTGGAGACAGTTGGCAGTCATCCACTCCATAATGGCCTCCAGGTCACTCCTAAACTTAGATGGGTCCCGGGTTAGATCGTCCAAGAGTGTGACTACCAACTGGGTGTCATCCTCACAGGACACGGCCGTGAGCCCTCTGCTCTTTGCCAGCATAGCTAGCGGTTGGACATAGAGATAAAAGATGGTTGGGCTCAAGGCTGAGCCCTGCGGTACCCCTTATTTGATAGTGTAGATCTTAGAGGCCAACGGGGGACTACCTGGAAGGTCCTCTCCATAAGAAAAAAGGCAAACCAATCCAAGGCCGAGGCTGTGATGCCCGCCTCCTCCAGCCGTTTCAAAAGGATCTGGTCGGACACAGTGTCGAACACGGCTCTAAGATCTAATAGGATCTGTGCCGAAGTACGACCCTCGTCTAAGGCCCCCCCTCAGGTGTTCGGTAACAGATAGGAGAGCAGATTCTGTGATGTGACAAGAGCGAAACCCATTCTGAGAGGGGTCCGGTATGTTATTTTCCTCCAGATAGCCCGTCAAGATATAATATAGGCCTCTGAAATTTTAGAGACCCAGGGTAGAAGGTAGATGGGACGAAAATTCTCTGGTTTTGCTGCATTGAGATTAGGTTTTCTTAGCTAGGGGACCACCCTGGCTTGCTTCCATGAGCTGGGGACAACTGCTATAGAGAAAGACAGATTGATCACCTGGCTCAAGGTAGATAGGAGCACAGGTAGGATCTTCATAAATTTGTCTGGCTTCAGATGCTCGGTGGGAGAACCAGACTTGATCTTGCTACAGAGCACAGACAGCTCCACTTGTGAGATTGGTGGGAAGACAACCAGAGTATGCATAGAGGGGGGTCTAGGCACACAATCAGAACATAACACTATCTGTGGGAAGGACTTATAGATCGTTTCTACCTTCTCAACAAAGAATGAGGCAAGGGCCTCACATTGCTTATCTGATGATATTACGGTCGTATTTCAGGCTGTTGATGGTGTAAGCGCTTTCAGTATCGAAAACATACTTTTGGAGGGGTTATTACTGATCCTGACCTCGCCCGCATAGTAGGAAGCCTGTTCAGACTGGATAATAACCCTGTGGTATTTCTTAATGGCTATCAAATAACACCCCTTTAAATTAGGGTCGTAGTCCCTTCTCCAAGCTCTCTCCAGCTTTTTGAACACCTTCCGCAAGGATGTAAGCTTAGCATTATACCAAGGATTGGATTTGGTAGAATGACTTTTTAACCACTTTTTCCGGGATGAGAGAGTCCAAAGCACGGAGAATCCAGTCCGACAATGATCTATCGGCCATGTTTGGGTCATCCAGAGTGTCGATCATGGTCGTAGAGAGAAGGCCAACAAATTGAGCGATGTCGAGTTTATGCCAGGGGCGTCTAAGTATGGACTTCTGAGACATACAATAGCCAACAAGAATATCCATGGTTGGTGTTTTTTTTAATATGACTTCTTTGAATTAAGCATATTTGTTCACTCTCTGTGTCAGCCATTTCTTGCATCATTTACTGTCGTTCTATTGAATTCTCTTTTCTTGAAAATTCTTGTATTGACCAATTATCATGCTCTTACACAAGTCTTATGCACCTATCGTTTCTTTTGTCATGTTTCTTCCATCCTTTAATATCTTCTGTTTTGCTTTACAGACATTCACAAAGTGATGATTACGTTTTCTGCATTTTCGACACATTTGTCCCATACCTGAAAGCCTTCATGTATGTGGAAACTATAGTCTAAATTTGTAACATTGATTTTTTACTCTTTTTCTGATTACTACATTATTGTATTGTATTATTTTATTTGCTTGGTATTTTTTTAAGTTGTTCCATTGTTTTCATCCATCCTTGTTCCATGTTAACTGCATGTGCTTTTGTTCTGACTCCTGTGAAAGTCATGCATCATTTTGGTACAGTTGGCAGGTCATATGTTTTTTCTAGTAACGTTTTTCTGAACTCTGTTCAACTGCAACCTTCAATTATCCTTAATCCTACAGCTTCTTCATTGTTAAATTGATCAAACTCGCAGAATACTACTCATTAATGCAATCTTGTAACAAAATCATCCATGGATGTATCTTCTGCCTGACATAAAGCATTGAAATATGCCTCTCAAAGTCTACATTTCATTGAGGGTCACATCTCTCTCCTAAGACATTGTGTAAGTCCTTTAGAAGTACTTACTTCTTGGTCTGGAAAGGTTATAATTAGATTAGATCTTCTACTTTATCCGCTACTAAATTGAGCAGCAAGTCTTTTATTTGTTCATGTGAGAACTTTTTGCAAGTGGCTTTTAGAAAATATTCAAATCTTCTTTATCATCTTAGAGCTAAAATGTGTTGTTTTGACATATCAAAAGTTTTTGGCCTGCTAAAAATAGTAGTGGAAATATTTTCTGTTCATCATTTAAATATGTTTGTTCCATTCCTGCCAATTCTAAGAGCATTAATGTTGAGTCACTCTCTTGGGAAATGTTTTCTTTTTCTTCTTAGCAATAATTGAAAAACTATATATATGTACATACGTATATATATATATATATATATATATATATATATATATATATATATATATATATATATATATATATATATATATATATATATATATATATATATATATATATTAACCAAACATTCTACCCTCCTGTGGGATGGCGCACTCTGCCAGCAAAGTGCCTCCGTATTCACGGACTGCAATTACCAGCAACCTCTGGGACTATCAAGACACGCCCACTCGGGCATGTAAGTCAAATAAAAGCAGTTTGAATTCACCTGTTGCTGTTTCCTCATCACTAGCTGGGCCCGTGAACAAGGAAGTTGATTCCGAAACGCGTTGGGCAACAAAGCGCAGGGAGGAGGTGCGCGGAAGCTGCAGCCTTCACCACGGAGGCACTTTGCTGGCAGAGTGCGCCATCCCACAGGAGGGTAGAATGTTTGGTTAATATTAGCGGCCATGCCTTGGTCGCGGGATGGCCCGCCGCACGTGTGCTGCCCTGGAGTGTCTTTCGGCACGTTTTGCAGGACTGTCAGTGTGCCCGAAGGTGATGGACACATAGCAGCGTTTTCAACCATGCTCCTTTCCATCCACTTGGATTTTATTTTGGTGGTAAGGTTCACGGCGACACCCACTGGGGTAATATTCACGGACTGCAATTACCAGCAACCTCTGGGACTATCAAGACACGCCCACTCGGGCATGTAAGTCAAATAAAAGCAGTTTGAATTCACCTGTTGCTGTTTCCTCATCACTAGCTGGGCCCGTGAACAAGGAAGTTGATTCCGAAACGCGTTGGGCAACAAAGCGCAGGGAGGAGGTGCGCGGAAGCTGCAGCCTTCACCACGGAGGCACTTTGCTGGCAGAGTGCGCCATCCCACAGGAGGGTAGAATGTTTGGTTAATATTAGCGGCCATGCCTTGGTCGCGGGATGGCCCGCCGCACGTGTGCTGCCCTGGAGTGTCTTTCGGCACGTTTTGCAGGACTGTCAGTGTGCCCGAAGGTGATGGACACATAGCAGCGTTTTCAACCATGCTCCTTTCCATCCACTTGGATTTTATTTTGGTGGTAAGGTTCACGGCGACACCCACTGGGGTAATATTCACGGACTGCAATTACCAGCAACCTCTGGGACTATCAAGACACGCCCACTCGGGCATGTAAGTCAAATAAAAGCAGTTTGAATTCACCTGTTGCTGTTTCCTCATCACTAGCTGGGCCCGTGAACAAGGAAGTTGATTCCGAAACGCGTTGGGCAACAAAGCGCAGGGAGGAGGTGCGCGGAAGCTGCAGCCTTCACCACGGAGGCACTTTGCTGGCAGAGTGCGCCATCCCACAGGAGGGTAGAATGTTTGGTTAATATTAGCGGCCATGCCTTGGTCGCGGGATGGCCCGCCGCACGTGTGCGGCCCTGGAGTGTCTTTCGGTACGTTTTGCAGGACTGTCAGTGTGCCCGAAGGTAATGGACACATAGCAGCGTTTTCAACCATGCTCCTTCCCATCCACTTGGATTTTATTTTGGTGGTAAGGTTCACGGCGACACCCACTGGGGTAATATTCACGGACTGCAATTACCAGCAACCTCTGGGACTATCAAGACACGCCCACTCGGGCATGTAAGTCAAATAAAAGCAGTTTGAATTCACCTGTTGCTGTTTCCTCATCACTAGCTGGGCCCGTGAACAAGGAAGTTGATTCCGAAACGCGTTGGGCAACAAAGCGCAGGGAGGAGGTGCGCGGAAGCTGCAGCCTTCACCACGGAGGCACTTTGCTGGCAGAGTGCGCCATCCCACAGGAGGGTAGAATGTTTGGTTAATATTAGCGGCCATGCCTTGGTCGCGGGATGGCCCGCCGCACGTGTGCGGCCCTGGAGTGTCTTTCGGCACGTTTTGCAGGACTGTCAGTGTGCCCGAAGGTGATGGACACATAGCAGCGTTTTCAACCATGCTCCTTCCCATCCACTTGGATTTTATTTTGGTGGTAAGGTTCACGGCGACACCCACTGGGGTAATATTCACGGATTGCAATTACCAGCAACCTCTGGGACTATCAAGACACGCCCACTCGGGCATGTAAGTCAAATAAAAGCAGTTTGAATTCACCTGTTGCTGTTTCCTCATCACTAGCTGGGCCCGTGAACAAGGAAGTTGATTCCGAAACGCGTTGGGCAACAAAGCGCAGGGAGGAGGTGCGCGGAAGCTGCAGCCTTCACCACGGAGGCACTTTGCTGGCAGAGTGCGCCATCCCACAGGAGGGTAGAATGTTTGGTTAATATTAGCGGCCATGCCTTGGTCGCGGGATGGCCCGCCGCACGTGTGCGGCCCTGGAGTGTCTTTCGGCACGTTTTGCAGGACTGTCAGTGTGCCCAGAAGGTGATGGACACATAGCAGCGTTTTCAACCATGCTCCTTCCCATCCACTTGGATTTTATTTTGGTGGTGAGGTTCACGGCGACACCCACTGGGGTAATATTCACGGACTGCAATTACCAGCAACCTCTGGGACTATCAAGACACGCCCACTCGGGCATGTAAGTCAAATAAAAGCAGTTTGAATTCACCTGTTGCTGTTTCCTCATCACTAGCTGGGCCCGTGAACAAGGAAGTTGATTCCGAAACGCGTTGGGCAACAAAGCGCAGGGAGGAGGTGCGCGGAAGCTGCAGCCTTCACCACGGAGGCACTTTGCTGGCAGAGTGCGCCATCCCACAGGAAGGTAGAATGTTTGGTTAATATATATATATATATATATATATATATATATATATATATATATATATATATATATATATATATATATATATATATATATATATATATATATATATTACTTTTCTTATTTTATGTTCCCTAGAATATTTATCATTTTGTTTCTTTTTATTAAAGATATTTTCTTAAGCACTTATTCCCAATGCCTGACTTAAAGATGTCGTGTTCTGTTATTTCCTATGATTTCCTGATTTAAAGATGGCTTTTGCCTGTCGTTTCGCCAGTAATTTCATGGTATCTCAAATATGTATGTCTGGACACTTGGCATCGGCTGGTCTCCTACAACATACAAGCATCTTTCTTGTTGGGCCATCTGTAGAGTTACTTTCTGCATTTGCAGTTTATCTGAAGGCAGGATAACAGCCTAACATTTGCAGCACTTGCGTCTGTGCTTGAAATCTGACCTACTATGTCAGCATTCATGGCCACACTTGGAATCTTGTTTTCTGTACATAATGGTACATTGTAAAACTCATAGCCAGATTTGTAGGATTGTTAAACTGCAAAGTTTGTAGCCTTTTCAAAGTACCTTGAAACAATGCTCTATGGTGCACCGCAGTACATTGCGCTATTGCTGAGCCATTTAACTGATAGCTCTTCAAATCATAACATTCTTATTTAGTTACAGCCCTGTGAGTTCTGCCTTCTGTTTTCTAGATATTAAAGAGAACATGCACTATAAAATACTCACTATCACAATATAACATCACTTATCTGAGGAGGACCTTGGAAAACAGAGTTAGATGGGGTGGCCTATTAATCACAAATAGAATTTCGTCTTTGATTCACTGTCCCTCATTCAGAGATAAAGTAAATAGACCAGGTCTGCCACAGTCAGACACAGAGGAGTGACTAAGAGAACCTGATAAACTCAGTAGTTAATGTGCTTCAGTGGGGTTAGAGGCAGTGTTTTTTAATAAGACCTGCTGGTAATAATTGCCCAAGAAAGATTGGAAACCTGCATAAGTGGTGGTCTTAACTCAGAAATCATGACCCTATGCTCGAAGGTGTAAAGTGATAACCTGGAGAAATTCAGCAGCACCAAGGGTGCAGGTTGCTGTCTTTACCTCATTCTCACAACGGTGTCTGGCAGGTTGTCAAAGACAATCTTGAGCCTTCTGCCAATCTGAACTCTCCACTGGAATCTTTAGAGGATTCTGCAGTCTTCGAGACTGAGCTGGAACTTACATGTGATACTGTACATTTTCCTGATTGTAGCCTGTGGGAGTAGAGCTTTTTTATTTGATCTACTGTGTCATCACTTTCTCATGCTAATGAACTATATGGAACATCACTGAGGTCCAGACTTAAATATCTAACTTTGCAGCTCGTTCTTACAGGCTATGTTAATATTTCCTACATTGTTCACTCATCTAAAGCTTTTCAAGCCCAAAACCAACTTATTTTCCCACTTATTTTAATTAGCTAACACTATTTCACTTGCAAATAGATCGTTGTAATATGTAAGTATTTATTCCCCAAAAAGCAATCAGTTGAATGGACACCATGATTTCGTTCCTCAGTCTAAAAACCACTAAAATGTGGCCATGAAGATAATCCACACATCTACACGCCATGTGAATGCACTGCTCTCAACCTCACACATGATGCCACAAACAGATAAAAAATCGCATGATTAAATCACCAGTGAAACCACATAGTATATTACTATTCACCTCCAGGGCATGCCCTTTGTCCTAGGATTCCAGAACCTGCTGCACGTGATCTTTGAAGTAGAGTCTGATGCTTGTGAACAAGTCCAAACCTACACAAAATACTACAAAGCTCACCAAATCAACAAATAGAATCTATGCTGACTTATGTCAAAGTTTGTGTAATCCCATCCAGCAGTTTTTTCAGCAGCACAGAGTGAAAATTCCTGCAGGCCTACCATGTTATTGCCCCAAATAACTTTGCCCCTCTTGACCAATCTAAATGAAATTTGATCCAAGGAAACTAAGCAAAAAGAGCCGAACATCTTCAGAATTTCTGCACAATATTGAAATGGTGCCAACATTAATAGCAACCCAAAAGCTTTATTCCTAAGCACTACCAAACTCAACCATAACTAACTAACTAATCACTTGATATTATAAATTCTGTGAAGGACATTTATATACGTATGGCTGTTATCAGACACAAAGTACATTGTGGTTAGGTGTATGAATTAAAATGTCAACTTATGGTTTAGTTGCCAACTCTACTACAAAACACCTTAGCACAACCTAGGCACCTAGTTCTGCTGCCTCCGCTAATACTTCTTTGCGTTGGAGTAAGTCATATGTGTTCTAGTTGTGCAATAACAGGCCAGTTTCAAAGGTTTTTTAATTTCGAACTTTAATCTTATCCATCTTCACGGTTAGTCGTCCCGCAGTATTTTATAAGCTTGCGTCGATGGGCCTGCAGCTGATGGAAATGTGGTGCTCTCTACTTGTAGCGTTACTGGATTCTACTGTACCCTAAAACGTTCAAATTAAGTCATTGAACAGTGCATTATATGGTGCTTTTGATTGACAGTCAAGGAAGCGGAGGGTGTGATTGACAAATGAGAACATTGGTCTCACTTCTGTGATTTAACCTCATTATTCTCCTCTCAGCTATTCGATTTCTTTCTAGGTCCTGTGATAGGGTGCATTTTTAGGCTGTGTGTACCAGTAGTCCGAGCACTTCTATTAAAGGTTTGTGAACCGAACGGATAGCCAATCAGAAAATGCTTTTTTATTTTAATAATATGAAAACATAAAAAAAAACAATCAGTTTGCCAATGTCATTAAGTCCACGATTTCCAGCACTTTCCGGGACAGGTAGACAAACATTTTCTTTTTAAACTACAGAAAAATATAAGGCAGTCACCTCTCTGTACATGCGATACTTGGAGCCATTATTTTCAGCAATGTTTGTGCAATGCTATCCACAAATATTAACATGGGGATTTCATGTGCACCGTACATCTCCTTACAAATTTGAGAATGTTTATGCAAATTTGTCATGTATGTATAAAAGGGGTATTAGGCTGCAGGCTTCTGTGAGCAGCCTGTGTCTTTGCCCCTGTAACAGGGCCAGACTGGGGAACCAAATTGAGCCCTGGCAAAAGTATTCAAACCTCCCCTGCCCCTTCATCTCCTTGGACTATTGCTCTCTTTCCATCATCTATTCTCTCTCGTCTCTCTTTTCTCCATCTCTTATTGCTTTCTTTCTACCTCCTTCCTCCCCCTCTCTCTCTTGAAGCCTCCCCGTGCCTTTTGGAAAGAGACAGACGCACCAGAAGAGGCCCTGGGCTTGCAAAACCGGCCGGCAAGGTCTCCGTCCCATCGGGAGTGTGTCAGATGGAATAAAAGGCCTGTCCGGCACTGACCAGTAAGCCTTGTGCATGGTTTAGAGAAACTTAGAGTTCATTTTTGGTTCCACTAGGAGCTAGTTCAGGATATGAAGGCTGGTTTCACACTGTCTTGAATTCAGAGGCTCGGACCCAGCCTGGCCACCGAGTCCAACAGCCTCCACTAATGCATTTCTTTGGTAGCCTTGTATGAAGAATATTGCTGCCATCAAGATGCGCTGGGGGTCTGGGTAACTATACTTAGGGATGGGTTTGGAGAAAACAGCAAGCCCTGAAATGTTTTAGACAAAAGCAGTCAAGCTCTTTGTTGAAAATGTTGTGGTGTCCCAGTTTATTGCAATTAGAGTCAAAATAGTATTACTGCTAGAGTGTGATCATGTCAATAACATACACAGATATTTTGTATCTTGGTGTCTTTAGCTAGTATCCCCTGAACAAATTATTAAGTTGGTGACCGCTAGTTAGAGAGTCTACCCAATGGCCCATCAAATGGCATCTGTGTACTTTTTTCAACAGCTGATTAGCTGATGTCCTTGTCAGGTATTCGTCATTGCAACCCATCCCACCACGCATCCCTCTAGGTGTCTTGGTAAGATGAGACAAAGCACCAACTACTAACCACCGAAACCTCTGGGTGAGCTGTAATAAATCACAAAAACACACAAGAGTCTGCCCTAACTAAGTGCGTCCAAGAGACATAAGGAGCTATTGACCAGTACTGAGGAATGACAGCTAAGCAAGGCCAGGGCTCATTGAAGAAGCTGCAAAGAGACAGTGCAGGGTCAGTCCTGGTCATGAAGCCACGCACTGAGTACGGAAGGCCGTGTCCATGCATCGCCACTTGCCAAACGCCCGGAGAACATATACAACCTAATCCTCGCTCTTGGAACCAAACCGCTAACGAAATCAGCATAGGACAGTTTACCCCCACTGAGGAAGAATCCAAACTCACATGACCATTGGCAGATGAGGGTGCAATGCCCCACTCCGGCTAAGACAAACTCAGTGGTCGAGTCCCAAGATGGCGGCTACGAAGACCAGTTCAACGAGCCACAAGGACAACGTCACCTCTCTTGCAAGGGGAGAAATCCTGTAACTACAAAGAGCAATCCTGTGGCCCCACAAGAACCGCCACTGATGCCAGACTCTGAGATAAACCACTCCAAAACTAAGAGCAGGAGCGGGGATACTGCTGCTGTGCCAGACACATCCCTATGCACTGCAATTCAAGAAAACCGCGGGCCTGCACAGGGACAAGCATGAATACACATAAATGACATACTTACAATGGATTTTTTTTTTTGCAGTTTTATATAGCGCAAACTCGGCCCAGAAGTATTAGAGCCCTTCACATGAGCACCAGTTACATTACACAAGAATACACTCATTTTTTGGTAGGCACAGGGAGATTAAGTGATTTGCCCAGAATCACAGGTAATTGAGCCGACGCCGGGCTAGAATCTAGTTAGCTAGCTCAAAAGTTGCCAGTTTAAGGGCACAGTCTTAACTCTTAGTAAATAATTGAACTGTGACTTAACTGTTAAGTCCCAGAGTCCCCTACTTTAGATGTGGAACCTGGAAATTGACCTAGACAACATCGTCTAGTAAACCGTTCTTATGTACAAGTGGCATAAATGGGTATGCGTAGTAGTATAAGGACTGAAGCTTATTTCAGCAGGTTTTCTCACGTGATGCCTCTAACGCAGTGCTTAATTTGAGCCGGTGGTTTCCGGTGCTCGGCACCGGAACTTAAATGTGAACACCGGCATTTATGTTATTCTGCACTGTTTATCTAAATTACAGATTAACACAACAACAGTTGTTTATTATTTCAATGAACCTTGAATATGACTAAATTATGCTGCCAATGCCATTATTGCAGCTTCAGGGTCTGAAATAGTCTGAAATGTCATACTTGTAGGATGTGTTGATTAGTTGTTGTGTTGGTTCTTTCACTGGCAGCACGTATACGAGCAATGAGTAGTGCAGGCTGCAGTGGCCTCTTGATGAGAGCCTGGCACTTATTTTTTTTATAAATTAAGCACTGCTCTAACGTAGTTGAAAATCTCCATAATGTTGTGTGTATACAAAATCACAAAAATGAAATACAATAAAAACCAAAAAGAAGGGAAGGGAAGTTCCACGACTCTGGATATGGCACATTACACTGTTTTGTATTTTATTTTTATTTAAGGAGTTTTATATAGCGCTGGCTTGACCCGAAGGTATCATAGCGCTTTACATGAGAATCAACAATGTAACAGAAAGAGATCAACAATTACACAAAACATCAAAAAAATGGAATACATTAGGAGAGGAAGAAAGGAGAGAGAAAATTAGTGGAGGGGGAAGGGGAGGTGAGAAAGGGAGGATAAGGGAAGAGACAACAAGGAGAGACGAAAGGAAGTCTGTCTAAAGACCGACTGGGTATGTGACGACCATGGAGGGAATCCACAGCCCATCTCCCCTATAGCTAAACCAGGTAGCTCCATCGGGCATCAGACAAAATAGTTCAGTCTCAATACATTGAGAGAGGAGAGATTTAAATAGAGAGAGGATGCGGGAAGAAACGACAGGAGAGACGAAAGGAAGTCTGTCTAAAGACCAACTGGGTAGGTGATGACCAAGGAGGGAATCCACGGCCCATCTCCCCTATAGCTAAACCAGGTAGCTCCATCGGGCATCAGACAAAATGATTCAGTCTCAATAGATTGAGAGAGGAGAGACAGAGAGACTTAAATAGGGAGAGGATGCAGGAAGAGACGACAGGAGAGACGAAAGGAAGTCTTTCTAAAGACCGACTGGGTAGGTGACGTCCAAGGAGGGAATCCCCGACCTGTCTCCCCTATAGCTAATCCAGGTAGCTCCATCGGGCATCAGACAAAATAATTAGATCTCAATTGACGAGGGAAAGTTCACAGAAAAACAGCGTGGTGACTAAGGGCAAGGACAGGTGGGGCAAAGGTCAGTAGCAGGAAAGTGGAGAAGAGTAGAGTGGGGAGGGGTAGTGGTAGGTGTAGGGGGTAGGGAGAGGAGAGAGATGAGGTCAGGAAAGACGCAGGAGGGTTTGTTGCGGCCATCATTTTAGGCAGGCACAGGCAGTATTTCAGGAACGATCATTGTGTGGGGTGACTACATCGAAGTTTTGTTGCCTTACGTGTCCCTCTAGGCTCTGAAAACTCAATGCATACCACTGTTTTTTTGGGCTTGGCCGTTGTATTCTTTGTGCCACACTGCCAGGTTCCATGACATGCCATGCTAAGTACTGACCCGTATTACATTGGCACGTGGCTTCCAGCCTGTGCAAGATGAGTGACAAGACGTTGATCCAATTAAATGGAGAAACAAAAGGCATGAGATGGCATTTATGAATTTAAATATCACAGCCTAGATTAGCTGCCATTACTGAAGCGAGTCAGAGATTGGAAATACTTTAGGAGAGCTTATGATTAATTTATTTAGTTAATGTTCATCCTTTTACTTTACATTTTAGACTTTGCTTATAAGTAAATGTCAATTGCTATTTAACGAGCTTTAGGAAGATTGTGGAAATGATGCTTCGGAGGGCTTGGACAGATTGCAGTTTAATTTAGCTCAGACAGATGTCTCGAAAGACATCACGATCTGCCTCAACCTGGTGTGACCTGTTCAACCAGGCCTGCTCTCAAGCTCCCATCACTGCTTTCTGGCACTAGGAGTTTTACTTTTCCAAATAAAAATGTATATAGTTGATGAGAAGTCGTTCCAGTTCACAAGTGTGCAGCGACTCCACATCTGCAGGGGCCTCTGTCACGCCAGGAGTTGCAGGTACCTGACAGTTGATCGACAGGATCTGGTGTGTTCCTGGCAGGGTTGGGCTGGGGCAGAAAACTGAAGCGGGCACCCACAGACTGGTGGTCCCCATTAGCCAATCACACGGCTAAAGCAGTGGCCCACGTTTGGAACTTGTAAAGATACGTTGTACCGGTGTTTTGCAAAGTATGGGGTACTGCATGTATTTATCTTGCTGCAGGCAATATTTGTGGTTCTAGAAGGTATAGCAGTAATAAAAAGCGGGCCACTAAACCATAAAACAGCCCCACAAACAGCCAAAAAACCAGACCCCCCCCACTGACAAGCCGGACCAGTCCTTCTGGCGCTGCCAGATTGCCCTTTCCGCCAGTCCCACCCTGGTTCCTGGATGCCATGTTCCTGAGCTAGGATGCAAGGAAGTCTGACTCCCAGAGACACCATGCCTCTTTAGGTACAGTGACTTGTGCAGTACTTGCCTAAAAGAAATTTTCAAACAACCATTGCAAAGCCAATAGGTCTTGCCTTTGCTTCCCACTGGCTTTGCCATTGGTTTTACCTATGCGGCACAATATCCCCCATGCTATGCCGTACGGCTAAATATTTTTTTTTAAAGGCTTTTGATGCTGCTGAACATGCCATAGGTGGGAGCAGAATGCATGCATGCGTGGTCCTACAAAATGCTGCAGCTGCTCTCTTCTCTTTTTCATTTGGTAATGAACAAGAAAAATATAAACAAAAGCATTTTTTATAGTGGGAGGATGGAAGCAACACGGTTCAGAAGCAATTGGGAGCAGAAGCAACATGGAGGTGTGAGTGAGGGATCGAATGGGCGAAAGAGAGCAACCTGGAGCTGGTGGGGAGAAATCAGATGGGAGAGAAAGAGGAATACAGAGCGCAGTGAAGGGGATAGGGAAGTACACAAGGGAGACAGCTGATAAACTGATGAACTCTTGTAGAACGCTAAAAATAAACAAAAAAAGTAGCACCTTAAAAAGCAAGCAGTGGAAGGACACAGTAATGCATCTATGTTCCAGGGGAGGGACAAACACAAGACAATAAAGGTAAAATTACACAGTTAACAAAGAAGAAGCAAGCAAATGAGAGTTACAACAAAGAGAATGAGTGGTAAGCAATCCGTGGTCTCTGAGCCCATTGTAAGTTTCCAATGCCTCTCGCAACAGACACCGTACACGCTGTCTAGCAGGCGAGACCTTAATGTTGCCATCTAAGTAGCTGCCTCCGGCTAGTAATGAGCCTTTTTTGAAAGCATAATTCAAGAAAGACCCCTAGAGGCACATTTCAAATCAAATAGCTTTTATTGAATACCATAAAACAATATTGCCTTTAAAATTCCATTACAAAAAGATAATTAACTTTTAAAATACCATTTCCGTACAAAATATTTTTTTTCTATTACCTTAGTGCATGTCTGAGAAACAAATGTACCTTTGAGAAATTTGTAAAGGATAAGTTCCTGATGGAACAATAATGGCCATGAATATTACTAAAACCAACAATAGGAAATACGCCAACAATACCGCGCCATAGGAGGACATACACTTTCTAAACTTCATAAATATTGCTGCCTCAGGTCGGTTGCCAATGCTGTCGCCCCATGTACATCTGGAGATGCATATTGTGCATATGTGCATAGCGATATATCAAGGTGCTCGTGCACTCCAGCTAAAAACCCATGTTAAGTGCATTGAAATGAATAACACCACGCCTTCTAGCGGGAGCTAGCGTGACTTGGGTAAATGAGGCATACCGTTGTCTCGGAGCAGGGACTGCCCATGGGTCATCTCCAGCAAGGGGAAATTGCTTTATATGTGTAACGTTTGTGATTGCTACACATATTATGCACTGAAAAATCAGGCAAGGTGTCCCGCCCCAAATGTTCCCCATTGTCTTTCCTTTATTCAGGTCGCATGTTCTAGGTTATTGCGAAACCTTTCAAATCAGCCACGTTTAACCGGACTCATGGAGCGCTTCAGGGCAAGGTGCTGGCCCCCATTCTTTTAAATATTTATGTTCAACCCCTTGCCAACATAGTGGGAAAATGTGGTTTATCCATCTACTCGTAGGATTCTTAGATCATGTTTATGTTTTCGGCAACAGAGGAGAGGGCTGCATCTCGTATGGCTCTCTGTCTCCAAGAACTGGATGAGTCTTAATTGCTTTAAATTGAACGGCAGCAACATTGAACGGCTCACCCTAGGTAATCAGCCCCAGTTGTGTGGTTCTCACTGCTAGCCGGAAATTCTTGCCACTTGCCCCACTCCTAGTGGATCGATTAAAGATCTAAGTTTCTGGTTGGACGACAAACTGACTATGGCGCAGCAGATCATGAAGGTAGCTGCTTGCTGCATTGGACTATTGGGATATCTAAGAAAGGTCTTATGGAACTTCCCTTTTAATGTACAAAGGACTATAGAGCAGGCTCTGATCATTTCAAGACTGGACTAGGGCAACATGCTATGCTTGGGGCCACACAGTCTTATCTTGAACGACCGCCGATGGTGCAGAATGTTGCTACCTGGCTGTTGTGTCATGTCTCTCGTAATGAACCAATCTATCATCACCTTCGCAAACTACACTGGCTCCCAACTGCACAACCCAATAAATGCAGAACATTGTGTTATGTTTACAAAGCCATGCACATGGTGGGTCCTGCACATATATGCTTTCTATACACCCCTATGTCCCTAAGCGAGCACTCGGTTCTAAGAATTCTGACCTGGCTGCCATTCCCAGAATTAAAAGGGCAAGACAAGGTACAAGTTAGTTGCTCCTTTGCCTATTTAGATACTAAGTTATCGATCAAGCTACCGGTTGAATTGCCCTTATGCAATTTATATGCTCTTTTTTGGAAATCACTTAAGACTTGGATATTGTGAGCTCTTTGAATGACTTTACTGTGTATAGATCCACTAGCGCTGTGAAACCCCATTGGGTTAGATATGTGCTTGATAAAATTGATTGATTGATTGTTTTTACCTGCCTTCTTTAGGTAGGTTGTACTCCACACTAAGGCTAAATGATGCTGTTTTTTCTGTCTTCAGAAGGTTCGGTTTGTGTTGTCTCCTTTGGGTGTTTGCACAGTCCCACCCTGTAAAGCCCACTTTTCATCCACTATCCGGGTTTACTTGCTATGTGATAAATTACACTCAATGCGACTTTTGGTGCAAACACTTCTTTTGGCTTGAAAGTTGATAGACACTATAGTTCAAATCTTTTTGGTTCACATTGCATCATTTGAAGGCCTGCACAAATAGAGTACATTTAGGACCTATAATGGTGATACCATGCCTCACTGGATGAACACAAGAGAGGCCATGTGGTCTCTGTGATGCAAGAATTGTGTGGGATTCTTGGAGAGGAGCTGTCATGGACCTATTGTTGGGCCATACTCAACTATTTCTGAGAAAATACCTATTGTCTTGAGATTCTCCTAGGAAATAGTGGCCACAGTATACTGATTTCAAGCATGAAGAATACAAATTGCTATGCAGTGTCATCTTGTTTCCAAAAATACCTTCTTAGTACACAGTTTTGCAGGTTGGGCCAAAATATAATGCTTTAAAAAACAAAAATATGTCCTGGTGATCTTGTTCTAAGTGGATGGTGTTGCATCACATGGTGATGCAAGCACACAAAGTTCATAAGGCATGTGGTCGACTTTTGATTGAGGTAGAGATATTCTTGAAGCTGTCCTTGCTTTCCACAATAACCCCTAGAGCATGGTGAATCTCAATGGCTTGAATTAATTTGGTATCACCCCCTCCAATAATCGTTTGCATGTGTTTATTTTTGCTTAGGGACTTACAATATGGTTCCTCATGGTAGCCTCTCAGCGTAATATGGCACGGGTTAGGAACTTTTTGCATTTTGGATTGTATGCCAAGGAGGAATCCGCAAACGCATCATTCAATACGATCTAGAATGTCTGACTAGGTTTTTGGGATGTGTGAACAAGAGTAAGGATGCACTTTTACTGGATATTTCTTTGTACTACTATCCATGGTATTACATCTTTACATACACTGGATCCAGCTTGTCAAAGACACCGCAGGTAATGACCTCACATTTTCTGGAGAACCTTTCTCATGGTTCGCGTTATGATGGAGGGCAGATCGGGGTGCAAATGTGCCCATTCACTCATCTGGGCTTCCAGTCTGGGGGAGAGGCAGCCTGGTCATGTGATTGTGTGCACGTGACATTATTGTCTCGGAAGGGACCACTAGTGGGGCTCCTGGTCAACCCGTGAATGTGCTGTAGCTCCATGGCTGGGGTGAGGAGATGAAGACAGGGGGCGTTTAAAGTCGCTCATGTCATGAGACTCTTCTGGGAGGAAGCAACCCTAAGGAATTAAAGTGACATCTTTTGTGCATTTCTTTGAAGCATACATTTTAGAGGACAACTCTCACAACTATCAGAAATGTCTCAAAGACATATTTTGCACTGACCCAAAAAAGTGGCAAAATGCTCTGTTTGGCTTAAGACTAAAATAAAATGAAAAGCCCAATTTATCTTTTAGAATTGCCAGTGAAATAGATCTTGTTTTGGCACACTGATGTAATAAAATGTGCTTCAAGATTTAGAAAAAGTACTGCTCCATGAGGGCCTGCCAGGTCGCTGCCCTCAAGGCTCATGTCTAGCTGTGCGACTGCCATGGACTCTCGTCACACTGTTAGCAACTTCCTGATAAAAGCAGAGAGGCGGCTTTTGAGATCCTGTAAATCGGATAATGGGACATGAAGTGATTGCATCAAACTGTGTTATTGGCTATACCTATAATTTCCCGCAGGGGAGTCAAGAGGCTGCCCAGAATTACAGTAGTTTGGAGGACAGTCCACCCCCACTTAAAGATCTACTTCCATTAATACCTGTAATGGACGCATAGCATGCACAGGAATAACTTGGCAGTGGACACAAATTATAAAATGCGCAGACCCATTTCAAATCGAATGTATCCTAGAACTGAGCCTCTTGTTCTAAAAAGTGATAATCACTCAATCAACGAAAAGCTTCAAATTGCAGTTATCAAATGAGACCTTTGGAAATACTTGGCAATGACATCCAACTGATGTTTAATAAAATTGCAGAGGCCAGACTATGGAAATGTTGGGGCGAAAGTGCAATTGCCAATTTATGTAATTACTTTCCAAGTTTAACAGCAAGTGATGGGCCAGTAGAAACCTACACATCATATAGGTGGGCTTTATTGTTTGCAGCTAAGACTTGGAGCATATCAGCCAGTTATTTAATTGGGGGTGGCCCATGGCCAAGGGAAGCTAGTTGCACGTCAACTCCTATGTAAAGAGTAGTGGAACTCAGTCTAAAGGAAAGTAACCAAACCAATTGTATGTCACGATTGTTGATTTTTTGCAATTGAATGTGTAAATAGGCACCCTTTAGGTTGAAATACATGCAAAATTCTTCAGCAATGATACAGGCAATTGTCCGCAGCAGTATATCCATAATTACATGTACGGTTGAGACATCAAATGAAACACCCATCAAAGCCATAGACAGACAGAATCTGTCCAACTTCTGGACAATCAGTGGTATAAAGTATATGCCTGAGTCCTCCTTGGCAATCACCATGGCTTCTACACCTAGGTCTCATTCTGTGCCTCTATCACCAAGGCTGAGGTTGAGACCAGAGTGACCCTGAAAGCCGACCTCCGTTCTCTGTGGCGTGCTGCCTCCCACGCTTCTTGCTTTTATTCCTGACGCGAAGGGGGGATCATGAAGGAGATTTTAAAGAAGGCCTCCCTTGTACAGTGACACTTTTTGATGGTACATACAAATGACCCGCAGATCCAACAAGAACATCTTCTGATAGTTACCTGATGTTCCTTTAAATGTAGGTGCCCCTAGAATCCCTACCGGTATGCAGCCAGGTTGTAGGCGGGTCGCCTCTTCTTCTGCCCCTGCATGGGCAAATGTAGCTATGGCAAAGGGAGCTCCTGAACCACCGCATGATTTGGCATCTCTCCGTCCTTTTTTGCAGGACACTAGTAAAATAGGACTACCCAACAAAGACCCGCAGCACCCTAGAGCCCCAAAGAAGCAACACTGAACATTCATGTGCATGCCCCAAGGCCTATCTTTCATCGAGCGGTGGCACCTGGTGAATGATACGTCCCTTTGATTTAACCCGAAGACTAATCCCTGCATGTACATATAAGACTCTTCTAGTTCCCTTAATCCAGCTCGCCCAGCAGAGACTTCTGTGCGAGATCTATATTCCTTAAGCAATAGAAAAAATGCATGGGAAAACAAAGATTCTATAAAAGTGAAAGAGTTGTGGGGCCTCTCTTGCAGAGGAAACCAAGACAAATAGGTGGCTAAATCGCACAACAAAGATATCAATAATATTTGTTTAGCTAATGAAACAAAAGGCTGAAATTCAGTTTGAACGCTACCTTTTCTTTTAAGTACCTAATAGCAGTGGCGGATGGCATGGATCAGGGGTGTGGGTTCAGAAGGGTAATAAAAAAAACGTGCCTCCTTGCCGCCGCGTCTCTGCTCGTCATCCCTCCTGTCGTCCTCCAACCGAAAGCAGGAAGCACCCAGGCTCCCCTGAGTAAATCACAACGCTGCAGTGAGAGTTGTGATTGGTCTGAGCACTGTGGTTCGGTGCTCAGCCAGGGACTGGGAGCCTGGACATGTTCTCAACCAAGGCTGTAATGCAGCCAGCATGGAGAACATGCAAAGTGTGCACGGCGGTTTGGCTGGCCTGAGAGGGCTGGCCAAACAGTATTGTGGACTGATAACAGTGCATAACACTCCCCGTGGGGGGGAACGTCCTTTACAACTGAACTTTTACAACTAAGTACCGTTACGACGCAGGTTTAACAACGAAAGTCATTACAACGACTTTTGCTGGAGGGCGCTCTAGGATAGGTAGTAGTTTAATTTACTATCCAACACCTTCCCTACTATCCACGGGGACTGGAGTTGGAATAGTAAATTAAACTATTCACTATCCAGCGCCCCCCAACGCAAGTCGCTGTAACGACTTGCGTTGTAAAACCTGCGTCGTAACGGTACGCGCTGTAAAAGCATGCGTTGTACCATCATACATCCCCCCGTGGGTGCCTGTTATCCCCCTGGCCCTGCCCACAAGACTCTGGGACACAAAATAAAACGAAAATAAACCACGGTTTATTATCGTTTTATTTTTATTTTCTTTGGGCTGCTGAAAGGGGGGCGACGCTCCTCCGCCATAGAGGAGTAGCCGCCACTGCCTACTAAACACTACATTTATACATTCAGCACGTTTCCTCTACTCCGGCCATGGGAAACTAGGTTTGTTCTTCACACCTCATAATTAGAGGTGTCCTTGGTGAAGGCAGGTGAAATCTGCCGATTTAAGGCTAAATTTAAACAGCCAGCATACAACTGAGCTGACTTCAAGCCGGGGGATGTCCAGACCAGGAAGTGTGAGACATCTTACAATTGGAAATTGTGATCAATAGATATGGCAGTGGGGCGAGGATGGTGCAGGAACTGAAGACCTAACCTGATCTCAGCAAGGAGCACATTGCCTTGGCGGGCCTCCCAGAAGGGTTTTTGCTCGGGAAGGGGGGTAGAGTCTTCTTGAAGAAGGGAGCAGAGTTTGGATGGTGGGGCCCGAGCTTTTGGCCATCTATATTCCTGCCGTACCAAAATGCATAACACGTTAAAGGAAGATATCTAAAGACCAAGGTATAACAACCCGATCCATCACAAGGGAAGATCATGGTGGATGGCTGCTTGTGACGCAAAAGATCTGATCACACGAGACTGATCATTCATGCACCATTTGTTAGATGATGGCAGATAGTTGCGACATTGAAAATATGGGGCGGAAACCAACTGCTGTGCTCGCAACCCTGCACTAACACTGAACTCATAAGACTGCTGGTAAATTAGGAATACAGTCACGGTGACACCTTATGCATCACATCCTTGGATTTGCACGCAACACATTTATGCCAACAACAACATCTTGTTACATATCGTGAATAGGCTGCCCTGTTGTTTACTGAATAGAATTTTAGATCCACGTTAGAGCTTACACTGTGAGGCCAGCAGGGGAAATTGTAAATAAAACGTCACTAATGGCAAGAAAATAGTCATTCGAGTTTCATGATGTGCAGTCTGGTTGTTCCAAAAGGAGACAGCAGTGAACTTGAGCAGGCTTCTTCGAGTTTTTAATATTTCTAAAAACAGCTTAGGGTGAACAGACTTCTTTCAAAGTTGTGGTTGCTAACAAATGATGTTTCTGACATCAGCCACAGCACAGCTGATTTGAGAAAGTGATCTCACTAAAACATACACTGTGGCCGGCTGTGGCTCGACGCCGTGAATAATCACTGGTCAGGTGGTAAAAAGAAAATGGAGTCAATGCCAAGCGTGTGCCGGCACAAGCCACAAATAGATGTTCATAACCTGTGGAGCCCACCACATCACAAGGCACCGAGCCAGGCAAACACACAGACTGCGGTGTGCCCTGAGGCATGGCACAGAATGTGCCTTTGAGTCGTGAAATGCCCTCAGATGGGCCCACGGTGCCAAATAGTCACTTTTCACATCTGTCAGGAAGGGGCCTTGTCCCAAGCCTTCAATAATATTACAAATATCACAGGTGAAAAACTGGCAATGATGTATTCTTTAGCAAACGTGCCAAGACAAATCTTCAGATGTTTAAGGCTCAGTGTTCAAATCAAAACTGGTTCTACGTTTTCAAGCATGGGGGGAAATTTACCATCAATAAAACGGGGATTCTCTACAATTTAAGTCAAGGTAAAGAGGGCAGTCATAAATTAAAAACATTACGCTCTGGCCTCAGGGAGTTCCTCTTCTTAGCAATGCATGCTCTGTTTGAAACAGTCATACCTTGTTTCCAAGTGATGGAGGTGGGTTTCTTGAATCTTAATCTATGGGTATAGTAATCATACAAACCTCGCAACTGGTCGTGTAGACCTTTGTTAGTCAATGCGAAGAGGAACATAGGTGCAAGCATTTAAATACTTTTCTATGAATAGTAAAACCATTAGGGTGCTCAGGAAATGACAAAGAGAATTGAAATACATCTAAAAAGGATGTATTAACAAACTTCGATTAATGCAATAACATTAATCTTTTAAAAATTATAATATAAGCATCATTAGTTACAAGTTTAAATGATCCAAGAGTTCATATTTCAGAATAAGGAAAAATAGAATGTTAGTGTGAATTACATAAACAAAATACAGAATATCCAGAAAGTGTGTTCCTAATCCAAGTTAGCTGGTATGCTTTGGGGAAAAAAGGCATTTCGTTTAGGCAAATGAGGTAAAGTGTCATCTTCAGAATACCAAATAAAAGTCTCCAAACGAGAAAATAAGAATGCTTACAGAGGTGAAAAGGATCTTCTCAGTTTGAAATTGGCAAGGGTCTCTCCCAACTAGTGTCAGGAACACTCACTATTGTTATTCAACAAAAACATTAACTGACACATTTCAGCCTGTTCCCACTCTCGGGAACCAATCAGTTCTCTCCAGACTCTGAGGTCAGTTATACCCACTTCCTCATGTTTAAACAATGATCATGCATAGCTAAGTCCTTAAATTGTTACACTGGACAGACTGTCGATTACAGTCATCTCATCCTATGAGTCTCCCTTACTGACATTGTTGTGTAGTTTCCACTCTACGGTAGGACTGCGAGTTTGTGGACAGCATAACCATTGGGATGGTGCCACACTGATTCCATGCACCCCCTCAGGATAGGCCGGCTAGTTCACAGTGCCACCATAAGGCCGCCTAACCCTAGGCGGGTAGCAAATGGTTCTGGCAACCACTGAACATGACAACCCTGTCCCCCCAGGAATCATGGTAGCAAATCTAGAACCCTTTTGCTCAGTCACTCGTGCTTTCTTTCTCTCAGAAAAATATACAAGGAATACGCAGCGAGCATTTCAATATTTATTGAATCAACACGATTCTTGTATAACATATATGTGCTGCAATGATCAATAGACAGAAGCAAATGAAAGTTATTAGAAGTATTAAGATAGTGAACAGAATTAAAAGTTCTACCATTGTGCTAAAAAAATGAATATATGCGAGCATGTAAAACAATATAGAAATATGGTGTGCTCCTACTATGCATCCCTTAATCTAGGGTGTGTGTGTGTTTGTGTTTTCTGCCAAAAATCCCCGTGCTGGATGATCCAAACTGCGACACCTGAAGGGAAAGACTGTAGGTCCCCGTCGTGGTAACGAGCTGGACACCCCTCGTAGAGATATCAGCAGGCTGCTGGGCCAAAGCATCAGCATGTAGAGACCTCGCAAATGACAGCAAAGCGCCCCTCTGCCAACAGCCGTAAATGGATGTTTATTTATAACAAAGGCATCATTGTCTTGGGCCGAGATCTTGTTCAGGCTGCCATTGTTTAGGTGCTATAGATAGCTCTGTTGTCATTAGTACAAAACAAATAATCACAGTTGCACAGTGTATGTATAAACCTTGGACATGATGTTTCAAGATATCATGACAGTATTCTTGTGAAGTTGGTTGGTAAGCAAGTATAGTTTCCTAGAAACTAATGCACACTGTCACGGTTGCAACTGTGTGGCAAAAGTCATTGTGTGAGAGTGACGGCAACTTTAGGAAGACACCTGTGTACATGTTAAAATGGCAGTGTTTCTCCTCTAGGCCTAACTGGGACACACAACAACATCTTCTTCTTCTTCTTAACCACATGGCTGCTAGGCGTTTTCCCGTTCTGCGCTGAAGCACAAAAATAACCATTATTCATGACGAGCTGGCCTTGTCATCCGCGCACGGCAGGTAAGCGCCATGACGAGCCCAGCTCGTCATTAGCTTCGAAGGGGTTAAATGAGAACCTCACTATCAGTCGTTTGATATATAACAAATGACTATTCACTGGCTAACAAAGGCATCTGGAAAAACACAGAACGTGCAAAACAAACGAGTTTGAAATGTGCAGGCCTTTCAAGTGTAAAAGTCGACATTCAAGTTAGCAAATTAACAGTTAGCTAACTATTTAACATGTGAACTCGGGTGCTGCTCACAATGGCTAAATGCAGTCACCTACTACAAATTGTATGACTAATATGAACACGTTATTAAGCAATGAAAATCCCATTTTACTTATAAAGAGTTAATTATGCAAATGAAAGGTTTTTGCTCTCCTACCAGCTACAATGCAATGCATACTCCTTCCTCATTTCTACATCACATAGCTGTGATGGTGTTAAATGGCTGAGCAATGGTGTAAAGTGTTACCATTCAAATCATCAAATAAAAGTTATGATCTCGTTCAGTAATGCCAGGACCAAGGGATACGGACCAGATACAGGCTTGGCGACCATACATTAGAGACTGAAACAGACTGACATAGAGAAAGAAGCAAAGTTGCTGAATAACGAATGCTATGCAGATACTGGAGTCCGAATTACTCAAACATTTGGATTTGATGGTGAAGGAATATTTTGAAATGAATAAACCCTCTGTGTAGTCCATAATGATACTGTGTGAAGCATTTAAACAGCTCTCATGGGAAAAGCAATTGCATTCCTTAGGCTGAAAGGCAAGCTCTTTAGGGCAGATATGAAAAGGGCTGAAGAAACACTTTTGAAACTACAAGTACACCACATAGTTGAGGTGAAAGTGTGATATTGTAAGGCCCGTTTAAGGAATAGTGAAGAACGCTGACACGTAGTTTCAGAAGCAGATCTCCTGAGGTTCCTTCGCATGGTGAAACATTCACCTCTTGAGGTCCTCAAAAGCTTCTTTCATACAGTGAAAAGGGAAATATGATGTTTGGTATGGGACCATGCTAGATCAACGCTTTGATCAGTACTTTTCTTGTGACCATTTAGAATGGCAAATCAGGTCGAAGCGAACGGTCAAAAATTCAATTTGATATCTGAATTGATAGTGTTCAATGGTTGGGTGTATCTGCTAGCTGACGAACTCTGTACTTACCCCGTAATGCAATTGATGGAAAAAGGAACTTGCTGTCAGCTTTTATACGGGATCATCAGAGACCACCCTCCCTAAATCACCCGGAGAGTGATCAAATCATTGAACCAACTCTAGGAAGGATGATTTAAAAAAAGACTGGAGAAAGGAACACCACTATAGGTATGTCCAGATTTGGGGAGTGTGAGTGTGTTGAACATAGTTTTGAGAAAGATCTTTATTAAAATCTTGCAACAGGAGAATTTATATGAATGAGTAAGTGAAGAAAATATGTGTATCATACTAAGAGACGAGAGACAGAAATAGCTTTGCACCACCCTTATCTAAAATTCACCCTGCGGGTTCCAACGGGCTACATACTGCGACCGCCACTTAACATCTCACAATGACAATCATATATGGCATGATCATAACAAAAAACGAATCTCAAGAGATCACCCCAGCCTCCTCCCTCCAACCTATGCCTGCTCAAGATCATCAACTTTAAACCAAAAATCTCTGGATGCGCAGCCCTGTGTGGTAAACAGCTTAGTGGACTGAAATCACAAGAAATACCATAAAGGGACCTGCAGAGCTGCTCAAAACTGTCAGTTTACAGAAAATCGTAAGCTACGTGCCTATCACTACACATCCTCATCCATAACCAGGGCACAAGGCCTAAAAAGATAAGGGGGCGGACTAACCTATTTACTCAGTATGCAAGTGACAGCAAGGTGCACAACATCATGGCACGCAACATCATGGCGCATGACATCACGGCGCACGACATCCCAGCGCATGACATCACACATAGCATCACAAGAACGACATCATAGAAAGTGGCAACCCAAGCCACGACCTTACAGGAAGTGGCATCACAAGAAGTGACATCAGATCTAAAACCTTCATATATATGTTTAGCAGGGCTATCATATGTACGTTTGAACTCATTGCGAGGATAATAGCACAGTGAGCTATGGAAGAAATGTGACTTCTACACCTTGCAATCCCCCAGTTTAATGTAACACATCCTGTACATTCATTTACAAACTTATAGAATTTATTGTACATGTAATATGCATGTGTTGGGGTAAAACGCTCTGATACCCTGCATTGGAATGAGTTGGGCTCTACAAGAAAAAATAGTGGTACTTAAATTATTTCAACACCTCCTCGGGGGAAGTAAGCTCTATATACATGTAATTTGCTTTGTGTATATACTGGGAAAGACCAAAACATCTGACAATCTTACAGTGCATGCATATCTCCTAAATAGGGACTGACCAAAGTGAAAAGCTGCCTCTCTTAAGTATGTGTAAAGTGCTAACAAGGTGTGGGCCTTTATTTCTCCTCCGCTTCATTTGCATCAGGTGTGAGGCTCCCGACTGCTCCCAGCCAAGAGACTGGAACAAAAGGAGGCCATGACCTAAAATTGGCCATTGTTATGGGCCCAGTAGGAGCCTTAAATAAGAAAGCCCCGACCCCGCCTGCACGTTGTTGCAGATGGAAAGCAGACAACGTGCAGGCGCTGCTGAAAGTGTCCCGGTGTTTGGAAATTACACTGGGATGAGTTCAGAACATTATTCAGTGGGGCCCAAATTCTATGCAGGGTGGCCGGTGTTCACCCTGTGAAAACAGCGGGTGGACGCCGTACACCCGTGTGTACCCCCGACTCGTGTCCTGTCCATAATACTACTAAAACTATATCTCACAACATGATCAATGCACTTCGTTGGTCATCATGCACAACATGGCAACTCTTAAAAGACAACTCCCTTCCAGCCACACGCCCTACACGTTGTAGCATGCTACCCAAATAAGCAAATGGTCCAGCACCCTAAATAAGCGTAGCATGTGCTACATAAATGTTACAATGCAATATACGAGCTCAATCAAGCAGAAGGAGAAGCTGGGACCAGATAGGTCTTTCCATTTGCAGAATCAGGAGTGGGCAAAGATAAGCAATCGAATTTATAAACTACTTAGCTCAGATGCCAATCCCACTGCATGTTTGCCTATTCAAGAATGTTAAGCAATTTAAATGCTTCAGAGTTCCCTGAACCCATACTGTCAGTGAAGCCAACACAAAGCAGCAAATGTACTGCCCCCTGGCTCCAGTCTCTGTCCATCAAGGGAACTGGCTGCGCATTCAAGACATTTCCTGGTGATCCCTACGGTTCATGGACGAGAGCAAACAGCAGACGTAAGTTTTGCTCAGCATTTTACTGAACATCGGGGAAATTAACTGCAGACCAAATGCAGAATCAAATATTTTCAAATGATATATATATATAATTTTTTTTTTTATGTATGATTGATTGCTGATGTTTCATTTGACTTTGCCCCCACTTTCATTTCATCATGGATGATTACGAAAGAAAAAGGCGCAGCTAGAGTTCCAAAGGCATTGGCTAAACTTTCTGCAGAATTCGCTGCAGACGAATGCTTAATCAGCATAGGTGCGGCTCCAGCAGATGTGATGAAGTATTGTTGCCTCAGGGTGACATGCTGCCTAATGTGCAAGGGTAATTACCTGGAAAGCTCGAGGGTGTGATGGGAGATTTATTAGCCTGCATTTGCAATCACATCGTGCATCACTGGGTACCACCTGAGCGGCTCCTTATGTAGGTTCGGGCACAGCTATCATCATTCTGATGCCACTGCCCGTGTAATTTGGCGTATCATTTAAAGAGCCAGCTTCCTCCACTACTCCCGAAGGTAGTCAAGCTCTTAAGTCTTCAATTGTCCTTTATGGAGATTAGATCTCGTAGGCATTCTCACACCTTTTAAGGCATGCTCCTTCTCCTCACACCTCCTCCCATCTCTGCCAGATGACTCCCATTTCCACAGGAAAGCTCCTCCTTCTTTTCTCATGCTTCCTCCCATTTCCTTAGGCCTGTTTGGTTCCCCTGAGATCTCCCAACATGTCCTCTGCTTTATTTTATCTTCCCAGGCCACCACCCATTATTTCATATATCGCGATCTCATTAAGTATGCTTTGCTTCCTCCTCAACCTGCCTTCTCTTAGCTCTTTCAGACTACTGATGCCTCGTCCATTCTACACAACCGTCCCATCTTCCGACATCTTCCTTTCTCCTCAGTCACACTCCCATCTATCTCAGATTACCTCTCAGCTCCTTGACTTTCCTTGCCTCAGTCACTTTCCCACTTCCAACGATTTGTCATCACCTAAGATATGCTCCATCTTCCTCAGGCCTTCTCCCCTCTTCCTAGCCCACTTCTCGTCTCAACACGCCTCCTCGCATCTCCTAAGGCATCGGAACATCTCCACAACATCTTTACATCTATTCAGACCTCCTCACATCTTATCTTGCAAGCTCCTATCCTTCTCTGGTGCCCTTTCTGTAGGTGATCCACAAATCTTTAATTCCCATGGTGTTTCACAAATAACTGTCTGTGATCCTGGATGTATTGTACGTGTGTTCTATAGGTGCATTTTGTATACATGTGATGTCCCACACAAGGATTATATTGCAGAGGGAAAGTGGCAGGCACCCAATGGTGACCCCCACCATATGCTAGTTTTAAACAGCACACAATGCCTGCTAGTGCATTGTTTACGGAGCGTTCAACTTGTTGCATACAGTGAAGGCTCATTCAGATGTGGGTAGACCTAGTGATGCACTCATCTCCTGGGGGCCAACCCGAGGCCATCTACAAATTGCACTCTTATGGTGAGGTTTCGAAGGTCTCCAGGAGGGTCTCATAGGTCCTCTTGGACTCCAGGTACATCCTTGAAAATGAGTTCATGGCTGTCTCTGGTAGCCTGCCAATATCAAGCTGGAGCACATTTGGGCAGACACACAAGGTAAATGTAAATCCGTATATGTAAAGCACGAACTACTCACCCTTATGGGTCTCAAGGCGCTGGGGGCCGGCGGGGAAATGAAGTGAGCTATTGCCCAGAGTCACATGGGGTTGAGCTGAGCTGCCGGCGGAGCCGGGGATCCAACCGTAAACCCTGTGCTCCGAAGTCAGCTGCCCTGGCCGCTGCACCACATCTCTTCACCACCGCCGTAGAGTTGCTCTAATGTCTGCCCAGGGATCCTGCCCTCGCCTTTATGGGGATGGGGTGGAAGTGCTTTCGACCTTTAGATCTCTACTTATTATTTTGCTGCAGCAACTGAAGTGATGGTGGGGGAAAGCTTAAAAATCCTGAAATAACACAGTGATAAAAACATGAGTATACAAAACAATGTAAATGAAAGGGGCAATAATTTAGTGAAATATTGCTTTGGGAGACTTGGGACTTTTTGGATCTTTATTGGGACAGAGTTGTAGAGATGCAGGGGGCACAGAAAATGTGCACCACAGACACCTCTCAGTCTACTGGGAGTCATGAAGCAAACATAGACAAAAATCTCCTGAAGCGCAGCGTAAGGCAAATGGTCTACTTTGTCTATCCTATTATGCGTTTTCCTTTACCTTTTTATAACCGACCTCAAGCTACTACTAAGAAATTGTATTTGCAGGGCACAATTCAATAGCTCTATTAAATATCTGTATCCTGGTTTAAAAAAGAAAGATATCCTCATTCAAACATACAACCAATGACTTAAATTTCTTTTCATATTTTATCACTGGAAGGGAAGAATTTTTATGGCACGTGTAATGGAAAATCGTAAAAAACATGAAAAATGTGATTTAGAGAGCTATTAATGCTCTGAGTTATGCATGAGGTAGAGTACACTTAACAGGGGGCAAGTTACAATTATCTTTGCATAGACAAGCTCTCTCTTTATATCTCACTTTTTCACCAGAAAAAATGTAATTTGCTATGCAGTGCTATATACTGTCATCATAACAATTTTTGGGCCACTGGGAAAGCAGATTTTTGGGCCCACTGTTTGAAACAAATGAAATGTATTGCCTATTTTCTGTTGATTAAACGCCTGCATCAATTTCAAATTATTTATAGGGTACGAGTTATAGCTACTTGAGATAACTAATACTGGTGAATTTCAGTGTTTTTGTTACTTTCCAATGGTATATTTTACGTGACCTTTTCACCTAACTATAACATCTCTTTAACCTATGTTTTTTTTCAGTGAATTTCTACGATTATTTAATGCAAAGTTTTTCGGTGAATTTCTAGGTTTTTTTTAAGTAAAGGAAGCTGTCCATCATAATGCATGGCGGGGTGGCCTTAATGCAAGGTCTGGCCTGACATTGTCCAGGCGGGCTGCCCCTACCCCTTCCTCCTGGCCCTTCATTATTGAAGTCCATAACCCTTCCCCTTGTCCAGCTCTGTATGGCCATTGTTCTATGACTGTCTTTCCCTCCTGCCCTGAACAGTTAGCTTGCTGCCTCTCCCCACCTCCTCTCTGCCCTCTGTTGTCCAAGTACATTCTCCTGCCCCCTTCCTCCTGCTCTGCACGGTCGGATGTGCTGCAACTGTCTACCACTAAGCTTCATGTCCCTGCCTCACACATGCCTACAAAGCTCTCCACAACAAAGGGCCAGCATACCTGAACCACCACCTCACATGCCGTGTACCCCCCAGACAACTCCGTTCTGCCCAATTTGCCCAGCCTCCATCCCCAGGATCTACAAGACCAGAACTGGAGGAAGTAAATTCTCCTACCTCGCCGCCAACACTTGGAAAACCCTACCCCTGCACCTCAGTAATCTGTGTCAGAGCATATCTGGCACACCAACACTCCCAACTGTCCAGATATACAATTTTTATTTACCCATAATTTGTTAAAAACTACTGAACAGATTAACAACAAATCACAAAAAGAACAATCTGCAGACCAAGATCTAGCTTCCAGACAAATTTTGTGTAATTCAGTTCAGCCGTTTTGCTGTAGCCTTGTCTAAAATAGTCTACATAAAATGCATGAGGATTTTGTGTTTTGGGACCCCCATTTTTTCTTAGCCTCTGCTTGACAGATCACTCCGAAACTCTCCACGCCTAATCTAGTCAAAAAGTAGCACTTTTTGGAAAGATTCATGGAGATTCGTCAAACTGTGCCAAACTTATTAGCAACACAAAAAACGCTTTTCCTATAGAAAAAGCAATTCTAACTACCTAGTGGTGAATATATATATATAACTTGAAACTTGTGGCAGGTGAAACCGGCTGGTGGAAGATGCGGTGAGTGCGCCCCTATCAATTTGGGTGTTTGGTGGACAATATAACTGCACGGCACTCCTGCCGTGGGGGGCAGCAACATCCATCACATTGGAGGCCGAGGTTGGAACGATTCCAAACCACTAGCGGTACGGCAACTTTGGACTCAATATGAACACGAACACTACTCTGAAGTCCACTTAGGATCAATATATGAACTCATATTATGAATGGCACAGGACCTACTTAAGGTGAAATATGTCTCCACCAGGACTACATGTTCCATACTGCAAAGCGCGCACGAAGCGCGTGCTACTAAAGGCGGGGCCTGCAGAGGTGGAGCTCCCTGTGACTGCTCAGAGACACTGAAACCCCTGATGAAGAAGTGAGTGCTTTGAAACGCGTAGGGTCGAATGTGAAGTAAAAACTAATTTTCAAAGAGAAGTGTGGCGTGCTCTTGTCCTTTGAAGTACACCGTTGGGGAAACTTGTGGCAGGTGAAACCGGCTGGTGGAAGATGCGGTGAGTGCGCCCCTATCAATTTGGGCGTTTGGTGGACAATATATATATATATATATATATATATATATATATATATATATATATATATATATATATATATATACACACCATCCCACTCCTGACAGGCAGAAGGCACGTACTCGAGGATGTGCGATATGGCTTTCTTTATTGTCACAGGTCTCACTCGACCCCGAGATTGGAGAGACGCGTTTCGGCTTCGTTGAAGCCTTTATCAATCTAATTAGTGCCATACATCTGTGAATTTATATAGTCCCAACCCCTCAAAGGCATGAGTAAACATAAAGGAAATACTTATGCGTTTAAAGCTGTGCAGTAATATAGACACTCCACAATATCTAAACACACTCCTAACATCAAAGAATGTGACTGGTGGAGTTACAAGATCACGTAACAAATATGTTTCAATCAAATGCATAGTGCAATTAATTTTAAAACATAATGAAGCTTAATGCAACACCATTCTATAATACGTATCTAAACATGTGCACATAATATAACACCAGCCTTTAGAGGGAACATCTCCTTAAAATGAAGAGAATGGCACTAATCACTCTAAAAAATAAAGCCCAAAATATAGAATGCAGATAAAATACGATTGCATAACATCGTGCTGTATTTCATCTCAAGCGCTATTAAAACAAAGACCTTGTCAAGCCCGTCATATTGCTTTAAATGAAACATAAAACTCCTGGTATTGAGATTGTGGAAATAGCTGTGGAAAAGGTGTTGCAGTGTGCCCAAATGCGATCATTACAAAGTATTTGATTCAGCACGAGCGGCAGGGAGGTTAGCCAATTAACATTCACACTGCAGAGAAACTTAACACAAGTGTGTGCACTTTCAGCAAGAGTGCCCGCCTCGCGGTGAGTGTTTTCTTCATGGCAAGAACTACCAATCCCATAATGCCGCTTGGCAATCACGTAATGATCAACAGTTCATGGGCCAGCCTCCATGTTAAAGTCCACAATTGAACTTCCTAGTGCCAGGGTCAGTCAACACAAATATATTAAAAAACGGTAACCAAGGTCTCTCGACGAAATAATGTCTCAATGTCTATGGTGACAAACAGCACTGGATAGGAATTTGAAAATAGGCATAGACTCGGGGTTGAAGGAGACCTGTAGATAAAGATTGCTTCCACCAAACAATCCTCACCGCTTCTGCAATAGCGTCCGCGGTGCCCAGTCATATATATATATATACCCTTAAAAGAGAGAAACAATGAATGACCCTGATTGTGAGTATAATTTGTACTTATCACACATGATAAATAACGATACTACGCAGTATGCTATTTATCTAGTGCGATAAATGGCACATATTACGAGAGCCTGAGAAATAACATGCGCATTTTGTTGTTTAATACAACAAAATCCCTGTGATACAGTAAATACCATATGCTTCCCCGCTGATACATTTCAGCAGGTTTACCCTCGCAAAATGTGACGAAGGTTGAGTTATTTAACGCATCCGATATTGATTGGATAATTTAAATACCTAACAACTTGTAATTCCAACATGTGCGTAAAAAGGCATTTATACACAGGCCGGATTTAACCTCTAAACTTGCAACCAGGACCATTGTCAGATTTGATAGAAAAATCGACAAAGGTAAGTTAGAGTGAGAGCAAAATTAAATTTCAAGGGGGGCCTTCAGAAGGTTTGGGGCCTAGGCAATTGTCCAGGTTGTCCATGCCTTAAAACATCTCTGTCTGTAGGTATTTGTAAAACGCACTTATGACCCATCGGGGTGTCCAGGCGCTGGATTTATAATAACAGCTGCAGCGATCCCCTGAAACAGTTTATCTTTAGAAAAAGTCTGAATTCCAAAAGAGCCCCTGCATACAAAGAGCTCCGGGAGGGAATGCCTGCTCTCAAGCTCCCCGTGTCCCCTCTGTCTACTCCCTGGCACTCTGGCACTGAGGCTGGAGGTTTATCAAGCAGGCGGTAAAGAGCTCACTGGGTGAAGCGCCTGCTCCGAGCCCCGCAGGTCACAGCACTGAGCCCTGACTGATAAATGAATCATTCTAGCTGGAGGCATTTAGTGCCCGTTAGCTGAGCAATAATACCATCTATCATTGAAGCGCCTGGCGTCAATTCGGTGTCTGGCGAGCGCTACATAAAGTTATTGTTACTGTAGGGCAACAGCATTGCTTTGGCTGTACCACGACGCACTGTCAACCAACCATCCATTTGGCGCACTTTTGAAAACATCTTTTAATAAGAACGATTTATAAAACGCAAATGAACAAATGAAAACTAAAATATACTACATTAAATCATTCGTTTTTAAAGTTTCTCTGAGAAAGCAACCCCTTCACGACCCCAAGTCCCTCAATTGGATATGGCCCTGGGGGTGTGCGGCCCCACACCTACACGCCGTCTAATTAGAGACAGTTGTACCAAAAAAAAAATCACACAGTGCAATTGTTTTCAAGGCGGGCATGTCAGCGCTCTACTTTATTATCTGCGATATAAAATTCAGGTAAATAAATAACAAAATGAATGTGCATTCTCGACTGCCGCTAGAGGAGCTTGAGTCACCCGGTCTGACCGGCCCTGGTGCTCGCCGCGTCGGCCCCTTCAGACAACAAGCAGCCCTTTGTGCGCCTCGAAACCACGCTCAACAACCCTCCCTTACAGGGCAGCCACCGGCTCTCTGAGGTGACCGGCCTCCACCGCTGGAATGAAAACTGCTGAGTGTGCATAATAATGTGCAAGTCAGTGTGAAGTCCGGAGCACACCTCGAGACTCGCCTCTCCTCTCCTCTCAGGGTCAAGAAAAAGCCCACCAGGTTCAAACAAGGGTAGGCTTTTAACAGGTTTTCTTTCACTGCACATTAGTGACAGTCTTGTGCAAGCCCTCGTGCCCTTTCCACACATTTATTGCACCAATAACCACCAGCCAGGTGTGAACAAATCACGGCCTCTGCTTTGCAAAGCAGCCCAATCCAATTTCACTTAGTTATGTCCTGGTACACATTTCTGTATTGTTATTTGGTGTGTTAGCACTTAAGCTTTTTGGGAGCAGGCTGCTGTCGGTGATGTCTTCTCCCAGCAGTGGTTGTCCTTGAGGTAGGGTTCCCCATCCCTCCCCTGGCCAAGGTGAGAGTGGATGATGGGTTTTGTTGAGTTTTCCTTAGGAGAGGATAGGTTTTGTGATCTTCTCACGTAACCCATCCTGGTGTGGGTTGTGTTATGGATTTCTTTACAGCGTGCCCTGCCAGAGGTGACTATGCATCTTACTGTCCCAGCCAAGCCGTCTCTGCAATTCCAGTATTGCCTGTTATTTCTAGAGTCTCAATAGGCCACTGTATGGATGATAAGCCTTCTATCCAAGTGTTATTGTGGTGTGCCATTTTTTTCTGTAGTGCAGTATTTGTTAATTTACTGTTATTTTCTGTGCTGTATTGTTCATAAACTAGGTTATGCTAAATCTATCTGGTCTTCTAGTTTCTTCATATTGTTTAGAGTCCTCCTCTATTTCTATTTCTAATTGTAGCAAATCTTCCTTTTATCCATTGTCACCCCAGATTTTTGTGCCTTTTTCTGGACATTCTTTTGGCTGATTTTAGGACTCTGCCCAAGTCACCTCTGCTGACCATTAATGCAGTGCATATACTTTCCTTCTAAAAAATGTACTATGCACGTTTACTTCCTATTAGTTAAATGTAAATGTACAGGAATTTATATAGCGCAAATCACCAAGCGGTTTCTAAGCGCTTGCTTAGGGAACCCGTCCCAGTATTCCCCTGTGAGATATCCCCGGCAGGGTATCCGCAAGGTGAAAGCCAGGCATCCCGCCGCGAGGCCACTGTGGAGATTAAGCAAGCTATTGCCCCGAGTCGCAGAGTGTGAACCCGTGAATCGAGTAGGCACCGGGGCGAAAATTGTCAAGTTCATGGACATTTTAGGACTCAAGATCCCACCGAGCCAGGAATTGAACCCTGGTCCCGGGCTGACCTCTGCTTCCAGGTCTGCCTCCTCTAACCAGTGAGCCACACTTCTCCATAGGTTGCCTATAGGTCCACTATAAATGGTTCCCAAAGTGCTCCTCTGGCATGGAAAGTTAAATGCCTTATGTCGTTTGCAGTATATTTACATGTCCCATACATGTGGCAAAAATATATTTTTATGGGAAGCCCCACTGTGCTCTGGCTGGGATGCAGTTTAAATTCACTGCAGTTACCCATGTAGGTAATATATACCCCTACAGTGTACCTTGTAAGCCCATATGGGAGGGTGAAAATTTATAAACATTGGGCACACTCCATATTGGGGTTAGTGAGCCCTCAGTGAAATAAAATCTAAAAGCTATTTCACCCTGTGGGTCTGGATATACATTTATAATCGTCACATTTGGGATTGCAATCCGAATTGTCAATTTCCACTCAGGGAAGGGCTAGAAAAATGATTCAAAATTACTTTGTGCTAAATTTTTAAAATCCAACTTAATTGTGAAATCTGATTTTTGATAACTTAAGCAAAAGAGTAGGTTTGTAAAAATGTACTTTAGGCTACCTGAGCAGGAACTTGCCGTGATGCCTAGTCACGATATGGGCTACAATCTTCTGTCTGAGAGGGAGGAGCACAGGGATGTTTTTGTGCCAAGGGAGGTATATACTTAGTACTCTGAGCTCCTCCCTCTCAGAGAGGGTGTTGTAGCCCGTATTGTGAGTAGGCATCATGATATAAGGAGGTTCCCAAATGAAGAAGCATGCCATCGTTGGTGGGTGAGGGAAACCGTCCTAAGAAAGGATTTCTCCTGGGTGGGTAGCCCCTTCACTAGCCAGGCCAGTAATGATTCCAGACCCAAGTATTTACTTTTGTGGTGTGATATATGAGGTAGGGGGCTAACCCTTTGGGGTCTTTAAACCTCCTCAAGCACTCTCTTTGTGAAACAAAACCTCAGTAAACGCCTTAGAGATCATATTTCACCCTAAACGTGTGGAGGATCAACTGATGTTCTTAAGCAGGTTAAACTGGAGAGCAATATCTACATGCACAAACTAGAAGCGTGATAGCCCTCTAGTTAAGGCTACATTACATTTTCCACTGGGGAATCAAAATCAAATTTTTCACTATCACCTCTAAACATTTTCACAGACGTCCACAAATTGTAATTAACCCCTTGGAATACATGTGCACTTACACACCTCAAGTTTGATGAATTTTGGTGATGGATTTCATATCTTGAAATATTTTTTATGAAGTAAGCCCATCAAAGAGGTACATCTGAGCACTTTTTGTTTTAGTTTTGGTGACTCTGCTGATCAAGCTGATATATCTTTCCGTATAACGTTTCAACGAAAAAGGTTTTATGTAGGCATCTTTAAATACCGTTTGTTCATGGTGAAATGTTTGTTTCTGTGCCTTTTTTTCGCATGGAAAATATTCTTCCTTGTGGAGTAATCCCACCCCTTCCTTCTTACAAAATGCAGGATCCTGGGGGACTTTCACACCCAATTTACGCTCCTGCTGCAGCGTTGCCACTAAAGCAAGGTGTGCAAATTGGGTGTGAATTGCTTTTTGGAAATTTCTTGAACACCGACAAAGTTAAAAAGTTGTGGCTGTCCATCATATGTATGATTGCTATCCCTTGTACCACCGTTTAAAGAGACTTGTTTTGTCTCTAACCCAATGGCAGACAGGTGCAGCGCTGAACACCGCTTTGAACGTTTTTTTATTTTTTTTAGAAATCACCTTAGCTAATGTCTCTCGGCCTTCTTGAGGCTTGCTGGTGTTGCAGTTTGTTTTACAATTGAAAGCAATACAATTTTATTTTAAGGCCGCATAAATTGCATAAGGTAAATAGTATAAAATCTCTTAAGTACATTTTGCATAAAAGATATAAAAATATGTCTATATTTTAACCAGGTAATTCAGATAAGAGATCATTTTAGGAATTTTCAAAGGAACTATCCCTGCGGTGAAAGGGTCGAAGGAATGCTCTACTAACTTTAATGATATATGATATTATACAAAATGATATTGTAAATTAAATTCAGTATTCTCAATAAAGCCCTTGGTTTGTTGGTGGTTTCCAGCAGAGAGGTCACTGGGGTGTCATCATGGAGGAGTTAGGAGGAGATTCGGATTTACCTCATGCAACAGCGCCCGATGTCTTGGGTATATATTGGAACAGGGCGGGGGCTTTGCACAATTGGGTGAAAATTTCAAATATGTAAGCCGGGGAGATGTGGTAGACGTTTGAGCTGAAGGTTCGAACAGTCAGAAACGGAGATAGAGCATTCAGTAAAACTGCCCCAGAAGCATGGAACTCCCTCCCCATTCAGTTGAGGTTAGAGCCCGATCACATGAAATTCCGAAAACAACTAAAAACCTGGCTCTTCTAGCCAGCTGAGTCTTCCTACTTCCTGGATTAGTCGGTCATATGGATCCTCTCTGCCTGCCAGCGCTCTGAGACCTTCAAGTGATTTATGCGCGATACAAATGAAATAAAATGGAAAATGGAAAGGTGAGGAAGGGAACTAGAGGTTTAACCAGTGTTGTCAATGTGCACATGTAACCTAGAAATAAACAGTAAACAGGTGAACTGAAAATAAATTGCTGACATACAGGTGACGCTAAGAACAGATGACCTGGAAGTGAATAGGTTCACTGGAGGTAAATGGGTGGTCTAGGATATGTAGATGAACTTGGGTGATTGGTAACTGGCAGTGATTGGTGACTAGAGGCAATATGTGACCTGCAGGCGGGTGAACTAGATGTTCACTAGATGATCTAGATGCAAATGAATGATCTACATGTAAAGAGCTGATCTGGAGGTGTTTGGGTGACTATTCATGAAACGCTGCAGCTATTTATTGTGAATTCATTTAATATGTTGTTAAACACTCAGTACAAACTGAATAGTGTGAAGGTGCGCCCTGCTTCAGAGCAGTAAGAGTAGATCGGAATGTTTAGTCAATGAGTTGAGTTTTTCTTAGGATTTTCTTGAAAAGGTGGAAGGGTTGGGCATCATGTACTCTGGAAGTTGAGCTCCCAGCAGATCAGGCAGAGCTGGAGCAGTGTCTGTGTCAATTCTTCTCCCGTCCAGATTTGTTGGTTTTGGATGTTCTGAAAATGTAAGTTGCTCCAAAGACCTAAAAAGCTGCTCTGCAGGCCAGCTCACTCGTGACTCATATTTAGCAGCCAACTTGTTCAGAGAGAAAAGCTGATCAATCATTACTTCCAAGAATGTAAGGGTCTTACTATATTCTGTAAGGTATATTCAGACCGGTTTTTGTGGTTGTGAGGGCCTGTGAGAGCTCCAGATTGCCTCCTGGTTTGGTGTATATGCATATGTGTGTGTTCACAAGTGTGTGTGTTTGGAATGTGCATGTGGGAGACAGAGATAATGGTCAACTAAGAGTAAGGACACCAATCATCAGCCCATCTAAAACATTCCTGAAGGCCAGGCCACCTGAAGCTTGTCTTTGATGTTTAGCAGAGCAATATTTCCAGGAGGTCTGTGTCCACCTTGGGTTAAACCCTTTAGTGGGTCTCTGTGATGTGAAGTCCATCTCAAAATCCAGGCTTGCATGAGAGGCAGGGCATCTCCCAGCCATTTGTGCAGTGGGAATGCCACCAGCCACCTAGTCTGTTTATGGTTTTTGGAAATTATAGTTCCCGGACAGGAAGGAAGATAAGAAGCCGCCTAATCCTGCAGGGCACTGGCGTAGCTGTGATGCACCAAGGTCATTACAAGAGGAGTCACCTGGGACACAGGTCAGAGTATGGTCCTACCTTGTGGGTCAAACTTACAAGTATCCTCCAATTTGCACCACTCCATGTCAGCGAATGACCCAAACAGGTTTCGGATCGGTTGCAGTTTCTGAATGAGGTCTGGTCGTACACAGCCCATGTAACAAATAATATCCCTCTGACTTGACGGATTTCGAGATGTTCGAATAGGAACAACCCGGTTATCACTCCTGTGCTCAATTGTTGTATATAGGTCTCTTGATTACGTACAGTACAATTCACGCCTAAGTGGCGGATGTGACTTTCCGATATTTAAGGAGTATTTGATACTCGCCTGTTCAGAAGACAATACGCCATACCTAAAGGTGATTACGTACAGTTCAATTCACGCCTAAAACGGCAGATGTGACTTTTTCAATGTTTAGGGAGGGATTTACAATTTGATACTTGCCTGTTCGGAAGACGATACATTATATCCGAAGGTGAATTTAGTGGATCCCACATTACTCTGATAAAGCCCTGCTGAGGGTGATACACATTGGCTGCACATGTTTTTGAATCAACAATATTAAAGAAGGATACAGCTACAACATTGAATATTCAAGAATCTCTTTTCTATTACCGTGTAGTTGCTACTGTTGCCTCTCTGTTTTTGAAATTGTATGTTTTACTGTTTAGTCTGTAAGCAGCGGACCATTGAGGTAGGCAACAGTATTCCTTGTTATTGGATTCCTCAATTGTGTGACTAATTAGGCAGTGGGGCCTTGAATCCTTTGGCTGCTTGTTGTAAGTTAAGTCTAGACCCTAACAAAAAGTGTGACACTATTCTAGGGGGGATTCAAAATCTAGGGTTTTTTTGGTTCTAGAGTTGTGTGAGATTTCTTGATAAAGCATAAGATGTGGAATATAACCCTACTCTTCATATCACCCTGCCCTAGAGCTTCTATGTAGGAATAACTTTTATAGAACAAGCGACATCATGGGGAGTTTAAGTCTGCTCTTCCAGTCTATTTGTCAATGGCTTGGAGGCTGCATTGGTTTCAGTGGCCTAGAGAAGAGGTTAGTCAGCTGGGGCAGAGGCACAGTGTGGGTGGGTAGGGGCAGGGACCGGGAGCTAAAGGAATCACTCGTAGGAAGGGCCTGGTTGTGGCGTCATCGTGGATAGAGAGCTAACAAAGTAAGGACTAACTGACCGGTCTTTGGTATAGTCGGGGGCCTGGTTCTTGAACATATGATATATGATGCCCAGGCGGGAAAGGTGTCCACTTGGAAACTCTGGATGAAAAATATTGACACCTCTTTCACCCTCCCCCAAAACACATACAAAGATAGCCCTGCTTGTAGTTTGAGCTGTATTGCTACTAAAGGCCAGATGTATAAGGCTCAAATGGGTTCGCAAACTCATTTGAGCAAAATGGTATGTATGTAGCAAATTTCAGTGCAAAATAAGGAATCGCAAATTAGCGATTCCTTATTTTGCGATTGCATTTAAGGAATCGCAAAATGTGCGATTCCTTAAATGTAATGTATGATGCAAAAAAAAATTGCTAATTGTCCCTAAGGAATCGCAAATTACCACCAATGTCAAGTTGTTGGTAATTTGCGAATTTCTTGAAAAATGCCAATATTTGCATTTTTTAAGGTGCCATGTGATGCACATACATGCCCTTAGGGCATGTCATGTGCACCCATGCTTATTTCAGGGGTGCAACATGGTGTCCTTTGGACACCCTTGCACCCTTGAAATTATTCTTAATTTGCGATTAGCAAATTGCGAATCGTAAATTGAGAATAACTTTCCATGAATGGGAAATTATTCCTTAATTGCGATTAGCAATTTGCTAATCGCTATTAAGACATTTTAATAAATCGCTACAAAATAGCGAATTTCTACATACATACCATTTTGCAATTCTCAAATAGCGATTCCTTAAAAATCACTATTTGAGAATCGCAAAAGTGTATCTTGATACATCTGGCCCAATGTGATTTGTGAAGCTACATTTTGTACATTGAATATCCGACATCCTGGGGAGGTGGAAGAGGGGTGGAAGACAGTGCCTGTTGAGGATGATGTCCTTGGGAAGTACTTGTCTTAATTTTGCAGTTGTCCAAAGCAGGACTATGCTCTGAACCCCAACATTCAAATGTTTCATTTCAGGTGATTCTAAGACTTTAGAGTTCTTCAAACTTTAGGGCGAGACCCCGGGGCTGGAGCCCTACCTAGGTGCCACAAGGCAATGTACGCGGGATCTAGATACTGCATAGATCAGCCACCTGATGTGAAAGTGGAGAAGAGGGCATCTGCAGGAAAGAGTCTGAGTTTGAGAACAGCTTGATTTTGATTTGGTAAAGTCATGCTGATTTGGATGTATGGCATTGTATTGTGTCCTCGAGGTTTTCTTTTTTTACTTGCATGTTATGAAAGGGATAACTTAGTGGGTGATGTTGAGGAGTTTGGAATGTGTGCTTCCTCGTCGAGTGTCAGGACACATCACGCTAAGAACAGGTCTTGCTGCACAGTGTTTATCTGCAAAACTCTGCAGGAAAATAGAACAAGCGTTGGCAAAATCAATAGGTCTCAGCTTTTGGCTGCCAGTCCCAAACCTATTGGTTTTGTCAAAACATTTTGCCGATGCTCTTCAGCATTGGCAAAAAAATGAAAAAGGCATCCCTTTGCCAATGCTCCACACTAGATTGGAGTGAGCAGACGCTGCAGCGGGGGAGGGGAAAGCAACCAAGGGCCTCTGTGTATGGGGGGTTTAAAATGAAAAATAAAGAATAAATAAAACTATAAGTAAGAAAGAAAATAGTGAAAAAGTGAAGAACACGAGAAAGACAGGGAAGGGGGAGCAACATGGAGACCCCAGGGGCACGGAATGGAGAGGGGTAGGAGAAGTAAGTGATGAGCTTGTAGGCGGTAGAAGGAACAAATGGAGAGCTAATATGAGAATTTAAAAGTAGTAAAGCAGCACACCAGGGAGTGAGAAAAAAAACAATGCATTCTCATGGAGTGCTAAAATGATATAAAAAGTAGATCTGTGAATGTGAGCAGTGGAAGGATAAGAGACATCCAATTGAAGGGATGGCAAATAAGCTAGACTCCAGGGGATGGGCAAACACAAGAAGATGACGGAAACCCACAGAATCAGAAGCAAGCATCATAAGAGTGATATGTAAGCCAACCAATGGTACGCAAAGGGCTGGCCCAAAGCCCGCTGTAAAGATTGGCATTGTTCACAACAGGTCTTCCACAACAGGCATCTAAAAGCAGTCAGTAGAGGAGACCTAAGAAACAAAAGCTTAGCATAACTATGTATGCTAAATCCCAAATCTAAGTGTAGAAAGAGAAAAAAAAACAATAAAAACGAACAAGAGCCCATAGAAAATCACAGAAAAAGAAACACTGGACAACAAAACCCATTTTTTTGTGAGGCAAGCACTACTATAAATACAGATGGATGATGATCTTTTCATGAACAAATTATCTCGTTTTTCTGTAAAGTAAAAGTCCTCTTTATGAATCACCTGTCAAAACATGTCAATCGTTGCTATAGATAGAGGGAGCAGATGTGGGGCATGTGATTTGAATTAATTAGCATATATGCAAATCACTGCTGCCGGCTTGACTCGCACAGATTGCAGAAGCAGAATTCTGCATTGCTGGATATTTAGAACCTGCTGTGAGAATGAATCTCTAGTGACACGGCGTCTCTTTGACGCAGCAGAAGGGAGATGGAAATTAAACATTGAATACAATAGGGCGCACTGCTAACAGTTACATTGCGATTGGCTACAAAAAAACACCCATTAATGATTGAGGTGATTTGAAAAATCCCTCATTGACTTGAGAGCTCATGGGTGGTCTACGATGGACCTGGGCAGTGTCTGATACACTGATGATATGGCCCCTCCCTGACCCCCCTCGATGGGGTGGGGCAGGGAGATCACTCATTTTTGCGCTGATGTCTCAAGTGCCTTGGATAGATTGCTCAACTCCTGCGAGACTGATGGTGGGCCATGAATGGCCCTTAAGAAGTTTCTCCCAGACAATTGTGATGAGGTCACGGCCACATGGAGAGGTCCCTTTCCAGTAAACTACCGTCAGAAAAGAGTATGTTGTCAATATATTTTTGTTTAAGCATCAAATTTTCTATCAGGTATTAGAACATTGGAATGTTGGGAGCTCCATTGAAAACAGTTGAGTGCTCTGGGCTTCTAATGACCGGTAGAAGCCTGGAGTTCAAACCTTTCAATATTGTCCTTAACAGCTGTTGCTGTGAACAGAGGCCTCATGGAGCTCGAGGGATAGGATTTCAAGCCCTTGAGCTCCACGAGGCCTTTGTTTTATTTGTTAGAACATCCTGTACTCTAGTGACGAAATGTTCTAACAGCCTTATAGCCCTCCGTAGCTGGGATATAGCGGCATTAAAGTCCTGCTGCCTTGGTAAAAGCCCTCGCCTTCAGCTCAAGCTTTTAATGCTGTAACAGGTTTTTAATGACTGGTATAGCATGCTATGGCAAGCTATAAGGCTATATTACATCTGCAAGAGAGGAACATTTGATACGTGAATATGCTGAATGGAGAGCTGTGGGATGATTTAAGCGTGTAGGGTAAGCTCAGGTGTGGTCCCAGTGCCATAAGATCCGCGCCACATCTAACCAACAAGACCAAACAAGGCCAAAACAAGTCGGGGTTGGTAGCGTTCCCTTCAGAGGGGATGTGATTTGGAAGTTCGGGCTGGGCTGTTCCGGCTGGAGCCAGACAAAGGCTAATTTTCATATGGTGGCTTTCTCTCTGGGGTGGCAAAATGAGTAAAGAAATAATGTACGGGAATGTGGCTGAGATTAATTGCACCCATCACTTTTTTCAATGATTACAATGTGGCTGAATATTTCTTGGTAGTTTGCTAGGAAAAAAATCAAGAATATTTAAAGTAGAAATCAAAATGCTGAATTAAATTTTCATTTCAAAATTATGTGGACTACCCTGACTACCCCAGAGACAGCAAGTGCCTCACTGAAGATATTTGAAACCACGACCCAGAGTTTAGCAGACAAATGATGGTGGAGAAAACACTGAACATGCATAAATTAATTAGAAAATATTTATTGCCAGTTCACTCCCCTAGAAATATGAATAGTGAGGCTATTTTTCCCCTTTGTGTTTTTGTTGGCAGAATGAGCAAGTCAAAATTGGGGCTCATAGGACCAGTCTCTAACAGACACTAATGTTTTTGTTTCATAATGACGTATGTACAAACTGACAAACACCACAACGTGCAAACAGAAACAGGCACAGGTACCACCATACGAATATATACAAACAGACACATTATGCACTAGTGTAACATGAATAATGATTCTGTGGAGCTCTCACAATACACCTCTACCCTACTTTGTCTCATGCACTGTTACACCAATTCAGTGACATTTGCAGTATTCGCACAATGCACCTATGATCTGATTTACATCAGGCATTAGTCTACCAATCCAGAGACATCTGCATTACTCTCACAAAGCACCTTAAATCTGATTTACATCAGACATTAGTCTACCAATCCAGAGACATCTACAGAACTCTCACAAAGCACCTTAAATCTAATTTACATCAGGCATTAGTCTACCAATCGAGTGACATCTGCAGTACTCTCTCAAGGCACCTTTAATCTGATTTAAATCAGGCCTTAATCTACCAATTGACGGACATTTGCTGTACTCTCACAATGCACCTTTTATCTGATTAACATCAGGCATTAATCTACCAATCCAGGAACATCTGCAGTGCCTCACATCACACCTTTAATCATCAGGAATTAGTCAACCAATCCAAGGACATCTGCAGTATTCTCACAATGAGCCTTTAATCTGATTTACATCAGGCATTAATCTAAAAAACCACGGACATTTGCTGTTCTCTCACAATGCACCTTTAATTTGATTTACATCAGGCATTAGTCTACCAATCCAGAGACATCTACAGTACTTTCACAATGCACCTTTAATCTAATTTACATTAGACAGTGAACCAATCCAATAACATATACAGTACGTTCACAACGCACAGTTAATCTGATTTACATCAGGCATTAATCTACCAATCCAGGGACATCTGCAGTGCTCTCACAACGCACCTTTAATCTGATTTACATCAGACATTAGTCTTCCAATCCTGGGACATCTACATTAGTCTCACAATGCACCTTTAATCTGATTTGTATCGTGCATTAGTCTACGAGTAAGGAGACATCGGTAGAACTCTCACAATGCACCTTTAATCTGTCTTGCATCATGCATTAATCTACCAATCCAAGGACATTTGTAGTACTCTCACAATGCACCTTTAATCTGATTTATATCAGACATTAGTCTGCCAATCTGGTGACATCTACAGTACTCTCATAATGCACCTTTAATCGGATTTACATCAGACATTAGTCTACCAATCTGGTGACATATACAGTACTCTCAAAAAATGCACCTTTAATCTGATTTGCATCATTAATTAATCTACCAATCCAAGGACATTTGTAGTACTCTCACAATGCACCTTCAATCTGATGTATATCAGGCATTAGTCTCCCAATCCAGTGACATCTACAGTACTCTCACGATGCACCTTTAATCTGATTTACATCAGGCTTTAGTCTACCAATCCTGGGACATCTGCAGTACTCTCATAATGCACCTTTAATCTGACTTGTATCATGCATTAGTCTTTGAGCAAGGGGACATTTGTAGTATTCTCACAACACACCTTTAATCTGATTTATATCAGGCATTAGTCTACGAGTAAGGGGACATTTGTAGTATTCTCACAACACACCTTTAATCTGATTTACATCAGGCATTAGTCTCCCAATCCTGGAACATCTGCAGTGCTCTCACAGCGCACCTTTAATCAGATTTACATCAGGCATTAGTCTACCAATCTAGAGACATCTACAGTGCTCTCACAACGCACCTTTAATCTGATTTAAATCAGGCATTAGTCTACCAATCCTGGTACATCTGCAGTTCTCTCACAATGCACCTTTAATCTGATTTGTATCATGCATTAGTCTACGAGTAAGGATACATTTGTATTATTCTCACAACACACCTTTAATCTGATTTACATCAGACAGTCTAACAATCCTGGGACATCTACAGTGCTCTCACGATGCACCTTTAATCTCATTTACAACATGCATTAGTCTACGAGTAAGGAGGCATTTGTAGTACTCTCACAATGCACCTTTAATCTGATTTGCCTCATGCATAAATTTGCAAATCTGAAGACACCAGCAGTACTCTCAAAATGCACCTATGATCTGATTTACATCAGGCATTAGTCTACCAATCTATTGACATCTACAGTGCTCTCACGACGCATCTTTAATCTCATTTACATCAGGCATTAGTTTACCAATCCAGGGACATCTGCAGTACTCCCACAATGTACCTTTGATCTGATCTGCTTCATGCATAAATTTGCAAATCTGGAGACACCTGCAGTACTCTCACAATGCACCTTTGATCTGATTTGCAGCATGCATCAGTCTACCAATCCGGAGACATCAGAGCCTTTAACTTGACTTGCATTATTTATTAATCTACGGGTAAGGAGACATTTGTAGTACTTTCACAATGCACGTTAAATCTGATTTGCAGCATGCATTAGTCTACTAATCTGGAGACATATCCAAAGCTCTCACAATGCACCTTTAATCTGACTTGCATCATGCATTAGTCTACCAATCCGGACACATCTGCAGTACTCTCTTTATGCGCCTTTTTACGTTTTGACTGGCGATGCTTACGAAGTACGCATGCGCCAAAAAACCTTTTGATGTGTGTGTGTGGGTTCGGGAATACGCCCCCTCCTCCCATTGGCTAGCTCCATAAATGGAGGCTAGCCATTGGGAGAGGGCTCCGTCCGTCAATCTCGGACCAGATTCGGGGGCGTTCCCGAGAAATTTTGCCTTTTGGCTACGTCAGCCGAAAGCCTCTTCTCGGGAACGCCCTCGAATCTGCTCCGGCATTGAAGGCACACTGAAAACACTCCTAAGGTGCACAGACAGAGCTGTGAGATGAAAGGATGTTCGGAGTGGTTGCTATTTTTTCATCTCGGCGGGGGTGAGGGGGCATTTTTGGTTTCACCTTCATTGTGGCTTCCTCTTTACCCCGCCATTGCTTGCCTGTCTCCCCGCACTCTTCCGTTCGTTGCTGTTGTGGTTGTTATCACTTTTTAGGCTAATCCAGTTTTGCACCTTCCTTACGCTGTTATCACCTCTAACATACGGGACATATATATCTCCATACAACCTCCCTTGTTTTCTTGAGGCTAGACTGCAGCAAGTCTTCAGAATGCACGATTTGTTACAAATTACTTTACATTTAATTTAAGAGCCGTCTGACAGGAAACGTGCAAAGAACGCAGCAAACACAGACATGATGTCTACCTCTAAAGGCGAGAGAATGCAGCTCTGGATAAATTGCTGGCAGTGGCAAGCCGCAGTAACCGCAGTGAATTTCACATAGTTCTATCGTAATCAGCACGCGCGCCCTCAAGCAGGTGTTCAATTCCCCCGTCATTTAGGAGGAGGAGACGAAGATGGCAAAATGATACCATTTAGGAGGTTTTTTTCAATTCAATGTTTTTGTGACTCGCCCTAAATTTGTAAAAGTCTGAGGCAGGCTGCACTTACATGAACATTATGAAAGCACCACATACCTTGAACCCGCCCCCCTACCGCTGCCTCGGCTCCCGTTCCCGCCCCCTACCGCTGCCTCTCTCTCCGTCTCTGACCCCGTTCCCGCCCCCATACCGCTGCCTCGTTGTTATCACTTTTTAGGCTAATCCAGTTTTGCACCTTCCTTACGCTGTTATCACCTCTAACATACGGGACATATATTTCTCCATACAACCTCCCTTGTTTTCCTGAGGCTAGACTGCAGCAAGTCTTCAGAATGCACGATTTGTTACAAATTACTTTACATTTAATTTAAGAGCCGTCTGACAGGAAACGTGCAAAGAACGCAGCAAACACGGACATGCTGTCTACCTCTAAAGGCGAGAGAATGCAGCTCTGGATAAATTGCTGGCAGTGGCAAGCCGCAGTAACCGCAGTGAATTTCACATAGTTCTATCGTAATCAGCACGCGCGCCCTCAAGCAGGTGTTCAATTCCCCCGTCATTTAGGAGGAGGAGGCGAAGATGGCAAAATGATACCATTTAGGAGGTTTTTTTCAATTCAATGTTTTTGTGACTCGCCCTAAATTTGTAAAAGTCTGAGGCAGGCTGCACTTACATGAACATAATGAAAGCACCACATACCTTGAACCCGCCCCCCTACCGCTGCCTCGGCTCCCGTTCCCGCCCCCTACCGCTGCCTCGCTCTCCGTCTCTGACCCCGTTCCCGCCCCCATACCGCTGCCTCGGCTGCCGGAGTTGCAGGAGAGCCCCACTGGCTGTCCTCGACAGACCCAGGAAGTTGAACCCACACAAAGCACACCCGATTCCCTCTTGGGTTGAGCGGGTGCAGGTGCACCGAGTCATTAGCTATAAACACCCCTTGCAGTGTGGCACTTGCCTTGCACCAACCCCTGTTGCTCCAAAGGAGAGAATTCTAAAGTGACCCAGCAGTAGATATTCTATTTTTCGGTAAGTTAAAAATCGGATATTTTAACACTTCGTTCGGCGGGTCAAGGTTCATGGCGGGTCAAGGTTCATTGCGGACAATCCAGCAGCAGGACACATTTCAGGTACACTCACTCGCACTTTCCAAGCCAACACAGCCAAATCAGACACACCTTCGTAACTCAAACACTAATAAAATTAAGGGACATTGAATTAGTATACCCACCAGAGCATACGAGTTGAACATACGAAAGAAGAAAGGGTAGACATTTGTTTCTAACAAACGAGAAGCACAAACAACGCCGGGAATCACACAGGAGTATTACATAACACCAACATAACTCACGAGGATTTTGTAAGATGCTGGGACAAAATGAAGGGACATTGATTCGCAGTTGAATTCAGTCTCTTGCACATGGGCGCCACATCACCAACAGATGACAACAGTGTAGACCGAAGGAACCAATTAGTCACGAGAAAGCTGTTGGTAACTAATATATTTCCAACCACAGATATTGAACACATCCAAAACATTTTGCAATTCCTGTAGCGTTCCTAATTACGGAAAACACAAATGAAACAAGCAGGCATTTAATTATTGGTCAAGGCTAGAATGAAAGAAATAAATGTTTTCCTCGTTTTTCCAGTTGTGTATTCCCTCCCTCCCCCTCCTCCCCCTGTGACTCTATGATTTAAGTGATGTAACTATGTAACCTGCAACTCGCTGTAACTCATGTTGCACTAGCACCATTTCCCATAATTTATATATATATTTTTAATTCTTGATGAGCCCTGCCATCGTGTCCCTGCCAATAGTGTTTGCAACGCTGCACAGATATTTCTCTCATTTGTTGGGTTTAAATGTTAAAAAATTGAAGTATGAGTCAGAGTTCCGCCTCCGTTGCCATGAGGTCATATTGTGATACCATGGGGTTACATTGGAGCAAAGGATACCAGAATGAGTCCTAAGGTTCCTCTATTGAAGTTAGAGCACCCATAGTGAATTTTCTTACATTAGGGGACTGCTAACAGCTTCACACAAGGTAGATATATAATCCGTTTATGCAAAGCTTCTATTCCTTAAGCTTACTAGTAAAGGACTCCTTTCCTTTGTAAAAAGAACATTTTGACAGCTTGTATCATCTTTGTGTAGTAGTTACTTTGGGATGGCGACTCCTTTATCTTCGCTGGTCAGCCAACATGTTTAATTAAATCTTTGGCTGCCGTTGCACTGCAGCTTCATCAGAGCTGTAGGGCTTAGTATTAGATACACTGCTAAACATTGGATTAGTATATGCATAATAATGCAGGGATGATGTCTAGATGAGCTTATCACAATGTCACATGTTTTTTGATTTTGTTCACCTCTCTGGGGTATTTATAATATACAGAATGATATTGGTATCACTAAGGATATCTTGAAGGTGCTTTATCATACCCGTAAGTGTGCCCCTGTTGCCTGCTTGTGCCTCCGTGTGCCCCTGTTGCCTGCTTGTGCCTCCGTGTGCCCCTGTTGCCTGCTTGTGCCTCCGTGTGCCCCTGTTGCCTGCTTGTGCCTTGGTTATTTATGTTAAAAAAACATAAATAAAAATAATGTCAAGAGCAATGCCAATAGCTCTAACTTTAACAAAGGCAAAACCATTGCTTTGTAAATGCTTGTTATTTAATTTGGACCATGCATTGATATATCACTGCAGACACTGGCGCCCTCAAGATCCAGCACCTAAAGCACGTGCGGCACCATTTCACGTCAGAGCTCGAATAATTGGCATTGCATGCACTCCACTTATATCACACCAACGTGTCGGTCAAGGATGGACCCAGAAGGTTGAGTAGCAGGCCCCTGTTGCCTGCTTGTGCCTCCGTGTGCCCCTGTTGCCTGCTTGTGCTGTCTGGGTGTGTGTGAAGGGCTCTGTGTGGCTGTGTGTGTTGGAAGCTTTGTGTGGCTGTGTGTGTGGGAAGCTTTGTGTGGCTGTGTGTGTGGGAAGCTTTGTATGGCTGTGTGTGTGGGGGGCTTTGTGTGGCTGTGTGTGTGGGGGGCTCTGTGTGGGTGTGTGTGTGGGGGGCTCTGTGTGGGTGTGTGTGTGTGGGGGGGCTCTTTGTGTGTCATTTGCGAGAGATAAAGCTAGTGGCATTGTAAATGACAATGCCATTTATTTATGTTAAAAAAACATAAATAAAAATAATGTCAAGAGCAATACCAATAGCTCTAACTTTAACAAAGGCAAAACCATTGCATTGTAAATGCTTGTTATTTAATTTGGACCATGCATTGATATATCACTGCAGACACTGGCGCCCTCAAGATCCAGCACCTAAAGCACGTGCAGCACCATTTCACGTCAGAGCTCGAATAATTGGCATTGCATGCACTCCACTTATATCACACCAACGGGTCGGTCAAGGATGGACCCAGAAGGTGGAGTAGCAGCACCTTGTTTATTTTTCTCAGTGTCTTTTCAGGCTAGTGCTGTTCGCATTATTCTGGGAAATCGTGCCTTTTTAGTAAGCAGTTTCGTTGCTTTTGTAGTGTTCGCCATTAGCAGTGCGATGTATGCATCTGCATCTGAAAAGCCTGACAATTCTGTGAAAGTATCACCCATTGGGCCAATTAACCTTTATCTACAGTTAAAAAGACAGGCGCTCAGGAACTAAATTATATTTTGAATTTTACAAGTTCTGCCAAGTGGTACGATTATATATGATACAATCGGTCATTATTGGCTTTACTGCCAACACCATGTTGTGTTGTGGGGCTTGTAGTTTTGCTTTTAACAGTCACTATGTATTCACAACCTCACCACGAAAATTGCTGCTGGCTACAATTCTAGAACTTGCCAAAAATGTAATACAAGACATGGAGCCTCTTGTCAGGGATGTTTTAAAATTTTACAAAGTCTCGTCCATTAAAAAAAAAAAACATTGTTTCATGGTTAAATCCAAAAGTAACAAGCATTGGCAATGCCAATCATTTTGTATTTTTTATAGTGGAAAGTATTACATCAAGCTTCAAAACACATTCAAGGTATTGGCACTGTACAATCTGTGGAGTTCCACAAGGATCATCCTTGAAGCTGACCTTTAACACAAACATGCTCCCTCTAGACAGCATCATACGCTCTCGCAACAATAACCCCTCCTATGCCAAAACCATGCAATTCATTTTCTCTCTCAAGGACAAGACGCCCAGTACCTGGATCAAGTTCAACATAAGCGTAACCGAAATCGCCCTTTGGATAAAGATCAACCGTCTGAAGCTGAACATTGTGATCTTCTGGAAGACCGGTTCACAACGGGCCTCCTCCTGGTGGCTAGCAGTGCTAGGATTGACGCACCCACCACTAATGCCAAGAACCTTAGGATCATCCTCAACAACAAACTCAACATGACTGCCCAAGCCAGGGCAGCCACCACCTCATGCTTCCAGATTCTGAAGATGCTGAGGAAGGTTTTAAAATGGCTCCCAATCAATACTCGGAAATCCGTCACACATGCCCTTGTCACAAGCAAGGTGGATTACGGGAAAACCCTTTATGCCGTGACCATAAAATCTCACCAGAAGTCTGCTGATCATTTGGAATTCGGTGACCAGAATCACTCTCCAACTCCCATGTCACATCAAAAACACATCACACCTGAAAGAGCTCTACTGGCTTCCCATACAAAAATGAGCACATTTCAAACTCCTCACTCATACTTTCAAGACACTATATAACACTGGCCCAGCATACCTCAATAGTTGCAACTGCTACCACAACAAACCTTACAGACACCTTCACTCATCCACACTCCCACTTACACACATTCCACACATGCAGAAAACCAGAGCCGTCGGTCAAACTTTCTCCTACATCGGTCCTAACGCATGCCACTACACATAATAGTCCATCCTCACTTCTTGAAGTCTGCAAGAAGTTGAAATCTTGGCATTTTGAGTAGTCCCACTAGGCCCTAGTTTTGACTAGACTCACATCTACTAAGTGCCAGAATACCCTCCTGGGTGATGGTGCGCTCTACAAATCGGCATAATGAAATGTAGCAAGAAGGATACCACATGATTCTCACACATAATGCACAGCAGATATAACAAAGGTAGCTAGCACCCAAAAGGGGGATAGGAGATGAGTTAAAGGACTGTTGTATGCTCTCTATAAACAGGCACAAACATAAAAGAAGTAGAACACTCTGAAAGAAATATCCAAACCTCTTGTGGAATTACTACACATAAATGCACTCGTGTAGGGGATAACCCTCACATACCTAGTGCCGTACGTCTTTAGCAATTGGATCCACAAGCACTGGGAAGCATCCAGGAGAACTAGATGTGACTGGTTGTACAGTCTCCTAGGTATTGTTTCCCTAGATGGGTGAGGTTATGCCCCTTATGTAGCCATTTCTGTTTTCTTGTTAAAGTGCCAGACCTTTATTAAAATTGTGTGCGGCTAAGCTAAAAATGTTTTTAATGGGGTCTCTCTACCACAAGATTAAAAGCAGGAGGGTAGAGCAACAGACCCTGCTACTCTTTTCTTTTGACATGTTTTGGTACTCCAAACATGATCAGACAACTTCTTCAGGACTCTAGGTCTTAGTATTTCCTATTAAATAGTATGAAACAGTCTGTGATTCATAGAGCATGTTATGCAAGTGTATTCAGCACATCCTTTGCTTTTTTCATAAAATGGGGCAACAGAAGTGGAAACACCCCTTCTTCATAGAACAGGTACATCTTGGGCAGAGACAGTGTAAAACTCCTTTCATTAGAGAACAGGTAAAGCAGCAGCGACACAAGTTTTTCCCATCACAGTACACATCCAAATAAGGCACCAGCAGTACAAGCTTTCCTTCCTTTCCACAGATGGTCAGCATGACAGTAGCAAAGCAAGCTTACCTATCTCAAAGAAGGCAGCAAGTGTAATCTTTCATTCCCTGCAGAATAGTTTCATTTGGGCATGCTAGTGCAAGCTTTCATTGCTCACAGAACATGTGCAGCTAAGGTGTGAGTGTCATGTAGGTTACAGGAAGATCTATGGAGTGAGTCCTTAACTTACTGAGAGGAAAATGTAAGTGAGAGAGTGGGTGAATATGTAAGTTGTGGCATCTTTCTCATTTGGGTGATATTCCACATGTGCATGTCTGAGGTTCTTGCTGGATATTCCTCATCAGTATACTGATGGCCTTGCTGGTGTCACTCAGAGACCTGTTGTTTGTGTTCATTCTTTGTTTTCCACATAGCCATTACCTAATTCGTCATTGTTGTTTGGAGCAGCCCGGCCACCTTGTAAGTAACTGTGCTCTAGACAGGCAAGGAGGTGCTGGCCTCCTCGACCCTCTGGTTAAGAACCGCTGATCGAGACAGTCGCTTCAAACTTGTCGCCGCAAACATGTCACTGTGCTTAAGGGAAGTCAGGAGGGGTGGTGCTACCAACAAGGGGTTGAGGCGTGATGTAAAGAGTGGTCGGAGACACCGCTTGTTGACTGTTGTATGTAACCTTTTCGGTTGGTGCAGGTCTTTGTAGGAGGACTGTGAAGAGTTCTCAAATGTAACATTTTTGTCCTGAATGTTTAAGGGAAACCTGGACAGAATCTTTCAGTCGGCTTAAAGTCTTAAAGGCGAGAAGTCTTAAAAAACCTTTGCACCTGTGGCAGGTCCTCTGCAACGGCGGAGGAGCGTCGCCCCACTGGCTCAGTGCCAGCAGTTGAAAAATAAACTGCATTTTATTATTATTTTATTTTTCAGCTGCTGGCTGAGCCAGCATGTGTAGGGAGGGGCCGGGCCATGGGAGGGAGGAGGAATGAAGTGGCATATGCACATCAGTGCGCATGTTTGTTTGGCCGGCCTTCCTAGGGAGTTTTAGGTGCTGTCACAGTGTCTGCTGGGACCAGGAAGCAGCGGAACACCAAGGCGCGAGGTGGTCGGCAGCTTCAGGTAAGTATTTATGTCATTTGTACTCCCTTCGCTCGCATTCCCCTCCTGCACCCCCTCCCCCACCACCTTTTGTTTCTGTTGCCTGCCGCTGCTCTGAACTGTTCTCTGTATGTCACAACCCCATGGCAATTCTTACCACTTATCAATGAGCAAAGAGGAACTTCATTATCAATTAATGAGAAACACAAAACGTTTAGTTTTTATCATGCAGAGGCTTAAGAAGGCGTTCCCACCCTATCCGTGCCCCCATATTCTCACCCTCCTCATCTACTCTTGCAGATACAATCTGTAGAGTTAGCAAAGGCAGTCAGATCATTCATGTCAGAAGGAGGGTTGTGCCTCCAGTAATCTGTGTGCGGCTCAATTCACAGCACAGAAGACCTGCGACCAAGTGTAAAGCACAGAGGACCTGTGAGCAAAGAATGTGCAGGCGTGTGCACTCAAGTCAATCCGCGCGCATCCCAATGCAGAGCGCAGAAGACCTGTGAGAAAAGAATATGTGGGTTTGTGCACTCAAGTCAATCCTCTCATTTGAATTTAAAAAAGCAGAGAACAGATTAAATAGTAACTAAATCTGCTGCTACTGCGGATTTGTGGAGATTATGCCTCTTTATAATCCAGACAAAGTGTGTTATTTTCAGTGGCGATGAACGAGTTTTTTTTTCTTCGATATAGAACTGCACACCACATCGGTTTGACACAATATTTCACAAAGTAGGCTACATGTAGCAGTTTGGAGTAAGGGTTGCGCAGGTGCTGCGAAAAGTAAAAGGTACCCGTGAGAAAGTGGTACTGCATGGAAGAAAGAGATACAGGTCAGGAAGGGGTATGTGTAAAACTGTCGGCTAAGTAACAACATGCAAGCACCGCACTGCAAATATGAATTGACACAATTTATGACTGTGTCGATACGTTGGGGTATTTGATGGAATCATAGAAAGAAGAAACCTTTTTCTATGTTGGTAGGAGTGAAGGTTTTAGCACAGTGAAATTCTGAATCTTTTTGGTGGGAATAGCAGTTTCCGGTGATGATGGGGTGGGAGAAACCGACTGACTAGTGCTGGGTGCTTAAGCAATTAGACTATCTACAGATAATAAACCAATGCAAGTTCAGTCGTTTTTAGGTCTGACTTGACAGAGCATCGTGATGCAAACCCATTTCCACTAATTATTTATCTAATACATAGTGGGCTTTGGGACTCCCCAGATAAGTATCAACTCATGCTCTTGGCTGTTTGGTGTTCCAATCAGGCAATCAAACAGGACTTGAACAGTCGGCGAGGGTATCCACGCCCTGTGAACCCTGCTGCTAAGGCAGGGTTCAGTTGAACAGCCAGGTGTTGAGTCCCTTACTGAACTCTGAAAGAGAGGTGATGGTGGAAAAGAGGGCGGCCATTCCAGGGCTTTGCTGCGAGGTAGAAGGAGCGCCCTGCAGTTGCTATAGCGGATGCGTGTGGTGTGAGTGAGGGAGAGGGTGCAGGTGTCTGGAGGATTGGTGGGAGTTGAGGCAGTGGCTGATGTATGCTGGTGTCTGGTTGGGTAGTCCTTTGTAGGTGTGGCTCAGCATCTTGAACTGACATCTCTTCTGAATGGGGAGCCAGTAGAGCTTCTTGAGGTGGGGGGGTGATGTGGGTCCACTTTAGGAGGTCAAGGATGAATCTGAATTTTGTATGGTCTTCATCTCTTCGGGAGGTGTGAGGTGATTCCTGCATAGAGTGCATTGCCGTAGTTCAACCAGCTGGTGAGCAGTGCTTGAGTGATCGTTCATCTGGTGTTAACAAGGGACCATTTGAAGATCTTATGCAGCATGCGAAGAGTGAAGAAGCAGGCAGACTGCATTGATCTGGCTTTTCTTGGTGAGCTTGCTGTCCAGGATAATGTCGAGGTTGTGGCATGGGTTGTTGGAGTGGGTAAGGGTCCTAGTTCGGAAAACCACCAAGAGTTGTTCCACAGGGATTTGTTGTTCCAGAAGATCAGTACTTCAATTCTGTCTGTGTTGAGTTTTAGATAGATGACTTTCATTCAGTTGGTGATGCTTGTCATGCACCTGCGGAAGTTAGAGGGGTATTCTGATAGCAGAAGGATGAGCTTGATGTCATCAGCGTAGGATTTGATGCTTAGTCCATGTGTTCTGATGATGTTGGCTAAGGGGGTCAAGTAGGTATGGAACAGTATGGGGCTGAGGAATGAGCCTTGAGAGACACTGCAGTTGATGTTCTTAGGTTCCGAGGTGAAAGGTAGAAGGATTATTCTCTGGATTCTTTCGATGAGGAAGGACGCGATCCACTTGAGGGCATTTCCTTGGATTCCTATGTGGTGAAGCCTCTTGATAAGGGTGTGATGGGATACGGTGTCAAATGCTGCTGAGAGGTTGAGGAGGAACAGAGCCGCTGTTTCTCCCCAGTCAAAGAGGGTTCTGATGTTGTCTGTGGCAGTGATCACCGTGGTTTTGGTACTGTGGTTGGTGTGGAATCTGGATTGGGAGGTGTCCAGAAGATTGGTGTTCTCCAGTTGTTCCATTAGTTGGCTGTTGAATGCCTTTTCGAGGACCTTGGTGGGAAAGGGGAGCAGAGAGATGGGACGGTTGTTCTTGTGTTCACTGGGGTCGGCAGACGGTTTCTTTAGAAGAGGGTTGACTTCTGCCTGTTTCCATTCTTTGAGCAGAAAGTGGCTGTGGAAATTAATGTGTTGAAAATGGTGGTGAGCTTGTTGCTGATCATCTTGCTCCCGAGGTTGAAGATGTGGTGTGGACAGGGGTCCGTGGATGCCCCTGAGTGGACAGAGTTCATGATGGCTGTGGTATTTTGTGTAGTGAGCTTTCCCAGGTGGTGAGCAGGTGGTCGGGGTTTGCATCTGTGGGAGCGAGCAGGCTGATGACGGAGGCAGTGCGTTGGGGGTCAAAGTTTTTGTAGATGGTTGAGATTTTGCCCTGGAAGAAGTCTGCCACGGAGTCGCAGAATATGTTTTAGGTGGCTGAGGCATTGGAGAACTCTCGGACAAGGAATAGTTCTTAGCTGTAGTTAGAAATGGCTTCGATTTGGTGGGAATGGGTGCTCCTTTTCATCTCTTTCAGGAGTCGGTGGTATTGGTTGATGGATGTTTTGAATGTGGCTCAGCCTGTGGGATCCTTGCTGGTTAACCCAAGGGCGTAAAACAGGGCCCCGCAGCCCCTGCACTGCAGGGAGGGCACCCCTCCATATACCTTGCAGGGGGGCCCTCAACTTTTGTTACGCCACTGGGTTAACCATTTCCTTCCAAGTCGCTTGCAGTTACGTTTAGTGGTTCTCAGTTCTGTCAAGTACCAACTGGCCTGTTTGGAGGATCTGTTGAGTTTGGTCGGCGTGAAGGGGGCAACTGATGACACATTTGTTGATCCAGGCGGAGAAGTTCTTGACAGCCTGTTCTAGGCTGGTTGAGATGTCAGGGTGGGAAGTGTTGTGTGCATCGGCCCACTGGCTCTCATACTTTGTTCCAGCTTAGGTGACAGGTGCTGGGCAGCTTAGTGGTGGTGAAAGGGTGAGTCTTGTGATGGTGAGGTGGACAATGGCATGGTCTGTCCAGTTGAGCTTGGTGACATGGCTGCACTTGACTCTATCAAAAGCAGTGAAGATGGGATCGAGTGTGTATCCTGCGATATGTGTGGTGTTGGTGACTAGATGGGTGAGTCTGATGTTGTTTATGCTTTTAGGGAGGTTGGCAATGTTGGTGTTGTTAGGGTCATCTAGGTGAAATTTGAGGTCTACGAGGAGAATGTAGTGTTTGGAGTCCATGGTGAGCGGGGTAAATGATTTGGATATGGTGTCTCCGAAGCTGGGGCGAGGTCCCTGAGGAATGTAAATGAGGGTGCCTCTGATGGTGGTTTTGCCATCAGTTTGGAGTTGAAAGTTGAAGTGTTCCATAATCTGGGTGGTGTCATCTGTGTCGGGGAGCAGTGGATGGTTTCTTTGTGGATGATGGCGATTCCACCTCCCTGTTTGTTGATGCCAGTCATGGTGTGCTATCTTGTAGCTGTCGAGCATTGCTGAGGTGATGTTGGGTGCAGATGCGAGGTTGAGCCCTGTCTTGCTGAGGAAGATGACGTCAGGGGTAAGGGAGGTTGGTGAGCTAATCAATTTATAGGGCCAGCTGAGCCAAGGGTTGAATCTTAGAGCCCATTCATGAGCCAAGCCCTGAAAAAATTGCTATGTAAGTCACACAGCAAACATCATGTAAAATATGATAAAATTGCTTTAAACTTCAAAGGAGTGTGGGGCATATTATCAAGGGGGTTTATCTCCGCTTTTTTGGCTTTAAAAGCCAAGAAAGCGGAGATAAAGTTACCTCCCTATTACCTAGCTGTCGCTAACACCAGTTAGCGACAGCTAGTAGGAGATAGCGACCATCTTGGGCCCCGCTTTGCATGTCAGTGATATTTATCACTAATGACATGGAAAGTGGGCGTGCCAAGATGTTAGCGACCGGAAACAGTCGCTAACATCGCTATCTCCTATTACCAATTTTTGGAGATATTCGCGCTAAGCGCGAATATCTCCAAAAGCTAACACCTGCCCTGAGCAGTTCTTAGCCATGTTATCCAATGGGAGGTGGATAACATCGCTAAGAGCATTTGCTCGGTAATGCATGAATATCGCTGACTTTTCAGCGATATTCATGCATTTCGGCCGATTTTTATCGCTTAGGAGATAAACCTTGATAATATCAAGGCTCCTAAGCGATAAAAATTGTCGCTACACGGCGATAAAATTATTGCCGCTAAGCCAACCTAGCGATAATTATCGCTAGTTGTTGGTAATATGCCCCTGTATTTCTTTAACATGTGAAGGTTTGATACTAATAGTCACATTATAGCACTGTACAAAGTAGTACTTATTAAAAGTAATGTAGAAAAAAACAGTTGGTATTAAATTAAACATTTGCCTAAGATCACAAAATGTAAGCAGTGAAGCTGCAATTTATCCAGGATTTCTGGTTTCAATTCATACAAATCAGCCAGGAAGTGGGTAGATTTTTGTTTTTTCCTTGTGTTAAAGCTTTGCTTTTACCACTTTGTGCATTCTTGCTGCAGTTTTGATATAAAGTGAACTCCACTTAAAAGCCAAATTGGAGCAATTGAGATGAGCACCAGTTACGTTACTCAATATCACATTGATTGCTTATTAGCATTGGGAGATTAAGCGATTTGACCAGAATCACAGGATTTTGAGCCAACACCAAGACTTGAACCTGGTTCTGCAGTTCTAAAGTAGGCAGCACTAGCTGTAATGCCACATTCTGGTTAGAGGGAGGGATTTAGGCAGAAGTCACATGAAAGGTCAACTAGTTATGGGCTTAGTTGTTCACACAGGACCTCGAGCTGAGCCAGAATCAGGCTTCAGGCGTGAGCCTGACTCCAGCATTGACTGGCACGCCGACCTCTATCATTTGGCTTTGCCAAAGCTTGTCTAAATATGAAAGTAGCAGTTGTTTTCTTTGGACAGGTGCGGTTCATTCTTCCATAACTCTTCTGCTGAGCGTCAACAAATGAGATGGGGTGGGCAAAATATTCTGTTCTGCCAGGGGATTTGGCAAAAAATTGACAATGCAGAGTTCCAGCCAATTTCGGCCTTACGCTGCGTGACAGAAATGTTTCTCATGTGCACACCAAAACGTTAAGTTGGTGAGAGCAAGCAAGATTTGGCAACCTTAGTGCGAATAGCTGTCAATAGAACGACATCCAACAAAATGTTTCCAATGCAGGTGGTTGCAACCGATCGCTGTAGAAGGCTGCCGCTCCAGAAGAAAATATACGCGAGCATCAGCAAAATCAACCTGAGTAGCTGCATCTTCTGGCGCGCCACGTGGTGGTGTTTGCACTAATTTTTCAGCAAAGAACGTGTTCCTGGCACTTAATGACTGCGCAATGTTCTTATTTTTGCCCGTTGGCAGAAATCCACTGATTCACGCAGTTTTATTGTAAATCCGTGGAGCTCTGCTGAGTCAAATTCCAAGAGTTTCGCCTACCCCTACAAATGAGTAAAACATAACATTACTCACTGGTAACTGTGCTGTCCATAATAAAACATAAAACCAGGAAAATACAGCAAAATCCTGGGCCTCTATCCAGAAACATTAAGCGTGGGAGCTCAGATGGGCATGATTCCAGTGCAGGTGCATAATTGGAGGAACATGGCAAAGCACTTGCCTAGGTAAAATATTGTTTAACCCCTCCCGTGCTCATGACGGAACCGTTCCGTCACGAGCCTCGGGTGGGCTGAGCTGGTGACGGGACGGTTCCGTCACGGCCCGCTCGCCGCGAATTCCGTGCCTGCGCTGACGTTCTGAAGAGCGGGCAGGGCCGTGACGGAAATGTTCCGTCGCAAGCACAGCTCATCCGCGGGCCATGACGGAGCGGTTCCGTCACGAGCACGGGACCGCCGCGCGGCCCCGCCTCCCCCTTAGCGCTGTGGCGGAATAGCCGCCGCAGCAAAGGGGTAAAGTGTCTTCACAAAATAACCCTCTGCTGTTTTATGATTTCACAAAACTGTTTCAGTGAATATAGGAGGTAGTTGAAGCATTAAAGTGTAAAAGAAGAAATCGAAGCATATCACTACAGCACGGCCATTATAGGTGTGTCTGTTTACAAAAAAAACTGTCCTTATTCCTATTTCTAAAATGATTCAAAAACCACGTGTCTCTGAAGATGCTCACAGGATGCAGGTTAATTAGATGGGTGCGAGATTAACACGCCTCGCTCGCATGCAACACATCAGCGTCAATCTCTGTGTGTGTGTGTGTGTGTGTGTGAGATGTATACTTGTGCAACGAAAATGTTTTTGAAAAATTGAATTTAACAAAACTATTAATGACAAAGTATCCCATGAGATTATTTTTCAGTTTTCCGTAGCTTTATGTTTAATAGAAGAGAGCGCACGAACACCTCTTTTTATTTCCCTGGGAGGCCTCCCACCTCTACACACGCAAGCTTATTTCTTTCGTGATTTGCCAATCACTAGAGAAAGAAGCCTGCCAGTTTTGAGAGTACGGTGAAAATCAGCGGGACGACGTTCCATTGCTTTTCATCATTCTCTCAAAACTGGCGTGTGCATGCTGTGGCGAGTGCATGCTGTGGCCTCTTCTGCCAGGGCAGGAAGGCCCTCCGCTGCCAGGGCAGTAAGACCCGCCTTTCCCAGGTTAGAGAAAAGAAGACCCTCCCGGTCAGGACAAAGAAGTCACTGCCTGTCAGGGCAAGAACCCCTCATCTGTCCGGGCCTCCTCCGGTGCTGGAGGACGCCCTGGGCAGCTCAGAGCGCCCTCTATGCAGGATTTCTCCACGGAGGCCCGCCCCCCGGATTGTGGCATGTGATGTGAGCCAAAGTGGAATTGTCGTTTTCATGGCTTCGTGACTTCATTTTCGTCACATTTAAATCGCCATACTAGCATTCATTGAACTCAGTTAATGAATATTACATAATAGCCGTCAGCAGGCCTGTCGACGTGTTACTTGCACTGCAGCTCCTGGCAGAAAGCGCTGAGTGAGCCCCGCCGAGGGTGTGAGGAGCTCGGGACAGAGCCGGGCCCGAGCAGCCTCTCTGCCCTCCTTGACTGCAGCCGGGGGCAGAGGTGCTGTGCACCGGGATTCAGGCGCCTGTGAGATCCGTCCCCCCCCCCTTTGTTTCCTCGCTCAAGGAAACCTGCGGACATTTCAATTTTAAGTTTCACTTAAAATGAGTGCCCTTTGAACTGAGGTCGGCGCAGCAATCAAACAGTATTAGTAAAGTACACTGGCCCAGGAGCGCCTGTGCCTGGGCTCCACATGCAATTCAGCTCCACCTCTGGGGACCTGGTATTAAAAACAAGCATTGGGAAAGCCAATGGACCTACGAGGCAGCTACTGGTTTTTGTCAAACTTCTTTAGTCATGTTTCTACAGCAGCGCAGCTGGCGTGCAAAAAGGCTGAAAGTAGAAAATAAAAAAACGTGTACACAACTAGAATTTGCGGACAGCGCGAGCAACATAGCGTTTTTAAAAAAAAACTTTCAACAATGATGCACAGAAGCAGGCGCGCAACACCCATTGAACTCACAGGGCTTCAGCCCCCCGTCGTGTGTGGCAGCCCTGGATGAGACAGATCCCGGGCACACACAGAGCCGCACCCGAACGTTTAACAGGTCTTTAAAAGACCATTTGAATGTTAATTAGGCCTTGCACCCCTTCTAAGAGCCCCTGCAGCCCCACTCAGCCTACTGATTAAAGGTTCAGCCCCCCCGAAAATTTTTCTTAGCCCCCCCGAAATTTGGCTCTAGTTGCGCCTCTGCACAGAAGCCATACTGCGGTACATTGCTAAACACCAGGGCACAAGTCCTGAAAAAAGAAGTGGGGGGACGCTGATGTCACAACAGGAAGTGACGTCACAAAAGGTGGCTTACACCATCAGACTTATTGTCTCCCCTCGCTCACCCTTTAGATGCAATTGCATTCAGAGAAGCCAGCGCGTGAGCAGCGTTCTGAATGAGCTCCGATCTCGCTCCAGAGAGGCCAAAAAGTGAATGTGTGGCTCCATTTGCTCCAGTAATCGAGCTCCTGGTAAAATAAATGGGGGGACGCCGTCCACCCACGTGGTACCCCGACTCGAGCCCCGCAAACACATTGGCAAAGCCAATTGCTTTCTCATAGGCGAGACCCCTTGGGTTAGCAGAGGTTTGTTTTATTATTTTTTACCGTGCTCCACAGCCACCACACTGCTATTTAGCATGGCTACAACTCATTTCCAAAGTCGGTAATGCACACCCTGTAGAGCATGAACAAAAGGTAATAGCATAGCCAATAGTCTCAAAGGCGAGACCTATTTGCTTTGCTAGTGCTTGTTAGGTCCAAGCAGAACACCCCTATGAATCTGAGCAAATTAGTTAATCTCCCCATGCGTGAATAAGAAAAAATATATATAACAATTGGCAAAAAATACTATCACTTAAAGAAAGCAATTGTCCATGTTGTAGTGAAAATACATTTGGAAGCATAACATCTGTTGTCATGACTAGCCGCGATCCGTGGAGGGAGTTCCGTGCGGCAGAAAGGCGGGGGAGGGGTAGGGTGCGGGGGTGCTAAACACCGGAATATGGATAATGTGAGGTAAGTAAACAATTTAATAAATACAACAAATTTCATATCGCGCCCTGCATCTCAAAATGCGATGCAGGGCGCGCTACGAAATTTCTTTTATTTATTAAATTGTTTAATTAGCTCACATTATCCATATTCTGGTGTTTAGCACCCCCCACGCGGCCACTCCCCCAGCCCGCCTTTCTGCCCCACGGAACTCCCTCCACGGACCGCGGCTGGTCATGACAAAAGCCGATAAAATCTGTTGTCAAAAAAACATCTATTTCAAAGGAGAAAAGGGCTTCTTTGAAGTGTGTGGCATAGAAAAACAAAGCTACAAATGTATGACTGTGATGAGTCTGTGAAGCTAGGTTGCAGCGTTGTGATTGGGCTGAGCGCCGAACCATGGTGCTCACATGGGGACTGGAGGCTTTGCATGTTTTTCACCAGGCAGTGTAAGGCAAGCCTGGTGAGAAAAATGCAAGAAGGCCGGGCAAGCAGTCATACGCGCTTAAGGAGTGCCAACTAGTGGCGTAGCAAGGAAGGGCGAAGGGGGGCGGTCCACCCTGGGCAGCATGAGTTTTGGGGACAGCAGCTTCCTCTTTTCCCCTCATTCAAGCGGAACGCAAAAACCGCCAGCTCCCCCCTCTCCCCCTCTTTCATGCAGCAGCTGGATGGCAAAAGCAGTGACCGCCACAGGCACAAGTGCTAGGTCCGCCACTAGTGCAAACCACTTGTCTCCCTGCTCTGGCCAGCCCTGCCCCGCGAGCCACCGACTGATTATAACAACAGTTATCATTTTATGTTTCCTTTTGAGCAGTGGGGCGACTCTCCTCCGCCGTAGTAAAAGCCCTTCACAAAAGAAGCATGCCTCTTGGTGAAGTAGTGCGCTGTAGCGTGCACTCTCCTGTGAGTGTTCTAATACACATTAGTGCGCACTTCAGTGCACACGCTATTTGCATCATCATCTTGTCTGCGCTGTCAGAGCCTTTATGGAAGGAAGCGCGTCGGAGAGTGGAGCCTCTGAATAGGCCGGGGATGTCTCGCGATGTGGGCACGCATTAGCGCCGCGGGACTAATCCTGTGCGACTCTTCCACGTGGGCCTGATCGCTAGTTAAGCACGCGCGCTGCGCCGGTATCAAGCCGCCGAGGCCTGTCTTTCCGCCTGGGCGCGGATTGGAATCCAGAGCGCGCGCCCTAATCCCCGGGACGTGCTGGAGTCTGTTGCTTCTCGCGCTGCCCTCCGCGCCACAGAACAGAGGCGCGCTTCGGCGCAGACAGCTGCACAAGCGCTTCACAGTCCAGGGGGGACACGTCGGGGTCTGTGAGGCGCTGTGTCCCTGGCTGACCACGGCCAGGCATACGCCCCTTGTCAAGGCCCAATGGGAAATTCCAGTTACTATAACTCTCACTCAAGATATCAAATCTGTTTTCACGTGTTGCGTTTCGCTTATCTATTCTTCATTGAAATTAACATTTATTTCCACCGTACTACTGTTTAATTGTTTTTTTTTTCCTTTTTAAATATCTTTCAATATTTTCCTCGAAGAGTTATTGCTTTCGCTTCACGTTTCGGGGTCAGTACAGACCCCCCTCCTCGGAGCTGGGGTTTGTAGAGCAAGGCTTCCAGTGGGACTTCGAGGCACGCGAGAGCGCGTGGGTCTTATTTCACCTCAGTGGTGACGCAATCCATCTGCCTGTCCCTCAGGGGCCGCCAACCCCGCACGGGGCCCTTATAACATGTGGACACCGTGAGCTACCACTAAGCTGCATGAATTGCTTCACAGACCATATACCTCCCGACACATTAAACACTTTAAAAACATAATTACAGATGTAAGTCCCCTTGCAGTGAACTTCGTGAACGAGGAAGGAATAGTTACAACCCGTGTGGGAGTTAATGCTCACTCCCTGGCTTCTAGCGCTCAAGACCCCGCTGCGTTTTAAAGGGTGCTGCAAACAGGGCCTCGTTGTAGGGCTGCGCCTCAGCGGACATGCGTTTCCGCGGCTCCTGCATAAGGCCTTATCCTCGGAGAGACACAAGGGCCACACCCAACTCGTCTTCGGAGAGTGGACTTAAGGAGAGGTTTGGGGGAGGTAGCTGCGTATGAGCTATTTTAATACAATACTTTTTGACGGTGTTTTGGTTGAAAAGGGTATTCCAACAAACACCATCTGATTTAGCAACCAGACATATTAAATGGCGACAACGTACAGTTAGGTCTCAATCTCTTGTTTGATGACCTATTGGGAACATTTCCACTCAGCCATACGGAGTGAGCTGGTTCGACTCTCTTGAGGAGGCTGCACATTGTGGTGCAAAAGATTTAAAAGGCAAGTCTCCACAGGACTTATGCACAACAGACGGTGTCTGCCTCTGCTCTCGCTTGGCAAGAGCTGCATTTCCACAGAAGAGTAAGTGATAGTATTATAATTTACACAATAAGGTAATATAATGGTGTAGGTGCAAAAAATGCCACGTTAAGTAAGGTAAAATGTGAATGGATTTTCATGGTTCCTTCCTGTAAGACCTTCACCCATCCAGAGCCTTGGTTACAGGGTGACATTACTGGGCAGATCTGCTTGGGGCTGTGCTGTGTGTAGAAGAACGTGGAGGTGCTGCAGTTCTTTCGTGTTCTGCCCTTTTTAACGTGAGTTGTGCTTAGAAATAGAATTTACCTCATAATATTCGCCTGCCAGGCGCCTAACGCTGACGGTTAAGTATCAGGCGAGAGGCAGAAGCAAAGCGATTGTAGGATTTATTCTCCCAGATGCGGGATCGTCTTGCTTTTTGGAGGTGTTTGTTTGGTCAGTCTGAAAAGGATCACGTCTCTGTGCCTGCTCTCTTTAAAAGCCCTTCTGTGTAATCCAAAGACCTGAGAAGACCATTCCGGTCTTACAGTGTTCATTTGTTTTCCTTCGTGGGATTTCCCACAAAGCACAAGTACTTCTAGACTTGGCACCTAGGTGCTCGGTGGCTTCTGATGACAGGTTTTTGACGGGTCTGTGTGCGCACTCGCTGACCTGTGGCTAAGGTGTGTTTTCCTAGCTGGGACCGCATATGATCCAAGGCTGCGACTTGTCAACGCGGTCAGCAAATCCATAAGTCCAACAAAGAGAAGAAGTGAGGAGAACGGCCCACCTACCGGAGGAATCAGCTACTTCCGCAGTAACATAGCACTCCCTTCAAAACAGACTCTCCCAAAGGCCACACGTGACGCGGCAATTCAACAGCAAGGAAGGAAGCAACTTTAAGGGGAACACAGGAGCATTAGCACGTGCAGAACTCCGCAGAGACGTGAAACCAGAGAAACTCCAATAAGATCAGATCCCCGTCCGGCACCAACCGGCTGGATGTAGAAATGTGAGTAATGGAAGGCAAAAACAGCGCTGATATACTGAAGGCCGCGAGCACGCAAAGGTTACTTGCAGTAAGAATTACTAGCAAGCTGAAGCCACAAGACTTTCAAGTGGGTGCTCTCAAAAGGTAACTCATGACATAAGCCAGAAGGCCCTCAGAGAACTCCAGCCCTCCCTGCCCACTTTGTTTCTTCTACGTGTCATGAGGTCCTGGATCCTCAACGTCATCTTGTCATTAAAGGTAAATCAATGTCTGCATCATGACAGGTAAGTATGCCACAAGTACATGAAAATATCCTGAAGATACAGAATCACGTGTTTATCTGAAGAGATGACAGCTATACATACATATGTGTCAGACTGTGATCACAGCTCGCCCACCAAAGCACAAAATTCCTCACATGTGCTAATCTCACTAGCACTTGATGACAAAAACAAAAGCACTGATATGGCTCCAGCCACCATGTCTTCTACGGTTGGTGACAGAAGAGTAAGTTTACCCTTACTGAAATGTGTGTATGTAAGATGAACTAATGTTGATACAAATTAATGCAAGATTAGACCATGCTGAGGTTTTTTGGGTTGAGATTATGACAGTATATTTAATTCCACAGCCTTGAGGTTACAAATTGGAAATCATTCCAGTAATAGCATCCACATGAGAGGTCACTTACTTTCATCACCCTTACTCCAAGTCATCTATGCAGCGCAAGATCTATGTTATAGATTATATCAGGCAGTGCTTTAAATGGGCCGGTACTCACCGGTACTGAGTACCGGCACTTCTTCATTTTCTCCCCTTGAGTACCGGCACTTTTTTCTAGAAGAAAGAGAGTAGCGGTACTCATGGGGATCTGACTTTAACCGAGGCAGCGCGCTCCCTTTATCCCTCAAGTTATACTATGGCAGTACCTTTCAAGCACTGCACGGAATCAATCAATGGAGCTCGTCACCTGGACCCAGCGTGAGCTGCTTTGTAAATCAGAGCAGGGGTGTGTCTGCTGAGTCATTCGCTTATCCAAAGATCTTTCACAGTGGGTTCTAAGAGGGGGCTGTAAAATCTAATGGGTGGCGGCGGGAGGCACTATTCAGGACATAACAAAAGAACGTATGGGAAGGCTTTTACAGTCGCCACGCATCTGAATTACTTTCTTGCACACTTGCACTTCCACACTCACTAATTCCTATTTCATCGACCTTGGACAGACCTTAAGACCAATCAAAAATGTGGAGATTGGCACCTGGTTCCCCAGTACAGACGTTGTCAGCTCTGGCCCTAACTCCGGTTTACAAATGTTCCAGGAGAGACTTGTTTATTTATTTTATGCGTTTTTATATAGCGCGGACTTTACCCGAAGTTGTCAGAGCGCTTCACAATAGGAACAGTAATGATACATGAGAAGACAATTACAAGTGAACAAATTACAAAACCAAACGTTAAGTTACATGAGGCAAAAGTGACAATTGTGAGCAAACAAAATACAAGAGGTAGCAAACGATACATTACAGGAGGAAAAAGTGATATGTGTGCAGGTTACAAAAGCATACAAAGTACAAGTAGAGGTATAGTACTGCAATAAATGGCAGACACTCCAGCACAAGAACAAACGTTACATGAGGCAATGGTGGCACTTGCGCAAGTATCTAAAGCAAACAAAATGTAAGAGGTAGCAAACAGTATGTTACAAGAGGAAAATGATGTGTGCATGCTACAAAAGAGTACCAGCACTGGACAGATGGCTCAGTGGGCTGTAGGCCACCGGTTAGATTTAAGGCAGGCTGAAGCAACATGTAATCCTTAGGCGGTTGATAAAATGCATGCAGATTTCATGCATACAACCGTGGCACGGTCAAAAAGCTAACCCCGTCCCTTGCTCCCCCATAGCCCTGCCCTAAACTCCGCCCACTGCTCCTTTTGGTGAGTACCTGCACTTATTTTTTTCCATTTAAAGCACTGATATCAGGGAATACTAATGGCTGTATAATGACTGCAGGAGAAAAGAGCGTAATCGAAGCTTCCACTAAAGTAAATCACTAGTGCCGTACATGAAATTGTACAGGATACTCTGCCATTGTAAAATGCTCCCTCACAAAAGCAATGCTTTCCTCCTACTACAATCAAAAGGCACTTCTACAGCAGGGCAGTATGTACTGTCTCCATACAGCATCATAGAAACCCATCTCTTTTCACGCCTAGATACATTCAGAAAGTAGTCTCCTAAATAGGACGTAATTAAAGGGCAAAGATTGCCTAATATTTACCTACCTTCCAATGCCAGCTAAAGAACCCCAGGGACGAGAATAGTGGTTCTACCACAAACACCATATTGTTAGGCCCGACACAATATCAGTTGCACCATACACGTCACGTTGAAGTCTAAATTACTAAAGCAACGGTGCAGGAGGATCATTCAGAGTTCGTGAGGGGTGGCAGCTGTTACCTCTATATTGGTCTACATTGCAACCCATGTGATTTAGCCACCCTGACTACTGATCTTTTAAAAGTAAGTATGTCTTTAACTTGTGATAAGTAGCTTCTTGTTTGTTGCATCTTATTGCTGACTCGCCACTACCAGGTTACAGAGGATGTATACATTTTTTGGCTCTCAAATTCCCACCATGTACAAATGTAGAATCACCACATCACGTGGCATGTTCCTGAATTAAAAAAAGCATTGGCATGCAAAGTGGCTAGTATAATGATTTAATCCTATGTGTGCATATGTGCACTTTTCCACGTTGCATCAAGTGGAATAAGAATTCAAGCCTATTCCTCGTATATGCCAGGTAGGTATGTTAAATCTTTCTAACATACTTTAGAAAGGAAAGCTTATATAGCCAAGTGAGTAAGGAGTAATGATAAACAATATACATAAATGTTAATTCCAAGTGTTGCTGCTGGGGTTACTAACAATGAGTATATTTGAGCGGCAATATTATATTTTGTTGTTGTCAAATTAGGTTCTTAATCAAATCAAGTTTCTAATTATGTTGGCTGCAGCCAACACGTTTCACTCACGCATATGGTGTCATAGATCTTTATCAAGGCAAAGCAACTTTTTGGGATCGAGCAGATGTACATAAAAAAGGGAAATCATGGAGCGGTTGTTGCTATTGAGTCAAAGGTCTCTGTGGTCCCATGGAGTAAGTTGCTAAAGTCTTCATGATGGTCGCCAAGCACAATATAGGGCATGTTGAAGCCTACTCAAAGGGTGCATCTCTTAGACATCTAGATATAAGGGGATGCAGCATCAAATATATCAATGTTTTTAGGGAGAAGAAGCATCGCTTGATATGTCCAATCATTGTGAAGTGGAGTATGTACCATTTTCTCAAAAAGCTTGCAAGTGTCCTAATTTTAGGAGTAATATCTAGCCAAATCCTTCAAGTGTGGGGTAACTATTACAACTATATAATATGAATTTGGATCTAAGAAGATTCAAAAATTGTATTAATTTCATAACACGAATCTGATTAGTTATTGTTAACCAGATATCCCAGGACCTTAAGGAAGTAATTGAAAAATCCACATTTGTAAAAAAAAAACAACAGCCCAGATTCTGAAGTCAAACTGTTGCATTGTTTGTGTAAATCCCATACGGCACATCTAAATGGGACAGGAGCCCGCCCTAGCCTTATTCACTTAAATCCATAAAGCAAAAATCATATACAGGCTTACTCAGAGGTCTGGTTTAGATGGTGAAGAATATAATAAAGACGTGGCCATCATCCAGGTGGCACTTTACCCACCAGTGAGATTGTTCTTTTCATCCCTGTTATTGGCATTCAGACTTTCAAGCATGGCAGATGGAGTTTGTTTATTAAGAGAAATTAGGAAGGCATCCAAGCAATCATCATTACTGAACGAAATTTACTCCCTGTGGTTTTCTTGGTTTCATACACTCCATGAATTGACAAATAAAGACAGTCTACAATGTACTACATTTGGAATTTGGGATATTGCTGGAAAAAGTGTACTTTATATTTTTTTCGGCCGATTATTAGACCTTGCCTGACATGAGAATATTATTTCAAAATTTACCAACAGTACTTTGTTACATGTGACCAGAGATGCTGCGGTTATACAAATAAACAGCAATCCCCTAGCTTCTTTCACTGAGTGGGGGTAGAAATGTGATTAGAGCACGTCCAGACCCTCGTTATGACAGATGCCTTTGCGCGCAGCGGGCACGCCCTATGCGCGCCGAAGGTGCGCCAAAGGTAAGCCCGTCTACGCCCGTCCGTGCCTGGACCGCGCCCTGCGCCAGAACTCCTGGCCCCCGCAAAATCCACTCCGCCCACATAACGTACGACGCCGCAACCCTCTCAGCTCTTAACCCCGGCCGCCCACCAAACTGCTACCAAGCCGCCCCAGGACACACCCATGGACCCTTCACCTGCCACTCTTGCAAGTTCGACTGCATCAGGACCCACACCAAATCCACAAACTCCAAACAGAGCTCCGACACTAACCACCTAAAGTGCATCCTGCTCAACACCGGCTCGGTCCACTGACATGCCATTGAACTCTGGAACCTACTCGACACTACATCGCTGGATGTCGCCTTCCTTACAGAAACCTGGATGAACGCCTCATCAGCTCCCGACATCGCCATAGCCCTCCCGGACGGCTACAAGATCATCCGAAAGGACCGCACCAACCAAACAGGAGGAGGCATCGCCATCGTCCATAAGAACACCATCCGCATCACGACCAGTTCAGACGATGACCTCGCTACCACCGAACACCTTCACTTCCAGATCCATACCGACCCCAAGACCACACTCAGAGGCACCCTCATCTACAGACCACCAGGACCCCGCACACAATTCAGCGAAGACATCACCGACTTCATCAGCCCACACGCCCTCCCCTCCGAGGACTACATTCTACTGGGAGACCTCAACTTCCACCTGGAAAAGAAAAACGACAGCAACACTACCACCCTTCTGGACAACCTGGCCAACCTCGGACACGAACAACTTGTCAATACCCCCACCCACTATGCCGGACACATGCTCGACCCAATCTTCACCTCCAGCAAGCACATCTCCTTCGATCACACCACAGCTCTCCACTGGACTGACCACAGCTGCGTTCACTCCAACTACAAAAAGACCACGACCCACAACCCCCCACAACCTATTCCCCGAAGAAACTGGAACAAAATTACCACCGACCAGCTCTTCACATCGCTTCACCAAAACCCTCCCGCCAAATCATCGGACCCAAACCAAGCAGCCACCAACCTCACACAATGGATCACCCACAGCGCCGACGAACTAGCACCCTTGAAAAACCATCAAATCAAGCAAGGTAGCAAAAAAGCCCCCTGGTTCAACGATGACCTTAAGAAATCCAAGAAGTTCTGTCGTACCCTCGAGAAAGCCTGGAGAAAAAACCCAACCACTGACAACCTGACCAACTTCAAGAACGCCACCCGCAAACACCACCAACTGTTCCGATCCACCAAGAAATCAGCATTCAAGGATCGTCTTGAAAACAACGCCCAAAACAGCAAGGAACTATTCAACATCGTCAAAGAATTTACCAACCCCACCGCCGGCACCAACGACATCACTCCCTCCCAAGACCTCTGCGACTCCCTTGCCTCATTCTTCCACAACAAAATCGCCGACATACATAACAGCTTTGGAAACCAGTCCGAAGACCAGTCCACTCCACCCAACTCCGAACCAAAACCGCCCTCTAACATCCTTTGCGACTGGAACCCAATCACCACTGAAGACACCATCTGCCTGATGAACTCCATCCACTCGGGATCGCCAACCGACCCATGCCCCCACCACATTTTCAACAAAGCAGACTCCATTATCGCACCCTATCTCCGTGACGTCATGAACTGCTCCTTCAACTCCGCTACCTTCCCGGAAAGCTGGAAGCATGCCGAACTCAGCGCCCTTCTAAAGAAATCCACAGCAGACCCCACTGAACCTAAGAACTACCGTAACATCTGGCTCCTCCCATTCCCTGCCAAAGTCATTGAGAAAGCCGCCAACAGTCAGCTCGCCGCCTTCCTCAAATCCAACAAATCCCTCGACCCCTCACAGTCCGGCTTCCGAGCCAAACACAGCACCGAAACCGCCCTCATCGCAGCAACAGACGACATTCGAACTCTACTGGACAACGGAGAAACAGCTGCCCTCATCCTACTTGACCTCTCCGCAGCCTTCGACACAGTCTGTCATAGCACCCTCATACAACGCCTTAGCAAAGTCGGAATACAAGGAAAAGCATTGGACTGGATCATCTCGTTCCTCGCTGGAAGAACCCAGAGAGTCCACCTCCCCCTTTCAGATCAGAGGCCACCGAAGTCATCTAAGGCGTACCACAAGGATCATCACTCAGTCCCACCCTCTTCAACATATACATGAGTCCCCTCGCATCCATCGCATGCCAACACAACCTCAACATCATCTCCTACGCAGACGACACCCAGCTGATCCTCTCCCTCACCAAAGACCCAAACACCGCCAAAACCAACTTACACAAAGGAATGAAAGAAGTAGCCGAGTGGATGAAGAACAGCCGTTTAAAAGTGAACTCGGACAAAACGGAAGTCCTCATCTTAGGTTCATTCCCCGCTGCCTGGGACGACTCATGGTGGCCACCGGCCCTGGGAACCGCACCCATACCTACGGACCACGCATGTAACCTGGGATTCATCCTGGACTCCTCCCTCTCGATGACCAGACAAGTCAACGCCGTCTCATCATCATGCTTCAACATCCTACGCATGCTAAAAAAAATCTTCTGCTGGATCCCCACCGAAACAAGAAAGACGGTCACCCACGCACTGGTCACAAGCCGACTGGATTACAGAAACACCCTTTACGCCGGAACCACAGCCAAACTACAGAAAAAACTCCAACGCATCCAAAATGCCTCAGCCAGACTCATACTGGACATCCCCCGTCAAGCTCACATTTCCGGTCACCTGAAAGACCTCCACTGGCTCCCCGTCAACAAGAGAATAACGTTCCGTCTCCTCACCCACGCACACAAAGCCCTCTACGACCCGAATGCCTCAACACGCGACTGTCCTTCTACACCCCCAACCGCCAACTACGATCGTCCAATCAAGCCCTCGCCGCAATTCCGCGCATCCATAGATCCACCATGGGGGGAAGATCCTTCTCCTACTTAGCGGCCAAGACCTGGAATTCTCTCCCCACCCACCTCCGCCTTACACAGAACCACCTCTCCTTCAGAAAGCAACTAAAAACTTGGATATTCGATAAGTAAAGTACCCCCCCCCCCCTCCCCCAAGCGCCTTGAGACCCTCTGGGTGAGTAGTGCGCTATACAAATTTTCGAACTTGAACTTGAACTCGTTGAGTATACAACCAGCAGAGGCAGTGTGCACATGTAGTGAGTATACAACCCGCAGAGGCAGTGTGCACATGTAGTGAGTATACAACCTGCAGAGGCAGTGTGCACATGTAGTGAGTATACAATCAGCAGAGGCATTGTGCACATGTAGTGAGTATACAACCCGCAGAGGCAGTGTGCACATGTAGTGAGTATACAACCTGCAGAGGCAGTGTGCACATGTAGTGAGTATACAACCCGCAGACGCAGTGTGCACATATAGTGAGCATACAACCCGCAGAGGCAGTAAACACCTGTAGTGAGTACACAACTAGCAGAGGCAGTGTGCACATGTAGTGAGTACACAACCAGCAGAGGCAGTGTGCACATGTAGTGAGTACACAACCAGCAGAGGCAGTGTGCACAAGCAGTGAGTTGAAGCGGAAACCCGGGGCCTCATTACGGAAAACAGTAGTGCACAACTGGGCAGGCCTTGGGGGGCACCAGCCAGTCCTGCAGCAACCACTACACACTGCCAACAGTGACTGACAGTGTGTGCTATAAACAGCGAACCCTCTGCCGGTCATACCCACCACCCAACACCATGCGAGACTACAGAGGGTCTGGGCTCATTTGCATAAATGTGTGTCCTGTATAGATGTGGTGCCACCTACCTCTAGAGGCACAGAATCATGTTTAAGATTTTAAAGCCATTAGAGGCCGCCTGCACATTACTGGATGAATGAATACACTTTGTATGCAGTTGTGGGGTTTTTTCTGCATATTCCACAAACAATATAATACAGATTGATAGAGTTAAAAATGTACAAGAAAATTAAACAATCGACAACAAATATAAGAAGGGCAACATTTACAAAGCACACTATCTCTAAGGGCTGCTCTGAATTAGGAGAATTTAAATTGTCAAATTCTGAGCAGTGTGCATCATACTTCACAAAACAGCCAGGATGTGAGAAGGATGCTGACGTACCCACCCATTCTGGAAGAAGGGGACCCATCAGGCACCCTTCTTGAGGCTCACAGGTCCGTTCAAACAATGCCTGGCCGCCAGAACTTATCTGCAATATTGTAAATAGCTGTGGTCTTAGCAATGATTAAGAAATAGCCGATCCACCTTTCTGTTTAACTAATATCTCACCTCCCACATCTCCCCACTTCTAGACGAAGCTTGAGTACCCGGTTTCCACCCGACTCACCTCCTTTAACACACTCGACTACCTGCAATGTGGTTTTCAGTAGCCACACTCCACCAAGACCATCCTTGCAAGTATCAAACATCGATACCTCTTACTCTATCTTCATGCAACCTTTCTTGTTTTGTTTCTCCCTCCTACGTGGTATGAATATTGCATTTTGTCCTTCCTTTCATCATACTGTAAAGCGCTCCAATATCCCTCGGGATCTTGTTCGCGCTATATAAAACTTTATAAATAAATAAATAAATAAACTTTTCTTGCCCTTTCCGCATCTGGCATGATCAGCCGCCTCACAATTCTAATTACGCTGGCCGCACTAGTATTCACCAGTATAGTGCTGGAATGGTACTCCTCTTATCTTTCTTTCTCACCCAGTTTTCCCCACAATCTATGCCCACATCCTAGCTGTGGGCACATCCCAACTCTGGGCATCTCCAGGGCTTTGTCTTGGGTCCTCTCCTTTTCTCTCTTTATGCCAACGTCCTTTACAACATGGTCTCCTCTTCTGGATTCTCTTGGGACCTCTACACGGATGGCAATCAGATATATCGTGTTTCTCAATCCCATCTCAGGCCTGAATCTCTGACTGCCTCTCAGCCATCAAACTCTGGATAAACACCTCCCGTTCATTCTAAAATCATCCATGATATGCTTTTTACTCCTTCGCAACTCTGAAAATACAATACTCCTTCCTCTGTCTGCCCCCTGCCCACTAAGGGCTTTCCTCTTCTAGGAACAGTGTCATAATTATTGACTTGAGCAGTGGTGTAACACAAATTGGTGGGACCCCTCTGCAGAAGGTGAAGAGGGACCCATTTGTCTCCCATCTCTCACTAATATTCATTGGCCTTGGGATGAATGGCCCCCCACTGGGTCTGCAGGGGCTAGTGTTTCACCCCTAGATTTCAGTACAAGGCTGGCATCCTCCGCTTCCAGGGCATTCAGCTAGCAATCACTGAGCATCCAGAAAATGTGTTCACACATCCACTCCAATACCATTAACACCAGGGCTGGAGTGGCTGCAGCGGGCATCGGGCGTTTCCCCGGTGGGCTGGAAGGGTGAGGGCCAGTTTTGGACCCATGTGGGCCAGTTTTGTTACAGGTGGCTGGTTTTGCAGCAGTGCTGCAATATCGGCCCCCTGTAAGAAAAGCGGTAGTGGTGCTTCCCACTCGCACCCTGTAAATGTAAATGTAAATGTGTTTCGATTTATATAGCGCAACACTTTAACCCAGGGGTCTCAAGGCGCTTGCTTAGGGAACCCGTCCTGGTATTCCCCTGTGAGATACCCCGGCCGGGTATCCACAAGGTGAAAGCCAGGCATCCCGCCGCGAGGGGCCATAGTGGAGATTAAGCAAGCTATTGCCCAGAGTCGCAGAGTGTGACCCCGTGAGTCGAGTAGGCACCGGAGTGAGAATTGTCGACTCTGTGGAATTTTGAGCCCGAGACCCGCCGAGGCGGGGAATCGAACCATGGTCCACGGCCGATCTCAGCTTCTAGGTCTGCCGCCTCTAACCACTGAGCCACGCTTCTCCACCCTCCCCGCCCCTTGAGGCCGGTCGAGCTGATTGCCAGAGCTGGTTTCAGTTCCCAGTACGGCCGTGATTAACACCCGGCTCATGAGCAAACTTGATTCTGCCAAAAGCATCCATGCTGAGCTCCCTCAGGGTTCTTTCTAGCCAATGAACAGACACATTAACGTATCCAGCAGCATGCTGTTCATTATCCTTAGACATAGACACATATCCTCTACCACCACAACGCCATCTGGAGACTTCTAGACATGAGAAATTGGGTAAAATGTTCATTTAGGAATTCAAGGCAGCACTGTACCGCTCAAAACCTCTCCTGTTATGAACTGTCATAAGCGCTGTGATCCGCATTACCTCAGCCATCTAGCCATACCCAAGCCACTCTCTGCCCATTCAGAGTTCAGGAACGGCAAACTTCTTGGGAACCCTGTGCTGGAAGTACATACCCCACTGGAATTTGGGCCAAAATCTCCTTTTCCACAGCCAAGTCTGCCCTGAAAGTCCCTCTGCTGAATCTCCAAGACCTGCAAAACTGACCTTCCTCGGGGATGAGCACCACCTCTTCTTGAAATCTATTTGTGGATGGCCTCAAGACCTATGGTGTAACGTACATATAATTATGGGTGGGCATAACTCACATAATTTAGTGTAGCCCAATCATGCGGAATTGCCTGAGAATTCCACAAGATTTACGTGAGAAGAGTAATTCTGCATTTAGTGCTATTTCTTAGCGCAAAAATGCCTCCTCATGTCCAAACTGGGTGCAAGAATGAATTTTGCTAAAAAAAAAGCGCTAAATGCAACAGAACACACATAGCAGGCATGAGGAGCTGCTCGCTCTTGCTGAATGTGATCTTCAGTAGGATTTTTCCTTCAACTTACTCCCAGCATTTAGCTCTACTTTCTTAGCGCAAATTGCCCCTTTGCGTGCAAAATGTGCGCAAGAATGCATTTAGCTCTACGAAATGACTCCAATTACTGTAGCGTAATTGAAATTATGCCTGGACCTACATATAATACCTGGGCACAATAACGTACATAGGTGCTTGCAATCCCAGGTAAAAAGACTCACTATAAAATCTTTATTACAGTCAAGTTGTATCATTTCTAGTCACTGTTAATAAATAAATTACATAAATTACTAACTGTTGTTTAGTATATTTAAGTTTGTAGTGCATGTTTTGCTTTTACTCTTCCCTCCAAAGAACATGAAAGAGCAAGACACTGAGGATGTAAACAGTTTGCGGGAAGAGTGATGGTATGATCATGAATTATAAAGAATAAATTACCCTCTGCTGTACAATATAATGATCTTGCTGGTCACCTTGGAGTTCCATGACCTTAGGAAGGAACTCAGACTTAGGTCTCATTCCTGTGTATGGTCATGGAACTCCTTGGTGACTTGCAATATCCTTATGATGTACAACACAGGGTTCTTTATTCCATGTATGTAACCTCTAACATCTCTTAAATATTACACCAACTTTATAACTCCTTTCCTCACCAAATAATCCCACTATTTTTCTTTGTTTATGCATACTGCCTGCCTCCATATGTACCGCCTTGATACTCTGCACAATGTCTAAAATGCTTTTTCCAGATCAAAATGAATGGAATTACAACCCAGCCCTCTTATTTCCTCCTAAAGATCCATTGGAGTCCCAGCACTAGGATGACCATCTCACTCCATGCCATGAATGGTTCTATCAATTATCTTGAGGAAGGTGTCGGCTAAAAATTAATTGCCCACCGAAACGCGTTGATACATAAAGGGAGAACTACTTTGAGTTCGGTTGGGAGACAACAAACCTGATACAGGATCTATAATTAATAATCAGGAGTGATCTCCAATATACCTTCATAGTTCTCCTACAGCTATTAGGAACTGTTGTTCCTTTTCTTCTGTCCCTAGGATTGTTTTTAATCTATTATTGTTTTGTTATCATGCATATTGTTAATATATTTGTGATTCTAAATGTACTATTGCTTTGATTGCGAACTATTGGTTTTAATCTGTTTTAATAAACTGTATGGTTTTGCCACACATATATACAAACTTTTTTCTCATTGTGAATAATTCTGCATTTTCCGTTGCCTGCTACGTGCTGTCAGTAAATTAGTTAATTGTATGAATGTTGCTTGAGCTTATTGTATGCCTGGGTTTGAATTTCTAAAGGGGTATCTCATTGTTTGACAATTATCATTTGGTACCCTGCCCCTTTGGGTCATTGGGTCCCTCTCTCTTTTATTAGAGAGTGGAAACCGTGTCCCCCATGGCCTGGAGTGAGGCGGTCAGCCCAACCTGTGCAGTCCCGAGCAGAAAGAGCACCGTGACCGGAGGAAAGCGTTGCTCACCCCGTTTTCCTCCCCGAATAGAAACAGGGGGCGATATTGACTAACCTATGAGGACTCAGGTGAGGAAGAATGATGCGTCCAATGTAATAGGGCAAGCCCTTGTGCTGTAAGAGATTAAATATCCCCAGGTGGACATACTGAGGACATTTCACAGCATCTAAGAAGTCTATGACTTTATAATTGTGATCTGCATTGGGTCATAAGCCTCCATATTGCCAAGAGCTCTTTGGTGATCACTCCGTCTCTAGACTGAGGCGCGCTACTTTTGAAACTTGATTATTCCCTATGCATTCTTTTTATTGCACAGGCAGTTTTACAAAGTAACTGTTCTATCATTTCCAGCAGCAACGTTACTGGTCATTGCTGGCTGACTAACAAATCACTCAAAACTTCCTTTGTTCACTATGCTACAAGGCGAACTACAAATACGTTAGAATATCCAAAGGGAAGCATTACATTTGTAATGACACTGCATCAATGTAGCTCGATATTTACGAAAACGAAACAAGCAATTGATGTGACATTGGCTCCCTGCGTTTTGGCTTTGTGAATGCCTGCTGTGCTTTGTCATAAAAAAAAACGTTGTTATAGGGGAAGCTGCGAGACCCGCACCAATATAAAAAATGTCCAAAATCAAAATTATTTTTCTGGTCTCCAAAAACACAAAACGGAATAATAGTTCCTAGCACTCTAGGGAACTACTTGTGTGTGGATGTGCTCTTGTGATAGAGCAGAATGATATCACTTACAGTGAAGTTAGCCACTAGCTGAAGAGGGACGACCCACGCTACTATACTAACCCTATTTAATTTTACGTATTGAAATAACAGATGAATAATTTTGCATAACGATTACTGCTTGTACACTAATCTGAATATTTTCTGATTCAGTCTACATTAAATATTCATACGTATCCAAATGCATAACCATTTGGTTGTTTGAATCTTCATTTATTGAGCATGTTCAGATGTTATTTTACCCTCTCTCATAGTTCATTTACTTCTGAGCAAAGTGTTAAGGATTCAGAAAAAAATCCTTTGAGAGCGCCTAGTTTACATTGGTGCTCCTGCACTCAAGCTCTCCAGAGCTTATACGGAATATAATATTGATAGTTTTCCCACCCCAGCCCCAATCTCAAGCCTTTGGACAGTGAGTTTGGCATTCACTGTGTCAACCACACGCTCTGAACTACCCTTCATTTCCAGCTGAACAAAGCTGCGTGCCTGCTTCCTGCCTGGTATCGGGGTGTATGTAATTGTTACTTTATGGCTTAAAAATTCATTTTCATTTGAGGTTACTGTATATACATGATTTTGGTTGTCACTTTTCTTTGCTTATGTCCCTTAGAGCATTACATACTAATTGCTTTAGTGGCACTGCCATGTGCATTGTATCTCCCAGATACACAGGCCCATTTTGAAGAGATGACTTCTTACCCATAAAGTGAGTCATGAGAACAGCATCCTTTCATAAAACTCATCTGGCACATTATCAATCCTTTCCATACCCCTGTAGAAGACTTCAGGCTGCCACCCTCTCTGTGATAATGATAGGAAAGCAAGCCGAAACTCCTCTTAACAACACACCACCATGATGCGCTAGGACCAGCTACAATTGTGGAACATGATTCTGGGCCAGTGTCCCAAACTGTGGCCGGGACCTACTGGTGAGTCGTGAGACGATTTTTATTGGATTGTCAAGGTACAAGCAATATATAAAAATGTCTTTAAATTTGGTATTTATCTTGTCACATTTTTTGCGTTTCAAAGACAGAGGTCAAATGCTAGGGTATGTCTTCTGATAAGTTGCTGCTTTATTAACACTGTTTACAAACTCCTCTCACTTTGCAGTCATAGAAAAGAAAAGTAAGGTAAATTATGTGACAATGGATGTCAATTTTTTGTAACACACAAATCAAATTTAATTTCATGCTTTGGAACTCCTAGAAGGTTCACATAAAACACAGATACAAAATACACACACAAATTTAAGAACTGACTCTGATAAAGCTCTACTTGACCTTTTACTAACATCTGCGGTGAAAATGGTTCTTGACAACTGGAAGGACACGAGTAAGACATCTTATAAAGGCTGGATAAACTGGATCACCCACCTCAGAGGGGCAGATAACATCGCATTAGAAAACTCTCCGTGGAAACCTTCATCCAGGTTGATGTGGAACTCTTTGGACACTTATCTAGACTCTTACGAACCTCCATGAACACTACTGTATGCCCTTGAATCATATCCTGTGACTTTACTGACGTATCAATTAAATATTTATATTTAATTATTGTTACCTGTACTAGGCTATTATATGTTAGGCCTTTCAATATCGGACTGCTCTTGTGCCAACATATGCATAGAATTTTGGAAATAAATGTTATCGCTCGACTAGCCTTCGCTCTCTCCCTTTCCTTTCCTTTCCTTTCCTTCTCTTCTCTTTCTTTTCCTTCTCCTTCCTTTCTGCCTGTCTTTTCTTCTTTTACTAACCTCACTTTATGATTGTATATGTGATAATGTTGCCTTAGATATCTTATGTTAACCCTGTTACAGTTTTTCTCTCTTCCCTCTTGAAAATCAATAAAGTATTTTGAAATAAAAAAAATGACTAGAATAAAAGCTGAAATGCGCCCATAAACATTAAATATTACATTCAATATAAAGGCAAACTGCATTTAAAAATGGTAAAAACATGAATACAAAACATTTCATTTGTTGGGGTAAGTAATAAATACAGAGCCTCTGCAGTAGTGCACGAAGAAAATCAGGGCATATAAATAGAACAAATCAAATCCTGGTGTCCGTTTTTCCGAAAATGACGTGCCATACCATTTAGAAGTTACACCATTTAATGGAACAATATTTAGGCACATTAGTGCCCAGGAGCACCATATTCCATGAGCCAGAATTCTGTGATTTATTCAAAACATAGGAATTCATTACCAAATCAAAATGTACATTTTTTTAAAAGAATTCAGATCCAAACTGAAACTTAATTTAAGAGAAGCTTGCTTAAGAAAAGATTTAAGCAGAGACATCGACCCAGATGAGGCCACCCTTGCATCAAGATTACATTTCTCTAAAGCTACTCAAAATTCCTAAAAAATAAAGGTTTGTCTCTTTTAGTTTAAAAATGTTAAAAACATATGGTGTCATAAGGAGTTACGATCACTTTTCATAATGAAATAACCCCATCGCACCACTTCCGCTAAACCCTGTACCAACTAACTTTTTAAAACGAGTTCTGACCTTAATGTGGCAGAGGGGGCTAACGTATTGAGTGATAGCGATCTCCTTAGTATATACCATTCAAGCTTATCTAAAAAAACTCCACTCTGACACGTCAATTAGTGCATTGGCATATATAAGAGTAGGCAACATTTTAGCCTGGTACACTGACACAAGATGGGAAAGATGTCTCTGTCCCACTGCCTTATAGAAAGAACCCAACCTCCTGCCCTGGGATTGGGCTTTACACCCACTATGACATTTGTGTTCTGAGTCGTTTAGTGTACAGGGCATTATTTGACCTAAAAAGGTGTTGTATTTAATTGTTTCCAATTTTTGTGCACCAAGATGCCATGAGTAATTGGAGTACGAACGTACTTTTCCCTGAAAGCACAACACAGTGCATTTTGTGGAGTTAATTTTCAAAACATGTCCTCTGGCATACTGTTGTAGGGCATCTAGGTGACTGTCTAAACATTTAGGGTTGAATCTGGTATCACAATGTCGTTCACTTGTTCAAACATAATAAGGAGCGCACAGGGCGACCCCTTGTACTGGGAGGGAAACCAACGCTTTTAGATAAAAGACTGCGAAGATATAAGGGAGAAGAGTAGAGGTGCAATCAAGACACCGTTGCTTCAGACCATTTTTTCGTAGGGATACCTGTGGATAGCCCACAATCCCCACCTAACAGTATTTGGCACCAGGTTGAAGAGTGGAGAGCAATAATCAAGTGCAATAAAATGCTAAGCATTCCAAAATGAGCTAATTTTTTCCACAGGGTTGGATGATGAACCTTATTAAACACTGTGGAAAAATCGATGAAGGCAGCGCAGACAGGAGGCTTCCTCATGGTCACATATCATTCAGTAATGAGTTGCAAGGTTGCAATGTTATTCAAAGTGCAGTGCCATTTCATGAAACCTGTTCTACAGGAATAATCTGGTTATCCTTGACCCAAGAATTAAGATTCTCAAATAGGCATTTGGTAGAAACTTTGCCCTCCGCATCTAGTGGTGCAATTTGCAGATAGTTGACAGGTAAAGTACGATCGCCCTTTGTAGTATTTAGGGACCACACTGGAGAGATGAAGACAATGTAGGTTTATTCCAGTAGTAGAAAACAGGCATAAAACTTAATCAACAAGTATATAAGTCCATTATTCCAACAAGTGTAGATCTCTGTCAGCAGTCGCACCGGGAGCAGCCTGCTAGCTAATCAACCCCATTCACCAACTGTCATCACTCAGACACAGTTACTCAAACATTCCACTCATGGCTCACACCAACATTCCACACAGAACATTCATACAGGTCCACTCAGAACATTCATACAGACAGAGCAGCTAGGAGGTAGTTAACACAAGAGATAAATAGTAATACGAGAACACTAAACCCTTCTTAAATAGAGGAACAATAATACTTCCAGTACAAGACAAAAGCACAGATGAGTGGTTATAACAGTAATCGAAAGACCAGAAGCAAAACCTGAACCCACAGATTTGTTTCCCTTTTTATGACTGAGATCAGGATTTTGTCCAAACACATTGCACTAGAACCCTGCATTGCCCTAATCGAAGACTCTATTGCACTCAAAGAGAGGTGAACCATTGCTAATTAGCATCATCTCAGAGTCTGTGGGTAGATCTTTAACACAGAAGTCAACACCGGGGTTGTCCACATATAGTTCCCTAATTAAACAGTCCCGTACATCCTAGCTATTAGAGATGGGGTGGAATCCCAATCTTGTTCCATTGCAGTCGGCAATGAGTTCCCAGAATTTACATGCATTTTTCCTAAATGTAGCTTCTCTTCTCTCTTAAATCCATCCACAGACGGTTGCAGTTTGCTTTCTTAAGCTAATTTATAGGCGCTGTCTTCTCCTTTTTAGCAGAAATATTAACCAGGCTCTTTCTTTTGAGGAGACGACAAATTGTGTTCTAACTCACAACTAAATGAAAATACCTGCAAATTAACTGTACACATTCAGCAGATAGGAAAGCAAAAATGAAGGCCATATTTAGGCCTTGCCTAGGCAGCGCTTGCGCTGTCTCTTTGAGACATACTGTATCTAGGATATGGGCTTGAAAAAACACCCATCTTTTTCATTGGTTCCTTCCCTTTAGAAATGTTGGCTTTTCATGGGTGAATACACTTAGTAGTCCCTCCTTTTGGAATTCTGAATCCTCACATGAGGACTGCCCCTCTTACATGTACTCTTACTGTTCCGTATATTTATACTTAGAGAGAACTCTTTTTTTAGTTGGCCAGCCTCTTTGCTCGTTAACTGTTCGATTTACTTGTGCAGTGAAACTTCTGTCGTATTATTTACTTACCATTGCTTTATCTCCCTGTGCCTCCCCCTCACACAACTATGCTCACGCACCCCCACCATCCATCCAAGGCCACAGCTGTTTTGCTTTATTTCTGTTATTTCACAAACGCTTTAATTTAAAACTTAAGCATGGGCTCTGGGAAATTAAACAATCAGGCCATTATCACAGGATGTTGAGCCTGACAGCAGACTTGAACCGTGATCCCCAGCTCACCAGTCGACAGCGCTCACCACTATGTAATATCGTTTGTCTAATCATGCTGCAGGGTGCAGTACCATATGTGGCCAAAAGAGGTCCCAGGGGACACCTAGTGACAGCGTGTGGTACTGTACCCTCACAACACTGCTAGTTTTAACGTGGAGTTGGAACTGTCATTTTCACTCCCAGCGCTAGGGCACCATTGCAGCTTTAATACACATAAAAAGAAACATTTTATTAAGGTAGGGAGGATAGATCTGTTGTACAGGTAAAAAAACATTGGCATTTATAATACCAATAGCGCCATCTCCATCAAATGCGAGACTAGTTGCATTTCCAATGCTTGTTTTTATTAACTGTGAAGTGTGATGGAAAAAAGATTTAAATAGGATCAAAACAAACCAAGAGACTTTACTTGGTGATGCACAAATGCGAAATATTTACTGAAACCCTACTTCCACACATTCTCATTTGGTGCAATTTAGTTTTGAAAAAGTATGTCTGTCCAAATGTAGTGGCCATTTCAATGGAAAACGTGCTGTCTGTAAATGACAATGTGCTAGCACACAATGCTATAGTTAAATTTTTTTAAGTCACCCAACTCGTCCAATAAAGCTAGGTGCATCGCAAAAGTTTGTATTTCTAAAGAGTGGGTCAGGTTTCTATAAATCTTGGCAACCCCTGTTCTAGGCACTTCAAATGTTGTCAGATTAGGGGACCAAGGAAAAGCGAGATAAAACGATTCTCCCGCGTTTGTTCTTCACAGGAGGCTATGATCAAAACTTAGGGGTCTTGGTTCCACAAATGACATCTTAGCGACTAGACAGTTTTGTCTCAGGAGTGTAACCTTTTCATTGCGCCGTTTATGGCTCTAAGATTGATGTATGCGCGCTCCGGCGTCCTCTGGAGAAGGCAGCAGCCCCATCCATCATTTCTAGTCCATGGCATGCCTATCTCAAGGCTGGTGTTTCTGCTGACAGGAAGAATTTAGTGTTTTGTGCTTGGCCAGCAACCTTTCTCAGCAGCAGAAATCTCAAGTGGGGGGGGGGGGGGGGTTATTTTCAATTCAAACAGAAAACTACCCAAGGGGTTGCATTGTAGAGCGAGAGGGATGCTATTAGACAGGGGCGGGGGCGGCCAATTAGCTTTTTGTATTTTGGAAATGTTTCCCTTTAACACACATTCGAGTACCAGGCGCTGGGAGCTGGATTGTTTAAGACACGTACGGGCCCTCTGCGGAAAGGGATTTGCAACCCTTAAACTCTTGGGCAGGCTCTTCCCTTGGATATCACTCGACTGTAGAAGGTCGGTCACACAAGCGTTGCTGGTCAGTCAACTGGACTATGGAAACGCACTATTTGTGGGTATGAACGATCTCCTGTTCTCACGACTACAGGTTCTTCAGAATGCCGCCGCAAAACTTGTCTGTAACAATGGAAAGGCTAAGCTCAGCTACCTCATGCCTGCGAGCCTTGCACTGGCTACCCATGAGGCAAAGAGCAGAATTTAAGCTGCTAAACCTTGCCCACAAAGCCCTGTACCGAACAGGCCCTGTAATTCTCCAAGAAAAAATTGAGTTCTATGTCCCCTCCAGAAGTCTCCGTTCACTTCACGCAGCTCTGGCCAGAACTAAGCGCCTCAGGAAGGTGAGAGCAGGCGGGCGCTCATTTTCCCACCTGGCAGCCCGGAAATGGAACGAACTCCCGCTTGAATTACGACTCACCTCCAACTACCTGCTCTTCCAAAAAAAACTAAAAGCCCACCTATTCCCTAAACAATAAATCCGACAGCCCTACTCTCAACTACTACAAAAAAATATGACCTATCACGATAATTGCTACTAGCGCCTTGATATCCCTTGGGATGAATGCTGCGCTTTATAAATAAATAAATAAAAATAAACATCCGGAAAAGGACTGGTTCGTACTCAAAGCAACAGCACAAATCAAAACATCATCAAAACATCTCCGGTGAGATTCTTTCTTCTCAGTTTAATGAGCTGGAAAATAAACGATTCACTTCAGCACAAATCTGCCTCCTGAATTTCACAAATACTGGGGGATTGCTGTGCTGGAGTGACGCTTCACGTGCCCGGGCCCTGGGAGGAGAGAGAGAATTCGCTTTGAATTTGGTGTGGAACCCCCATTGGCTTCTGCAGCGTTCTGCTCGTCGGGATTTTCCCCCGAGGTACAATTAAGTGGTATTTGTTACTCGTAACCGATGCGGTCTCTCAGTGCGCGTCACTGGGCAGTGACCCCTGCGTATCGACAGTGCTTAATGTGTTAGCGAATAAGTACCGGGGTCCATGATTGGTCCCAGGAGCGGGCCTCATGCTTGAGGTGCCAAGTACCACGGTTTCTGGTCTTAATTCCAGCTCATGCCATTTTCTCACACCAACCTGCGCCTCCCTCTCGTGCCATTTCCTTGTCATTTCTGAGTCCTCCCTTTGTCGATGTTCTTCCGTCTTTCCCTTCATCCTCCTTTCTCCGTTGTCTGACTTTCTCTCTATTGCTCTGGGTCAAGGTCTGATGCTGATAAATAAATTCCAGTCCCCAGAAATGAGTGCCAGGACTCACCACCTGCAACCACCGGCACACATTAAGTTCTGGTATGGACATCACTGTGTGGGCCATATGACAAACTGTCATAAGTGCCAGTGCTGCCAATAAAGTGCCAGTGCCGAGCACGGGAAATCACCAGCTCAAAGTAAGCACTGGGCACCAATAGGCTGTGGCTATATCACAAGGGAAGATGGGAAGAGGTCTTCCAAAGGAGAACGTGTTGGGGGCATTTTGGAGATGCAAGGGTCGTGGCTCAGCCAGGCTGACTTTGTCGCAAACGCTGCGATTCGGAAAATAGCAGCGTTTGCGACAAAAAAACGGGATTTGGAATGTATCAAGCAAAAAGCCTCGCAATATTAAGGAATCGCAAATTTAGCGATTCCTTAATATTGCGAGGCTTTTAAGAAATAGCAAAATGCGATTTGTGATTTGAAATGTATTAAGCACTTCAGTGTTGCGATTTTTGACTAAGAATTCGCAAATTACCATCAACTTGTAGTTGGTGGTAATTGGCGAATTCTTTTCAAAAAGCACTTTTTTAAAATTCTAAAGGTGCCATATGACGCTCATACATGCCCTTAGGGCATGTATGTGCGCCATATGCGTTCACATATCAATTTCAAGGGTGCAGCAGGGTGTCCTTAAAACACCCTTGCACCCTTGAAATTATTCTCAATTTGCGATTAGCTAATTGCTAATCGCAAATTGAGAATAACTTCCCATTCCTTCCTATGGGCCTCCTGGCCCATAGAAATGAATGGGAAATTATTCCTTAATTGCGATTAGCAATTTGCTAATCGTAATTAAGGAATTTTAAGGAAACGCTAATAAATAGCAAAATTCTACATACATACCATTTTGCACTTCTCAAATAGCGATTCCTTAACAATCGCTATTTGAGAAGTGCAAAATGGTATCTTGATACATCTGCCCCTATGTGCCCTCTCTGCATGTTTTTATAGACAGGAACATTGGACTAAAAGGGTTGGTGTTTTTCTACCGTCATTTCCTGTTGATACAAGTATGAAGGCAGCTGAGTGCGACGCACAGAGTGGTCTGTTGACTACTAACCCACTTCACTGTGTGGAATTTTAGTTTGCAATCTGAACATCATCTGCGCCAGCTTGTCACCTATGTACTACGTGCACGGCAGCCATTTTTAGGTCACCTATGTACTACGTGCACGGCAGCCATTTTAGATATCATGGTCTCCCTATCCACGATCGATCGCCAGCGCGCCCCTCTGACCCAGCAAGCATCCTCCGCGCACCCTGGCTCCCCCTCCCTCCCCATCAGCGACACGTGGATCCAGTGGGAGGGGTCCCGATGACAGAGTGAACGACTGCAACGATCGGGAAGAGCTCGTGTCCGATAGACCCTCGTCTGACAGCCGATCATCCGACCTTCACTAGTTCTGAACAGACCTCTCTCGAGTGATCTACGGTCCTGACTGGGAACCATCAGGAGTGCCACGAACATCACGAAGGAGAGAGGACGATCGGGCGCTGGATCCAGAGGACAGGAAACCGTCCATGCGGTCCGGGTAAGGTCGTGTAAACACGACGAATTGAGAAAAGATTGTTTTTGTTTGGATAATACTAGTATTACGCTTTGTTGAAACCTCTGGAGATTCGCTGTCTGCAAACGGAGAAAACAACAGGCTCTCTCTTTGCAAACAGTGAAGGATAGGTAACGCAGACTTTTGTCCCCGTTGTAATCCGTCGTGCCTATCTTCCTCCCCCACTGTTTCCCGAACTGTCGTTCGTGGATTATTGTCTGGAGATTCTTTGTCTGCAAACAGGGAAGAACAAGGTCTCTCTTTGCAGGTAGAGAAAGAGTGGGTAACGATAACTTTTCGTGCCCACTTATTCTCCCCACTGAATTGTTTTGATTGACCGATTATTCGGTATTGGTTCGTTTGAGGTATTCACCGCCGGCAAACAACGGAGAATAGAAATATTCTGTCTAGTCTTTGCCCGCCGTGATAAGATAGGTAGTGCAGACTTTTGTCCCCGTTGTAATCCGTCATGCCTATCTTCTCCCCACTGGTTGGTAGCCTGTTTAGCCCGGACCGCTTATTAGAGATGAACCATCCAGCTCCACTGGAGGGCACCCCTAATAAGGACATGTTCACTAAGTATGGACTAGTCGCTATAGCTTATACTAAGCTATGGCATAAATATACAAAGAAGAACCCTGAAAGTCAGTGGCCACTGATAGGTTCCTTTAATGAAAATAAAATAAGAACATTAGAAATAGCGCTCCAGAAGAATAAGACCACGCCCACTATGCTCGACAGTATCGGCATGTGGCGCAAAGAAACGGAACAACGAAAGAAAAGAGAAGAAGCAAAAATAGGGAAAGAATTACGAAAGGCAGCCCACCTAGCCGCAAAGCAACTAGAAGAGGAAATAAAAGAAAGAAAGGAAGCTACACAAAACCAAGAATCAGGGTCGACAGGCCAATGTCCTGTTAGGACCCCCTCTGCACTCTACCCTGAATTGCCCTCCAAACAACGGGCAAACGATGAGTTACTGCTAGGTCCCCCAACTATCTACATGCCCCCTCCATATGCCCCCAGCCAACAAAGCCTGCGAGCCCCGAGTGTGAGTGAAGGTGACCCTAGCGCTAGTGCACCAGCCCTCACGGCCTCTGCACCAGCCACATTCACAACTTCGTCAGACGATCCCGAGGCTAGCAAACAATCACCAGCTAGGCTAAACAGGTTGAGCAAAGATGAACGGGATGGGATCGACAAAATAGCAAAGGCATTAGTAGAACGAAGGGAGAGCGAAGATTATACAATGAGCATATATAATTCACATGCCGACAGCCACAGACGGCATTTCATCTTGCGGTTCAGCTACTACACCCTGAACGCATATGAAGATCGGTATCAAAGTAAGGGTCCCGCTAAACTAACAACGCTGTATAGGAAGATTGATGTTGGAGATGGGACTGAACATGAGGCAACGGAGCTCTTCATGCAGATGCTTGAGGTCTTCCGCCACCTCACGGAACAAAAACCAGAAGCCAAGGCTACAGTCCCTGAAACGACCTCGGTAGAAGTAGCCAATACTATGATGCCTATCAGAGAAGCGGCCCCTTACTGGATCCCGCCACGGGGCCAGGGAACGAGCGATGATATTAATAATGAAAATGCAAAGGGAAGGGTTGTGTACAATTGGGTTTACCAACCATGGGACCGACAAGATATCCTAACCTTCAAACAAACCCTGCCCGATTTGAGAAAGAACCCGACGGCATTTTATACCGAATTAGGCACAGCCTTGGGTTCGACAATAATGACTTTAGCAGACATTGACTTGTTCTTTGGGTTATGCCTGCCAGCTGACGTGTGGAAGCAAATCCGGAAGGCTGACCACACGGATCTGTTTGGACATACCTGGGACCAACTCGGTAAACTAGATAGACAGCGAGAGCCAGGAAGGAAACCAGTGAAGGACATACTGGAACTCCCAGACAAACTAGTTCAGAAGTTAAAAACACTGGTCCCGGAAAGAAAGGTAGACTGGTCGATAGTCACGGCCTGTCGACAGAAACCCCAGGAAGATGTGTCAGAATACTTCGAGACAGTGTTCTCCGACTACAGCGGCCAAGACATGACCACCGCAACCGGACAGCACCTGTTTGTACAAAACTATGTAAAGGGTCTAACACAAGAAGTCTCCCAAAAACTGCAGACGAGTGAGAGTAGTTGGGGGGCCTCCAAACCCGCAGCTATCCTTCAGATGGCTCAGTATTACGAGCACCAAAAGAATGAGAATGATAGGGCGTCCGAGAAAAAGAAGAAAGATTTAAAGGAAAGGGTAATGATAGCCCAGATACAGGGTATAGCGGTAGGACGGGAGCACCAAAGGGGGAACTACCAATCCACCACCCCCAGAGATCTACCTCCTAAAGATCACACCCCAACATCTCACACTGGACGACGAGATATTAGCAATGACCAATGCGCCTTCTGCAAAGGGTTCGGCCATTGGAAATCCCAGTGCCCGGTTCTACTAGAGATGAATAGAAATAGGGACTCCCGGGATATGGCAGGAGGGCCAAGAAATAGAGTACAAGGACGAGGGAGCACCAACGACACCAACAATGACAGATCAGAGAGACCGAACACATTTGACCGTCCCCGACAGAACCAATATCAGCTGTCCGAAGGTGAAAATACCCCCGACTTTGCATAGGACTGCCAGGGGCAAGGGAGGGATCCAGTCGAGCTCTGTGTTGACCAACAAGGTCCTTATGTCACCGCTAAGGTCCTGGGTACAGAGTCTCCATTCTTGGTAGACACTGGGGCGACACGTAGTGTGTTATCAAAACGACTGATTCCAAGGGCACCCTTGTCTGGCTCACACAACGTCGATAGGTTTCGATGGAACGCCCTCCACTAACCCCCTGTCCGTACCTATTACCTTTGACCTGGAAAACAACACCACTGACGCGACATTTCTGCTTTCCTCCAACTCCCCTGACGCCATTATGGGCATTGACTTACTGAAACACTTTCGAGCTACCATTAGGTGTTCCCCAGATGGAATACGAGTCATCCTGTACGACAACCCAGACTTGCCCAGATTCCGTCCCCCACGACACATGTGCTCCATAACTGACGCTGACATGTCCTTGCTTGACACCCTGCCTCCGTACCTATGGGCCAAAAATGGCTCTGATGTGGGGCGAATGATGATTGATCCTATTCACATAACTGTACGACAGGACGCTATGCTCCCGAAGCTCCCGCAATATCGGATATCGCCAGAGGGTGAGAAGGCACTGGTAGCGATCATTCAGTCTCTGGTAGATGCGGGAGTGGTTGAAGAAGTGGTTAGCAACGTCTGCAACAGCCCAATCTTACCTATTGTTAAGAAGCAAGGTGAAGGAGATGAGAAAGCGTACCGCTTCATCATCGACTTGCGAGAGATTAACAAAGTGGTTGTACCCCAATATCCTGTAGTCTCTGATATCACCACCATTTTGACCCTCATCCCGTCCACTGCCACCACCTTCACTGTTATCGACCTTAAGAACGCGTTTTTCTCTATCCCCATCCATCCAGACAGCCGTTATCTCTTCGGCTTCACTTTAAAATCCCGCTCGTACCGATTTTGTAGAGCTCCCCAGGGGTACACTGAAAGTCCCAGCATTTACAGTCAGGCCCTCAAAAGACAGCTAGATGCCTTCCAGCTACCAGATGGAGTGGTGTTGATTTAATATGTTGACGATATCCTTTTGGCGGCCGACACCACCCCGCTTGCAACGACAGCCACCGTCCAACTCCTACACTTTCTTGCAGAAAATGGCCATAAAGTCTCCAAAAAGAAGTTACAGTTCTGCCAGCCACAAGTGACTTACCTAGGCCATCTTCTGTCCAAAGAAGGGAGGAAACTTACACCCGACCGAATCCAAACCATCCTAGACACCCCCATCCCAAAAACACAAAAGCAGGTCCGCTCTTTGGTTGGCCTAACCTCTTTTTGCAGACAGTGGTTGCCTAATTACAGCCTCATTGTGAAACCATTACTTGCCCTGCTGACCAAAGATGTCCCCTCCCCGCTTCCTTGGACCACTGAGTGTCAAGCCTCCTTTAAGGAATTACGGGATGCACTCTGCTCAGCGCCTGTCCTAGGAACCCCGGATTACTCCAAACCCTTCTCCCTCTTCACCCACGAAAGGGAGGGGTGTGCATTGTCTGTCCTAACGCAATCAATTGGCCCTAAGCAACGCCCTTGTGCCTACTTCTCCGCCACTCTTGATCCTGTAGCCAGAGCTTTGCCTGCCTGCCTTCGAGCAGTAGCTGCCGCTGCTGTCTCTATCCGTCAGAGCGAGGGAATCGTACTTTCCAACTCCCTCACAGTGCTAGTACCCCATGCAGTCGACACCCTCTTGAACCAGACCAAGACCCAACACCTGACTAGCGCACGACTGACAGGGTACGAGTTGACTCTGCTTGCACCCCACATCACACTAAAGAGATGCACGACTTTGAATCCTGCCACATTGTTACCCCTGCCTGAAAATGACCCCGACGTTCCTCCCATCCACGACTGTGTGACCCTCACGGACGAACAAACTAGGAGTAGGGTTGACCTCCGAGACACTGCTTTTCCTGACCCCGATGGAGAGCTATGGGTAGACGGCTCATGTATCAAACTCCCAGATGGCACCACTTCAGCTGCCTATGCAGTAACGACAGCCCGAACAGTAGTTGAGACAGCCTGCATCACACAACGATCTGCCCAGGCAGCAGAGCTGATAGCCCTCACCCGAGCATGCATCCTAGCCGCAGGGACCACCGCGAACGTATATACGGACAGCCAGTATGCCTTCGGAGTGGTCCACCATTTTGGGCTCCTGTGGAGGGAGAGGGGATTCCTGACGTCCCACGGCACCCCGATCCTCCACGGAGATCTAGTCTCCGCTCTGATTGAAGCAGTTCTCCTCCCCAAACGATTAGCGGTGATCAAATGTCAGGCACACAAAAGGGTGACAGACTTAGTCGGACAAGGGAATGCATTGGCCGACATCACTGCACGAACCACAGCTGAGAATAGGACGGTGACACGCATGTACATGACCAGGTCACAAGCAGAAACATGGAGTGACACAAGGATAATGATCAAAGACATACAGTCGGCCAGCACCCCTCACGAGCTGACTAATTGGGCAAGGGTGGGTTTGAAGGATGAGGAGGGCTGCTGGCGAACGAAGGATGCAAGCAAATGGTTGCTGCCCGACTCATATCTGATTCCCATACTGACAATGGCTCACTCCCCCGCACACATAGGATCTGCACCCATGATCGAACTCATTTCCAAAGTCTGGCACAACGATAAAATCCCTGACTCAGCCAGGCGCCTAGTTCAGCAGTGCCTTATCTGTCTGCAACACAACCCCGGGAAAGGAACTGTAGTACCCCGGGGAGGGTTTGGGACCCCCAATCACCCCTTTGAGGTCCTTCAGATGGACTACATCCAACTAGAGAGATGCCAAAACCTGAAGTATGTACTAGTCATCGTATGTGCCTTCAGCAAATGGGTGGAGGCCTATCCAACCCGTGACAACACTGCCATGACTACTGCCAAAGTACTACTGAAGGAATTCTTCCCTCGCTATGGCCTTTGTCGAATTTTATGGAGCGACAATGGCCCCCACTTCATAGCTGAGGTTATCCAACTAATCCTAAAGGGGTTGGGGGTGAAGCAATGGTTTCATGCGGTCTTCCACCCCCAATCCGCCGGTCTAGTGGAACGCCATAATGCCACACTGAAGCTGAAATTGTCAAAAATAGTGGCCACCACTGGACTTAACTGGCCGGATGCCCTCCCACTGGCTTTGTTATCGATGCGCTCCACTCCCACCAAGCACCATTTGACCCCCTACGAGGTCGTGTTTGGGCGACCGATGAATCTCTGGACTGCTCCCAAACCGACCTCCATTCATGACATCCCAGACGTCCTACTATCTGATTATTTGTGCAAGTTAACTAAAACGTTGTCTGTCATTCATCAACAGGTGCAGCAGGCCATCCCCGATGCTTCCAGGGGCCCCGGCCATGACAGCCAACCGGGAGATTTCGTGTTGATACCAAATTTCCAGCGAACCAAGAGTCTGGAACCTCGGTGGACGGGCCCCTGGCAAGTGCTGATCACCACCCGAACGGCACTCCGAGTGGAGGGGAAGAAGCACTGGCTGCACGCGCATCATTGCCGGAAGGTCTCTGCAAACCTGGCCACGACAGAAAACGTCAGCGCCCAAGAAGAGCTCCTGAGCAAAGACCGACCGATATTGGACTGTTATCCCGATACTGAGGCACTCGAACTTGCAAAATTCTCTGATCCCACTGTGCCATCCAGAGAAGGGTATTTCCTGCGTCGAAAGGAGGGAGTTTCGGCTAAGTAGGCCACGGACTAAGTTAAATCTCAGAACGGTGACCTAAACACAATCAAGGGTTACCGGGAGAGAAGCTAACCGAAGTCTGTGGTTCTGCCCACTACCGAGCCCCTTGAAGGTGATGGAAGCGCCAGATAAGAAGATGATGGAAGCGCCAGATAAGAAGATGATGGAAGCAACAGGAAATACCCAGTATCGAAATCCAAAGACTGACAACTTGCACAAATCAAAGACAATTGCACTCTTCATTGTCTTCCTCTTCTGCCTCCTCCTCATGACCTCCTTCTGGATTCTGGAGGAAAGCACACCGGCCCACAAGGCACTACTACCTACTGCACAACCGACACCCCTGAAAGAGCATCACCTTATCTCCCTGTCGCCTCAGCTCCGAGAAAGGCGCAGGGAATTCTGGAACAATTCCTTCGTGCAACTGTTGCACCAACATAACCTTGCAGCAAATGCTACGAACTGCTGGATCTGCGGGTTGCTCCCGCATGCCACAGGACACTCCATCCCCTTCATCCCTTCTCCTTTCTCAGTCCACGGCTCCTGCCTCGCCTGGTTGATCCTCATGCAAGAGAGCCACAAGGACAACGCCACCTCCAGCCGGACAGTGTCACACTTCTACTCTGGGTTCTGGCTGAACAAAACCGGAAAGACCCCTGCTGCCCTGTGTCCTGCGCTCGCAGGCGCCACCTTCCTCAAAGACATTCCAGCCAAAGAACGAGTCGAAGTACAGGTGCTCCACAATCCAGCCAGAACCACCTTCACTCATCTGCAAAAACAAACTACCTCCACTCTGACTGTGGCCCTGTCTGTTATCAACGTCACAGGTCTCGTGTGTCTCGAAGGCCATGGAACGCAGCTGGTGGGTCACAGCGCCTGCCGAATCACCAAAACATTGGACTCAGCTGACCCCCCTTCCTTTGTTGCTTCTCCGAACATGTACTTTGTGTGTGGCACCAAAGCTTACACCTGGCTCCCGAAGGGTTGGAAGGGAATCTGTTACATTTCCTTCGTTCTTCCACCCACATATGTAGCCCCTGCCAACCATCACCGGCAGAGGCGTGCAGACGACCTTGGACAAGCCGACTCCACCGGAGCACAGTTCCTGGATGCAGCAAAGGGACTTGTTCCTCTGTGGGGCCCAATGGCAAACAGCCGTGCTATCCGACACCTGACCCAGGCAGTAGAAACAACGATCAACATCACGGCTGGCATCCTCGCCAACAACACTGCGGAGCTCCAGGCGGTCCGCCTTGTGACCCTTCAAAATCGTCTCGTCTTAGACGTGGTCCTAGCTGACCGAGGAGGAGCATGCCGCATCATCGGATCCAGCTGCTGCACCTACGTGCCAGACAACTCGCCTTCAGTCTACAAAGCCATTGAACACCTCCACAGACTTTCCTCAGAGGTTCACCAAGAACAGGAAGGATGGTCGCTTGGGAGCTGGTTTTGGGACACTTTGAAGAATTGGGGCTGGAAGTTGTTTTCCTTCGTGCTGATACCTGTTGTGATACTATGTGGGTGTTGCTTAGGTATCCAATGTCTGCCACCTTTGTGCGGCCTTGTTTCTAACTGTATGTGCCCAAAGACTTTGGACTTCCGAAATGAGCACATGAGCCCCCTTTATGAAGTAGAAATACGTGGCCTTATGGGGATAAATCCAAACTGACAAGTTGGCGAGACATGTTAAAAGGGAGGACTGTGGAATTTTAATTTGCAATCTGAACATCATCTGCGCCAGCTTGTCACCTATGTACTACGTGCACGGCAGCCATTTTTAGGTCACCTATGTACTACGTGCACGGCAGCCATTTTAGATATCATGGTCTCCCTATCCACGATCGATCGCCAGCGCGCCCCTCTGACCCAGCAAGCATCCTCCGCGCACCCTGGCTCCCCCTCCCTCCCCCTCATGAACATAACCCTTCTGCATGACCCTGTCCTTGGGAGTCACGCCAGCGCCTGACCAACACCTCCTCTCCTCCCATGAATGCCCCTCTGTTGATAAACCTCCCCTCCGCACTGGTCTGTCCACACGGCATGAATACCACTCCTTTGATGACCCCTCACCCCGTGTCCAGCTGTCCACGCAGGTCCGAGGCCATTGCTTAAGTCGAGAGATATCATTTACTGCCCCTTATTGTATGAGGTCGCTCTCCTTCAAAGGACCCTCTATTGATCCAGGCCTCCCCACCCCCTGTGATATGATCAGGCGCACACATCCTAAGACTCGACGGAACACTCAGCTGCGTGATGACCCCCTCCTCTTATCAGCAGGTTAAGGACCTCTATTGTGAAGGTATATGGGGGTGGGATTGACACGAGGATTACGGGGATGTCTTTTCCTTGCTTTACAAAGTTCTGATTGTAATAAAGAAAGGTCACATGCCATAAACCAGTGTATAAGAGGCCAGGCCTCCGAGAGGCTGTTAGAGCACCTCGAGACGATACCTTGTTGTCTGGTCTGATGTGTTCTGCTCCGTCGGAATAAACTTCTGTTTTCCTGCCTTCTGGTCTCCGGCGCCTGCCTCATTGCTTGGTAATTTGAATGGTACAAGGGCGGTTAGCGCCGGGCAAATCTTGAGAAAAGGTCCTAGCCCTACCTTTTTCCACAATTGGAGCATGAAAAGCACAAAGACCTTGAGTCATCTTTCAGTAACTCCAGGAACATTCTTCACAAATTAGCCAAGGGTAGCTTGACGCTGTTAGTTGAATCCGAAAATCAACCAAACCACATGTTTTAAGCCTTTTACTGAACTATCAAACACTGTACGACTAAAAGTGCTCTCTTAGAATGCATTTCTCGGCCAGTCCAAAAAATCCTATCAAAGCTTGCAGTTTTAGGACCATTGAAAAACCCGAGGAAGACCATGTTGGGAAGCAAAAAGGTTTGGTAAATAATAAAATAATGACTAATGCCCAACTGCCCATAATCACAAACGGAGATAGGCAGGCTCTTAGAATTTTTTTACGCCCTCTATTAGCCGTACCTTCTCAAAGCACCGGATAAATAAAAAATCCACGACACCGCCATCACAGGAACGGTCCGCTTGAGTTCGATACGGTGCACACCAAAGCACTTTAGCAAATGGCATTGGCAGGCTTCATTGAGAGACTAGAATCCCCCTTCACTGATGGTAACAAACAAAAGTAGGCGTGTTTCACAGTTTTTGTTCCTCTGACCGCAACAGCTCTCTAATGAATAGACTCTATGGAATATTTCGCCCGCTTTTGTCAAGGGTCTGTCACACTTTGGGAATCTTATTGTATTTTTTCACACAAATTGCCCACTTAGTCGTGGTATTGTTCCCATCTGCAATGATTGCACTGGCTGCGCCTCCTTTGTTCTGCTCTGTGACGTCCACCCATTTGCATTGTCAGAGAAGCTTCAACCATCTGTGCGCTGGAAGATTACACTCGATGCCGTTAGATCGGGCTGATCCGACCGACAACACACTTTAAGGCATGGCTCTGGTAATCCCATCTTACATTGAAATCTTCCTTAAAATTAAAGATTGTAAAGACAGGAGTTCATAAACTGAGCTATAAAGCCACAAATAGATGAATTTCTCTCCAATAACGTCAGTGCTGCCCCTCCTGCCTGTATTTATTAACATATTTAATGTTCAGGTTGAACATCAGTTTGGGAAGTGTTCTGAAAGTCATTCACACTAGTTAATCTTCAGATGTTTCTTTAAATGTATATTTATCTAATGCATCTTTTAATATGAAGGCTAGCATATATTCTAATGTATATTCATTTAGTTTCTCCATTTTTCCCAACGTATCAAGACCCATCATAGAGAACGTCCCTCAATGTATACTGATGAAGTGCCAGCTGCCCTCCAGGGTTTTCTTGCACCGTTGGGCAAGGGCAGTGAGGGTTCTTAAGGCCTCGGGCAGAAAGCATGGTATCATTTTCAGCTAAATCGTTATTAGGGTGTTTCTTCGTCACTGGAAGCACCGGCGGCCAAAGCCACGAGATAATGGCTCATGGATTCAAGTGGAGTGGGGGAATGGAGACAGGGATACATTTGGAATTCCATGCAGACCTGTCCCGCAAAAGGCTGCTAAATCATCCTTCTTCAGAACTGCCACTTGGTAGATGATAGAGCGAGGGGTAAACCAATAGGTTCTTCTGTTCAGGGGAGGACATTTATGGGCAGGGCCTGCCCTTAGCCTGTCCCTGTTTGCTGCTTCAGGAGGGCTGATACAGCCATGTGCAGGGATCTCACACTTCCTTCTGCTCTTGGTTTGTATACTCCTGCTTGCACCCAGCATCATTACATCCTGCTGTCAGAGCCATGACTTTGCACAAAGCCTGTGTCTGACAAACAGCATAAAATGACATTTGAGAACCAAACCAACCTAGTTCACAGCTTCAGACAGTGAATCCAGGTAAATATCCATACACTCCATCTAGAAAATAAGTGTAAGGTGGGGATCTAACCACTCAGCTTTGTTCCAGTTTCAAGCTCTTCTTGAACAAGGAAGGCTGTGGTTCACAGAGTGCCAGGTAGACTCTGATCAGGGCAGTGTCTGCATGAGAGGCCGTATCCAGGCCCGGACTGGCCGTTGCGGGCACCGGGCAATCCCCCGGTGGGCCGCATGGTTGGGGGCCGGTTTTGGTTATGCTGCAAAAACGGCACTGTAACAAAAAACGGCCGAAAACCGGCCCTGGCACAGAGCGCTGTCACCCCCCTCCCCAACCCCTCCTCCCGGAGGGTGGGAGGGGGGGGGGGGGGAACGGGCTGCCGAGCACTTTGCCAGGGCCGGTTCTGGTTCCCAGTCCGGCCCTGGCCGTCTCCCAGAGGAACGAGGACATCAACTGATGTCTGCAGCTCACTATAAAAGCCAAGGGTCCGCCTAGTACCTGCAAGACTACCTGCCAGCTCAGAGAGCAAAGGAGAGTGACCGTCCTTTCAGTCCACGAGGAGAAGCCCAGCATGTTCTTGGTGTGTGAAACGCCAGATGTAGTCAACTGTCCTCAAGCAGTGACTCTGGTGTCAACACCTGTGGTTGGGGCCCCCTTGTCTCCCAGTGCAGTTCCTGTTGTGAGCTGCATGAGGTAGCTAACCTTCAGAATATCATAGTGCTGCCTGGTATTGCTGCAGGCCCCAAAGGAGTGCTGTTGCAGTTTTCTTCCCATAGTATTCACTTATGAGTTTCCACCTGCTCAGGGGTGGCTCTAGGCTCATGGCGGCCCTGGGCAGGAAGCGTAGGTAGGGGGCCCCGGAAGAGGGGGTCCGGGCGGGGCAGAGCCCCCCGGAGCTCAGGAACCAGGAGGAACCAGGCGCGGAGGCCAGTGAAGAGGAGGGGAGACCGGGGTCAGGGTGTTTGGAAGTGGAACAGAGCCGGAGGCCGACAAATCCCTGCCAGGGGCCGCCACACAAATATGTATCCATCCTCAGAGGATTATTATATTAAGGATATATATTGGTGTGCGGGCCCCTGGGGTTTGGTGGCCCTGTGCAGGTGCACAGCTTGCGCATGCCTAAGGCCGCCCCTGCTGCTCTGGCTGGAAGACCGCAACTGCCAAAGACGAGCACCCCTCCGCATCATCCTGCAGTCCCCTATTGTGTAAGATTAGCGCCTGCGGGCCCAGTCAGGTGGCTGCAACTGCTGAAGACAAGTAAACACGTGCGCCAGCCTGAAGCCCATGACTGCCAAGCAGCAAGTCTGCCAAGACAGGCTCTCGCTCTATTCAAAACCAGAAGCCAAGGGAGGAGTGAGACCACCATCTGCAGTACTTCATCGCTGATACAGGTCACTGATCACGCCAACAAGGGCCACGATCCACACCTCTGTTAAAAAGGTAATGCCAGTCTGAACTCCTGGTGACTCATTTACTCAAAGGAGAAATCTGCTGCTAGAATGCGAACCTTGGTCAGTACGACATTTGTGACCATAAAGACTATTGGCCTACAAACTATCCATGTTATTAATCTGCAGTCACCAAGGCCTATTCCTGTATCTTTGCCTAAATCATGATAGACATCGGGTGCTTCCCATTGGGAGAGGGTACTGTACGCAGTGTAGCGCTTCACAAGAACTCATAAGGGAGTTTGCAACTCTAGAACGCAACCATCACTGGAGAATGTGAGACTTGCTTTGCTGTGAGATTAAGGGACTTTCCTTTTAATTAAAGATAAGAACTGCGCTGACTAATATGCTAGTATCTCTATTTTCTGACTATTGAATTCTGATGTCTTTCCCCACTGCCCCCTGTACTGCTTCTCCGAAAGCCGCTACCTGTACACCCTCCTACCCTGAGAGTCAAGTGTGGAAGGCTCAGTTTGCAGCCATAGTAGGGCAGACCCCATGAGGCCAGTGGCAAACCTCCCACACCACCACGGTTTTGACCAGCAACACCTGTCTTCCCTGTATCTAGCTAAGGAGGTCTGACAGAGGAGCGGATAGCTGAAGTTAAAGACCTCCTCCCCTCCCACCACCCCCATCCTTCTTACTACAGCCAAGAAATAAACCCCCCTAAAGTTCCCCACCTGGTCGAAGCAGGTGGTAAATGTGTGCCTGTTATTTGCCCCGGATATAGGCAGATCTAGACTCGGTATCCCTGCTTGTTATTTCTTATTGCGGGAAAATAACTCAAAATTCCTTTTTTTATCACGGGGAAACACAATCTGGAGTTGTTAATTCTGACCCCGGTTTCTTGCTTTGGAGATAGCAGTGCACTCGTAATGAGAGCCTTGGCGTTGTGCGCTTTTATCTGTCCCCCCTTGCCTCATATGTCCAACATTCGGGCTCCTGTGCCTTGCTGTGGGCATAGATGGCGTGTCTGCTGCCTGGGATTATATGCGATATGACGCGATGAATAAAGAGAGCCGAGGTGCACTCGCAGAGTGGCGCGGCTTTGAGGCGCGTTTGTTTCTGCAGAGGAAGCCGCGTGTAATGACTGCTTTTCAGAAAAGCTGCTTCCTGTCAAAGATGCCAGAAATGGGATTTGCGGTCTTCAGGCCTTGTCTGATTTTCCAGGAGCACCCACCTCATTTCCTGAAAGGATGTCTGCTGTCTATCTATATTTCAAAACATTGCACACCAGCGTCCACCTCGTGCCGGCTCCTCCGACCCGGCAGGAGTGAGTACCTGTCTCGAATTCAGAGCAGGTGACGCGCGTCTGTGGCAGAGACGAGGACGCTCCCTAGCAGACGAGGGATGCTGACAAGCCATCTCCTGGTCAGCCACTCTGCAGAGCGGCCTTGTTTAAGCAACACTTGGCACCCTTGCAGCGCTAAACCCCCCCTAACCAAATATTGTTCTTCTCTCTACATGCTGCTCTCAGGTAGAGCTCTGGCTTCTCTGGCTTCATCCTCCAAAGTTGCCTCATCTGGGTGATTTTATTGTATAAGCACATTATTTTATTAACATATTTGTTTTTGTTTGCATTAATATGTGAGGTCTCCTCACATCTTATCCACCTGTATATCTCACACCGCATCTCTCTTCAGCACCCAATTTTCTTTTCTCTCCCATCTGAATGCACTTCCTGGCATCGACTTCATTTCGCCAACCCCAAACACACAAAGCACCCACTCATCGGTGGACACTGCATTTTCTTTTACTTTTGACCCGACAATATTTTAGCAAATGTGCACCCCTTCACGTACATATGCACAGAATCACATTTGCAACTTGAATATGTGACCATTGCTCTGTGCGCTCTGCGGAGAGGCCATGGATTGGATGGCCATGTATTTTGAACACCTTTTTGACCCACTGACAGGCACGGTGAGAACCTCAAATTGCCTTCTGCCTAAACTCCAGAGCTCTCAATCCAGGGCTGTTATGAACACCTGGAGGTGACGCTGTTCAAAGTATGCATTACACTGGAGTAATATGCTCCACGAAGAAAAAAAACAGAACCACAACAACCTGGAAATTGCTAACACTCTTAGGAATGCAAGATTAAGTAAAACAAGTGAAATGTATACAGGAACTAGCAGACTGATTCATCAAAGACCCGTTTTGCGAGTCTGTAATAGCGATTCATAAGGAATCGCTATTACAGACTCGCAAAACGGGATTCATGTAGGTTGTCTATTGAACACCACGGAGCACGAACGCGGGATACAAACCGGTCCGGTTTTAAAGAAACAGAACTCTTAACGAGTGGGAAGACGAAAAGCACCCCTAATGATATTACGGTCGGCTCGCATAACAAGCCACGAATTGGTGTCTGTACTTGATACAATTGTAGCACCACGGAACCAGAGTACCGCGTTCAAGCAGGACATTTTTTGCCTGATAATGGTAGGAGTATGAAGAGACTTCTTTATCTGTTTGAAAAGGTCTGCAGAATACGAATTGATTAGACCATAGAAAATATACAGAAGACGTTTCAACGCTATTTAATCGAAACCGCCTAGCAACAAGAGCTCCGTCCTTATGAAAATCGGGAGACATCCATCCCTGTTATGTAAACTTCGACTTCTTTTAAAGTAATATGGGAAAACAGCTAATATTTCTCCTGAAGAAGACAGCTACATTATACTAAGGCTGTCGAAACGCGTTGAGGATTGGGGGAGAGAATCAACTCTAGAACCTAAGGATTATTCTGACTGATGCTGAATAATACCCTTTCTTAGTATCTCCCTTGGTATAGTTTTAGTAAACTTGTAATGAATTTTAGTACATTTGTGTTCTTGATATATTGTCTGTTTTCCCTTGATTGATATCTTTTTATATTTGATTTTAACTTCTTTTATATTTAATAAAACTGTACATTTGGAATTTATTTGTTGTTTTGGAAATTGGTTTACTAGTGTATTGCTCTAAAGTTGCCTGTATTGTGTGTGTATGTTGTGTTATAATTTCTTGTGATCAATCTGTCCAAAGGGAATTTCTGTCTTGACATTGTCAATAGTTGGTACCCCATCCCTTTGGAGTAGGGTCCCTCTCTCTTTTATTAGAGATCGACTTCATTTCGCCAACCCCAAACACACAAAGCACCCACTCATCGGTGGACACTGCATTTTCTTTTACTTTTGACCCGACAATATTTTAGCAAATGTGCACCCCTTCACGTACATATGCACAGAATCACATTTGCAACTTGAATATGTGACCATTGCTCTGTGCGCTCTGCGGAGAGGCCATGGATTGGATGGCCATGTATTTTGAACACCTTTTTGACCCACTGACAGGCACGGTGAGAACCTCAAATTGCCTTCTGCCTAAACTCCAGAGCTCTCAATCCAGGCCTGTTATGAACACCTGGAGGTGACGCTGTTCAAAGTATGCATTACACTGGAGTAATATGCTCCACGAAGAAAAAAAACAGAACCACAACAACCTGGAAATTGCTAACACTCTTAGGAATGCAAGATTAAGTAAAACAAGTGAAATGTATACAGGAACTAGCAGACTGATTCATCAAAGACCCGTTTTGCGAGTCTGTAATAGCGATTCATAAGGAATCGCTATTACAGACTCGCAAAACGGGATTCATGTAGGAATCGCAATATAAATTGCGATTCCTACAAAGTCCTTATTTGCGATTAGCAAATTGCTAATCGCAAATAAGGAATAACTCCCCATTCATTCCTATGGGCCTACAGGCCCATAGGAATGAATGGGGAGTTATTCCTTATTTGCGATTAGCAATTTGCTATTCGCAAATAAGGATGCGATTTCAAGGGTGCTAGGGGTGAACAAAGGACACCCTGTAACACCCCTGAAAGGTAATCTACATTGGTGTTGCGCACACACGTGTCCAAAGGACATGTGTGTGTGCAACATGCAACTTAGAAAAATGCTTTTTAAAGTATTTTTCTAAGTTTTCGCTATTTACCACGAGGTTTGACCTCGCGGTAAATAGCGGCCCAAAATTGTGATTTCGCAATTTAAAAATGGATGATGGTTTGCATTTAAGGAATCTCAAATAGAGATTCCTTAAATGTAATTCCTCGCTAATTAGCGAATTCGCTTTTACCGATTTTTGCATTTGGGATGATGAATCCCAAATGCAATAATTGCGCTCGCAAAGGGCCAGATTCTGAGAATCTGGCCCTTTGCGAGCGCAATTCAGCGTCATGAATCTGGCCGTAGGTCATTGACATGAATTATCTTAATTATTTTACATTAATGAAACAGTAATTGATCAAAGTTTTTATCAGTAAAGTTACAGACAATAATATAGAGCCCAATATGAACCTGTATCAGTGTTCGTTTTTAATTATTACCAGGTCGGAGACCCAAAGAGCCCCAGCCCAGTTAAAGCCCTGATTAACCCCAAGAACACCATGCTCGGCCTGGCCAGCCAAGCACAGTCCTTCCTTTATGAGTACTGAACAACTGACATACAGGGGTGTAGCTTTCGTTGGTGCAACCGGTGCAGTGGCACTGGGGCACAAAGATCTGCATGTCCCACTGAACCCTGATTATTGGTTTATTTTATCATTTAGATAGAACCCTAGGGGTCCATTTCCTTCCTTGCACTAGGGCCCATGACTCGCTGGTTCTGCTATTGCAGATATGGGGCAACTTTGGCAACCTCTGACACTGCCCTATCCAAGCCCAGTATGCCCTTTTAATTTTTATTTATTTCATTTCTGGTATGCAGGAAAAAAATCCTTCCTCCTCCTTTATCTTACTTTCTTTTTGTTTCCAGGCAACAGTACTATTTCCCTCACACATCCCCTCCCCCTCGCCATTTTATCCAGGAGGCCCTGATTATATAGAGGCAAATGTGGAGGAAATAAAGGACAGGGGCAGAGAGATGACAGGAGACAGGAAGATGCTCATTGGATAGTAGAGGCAGGAGAGAGAGAGAGAGATGCAGTTTACAGAGGTATCAAAGAGAGAAAGGGGATGCGTAGGGGCAGGAAATGGGGTCAGACACGGGAGAGGAAATGGGGTCAGACACGGGAGAGAAAAAAGTGACGAGAAGATGAAAGACTGGGCATGGGAGGAGGATGAGTCATGGGAGGAACAGATCAAGTGAAATATAGTGCACAAACCAGAGGCCAGAGACTCAGAGGAGAAGGAATAAAAGGAAAGAGACATTTTAAGCACAGGGTTGACATTGGGGACAAGAGACTGCGGGAGAGGAAAAGAGTCAGGGAAGAGCCAGAGAGGAGATCGATAAAGGTGAGAGTAAATGATATTCTTTGGTAAAAGTCAGCTTTTAATGGGACACACTATCATGTATACTTTCACATAATGTAATGGACACAGTCACCTCTAACGAAGTATGCTGGAGAATTGAACATTTATTCTAAAGCAAAATAAAAGGCACATGTCCAAGCAGCTATGATACAATATCATTTTGAACGTAATCCTTATGCATAGGATGCACTTTATTTTCTTTGCTTTTTTTACATTTAGCACTTGTATTTACACTTCTCAGTACTGTAAATATCAGATGTCACGACTACCCAATTTTGATGGTACTCAATTTACCAACCTTTGCTATTGAGCTCACTAAATGTTTGCAGCTTAAGCCCGCCTCTAGCTCCGCCCACTCTCCTTGGCTCATTTGGGTGAGCACCTGCACTTATATTTTCCAATTTAAAGCACCGATCTTTAGTATATCAGCCAAAATAGCAGGAGTGGAAAGATGGGCACCATTCAATGCAAGATATAGCTGGTTCAATATGATATGACCAGCAAGAGTTAACTGCTGAGGTGACTCCTCTCATCCTGGCTCCTATTGGACGACATAGAGTCCAGTGTTACTAGGAGGCCTGCATTCTGGACCAGGCTTCTCCAGTTCACACAACGCCTGTGAGGAAGGACAATTACCCAATGTCTCATTACAAATCCCAAAAGACTTTTCATGGTAATACCACACTTGAGAAATACCGAGACCACGAAGAGTTGTATTCACTGGGCGTAGTCCTACATCATTCCGCGTTCCGCATGTTAAAATGGAGGCCGGAGCAGCAATAATGCCAGTCTTCTCCCACTCCGGTGTGCAGAAACTCAGAATGTTGTATTTTAAACCTTACACGACATGCACCAGGTTGAAGTTGTGCAGTTGAAAAACCTGCAGGTGTGTTAATTACCATAACACTTTTAAATCCTGGTTGAGCTGTAAACTACTGTTTGTGGAGGAATCAGAATTTCTGTGAGAGATTTAAAGTCCCCCATTATGTTTTAGTACCATAGCTGCAGAACTGTCATCATTGAGAGCGCCTAGAAACAGGTTCATCAGTGCTAATAGCACAAAGGCCCTCATTGTGAGCGGCCTTGTGTATGGGCTGGACTTTCTCCACCTCTGGAACTATTGATACCCGGTCTACCGGTAACTTTGAGATCGGGGACAATGCGGCCCATTACGAGTTGGACCCTGAGGGTCCCCAAAGTACAACTGCACAGGGATTAGGAAGGCTGTAAAAGGGGAAAAGCTTTGTTTGCCAATCATCCCTTGGAACTAAACAACAGGAACTCCATTTAACCTTCATGAGCATGCACTCTTGCACAAGCAGGCACACTTACCCCACTACACTCCCCACACACAAACACACACACTGTATGGGTGAGGGATTGAGTATTGAGTCTACATAAGAATTACACCTTTCTTTTAAAAGTACACAAAAAGATTGACCCCCCCCCCTCACCCCGGCTATCTGTAAACACCGCCTCCAACCAACAGGATCACACTTTACTCATCACGGAGGTCAACCACTAGGATGTTAGAATGGGGTGCACTCAGGATGGTACCTCACCTGGTGGACTTCCCCTATACCTGGTCAGCATCATAGAACGTATTCCTGGTAGTCTTGTAGTCAGAGATCACCAGCTATACAGGTAATGGAGAGGGGAATGTCCAATGGGAATAAGTAAAACGTCAAAGAGTGGTACAGCTGCACCAAAGAGAATGGGCCTTTCATCCTATTGCATTGCATCTCCCATGAGCACTGTCCAGAGTGTCACTCCCGGGGCACAGGATTCGCTCCTGATGTTACCAGCCCCCATGTTGTTCCTTTTAATAATGATGGTTCAGCTCCAGCTCCAAACGGTCTGGGGTTTGGACATAAATACTTCCTTTGGTGTGACCTCCTTGTCCTTCCACTCATGATGAGGGTCTGCTGTGTGGATGAAGCTGCTGTGTAATGAGGGGGATCCTTCGGGGGTCCTCTAGATTGGATGTGGAGCACATTCTGTGTGTGGTATATGCCAGTGCTTGCTTGCACTTTATGTGTGGAGATCTGCAGGGCCTTTGACTCAGGTGATAAAAGTATGGTCTCCAAGAGCCCATGGCCAATGGTCGGCTGCATGCAATGTTGTTCGAGGTTTGTTCTTCGGGTCTTCTCATGCCTTCAGAAGCTTAGGCAGCACGCGCTTAAGGGGCACAAGCTGCACGACACAAACACTATGGCAAGAAACCGGGGCCATTAGGGTAAGGCCGGGAGAAAAACGGGTGTGTTAAAGATCAGAAGTAAGATCTGATGTAATTGATGCCATGTTCAGCACATTTTTCACATTTTAAATGTGTTATTACAAGCAGGGCATATGTCATATTCCTTCTGGATGCCCTGCTAGTTTTTCCTCTTGCATTGTTTGTGCTGAGGTGGGGTATGCATTCTGATACCTGGTGCAACACTCTTGTTGTGGGGCATCATCAACCAACCTCTACTATCTATCAATTACTCCTAGTCAGGTCCCTAAGGGTGGCTATTGCCACTGCCATCCATACGCCACCATTACCCACAACACTCTGCCGGTCAGAGGCCTGTGACTGGCTGTTGTAACAACCATTCAGGCAACTCCAGGGACCTCGTTGGTACCTCTTCTAAGCTTTGGCACTGCCCTTCGCAGGGCCGGACTGGCCGTTGCGGGCACCGGGCAATCCCCCGGTACGCCGCACGGTTGGGGGCCGGCTTTGGGCCGCTGGGGGGCGTTTTTGTTACAGGGCCGTTTATGCAGCATAGCTGCAAAATCGGCCCTGCAACAAAAACGGCCCTGGCAAAGAGCTCGGTTGTACCCTCAACTTCCCCCCGGGGGGCCGGCCGAGCACTTTGCCGGGGCTGGTTTTGGTTCCAAGTCCGGCCCTGGCCCTTCGGCATACACTGATGTTTTCATCAGCATACTGCACCATTCCACTGGATGATTGACTGCTTACTTCATTCACCAGGACAGTTAATCATTCTCGCTTTATAATTATCCGTATCTCAAAGCACTTAGGGAGCTTAAGGTGGTGGGCAGCGCGTAACACAAATCCCAAATAAAGTAATAAGTAAATAACCTGGCCAGGCACATCACATAACACATTTGACAATCGAGCTAACTCGGGCCTTTGACAATGCTCACTTCAGCCTCTCTAGAAGGCAGCCGTGGTGCGTCCGTTGGGGTGTTGGGGAGTTGGGGAGTAGCCCCACCGGCCCACAGCTCCCTCGTCATCTCTGAACTTAAGTAAACTGAATCAGTTTACTTAAGTTCAAAGACGCCGAGGGAGAACTGACAATCGTGTCAGTCAGCATGACGTCGGACCACCCACCCCTTAAGTGTCTGAAGGGGGTGGGTGGTCCGGCGTCATGTTGACTGACATGATTGTCAGATATGGGATGGGACAACAGGCAGCAGCACAAGTGCGCATGAGTGGGGAAGGTGGGCACATTTTTCTGCTGTGCCCAGTCATGCGCACTAGTGTCTGCTCTGCTGGCGCATTGCTATTAAGAGAGCGAGGGTTGAGCCAAGGCTCAAACCTCAGTCTCCTAATGGGCAGGTGGGCGAGTAGTAACCGTGCCCTAAGCCAATCCTGGCGCTGCTGGCAGTGCCAGGATTGGCTGAGAGGTATTGCCAGTCCACTCCAGTGCCATTCGTGAAGGCGCCAAGGGGAGCAGAGGTGGCGCGGACTGGCTGTGAGGTAAGTTTTCTGTTTTATATTTAATTCCCTGGCCCCCGCCCCCGCGTGATCCCCTCCCCCCGCACGAGAGTCGCGACTGCTAGAAGGATGCTGGTACTCGTGTCAGCCAGGTCAAAAAGAACACAGACCGCTCCATGCATGGTCCATGGATTCAAGCTCTTGACCTTCAGGTGTCACCACAATTCTAGTGGAGGTGAGTACCTGGTTGAACCACATGGCTCAACATGGGCTTGTTTGTTATTTTTTTCAAGTTGTTTTCTAGGTTCCTTTCTCAATATGATATTTTTATTAGGAAGAAAAAAAAAGATAGGCAGGAAAAAGAATTCATACTGCGTTTCTGAAGCAGGGAGATTCGAAAGCATTCACTTAGGTCACCTCAAGCAGTACTTGATGTGATAAAATATGGAAATGGAACATGTGCAAGTGTTACTTCTGCATGCAAATTGGATTTAATTCAGAAATATTTCATGTTCGTATTATTAGTGAAGAAATGTAATTAACAATGTATCCTGGCAGTGACATTCTGCAGCAGAGCTGTGATGCTTCAAGGCAAAGTGGCTAATGCAAACTCAAATGAATTTTTGATTCCTAATTGCCCTTATACTGAATTCTGCTGCTTAGCGCATTTTCTATTGCGATTAATAATATTAATTGTTAGGCCTCAGTTACAGACAGCTTTCGTTGTGTCTGGTGGCATACCTTTTGTGTCAAAAACATATCATATAATTAGAGTGGACTTTGGGTCAGCCCTTGCTCATGGGTGGATGGCTTTATTGTCTATCTCAGGTTTCTGCTCTTAATTTCATGGCTTTCCCTCCTATAGTTACGATTATCCCAAACCGAAGCATTTCATGCTCAGTGTTCTGACTGGATGAGTTGTATTCTTCCTCTCTAACTTATGGGGACTATTTTTTAGGATGAGTCTGGGCAGCGCATGCGCTGCTCTGCGAGGCATGCTGTATTTAGGTAGGGACTTGAAGCCCCGCCCACTCCCTGCCCATATTTTACATTGGCCTGTGCCCTTGTCCTTTGTAAATCCTGGCTTCTGGTTCGTTAATAGACTTGATAGCCCCTCCTTCCTCCCGCCTTGTCTTCATTTGAAACCTGCCATGAGGACTGGTCCTTTTACTTCTGTTGTTACACTGGACATCTTATTTAGTCTGTAAGCACTATTTTATTTCATGTGTTTCTCCTATTGCAGGCACTACGTGCTTTCCTGCACCATTCAGCCGCCATGTGCGCTTTCACTTTCCAAGCAGTCTGGGACAATGGTGTCTCGCATTTACGAGAGTTTGAGCTATTGACATTGTAAAAGACAATAGCTTGAACTCTCACAAATGCAAGACCTATTGCTTTAGAAATATTCTTTTTTATCAAAGCGCCCCATGCCCCGCTTACACATTAATGGAGGCTGCACCCCTTTCTTTGAACAAGCCATGTCTAAGGAAAGGGGTGCGGCCGCTATTAAAGGGAAATCGCAGCATTGGGGCTTTTACAAAAAAAAGCATCTCATATGTCACTCTTGTGAGGTGCATTCATTACCTGAACCTTTGCTGTTTGCTCAACTGCATCAGTTGTTTCTGTAAGAGTACAAATGGAGGCCAAATGTCCAATGAACCAACATCAGACTCATGTTGCAGCGGCCATGTGCACTCACTTTATCATAGGTGAAGTCTCTCATGTCACTTCCATATGAGGTGATGTTGCAGTAGCACATAGTTCTGTCATGTTAGAGTCATGCCCTACCACAGGTCTAAACAGTGGTGTAGCTTCAGAGGGGGCGTTGGGGTGTTACACCCCCAGAATATATGTATTTTCTTGTAAATGGTTGGGTATAGGTGCTTTTGGCCGGGTATGGTGAGGTGTCTGTCAGATTTGACAAGTCATTTTTTACATAAATACAAACAAAAACACACAAACACTCTCTCCTTCTCTGCTTTGAAGGTCTTCAAAATGTTGGTTATATTACTTAATATTGTACTTTCTCCCACTTAGTACCCGTACCAATTCGCAGTCACCTCTCTTTACACTGCCCCGTTAAGCCCCTCTCATGTTCCTTGCTTGCTGTATAATGTATTTTAACATTATATGCCAGCGTGATTGTTGGAAATTGTAAAGTTCAGCCCCTTGCCCCAATCTTACTGACCAAGCTACGCCCCTGGGTCCAAAACATGTATATTGCTACATGAATTGATAGGCGACAGACTTGTTCACACCACGGAGAGGAGTGCAGTTAATATTGTTTACACCGGTCTCGCATCGTAATTTTACTCACACATTCAACCAGTACTCCTGAAACATGCCAGGTTTTTTTCTACAGTAAAGTGCCGTGGGGGTCCTTGGCTGTCTGCTGTGTGGGGCTGTGCTGGCTCCATGATTTGGACAGGCTGCTCTGTGTTGTGTATGGTGTGTTGTCATGCACAGCCAGGCGCTGTGAAGCTGTGCTGAGTGCACGTCTCAGCATTGCAGGATGCCTCCAGAAGAGCCCCAGCAGCACCACAGACCTTCCTTGGGGTCTGATTGCACCTTGGTATGAATAGTCTGCAGTATCCCTCGCGCATACTGCAAAAGATGTCACGATAACAATCGAAATTGGCAGACTTTGCTCTAAAATTAACAATTTGACTCAAACACACAAACATCATCTGGTAGCATGGTGCTTGTTCCGAAGCAGTAGGACTGGTACTCCTGCACCAGGACTAGGTATACTACAGAATAGTCATACCCAGATGCGATCAGATTCCAGTGGCAGATCTATGGGTGCTCCTGTGACACTGCTGGCGGTACCCTGCATGCTGAAGACATGCACTCACACACCTTCACAGCGCATGCCTGTGCAATATATAGGGAATTTGCACCATCATTCTCTGCACCAATGGAGGAGGTGGAAAATGTTCAAATGTGCCAAGGATTGTGGATTATTATCTAGCCAGCATGCATTTGCACGATTTGCATTGCGAACTGCTAAGGCATTAATAGAGGCCAAAATTGGAATTTGTCTTCTCAACAACCTTCTTCTAACTAAGGCTCTGAACCTGCCCTGTTAACAACCAAACCCGAAAATAGTGATCACAGACATATGTGATTAGTCTTGCAGAAATGTAAAACGTGCTCAGATATGTGGAGTTCCTAAGGCAAGCATGCACAAGATGTACAAATAAACATGAGATATTAATGCGCATTTTGCTTAGCGTGGTAACATTTTTCCAGTTGGACTTATCATGCAAGATGGATTCTTCAAGTATTCTTACTATTACTCAAGGTCCCGAGCAGCGCCCTGTACGGACGATCACAAGCCCTCTCCACCACACAGCAGCCTATGCCGCTGGCTGTGGTGGTACCACAGGCACCCACTCGTGCACACAGTTTGATATCAAGAGTCAGAGGCTGACTCCAAACCACGAGCTCGGAGCTTCTGTGGTCACGGGAGCCAGGCTCATAATATTATTGATGGGGCCAAAGTCACATAAGCAGTTCCATGGATGCTGCCACGCAGCTTGCCCACACTCCAATGCACAATGTTGTATGGAAAAGACTAGGAATGAAAGAATTCCTTGACCCAAATACAGTAAATACGCAGCTTATTTATCAATTTTGCGCAGTGCCAACCAACCAGCGCTATACACCCTAACCTGCAATCCCATGAACCCCAAAAGCAGGGATCAAGGCCCAGAAAAAAAGAGGTGGGGAATACCCACTGGGCGTTGTGTACATGGATGTCACTTCATCACTGGAAGGATTCTAACAGCCTCAACGAGCCCCCTCTTATAGTCAAAGGTAAGGTAAAAACTGCTTTGCAATGTGCATTCTATAAGCATTAAATATAAGGTTCACAGTACATATTTTCATATGTAGACCACATACAGGGATCTCGGGGGTTTATGATCAGGTTTTGTTTTTATTGGTGCTTTGAAGTGGTTGCCTGACTTTTGTTTGAGTTCTATAAAACATTTCACATTTCCATTTGGGATAAAAACAGAACAGTTAAGCCATCTTACCGAATGTAATTCACATGCATAGTTTCCACATATCGAGGAGTTGACCATATGAATGAGTCAAAATTATATTTAAAAAAGAGTGGGGGCTTGCTTGGTGTATTTAAAAAGGGAGGTTTTTCAATAAGTAAATTAAATATTCTACTTTGAATGCTTGTGTGCAGGGGACTGCTTTGCATCTCAGCCCTCCTTATGCGTGTCCCTCCTCAGTCCATTTTGAAATGATGATCACTCCTTCATAGCTCGTCTTTCACAATATGAGCCGCCTGTATATCCAGCCAGTGAACTGTATAGCAGGTCCTGGGCCACCCCTTGAGCTCATATCATAAATTATTGGTGAGGCCTAAGCACCACAAACCGGCTTTATAACCTTGTGCCTATGCCTAGAGTTAGCAAAAAGAGGTTTCTGAAAGTATCTCCCACAAGGGCATTTAAATTTGCCCTGGCAGGTTAGATTGATGACTGCGCACTCAGTGACAACACTGCCATGTCCAAGTCCCAGATGTCGCTTATTGTTGGTTCTCAGCAGCACTGAACCTCTTGCATGGTTAATGCTTTCATGCGGGACTCGGGGCAGGCTGGAACTTGGAAGGAGGGCAGTATCCATAGGCCAGACCACACTCTTCCTTCAGTGCCCATCTGCTGGAGTAAAAAAAACTAAATGCCCATCTGTGGAATAAAAAAAACAAAATGCAATTGGCCGTAGTCTCTGCGGAGCTTTGATTTATCCCCTATTCCTATTTACGTCGCAGGAGGCCGCGACCTCAAAATGGCGTCCTCGATCACTGTCCTCCGCCCGCGTGCATCTTCCCTCCAGGCACGATGCTCGTGGCCTCTGCCCCCGAAGCGCAGGCAAGGCCCAGGCCTCCGCGCACGCGGCTCATCTCCCGCCGGGTCAGGCACAAATCAAAAACGGTTAATGTGCGAGCTGCGGCCTCACACTCCCGCGTGCACCGAGGCTCGGGGTTTTAATTTCCGAACAGGAGGGATCGCCAAGAATTAATTTAGCAGAAGGCGCGTTTCCCTTTCCCCGGACCCCGTTGGAGTGAAGCAGGAGGCCCCGGGGCCCTGACCCACAGCGAGGCTGTCGGGCACATGAAAGAGACGGGAGCTGGCAGCCTCGCAGGGGCTGCGCCGGGAAACGGCGCTAATTTCCAAAATAAGGTTCCGTGTGGCTTGCATAATTTTACTGCAAATCACCATCCTGTGGCCAGGGGAGAAGGGGCGGTTTGCGTCCTTTGTAGTGAGCGTCTTTGGAGAGCATTTCGATTAGGATTTTAATTGCATTTTCTTAAAAATGCGACTCTAATGCACAGGCCTTGACGCCCGTCATTCAATGAACGTTTTTGGTTAAGTGGCAAAATGTAGGACTGGGAGAAGTATAAATGCAGCCCCCGCTCCCCCACTCCCATTAGAGCACTTTTAGTTGAAGTGTTCTGCACAATGAACATACAAGGGATTGATGAAGCATTATCATCATGTTTACAATTATAAAAGGCCTCAAAAATAGCGGTTAGACCTGCACTCATAGGGCCATAAACTATGCCATTATAAGTAACTAATTTGCAGTAAATTAATGCTGGACACGCAGCAGCTGCTTCAAGAGATACTCCAGTTTTTTGTGAAGTATTCATTTTTGTTTACCACCAGCTGTAACTTAGCGATAAAGAGTGTATATTAGGACCAATAATCAAACACTGGTTGCATCCAATATTCTTTATCAATAGTGCAAAATAAAGCCTCTAAACTGGGCTATAATCCTTGGCACAGACCACTCCCAAACACTAATTATGCCGCAAAGTAGGAGTATTCAGATCATCACAGTACTCTAAATAAGGATTTCATTTCATAATACATTCCACTTTCCCCCCACAATGAAAGGAGCTTCATTGTGCTGTAGAAAAGAGTGTGACTTAAGCACTTACAAAATCTGTAAAGAGACAACTGGCCCAAAGAAGACTTGTAGTGGCAAAAGAATAATGGCTACGCTGAAAGACGGCTCCTAAGAAGATATGAAGCAATGCAATATTTATTTCAAAGGAATTACTGAAAAGCTGGAACTAGAAGTCATGTTTCCAGGTGTTGCTGCTGACTATGTATTACCCTCCCGTCAACCCTTCTTCACCTCCACCTTTTTTTACTCTTTTGTTGCATATCTGGACGTCTTTGAAACGTTTTGGGATCGTCCAAAGTCAGATGCGTTCATTTGAAATAAGTATGAATGTTGTTGACTGTCCACACTGGAAAATGCTAAATTGAAAGAGAAAGTACGCGGGCCGGGGAGGCATAGCCCGACTGTTGAGGGGTCCCTGACAAACCCCTACAGAGGGGTGGAACCCGGGAGCTGGAAGGAGCGAAGCCCAGGAAAATGCGGGCACCAACTGGTCAGCTTGGTTCAAAGTGACCCATCGGCTGGGGCCCCCTGTTAATGCCACCGGGTTATACGGGCGAGGGGACCCAGAGTAGGCATGTGCCTTCGCCATTGGACCACTCACCCACACCAGTAAAGTGGTTGTTGCAGCCACATATTTTGATGTAGGCGCAGGCAGAGAGTGGAGACAGCACAAAAGGGTGGAGACAGCACCAAGAGGGAGCGCAATAGCCAAAGAAGGAGCCCCTCAAGCATGTGCCCTTGGGATGCCTAATGCCAGGGACACAGAGAGCAGGCTATTGGTCAGAAAAGGGGTCCGCTGAGGGCGGTCACAGCACTTGCAGCTCGAGTTAGGCACAAGGGCAGCCACAGCACTTGGCAGCAAGGTGTAGCCTACAGGTCGCAGGGGATGCTAGACCCTTGCTGAAACGGGGCATTCGCTCAGGGTGCGGTCACAGGCTGCTGTTATGGATTTAATAACTGAACTTGTTCTACAGACAATTTGCCAATAATGATTTTCATGCATGATAAAAAATGTAACTGTGTGGTTTGATCATGTGAATAAAAAGATGCGGCCGTTCTGCACCATCAAAGACTCCTCTCATCTGTTGCCGCAAGGGAAGGTGGAGTGCATGTTAACAGCCTGGGAGCTCACAGGCACTCACCTGTCTGGGAAGGGTTAGGAGAAGTCCAAATGGGAGATGAAAAGAAGAAAACCTATTTCCTGTTCTTCTAAATATCTATAGTCCAAATGATCTCACTGTAAGGGCGGACATGAACATAAGCTCAGACACGTAAACATCAAAGTGTCTTGAGTAAACCTAGAAATAAAAGGTTGCTGAGCAGCTACGTTTGCGTGAAAGGGACATATCAGTTCTTACGCTTGAGGAGCGGAATATGAGGCTACAAATTCATCGTGTGGTGGGGGATTTTAAAGCATGATTTGCTCAGCAAAACTGACCAGAAATCGTAGAACTAGCAAACATTTTACATTTGCATATATGTTCCTCTTCATCCCCAGAGAAAATGCTTACGAAATGTGATTGAAATGAGATCCTTTAATACACACCGAGGCAACAAAAAGTCATATCTAAGATCAACTTTATTGGTAGATTTGGGGTTCTATGTGTTACCCAGTAAAACAGATAGTTTCTGCTGCCAAAGGCACACTAACCGATTTGACCATTTCCACAAGCCCAAAATAGGCATTGAGAGTTTCACACCGCCAGTAAACATGTGATCGTTATACTCATTTACTTGCTGGGGGCGTACCAATCACAATATAAAAGAAAACGGGTCCTATAAGCCAACAATTACTCACCTTTGCTCACAACTAGCCCGCATAGGACTTGTTGAACAAAACTTTGCATTTCACTTTGCACTGCCTCTGACAAAGCATCCAATGACTGCGACATACAGATTAGAAATTTAGGACTCTAGAGTTTAAACCTGCGACTATCATATACTCTACAAACGCAACAGTGAATAAATCAAGCACCACTGTGATTACATGAGGAAACAAGTTACAATTGTTGGCTCTGGATAGTTCGTCCAGGGATTTCTGGATCAATCGACTTGAAAACCCAATGGACGATTCAAGAGCCTTGAAAAAGTCCTAGGCCTGCGCACAACCACAGTGCGAAACCCGTGCTTGCTGAGTTTCTGTAACTAACTATATATAGACCAATATGTAGCAAACAGGCATAACACCTTGGGTGCTAAGCTGATCCCCCTCCTGTGCTGAAAGTTATTGAATCCCCTTTTTCATGACGAGCTCAGCTCGTCATGAGCACTCGAGAGGTGTACCTCATGACGAGCTGAGCTCGTCATGAGCATCGAAAGGGTTAAGTGAAAGTAAACAATTACTATAAAAACAGGGAAACATTTTCTCAGACCAAACATTTCTTTCCTCTGTTCTAACCTGCGCATTACACAGATCTCCCTAGCATATGTTCTTTTGATATAACTGGTATCAACGTGGCAAATGCATTTTTCCAGTAACCATCCCACTGGATGGCCCTGTTCACAAAGTCGACCGATACACCTTAGGTCAAAAAGGATATATACATGAATCATACACAGGAACATAGTCAAAAACTGGCCACCCTCACCATCATAACTGAATTCAAAATATGGCACACTATGAATAGAGAGATGGGAGAACAGACTAACACCTAATTACCTAATATTCCTCTGTGGGTGGGCACTCACTAAAGAGCAGTGACAACACTGCCAGGATTCAACAAGTGGGATGACATTGGCAGCTCAACGCTGAATGAAGTGTGGGACGCCAACAGAATGGCCCATATACTGATTCAGAAACAGGATATGAAATGAGTAAATTTCAGACATTGAAATACCTATAATAAATCATATCTTGATTGCCTTGATAAAAGAGGAGAAAGAAGCCAAAGTAGACTGCCCATAGAGAGACGATTACTCAAAAGAAGAAAAACAAAAAAAAGCTATTTATTTAACTTACAGCACATTGATGGCAACATTCTCTAAATGGGCTGAACGCTCTAAGAGAGAAATGGCATTAAGACATAGTGGGGGGTCAAGGACTACATGTGCGCAGAAGCAATCATAGTCCCAAAGGAAGTCTCGACTAAAGCCAGTTATAGATTAATACAACTAATAGTACTACGCGAACATAGTACATTAGAACGCAATTACATTAATTCACCATGGCTACAGATGACAAAAGCTTTCAACAAAGGTGGGTGAAGGGAACCTTTATTCATACTATTTGGGAACAACCCAATATGAAAAAATACTTTCTAAAACATAAAGCAAGATTCAAGGACATTGTAGAGACTCCAGCACAGATGGAGTCATCTTTGATACTACAAGGGATATGGGATGGCACGGCTATGACACGATCTAAAAAGATAGTAATTCATCACTGTTCCCCAACTGCAAATGATGATACTGCTAGAAAACAGGGAAGTGCAGATATGCCAAGATTACAAGAACAGGAAAGGGGCATGGATTGGTGTTTGGCCGTGGAAGAGGTGGTTTACAAGAGTAGTGGATGACCTAAAAATAGGAGAAAGTATGGGGGGATTGGGAGATGGGTTTTGTTTGTGATTAGTGACTCAGACTCATCCAAACCAATCCCATATCCTCCTTAACTACTGGTATGAATGGATCTTAGTCAAGGGAGGTCTCAAGAACAGACAAGCACTTAAAGATGTATATTGTGGAACAGCATATTGGACATGTGACGCTTCAAGTGGCTAGAGGATGGGAAGCGAAGTCTGATAAGTCATCAAACAACTTATTCAATGGTATGAATGGACGCTTATGATCTGAGATGGCTTGTAGTATAATGGTCTAAACTAAGGATTATTATAGAAATACTTTCGTCAGACCTATATTACTTTTCTAATGGCCTACAAAATGCTCTTCACAAGGGTAGTTTCACAACATGTAGTCTTTCCAACACAAATTATGCAAAATTCATTAATTTTTATTAAAAGATTTTTTTTCATATATAATCAACATCTTCTAATATTTTTTTGTTATTTTTTTTAAGCCAGCAATCTGTGCAGACATACAATTAATTACAAATATCGAATTGGTAGAAAACATTTCATATTTTGCAAAAACAAAATTGTATTATTTACAGATAAAATACACAGAAAAACATGAAAAATAACTTTATGGATTCATGTGTATGACCCCACAAGCAACCATCAAGCAGTCACTCTCACCAAGCAGTACACAGGCAGCACACACACACACACACAGCAATCCTGGGGAAACTTCTGTTTGTTCATGTGACATACACTGCTGGTAGATCTGTGGGTTGATTTAATCTCAAAATTGTCCACTATTGTGTTGTCTTTGGGAGGTTTCCCCCATATGGTAAACATACGTTTTGGAGGATGAACATTACTACCACCTTCACCAGGACCACTCTTGGTAGATAGCAAATCAAGTGAGCGGGCGGGGGTTCTCTTATTATACGAAGGTAGAAATCTTCACTCTCAAAGGTACATTTCAGTGGCTCGCAGGTCGCATCCAATAGTAGTGACCCTATGTCTAAGTGTTATGCGTTGCAAAGTGGACAATTCCTTATTAGTCTTAAAATGCTTTGTGATACATCTGTATCCAGCTCCTCATGTTATACAGTAGTACTCCTCCATCGAATCAACTGTAAAGTCCAAGGCCAATCTTATTAGCTTGGTGGTGCCACAATGTAGCAATGTATTTTTTGGTTTATTCTCCCTATTGAGGGCACAAAACCCGAGCAGGCCGGGAGCCTTATGCATAATTTGTGTTGGAAAGACTTCATGTTGTGGAACTGCCTGTGTGAAGAGCCTTTTGTAGGCCACTAGAAAAGTAGCCTACTGGGTGGTTGTTCTTATACCCCTTTCTTAGTATATGGTTTGGTCGCCCCCTGGGGTCCACTGTGTATTTGATGCTATTTACTTGATTTCTATGCAAAGTGTTGTGTGCATTGTGCATATCTCCGGGTAGGAGATAGTTGTATGTGTTAGACAGTATTATATAATAAATACATATTTTCATAAATACCTTTTGTGGTTCTTTATCACTTAATCTATACATATAAGATTGCATTCTGGTAAAACTAGCTGCTTTACACTCCTTCTGGACTAAGCCTGAAGGCTGCTCTCCACAGCTACCACTTAGAGAGCTTTCTAACGTTGTCTAAGGCCTCTTAAATCCCCATAAGGGTTACCTGGACTGGAGCAGGGTGCTCACTTGCATTAGTGCCCATCATATACCAAGCCAGCTTCTTACACGCTACCACCATGAAACCAAGTTGCAACCCGAGCTGATCATGTGCTACCTGGAAATGGAACCTGTAGTGTTCAGGCAATGGGAAGAGACAGCTGCATGCGGTTTACTCTGCACAAAATACACCCTCTCCCCTTGGATTACCAATAATTCCTAACAGTGAACCCTGAATCAGATCAACTAGGAGACAAAAGAAAGCCTTGGCCGAAGCACTGCTCCCTGAATGGTGGGGAAACACAAAATGCAGGCGTTACCTGTTGTAAATGCAGGCTCTGCCTGGCATGTAATAGATGACATCTGCCCTACCGACGACAGAGAACACAATATTCATCCATCCCGTAAACTCTGCCTGACACGAGAATAACTGGCACCCCAGTACCAGCCTTTCAGAATCCCTGTTCCAGCGGAATACCCCCTCTTCCTTTGGTTCAGCCAGCTCTGTCTGCAGACGTTTTCAAAGGCAATGCTTATTCACCGTGCATGACGCTGACGGACGTGCTGACGCACTGTAAACACCGGACGTTATAGTCATCGAAAACAAAAACTTCCTATCTGTCTGGAAATGAACATACCACAAACGACATTAGTAGCTAGCAAACTAGGGGGTATAATTATCTGCAGACCTAACTTCTAGCAGAAAATGTTTATATTCAACACCAAAGTAAACGCTATTACCGCAAATCACTGCTCATGTTACATTTGCACATTTAACAGTGTTATTATTTGTCTCTTTGAAGATTTTTTCAAGTCCTGCCCGGAGTCTTTCAATATGGGCTATGTTTGCAGCTAAATAAATAAACTCATGTTTATTGAATACACGTGCATTAAAAGCTCCAGATAAGCCTGGTCATGATAAAGCTATCTATCATTGGCTTGCACAAACAACCCCAATTCTTTTGAGTGCTAATGATCCTTTGCACTTGCGGACTTCCTACAATCTCCCGCCAGTGGGGGGCTGGTGCTGCGGCGTGCACTAACAGCCATTTCGTATGGATGTTTGAAACCTCGCATTACTCAGTTGTGGGGTGCCTGCTCTTCAAATACAAAAAACCTGGCACACCCATACCCATGCCAACAACGGGAGACAGTGGCTGTTACACTTACGGGTAGGGTAGCGCCTTGAGGAGTGGCAGTTAAGAGAGTTGTGTTCAGCATTTCCTTTGTTACTTACCAACTAGAGTGGCCTGCTTTGGAACTTGAGGACCCAGGTTCGCTTCCCGGCCTCTTTGCTTGACTCAACGTCGTGGGATTCTGGGCAAATCATTTAATCATTCATTCTCCCTCTGCCTAAAAATTTTGAAATGTCCTGTGCAAATTGTACAAATGTAATCCACACTTGAACTTGATGTACCCCATTTTGTAGATCGTCTCCCATTCCCGCAGCACTCTGTTGCTTACCAGCTCGGTTCACGCTCTATAAATACACAAGCATGTGGGACTTTAGAGCATTTTGAAAGGACGAGAAGGAGGCATTCATTTGGTCCATGGGGAGTGAGGTCCGGAGTAATAGTCCTTGAAGGCGAGAGGGCCAGATTCTGGACAGTGCACATGGTTGTTTGGTAGGGTAAGGTTTACGTAAGGAGGTTAATGTTTGCAGTGCAAATGTCACCATGCGGATGTTACTGGGTAAGGCTTTTGTGCAGTATGTTGCAGCAATACCACAGACGCCTCCTACTGCTAGGGTCAGAAATCTGTATTGTGCCCCTTGTTTGGCGGAGAGACGGCCAGTCTCATGACAGTGGCCGCTTGCGTGAGTGTGAGGGCCTGGGGCTTAAGTTAAAAGACTATGTATGTTTTTAGGACTTTGTTTAAGAACCAAATAAGTGTGAGGTCGACCAGACAAGAGCCTGCAACAATCACAATGTTATTCACACTTAAGCTTCTGAATAAGGCTTTAGCTGTTTGGAAGAAATGTGTGGAGCATGTTTTGTATGTTTAAGGACAACCAACTGGGGAGGCCGGAGTTTTGTCATCTCAAGGGCCAAGGAATGGAATGCTCTTCCTCTTCCCATTAGAACAATCTCAGATCTTCTTCAGTTTAGGAAAACTCTTAAAACGTGGCAGTTCCCTTAACCTCTCTTATCTCGATCTCTCCATTAGGCTTTAGCACCTTGAAATCTCGGAGTAATTGTTTGCAGTGAATAAAACCTTTTAACATACCACAGCCAGACCAAATTCCTAGCGGCATTAGGCATTAGCAATGACAGAGATAAATCAATGGCTCAAACTGCATGCTGGAATTCTTGAGCACCCCAATGTTTGGATCTGATGGTGCCTGAGTTAGAGTGGAAGTTGATGGAAATTGACAGAGACAGGGGCAGCAATGCAAAACAAGAGAGAGAGAGAGAGAGTGTGTGTTAATAAGTTCAACATCAACACGCTCGCATCTAAGGACAGGGCGGAGAGAAGGACAGGGTGCCTGCAGAAAATGCTCAACGCCAACTGTTCCATAAATGCTGTTTTTTGCAGATGATGCAAAGTACCCGAAAAAGAATCCTGGCTGAAAGCAGGAGAGCTTGAAGTTCACTCAGAACATCAGCGAACTTAATGGACACAATAACATTCTCAATTAATCTGGTCCTTGGAGTTGCAGGCTTGCGCATCCTCCATGGAAGACTTCAGCAGGGATTTATATCGATTTATAAAAACAGGTGCATTTTTTTTCTTGTAGGCCTTGTCTTTATGATTTGCATCAATTTTTTTATAAAGCCCCCAAAAATGCGGTTGGCATGATGACCCCACAAATCTGTAAAAAAAAAATGCCCATACATCTTTGCTCAGTGAAAAGCCTGAGTTCTTTTCCCCTTCAAATATCTAATGATATTGTTGCACTCTCATCTTTTTTGTCACTTTGAGCAGATCAGTGGTTGCCTGGAGGTAGGCCACTGAGCTAAATAGAAGCCTGGTGGCCACCTGGGACATGCCATGTATGTGTGTTTGTATGTGGGATTTGTTTAGCGCAAACCAGCACTGTACAGGGTCAAAGGTATTGTCGACAAGTAATAGGGGATGGGGGAGCTGGTTTTTAAGAGCTAAAGTGGACTGTTACTGCATCAGGATGTAGTGTTCTTTAGAAAGGTGTGTCCTAAGCTCTATCCTACATAGAAACGCCCTAGGTGGAGCTGTGTACCAGGTCACCGTTTTCTTGCTGCATATCGTGTGGCAGACTAGCATCTTTCCACCCTTTCTGCTCTTTCAACATGATGTTGTGAGTCTGGGAGGGCATATACTGATGGAGAAAATGTATTGAGTACACAAGAGCACGCATGCACGTATGAACCAGCAAGCTACCTGAGTGATGAAAGGGGTGTGGCGAAAGACGCGAGCTTTGAAGAGCTCAGCTCCACACACTTGCAGGAAACGCTGCAGTTCAACTCTTCTGGACGTTTTTAAGTACAGATAAAGCAAAAAGTCATCTACGGTGTTCGAACGTCACTTACCGATTTGGAGCCCTCCCTTCTAACCTGCTCCCTGACATCCGTTTGGGTCTTTTATTAGCCCTTACAGGAGGATTCTACCTGGCATCTCACCCAACAATTGGTTTCCTTTTTTAGGTCTGACTTGCTAGAGCCGAAGTCTGCAAGACCTACAGTTATCAATTCTTAAACTATACATACATTGGGTTTTAACTCCATCCAGAGGAGAATTACTTCACACCTCATGCTCCACAGCTGTTTGGTGTATCATTCAGTTTCCTATAGCATTGCAATGCATAGGAAACTATTATACATTTCAAATGTACCTTGTATCATCGCACATTAAATATTTTATCTCATACATGCTTTGTATACAGAAAGCAATGGTTTTTCTTCCCATAATTGTGTACATTGATCTATACAGACTTCTCAAAACGTACGAGTTCAATATTTTAACCATGGAAATGAATTCAGTTTTCTCCCAAAAGTTCACTTAAGCTCTGCCGAAGAGAGTCTTGTAGCTGCAATTCCTTTTCTGATCAGACATGTCGCACTTTCTCATGTTGTGATCATCGCGTGAACTTACGACAAAAGTATATTTTGCCATTATCGAGAGGAATTTTTTTATTCACTGTCCTTTATACAGATCCTGCAGAACGAATTGCTGTGTTTTAATGTTGCATACTTTTTACCAGAAGCTGTTAAATTAGGACCGCCTTTGTCCATATAGGGTTGTCAATATTTATTCAGTCATAAAAACTCACAATTATATGACCTTTGTTTGAGAACATTTTCTATTGTCCTATGATCCAAATTTTAAAACACATAAATTTGTGGTATTTGTATGTATTTATAGGACTTTGTATCTTTTATAGTTACTTGCTAAAATATATTTAAATTAATTTAAAGTTTTTGTTCTCTGACATAGTTTGTATATAGAAAGCAATGCCATTATTTTAGAAGTCAAACGTTTAGATTTCCCAAAGAGTATGACTCCAACATTTTAACCATGCAAATGAATTACTTTTTCTCCCAAAATGCCACTGTCGCTCTGCCGAGGAGGGTACAATTAAACACCTTAACAGTTCTCCTGCTATGAGTAGGCAGCAGTACAACCGTGAGAGGGAGCCTCCGCCGCAGGTGATGGGTTTGACAGAACTTAGAATGGATAATGAAATATGACAGCTTCCGAAAGAGGACTCATTGATGTTTAGTTTCTCCACACACAAGATGTACGAGCACAACATCTTTAATGGGCTGTCTGCCAACCCTACCTGATGTAAAGTGCAGCACCCAAAGACAGTTAAACTAACTCCAAGATACTAGAAGTGTGCATTTTTATAAACTACTAGCTTACCCGTCGCGTGTTGCTGCGATCTCAGAAGAAAGGAAATTTAAGGAAACTTGTTATGATAACATTTAATTTACATTGTGTAATTTTTATTGAAACTTATTCATTTTAATATGGAAAACATTTTAAAGTGTTGTTTTAATTCTGTTTATTTATTCGAGTGCTTGTGGATACACAGTATTTTTTGTTTTTCCGTCTGGTGCGTACACAAATAAATCAGAAGGTTTTCCGACGTGTGAGCTGGCCACATACAGTTGTCCATGTGAGAAGCATGGAGTCTCCAAATCTAGTCCACACACTTGCAGCGATTGTCCTTGTGCTTTGTTGATGGTCATTGCAAAAGCGAGTCGCACCGGAAACTGTAAACGTTCAGTATTGGAAAGATTATGAGGGCCCTGAGGGGCCGGGGGCCGATATTTAACAAATTTTTTTTTTTGCCAGAAACCTTCGCGGGAGTGTGCTCAACAACTTTTACCAATTTATTTATTTATTTATTTTTTGGGGGCCAGCAACCTTTGCAGGAGTGTACTCAACAACTTCCCAAAGTTTCATACCGATCGGATGAATGGTGTAGTAATGCATAAAGGACAGACATACTTTCGTTTTTATATATATATAGATGCAGCTGGCGTTCATCCAATAAGAAGTGAGATCACATTTAAGTGGCCCCCAAGCACCTGCGCTGATAGTTTCTGCTGTTCTGATTCGCTGTTTTTCATCAACAAAATCAATCTGTTTCTGTTCTGATCAAATACCTTTTGCTAACCCAGTTGTTAAAGCAAAAAGACCAGGAACCTGCAATGCGATTGTTAACCAACCGGACACGCAGGTGTAAAACAGTAGAGAGGGAAGAAGTAAATATATCCCATATAATGAAATGCAATCCCCTTCTTGAGATGCCGAAGACTTGCCATGAGTGTTGTGCGGAGTGTGGTGCGTATCGCTTTATGGTGCTTGTTGATTTAGTTTACTAATTCATCTATTTGTTCATTTCAAGTGTGTGTTTTACAGGTATGTGTTTGATGTGCCTGCAGATCCAGTAAATGTAAGCTATAGTACAATCAATCACTTTCTAATAATGAGGCTCACTGCAACAACAAACACCGTAAATGTATAAAAATCCGCCTTTCATCAGAAGAGTGAATTATCTGATAAATTCCCCAAAAGCTCTTCTAAATATGTGCTCCTAGTGAAACAGATCTACAGATTACAAGCCCCACATCCCCTCGATTTATCTAACTGAATCAATTCTATACAAGTACTCCAATCCATGATCGTGGAGGTGACAGTGCTATAAAAATACACAATGTCTTGTAAAAATATCTTTATATCAGCCAATGAAACGCAACACCTTGACAACTAGCAAACACTTGCAGGAAGTCTCCCGGACAGGGATACCTTTATATACAGCACAGCAGCGCACACAGGTTTCAATAAAACTTGAAAGGCAAAAAACAATACCATCTACATTAGCAAATTTACAGTTCGCAGTTTCAACATATTACATTTTATGATGTAGGGAGCAGACCCCAGCACTGTTCCCCCTTGTTAGCCCACTTCCTGTCTTTGCCAGATTTTGTCAGTCTCCATGATGAATGACCGTCCATCAATTGTTTACAGCGTTGCATACATTTTTCTTGCTCATATACCCACAAAATACCACAGTTGCACACATCTCGTTACTTTTTGTCTGTGCTTTTGCCTCAGTTTTACATTATGTCACTTTCCTGACTGCCCCGCAATGAAGGCTGCTCGTGTTTGGGAGGCACTTCCTTAATCCTGCCTGCTCTGCCTATTTCGGTGAGTCAACCCTGTATAGAAACTTTTTTTCAAGTCTATATTGAGGTTAATGATCTGCATAAAACAATGGAATGCTATTCCTGTGGCTTTTTGACCATGAAACCACTTTCCTCACATATGGCTGCCAACATTCACTGGGACGTTAGTTAGGGGTCGCAGCTGGGACCCCTGGTATTTCTTTTGTGACCCCTGGCACTGTCCTTGCCACCCCTAGATAGAGGGACCAAGGGTCTAATGTAGGGAAACTTGCCTGGCGCCTTCGACACAAGTCTTCCAAACCTGGTGCACTCTAAACTACTTGTATGTTCCATTTTGTTAGGAAATGTTTAATATGTTGGGCCATATTCTTAAAAGCAGCAGCACAGACAGAAACTATCTCATTATACATTCAGGCCCAGTCTAAATTAACACCATGAAACACAAACTCCTGGGACACCATGTTTTTAGAGCTGAGCTATGAAATCCTGGCAATGACAAGGTCTTTACCCAGTTTACATGTTGTAAACCAGTTGTTTTCAACGTTGTACACTAGTTGTTTTCTTGTTTACTTTGAGAAGGAAATAATCTAATCCACAACAAAATTATCAGCCAAACACACCAAAGGAAATGCTTTTTCTTTAGGGCATATATTATAGCGTAAAGACGCCCCAACAAACACATTTTTTTTATGACTGGCCAGGTTGTAGCTTTGTTACTCACACATCAGCTAACATATCATACTGTTCAAAATTAAGTGTCCTATAGGCGCAAATGTTGAATCATAGAAGACCATTCAGATGGTAACAATATGTATAGCATGTGAATTTGTTTTTGATATATTCATTTTGCCAAAGAGTATCTTCCAGTAGCTGCAACATTGGTGGAGAGGTAAATAATTATAGAGCTTCGGCATTTGCGGACTGCATTTGGGCCTGCAAAGGTTGCAGCTGAGGGTTTCATGGCTCCTTATTATTGCCGTGCCCATGGCATTTCATAACTGCACCACTGGCATATCACAGCCGTCCTCCAGTCAAAAAAGCTTGTTTTTTCCTTTCTTTGTTAATATTTTGCTACTTTAAAAACCTTACATTTCAGTTGACAAAGCACTTCCTATGGTGTGATTGGTGCTGAATTATCGTGGCACCTCTTCCTGTGATGTCACAATGTTCAAAAGTCATATGATGTCACATCCTGTGATGGCATCTTAATCAAATGGTATGTGATGTCACTTCTGCTACCCTAGGCCTTTTGATGAATCGGTGCCAGGGGTCATTCTGCCATGCTGACTGAGGTTGTGCCTCCTCGCCATTAGTGTCTGGCATTCCATGCTGTAAGTGTGTCATTCTTTGGAATCCATCATTAACTGGGCACCTAAGTTCAGGTGTTTCAAAGAACAGAACTATGCCAGCGGTCAAGGAAGTCTGGATCCGTGCCAGGTACCCTTGATAGCCACTTGCTAGATAGAAGTGCTCCATTGAGGTCCATTGGACCTAAATGTATCTTCTGTGGGTAGTCCAAAACTTTGATGTGGATTTAACCCACCCAGACCTTCTTTGGACACCCTTGACATACCTGCCACTGTGCCCTGGCAACCTAAGCTGAGTAGATCCACACTGCAATGCATAATGTGTGAATGTCTGAGACACTCAGGTTATCGTGCTGAATGCACAACTCGTGCCTCACAACCGAGGCTTTCGCCCGGGCAGTGGTTAGCAAGTATACAATGATCTTGCGCCAGCCTCTGTGCAGCTGTGATGAACTGGCAGACACCGACCTAGCATTTTCATTCAGGTACCCTGTACCTTATCTCATGCCCGTTATACGTAATGGTGTCTGCCAGCAGAAACCTATTTCCCCACGTCCACCACACCAGATATGAAACAAAATGTACCGCACAACCAGCCCAAGTGCACATCATAAGCCTGTAAAAGGAACACAGCCCTTAAGGAAGACATAATCGTCTTCTCGTGGTTTATATTAACAATTCATTGTGTTTCCATCATTCCACAGGTCACCAAATTTATTGGGATTCGTCCACAATTTATAGCACCAATGTACAACTCGTGGGGGGTTTTCTCCAGTTATGAGCAATGTGTAGGCTGGACATGGCAACAGCATAAAAATAATTTCCCTGCATTTCTGTGGAATATTATTATTATCAGCACAACACAGTGTTTGATCAGTTGTAAATCAAACGGCAGTATATTGGATAATATATCAGTGCTGTACTCTGCAGACAGGTTTCCATGTGTCCCCGAACACATATATGTATTCTTTCATTGCAGAGCTTGAGCTGAGAAGGATGAAGGGTTAAAATCTCAAATCCCTGAAAAAAGACCACATTCGAAATGCAAATATTGGGTTTGCAGATTCTCTAGGCCGGCAAAGACAAATATCACAAGATGGATGACTCGAACATCTACGCCAGTCTTTTCATCTTTTGGCCTTTCCGGCTACACAAAGCCTTGGAAAATAATCATCCGAATTTATCGTGACTCGAATTATTAATGCTAAGCGTTCTCCTGTCAAACATCAAAGGGCTCATACGTTAAGAATCTGTATTATTCTTGAGAATTCACGGGACTTGCCGAGCTTTTCCTAGCTTTTATTTTTTTTAACTAGGTGCCGCACATTGACTGGAACGTGCTTAGGTATTGGGTAATTAATTCCTGTCCAACTCTAAAAAGTTATGCGAATATAATACAACTTTTCTCCTAGGCGTTCAAGCTATTGAAAACTCACCTTGAACAATTGGTAATTTTAATGTTAGATTTTCTAATCACTAATCATTTGGTGTGTTCTACGTTGTGTATGAAAGTGTACAACATTTGAAAAGTTGACTTTTGTAAACTTCTTTGCGAAACTTTGCCAATTTTTTTCACTTCACATTGGGCAAGTTAAAATATACGTTCAGATGAAAAGTCCCCCAAAATAGATTTTGCAGGCAAAGTCTTCCACAAAACTTTTTTGCAGGAAATTTTAGAAACGTTTTATGAAAAGAAAGTAGCTGTGAAGTTGGAAATGTTTCAAGTCAGCATTATGTGGGAATATTGATAACAAAAAAAGATTTGCTTAAATGTATTGTTTACATAAATATCGCTCCAAATGGGGCAGTTAATCTGCTATAATTCCACTGGGGCAATATTTTTTTAAACAATATTTAGAGCACAATATTTTGGACAGAAGATGTATAATCCATGGTTCTGTGGTACTATGGGGCACATGCATCAACCTATTTAGGAAGTGCAAACGGCGCGAATCGGTAAATTCGGCCGTTTGCACTTCCTAAATACGTTTTTGGGATGCATGAAACAATTTTTCAAAATTCGCTTTTTTTTGCATTTCCTAAAAATGCGAATGCATTTAAGGAATCGCATTTGTGCGATTCCTTAAATGCAATGCATCAATTTTTTTTAAAATGCAAATTTTGAAATAGGAAGTGCAAATTAACACGAGGTTGACCCTCGTGTTAATTTGCGAAATTCTTTAAAAAAACACAAAAATGCATTTTGGAAAGTGTCATGTTACAGACACACATGTCCTTAGGACATGTGTGTGTGAAACATGCACTTTAAAATACATTTCAGGGGTGCAGGGGGGGTCCTTTGGACCCCCCTCTGCACCCTTGCAATGCATCAACAAATTACGAATTCCAAAACAAAGAAATGCAAAACGGCATTGATTCCTATGGGCCTCTAGGCCCATAGGAATCAATGTAATGCCATTCCTTAATTGCAATTCGCAATTAAGGAATCGCAAATTCCGAAAATTAAGAAATCCTAAAATTTTTAGGAATTTCTTGATGCATAGGATTTTGCAATTCCTAAATTGTGATTCCTTAATTTTCGCAATTTAGGAAATGCAAATTCCTACCTGCATGTGCCCCTATACCTTTAGGAAAAGGTCACCACCAGAATAAGAACTTCACACACTCTCTTGTATGACGGAAGATAGAACATTTACGTCGGTGTACATAATTAACTAATTATGATGCTATTAATGTGTATGATGCGGGAGTCCATTATTTATAATTGAGCACTTTTTTGCATTTTGGGCCTAGGTGGCACGTTTTGGAGGAAACCAAACATGTTTAAGACTTTCAAGGCTCAAAGGTTAGGAAGTATTTTTACAGCCATACATCTACTCACAATTGAAGTCTCAGTCCACCTGTCCACAGTTTCTGTGAGTTTCCTTCAAATACAAAGTGTCTGTGAGGACATGAACACTGTGCCAGCCAGTGCTATGGCCTGGTGCCGAGTCCCACTCCTAACATGGACACCACAGAGCTTGTTCCTTGGAGCTGCATCAACTCCCACACTCAAAGCATCACTAATCCCAGGCTGGGCGGAGCAATAGAAGGAAGACTTTATCGCACCTATTGTTAATCAATGAACTCCGTTTATTTTGGGAGTGTTAGGCATAGCACCATAGCACATTATTAAACAAACATTTGCACAAAATACATTGCATAGAATGAATTAAGCGCTTATACAAAAACATAAAACCAATTATACCTTGTCAAAAAAAAAGACATTACCTACTAATTTTCAACCTTCTTTGTTAGAGTAGTCACATTATCAGTTTTAATCTCTGCTATTGTCAAGTACAAATTCACATGGGACCCCAAGAATGGCGTTTCACAAACTTCAGCTTCAGAATATAACAGGTATAATGGAATAGCAGCTTTTGGAACATTCCAGAAACCATGCTTCTCTGTGAAAAGCCAAAAACAAGTGCACGTAACAGTTACAACTTTGGAATGGGGGCGGTGGGGGCAAGTACGGGAACGTGTAATAATATTGTAAGGATGAGATGCCATGTGTAAGCCTAATTATATTTTATGGTACTATGGAAATAATAAAAGGAGCTGAGCAAAAAAAGGGGGAGATAGAGGAAAGGGCAGGGTGGCTCTGAGAAACATGCGGCAGCAGGACTGGTGGCCAAGCGCTTCCTCTCGCGAGTCCTTTTTTCACAGCTTGGTGTTTCTGTACTAAACAGTAAATATGTTTACAAAATAACTCTGAATCATGTGTCACCATGAGACCATAGTGACATCCCTGAATGTCGGGCACTCCATTAGGTTCTCATGGAAGTGAGACTCCAAAAGTGGTTCTGAGTTCAAACAGAGAATTTTAATCATTCATCTTGAATTCATCAATCAATTTATCTTGAATTCATCAATCAATTTTTCACACAGTAAATGCATCCAAAGAAAATTATTATTTCAATGCTCCAATGCATTTCGGGCTAAGGCGAGCCCTTCATCGGGGAGCCTCAAACAGATATGCAGGAAAAAACAGCGTACTGGGATGACGGAGACAAACGATAAAACAAAACAATGCAGAGGAGGGCTATCGAAACATCAGGAAACGCACCTGAATGTCGCCCGACGCTGGACCCGGTGAGGGCACTGGCTCGATTACAATTTTCGAAAAGCTCCTTTTACTACACCATGCATGCGAGGCGGATCTCTCTCGGCTCTGACAGATGGCTTTCGACCATTTTGGAGCTTGGTGGCTTTTCAGAAAGCTTGGTTTGACCACTGCGATGCAATGTCAGTAGTTTCATCGAATGGCGTCATGTAAACGTACTTCTGTCTTCGGGGAAGAACAAGGCCTCCACAAAGGGTCAGAAGCAGAACACGGAGACTGGGAAGCCTTCTTTCCAACCAACAAACGCACATTGTGAGGGAGGGTGTTTGCCGCCTTATCTTTTGCCACCCAGCATCCACCGCCAGCACTCTGGTCGATGCTCTACTGAGACTGTTGATGTTGGCTGGATTAGCAAGCCTCAAAATACAAAGTAGGTTCCATAAGTTACCCACGAGAGAGTGAGCCTTTTCATTCCAGGATCTCAATTTAACATGGCTGCCTGCAGAGCGCCTCCGCGATCATCATTCGTCATTGACTTTGTACAATGTGCACTTACACGCGAGCAGAGACCGACTATTTTCTTTCTTCAATCATTTTAACATGACTTTAATGATACCGCTTGTGACCAGGCAACTTAGGCTAAAACCAACACATTCAATCTGGTCCTTAGCACAGAAGGCCACGCTAATATGGAACTAGTGCAATCTGTCTGTACCACTGATGACAACCACAAGCTGCCACTAATGATTTTCAACTGTTTAGCTTAGAAACACAAAGTGGGTACTGTGGGGAACCAAAATCTCTTCCCTGAATGTCAACTATAGAAATTGACAATTCAGTCAGCACAGATACACAAAAGAGACCCGTTTTCTATTCTCACTCACGGAGAGCCTGATAGAGTAATTTTGTACATTCTACCTGCATTATGTTCGCTGCATAGTAGAAAGCATACAAAGCACATACTGAACACGCAGTGTAACTGCGCAAGGACTGATATGGCATCACCACACATTTCAAGCAAGAATTTTAATCGGAAACAATGTAAATGGGGCTCCTTTGTCCAATAGACATGGGGTCCCTGTATCGAAATAGCACATTATATCTCCAGAGCGAGCCACTAGATTTTTCTTGGATTCCATTTCTTCTAGTGGAATAACATTTTCCAGATTTCCTCAAGAATGAGTTCTGGTGACCTGCCATATACTGGATCTGGAAATTCTTTTTGAAAGATGGCGCTCTTTTAGTATTCGGAGTGATGCGGCAATAAATGATGGATGGAATGCTGAATGAATCAAACATTCACCCACAGTCAAGAGATCTGGGTTAAATCCATTGTTCTTTTTCTCACTATGCCACCTCAGTTTGGACCCAGCTTGGCAGTTTAGGCTGAGTTGTTTCAATGAGGAGCAGGGTCAAGGCTGATTTGCATATGGCTGGGTCCAAACTGGGGTGGCATAGTGAGCAAAAGGACGATGGATTTAACCCAAATCTTTTGACTCTGGGTGAATGTTTGATTCATTCAGCAATCCCGCCATCTATGGGTATACACAGACATGGGTCCCTTGCTCGCTGTGCCACTGGACTCAAGCTAGCCTTGCTTTGCTATCAAGCGGTGTTACCTACCCCGAAACTGGTCCCCAGATGATTGTTTCCGGTCCAAAGAGGACCCGGCTTGGCAGTTCAGGCTGAACCGTTCTCATGAGGAGCAGGGTCAAGACAGATTTGCATATGGCTAGGCCCAAACTGGGGTGGCGTGTGAGCAAAAGAAAGATGTATTTAACCCAGATCTCTTGACTGGTGGTGAATGTTTGATTCATTCAGCATTTCGTCCATCATTTGTTGCCGCAGCACTGTTCGTATTCTGAAGCGGTTCAAAAAATATTTAGATAAATAAATAAAATACACCTAAAACATTCCCGCCATATTTTGTGTCATCTATCATGGCTGCTCAACCTGTGGAAGCCCAGTTTATTGTCAACCCTACATTTTATATCGTCTTCCTGTTGTTTTTATGATCCTCATCTTCTATGGAGAACCTTTGGTTCGTGCCGCTTGAGAGCTCCAATAAAGTATTAATAATGCTTTCCCAAACGACCTTCTATTAGGCAGGCCAATGCTGGGTAACTTTCTCCCAACATGAATGGTTGATTTGGCGGAGTGAGTCCCTAGAAGACTTTATTTGTTACCTATTTGTTGATTGGTTGGTGCTGCTTGTTGGGCTACACTGTTTTACAAGCCGCATAAGGGAATCCACAAGGTACTACTCAGCTACCTTTCTCATCTATTTTTAACTTTTGCAATACTGCTTTTAAATATATTCGTCCATTTTTTATATGTTTTAGTGCTTAGAGAAATGCTAGTGAAGAACGAATCTCTGCAATGTGCTCATTGACTATTTATAAACCATTGAACATACCAATGATTCCAGAAGCCATTGATTTCCCATGGCCTTGTGGGCCACGTTGGCATTTGTAGAATACAGAGCCTATAAGGGAATTACCAGCCAGAACAGAAGTAAACCACCAGTATTTAATTTGTAAAATAATGAGTGCTGTTCCCAAAGCCCTTCTCAGAAGCCTAGCCGGCGCTAATACACGTCAGCACGTGAATACCAAGTCTGGTCGTCATAAATCCATCTCATGCCACGTTAATCGATTGCCAGACATTCCCTGTCCCCTTTATCTCACTTTTGTTGATTTCGGATTTCTTCCTTGGTGACGATGTTTCCCCCTTTCTCTCCCCCCGTCTTTCACCTTTCTGTGCTTTTCCTTCTCTTGCGCTCGGGAAATGTCTGATGAGGAAAAATAAGTGCTGGTTCCCACAAATGAGTGCTGGTAGTCCCCACCAGCAATCACTGGCTCAGATTAATCCCTGCATACCACCATCTTGAGTGAGAATGGTACCCTTCGCACTGTATGCCGCACAGAGAATACAACACGCTTCTCAATGACTTGAGGGCGAATCAGGTCCAAAACATTGTTGAGATTTTGACCAGCAGGTGAAAGACTTCACCGAAATGCAAGGGGTATCTGAAGTAACATCATGTGCGCTGCTGACTTCGCATGGTTCATATATTTTTATTCTACATACCGCCCTTTGAGCGACCGCCTGTTTGCTTCTGAGGGGCAAAAGATTGAAAACAGAGACTGTGAGTAAATAGGTTTCAGCGTTTGATTACCTTTTGTTCCTGCAGGTGTCTTCGTCACCCTGAGGCCCTGGGTAGTTACTACAATGGCAGAGTTACCAAGCAGCTGCTGTGCCTACACATCCACACTGAAGTCCATGTCTAGGGGCACAGAAAACTTTACAGCAGCAGGACTCTCTTAATTGATATTGGCACCAACAACTAATACCATGGGGGCAATTCACAAAAGCATTTGTGAGAATGGAGAGTATTCTTTTATGGTCTCTTAGAATCCTTTGCCCCATATTATCCACTTCTATATTAGTAAAAGTGCAAAGAGGGCACAGTACAGTTTATTTGTACCTTCTATATATAAATATCTCCCGAATAGTCCCAGATTGCTCCCATTTTATATGTTTTTGTGTCAGTTCAATAAACACATTTAGAGTTACGTAAAAGAGTTCACCGCTTTTCTAGACTAACAATGCTCCAGATATTATTCTTCTCTTCTAAAGACAATCGTACACAAAGCCTGCAGAGTTGCCTACTATTCTGAGAGTATGCGTAGAAAATATGGGATTTGCTTTAAACCATAGAAAACACCAAGCTAGTGGTTAGTCTGCAGACTGAGTGCCTCAGACCGGATCCACCCATGTACTATGCAAACGCCCTGCCCGAAACACGAATAGAAACATAGAATTATATACATTTTTAGATCAAACTCGAGCTTTCACAAAGAAAAGAAGGCAAACAAGCATCTGCTTATAATATGATGGTGTTTGTAAAATGAATCCACCATTAAAACATTTTTAGTTATGCCCCTGTGAAGACGAATCTGCTCTTTCTAAGAAAGAAAAGATAGAATTATGCAGCACTTAGCACAAAAATATACATTAGTAACATTCTCAGGCTAGATTAGTGTGGCATTGAAATGTTGTACAAAATGTGTTGCGTAAAGGGAAATAGTTGCATTTTAATATCTGTTTGAAATCTTTTTAAGAAGTCAATCTCTGTATCAAATCTTTGATTTCATATGTCCCTCATATGGCATGCTTGGGGTAGTGAGGACCCAATGCGCCCCAATGCACATGTCCGGGCATGTCAGGGCAGCGTGCATGTCAAGGCTTCCGATCCAGTCCTATCCCACCCCGACGGTCTCAGCACCAACCAAAGAGCAATGGAGGCCTACTGTCTCCAGGGCATGTGGGTGGAATAGTAATACTAGTCTGGAAGGTGCAAAGTCACTAATGAAAAATAAATAAAATCACAGAATGTAATGTAAGTGGCCAAATTGGCATTAGAACCAACTATGCAGTTGGACTGCAGATGAAATCATGCGTCCAGAAAGTGGGAATGTACAACATTTCTTGCGCTGGATGGGCTTTACTTTTTCAAAATAGATTTACACATAATGTCAATTGCATGACTCACTCATGGATGAATCATATTTAAAAATATAATATGTTAAATATCAACTGCCACGCATATGCATAATACTGCATGACTAATAAATGTATTCTAGGAAGTGTGAAAATGTCGGAGCAAAGATTTATTGAAGTTAGGGCTCCAAGGGCTCAGGCATACTTTCCTTCCAATGAGGAGAGTCCTGGGCTATAGAAGCACGGGATCCCTGGCAGCGGTTACAGAAGAGCAGACGGAGAAGGTCCAGTGGTAGATGCTTCACTGCAATCTGCTTCACTGCTCACCTCTGCTCTCACATGCCTCTTTGGATTTCTTGTGAAATAATGCCGTTCCATAGGTGTCCTATAAGACCACGAGCCCCGACATATGCAATGGAAGCGCCATATAATGCTTGATTGGCATCAAGGAATCTATATCTTTGTAGAGTTAAACGCTGAAGAAGACCCAGTGAAGCTCACAGTGCAGGCACTTGGACGCAACATTTCTATTTTCTTCCCTCTTAAACCTCATGTTGTGGATGGCCGGAAAGATCAGCAATGGACTTTTCAATGTAATGAATATCCAGGAAAAGGAGTCTTCCAAGATTCCCACTGTAATAATCTCCACATCAAATCTTAGAGGACGAAAGGAAAAAATAATGGAACAATTTATCATCAGTGAGGAGCATTTGTGATAATTTCCAGGTTTTGTCTGTGACACCAATTGAAAATGCTTCTGGCTACTACTACAGTAAGTACCCAGAGGTAGGCCATTTACAGGAGATATGGTTACAGATTTTCAGACCCAGCGCCTTTATACATTAGGAGCTCAAACTTAGAACCAAGCTTTGATATCCAAACTGAAAGAATTCTAGTCCATTACCATTTAAATGTGATTGATAGAACCAAAAGCTATTTACCCACCGATTTAGCAGATAATGTAGCCACTGCTCAGGAAAGTAACCACCACTGTATGTTAGTATTTCGTTAAAGTGTTGACATGCACGACCTAGCCCTGCATTACACTCTCCCTCCAAACAATGCTCTCTCCTAGAATATATTTTCAAAAGATTAACAAGATCTCCTCCTCTGAGGACACAAGCCAAAGATATTATATATAAAAGTAGTGCAGCAAGCAGACACCACATATTTAACCATGGTTGTCATCATCTCCATTGTATCACCCTGCCATGGAAATCCGCCTTCTCCTCAGATTCCATGACTGATATTTCTCGATTTGCAGCACTATTTTAGATCTGAAGTCAATAGAGTTGGCCCGGTCTCCAGTATAAATCAAAAATGCTTTTGACCAACCGAGGCTAGTTCGCCTCTTATAGACCCTCGAACAATTTCACCTACACCATACACCCCTTCTATTTCCCAACATGATTTGCTGGCGATTAGAAATTCATCTGCTCAAAGAGTGAAGGCATCAGAAGAAGTTCATGCCCTGAGCTGGAAAGGTGCTGCCTTCACAAAAGTGAAAAGTTTCAATTCAGTTGAATCTGATCAGTGCGGATTCAAGTGATCTTAAAAGAACATTTCAAAAAGTTGGCTTAGAAGTCATTGAAGCAGACGTAATTCAAATTCTGATTCAAGAGACATTCCAGTTTACCACCAAGAATAGCAACATCACGTCTTAGACATCCCCTTTATCAAATATTTGGAGCGTTTTCCGTATGTAACGTGATAAGGCAGGTTTGATCCATACTTAAATACTGCTTTGTTAGATTCATTTATTAATTTTGCTATAAGTAGTGGGGGAATTGAGAAGGGAAATATAATATCTAGTGACTGAACATTTGAAATGTAAATGTCAAATATAAGAAAAGCATGATGCACTGATGATTACGCCGTGTGGAATCACATAGGGATTTAGCTGTATTCCTTTATTTTCCTACTGTAGACCAACTTGCATGCAACATTGAAGGAACACAGAGAGAATAACTGGAGAGTTAGTCTTCCAAGTACTTGCTCTAAAATCATAAGAAAATTATTTTAAGATGTAGAATTTTAAGTGCATTGTATAAGAGCACGTGGGAATATCACAAGTGTTTGCCTTCCAAAGAGCATGTTTTGAATATTTTAAAAGGTAGGCTTCTCAGTGGGTATTCTAAGAACATCAGAAGATTATATAAGAAATGCTTTCTAAGTGCGTATTCTAGGGACATTTTAAGTGGTAATTATAAATGAGCCATTTAGAGCTTTCCAGAGGACATTTTAAGGAGTTCTCTTCTGAGCTCCAATTTTAGGTACATCTGTGAATATTTCATTTATGTATTCATTTTAAAGGTTTTATATAGCGCTGGCTAGACCCGGAGGTATCAGAGCGCTTTACAGGAGCAAGAGCAAGGCGAATATCAATGGAACAAAGGATACATGCAAAATACAATCAAGGACATAAGAATATCCACATTGAATCAGGAGAAAGGCAAAAAATCTTAGGATCAATGGATTACATACAGTTAGAAAATCTTCATAATTTGAACTGCCACCTCTGCCTTGTACCACCTTCTCAACACCTGCATGACCTGTCTCCCTGTTTCAACTCTGATCAACCTAATTAATCCATACTTTAGTCCTCCTGAACTCCTCGACTATTGACCCTTTTTCATCACTTCTACACTAACATTTCCTGTTCTTCGAGAATGTCAATTAATTGTTCTTTGAAGTTCGCGTTGTAGATATAGGTCTCTAACTTATGAGTAATTTGAATTATTATGAGGTCAGAGGGGTGTCTCTCCAGAATTGACAGTCATGGTGCTGCCACCGAATTACGGTGGTTATATAAGGTGTTCCCTAGTCTTTGCAAGGTGTAAAGCGTACATGTTATCAGCCTCTGGAGTGGGCTTCTATCTTGTCATAGCTGGAAAGTGAGGGTAACAAACGAAAAATGCATGAATGACATGGCAATTGTGGTTTACAAATGTAATTCATTTAAATGAGCATGTAGGGTTATCTTGACGTGAAAAGCCCTTCAGGAACACAACATAGCGTGATACGAGATGACGGATCATAACTCTGCTCCATCATGTGCAAGCCACTGTGGATTTCAGAATCAAAGTTTCCGTCACTCAACTCAAAGACACGTCTTTGCTGGGCTCATTAAGTGTTACAGACCTGCCTGACATCCTCTCTCCTCTACTGGAAGATACAACGTATTTGGTGAGGGTTTGTCATGGGTCTCAAGTATATTTCAGGGTAAGTGGCACCAGGTTTACATAACTCTGTGCTGATTGTGTTCCAAATGTGTAAATGAGGGATAGTCAGAGGTTCTGAAGTGTGTGCTGGCAAAAACCATATTGCTCACTGCCATAGGCTGTCCATTAAAAGGGGTATTCCTATGGGAGTACAGCTATGAGTCGAAAGGGAGAGAGGAAAACCACGGGTCCGTTTAGGAATAGCGGGAAAATGGGAGTGAAGCTTGGTTCTACGCAGGTGTGTGATACCTGGCCATGTCCTATCTTTCATGCGCTACCTCTTGAATAAAGAAGTGTCCGAAAGCGTATTTCTCTGCACCATTGCAAGAATGTCAAAAATGCAGAATGTTTCTCAATAAAATGTATTTGGTCAACTGTCACCGTACTGCAGTCAGCATACTGACTTAAAAAAACACTGCACCCAAAATATCGACCTATGTTATAAAGTCAAGGTAAGTACAGAAGGAGAAGTACAAAGTTACTATTTTTAACTCCGCAACTCTTTGCTTTGATGATATAGTGATAGTCAGCATTGTGGATGCAATATTTTGGTACGCCGATATTTTAACCATAATATAGTGATCCCCCGCCCCAAAATTATTCTTTAACCAAGTATTCGGCTCTTGTGTCTGGATAATGCAGCTATCGCACCTGCAGTTGTAACAAGGGGCTAATGCTTGCTCAGGATTTTTGCCTGCTATGTGTGAGATGAGAAAACAGCAGCGGCAGCATAGTGCAGGGTGGCACGGGCTGACAGAGGTCTTTATTCATGTGTTTGATCTGTTTGCATGCAGTTGAGCCCGTGGCTCTTCCATAACCATGCCATGCCATGCCTACTGTTTTAGTTTGTTATGTCATCTTAAATTAATTTCTTCAGTGGACATATACCCGGAGGCGTCTTGGTGCTGGCTCAACTGAAACCTGATAACTTCTAGCCCATGAACAAATGAATGTTTAAACCGAGACGTTTGAAGAGTTTTCCTAAAGAGGAGTAGATTGTTGATGGCTTTTAGATACAGCGGTAGGACATTCCACGTTTCGGAGGCAGTGTTGACAAAGCTTCTTCCTCCTCAGAAGGCTAACCTAAATCTTGAGACAGAGACATGTTTTGCAGACGAGACTCCTCTGAGGGGAGTTCCACTTGAATTTCTTCTTCAGGTAGTCCGGTCTTATACCATGTAAGGACTTAAATGTGATGCAAAGAGCTTTAAAGATGACAAGCAGCCAGTGAAGCTAAGTACTGATGAGACCGACTGGAATTTTGGAATGCCAAAGAGCAGTCGGCCAGGAGCATTCTGGAGACTTTGCAGTTTGTTCATACGTTGTTGCTGCATATTCATGCAAAGCTCAAAGCAGTCAATGTTTTAAATGACAATGGGTGTCGCTACTGTTTTTTGAAGCTCAGATGGTATAAAAGGCAGAACTTTCTTTAAGGTCCTCAGAGTGTAGAAAGACGATGATGTAACTGCACTGACCTGGGTTCTGAAGGTGAGTTTGTCATCCAACAGCACTCCTAGGTTACAAACCTTTCTTGCAGGAGTGGTAAGAGATCCTATTTCAGACGCCCACCAATGAAGGAGACCAGAGTGATGTTGAGTTTCCAAATAGAATGACCTTGGTCTTTGCGGAGTTGAGTTTCAGGAAGCTATTGGCCATCCACTCATTGATGCTCGCATGCAGTAATGGAATCTCATGCCGGCGTCCTGCTCACTCTTGGTCGTAGAGACCACGATCTGAGTGTCGTTGGCATGGGATGTAAGTGAGAATCCAAAACATCTAATTAACTTGGCCAGACCTGCAACATAAATATTAAATAGTGTTGGACTCAAAGAAGACCCCTGAGGAACCCCACAGGGAAAGGAGAAGGAATCCGAGGTAAATTCATTGCGTGCCACTGACTGCTTCCAATTGTGCAGGAAAGAGCTTAATAGGGCAAGAGCAGCTACACCAACCTCTATTTTGAGTCATTTGAATTTGAATAATTTGTTATACCATTTCAGAGTTATTGTGCAACTGAAAACATTGTAAGGTGAACATTTCAAAGAATACTAATGCAACACTAGGTTTGGTTGTGTAGTGACAGTGTCCATTTGTGTCGCACGGTTTTTGAATCAATGATACTATATCTGTGGTGGTGCATAGATGGTATTCACATGTTAACCTAGCACATGCAGTCAGAAATATCACTATTTAAAACGTGTTTGTGTCATCATTTGTGCATTACCAATGCTCAAAGTCTCGGAATGAGTGTTCCTTTTTCTCACTGTGTATTCACTGTCACCGTGAGCATTCCACAGCGACACGTGTGCACCCTGTGTTCACAGTGTCACCTGGGAGATGCTGGTGCTTTTCTTGTGCCTCTCGTTCGCAGACGAGACAAACAACGGTGCGCACAGAGGTCAGGCTGCAGGCAGCGCGCGCCAGCCAGACACATTGTATTTTTACATAAATTCCATTAAGGGTCATTGTTCGTACCCGCGTGCTCTTGACGAGACGGTAAAATGTGGTTGTCCGGATCGTGTTTTGGAAAATATGAACAGAATGTCTTCAGAAACAATGCAGCCGATCAATACGTGTCTTGATTAAAAGAATCAAAATACCGCTCTGTCCTGGTTGTCTGCACGAAGACCCGCAGGGCTTGTCCGCGCTGCTTACATTTCTGGGAGGTAATTAAAGCGTCCGCCGGCCTTAGAGTCTCTGGCGCGAGCTGCAAACGTCAGACGTCGCCGAGAGCGCGGGACTGCGCCAGAGCTCCCAGCCTGGGCAAGAATGAGGCCTGTAGTTGGCTGCGTTTTGATCTGGCAATTGGGATCCACTGAGACCTGGAGTTGGGTGAGGTTACTGTTTTTCCATGCTCTTATCATTAGGTCTGGTTTTAGCCAAGACCCTTAGATTCCAGGGGCGGCTGCCCCGCAATGGCGGAGGAGCGTGGCCCCACCGGCTCAGAGCCAGCACCTGAAAAATAAAATATACTTCGCTTTATTTTTCAGTTGCTGGCTGAGCCAGCACGCAGTAGGGAGGGGCGGGCTGGGGCCATGGGAGTGGTAGGAGTGCCATGTGCACTCTCTTAGTGGGCTTGTGTGTTCGGCCGGCCGTGTCAGGACGGCCAAACACACATGCGCACTAAGGTTTCTCCTGCACCGCTGCATTGAACAGCCAGGCAGGAAAAACAGTACAGCTTCCTTGTCTGGAGCAGAGCGTCTTTTCAGCCCACTCAGGCCGATCCCCGTGCGGCTCTCTTAGTATGAGAACCCGCAGCTGAAAGTCAGTTTTCCTTTATTTTTTAATTATTATTAAACTCCCTCCCCCCAGGCTCCCCCTACCCCTGCGGTTCACCTTCCCCCATGCTCCCTCTCCCATGCTCTCATCTCCCATGCCCTCCGCCCCCGCTCCACCACCTTTAGTTTGTGGCAGCTGCCACTGAATTTTACTACATACATGTATAATGTACTTACACATGCACTCTTCATCCTTTAATCTGTATTGTGTCATCCTCATCTTTCTTCCAACCAATACCGCATGGGGTAATGGGTCCTCCCACTTCGGCCACTTGTTAACCATGAGTGATGACATACTGCATACCTGCAACTAAGACAGAAACTACGCCATGTGAGGAGAGGTGGGGCCTTGAAGGGGCATGGCCTCATGACTCCGAAGCACCTGAGAAGCACTTATGCCCCCACCCTGCCCCCAATCACCCTCCTCCAAAACCAGAGAAAAAGCTTGCAGAGGCTGGTGCCAATGTCCTGGGGTGTTTTCTTGCCCCTTAATGGACGTCGGCAGCTCAAAGCCTCAGACAACAAGCTGGAAAGTCACTATTTACAGTGTTTTTCAGCTATTTTTCCCTGCCACTGTGTGATATCGCTTCCTCACCGAGAGACCGTGTGATGGGAGCCTATATCGTCTGTCACATGGTGGAACCATATGAGTTAGCAGGTATGATGCAGCCCTTTCACAAGGGTCACATCCTCACACTAACTAGTTTGCTTCAGTGCCAGGACCTGCTGAGGTATGTGTGCTTTCTGAGCCCACAAATATTTTCCATATTTAACCATTTATTTTTCCTATTGGAAAGGGTCCAGCAACTCCACCAACAATAAAGTATTACAAAAACTATGACTGAATGCAAAAACACTTGACAAACCAAAATGTTGACGGCAAAGCTATTCCTATTGACTTTGTCAATGTTTGTATTGTAGATGACATGCTGCCATCAGTAAGGTTAGTTAGGCATACCTTGGACTATTCAAATGAATCACCTCTTAAGGCGATGGGGGAGCCTCTCTCTGACTTCTCCATAGAAAGTGGTTCCTTGATAGGAGATATGAGTCAGGTGGAACTATGAAAAATGGTGCCAAGTGGAAATGTTTTGAGTGGACATTACCAGTGTGTGTATTTCCACTGTGCACTTTGGGTTAATACTGTAAAGGATTCCTTCATGGGAAACCAGGCAGATGAGAATCCACTGTGTTCATCTGGTAAGCAAACTTAGAAGAAAGAGCTGGAAGTAGGCCGGGAAAGGAGCACCTTCTGCCCACTGCCAACATTGAGAAACATAGGAACCAAGGCACGGGCAGAGTGCTCAGGAGTGCACATTGAGAAACAACGCCTAAGGTAGAAGGCACGGCGGAACGCTTAGGAGTGCACAATGGGAGACAATGCCTAGTGTAGAAGCCAGCTTTTTCTGGTCTAAGTTTCTTTGACTCAAATACCCGAGAAACCTCTTCTCCCGGACAATGAAGTCTTTTACTGGTCTACTGAAATATAAACCACACAGGGGCAGCTTTGCATAATGTATTTATCGACTGTGATATGTGAAAGCATGTAAGGCTACTTTGGTAAAAGGTATCACCCTGTCTCTTGCAAAATAAATGACATCTCCATAAAGAAGGTAAAAGATGAACATATCTTCTGCACAGTTATACAGTGAAGGCCCAGCCACACTGCTGTGTGTGGTGCACACTGTTTCTCTGAGGCGTAATTACCAATATGCATAATGTTGTGTATTCTCGGAATAGGCTTGTATAGATTTCAAACAGAGATTTGGATTAGTGTGTGGTCTGAGAGAGCCCAGAAATCTAGATCCATCATGGGCTGCTCCACCTCCTGCAAGTGTCTCGCCTGCAGTCCACTGACAAACATCTCATGGGCCTGGTCATATTCCAATGGATACCCAGAATCCTTGCCACCACTCCTTGCTTTCGTGTTTGTGTAGGTTTAGTGTTCAGAGCTGGTATGCCATTATACATCTGACTCAGAGGGACCTCGCATTAGTCATTTAGGAAAGTGAAAAATACAAAAATGGTGTAATAGACTGAATAAGAATTGTGCGTCAAAGGGTAGAAGCAAGTCGGTCATCTGATGGTCTTTTCCCAGAGGTGCTTAAAAGAGCTCTCGGTTTGCCAAGAACAACTGAAAAATCCCCAGTCGGATATTCGGTCCCCCCTCCTGCAGCTCTCAGAGGGCCTGTTTTACTCCAACTATTACACTGGATGGCAAAGGTGCTTAGGCTTTTTTATATCGGCTTCCTTTAGGGCTCCCCTCTCTGCAGCCACATTAGCAGCCGTGTAATAAGGGTGCTTGGGGTCTAATGCAAGTTTAGAAAAGTGGCCCTTTCAGCCTCATTATGAGTAGTAAAATACATCCATAATTGGGATGCAAAGTGGCCTTTACAGCCCTGTTCCCCATGACAATGAACCTCCTACACCATTGACAACTAAGCCCCTGAACAAATGGCACATGCACCTGACTTTCCTCTAACTGCTGAGGAGAATCATGGCCAAAGGAGCAGAGTTTTGCACAGCAGGCCCCTGCCCCACTTATCAAACAGGAAATTCACTTCCTCTGTGTTGCCTCTGAGCCCTGCCGTCTGGCCCACTCAGGAAGACATGCATCAAGAACCTGAGTGAGGCTGGAGATCTACGTCATCCCGAACTAAGGCACAGCAATATGGCTACAATAACTAGGCCTGACCTTCAGCAAGCTGGGCCCATTCCATGTGCATTTGTGGGCCTCTGAGACCAGGCTCTCCATGCTCCCAGAAATCCTAGCCATTGTTGTAGAGAAGCAAGATCATATTGAAGACAAGGAGAGGATGTGGCCTGATAGCTAGGGCAGTCGACCTCAAATCCGGGGAACCGGGTTCGAGTCTCAGCAAGGACGCGCAACATCCTGTGATTCTGGGCAATTCACTTAATCTCCCCGTGCCTAACAAAAATGAACGTGTCCTCATGTAATGCAACTAGTGCTCGTGTAAAGCGCTCTGATACCCGATACCTTTGGGTCAAGTCGTGCTATATAAAACTCCATTAAAAAACAAAAGGGGGTTTTCCCTGATTCCCCCCGCAATTCTCCACTCTAACCTCGTTCTTCTTTCACATCTGGACTGAGTGATATTTCTTCCTGGATGAAGGGGAACCTCTTCCTCTGCTTCTGAGTGCAAAACAGACGCCTGCAAACACTGGCAAGGATATTTGGTGCAGAAAATTCATTTTTAAATAATTTAATATCTTTTATGGAAATGGTGATTTAATCAGACATGAGAGCTGGGATTTGAATCCCACATTCCCCTTTTTACCAAATTGTGCGATTGTGACCAAGATTTATTCATCAAAACTACATAATGTGGCACCAAAATATGGCTACATTTGCAGTTCTACAATAAGGTCCATGCCATGATCTACAAGAACTTAACAAACAAAGGAGCCTAGAATTGCGGTAAAACGCCATCTCTAATTTATTTATTACAACTGAGTTATGACATCTCTAGTCACCTCTAATAAGAAATTCACATAGCTACTCAGCTGTAATAAATTGTAAAAATTACATTTTGATATCATGAGCTAGCAGCCAGGTTGAAATTCATGCCACAGACCATAAATACACCTGCAGTTTAAACTTCAAACACTGAAAAGGAGAACGGGCTTTTCACTCTTCAGGCCTGTTTTTCTGAAATAAATAGTGATCAAGAAAAAGGAGATGTTTATGGCACAGTTTCTACTTTTCTACACTATTGGCCATTTCAGAAAAGATCGAATTTACACGTTCTGAGCTTCACCATTTTTAACCTAATTACATTAAACTGATTTTAGTATCTTTTTGCAACAACTTACTAACTGCTTTTTGGTGTGTTTAATTTCACAGTACAAATTCTACTTCAGTTCATATCTGCAAACACACTCTATCTTTCGCATTAAAGCGCATGACACCAAGGATTTAAGTGGTTTGCAGGAAGGGTGGTGGTGTGACTGTGAGAAGTTGGCCCGATATGCAACGTTCGCTATTCTAGCGACCGCTATGTATCGTTCCAACGACCCTTATGGTGTTTGGTTGTAAGTCAACCTATAGACCAGCTATCCTAGTAGCGTGGATACGAGCAGTCTAAGGCTAAAGACTCGAGAGGGCGCGTTAAGCCAGCTGTTTACCACACATGTACCCCTTGAACACCCAGTGAAAGGACACCACGCAAGTGTTATGAAAATAAACAGTATATTTATTAAGAATCACAACAGCCCTGTACTCTTTATGAGGACAGGGTACTAAGCACAAACCAAATCTCTTTAGCAAATACTTCAAGTGCACAATTAAAACAAGTGTCCGAGGACACGGAAAGATTAAGGTCTCGGGTGGACCCGATAAGGCAAGTCGGAAGCGAGGGACTCAGGACCCTAGAGTAAGGAGGCTATGCAGGCACCGAAATGCCGAGTTACCTAGCCACGAGGGCTGCGGCTGCACAAGTCTTACAGGCGTCGGGGTCTTCGCTGACGAGCCAGGAGCCGGAAGAAAAGGAGTTGCTGGCCGGCGACCAGTGCTGAATAGTTCGTAGAGATCCAAGCCTGGATCGGAGATTGATGAAACCTGAAAGCAGAGGGGACCAAGTTCGTACTACTAGCCAGTAGTCAGAGGGTACCAGGAAGGCACCGGTTGCCCGTCACCTCGACCAGGTGACTGGGCGACGCTAGGCTCTGCAGTCTCACGGACCAGGAGGCGCTGTCGGCGACCACGGTGGAGGTGCGAGCTGTCCCACGAAGGATGATGCTGTCGGCGTCGCTGGGCCCAGGATGGGGCAACAAGCCTTGGCAGATCTCAGGGCCACGTGGTGGGCCTAAGATGGCGTCTTGAGTGGACCAGGAGGGTCCGGGGTGCCTCTCGCAAAGATGGAAGCAAGGGCCAGTCTGGAGCAACCAGACCAGCAGTGATGATTCTCGGATGTCGTCACAGAAGGGCACAAGCCAGCGGCTAGTGACCAGACAACGTGCTGAGCAGCGAGCAGAAGGGCCCCACGCAGATCGTGGAGATGCTGGGAGACTGCACTTCGGTGCTGGAGCGGCTCAGGGTCGGGGCTTCTCGGACCCCAGAGCACTCACCAGAGAGTTACCTCGATGGTCGTGCTGGTTTTAAGAGCGTGCAGGTTCTGATGATGGCCGGTCCCTCGAGGTCTCGTCGCACCCACAGATCACAGCTGAGCTGATGACGTGGGTAGAGGTCAGAGGTGCCAGGGAAGCCGGTTCTCGTCGAGCTGGGCCGTCGGATTCCTTGAGGAAGGACTTACAGCAAACCGCAGAGTTCTTAGTTGGTGCCCGCTGATGCAGAGTGACTACTCCTTAGTCACAAGGGAGAAATCTTGAGAAGAGTCTTGAATGTCCTTTCGTAGAAAGTAGTTCTTGAATCAAAGATGATCTAATTTGGAAGGGTCCCCGCTCCGGTCTTTATTCTAAAGAAAGGGGTGGGTACATGACTAGGTCCTGCCCTAAGGGTGGGACCAGGAAGGGGGGTAGTTACACCCCTCTCGCCTGCCGGGCTTTCCCCAGGCCAGGGCTGTCGCCCCTGGAACTGGTTCTAACCGGCAGATGCGTAGTGAGCACCGGGGTGCCACTCCGCAGTCACCTTCTCGCCAAAGCCCTACCTACCCAGAATACACAAACCCTGTCTGGGACGGTGCGAACATCGCCCTCGACAGGAAACCCTTTGTCCAAGTGCTCCTCGCTGGAAGGACTCCCAGCAGCAGGAGGTCAGACTCGTGTCTGTGGTGGCAGCATCCATTTTGTGGAGCTGAGGCTTCAGTTAACTTTAACCGGGGTTCACAGTTACGTACATGTTGTGTCCCTCTAGAAGGGTGGGATGCTAACCTCATCGCCAGAATTGGTGAGAGGGCAGCACCCCGATTCGTATGACACCTTACTCGACATGCCTTGATAACGCGACACCGGAGTTACCGATATGGTACGCGTTATCATGGAACAGCTATTGGGTCTTGATTCCGCAAGCTGCAACCGGGCTCGGCTCGGGCCTGAACCTAGCTCACACGAGCCCACGCACTCTGCCTTCAGGATCGTTAAGGCCTGCCATAGGAGTGACTGATAGGAACTCGGGTGTCCATTGTATGGTTAGATATAGAGCTACTATACCTAAAGCGAAGGGTGGTTACACGTCTTCGCCCCAGCTGTCGTGCAGCCAGTTGTGTCAAATTTAGGAGGCCAGCCAGGGGTGGCATAATACATGCTTCAGCCCCTGGCGGCCCTGGGTACACCTATGCCCTGCGTTACGGGGTCTGATAGGGTGGCCCAGTACCAATTGGAAATGCACCTAGGGTACATGGAATCCATTTTAAAGAGAGAGCAGTAGGCCTGGGGTCCTGATTGGCAGGGTCCCAGGTCGACTATGTCCAAAACCAGCTAAAACACAGGGCAAAAAGTTGGGGGCAACCATAGTCAGGATGTACCTTCCTACACAACCCCCCCCCCCCCCAAACGAAAGGAGATAAGGCTATCCTTGTCCAGGTAAGCCTCTATTACCTAAGTGGCCATATAAGGAAGGACCAGCTCTGGCTTGGTTTCCCCCTGTGTCATGGTCCACTAGGCAACCCCTCACCCTAAGGGTATCTGAGGGTCTCCACCATAGGGAATCTCTGTCTCTGGTGTGTCTTGGGAAAGAAGAAGGCTGATGCTGGGATGGAGTACTGAAGTGAGGCTCCTCTACCTTTGGGCTCAACTTCCTCCAATCACCATCCATCATGCGTGCCTTCCTTTCTTTAGCTGAGATGCACTGAGCTCTCAGGGTCAGCCTCTGGCTACCTAAAGCTGAAGGCTGAGTCCCTCTGTTTGGCTTACTGGAGGGACAGGTCAGGTCTGGGGTTTTTAGGCCCCATGTTTGGCTGTGCCCAACAGTGTCCAGCTGTGGGAGTTCCCTAACTACTTTTAAGGGGGATCCCTCAGGAGTCTGTTCTATTTTCACTTGGCTAGGTTTACCAGCTTCAGTGATCCTAATCTGTTGATTAAGGGGTTCTTTTGGACAGGGGGCCCTTTTGGGTCCGCCACTGGCCTCCCTGTCCTCTTCAGCCCTGGGCTGACTGAGGCAGGGTAGAGAGGTGCAGGTTACCTGCTCCAGACTGGGTCCCACCTGGGAAGGGTCCACTGCCATCAGGGGCTCTGCCAGGCTAGGCCTGACTACCTCTGGGGCAGTTCCTTCAACAGGGGTAGAGTCAGTTCCCTGAGGAGGCTGGCTCTCACCTAGTGTCTGGGAGGGGGAAGACTCTTCTTCCTCCTCAATGCTCTCTGTTTGAGTGGAGTGATCCACTGTTTCAGGCTTCACAACCTCACTATCGGTTTGAGTAGAGGCTGAGACCATTTCAGCCTTGCCAACCTTTTCAGGAGGGCACTCGGTTTGGGCTGTGACTGTCACAGCCCTCCTATCCTGTTCGGTAAAGTCTGTCTGAGCCTGGGCAGTGGCTACCACCGCTCTTCCAACCTTTTCAGGGAGGAATGGTGCTTGGACTGGGGCTGTAGCTATTACTGCCCCACTAACCTGTCTGGATAGGCCTATCATTCTGGAATGAGTTTCTTGCTCCACCTCAGCCCATGCTGAGAGTTCCAGGTCATTCCCCAGTAAGCAATCTACCGGTAGGTTATCTGTCACTGCCACTCTCATAGGCCCTGTGACATTACCCCAGCTGAGCTTGACTACTGCCATGGGATGCCTTCTCTTCATTCCATGAATGTCCGTCACCTGATAAGTAAAACCAGGGGTCAGTTGAGCAGAGGGGACCAGATGGTCACTCACCATGGTGAGGCTGGCCCCTGTGTCTCTGAATGCCTCAACTTTCTGACCATTCACTAAAACTTCTTGTCTATACTTGCCCAAAATGTGGGGTCCAGTAGTGAAGTTGGCAAACCCCATGCCGGTCTCACAGACAAGAGTGTGGTCAGGGAACCTGGCTAAGCCATAGTCCTCCTGATTGCCCAAAGTAATGCCCACCACATTCTTGGGGGCACTCCCACCACCTGGGGGATTACCACTAGTGGTAACAGGAGGTCTGGGAGTGTTACTTGGGGGTATGTTTTCCTTATTGCTATTTTTAGGGCACTTGGCATCACTTTTGTAATGGCCCACCTGTTTACAGGTATGGCAATACGGTTTCTTCTGTTCTGAAGGAGTGTTCTGGGACCCACCACCCTTGTTGGAGTTTTGGGGCCCTTGGGAAGTCTTCTCTGTGGATTTATCCCCACCCTTCTCTTGAGGCTTGGTTGATTCCTTTTTCTGGTCACCACCCTGGTTTTTAGGCCTAACCCTGGTTCTGACCCATTTGTCTGCCCTCTTACCCAATTCCTGTGGAGAGGTCAGATCAGAGTCTACCAGGTGCTGATGTAATAACTGGTTCTGACAATTATTTAAGATTTGCTCCCTCATAATTAGATTATACAATCCTTTGAAATCAGTAACCTTACTACCCAGTAGCCAGCCTTCAAAAGCCTTAGTGGCACAATCAACAAAGTCAGTCCAATCTTGAGACTGAGTTTTCGGGGTATCCCTGAACAGCACCCTGTACTGCTCAGTGGTTAGGCCAAACCCTTCAACCAGTGTATTCTTCAAGACTTGGTAATTGTTAGCATCCTCTACCCTTGTGGTGAGGAGCTTGTCTCTACCTTTACCTTCAAAGGAGAGCCACAAGATAGCTGCCCACTGACTCTGGGGAACACCTTGCACAGTGCAGGCCCTCTCCAAAGCAGTAATCCATTTGTGGATGTCGTCCCCTTGTTTAAAGGGGGGCACTATCTTACCAAGGTGTTTCGTATCGAAACTCTTTTCCCTATTGCTAGGTACATTGCTGCCACCAGTGGGGACTGCCCCACTTAACTGTTGCTCTCTAGGAAAGGCAAGCCTTTCTTTGGCCAGGGCAAGTTCTTCCCTTTCAATCCTTAGATTGGCTGCCCTTTCCTTAGCTTCGTACACTCTCCTCTGAGGGGACGTCATCCCTCTCTGAGAAGAGTTGCGAGAGCCATTGGTTTGAAGGGATCTGCCCGAGTCTCTTGACAGAGATCGGGCTCGTCCATTCCCAATGTTAAGCTGACCTGATAGTGGCCCCAGGGGTCCCCCAGTACCGCTATCATGTTTGCTTAAGTTGGACCTGCTTAGTCTGACGACTTCTACCTGTCCCTTATCTGCCTCATCCCCAGAGAGATCCTCATCCTCATCCTCCTCCACATCTTCGTTCTCAGTTGCGAGGTGGATGAGGTCAGGATCGTCCCGGGTTCCCTCGAGGGGAGGCATGTCTCCTTCTGGATTAGAAGAGCTACGAAGTTTCTCAGCTCTTCTGGCATCATAAGTCTCCAAGAGACCAATCAGAAAGGACGTTGTGGGGTTAGACCCCTGCTGAATCTTCCTGGAGTGACACAGTCGTCTTAACTCCTTGAAGCTCAGCACAGTATATCCTGAAGGGATGACCTGTGGAGGGTCAACTGGCACAAGGGGAGACCCAGAGTTTCCTCCTTTGTCCGACATACTGTTTCTAGTGTGGTGTAAGTGATGCACCTACCTACACTACGTGTTTACCTACTGTACCCTTGCTAAGAGTTGTAGCCAAGGTGTGCTAAGCCTTGAGGAGCTACAACAGCTGGTTCAGTAGAACTCAGAGTATTCTAAGCTTTTAGTTATATGTACTAACAGTACTTGTGCGATCTTTCAACAAGATATTCGGTTTGTACAAGTACAACCATATAGCAACATTCATAGATACAATTGAAGTCACTTTTGAAAAGGATTAAAGAATGATGAAACATGCTAAAACAAATTACATTAATACATTAGTACAGCCAATCAAGATAAAACCTGAAGAAGAAAGTAATCACTAGGTATAGCGTCAATATAACAAGATATTCTTAGGATACGTGTGGTAAAACAACAGCAAGCTCAAATCCCAACCGCTGCTCACCAATGTGAGAAGTTGGCCCGATATGCAACGTTCGCTATTCTAGCGACCGCTATGTATCGTTCCAACGACCCTTATGGTGTTTGGTTGTAAGTCAACCTATAGACCAGCTATCCTAGTAGCGTGGATACGAGCAGTCTAAGGCTAAAGACTCGAGAGGGCGCGTTAAGCCAGCTGTTTACCACACATGTACCCCTTGAACACCCAGTGAAAGGACACCACGCAAGTGTTATGAAAATAAACAGTATATTTATTAAGAATCACAACAGCCCTGTACTCTTTATGAGGACAGGGTACTAAGCACAAACCAAATCTCTTTAGCAAATACTTCAAGTGCACAATTAAAACAAGTGTCCGAGGACACGGAAAGATTAAGGTCTCGGGTGGACCCGATAAGGCAAGTCGGAAGCGAGGGACTCAGGACCCTAGAGTAAGGAGGCTATGCAGGCACCGAAATGCCGAGTTACCTAGCCACGAGGGCTGCGGCTGCACAAGTCTTACAGGCGTCGGGGTCTTCGCTGACGAGCCAGGAGCCGGAAGAAAAGGAGTTGCTGGCCGGCGACCAGTGCTGAATAGTTCGTAGAGATCCAAGCCTGGATCGGAGATTGATGAAACCTGAAAGCAGAGGGGACCAAGTTCGTACTACTAGCCAGTAGTCAGAGGGTACCAGGAAGGCACCGGTTGGCCGTCACCTCGACCAGGTGAGTGGGCGACGCTAGGCTCTGCAGTCTCACGGACCAGGAGGCGTTGTCGGCGACCACGGTGGAGGTGCGAGCTGTCCCACGAAGGATGATGCTGTCGGCGTCGCTGGGCCCAGGATGGGGCAACAAGCCTTGGCAGATCTCAGGGCCACGTGGTGGGCCTAAGATGGCGTCTTGAGTGGACCAGGAGGGTCCGGGGTGCCTCTCGCAAAGATGGAAGCAAGGGCCAGTCTGGAGCAACCAGACCAGCAGTGATGATTCTCGGATGTCGTCACAGAAGGGCACAAGCCAGCGGCTAGTGACCAGACAACGTGCTGAGCAGCGAGCAGAAGGGCCCCACGCAGATCGTGGAGATGCTGGGAGACTGCACTTCGGTGCTGGAGCGGCTCAGGGTCGGGGCTTCTCGGACCCCAGAGCACTCACCAGAGAGTTACCTCGATGGTCGTGCTGGTTTTAAGAGCGTGCAGGTTCTGATGATGGCCGGTCCCTCGAGGTCTCGTCGCACCCACAGAACACAGCTGAGCTGATGACGTGGGTAGAGGTCAGAGGTGCCAGGGAAGCCGGTTCTCGTCGAGCTGGGCCGTCGGATTCCTTGAGGAAGGACTTACAGCAAACCGCAGAGTTCTTAGTTGGTGCCCGCTGATGCAGGGTGACTACTCCTTAGTCACAAGGGAGAAATCTTGAGAAGAGTCTTGAATGTCCTTTCGTAGAAAGTAGTTCTTGAATCAAAGATGATCTAATTTGGAAGGGTCCCCGCTCCGGTCTTTATTCTAAAGAAAGGGGTGGGTACATGACTAGGTCCTGCCCTAAGGGTGGGACCAGGAAGGGGGGTAGTTACACCCCTCTCCCCTGCCGGGCTTTCCCCAGGCCAGGGCTGTCGCCCCTGGAACTGGTTCTAACCGGCAGATGCGTAGTGAGCACCGGGGTGCCACTCCGCAGTCACCTTCTCGCCAAAGCCCTACCTACCCAGAATACACAAACCCTGTCTGGGACGGTGCGAACATCGCCCTCGACAGGAAACCCTTTGTCCAAGTGCTCCTCGCTGGAAGGACTCCCAGCAGCAGGAGGTCAGACTCGTGTCTGTGGTGGCAGCATCCATTTTGTGGAGCTGAGGCTTCAGTTAACTTTAACCGGGGTTCACAGTTACGTACATGTCGTGTCCCTCTAGAAGGGTGGGATGCTAACCTCATCGCCAGAATTGGTGAGAGGGCAGCACCCCGATTCGTATGACACCTTACTCGACATGCCTTGATAACGCGACACCGGAGTTACCGATATGGTACGCGTTATCATGGAACAGCTATTGGGTCTTGATTCCGCAAGCTGCAACCGGGCTCGGCTCGGGCCTGAACCTAGCTCACACGAGCCCACGCACTCTGCCTTCAGGATCGTTAAGGCCTGCCATAGGAGTGACTGATAGGAACTCGGGTGTCCATTGTATGGTTAGATATAGAGCTACTATACCTAAAGCGAAGGGTGGTTACACGTCTTCGCCCCAGCTGTCGTGCAGCCAGTTGTGTCAAATTTAGGAGGCCAGCCAGGGGTGGCATAATACATGCTTCAGCCCCTGGCGGCCCTGGGTACACCTATGCCCTGCGTTACGGGGTCTGATAGGGTGGCCCAGTACCAATTGGAAATGCACCTAGGGTACATGGAATCCATTTTAAAGAGAGAGCAGTAGGCCTGGGGTCCTGATTGACAGGGTCCCAGGTCGACTATGTCCAAAACCAGCTAAAACACAGGGCAAAAAGTTGGGGGCAACCATAGTCAGGATGTACCTTCCTACAGTGACCATGTAATATAAGGAGTAAAATACCCCCTGCCTTCTGGTGAAAGGATATCGCAAGTCACCTTGCACCTCTATGACCTTACAAAGGAGCTCCAGTACAAGGTCAGGGAACTCATCGGTGGCTCAATATCTTTGTAATGTATGGAAGGGGGTTCTTTATCTCATATTATACAAGTGCTTCTCTAAGTGGCAAAGGAGTTCACCCAACTAATTGCCCTTCAAGGCAAGCCTTATTTGTTCCCAGCAGACACTCTTTAGGGGGCTTGCAATCAAAACGTCATTCCTTTACAGTTCGACTGAAACCCATAATGGTTCAAAAAACGCATAAAAAAGTTACGTGATCCAAGACTGAAACCAAAACACCCGACAGGTCAGTCGTCTAATAAACACCTCGCAGGGACGTATGCCTGCCTGACAAGGAAATTACGTTTTTCAGACTTAATAACTCTTAATCCTAAAACAGCAAACGAGCTGCCAGAACGACAGGCAGACACTGGCAGCATTTACAAGAGCGAAAAACAGTTTGTGAGCTCCCCTGAAACACTCCCAAATTTAATGGACTGCGCAATTCTGGAAGTCAAGCACAGTTCTGGCAGCCAGACCTAATTATTTCTCAAACGTCCCGCGAAAGTAGCGAAGGGGGCGGGGAAGAGGATTTTGCGATACAATGATGGTTTATTTTTGGAAATATTCTTCTTTTCTTTTAAAACGAAATGTATTTTAAAAAGAGGTGAATTGGGGGTATCGGATAAGGAGGTGAGTTGAAGGGCGGGTGTGCCTGTAACGTCTGGAAGGCCAGGGCAGAGTCAGTCGCATGTCACTTGAACGACTGCCCTATAATCTCTCGGGATTTCTCTACCTGTCAATCAGTTTAAAAAAAAAAAAAATCGGCAGTCGTGGGGCAGAGCGGAAAAAAGGCCGGTGCAGACTTTTCGCAGCACAACGTTTCTCACAGCGACGTGCTACCACCCTGGGCAGAGCATTCCAGGGATGTCTCCACCTCAGAGGGACTCTGTGCCCAGCAGGCCTGCCCAGCGCACGCGCCTGCGGCGGGAACAAGAGGCCCTGTGTTGAGTGCCTCGCCCTCGTACCTGCCGCGGGAGCTGCTGGGTGCCTGGGGAAAGGCCGAGCCATCCCCTCCGGAACTTTCAAGAAGGAACCATTGGTGAGGCATGAAACGTGCGTGTGAAGAAACTCCAGAAAATGAAGCGTTTCAGGGACCGGCGCATGAAAGGCCTCTGAATGGAAGGCCTTGTTGGGGTTTCAATTCAGGTTGATGCTGCCACGTGGCCAGACCCAGTCTTTCACCTGCGATCAACAACCTTAAAGAGTTTCCCACTAATCAAGCAAAAATCACAGTTACTGAGTTAGGCACCCCTACCACAAATCTTGTTAATGGTGCCCAGAAAACACTGTGCTTAGTGGCAGAGTTTACAATATGTGCTGACAGTTCCTGTGTACACCATTTCCATTTTTATCAGCTAGTTTGCATATTTGGCACCCGTTGCCTTGCGAGCTCTAACTGAGCTTTTGGAAGAGGTTCTGCCAGACACACTTCACACGAGTCCCCCCTCCTTCCACAGGAATGGTAGGTTCCAAGCCTATACAAATCTGAAGCACCACGCTCTGAGGAGACAATAGGATAAATAATCGATGACTTCCCCCAGCAGGTCCACCTCCTCACCGGTGTGTTCATTTTGACAGCACATTTCCGCCTTTTTTTTGGATAAACCTTGGTGTTGTCACCAGGCTTTGTTCAGCTTTAGCGTGCGGATCATTTCATATTCATCTACATCCAATCTACGGAGTTTGGGAGTCGCAGATCTTGTATCCCATCACGCTAATGGCAGCATGACGTAGAATTCATTACCCTTCATGGATGCAGCTCAGCCCTGAAAGAAAGATATATCAGGTATGGGGCACATCCATCTTTTGAGTCAATGAGCCATAGTTGCATAGCAGCCATTGTTGGTCCTCTGCCACTCCACTGTCTCCAGGTGAATTCTTAACATGCCAGTATTTTAATAATGTTTACATATTTAATCAAAAGTTTCACAATTGACGAGTGTCTACACCTGAAACTTCCTTGAGCTGGGGACCCCAGCTCAAAGGCTTCCCTTCCCATTCTCCCCTCTCTGCGCATTGACTATAAACTGCATTGTGAGCACCAGCACATGTTGCTCACAGCACAGACGTGGTTTAGTGTTGCGTCTTTGCTTTGGGGTTGGTATCTGATATTCCATGTAAGAGCACAAGGCATGACTAGACGACCGGATGATATAATGACACAGGTGCCCTTAGATGCTTCCCAGTGCCAGATAAAGAAACTGATGGTTTATCTTCCAATGGCAAAATTGCATAACCTAATAGAGCAATGAAGTTTGATCTGAAAAGAAAAAAACATTTTAAAAATTGTTATGGTAGGTAATTCCACTAAGTTTGGTTACCAGTCACTTTGAAAAATATAAGTAACTAAATAAATGCAGGGGCCAACAGCCTTTCTTAGGAGCCCGCCCTTGGCACTGCCGAATACAGAAGTTGCCGAATGCTAATGCTATATTGTCATGATTCCACATAACGTCTTTTTCCTTCACCACCCTTCACTTCCCATCTCTTTATCTCACTTGGGAAGGATCTTTATCATCCCTGTTTTGTCCCTTCATCAATGTTTTTCTGTCTTTAATTTCCTTCCCCTTTCTCTAGATTCTGTCTAGCTTTTTCTTGCTCTGAGTCAAAGCCTACTGATAGAAAATAGGTCCTGGTTCCGAAAATGAGTGTTGGTGCCAACCACCTGCAGAAAATAAGGACTGCCGCCACTAGAAGGAGAGTAGTACTTATTTTTATGTTTTCTGGCCAAGTAGGGAGAGATTACAATAATCCACATAATTTCACTCACTTCCTAACATGTTTGAGACAGGAGCGGCCCATGAAGATAAAAGTGGTGAGTCGGGCTGACCATGAAGGAAAATTAAATAAATAATACATTGTTCCTCATTGTTGTCTGTCGAGTCCCCCTCACCCCGCCCCACTGCTCTTACCTGCACAGTCCGCTCCTGGTTTGGGATACATCACTTGTGTGCCCTATTGTTATGTTGGGTAAAACAATGCATCTGTTGAAGCTTGTTAAACTGGGCATTAGACTTGGAAGTATCAGGCAAGGAGTGAAAAAGGCTCTGTAAAACAGGAGGAAGCCCTCAAGGAATGCGAGAGTCGACTTTAATTTGGTGCAAATAAAGAACATGCCAAATGAATAGTGATATATCCACGATGCCCCTTTTTATTTTTTAACCAGGTCATATTCCAGTGATGGAGTAACTCATCTGTCCATGGTGTGAAGAGAGCTATAGTATAATGAAAGTTTTGAAAATAATGTTGCATCTTTTTTTTCTTCTAACATAAGTTCAAAGCATGAAGCTTTTATCTCCTGGCGGCTGGATTACTTGAATGTCTTAAAAGTGGAGCGACCTGAATGTCCGACAAATTGATCCAAAATGCTGCAGCTCAGGTGGTCACCAGCCGGATTACAAGGGACCTATTGTGATCCTTGCTTTATATTCATTACACTTTCTTCCTATCAAGCAGAGGGTGGTATTTAAATCTCTGAGTTTGGTACAGAAACATCTTTATGTGAACACTACCCTCACATTGCAACTCAGGTGGTACGGGCCCTCCAGCTCTGGATGTACGTCATGACAACGCTGGCTTTTACACCGTGCTGCGTTACGACGCATCCATTACAACGCAAGTCGTTACAACGACTTGCGCTGTAGGCGTTGTATTTTGGAATAGCATGATTTACTATTCCAACTCCAGCCTACGCAACAGTAGGGAAGGTGTTGGAATAGTAAATCTATTATTCCTTTGTCTCTATCGCCATCCAGCGCAAGTCGTTGTAACGACTTGCGTTGTAATGGCAGCGTCGTAATGGCAGCGCGGTGTAAAGCCCGTGTTGTCATGGCTGTCTCCCCCAGCTCTCAGGTCTCAGCATCAGTACCCACTTTAGATCGGTAAGATAAGGATAGTGAGGCTAGGTGGTCTGCCGTTCTCGGAGCCGGTGGCCAATCAAAAACTATGGGAACCTATTCCCACTAACGGTACATATTGAGTCTAACCTATTAAAATACCAGAAAGCATCACACACCTTGCTTTACCCCTTTTAAAGAGCAGTTCTCTATTTTAAATATCATAATTTCTTTGCATTTGCAGTGCCAGGGTGCATTTTGGTAGTAGAGGCTTAACAAATACCATACATCAATAAATGTATAAATTGAACCACTCGGGGAAGAATAGAGAAAGTAAAATTATTGCCATCTATGCACCAATGAAAAAACCCTGTGAGTTCACAGATACATTGCATTAGTGGTTTGATCGGTTATTTACAACATATTACATTATATTGTGTACATCTAAGTCACTGGAAGGAGGAATGCCAAGCGAAATATTCAAACCGTGTTGCTAATGTGTTCAGCCAAAAAACACTATTTTTTTATTGTCATGTCCTGAAAGACTCTATCCGATAATTATTATAAATGTTAGATCCAGTGGAATATTTTTTTAAGTAAAGAGCGTTATTTAACATGGTAATAATTTTAATTTACAGTAAATGTATTAAGTATCTATTTTTTCATGGTATTATTTTGTATTTGGGATGTTTCTCATTAAACTAACAATAACGGATAAAGGAACTGCTTCAGCACTTGCAAAAATATCAACAGCAGGGGCCTGGTAGTCAACCAAAGCCCCCTTACTTGTGTCCTGGTTAAGGGAACTGAACACATGGACCAATGCGGAAGCTGCAGTTATGGATAACCCCTGAGACCATCAGGCCGGATGCACTGCCAAGACACAAGGGTGGACCAAGGTAAGTGCTTCTATGAGGTGAGGCCGTAAGAGATCCACTTTCCTCAGTTCGGTGTCTATGGAATGTGGGACCATCAGCAGCCGGAGGCTATCTTCCTTGGAGTACTGAAACCCCCCTCTCCATTTGTGTGGGGGACCACCGAGTCGTTTTCACATGAGCTTCCGTCCTCAGCAGGAGAACGCACCAACCTGGGCCGAGAATACACTTTTATCAGGACCACAGGAGGCTTCCACATAAAGTGACATCCTATGTGCGTGAAGAAGGCCCATTGGGGTTTGGGATCATTAGAACATCCCGGTGTGATCATTTTACCATCCTGCATCACCCAGTACCACATAAGCATCTGCATGCTTCGTACTAAGCAACAAAGCTTTTGTTTTCCTTTTCTTCTTATCAAACTAATAAAGAATGTATTAAAAATTAAAAGTGGTATTTAACTACGAATATGCCCTGATGAGGTAAGTTTTGGAAGTGAGCCGTGGATGAACCTCCTTATTCGTCCTAGGCCCCCTTAACATTAAAATGGCAAGTCCTGATATTTGAGTATTTCCTGGTATCCTAAGGTCCCTTGAAGAAAGTTCTATCACCTCCAGTTATTCCTGTGTTAGGCAGGCTTCAGAGCAGTAAACACAGCTGAGGGGGTGCTTAAAAGATTTACAATGCCTCGGGCTTCTTGTCTTATCATCCCGACTTTAATACCTTCGCAGCCGTCCGATTATGAGCGCCTCATTAATTATGCCAATCTTCCTCTGAGCCTAAATGGCTTGGATGCTACAAAAAGTGCTGTAACATGAGACATGAGCATGATGCAAACAAGCACTGTGATCTGCCAGAGCCTGGCGATGCCGCTCTGATCTAGCGCTAAAGGGGCACGTGTGGAAAACGCAGACGGCACACCAGGCAGGGGCGGCTCTAGGCTCATGGTGGCCCTGGGCAGGGAGCCTAGGTAGGGGGCCCAGGAAGAGGGGGTCCAGGTGGGGCGGGGCACGGAGGCCAGTGAAGAGGGGGGTCAGGGATTTGGAAGTGGAACAGAGCCAGAGGCCACCAAATCCCTGCCAGGGGCCACCACACAAAGATGTATCCATCCTCAGAGGATTATTATATTAAGGATATATATTGGCGTGGTGGTCCCTGGGGTTTGGTGGCCTGTGCAGGTGCACAGCTTGCACATGCCTAAGGCCGCCCCTGCACCAGGGAGTCTATCCACATACGTATTTTGGAGTATGTAAAGTAGTACTCCTGCAGTGCTCTTTCACATACGCATACATGCATTTGTGGATAAAACGGGAAAAACTGGGAACATTCTGGGAATATTCATATGGAATTACTAATACAGAAAGCACGGTGCTTTCATTGCACTTTTACTAATAGGGTAGTTGGACATTTCACGAACCATTCACAAAGGCATGCAAGAGTGAATAAAACAGTGCTCCTGCAATATTACTTTCTGTACCAACAGAAGCTTTTGTGAATCACTCCGAATGCGTACACGGTTTCAGAATACGCTCCAGGAAGTCACACTCACAAGCAGCCCTGTGCCTCCAGCCCACACACCAATGGAATCAAGCCCTAGATGTGTATGATCACACACGTGAACACATTTTCTTTGTGCTACAAGTGCTGGCTGAGTAGTAAGACAGGAAACATGTAAACTTCACTAACAACCTAAAAAAAAGTTTTCATTGAAAAAATGCAAACTTCCACAAAATTCTTCCACACATTTGTTATGTAATTTCTGCCATTAACCACTAGCTTTATGAGCCATAAAGCATACTGTACTCACAAAAATACATTTAAATCTCGCAAAGTAGGAAGATGTGCACTCGGGTCTCTCTTTCCTGCTACTTTTACAAATGTTGCCACCATTCACAGCCACCCTGGCATGCCTGGCCTACTTCCTACCAGAAGTGGTGGGTATTGGGCAACATCATGTTTGATGGGTTATAAAAAGACAGTTCATAATCATGAGCAGCAGAACCCTCGGATCCCTTTGAGCCAGTGCCACACTGGTAGTAGCTAACAACAAGGGGTGGTGATGGACAGAGTTTCTGAATTAAGCAGAATACTCTCACCCAGTCAAGAGATCAGGGCTAGATCCAACACCGTTTTTTAGCTCGGTGTAAGAATTGGCTTGGTAGTTTGGTTTGCCCTGTTCCCATCATGCACTGGGACAGGAACAGACTAATTTGCATATAGCCAGGTTCTGAGCTGGGATGGTGCAGTGAGATAAATAACGGTGATGGATCAAGCCCTGATCTTTGGACTGGGTAAGAGTGGTCTGCTTAATTCAGACACTCTGTTCATCACCACCCCCTTTTCTGAATCGTTTTTGGCCACTATAGGTGTGGCAGGGTATACTCAGACATGAGTCCCTTTCTCACTGCACCATCAGGATTCAAGCAAGTCGGGCCGAAGACGGCTGAAATGCCAGAAACCGGTCCCCGGTAGCTTGTCTCCTTTCTGGTGAAGAATTGGCTTGGTAGTTTAGTCTGCCCTGTTCCCATGATGCACTGGGCCAGGGACAGACTGATTTGCATATAGCCAGGTTCTGAGCTGGGATGGTGCAGTGAGATAAATAACGGTGATGGATCAAGCCCTGATCTTTGGACTGGGTAAGAGTGGTCTGCTTAATTCAGACACTCTGTTCATCACCACCCCTTTTCTGAATCGACACTGGTAGTAGCAGCACTACTGTGTGCAAAAAAGGTGTTGAGTGCAAGCCTTGACTTTGTCATTTCTTATTTTTACATGTTTTTTGCAAAACTTCCGCGTTGACGAAGCTGCCAGGCCCTCATCAATTTTAGAAAAAGACACTGTTTAAAAGCAAAAATATTTTTGGCCTCAAAAAAGCCCACAGTGCCATAGTAGTTCTTGGTACTGTAGTGAACTAATTTGTGTGTGGACGTGCTGCTTGAGATAGTACGAAATGTGGAAGCTCACAGAGAAGCTAGCTAGTGGCTGAAGTGGGCTGAACCATTACCCCATGCTGTAATGGGCACAATAAATATGTGAATGACGCATTTACAGACCAATGCACAAAGGGGGCTGACTGGCCTTATAAGCATTTTACACAGAAAAACATCATGGCCAACAACAGCCATAAAAGGAATGGAGCGAATTTATTTTACTTGACTTTTTGACACGTGATAGATAGAGCTAAGAATCATGCCAAATCGATTTCAGCTGTTCCATAATACAGAAGCAATAAACGCAGTGCAGCCATAAAAAAGCCTTAACATAACCTCACTGATTGATCATTATTGAAGAAGCAGCAAAAATTGTGCTAAGAAGCATTTGCTTCACTTTAAATGTTATTTACTAAGCGCAAGATCGCTGTACAGAAGTCAGAGGCACATTGTGCATATGGGGCAAGGGGTGCTATGGCAATAGCTTTTCCACGCTGGGTCATGACCTCCTCATTACCCTCATGTCAAGGACACAGCCTACACAACCATCTCATCTCAATGAACGAGCCTCATCTCACTGACAAGGCCTCTTCAGTGCCCTCGCCGAAGACTCATTCTTCCTGAGGTCCCATAGATGAGGCTTCTTGGTGCCCTCACTTGCAGACACTTCCCTCCCGGTGCCCTCATCTCACAATGAAACCTCAACTTGCTGACTTGGCCTCCTCAGCTCTCTCACACACAGACACGACCTCTGCAGTGCCCTCATCTCTGAGCCCTCCCTGGCGGACAGAGCCTCCTCACTGTCCTGATCTCGGAGGCCTGCCTCCTTGTTTCACTGACACGGCTTCCTCAGTTCCCTCCTCTTGATGACTTGTCCTCCACAATGGCCTTCGCAGCACGCTCCCCTCGCTGATATGGCCTCCTCAGGGCCCTCACTTACAGACGCAACTGTTAAGTGCCCCCCTGCTCTGTGCCCTGCCCCACAAGTACAGCCTCCTCAGTGCCTTCACCTCGCTGACCTGGCTTCCTCAGTGCCCACGTTACAGACACTGCCTCCTCAGTGCAGCCCTCAGAGAGACAGCCACCTCAGTGCTCTCATCTCACCAGTGCTTAATTTGAGCAAGTGGGTTCCAGTGCTTGGCAACGGCACTTTATTGTCAACACTCGCACTTCTGATATTCTGCCACATGGTGGTGCTGTTTGTCTAATTTAGGGACGCGCACAACAACAGTTGTTTGTTACTTCAATATACTGTAAAATGACTAACACCAGCCTCCCAAGCCATTCTCATGGCTTTTGGGGCCTGGAATAGTCTAAATTGTCACCTTTGTACGAGTGTGATGACTAGTACTTGTGCTGGTTCTGTCATTGGTGGCGCTGGCAGGGGCACTGGGTGGTGCAAGCTGCAGTGGCCTCCTGACGAGGGCCCCAGCATTTATCTTTCCACAAATTAAGCACTGCATCTCACTGAAAGACTTCTTTAGCTCCCTCATCTTTCAGACACAGCCTCCCCAGTGGCCTCACTCACTGACAAGCATCCTAAGTGTCCTTACTCATGGACACTGCCTCCTCATTTTCTGGCACACCTCTTCAGTGCCTCACTCACAGACTCTGCCATGCCAGTGTCTTCACTCAAAAACAAGGCGTTCTTGGTGCTCTCACTCACAGATGCAGCCTCCTCATTGCCCTCCCTCATGGACCCGGTCACCTGGGTGCATCCAATTGTAAACACTGCCTCCTCAGTACCCTCACACATGGACAAGGCCTTCTCAGAGCCATCACTCAGGCAGATGGTGTCCTCAGAGCACTCACGTGTGGACATGGCTTCTTCAGTGTCTTTACTCGCAGACGTCGCCTCATTGATGCCTTTGCTCTTGGACCATGCGTCCTCAGCACCATCACACAGGTCTTTAAATAGGATGAAAAACTGGGGGGGGGGGCTCTCAAAGGGGGGGTGGCCAATGAGATTAAGGGGGTGGCTTAAAACACACAAAATAAAAATCTTTGCTTAGCATGGTGTGCCGCCGACTTGTATTTTGCTGTTTCTGTCATTGCATCCAGATATATGATACAACAAGTAACATCATACCTACAACAAGTGAGGGCTATTAGCTTTGTCAGTGGTTGTTAGTTGCATATGATAAATAAGCAGCAACTAGGGCTTGTATATAATATTGAAAAAACTTCCACTTAAAGCCTTGGGGACAGACACCACGATGATATTGCTGCTCCTGAGTTTCCAAAAGAGAAGGGAAATTCAGAGAGAAAATGACACTCTTTAAAGGATTTCCCTTCCCCTACAACACTCACTGGCAGGATGGCATGCGTAACTTCTCCACTAGTGAGAAGTGTGAGCACACACACATCAATGTGCTTGCTGTCTCGGCATTCTGGAAAAAAGCAGACCGCCTGTGTCAGGGCTCAAAACAGAGCCCGATAGAGACCCGTTTTGAGGCCCCCTTTAAAAAACTGCCTGTGCTCAGCACCGGTGAGACCCGGCCCACTTAAAGCCCTGCCGTCATCTATGAACACTGACTCCTGGACACCCTTCCTTGCAGACACGGCCTTCTCCGAGCCCTCCTCCTCTGTGTCCTAACTCATCGATAATGCGCCCTCACTGCACTCACTCGTAGGCGCTGCCTTCTCGCTGCCCCGGGCCTCTGTAGTGCCATCACTGGCGGAGTTGGCCTTCTCTGCGCACTCCCTCAGCCTCCTCAGAGCTCCACTGTTCACAGCTCCGGCTGCTCTGTTGACCCTCCTGTCTGCCACGTGCCTGTCTTCACAGAATGAGCCTCACACGCCAATAAGGAATGCGGCCAGTAGCATGGACTGCAGCTTTTCCTTCACAAAGTGACGTATGAGAAATCTGTGGACCCCAGGTGCGAGCACAGCAGCACGCGGGCCCCCGGGCAGCGACGACCGCTGTTGCAGCTGTAAACTCAAATTAACTCAGTCAAACTCCATAACGAAAAGTATGTGAACTATGACCCCACGTACAATGAGGCACGGGTCAGCGAGCGTTAGGGGCAGGGAAGTCTATCAAAAGAACTACATTTTCGGTAACTATTTATATGCCCTTTCACCCACAGGTAACTGCATATAAAATAGCATGCGCATTCCTTAATTGAAAAAAAAAATGCAACTCACATGTATCTGTGGGGGGATACATTTTTCTTGTAGGAAAGCTTGGTTGGTTAATGCAATCACTTCAGATGCCTGTGGGAGTAACTGGACAATCAACGACACGAATCCTGGTCGTTGCACTGGGGAAACAGTGACATCTATTTATAGTGCTAAGAAGTCTTGTCCTGTGGCAGAAAGCACTGTGAATCTGTAAATTATTTGGTAAAAACAATGTATTGCTCACAGTAAAAGAAAGGCTACACTCAGTGTAAATAGGCTGAGACAAAAATTGCAAAAAGAGTGTGTTTACATGTTTACCTTGCTTTCAGTTTTTGGTAATACTGTAAATGTGCGCAGATTGTACCTACTGAAAAGCGTCTCATAGGTTTCCATTAAAAGGACACATCCCAGATCTTATATATAAAAGTCTCAGTCTCAAGTAGCCTTTAGTTTTGTCGATTAACAAAATGCAAACATTCACATTTCTTTCAGGAGCAGGGACCCCGGAGAGAAGGCTCGCTCTTTCATTAGCTGACTCTCAAGTCTCTCAAATTAACAGCAGAAGACACCCTTTACTCCGCTTTAAACCAGCTGCAACTACATCGTTCAGGGATGTTTAAAAAAAAAAAAAAAAAAATAGATACCAGTTTTGATCAGATTTATAAAGCTTGGGAATGTTGTTCGGCTGTTCCATTTTTCCACTTCGACATCTGGTGATAACATTCTCTAGCTAAAGTAACTAATTGAGGAATCCGAGGACCAGGATAGAAGACAATGGATTTACAGAAAGTAGCAATTTCAGGGTAAACTGAACCATATGGGCAGGTTTTCTCATCTTTTTAGGGTGAATGCAACCTATTACTGAGTAAGGAACATTATTATTTTACTAAGTGCAGAATAATCAAGGCACAGTGGCTGTTTCTGACGAGACAGGAAAATAACTTAGGAAGAATGCTAATAAACCCTGCCTTCACCTCTGGTATAAGATGGGTCTGACTTCCCAGCATCCTCCTGGACTATTTCCCTGTCTCTTTGAGACTGGCGTAAAAAATGGGCCAAGAATTGTAATATTCAGAAGAATACAAGTTCTCTGCTGGGCTTGGGCCTAAGATAATTCAAGAAAGCCCTAAGGCTTTCCCTGCTAGTCTTGGGATGTCGGGCGGGAGCATAAGGAGTCCACACTGCTGTTGGATCACTGTGAGGTGGAAAAGGTCACATGGAAAAGAAGTCTCCTACAATATGTAAGTGGTCCGACACAACTGGCCCTACTGGGTGTGGCTTCATAGGGACATATTCTGCAGGACATCAATGGCAGAAGACACATTTTAAATGATCAAAATTGAAAATTGGTTCTTCACTATAAAAATGCATAATGCATATACTGAAATGAACCTTACTATGAGGACTGAATTTACATATACGGCACGTATGCAGCTCAATCATTGGTCTCTGATTTTAAAGAACTGTTTAAAGTTGTTGAAAATAGTGTATTGGAAATGATGGAGAAGAAAGTGACATTTAGTTTGGACATTTAATTTGATGTGGTTAGAGCAAAAGTATTGGCCAGTGGAGCTACAATTGCAGCCAGAAGGAACTTGTTAAAATAATGGTACATGGACTCTGCACAAAAATCCACATTTTTGAAAATACCATTCTTATGAATTAGGCATTTTGCTGTAGAACTAGAAGAAAAGCTTCATAAAATGTTTAAGGAAAAAAAACATTCTTCTTCCTTCAGGCAACAAAAACAATAGTCACCTAGCTTTTCCAAAAAGTCATTTTTGTCAGCCATCAAGGAGACAGCAGATGTCATCAACATATATGAGTTCTATGGTAAAACCAACCCTGATAAACCTTTTCAGAAGCAGAAACCAGAATCCCCAGGAAAACATAACTTCTGACTATGCCGGAGAGATAGAAAGATAACCGGTTGGAGGGAGAATCTGACATTTTGTAAAAGCGTGGCACGGATCGACTGCAGATGTTTGGGTCTTACAAGTGGTGAAGGAGGGTTACTAGATAGAATACAGGACTCTTCCTCCAGAATCCGCGATTAGACTGACACAGGGGCTGTGATGTCAGAGAAAGAGGATATCCTTCTTACAAGCAGTCCAGATCATGTTGCAAAGACATGAAATAGGCCAGGTTCCGAAGGAGCGGTGTGCCAGGGAATTTATTTGATGTTTCCTGGTACCAAACGCGTTGGGGGAATTCAGAGCTATTGATCAACTTGAAAATCCTCAACCAGGGGATTGTGTAAAAAAAGTTCAAGACAGAGATTGGGCAGAAGATAATTCCTCTAATACAACCGGGAGCTAAATGATACCAAACATCTACAGGAAGCTTAGTTTCATGTCCCCGAAGTCAAAAGGCACTGCCCCAGCCCTGCAAGCCTCTCAGTGGCTACCAGAGAATGTGCCAGATTGCACCTGTGCTCTCCGGTCTTGTGCGGAACAGGCTGGTGAAAAATAACAGCATGCTGGGTGCACCCAAACGCGGCCAGAGAAGCAGAATCCAAGGAGGCGCCCATGTTCAATCCCCACAAATTCCTGAGCACCGATCGCCCACACAGCAGAAACCACTTGAAATGAGTGCTGCTACTCATACTGTTTACAGACTCAGCACCCAGTGCAGACAACACATTCCTAGACAGCATGCAGCTGATGGTGTTGCGTATTTCTTCCGGTTTGAACAAGACTCGAAGAACACAAACATTCAGTGGATGTAAATTTTGAAAGGCAGTCATTAAAAAGTTGATTTCAGAAAACCGCCCACCCTGGAGGAAGCAGCGGGCGAACCCTTCGGCACATTAACGCACCGCGGAGTCACTGAAGCGGCTCTGAGGGGTTCACGTGGCGTGGGCACGGCGACGCTAGGGCAGCGCGGAGCATCATGGGTACGAGAGCGGGGCCGCCGGGCAGCCTTCCGTAGCCTGGAGAGAAACAAGAAATCATTGTCGACGTCTTGTGATGACGTGTTTCAGGCAGGCTCGCGGGCATGAATAGGAGATCTGAGCAGCCATGACAGAAACAGGGAAGGAAGCTGTAAGGGGGTTGGCGTGCTGCAGCTCCAATGGAACTGTTCGTGACCCTGTTTTAAGGTCTTGATTTTTCTGAAATCACCATAAACATTGCCAGCACAAGGCACAAGTGCATACCTTACAAAAAAAGATCAAAACTGTCCCCATTTGCAAAGTTGGGCCACTGTTTTGCTCTCTGATTTGCAAACGGAGGCCACTTTTATTTTTGTGTCCAGGCCTATTTTCTGTCTCTATTCAATACTGGAACCATCAGGACACTGCCAAGGGAGCAGCAGGGACAAGACTAGGTATGAAGCCCTGGTCCCTCTTTGGGGAAGTCATACGCCTGGTGGGTTTTGGCCCGATTGACTGGGCATAAATGTAGTGGCAACAGGTGCATTAGTCACCACATTACGCCTGTCAAAACCTGAGGGGCATATAAGCCATTTTCTATGCAGGTGAACTTTGTAAAGTCTTCCCACAGGTGCCTCCTGTATGCATGTCTAAGGTCCCTGGACCAGGGATACCGGAGACGGTAATATGAACATTTTGCAGCTTGCACAAGCAGTATGCAAAACGGCCACTGAATGCAAAATGTGTGTGCGTGTAATGTGTGTGTGTTGCATCTGTGTGTTTAAGAGTACCGTTTAATATTAATATTATTTTATTTGAAATGTATATTTAGTGACTTCATAGCACTTAGGTTGCACAGAAATTGCTTGCCATCACCTACACTGGTAAACAGCTACAAAAGGTTGAAGAATAAGACAAGAATGCAGGTAAAAGAGGCATGCAAATGTCACTTACATCACACATCGAGAGGAAAGAAGAGCTGTCCTCAGGTTAATGGTCACTACATTCCATGTGATGGAGAACAGCAGTTTTTTTGCCTTCGCATTGTTTTAGGTATGGTGTTAGCCAAGACTTTATGGTTTTACTAAAATTATTTGGGTAATATACTTTTAGGGGCTGGCAGCCAGCCCTGTTCACCCACTGGTCTGTTCTTGAGGCAGTCACATTTTTCTTCTGCCCACCACAGCACACAGCAGGGTATGGGTCAGCCCACATCAGCCATTGGCTACCTAAACTGTGAGTGACAGCAGTCTGCCCAGTCATATGGAGCACACCCGCACACAAACAAGTTGAATTGACCTCTAGAGCAATCTGACAATTCCACAAGGGCAGGACTGACAGGTCAGTGTGTGGGCCGTCTTTTTGGCTGTTTGTGAGCCTGTTTGTAGTATGGAGGGCTGTTTTAAACTGTTAATTTCCCTGATGTTACCACAACCATTGTCTGCAGCAATCACAGATTCATTCCTGCTCCCATGCCTTGCAAAACACTTATACAGCTTGTCTTTATTGTCCTGATGTGCAAATGTGAGACACTTTTTTTTTTTTTTAGCAAATTTGCTAATGGCAGCACTTTTATTTCAATTCCCAATCCTATTTTCTGCCACAATACAACCCTGACCAGTTCTCTTAAGGGCCAGAGACTTCTAAGACACTGTGTGCATTTTGACACCCCAAAAATATTTTCACTATTAGCCAATGTTATTTTAAGATTGTAGTAGGCCCAGCACCTTCTCCAACAATAAAGTTTTGCAAAGGCCATGACAAAAAAACGCATTTAGAAAGCCAAAATGCTGGTGGACAACCTCAGATATATTGACTTTGCCAGGGCTTCTTCTGTCTTTGTCTTGGGAATGTCGGTTCCAGTACCTTTTGCAGCAATGGGCATGCATGTCGCATTGGCAGGCAGGACAGAGTCCCGGTATCTTTCTAGCTCAGGCACTTCAACAATGACAGACTTTGTGAACTCCGAACTACCATCTTTGCATTCCCAAACTACAGGTTACATCTCTAATCACTTGCAGCACACGCCTTGGGCTTCTGGGCACCATAAAATGACTACTCTGTGAATAGATACCACTGGATGATAACTAGCACCATAATTTCTGGTCCGCATGTCTGGGATGGCACTACCCTGTAGCCACTGCGTAAAGGAAAGCTCAGACTAGGGGGAGTATCTCAAACATCAGACCCAATACACTTTAGTAATGTGTAGCAATCAGAATTTTTGATGAACTCTTATAACTTGTTTGAAGATCTCTCACCTCACTGGAGGAGGAATTTCTTACACCAGTCTTTTTGGCGAGGTTTCAAGACTGTGCGCTCAAAAAACGAAATCTTTACTTCATATGATGCTCATGTGCTCTGTGATGCTCCCTGAACGGAAAAGTTGGCAGCAAAATCAATTTGCTGCCACCAATGCCCGCTCATGCAAGGGGCAGTCATTTGACGCTTGCGCTGTAGTTCCCTGACCATAGTTGTGAAGATGGTCATTTTTTATGACACTGCAGAATATTTGAATGTGTCTAATAAGATCTATTTAATGCTCGCTGCACCTTTGTGGACGGATGATGAACTAGTTTGTACATTTTGTAATAACTGCAGAGTAACGTATTGACGTTAAGCCTAAAGGATCGCAAGAGATTACTATTCTATTAATATCACCTGCTTCCCATTACTGTCACCCATAGCCCCCACCCCGGAAACTAAGTTCTTGCTTCTTCAATTTCCCTCTTCTCAATACCTCTCCTCTCTTCTTCTTATCCCTCCCTACCTACCTATCCATCCATCAGACGCCCAAGACCAGCCAATCAAAACAAATTTAGAGTGAGATTAACACCATCGCTGCTTGAGTTATTCTTCTTCTGTGCTGAGGGTCAATATAAATGGCTGTGGTCAAGACGAGCTCAGTTTGTCATGAGCACAAGAGCATCGTGCCTCATGATGAGCTGAGCTCGCCATGAGCACGGAAGGGTTTACATCTTGTCAAAGACCATTCACCAGTCCTTCCAGTCGCACTGTCATATCTCATGCTTTCTTCTATCCTGCTACCTTATTCAATCTCTCCTCCCCCTTTTAAGACTTTACAGTGATCCAATATAAGTATAACGTTCTACGATCATGAACTCAGAGGTCCCTGTGGAGCCTCGTTTGTTGCTCCTGGGTGTAACTGGTTAAGATAAATGGACTAAATACACATTACTATGGCTCAAAATAGCAGCAGTGGTGGCCAAAATAAATATTGCCAGATTGTGGGGATCCAATTGCATGCCAAAATGAAGAGACTGGGAAGCAGACATGGACTGGTGCGCAAGTGTGGAGAAGGCAATATGACTAAGAAGAGGATGCCCTAAGAAATGGGACACAATTTGGGGTCCATGGCAGAAATATCGAGGATTGTGAGCAAACTAGGGACAGGGGGTGGGGCAGCGAGACTATAGAAATTGCGGGTGTGACAATCTATACATGTGTGATATTCTTCAAGTCATGTTCTGATGTACTGAGCTTTGTTTAATAAAGAGATATATTTTTTTAAAAGTTCTATACGAATAAGCAACTTATCATAACAATGTGTGCTCATACTGTGTGTGTGTGATACAAATCATACGGTATCTTCTGAGTCTTATCACGTGCATACATTGCAGGTTGTACGTGACGCAAATCATTCATTGGCTCCAGGATGCCCAGATATGTCTACACAAAGACTGTGGTAACAAATAACACAGTGGTCACAGCTTTGCTGTGTGTCAGTGTAAATAAACATGTGATACAAAGTGTTATCAGTCTCTGTCTAAGGTAAAGATGTAATAAATGGCATAATGCTGACAGTCTGCCGTTGTGTTTCCACACTAAGACCAAGGTTGCAATATTGCAGTGTTTAGTGTGCGTCTGTGTCCACTTCCCCTGGGTAAACGAGCAAACAGTCCAATGTTTGCCCTCTTCCTGTGAGACTGCCTACACCAGGCACATGATACACATAATATTGGGAGTGAGTGTGAGTTAGCACAACTGTTTGTGTGTTATGCTGAGCAAGGCATGGCTGTCTTTTTCACTAAGATTTAAAATGTTGCTCCCCTGCGTGAAAGCACACCGAATAATCATTGGTGAGACAAGAATCCCACACCACTAACATATAGGCTTCCGTGTTCAAAGGAAACCCTTTCAACAAAAGACTGTTGCGAAAAGAAACTGCACACATTTTTACAATGTAAATTAATTCACTTCCCCTAGAGCGAGCACACGTGCAAGGAAGTTAGGAGTTACTCTCACATCCAGAGGTTAACCTGTGGTAAGGGAGGAATCCATTGATGGCTCACTCCAAAATGGCTTCTTATTGGCATTAATTGACGTCACTGAAATCCACGACCACAACTGGAATGTACTGACACGCTTAATTGTCACTCGTTGGCTCACTTAAATTTCCACCACATGGCACACTGGTAGTGCGTTAGATTGTCACAAAAAACAGCTCCTGCATTATAACTAATTAACTAGTTAATAAACGTATACCCTCACAAATAAAATGGAGTCCTACTAATTCACATGACATGAATTCCCCCTAAAAGATATAATTGATTGATACTAATTGACACACTCGGGTGCCTTACATGACTCACTAGATTGCCACTAATTGAGATACTGTGGAAGTGCCACCAATTTACACGTTTGATTGGCATTAATCGACACACCATGATTACCACATTAATTGGCTTATTTGAAATGGGACTAAATGGCACAGCTGGATTGCAAGAATGTTCTCATTAGGAAGATTTTGGCGACTTCAACTGTATAAACCCCTAAGACGAGGAAGGAAAACACAAACCTTCCGCTGTAAGTATTTAGTAGGCAGGGCTGTAGAATAATACAGCAGTGGTTGAACAAAGAGTTGCCCAAATGATAGGGCGAAAAAAAGCACATTATTTTTGCACAGAAAAGGATATTATGCAACATAGTCAAAATATTCGGCACGTTAAGTGATACTATTATTTAGCTGTTTTTACATATTAACAGATGAATATAAAAGGAATCCCCAGCATGTGAAAACACATGTGCACCAGTGTATAAAGGTACATTTGCACAGGAGTAAAACTACACATGTAAAAGAACTCTTACACTTTATAGTAAATGTACTTTATAGTACATTTACTATTGGCTATTCATCATTTCCGGGTGTACATTTTGTACAAAGAGCAGACTTGCATGTCTTCACCCACTGACACAAGGGTTGGAGCCAAATTTATGAGTGTGACTACAGACAACAAGCATTTGCAATGCAGTAGGTCTCGCATTTATGCGAATTTAAGCTATTGGCATTGTAAATGACAATGCCTTTTATTTACATTTAAAAAACCAAAACATAAATAAAAGTGATTGTCATTTACAATGCCAGTGCCTAAAACTCACGTAAATGGGAGACCTATTTCATTTCAAATGCTTGTTCTCGGTGGGAGCAGGGAGCGCCTCGCAGCCAGCAGAAGGAGGGCAAACAAGTATATGGGTGGAGAGAGGAGGCAGGGGAAGACACGCGCACATGTGTTGGGTTTGTTAATGCTAGAAAAATGCAACTTCTGGCCCCGTTATAATGCAGCATAAACGGAGGGGGAGAAATAGGAGAGAGGAAGAAAGGAATGGAGGAAGTAAGGATGGAAAAAGGAAGTCCGGGGTTTGAAGAGACAAGTTCAAGACTTGGTCAAAGTGTAAAGAAAACCAAGTGAAAAATGGAATGGCGTAAAACTGTAAAACAAGCAACACTACTTAGGGGCGGAGGGGGGTAAAAGGCCAATAAAGATGGTAACGGGCGAGAGGGGAAATGTGCTGGAAAGGGTAGAAGAGACGGAGGAGAAATGTGAGAGGAGGGGAGCAGACAAGGAGGAGGTGTAAGTGAACTGAATAAGCACATGGACTGGAAAACACAAGCACACAGATGTAGCCCGCGCTCTGACCTTGCTGCTGCGCCCCTGTTTGGCGGAGGCCGTGCTGGAGGGCACCCAACAGCAGGAGGTTGGTGGCTGCATGGCTGTGGTGGGAGCTGCCCTGCTGCATCTTCCCCCTCCGCCTTTCTCTAAAACTCCTTCTCAGCGCTGCCGCGTTTTCAGCCTTCTCAGCTGGCCTCCTCGCTCCCCGCAGGCTGCTGCTCGTATGCTGGCTGACTAAATGACATGATAAGCAAGCCATTCGGCTGGCGCAAATAAACGAGCGTGGTGACCCTAAAGTGGGCACCTCGCTGAGTCTTAAGTTTCAAAAAATAAATAAACGCGTGTGGTGTCCCTGAAGCAGGTGCCGCGCTGAGTCTTAAAGTTTAACAAAAAATAAAAATTAACCGAGTGCGGTGTCCCAGAAGCGGGAGCCACACTCAGTATGAACATACAACTAATAACAAGCTGTCGCCATTGCCCGAATGAGAAAAAAGTGCCCGTCTAATTCAAGGAGACAGTGTAACGTCGCAAGAAAACGATGCACTCTGGATGGGGGGGCCAAAAGGAGACAGGGCGTTAACCAAGAAGGATAATTTTCAATCAGAGGCCAGCGTATGGCATAAATGATGACGCCAGCCAATCAAACTGATGGGCGGCGCTTCAAGTTCCCTTCAGCAATCTTATCGATTACAAGACGGCTCGCAGAGCGAGAAGCGTATGCGCGCTCCAACGCTAGGTGAGACCTAAAAAGGGCCCAGAAGTAAGTCCAGCACCACACATGGCCAGTCAGTGGTACTTCAACATCCTCCCATAGACAATAATGAGGCATGGAGTTAACATAGAAAACCATAGGAAATAATGTTCAAATAAATTAATTGATTTCAACTTCTGAAAAATATATACCAATTTAATGTAATGTAAAAAAATCTATGTACTAAACATTTTCATGATGAGGAGGGAATCCCTATTTGAATTCCATGCACATATCTAAGGTTATTTTTCTGCTGCAGATAGAAACTGTTCCTCCAGAAGTGGCTTAAAGAACTCGAAATAATCTGGACGTGGACTCTAGAAGGATACTCACAACTTCAAATGAGGTCCCAGACACAAATTAAAAGATGGGACCTTTAGAACCAGAAATAATGTAGCAGATGCAGTGTCTCTAATGATATGTTCAGAACAAGACTCCCTGTTTCTTCTGGCGGTTGCATGCCTTATGCACCACAAACTTGCCCGCCCCCCCCCCCTCTTACAGCCTTAACATACCATTTTGACACTTTGAGGGCATTTGAAACAAGAGCCTCAAAACATTTACCATCATTTGTTATTAATGTTAATTAAACTTCTTAAGTGTGTACATATCTTTACAGGCCTCTGGACGCTAGTGAGGGCATGAAAGAGATGAATGTACTAGCTAACAATGGGTACAGGCAACATTTAAAGTGTTTCCTCAAGGTTAATATGAACAGAATAGGACATGGGGATCGGGGAGGATATTTCACAGTTAGAAGCAAGGATTCAAAATCATCTGTTGGTGTATGTGCTTGTACGCCTAATTTGATTTCGAAGCACTTTAAATAAAAACACAATTGATGATGCTGATGGCTGTTTCAAGCATTTGGGAATTTTGGAGCCTTTAGGAGCAAGGCATGTGAGGGCCTAATGGACCTGATGAGTATGTAGTGGATAAGTCTTTGATGGGATTACCGTGATCCTTTGTTGTGAAAAGCTATATCAGTAAAGGTCATAGGGTATAGACTAAGGGTGGGCGTAGTTCGTAAAGTAGCGCTACGCGAAGCTATGCAAAGTGCACTTCGCACTACGCGAACTTCACGTAGCACTACGCGAGCTGCGTAGTAGCATGTTCCCAGTGTGCAAGATGTGTTTTCAATGATGGCAGAGTGCGAACAAGCATCCGGCACTGTGCAATCATTGAAAACGGCATCTTGCACAGTGCGAGCTGTAGTTTTCTGCTGCTCGAGTAGATTATTACTCGAGCTGCAGCTTTCTCAACGCGAACTGGTAGTTTCTCATTGAGAGCGGTCGCGAGCATGCGCAACCACTCACAATGAGAAACCTTACCTCCCCGCGTTGAGAATCTCGCCGGGATGCCATTTTGCTTGCTCGCGGTCGCGAACATGACGTTCAGGACCGCGAACAAGCAAAAAATTAGCGCTGCACTACGCTGCGCTGCACTACGCGTGTTCGCACTGAGCTACGTGCGGCTCGCGTAGTGCGAAGTTGCGCAAACTTCGCAAACTCCGTGAGAGTAGCGTAGTGCTTCGCCCAGGGTTAGTATAGACGCTGGGCCACCAGTAACCGATTGCAAAGCTGGAGAGATATGTTCTGTATTCTCCGAACTTTGTCATTGACAAAGCAGAAAGCTGGCAATCTCAGGTAGACACCAACTCCCTAGTGGATACTTAGGAAGTATTACAGCCTTCAGAAAAAGTTCAATAAGAAAGCTGGACGAGAGCCGGCTGGTACCTATTCTAATTTGGAACACCAAAGAGGGCTCCTGATCAGCAATGATAGTGGAAGGGCTGGGGAACTGTGCCAACAAATTCACAAGATAAAGAGGTCACACAAAGAACCAAGATCTCAGATTTGGATGACTTTAATTTTTAAAAAATGTAAGCTAATCCATCAGTTAGGAGCTCTCGTTCTTTAAGGGCCCTTTCAGTATACAGCAAGCAGTACTTTTTTACCAATGCTTAATTGGTATAACAAATAAGTGCCAAGGGCCATCGCCAGCAGCCCACTGCAGTTTGACCCACCCATTTGTCTCTGCTGGTGCCTTCAGTGACAGTACCAACACAAGTACTAACCATCACACTCGTACAAGTGTGACAATTCATGCTATTTCAGACTCCCCAAAGCTTCAAGAATTGCTTGAGCGGCAGGTATTAGTTATTGTTAATGTATATTGAATTAATAAACAAGTGTTGTGCTCATCTATAAATTAGACAGACAGCCCCACCATGTGACAGACTGTTGTCAATTCTGTGTTGACAATTGAGTGCTGGTGCCAAGCACCACAAACAACCGGCACAAATTAAGCACTGCTTTTACCCAGTCCTCCGTCTCTAACAGTCATCAACAATAAGAATTCTAGAACAGGGCTGCGTTTGATGATGTTAGCTAGGGTTTCTAGATCTATTGTGGGATCATTTACCGGATAGCCCTTTTATATTGACCGGTGGGATGGCAAGTAGTGGTATTGGTGCATTAGAGGTACCCATCATAGCTCCTTCTGTCATTCTGAAATATGGCACAATGTCATTAGACTCAGTTCATTAGCACAGTCTTAGATTGCATGCCTCTACTACTTAGTACATTTGATAATATCAATAAGTAGGTTGTTATGTAACACTTGCTGCCAGAGATCTTTCATTTTATAGCATAGCAATGCAGATAACAAGTAATATTATAAAACACTGCCTCATCCTTGCTAGGAAACAAACTTCTGACCTACTGATTCAGTCGGTCTCGGAAATGAGAACTAGTCTCTCTGATCTGTCTTACTCAGAAGCTCACTCACTATAAATGTTCTGTGTCAGTCTGAGTGCAGTAATGTATTCACAGTGAAGCTAAATTATGCCTTCGTTTCTAAAATAAAATAATTAGCACTAACAACACTTTTGCATCACCCTGGCTGACTAAGAAGACAAATACATCAATGTTGTAGAGTCTCATAAGGACATATTAGCCAAAGGTTGGTAATTGTTTTAACTTTCCTGCAAATCCACCTATTTGCAAGAGCGTGAACCACGGGGTGGGCAGACGGGTTTGTTTGTACCATTCTATTTTGAAATCGCACATTTTTTTGATTCTTATTTTGCTTATTTCACGGATGAATACACTTTTTGATTTGTTTTCACACATTCCCTTTGGTGAATCCACGGTGTTGCACATTTCGGGTGAATGACAAATGCGGGTGATATATATATATTTTTTTTAATTTTGTTTATTGAAAGCAGTAGATTGCAAGGATAATAAATTCGGGTGATATTTATCTAATTTGCTGTGGCACATAAACATGAATGCAGCCCTAATTATAAATATGATATAATTTGTCATTGACCTAAGCTGCTCCATTTTAGTGAGCCCCAAACAGCTCTTGAAAGCTAAGAATTTAATGTGCTGACTCAGCAATTCACACCAAAGACATCAATACGCATGGCAGTAAATTATGCATGGGTATATGATAGCGAAAGAATGCCCTGTTCCCAGGGTTGGACTGGGACAAAAAATAGGCCAGGGTACCGAAATAAAAGTGCCCTCTATCATTGAATCTAATATCTAAAAATATGGCCCATATTTGCAAATCGGAGCACTTTTGAACTTATAAAGACAAGTTGTATAGGTGTTTTGCAAGGTAGGGGAGACTGTATGTGTGTGTGTGTGCTACAGGCACTGTTTGTGGCAACATTAGGAAAATCAAAAGTGAAAAATAGCTTTCCAGACCATAAAACAGGCCCACAAAAAGTCCAAAAAGTGTTCATAAATATCTCCCCTCTAAGAGCCACCCCACCTCAACAAACCGCCTTTAAACATTGGAATTAGGGTGCGATACTTGGAGCGTGGTAATGTGACGCTGTTTGAGGGCGCGTTTTACAGCCCTGCAGTGGAGGGCGGGAGGACATTCATGACATATCTCGGTGTCGTTTCACCTGCTTAGAACTGCCATGATTGCGTTACACTGAGAGCCATCGCCAGGCTCTTCCCGGCGACACCCGGAGCTGGCCTGATGTCCAAGCCGACAAGTGCGTCCTTGGGTCTGTTCCCGGTCCTTTGATATCAAGACTCTGACCATCTGGAGCGGCTAGTGATGTCTGTCTGCCAGAATAATGTGATGAGCACAGCTCCTCCGGGCTTAAGTTCACAGGCGCGGGCTGACGCAGACTGGCACCATAGCCAAACCTCGGCCTCACGAGCTGCCAGGAAAGCAGAGCTGGACACGCGCCTTCCCGCACGCTCCCGCCAGAACAATCAAAACGTTATCGTTAGCTCCAAACTTATCACAATTATTCAGTTGTTCAAAGCAGAACAAAGAGGAAAAGTGTGAAATTCAAAACCTTAAATAAAACTTTATGTCAGAGGTCTTCAAACTCTTGGATGCCGAGACCCCCCAGTCAAAATTTTTAGGCGTAAGGACCACCTCCTGACAAAAAATTCTAAACCTATAGGCAGAGCTACTGGAATTATGTGGCAGGTGAGGACCAAATTATGCGGCAGGCTCAACTAAATTATATGTAAAGAAAATATAAATAATGCTATCTGATGCTGCATATTTTGGGATAGTATTGCTTTATTATTTTAAAATTGTTTACACACAGTAACACTGAGGAAATATTTCACCTCATCAGTACCAGTTTATAACGAAAATGCAGCAATAAACAACAAAAAGATGTCTAGTCAACCTTTTTGAAGGGTCTTCCATTCCGCAGGAATACGCGTAGCCACATTAAAAGCTCACCTGGCCCTGACTGGGAGCAGCAGGGGACCCCCAAAAACCCTGGCGGTCTTATGCAGAGTTAAACAGTTTACCCACGCCACTTTCCTCTCACCCCCTCCCTACACCATTCCTCTCTCGTCTTGCAAGCCCAGATCCCTCTCTCACTTTGCAAGCCTTTTTCTTTCACCCCTTTTTACAACTTCTGAACTCTCCCCATTCAACCTCTCACTTCACCTTTTGCCATTCTGTCTTTTCACTGCCCATATCTCTTGCATTTATCTCATGGCCTCTCTGGACCCGTCACCTCTCTCGCACCTCAACACTTCTCATTCACCTCAAGCCTCTCCCTTCAAATTTCTGTCTATTTGTATTTTACACCTCTACGGTCCCCCATTCATCTTTCACATCTCCCCTTTGTTCTTCCACACCTTCTTGAACCAATGTCCCTCTCCCTTGTTACCTCAGCACTCACCTCAGTACTCCCTCTCTTCCCCTATTGCTGCTGTCCCTCATCCACGTCGCATCAAATTCTTTTTTTACGTCACAGATCATCTCTCAGCTATCTTCTCTCACTGTTTATTAGTATCCCTCCTCTGTGCCCTCACCTTTTGCTCACACTCACTTCCCCTCTTGCGTTTCCGCACTTCCTTCAGCACTACACATTTCTTCTAATCTCTGACCTCTGAAATCGAATTCTCTGGCTCCCTTGCTGTCCCCTCTCATGCCATCTACTTTCACCCTCTCATCTCTCCTCACCGCCTGTGCCAATCTGCTCATTGTTCCCTAATTCAGGAAGGCATGAATAGTCGGCCTCACTGTTTTGGTGCAGGCCGCACATTTAAGGGATCCTGCACACTCCTTTCCTTCGCTCCCCCAAGAATCTATTATCCTTTAGGAACCTATAAAAACCTGGCTCTACGCCCTGTAGGTTACCCCTTTTGGCTGGTTCTCCTTCCCCTTCTGTGCGTTTCTCATTTGCCATTTCAGGCAACAGATGGTTGTTATCCCCAGGACACCTTTTGTAACAGTAGCGCACTACTAATGGAAATAATATTAATAGGCAGAAGTGTGACCAGGAATGTGCGACCCCCCTTTCTATCACTTCACGAACCCCCTGGAGGTCAGGCCCCACAGTTTGAAGACCCCGGCTTTAGAAGGATGTGAATGTTTGCCCATTAGCACTGGGATGCTAACATCTGTTATGTTATTTTAACTTAATGTCGCGCCAGAATCAGCCCAACGGGGTATCTCGGCGGTGCGGGTAAACACCACCGCTGTCTAGAAACAGGGTTATTTTTAAGAGCCAGCACTTTCTATTGCAAGTAGTAAGTATGGCCTTTTTTTACTTACGTGCTCTTTCCTGGTCGATATTAGAATTGTTAGCCCTGCCTCATTTTGAAATGTACCCAACTGTAAGACCAAATCTTTTAAAATTGGCCGACTCTTGGGCTTTTTAAATGTTGAGTTTGACTTCATTGAGGAACTGTCATATCAAACGTTTTTTGAATGTTTTCAGTTGGGACACAGTTGGATGTTTTGGACATGACTTTTCAAAATAGTGTTTGATTTGGCACAGACAGAAAACCATTCCAATTTTGATTGGAATGGCTGACGGGTTCAACTAGTTGATCCGCTTCTAGCTCCCTGTTCCTTATCTGCATAACTCTAGTATCATTTTGCCCGAGTATTCGGTTGTGGTACACTGTGCCTTTATTTTTCAAGCATATTTACAAAAAGGGGGTGGTGAGGGACAGAGTCTCTGATTTAAGCAGAAAGCTCTCACCCAGTCAAAAGATCAGGGCTAGATCCAACACCGTTTTTTAGCTCACTGCACCATCCCAGTTTCAGAACCTGGCTGTATGCAAATTAGTCTGTTCCTGTCCCAGTGCATGATGGGAACAGGACAAACCAAACTACAGAAGCCAATTCTTACACTTTCAAGCTACAGGCCATTCGTGCTCTCGCTTAATGCGTATTTTATGTAGGATGCTGAAAAGAAAGTCAAGCACTATCAAGCTGTCAACTTTGGCTGCATCATAGCACTTTTTTATTGACTTTAAGCCATGTTGCACTGCAACTTGCATGGCTGCACAACATGTCTAAAAAACATTTGACGAAGCCATACAATCTCTCACAGAGTGCTTGTTTCGTAGTAAAATATAGCAAAAATTGGTATTTAATGGGTTTCCTAGACCTTTTGGCCCCTGTGACACTGCACCTGCTCAACCATTCGAATCATGACCCTACTGCCTGCAGGGACAATTGTGGAAATTGTTTATATCCATTAATATGTGTGTTCCCAAAAACAAAATGCACAGTTGCAGGTTGAATACAGAATGACTGTGTAGCTACACATAAATACAAAGGCTTTCATAAAAAAGGATTTGTGATTATAGTTAACTTTTACAAATTTAAATAATCCAGTTAGATAGCAGCATAGACTGAAATTTAAAAAAACAAGCATTGGTAAATGCACTAGGTTTCACCTATGTGATTGATAATAAGCTGTTTTGTGTTGTACGTTGTAGTTTGCTGAGTAGTTGTACAATATAAGTTACAGAAATTCTGTTAAAGTCTTATGACTTGTTTATGTACAAAAAGGCAATACATTGTGCTGTTACTAGTGGTATATTGCGGGTAAGTGATAGCAATAGTTTGAAAAATGAAAGAAGGAAACAATTGAATTAATTGATTTAATAGCAATATTATGTGTTTAGAGGAGTTCTGACAACATTTGTACCCGGTGCCACTGCTCCTGCCACACCATTCAAATCAAAGCCCTATTGCCTGTAAGATAACTGCACTTGTAACTGCCTGTCTAGTAGTAACAGATTGCAATATCTGGTGTATGGTGGGGTCCCTAGAGCTTTGGGCCCCAAAGCTACTGCGCCTGCTGCACCATTGAAATCATGACCCAGGTGCTTGCAAGGTACCTGCACATGTGACTGTGTATTTAGTAGTTAAATATAGCAATAATAGGTGTTTAAAGGAGTTCTGACAACTTTTGGCCCCAGTGCCATTGCACCTGCAGCACTATTGAAATCATGGCCCTCGTGTCTGCTAGATAACTGCACTTGTGATTGCCTGTTTAGTTGTTTAGTGGGGTGCCTGAAGTTTTTGGTCCCTGTGCCACTGCACCTGCTGCACTTAAGAAACCATGACCCTAGTGCTGGCTTGATAACTGCATTGATTACTAGTAAAATAAAGCAATATTTGGCATTTAGTGGAGAAATTACAATGTTTGTCCCCGGTGCCACTGCACCTGCTGCACCATTTAAATCAAGCCCCTGTCATTGCAACGCAACTGCAATTCTGACTGCCTGTTTAGTAGTAAAACATACCAATATTAGGTGTTTAGAGGAATACTGACAACATTTTGGCCCACTGCCACTGTACCTGCTGCACCATTCAAATCATGAGCCTAGTGCATGAAAGATAACTGCACTTGTGAGTACCTGTTTAGTTTTCAAATACAGTAATAATCGGTGTTTAGTGAGGTGCCTGGAGCTTTTTGGTCCCTGTGCCACTGCACCTGTTGCACCATTCAAATAATTATCCTCTTGCCTGCAAGATAACTGCACTTGTGATTGCCAGTTTAGTGGTCAAATATAGCAATATTTGGTGTTTAGTGGAGTTATGACAACGTTTGGTCCCGGTGCCACTGCACCTCCTGTATTATTGAAATCATGACCCTATTGATTGCAAGGTAACAGTACTTGTGACTGCCTGTTTAGTTTTACATTTTAGCAATAATCTGTGTTTAGTGGGGGTCCGTAGAGCTTTTGGCCCCGGTGCCACTGCATCTGCTGTACCATTCAAACCAAGCCCATTTTAACTGCAAGGTGCCTGCAATTGTGACTGCCTGTTTAGTAGTCACATATAGCAATATTATGTGTTTAGAGGAGTTCTGACAACTTTTGTGCCAGGTGCTACTGCACGATTCAAATCATGACCCTGTTGTCTGCAAAGTAACTGCACTTGTGGCTGCCTGTTTAGAAGCAAAATATAGCATAGTTCTTGTATATTAACTTTATTTTTAACATTAAATATTTATTACAACCATTACAATTTTGATTATAATGACTAAATAGTTTAATTTGAAAAAATCAATTTGATGATGCCTACAAACTGCCAAGATAGGTACTGAGGCATGAATAGGAAATGCCACAAATGTTCTAAGGATAAAGCATCTGCTTTACACAACTAAGTAAGAAATAGCAAGCATTTCAGCATACTGTTAGAAGCGGTCTACCTTTTCCATGAGAAGAGATCTTATCGTGACAGTGAATGGAGCTTAAACAGTGTGAACAGCTTTAGAGAAGTATCACAAATGTGAACAGCCAGGGGAAGTTAACAAAAAAAAAGTTCCACTCAAAAGTTAATTAACACAGTAACGTGGCGATTGGAACTGATAAGAGCCCCCTTTTAAAACATCATAAATACAAGAGAGTTCACAAGCACAGTGCAAGCGCTGTGCAGGTGAAACTTAATAATATTATAGAATAACAAAGCAAAAAGAAGCTACAAAGGTGAAACCTATTGGCTTTGCCAGTGCTTGTGTTGCTTTGCGGTGTTGATGCTCCTAGTGCCGTCTCTGTAAACAGCCCTGTTAATCTTGACCTTATCTCATCACATTTCCTGTTTTGAAATGTGTCCTTTTTAGTCCACCCACCCACCCCCCCTCATCGCTGCTTGTCCCCTCCGTTTTAGGCCGCTTTTTCCGTCTGCTCCCCTCCGAGTCCCGCTTTACCTTCCCAGCCCCTCGTTACAACTGATTCCAATGGAGAGCTACACGCACACATGAAACCACCAATCTTCATACAAAGGTACAATGCTTTAACAATAATAATTGCAACAATATATGCAAACCTAAAACTACTTTACAGCGTTGTATTTTATAAAAGGAAACATTAGTGCACAGTTTTGCAGCAGCCCCACGTGTTCCAAAAGTTAATGTTCAGGAGCAAGGAAAGCAGTCGTGCAAGCAGTCTACTTCATCATCTTCGCGCCGCGTCGCGTGACTCAAGTTTGTTGATGGGTTGCACAGGGACAATGCAGCAAGAGGTGATTGATTTACAGACATTGATTCACACTTTTACGTCAAACCACATCAGCAATGCTCCACAAACCAGCTACAACTTCTATCATATGTCGTGATGGCTCCGCCATGACAATATACAGAGCTCCGCTGCCTGTCAATTAGGTTTATGTATAAATACCTTATATATGTAACTTCTGTACTGAATGGAGGCTAAAATAAGACCCCCTATCCTACTGAAAGAACCAACAGCCAGATTCATCAAGCGAAATGCGCTCGCAAAAGGGCCAGATTCTGAGAATCTGGCCCTTTGCGAGTGCAATTTTTGCATTTGGGATTCATCATCCCAAATGCAAAAATCGCTAATGAAGAATTCACAAATTTGCGAGGATTAGCATTTAAGGAATCTCTATTAGAGATTCCTTAAATGCTATCCGTGAAACATTTTAAAATTGCAAATTCGCAATTTAGGAGCGCTATTTACCACAAAGTCAAACCTCGTGTTAAATAGTGAAAACTTAGAAAAATGCATTTAAATGCATTTTTCTAAGTTGCATGTTACACACACACACACACACGTCCTTTGGACATGTGTGTGCACAAAATCAGTGTAAATTCACATTTCAGGGGTGCTACAGGGTGTCCTTTGGTCACCCCTGCACCCTTGAAATTGCATCCTTATTTGCGATTAGCAAATTGCTAATCGCAAATAAGGAATAACTCCCCATTCATTCCTATGGGCCTTTGGCCCATAGGAATGAATGGGGAGTTATTCCTTATTTGCGATTAGTAATTTGCTAATCGCAAATAAGGAGGATGTAGGAATCGAAATTTATTTTGCGATTTCTACATGAATCCCAATTTGCAAGTCCTTAATAGCGATTCCTTAATAATCGCTATTAAGGACTCGCAAATCGGGACTTTGATTAATCTAGCTGCAAGTCTCTGTGTGCTGTGCTAAAATGGCTTAGCAAAACCATGTACTATAGCTCGCTGAACACATGCCAAAGGGAGCTTCTGTAATCTGCAGTAATGGTTTCCAATGCCATTGGGGCAGTACAGGGCATTAATGCTTCAGCTGGATAACATCAACAAAAGACATTTGCAAAGCCAATAGGTCTACCGAGGCAGACCAAACATCCAACATACATCACTTAATCCTCAAAATATTAAAAACTATTTTATTAACACAAACAATCTACACTTACTATCCACACAAATACTGAAAAATAGAGAAAACAAAAATAGAACCTCTCACAAAGGTCAGACCTATTGGGTTTTTCCAGTGCTTGTGTGTTTTTAGGATTTTTTCTTTGAAAAGCCAACGGTTTTTAAGCAATGCAGTTCATTGCATTATTAACTACTTTCTTTTCGAGTAGTGTTAGTTGCAAAAACGTTAGCGTTTCAGCACCTGTTATTGGAAAAAGTAGCTTTACTTAAATGTGATGTACCATTTTCCATTTTTGAATGAACCTTTTTGTGCTCGATATTATTGTATTCTTAATTTTCACGGAGCATTAAAGGCGCAATTCTCTTAATCGCCTGAACCAATTGGTCTTTCAAGAAGTAATTGAAGGCGTGCAATTTTCAGATTTTTCAGAAAAGCATTCATCACATCTCACTATCCCTGCTGATAGCTGGCTAAAATGTTTCATTTAACATTTTGATGGGTAGAGAGATTTCGAAACAGCACTTTTGAGCAGTATGTATTTGCGTTTCTGTATTAACATGAGAATGTTGTAAAAAGAAATCACAAATAACGTCTTTAGAGAAAAAAATAAGGCCTGTATGTTTGTATAAAAAATCAGCGTAGCTTTTTATTGTGTCCAAATCGGATAAGGTCACATAAGAATGCTGCATTCTAATAAGAAAATCCAACGCCTATAGAAATAAAGAAGAAATTCACTCAAACACCTCAAAAAGTCATTTGGGGATATTTTTTAAAGTTCTGTACAATTCTCTCTGGGCTGCACTTTGCATCTAAAAAAAGTGACTGTGCTTTTGGAAAAAAGTGTCGGGAACAGTTTAGGCATTCACAAAATTCTGTCCGTCATCCCAACCAAATTACCGACACCTTGGCGAACAGTTAGCCCAGCTTATAAATGTTTGCATAGACTGAATATATTAGGCCTTGTTTTATTCATGTGCTCTTTTTACGGAAAACTTTAAATGCGGATGGAAATCTTATGGAAAAAGAAGCGCCAGTTTTGTGGCATATTGTGGCAGTTTGAAAGATGTGAATAGACGGCGCAGTAACTCGTGAAAGGGCATGCAGTCTTTGGAGTCAAAGGATGGGCGAACCATTGACTGCAGTGATTTAAAACCTGCAGCTTCAGGAGAGTCAGAAGAGATCTGGGTGTATAGTTGGGGCGAGAAACAGACGCCCGCTAGGGCAGGTCTAGTGTGCTTAATGCTTAATATTTCCATTAACAAACTGCTGGCATAAAGAGATGTTTTAAAGCCTGGGAAAAGTGGGCTCTGGCCCAAAGCCCCAGCTTTACAGGGAGGGGAGGGGGGGGGGCAGATAGACCCAGCTCTGTTCTGCAGAGAGTCTTGCCCTGATGACCTTGAATCATTCTTAAACAGATGGTCTTAAATACAATTTTTCTTGAATGTACTTTGAATGTGGGTGATGTGTGATAATCTATTTTAAGTCATTTTGCAGAGAAATGTGTTTAGGTTTCATGCTACATCCGTAAAACCCGTTTTTTAGATCCATACCAGACGTCACATATGAGAAATAGGAGGGGTGTGACAGAGATTATTTGCAGTAATATTAGTGAGCTGCTGCTGTGTTACAATATTGAAAACACACTTAACTATCCCTGAATATTAAATGTAAACAAATTAAGAATTTGGACAAAAGTGCATCTGCACTGTCAGTTACATGGCCAAAGAGGGCATGAAAGAGCTGAAACTTAGTCATAAATTCAAAGGTGTTCTGAACAGCCCCCCCCCCCCCCCCAAATACGCTTGGCCCAGAACCCTCAAAACCCTTATGGTGTCCCTGCTGGCATATGATCCTACAACGGTTGTGGAGCTGCTGCAGCAACCTGACGGAGCTCCCCACAGCTGACTCAGTGGCAGAGGAAGGAGTTGGTGCCAGAGGGGCAGTAAAGTTTCCTCTGTGGGCACCAGCCAAGAGAGAGACAGGCAGACACACCCCTACCCCCAACCTCTAAATAAAATATGCAGCACATTTCCTGGAAGTATTATTTAGATTTGTGAAATCAGCAAATTATATGGAAAATCCCCCCATAAATACAGTAAATCTAATATTGTGTGGTATACGTGCCACGGTCACATAAATCCACTAGCCTCAGCAGTGATATTGTCTTATCAAAAATGTTATTCATGAAAGGTAAACAAACATCAACATTCTACTTTCAATCAGTGTCCATTGCCAGCTGCACTTTGAAGACAGTCTTATATCAGAAGAAATGCCACTACTATTAAATACTGTGACTGGGAGAAATGCCACTACAATAAATACTGTGACTGGGAGAAATGCCACTAATATTAAATACTATGACTGGGAGAAATGCCACTACTATTAAATACTGTGACTGGGAGAAATGCCACTACTATTAAATACTGTGACTGGGAGAAATGCCACTACAATAAATACTGTGACTGGGAGAAATGCCACTAATATTAAATACTATGACTGGGAGAAATGCCACTACTATTAAATACTGTGACTTGGAGAAATGCCACTACTATTAAATACTGTGACTGGGAGAAATGCCACTACAATAAATACTGTGACTGGGAGAAATGCCACTAATATTAAATACTATGACTGGGAGAAATGCCACTACTATTAAATACTGTGACTGGGAGAAATGCCACTACTATTAAATACTGTGACTGGGAGAAATGCCACTACAATAAATACTGTGACTGGGAGAAATGCCACTAATATTAAATACTATGACTGGGAGAAATGCCACTACTATTAAATACTGTGACTGGGAGAAATGCCACTACTATTAAATACTGTGACTGGGAGAAATGCCACTACTGTTTCTGTGCCGCAGCAGCCCATGCCCATATTTCTGAAGCGCAAATTAGCAACAGAGCTCTGCACAGAGGGCAGGTCTCAGTGATGATGCATGGGGGCAGAGAACAAAGGGTGGAGGTAGAACGAGCGGGAGAGGTGAGGAATCAGTCTTTCTGAGGTAGCCTTCCTAGAGGAGATACGTTTTCAGTTTCTTCCTAAATTGTAGTAGGGTTACATCTTTTCTGATGTCAGAAAGGATGTTATTGCAGGTCCGCGTGGCATACACTGAAACGGCTTGTTTTCGTGTTTTCTCTTTCCTGCTGTGGTTAGCCTCTAATCTGAATATGCCAGAGCTCCTCGTTTGGTGTGACCTCCAGATATTGTTAGTTTGTAGCTAGGCAAACAGATGTCTTGGTGTGGAAGGCCTTGAAGATGATCTGGGTATTTTGGGGTGCAAGTGTAGATCCTTTAATGCGTGGGTGACATGGTTCTGTCAGTGGCATAACGACTTGAGGGGCCCCCTCCAAGGTACGTGCAGGGGCCCCCCTCTGGTCTCAATCAGGAGCTCTCCGGTCAAGGTAGTGTGTTGAGGGGGCCCCTGGAGCTTTGGCCCCCCGCACCAGGGGGGCTGCGGTGGTCTATGTTACACCACTGGGTTCGATTTCTTCCGTCCTTTGATAAGCCACACTGCTGCATGAAGGATGATTTTTCAGGGGAGCAATGGTGGTCTCTGTAGCGCCATTGAGTAGGATGTAGCCTCCGTCTAATTGGGAGTGGACTAGGGCTTCAGCTGTTGTTCAGAAGTCTTATCCTGGGAAAAAAGTTTTCACTTATTTTCAGGAGAGAGAGTTGAAACCAGGCTGTTTTGGTCTTCCTTGAAATGTGTTGTTTCAATGAGAGGTTTGAGTTGAGGGTAAATGCAAGGGAGTGGGTGTGTTCTGTCACTCAGGCTAGGAAGCCCACAAGGTTTAACTCAGTTGCTTTTATGCGTTTGCAACCTACTACAGGCGCTTCCTCAGGCTAGAGAAAGCAAAGGGGAAAAATAAAAAAAACTATTTTTTGCATTTGCCCCTATTGGCAAACATGTCTTATTCTGCCTAGAGATGTTGTGAATTTGGGGCATTTTTAGCAGAAGCTATTAAACATATGCAAAGGTTGTGGAGTTCCATTTAGGTTGGATTTTTGTGTGTAAATCAGTACTTTCGCAAGTTTTTTGTACGTTAGTGTAATTTGTGTTGAGTGACACTATGTGTGCCAGAAGCAGGAGGCGTAACCAATAAGAAGAAAGGTAACAAGAGTGGCTTGAAAGTTAACCAATGTTAAGGAGTGGGCGGGCTGGGCCCCACGTCAATTTTTAAGCTTTATTTTAATTAACAATAGATTTTCTGGCAACACATGCACGGCGTTCAGGAGAAACCTAAAAACTACAATCGGTATGCACTCATGTACAAAATGTCAGTAACAGGTGTAACCGTTTTAGATTACTTGTGAGCAAAAGCTAAGCCAAATATGCGTTAAAATACAAAATGCTCACAAGTTACCAGCACCAGCTAACGCTCATGATAGATAACTACACAAGTGCTAAAACTCAGAAACTGCGACTACTGAATCGGGGAAACTATGCGTTTGTGATTCAAAGCTTTGCACACCCTTTAATCCACCTCAGTCCTGCAGAGGCATTCCCCTAATTATGCACATAGAAGCCTCCACCTATGATCCGGGGAACCCGCAGGTGCCGGGCCAACAAAGGGTTCGCAGGCAGGCGCAGCACGCTTTACTGACGGAAACAGGTGATGAAACGCCAGGAACACATCAGTTCTGGCGGGAGCTTGTCACCATGCGTAATTGGTGCAGGATGGCGTCATCAGGGCCTCGAGCGCGTGCCAGTGGGGACCGCGTGGGCACTGGTGGTGTCCGTGGTAATGCCGCCCGGCACAGGGAGCTTTGAGAAGGATTAGGGCACAGCTGCTCGGATACAGAAAGAGGAAATGTGTCGCGTGCCAGCCTTTGAAGGGCGCTCATGTGTCGCTGCGCTAACCCTTTCTCTATTTTTACCAGATTAACCCTCCCCTGGGGAATGGGAATGCTCTCGGCTGGGGGTGTCTGGAGCCCTATGGGGGTGTCCCAGTGTATGAGAAGGGGCAGCTCTACACACATACGATCATGATACTAGGTTGATGTTGCTCACTGCTTGCAGCTTTGCACTGCTGCGAATAGAAGGGGCCGTTGTTTAAGTAAAGGACTTCGCCATCGTCGGAAGGATGAGGTACTTTACTTAGAGGTTACACGCGGTTCTCTGCAACAGGTGCATTAATCCACTAGTCTCTGCTGCTGGGGTGTGAACCAAGGGCCTGGAGGTTACTAGCAGATTGGCGCAGCAGGTGCTTAGACCTAATGAGCTACGGCGATTCATTTATGTCCAGCATGGGCTCTACAGGACGGCGCCCTTCCGAGGCGGGCACTGCTGCCACGAGAAGCCACAGGCTGCCTCTCGCAGTTTAGATGTAAAATTAAAACATCACAAAACAGAAGAATACAAACGTTTTCGCTGTACGGCTTTGATATTCGATATAGTTTTATATCACCGGGCCCACGAGGTACTAACCAGAATAAACAACAATCACAACCTCCAGCAGAAGGCAGAACACCGCACATACACCCACCATAGGCTCTAAGCACTACATGGTTAGACACCACAAATCTCACAACATATGTCATTCTTCACAGTGTACCCCTCAACAACATATAACACACGAGAACAACTCCTACTTAATACCCCGAAGTTAGTGTGTCGACCCTAACAAGACCCCATAATCAGTGACCTCACTGCAAGCTGGCCCAATCACAAACTCATGTCCAAAACGAATGTTCCCAGATGAGAGGCACCCAAACTGGTAAAGACTTCTGGTTCCATCCATCAAACACCATCAACCTCTACAGCATGTGCCCAAACACACAGAAGCAGCACTTCACTCAACCCCACACTTGGCAATCCAACTCAGTCAGAAAGCAGAGTAGGGTATGTGACGGAATCCTGCGACGGTACCCTTACTCCGCCAGCACCACGAGGACGTACCAATAGCAGAAAACTTGCTATTCAAACATTTACAAGTGATAAGTATCTATCAACCACACACGGTCACAAGCTGACCACAGCGGCCTCCACCTGTGAGTGCTGCAGATGGACTGGCACCGGCGCCCAGGGGGCTGTGAGGCTCACTGCACCGCAAATAAAGCTGTTTTTACTATCAAAACAGTGGATGCGGAGGCATTTCTCTCGGTTGGATTAGGACCCATGACACCTTCGCCACGCCACTGCTTGCGAACATAACAGTGAAACTCCTGAGTACCTGCGCGGTGGGGTGAGAGACGAGGGGAGTGACAACTTAGGGCCACACTTATGAAGATATTTTGCAAACGTAAACAGGCTGCAAATGCAAAAAAAGCTTTTCCAATGTACCAATCTCTATTTTACAACCAAATTTCAAAACGGGATTGCAAGTTGGTATTAAAAAGGAGCGTGTTTAAGGCATCCCTTCCTAATACAGAGTTGCATCGGTATGTATGAATATTTTGTGACCAAAGACTGGTTGCAAAACATTTGCAGTTTACCATCAGATTAAATCTGATGGTAACCCATTCACAAATAGGAAGGGAAAACGTTTTTTTAAGAGCAGGCAGTGGTCCCACTTCCTGCTCTTAAAAATGCAATGAAAACTTCTTCATTAATTTCTTTTAAACGCAACTCGTCTTCCTTTAACTTAAAGGAGCTTCATTAAAAAAAACTATTGCTTTATTTAAAAACAGTTACGGACATGGGGGTCTGCTGACCCCAGCAGGCCACCATCCCTGTTATTTGAGCAATTCCTAATGTGTCGCAAATTGCGACCTAACTCATTAATATTAATGAGGTAGGTCTATTTGCGGCCTCCTAGGAATCGCTAAATGAAACTCATGGAGTTTCATACATTTGGAATAGCGGTTACGTAATTGCGATTCACAGAAAATCTGAAGCAAGTCTTCTTCAGCAGTGACAAACGCACACGTCACAGGCTTAGACCTGAATTCTGTGGGTCAGTGTATTGTCCCGGTCCGACAGCGCCTAGAGTTTGTTAGGTCCATGCCACTGCGTGTCACCCAGTTAACTTTAGTGCACTCTGACATCTAGTTAACCACGGCCAAAGTGTGCAAAAACACTGCAAAAGCAACTGTATACACTTTCTACTGCATGAAATTAGACACGGAAACCCAACCTGAATTCTGCTTATATTTTCAAAAAGTGAAAATGATTAGGTCAACCTCTGAATAGAAATTATTGCAAGCTGTATATTGTGCTTAATTTCTCGTTCTCATACACTTCAGTGTTTAACTTTGCTGTCTTACTTTAGAGTATTGTTAAACTCATTCTCAGGGCTAGTTCTTGACTACTGGTGAGCATAACTAGCATAATTATGTGAAATCAGCTGTAAATTAGGTGAAACTATGCAGAATTAGGCATGGAATATAACCCATCATTTAATGCTAGGAACAAAATAGTATTAAATAGCACACAAACGTGGATCTCCTAATGGGGAGTGATTCATTTGTGGATACAAGAGGCTGGAATCAATAATAAGAAATTTCTATACAAAAGTTACCTCTTTAACCATAGATTGAATATATTTGAACCAAGAGGAGCTAGAAAATTCTCTGTCTATCTGGTTCAACTAATGAGGTGTTAGTTGAACCAGAGAGACGGAGAATTTGTAGCTCCGTCTTGGTTAAAATATATTCAACCTATGGTTAAAGAGGTAACTTTTGTATAGAAAAACAGAACACAATTGGCAGCAGCTGCTGGCTAAGTTAATTGTTTCTGTACTCAGATTTTTGTGCCAAATTACTCACAATTTTGCGAACGGGTGTAATCACGTACTTATTGGTAAATTTTTATCAAAAAAGTAACGCAAAATCATTCCAAATAGTCTAGCGTAATAAAAATTTCACCAAGGCCTAATCTTGGTGGAGCAGCTGTCAAACAGACCATTTTCTAAAAATCCACATAGAGTGGACCTTGGGCCTGCCCCTATCAGCCATTCGCTTTCTTTGACCAGGCTCTTTCAGCCAGTGGCTGGAGATTTGTAATCTCGTCTTGGGTCGCAGCATTCACTCTCAGATAATTGCACTGCCTGTTTGAGTGTATACTGCCCCTTCACTCAAGTGCTTACATTGAACGGCATACAAGGCTAGTTTATAACAGAAGCCCTCCTTGTCAGCTCTTGCTGACCCCTACCCGGCGTTCTTCTACCAACACTGTATTTACAATTTAAATTCAAGCCTATTGGCTTTGCCAATGCTTGTTCTTACATACTGTAGTTTTAACAACTTTCTTCCATATTGCCAATCAATTCTCTGCAGCTTCTCTCTTTCTTCCTCTATCTCTCCCTCGCCTGCCCTGTCTCTCTCTCAACATTCAGTGTATTTAACTTCTCTCTCTTTCTAATGGCAAAATGTGTTAACACCTCCACTCATTTGAAATACAGTGTATCTTCTCTCCCTCACAATGCAGTGTGTTTGACTTCATTCTCATTTTTTTCATAGTTGGTGTTTAACTTTGCTTATTCATTCATAATACAGACAGTGTGTTTAAATCGCTCATTATGCAATGTGCTTAACCTCCCATTTTGACTGCTATTGAACTGCTTTCTCAAACTCTGTGCTTAGCTTCTCTCACAATCTCTCACACACAAGACAGTGTGCGTAATTTCTCACTCGATCTCTCACACACAAGGCAATGCCATTACTTCTCTCGCCATCTCACACACACAAGGCAGCATGCTCAACTTCCCTCTCGATCTCTCACACACAAGGCAGCATGCTCAACTTCCCTCTCGATCTCTCACACACAAGGCAGCATGCTCAACTTCCCTCTCGATCTCTCACACACAAGGCAGCATGCTCAACTTCCCTCTCGATCTCTCACACACAAGGCAGCATGCTTAACTTCTCTCTCGATCTCTCACACACAAGGCAGCATGCTCAACTTCTCTCTCAATCTCTCATACACGTACAGCGGGCTTAACTTCCCTCTCGATCTCTCACACACAAGGCAGCATGCTCAACTTCCCTCTCGATATCTCGCACACAAGGCAGCATGCTCAACTTCTCTCTCAATCTCTCACACACAAGGCAGCATGCTCAACTTCTCTCTCAATCTCTCATACACGTACAGCGGGCTTAACTTCTGTCTCGATCTCACACACACAAGGCAGTGTGCTTAACTTCTCTCTCGATCTCTCACACACAAGGCAGTGTGCTTAACTTCTCTCTCAATCTCTCTTACACGTGCAGCGGGCTTAACTTCCCTCTCGATCTCTCACACACAAGGCAGCATGCTCAACTTCCCTCTCGATATCTCGCACACAAGGCAGCATGCTCAACTTCTCTCTCAATCTCTCACACACAAGGCAGCATGCTCAACTTCTCTCTCAATCTCTCATACACGTACAGCGGGCTTAACTTCTGTCTCGATCTCACACACACAAGGCAGTGTGCTTAACTTCTCTCTCAATCTCTCTTACACGTGCAGCGGGCTTAACTTCCCTCTCAATCTCTCACACACAAGGCAGCATGCTCAACTTCGCTCTCGATCTCTCACACACAAGGCAGCGTGCTCAACTTCTCTCTCGATCTCTCACACACAAGGCAGCGTGCTTAACTTCTCTCTCGATCTCTCACACACAAGGCAGTGTGCTTAACCTCTCCCTTGTTCTCCCACACACAAGGCAGCATGCTCAACTTCCCTCTCGATCTCTCACACACACTGCAGCATGCTCAACTTCCCTCTCGATCTCTCACACACACTGCAGCATGCTCAACTTCCCTCTCGATCTCTCACACACAAGGCAGTGTGCTTAACCTCTCCCTTGTTCTCCCACACACAAGGCAGCATGCTCAACTTCCCTCTCGATCTATCACACACAAGGCAGCATGCTCAACTTCCCTCTCGATCTCTCACACACAAGGCAGCATGCTCAACTTCTCTCTCGATCTCTCACACACAAGGCAGCGTGCTTAACTTCTCTCTCGATCTCTCACACACAAGGCAGCGTGCTTAACTTCTGTCTCGATCTCACACAAACAAGGCAGCATGCTTAACTTCTCTCTCGATCTCTCACACACAAGGCAGCATGCTCAACTTCCCTCTCGATCTCTCACACACAAGGCAGCATGCTCAACTTCCCTCTCGATCTCTCACACACACTGCAGCATGCTCAACTTCCCTCTCGATCTCTCACACACAAGGCAGTGTGCTTAACCTCTCCCTCGTTCTCCCACACACAAGGCAGCATGCTCAACTTCCCTCTCGATCCCTCACACACAAGGCAGCATGCTTAACTTCTGTCTCGATCTCACACACACAAGGCAGCATGCTTAACTTCTCTCTCGATCTCTCACACACAAGGCAGCATGCTCAACTTCTCTCTCGATCTCTCACACACAAGGCAGCATGCTCAACTTCTCTCTCGATCTCTCACACACAAGGCAGCGTGCTTAACTTCTCTCTCGATCTCTCACACACAAGGCAGCGTGCTTAACTTCTGTCTCGATCTCACACACACAAGGCAGCATGCTTAACTTCTCTCTCGATCTCTCACACACAAGGCAGCATGCTCAACTTCCCTCTCGATCTCTCACACACAAGGCAGCATGCTCAACTTCCCTCTCGATCTCTCACACACACTGCAGCATGCTCAACTTCCCTCTCGATCTCTCACACACAAGGCAGTGTGCTTAACCTCTCCCTCGTTCTCCCACACACAAGGCAGCATGCTCAACTTCCCTCTCGATCCCTCACACACAAGGCAGCATGCTTAACTTCTGTCTCGATCTCACACACACAAGGCAGCATGCTTAACTTCTCTCTCGATCTCACACACAAGGCAGCATGCTCAACTTCCCTCTCGATCTCTCACACACAAGGCAGTGTGCTTAACCTCTCCCTCGTTCTCCCACACACAAGGCAGCATGCTCAACTTCCCTCTCGATCTCTCACACACAAGGCAGTGTGCTTAACCTCTCCCTCGTTCTCCCACACACAAGGCAGCATGCTCAACTTCCCTCTCGATCTCTCACACACAAGGCAGCACGCTCAACTTCCCTCTCGATCTCTCACACACACTGCAGCATGCTCAACTTCCCTCTCGATCTCTCACACACAAGGCAGCATGCTCAACTTCCCTCTCGATCTCTCACACACAAGGCAGTGTGCTTAACCTCTCCCTCGTTCTCCCACACACAAGGCAGCATGCTCAACTTCCCTCTCGATATCTCGCACACAAGGCAGCATGCTCAACTTCCCTCTCGATATCTCGCACACAAGGCAGCATGCTCAACTTCTCTCTCAATCTCTCACACACAAGGCAGCATGCTCAACTTCTCTCTCAATCTCTCATACACGTACAGCGGGCTTAACTTCTGTCTCGATCTCACACACACAAGGCAGTGTGCTTAACTTCTCTCTCAATCTCTCTTACACGTGCAGCAGGCTTAACTTCCCTCTCAATCTCTCACACACAAGGCAGCATGCTCAACTTCCCTCTCGATCTCTCACACACAAGGCAGCATGCTCAACTTCTCTCTCGATCTCTCACACACAAGGCAGCATGCTCAACTTCTCTCTCGATCTCTCACACACAAGGCAGCGTGCTTAACTTCTCTCTCGATCTCTCACACACAAGGCAGCGTGCTTAACTTCTGTCTCGATCTCACACACACAAGGCAGCATGCTTAACTTCTCTCTCGATCTCTCACACACAAGGCAGCATGCTCAACTTCCCTCTCGATATCTCGCACACAAGGCAGCATGCTCAACTTCTCTCTCAATCTCTCACACACAAGGCAGCATGCTCAACTTCTCTCTCAATCTCTCATACACGTACAGCGGGCTTAACTTCTGTCTCGATCTCACACACAAGGCAGTGTGCTTAACTTCTCTCTCGATCTCTCACACACAAGGCAGTGTGCTTAACTTCTCTCTCAATCTCTCTTACACGTGCAGCGGGCTTAACTTCCCTCTCGATCTCTCACACACAAGGCAGCATGCTCAACTTCCCTCTCGATATCTCGCACACAAGGCAGCATGCTCAACTTCTCTCTCAATCTCTCACACACAAGGCAGCATGCTCAACTTCTCTCTCAATCTCTCATACACGTACAGCGGGCTTAACTTCTGTCTCGATCTCACACACACAAGGCAGTGTGCTTAACTTCTCTCTCAATCTCTCTTACACGTACAGCGGGCTTAACTTCTGTCTCGATCTCACACACACAAGGCAGCGTGCTCAACTTCTCTCTCGATCTCTCACACACAAGGCAGCGTGCTTAACTTCTCTCTCGATCTCTCACACACAAGGCAGTGTGCTTAACCTCTCCCTTGTTCTCCCACACACAAGGCAGCATGCTCAACTTCCCTCTCGATCTCTCACACACACTGCAGCATGCTCAACTTCCCTCTCGATCTCTCACACACACTGCAGCATGCTCAACTTCCCTCTCGATCTCTCACACACAAGGCAGTGTGCTTAACCTCTCCCTTGTTCTCCCACACACAAGGCAGCATGCTCAACTTCCCTCTCGATCTATCACACACAAGGCAGCATGCTCAACTTCCCTCTCGATCTCTCACACACAAGGCAGCATGCTCAACTTCTCTCTCGATCTCTCACACACAAGGCAGCGTGCTTAACTTCTCTCTCGATCTCTCACACACAAGGCAGCGTGCTTAACTTCTGTCTCGATCTCACACACACAAGGCAGCATGCTTAACTTCTCTCTCAATCTCTCACACACAAGGCAGCATGCTCAACTTCTCTCTCAATCTCTCATACACGTACAGCGGGCTTAACTTCTGTCTCGATCTCACACACACAAGGCAGTGTGCTTAACTTCTCTCTCAATCTCTCTTACACGTGCAGCAGGCTTAACTTCCCTCTCAATCTCTCACACACAAGGCAGCGTGCTCAACTTCTCTCTCGATCTCTCACACACAAGGCAGCGTGCTCAACTTCTCTCTCGATCTCTCACACACAAGGCAGCGTGCTTAACTTCTCTCTCGATCTCTCACACACAAGGCAGCGTGCTTAACTTCTGTCTCGATCTCACACACACAAGGCAACATGCTTAACTTCTCTCTCGATCTCTCACACACAAGGCAGCATGCTCAACTTCCCTCTCGATCTCTCACACACACTGCAGCATGCTCAACTTCCCTCTCGATCTCTCACACACAAGGCAGCATGCTCAACTTCCCTCTCGATCTCTCACACACAAGGCAGCATGCTCAACTTCTCTCTCGATCTCTCACACACAAGGCAGCATGCTCAACTTCTCTCTCGATCTCTCACACACAAGGCAGCGTGCTTAACTTCTCTCTCGATCTCTCACACACAAGGCAGCGTGCTTAACTTCTGTCTCGATCTCACACACACAAGGCAGCATGCTTAACTTCTCTCTCGATCTCTCACACACAAGGCAGCATGCTCAACTTCCCTCTCGATATCTCGCACACAAGGCAGCATGCTTAACTTCTCTCTCAATCTCTCACACACAAGGCAGCATGCTCAACTTCTCTCTCAATCTCTCATACACGTACAGCGGGCTTAACTTCTGTCTTGATCTCACACACACAAGGCAGTGTGCTTAACTTCTCTCTCGATCTCTCACACACAAGGCAGTGTGCTTAACTTCTCTCTCAATCTCTCTTACACGTGCAGCGGGCTTAACTTCCCTCTCGATCTCTCACACACAAGGCAGCATGCTCAACTTCTCTCTCAATCTCTCATACACGTACAGCGGGCTTAACTTCTGTCTCGATCTCACACACACAAGGCAGTGTGCTTAACTTCTCTCTCAATCTCTCTTACACGTGCAGCAGGCTTAACTTCCCTCTCAATCTCTCACACACAAGGCAGCGTGCTCAACTTCTCTCTCGATCTCTCACACACAAGGCAGCGTGCTCAACTTCTCTCTCGATCTCTCACACACAAGGCAGCGTGCTTAACTTCTCTCTCGATCTCTCACACACAAGGCAGCGTGCTTAACTTCTGTCTCGATCTCACACACACAAGGCAGCATGCTTAACTTCTCTCTCGATCTCTCACACACAAGGCAGCATGCTCAACTTCCCTCTCGATCTCTCACACACACTGCAGCATGCTCAACTTCCCTCTCGATCTCTCACACACAAGGCAGCATGCTCAACTTCCCTCTCGATCTCTCACACACAAGGCAGCATGCTCAACTTCTCTCTCGATCTCTCACACACAAGGCAGCATGCTCAACTTCTCTCTCGATCTCTCACACACAAGGCAGCGTGCTTAACTTCTCTCTCGATCTCTCACACACAAGGCAGCGTGCTTAACTTCTGTCTCGATCTCACACACACAAGGCAGCATGCTTAACTTCTCTCTCGATCTCTCACACACAAGGCAGCATGCTCAACTTCCCTCTCGATCTCTCACACACAAGGCAGCATGCTCAACTTCCCTCTCGATCTCTCACACACACTGCAGCATGCTCAACTTCCCTCTCGATCTCTCACACACAAGGCAGTGTGCTTAACCTCTCCCTCGTTCTCCCACACACAAGGCAGCATGCTCAACTTCCCTCTCGATCCCTCACACACAAGGCAGCATGCTTAACTTCTGTCTCGATCTCACACACACAAGGCAGCATGCTTAACTTCTCTCTCGATCTCTCACACACAAGGCAGCATGCTCAACTTCCCTCTCGATCTCTCACACACAAGGCAGTGTGCTTAACCTCTCCCTCGCTCTCCCACACACAAGGCAGCATGCTCAACTTCCCTCTCGATCTCTCACACACAAGGCAGTGTGCCTAACCTCTCCCTCGTTCTCCCACACACAAGGCAGCATGCTCAACTTCCCTCTCGATCTCTCACACACAAGGCAGCACGCTCAACTTCCCTCTCGATCTCTCACACACACTGCAGCATTCTCAACTTCCCTCTCGATCTCTCACACACAAGGCAGCATGCTCAACTTCCCTCTCGATCTCTCACACACAAGGCAGTGTGCTTAACCTCTCCCTCGTTCTCCCACACACAAGGCAGCATGCTCAACTTCCCTCTCGATATCTCGCACACAAGGCAGCATGCTCAACTTCCCTCTCGATATCTCGCACACAAGGCAGCATGCTCAACTTCTCTCTCAATCTCTCACACACAAGGCAGCATGCTCAACTTCTCTGTCAATCTCTCATACACGTACAGCGGGCTTAACTTCTGTCTCGATCTCACACACACAAGGCAGTGTGCTTAACTTCTCTCTCAATCTCTCTTACACGTGCAGCAGGCTTAACTTCCCTCTCAATCTCTCACACACAAGGCAGCGTGCTCAACTTCTCTCTCGATCTCTCACACACAAGGCAGCGTGCTCAACTTCTCTCTCGATCTCTCACACACAAGGCAGCGTGCTTAACTTCTCTCTCGATCTCTCACACACAAGGCAGCGTGCTTAACTTCTGTCTCGATCTCACACACACAAGGCAGCATGCTTAACTTCTCTCTCGATCTCTCACACACAAGGCAGCATGCTCAACTTCCCTCTCGATCTCTCACACACACTGCAGCATGCTCAACTTCCCTCTCGATCTCTCACACACAAGGCAGCATGCTCAACTTCCCTCTCGATCTCTCACACACAAGGCAGCGTGCTCAACTTCCCTCTCGATCTCTCGCACACAAGGCAGCATGCTCAACTTCTCTCTCAATCTCTCACACACAAGGCAGCATGCTCAACTTCTCTCTCGATCTCTCACACACAAGGCAGCATGCTCAACTTCCCTCTCGATCTCTCACACACACTGCAGCATGCTCAACTTCCCTCTCGATCTCTCACACACAAGGCAGCATGCTCAACTTCCCTCTCGATCTCTCACACACAAGGCAGCATGCTCAACTTCTCTCTCAATCTCTCACACACAAGGCAGCATGCTTAACTTCTCTCTCGATCTCTCACACACAAGGCAGCATGCTCAACTTCTCTCTCAATCTCTCATACACGTACAGCGGGCTAAACTTCTGTCTCGAACTCACACACACAAGGCAGTGTGCTTAACTTCTCATTCGATCTCTCACACACATACAGCGTATTCCCAGTTTGAATCATGAAAGGCCATCATTTCTTACAATAACAGTGTGAAGTACATAGTATCTCTCAAAGAGACTGAAGTGACCTTATTAAAGAAGTCACACGCTCTGGACTACAAGGCAGAGGACATTGTACTATGAATTCTCAAGGCAAGGATGATCATAAAACTCTAATATGATGGACAGAGCATCAAGGGAAGGTAACTGCTTATAGAGGAAGGGTTTTGCCTTAAATATATGTAAATATGTTCAAGGTATATATGTGTGGAGTTAGGAATAGAACATCTATACGTACTTACCTTTCGATGTTTTGTTTTTTGATATTTGGGTTTTCTTCTTCGGTTTTTCGGGGTCACACCCTGAGATTTTGTTTGAACTCCCTCCCCTTTTTATTATTGTTCATCTCGTAAAACATTAAAAGTCCCCTCTCTACCCCAGAATGCGAATCACCAACGAAGACCAATGTCGCAAGTTTGCAATCCTGTAAATAGGGCTTGGCGGTCACAATAAGTAAAAAAAAGCACATTATACAAATGCATTCTATGATGGAATGACAGTCTTCACTACCAAATGACTAATGCAACACCTCGATGTATATCAATAATATAGGTATTGAATTTCGGCCACAAAGAGCCTCAATTGATTTGTGTACCATGCAAACTCACTAAATACTGTCTGAAATAGTTTTCGAAAAACTCATGAGGACTGAACAGTCTATCTCGGCTGCATAGACTCTGGCAGCTTCATTTATCTATTGTGCTCATTACTCGGATTGTCTCTTGAGACTGGGGAGTGTTTTCAACTCGGTAATAACAACGCATTTACGGAAACTGCCTTTTAAATACAAAAGTACTTTACAAATTGTTCTCATTTAAAGCATAAATCAAAAAAATGACTTTGGGCATATTTCCAAACATTTGAAACCGCAGTGTAGAAAAATGTCTCTCTTTGAGTTAACATCTAGGTACAGCAAGAGTTTAACAAGACTGCTGACCTAACACCCAGAGGAAACAGTTTTACTGCTAGGTACAGCTAGAGCTAAACAAGACTGCTGACTTAACACCCAGAGAAAACAATTTCACCGCTAGATACAGCTAGAGCTAAACAAGACTGCTGACCTAACACCCAGAGAAAACAGTTTCACCGCTAGGTACCGCTAGAGCTAAACAAGACTGCTGACCTAACACCCAGAGAAAACAGTTTCACATCTAGAGGTTAACAAGACGGTTGACCTAAAACCCAGAGGAAACTGTTCCACCGCTAGGTACGGCTAGAGGTTATCAAGACTGCTGACCTAACACCCAGAGGAAACAGTTTCACATTTAGGTACAGCAAGAGTTTAACAAGACTGCTGACCTAACACCCAGAGGAAAGAGTTTCACCTCTAGGTACAGCTAGAAGTTAACAAGACTGCTGACCTAACTCGCAGAGGAAACTGTTTCACGCCAGGTACAGCTAGAGCTAAACAAGACTGTTGACATAAAACCCAGAGGAAACAGTTTCACCTCTAGGTACAGCTGGAGTTTAAAAAGACTGCTGACCTAACACCCAGAGGAAACAGTTTCACATCTAGAGGTTAACAAGACGGGTGACCTAAAACCCAGAGGAAACTTTTTCACTGCTAGGTACAGCTACAGTTTAACAAGACTGCTGACCTAACACCCAGAGGAAACAATTTGACTGCTAGGTACAGCTAGAGCTAAACAAGACTGTTGACATAAAACCCAGAGGAAACAGTTCACCGCTAGGGACAGCTAGAGCTAAACAAGTCTGCTGACTGAACATCCAGAGGAAACAGTTTCGCCTCTAGGGACAGCTAGAGTTTAACATGGCTGCTGACCTAAGACCCAGAGGAAAGAGTTTCACCTCTAGGTACAGCTAGAAGTTTACAAGACTGCTGACCTAACACCCAGAGGAAACAGTTTCACATCTAGAGGTTAACAAGACGGGTGACCTAAAACCCAGAGGAAACTTTTTCACTGCTAGGTACAGCTACAGTTTAACAAGACTGCTGACCTAACACCCAGAGGAAACAGTTTGACTGCTAGGTACAGCTAGAGCTAAACAAGACTGTTGACATAAAACCCAGAGGAAACAGTTTCACCGCTAGGGACAGCTAGAGCTAAACAAGTCTGCTGACTGAACATCCAGAGGAAACAGTTTCGCCTCTAGGGACAGCTAGAGTTTAACATGGCTGCTGACCTAAGACCCAGAGGAAACAGTTTCACCTCTAGGTACAGCTAGAGTTTAACAAGACTGCTGACCTAACACCCAGAGGAAACAGTTTCACATCTAAAGGTTAACAAGACAGGTGACCTAAAACCCAGAGGAAACTTTTCCACCGCTAAGTACAGCTAGAGTTTAACAAGACTGCTGACCTAACACCCAGAGGAAACAGTTTCACCCCTAGGTACAGATAAAGGTTAACAAGACTGCTGACCTAACACCCAGAGGAAACAGTTTCACCTCTAGGTACAGCTGGAGTTTAACAAGTCTGCTGACCTACCACCCAGAGGAAACAGTTTCACCTCTAGGTACAGCTAGAGTTTAACAAGACTGCTGACCTAACACCCAGAGGAAACAGTCAAATTTCTAGGTACAGTTACAGTTTACCAAGTCTATTGACCTAACACGCAGAGGAAAGAGTTTTATCACTAGGTACAGCTAGGAGTTTAACAAGACTGCTGACCAAACACTAAGAGGAAACAGTTTCACTGCTAGGTACAGCTAGAGTTTAACAAGACTGCTGACCTAACACCCATGAGTAACAGTTTCACCGCTAGGTACAGCTAGAGCCAAACAAGACTGTTGACATAAAACCCAGATGAAACAGTTTCACCACTAGGTACAGCTAGAGGTTAACAAGACTGCTGACCTAACTCGCAGAGGAAACTGTTTCACCGCTAGGTACAGCTAGAGTTAAACAAGTCTGCTGACTGAACATCCAGACGAAACAGTTTCACCTCTAGGGACAGCTAGAATTTAACAGGGCTGCTGACCTAAGACCCAGAGGAAACAGTTTCACCTCTAGGTACAGCTAGAGTTTAACAAGACTGCTGACCTAACACCCAGAGGAAAGAGTTTCACCTCTAGGTACAGCTAGAAGTTAACAAGACTGCTGACCTAACACCCAGAGGAAACAGTTTCACATCTAGAGGTTAACAAGACGGTTGACCTAAAACCCAAAGGAAACTGTTCCACCGCTAGGTACAGCTGGAGTTTAACAAGTCTGCTGACCTAACACCCAGAGGAAACAGTTTCACCTCTAGGTACAGCTAGAGTTTAACAAGACTGCTGACCTAACAACCAGAGGAAACAGTCAAACTTCTAGGTACAGTTACAGTTTACCAAGTCTGTTGACCTAACACCCAGAGGAAAGAGTTTTACCACTAGGTACAGCTAGAGTTTAACAAGACTGCTGACCAAACACCCAGAGGAAACAGTTTCACTGCTAGGTACAGCTACAGTTTAACAAGACTGCTGACCTAACACCCATAAGAAACAGTTTCACTGCTAGGTACAGCTAGAGCCAAACAAGACTGTTGACATAAAACCCAGAGGAAACAGTTTCACCACTAGGTACAGCTAGAGTTTAACAAGTCTGCTGACCTAACACCCACAGAAACCAGTTTCACTGCTAGTTTCAGCCAGAATTTAACATGACTGTTGATCTAACAATCAGAGGAAACAGTTTCACCACTAGTTAGAGTTAGAGTTCAACAAAACTGCAGACTTAACACCCACAGAAAACAGTTTCACCACTAAGTACCGCTAGAGTTTATCAAAACTGCTGATCTAACACCAAGAGGAAACAGTTTCACCATCGGCCTGATGCATTTGAGTTTTGAATAGCAAAGAGCATACGACTGAGATCAGAGGATGTGATGTTTAAACATAAAAAGGGGAATCACAGCATAAAAATCAAACATTTTGTTTCAACAAATCCCATAGCAACATGAAAAAACACGGGAAAAAGGACACAGGACACGGATGCAATTTTTTTTTAAAGATTCTGGTTCGGTGCTGTGATCAAAGAAGGGGCTCGCAAGCAATGGTGGAGCAAAGAAGAGAGCCTACAAAATGTAAAGGAAGAGAGAGCCGCAAGAACCGTGAAAACAGAGAAGACCGCCCCCTTAATCGATTCAGAGGGCAGACAAGAGAGTACCTGGGTCATGAATGGACAAACAGAGAAGATAACAAGCAACCATGAGACAGAGCCGCCAGTGCTATTCGCCCTAATGCGAGCTAGGAAAAGCCCCCTACACTGGTTTGGCAGTAAACAAACACTACTACTTCAGAGTGCAGTAGGCTCCTCCCACTGCTGGGCTATTGATAACTACACCCCTGAGAGACGTGAGTCCACACGTAAATAACAGAGAGGACAGTCCGTAATAATGGGCGATTTCCAGTATTTTCTAGGTCCCTTTCAAAATGGCGCCTCCTTCCCTTCCCCCACAATAACGAAAATAAGGCCAAATTTCAATTGAAAACATCAAACCCGTAAACAAGTTTACACACTAGTGGTGCAAATAAGTGTAATTTGCAGCACAGATTTTTCTCATTTGAATGGGCATTTGGCATGTGTACAAAGATGGAGAATAAAGGGTTGATGTCTACTCGGATATAGACATTTGTGGAGAAGGAAGCATCTCAAGTGAAGCTGCAGGGGAGTGGTGCAGTCCTTCTTGAACAATCCCAAGTATATACAAAATTGTGGATTTCCTCCTTCATTAAGGCAGAAGGAAGAGCCTTAGTTAATGAAGGGACAAAAAAACAGTGCCTGGTTATAAGGAGATAGAATATAAATCCCACCAGTAACGGGGAGAAGGGAGCAGACGCCCCAAATAATTAGGAGACACGGGCAGTGCCATCCGATGAAAGAGAGAGAGCAGAACCTTACGATGTAACACAGCAGCAGCACGTGCATCGTCCAGTGGTAAGAGGGTCGAGGGGTTTTAATTAATCTGGAGGCCCAGACTACGGACCCCTGGTGAGGATGGGAAAGAGGGCAGAGCCCATAAACAATGAGATGGCAGCACAGAGCCCCCTCGGAACTAAATAAGGATGTACCACACCTTCCCAAGTCCTGGGAGGGCAGAGAAAGATGTTTTACAAATATGGAGACAGCCTGAGTGACCCGGAATTACAACTCCCACCCACTCCTGAGAATAAAGAGGCAGGGGCTGAGGCTTCTGAGAGCAACAAGAAAACTGGGAACCCCAGGTATACACAATGCGCACATAACTCTCCATGCAAAGAAAAGGCAAGCAGGAGCCCAAGAGAGTAGGAACTAGAGTTGTTTAAAAACAAAGGCACGGAATTAAACCCATCCCCAAAAATGGCTCAGCAGAGAATGTAAATTAGGCCTGGTTGAGAACCAGGACACCAGTACGCACTACTTGATTGAGTTTAGACGTTAATACATTTATTTAATTTTCATCAGTAAATTATCTTAGGTCAACATAACATTCATATTCATGTTACATTAGTTCTAGCGCATGTTCATTAGCCAACAGATACATTGTTGTTTTCAAACATATATTATACATCAAGATATCAATACATTCAATGTTCACCCAATGCATTTCGGGGCGCGAAGCCCCTTCGTCAGGGGTCTGTGTGTAGAAAAAAAGAAAAAGAAAAGAATAAGGAATCTATTTACTGTTGATGCACTGTCACAAGTAGGGCAGAGTCTCTATAAAATATATCCGTCTTACCGCAAAATAGGTGAAATATTGGATGATTCTCCAAATTAGGTGAGTGGTATGAATCTGCGTAGCAAAGAGAACTGGGTTTAAACATGTGGGTTTTATTGAACCAAGGACGTGTGCAAGAATGTTGCATAAAGCATGAGGTTACCTGTATTCATGTATTGATGGAGTCTACGGGAACAAAGAAAGAAGAAGAACGTGGGAGGTTTAAAATGTTTTCATTGCACAATGCTGAATTGGGTGTATGTTAATAATAATAAATAATCTTCCAATTTCTCAATTCATGAGAATTAAAAGAATATCATCCAATGAGAAGGATTGTGAGAAAAGCCTTGAACAACAAAGACAGAGATATTTGGACAGGGGTTACCCTGAAAAGCTGCTAGAAGGTCACTTGGAAAAAGTCAAAAATATGCCTAGAAAGAATCTACTGCAAAAAAAGACCAAAACAGACAATCAAAGGACGGTATTTGTGTCTAAACCCAGTTCTCTTTGCTACGCAGATTCATACCACTCACCTAATTTGGAGAATCATCCAATATTTCACCTATTTTGCGGTAAGACGGATATATTTTATAGAGACTCTGCCCTACTTGTGACAGTGCATCAACAGTAAATAGATTCCTTATTCTTTTCTTTTTCTTTTTTTCTACACACAGACCCCTGACGAAGGGGCTTCGCGCCCCGAAATGCATTGGGTGAACATTGAATGTATTGATATCTTGATGTATAATATATGTTTGAAAACAACAATGTATCTGTTGGCTAATGAACATGCGCTAGAACTAATGTAACATGAATATGAATGTTATGTTGACCTAAGATAATTTACTGATGAAAATTAAATAAATGTATTAACGTCTAAACTCAATCAAGTAGTGCGTACTGGTGTCCTGGTTCTCAACCAGGCCTAATTTACCTTATACTCCATAGTTTGCAGGCTACATACCAGCACAGCACACATACCGGATTAACGCTCTATCACACCTAGCAAAAAGAGTGCAGTCACCCTTCCAAATCCACCATTCAGCAGAGAATGTGCCACTACCAGCTACACAGAAGACTAAAGACATATAAACTTGATCTTCTCACAAAGCAAGAGGATAGGTAAGCGCAGCATCATAAAATATGGAAAAAAGCAGCAGTGTGAGAACAGAGCGTGGCTTCCTTGGAGCGGGGCTGACACTCATGGACATACATATCTGCATGATAGGGACAGAGATCAGTGTCACAGGAATGCAGCCAGGCATTGTGGGGACAGAGATTATGAAAGCACAGATTAACTGTCTAGGCCTAGGGATGGTCTTCATAGCAGCGGCGCTCTGTGCTGGGGAAACCGGGATTTAGTCGGTGGTGCGAGCCTGCAGATGGGTCTTATTGGAGCAGATCTCGGCATGATGGCACCAGGTACAGCAATATAGGGATAGGAATGGTGGGTCCTCATCTTTTTGAGACCTGCGGGTCCTGTGGTCTTGCTTACTGATTTCTACAAACCTGGACAACACATATTCTTGAATGATACCCAACTTCGTCCCAGACTGGAGAAGAGGTATCTAGGGAACTTTAACAAGCAACAAAGTGCTCCAAAGACGTCCAGCGCAAGACACTGCTCCAATGAAGAAGATTAGAAAAGCTGCTTGTGACCCTGGGGTCCCAACTTCACTCGTATTTGCCTTGTCCGGTTCTTTGGGTTTTCCCTCAGTCAGGCGCTCTACCTGATGTGGCGGAAGTGCGTGCATCACCTGCGCACCTACAATGGTTTTTGGCTCTGCCACTGATGTAATCTATCTGAATTACTGAACTGGCACATACACCGGACTCTGTAAAATATCACTGCCGTGTTACAAGGATCCAAGGAGTATGCAACCTAGCTCAAGCGTGGCCTTAAGCCCCGGCAGCGTATTATGCCACCTGGAGGCACTTTCCCTGGTCACTGATCAAAGCACGATCACAGCTCAAGATACTTTAGTGGTCCATCAAGAGCTGCATAGAAACCCTCCAGAGCACCGGCCAATGACTTTGTGCCTTCAAGATGACTGACGGACAACTTAAACTCGCCATCAGTTTACAGTGGAGAGGGCAGGGGTGCTGAGGTGAGACTGACAGGGAGAGTCAGGTCAGCAAGTGGACGGCAGATGGGCAAGTAGAAGAGGTAGTGTAAAGACACACCTCTTCGGCGTATGACTGCACCTGATGGCATCAGTGCGCTTTAGAATGGCATACAGGGCACGTGTGTTCTGAGTGTGCAACAGTCTTCTGATGCTGAAGCTGAACACACCGCCTGAGGGAGGTAGGAACTGGTAGGGGGAGGTTGGCAATGGAGCGAGAGAACAAGGGGAGGGGAAAGGTTCAATGTAGTCTCAGCTTGCTGCCAGCCTTCACCCACTGGCTTTTTCCACCCGCAAGAGCAGGACACCATCCACCTGGTCAGAAGTCCAAGAGCAGATCATGTGGCCACACAGCTGGCACCACTGTGGGACCCCAACACCAGGGCCATACCTTCATGTATACGAAACTAACAAGATGCCCAATGAATGGGCATGAAAACCCACAGCATGATGCATGGGTCAACATTCAGCAGGACAGACCTGCGCGGATAGATACCGACTGCGCCTCCTGCTTCCGTGCTCTCCCCACACTGGCACTTCATAGAAAGATCCCTGTAGGATGGGGGGGTTTGACATACAGCACCTTATAGGGATTCAAACTAAAGGATACAACTCATGTGAACAGAGGCAGGGATGATGGAAGTAAGAGATCACAGCTTAGAAAATGGAGGGGGGCAGTGCCCCTGGCGCCAGAGTTCACGGACCCCCAGTCCCAGCAGTCTCAGGCCTGGCAGCCTCTCTGGGGGCAACCAGGGGTCTCAGGAGCTCGGCAGCACCTCTAGTTATCAGACAGAACTAAGCAAAGCCCCTGCCTTCATCTCTGGGGAACACACCCGCCCTCCCTTCGGCCTTCAGACTCTGGACACCCCCGGGCACAGCACCCCTGAACCCAGCGCCCCAGGGCCTTCCAACTTTGAAGTCCCTGGGCAGGTGTCAACACCCATCAATTCCTTCCAGCGCCCCAGCCCTGCTCCCCCTGTCCACCAGCAGACGCGAACTGCCGGGCTATTCAGGCACAGCAGTGGCCTGGCCCCTACACCCCTCCACACCCTACTCCCGGCCCGCAGTGGCGCTGCGCCCACTGTCTCCCCAGGCTCTAGTGCCAGCGTGTCCCAGATGCGCCCGTCTCCAGACCCTGGCAGCCTTTCGGAAGTGCTGACCGAGCCCTGGGGTCCGGCGGCTCATCTGGTGCCCGCAGCCCCCAGTGCCAACCCGATGCACCGCGTGCACTGCTCCCCCACCCCAGTTCCCCAATGCCCAGGTTCAAGGGTGCCACTTGCCCCGCTCACCCCTGACCCGGAAGCCGTCACCCCCGCCCGCCCCTGCGACCCCCAGTCTTACCTGGGTGCAACATACTTTGGAAGTAGAAGATGACGAGGACGAAGGAGCCCAGGCAGGTGGCCAGCACCATCCGGCAGACGCGGTTCATGCGCATGACCTCCAGCAGGGCTTGCTTCATGGCTGGCTCCGGCTGGGGCGGGGGGCTCCCGGTGGGAAGGGAGCTCCAGCCTGGGAGGGCTGCGGGCGCTGGTCCGGGCTCCGTGTCCGCGATGGAGAGCTCCAGAGGATGGGCGCCCGCGGGTGCGGGACCCGAGGATGGAGGCTCCGGCAGGTGGAGGCTCCGAGGGCCGGAGATGTAATCTCAAGAGGGGGAGGTCCAGGGGGTGCAGTGTCCGGGGGCGCCGGGTGGACGGGATGCGGGTGAGGGGGTTACGGTTCAAGGTTCACTGGTTCCAGGTCCGGGGACTGTGGGCTCAGGGGCGGGGCCGGGTGCAGATGCTGTCAGTGTGAGCCTGGGGCGCAGGTGGTAAAGTTCAGGCGTTGAGAGTCAGGTCTGCGGAGAGGACGGTCCGGGCGGAGGGTCCCGGGAGCTCCTGCCTCGGGATGGGGTGTGTAGGAGATACAATATCTGAGCTCCAGGAAACGGGGAGCAGGCAATGGAGGCGCAGCACGGCGGCGGCAGCATGGAGGGTCCCGGGATGTGGTGTCAGGTGGTGTGGGGGGTTAAAGGATAGAGGGACCACCGAGGGAACGCGTCCACCGAGGCAGCAGGGCGCCCCTCCCTGATACCGCTGCTCGGAGCTGCGGGGCCGTGGTGATGCTCCGGTCCTGAAAGCAGCAGGGATGCTGCAGCCGGGGATGCTGCTCCCGGGGATGCTCCGGGTCTTCTGCTGCGCGGAGAGCGCTGCCCAATCTCCCACTCTGGACGGAGCTTGTATCGGGAGCAGGGTGGAGAGTACAGAGGCTGGTGCAGGCTCTGCCGGGCTGCCAGGCGGTGAGTCCCAGAGCCTTCGCCCGCCGCTGCAGGTGATTCTGGGTGGTTGCGATCCCCCTGGTCCTGCGGGCGGAGCTGCGGTGTCCCCTCTGGTGGACTGAGCTGGCGCCGCGGCTCCTGCTGCCCCCGTCCTTGATGGTGGCTCCTAGGCTGCGAGCAGGGATGCAGAGCCTTGTTGTCAGCAGAAGAGCTGGGGGTCCAGCCACTGTGCCCGCCGCCCCGGCCGGTCCGTGTGATGCGTCCCCGGCCGGTGCTCCTGCAGAGATGCTCCCCGGCCGGTGCTCCTCCAGTGATGCTCTGAGCTCACCTCACTCCCACAGCCCGGGAGCCACCACTGCGAGCCGCTAGGCGGGGGCGGACGAAGACTGACGCTTCTCTCGCGAGCTCCCCCTCCCACAGCGGCATATGGAGGCGCCCGGCTCTCCACCCCCCCCCCCACCCCCCCCCCCCCCACCACCCCCTCGAGTGACAGCCCCGCACGGCTGAGCGGGGGAGTCCCAACTAGGGTGACCAACCGTCCGTAAATTTCACGGACAGTCCGTAAATTAGGGCTTTTGTCCGTTGTCCGTGATGAATGTCTTAACGGACGGCATTTGTCCGTAATTTTAGCTACTCGGATAAATAACAAAAGTTGATTTGCACAATTCAGATTCCCCAGCTGACCTGCAAGGGAGTCTCCTCTGCTGCATTCTGGAGAGAGGGACAGACGGTGAAAAGAAATAAGCCCAGGGTGTCTGCTTCCCCAAAGAAATGCAAATGTGTGTAAATGGGTAGGTGGCAAATGTAAAGGCCGCTTGAGAGGCGCTAATTGCTGATAGAAAGTAGCCTGGGGCGCCGCGCACCAAGCACACAGTTCGTGAACCACTGCATGGAGCTCGATGCAAAAAATAAAAGCTTAGCTGAGGAAAAAAAATATTCGCTCAAAAAGGCAATGACTTTGAACAAAGCGCAGTCAGCTTCGACTTCGCTAAAGACACTTGCTGAACTAGGAAGCGTTACCAAACCATCTTCCAGCGTGATGTGTATAACCAGCGCCAAGTCCACGTTCACTACACTCCTCACTGAGGTTTGCATTATGTTTATCCTCTCCCTGTCTGCCAGAGCTATTTAAAACGCACGAAGGTAGGATTGACGGTGTAAGGCCACAGGCTGTCTTTTGAGCCAGGTATGCCATACGTGGCAAATAATAAACAATTTTCCAAACCTCGTGCCGAGGTGTGCTGTGGGGGGCAGGAGAGAGCGGCATGCAGGTTTTGGAATCTGCTGAAACCCCTATGTTCTTAGGAAATGTCTGCTGTTTTTAATCTTCTATTTCTTTTCCACTGAATAGCAGGTGGAACCGCTGGTTAATCCGACTATAAAATTCAAGTCCGTACATGCCAATATCTGGGAAGAGATAAGAGGGAGGTTTAGATCAAATCCCGGGAAGGTACTGTCTCTGTTGGGCTTTTATTGAACAGGGGGATCTTTTTGGCTGGGGGACATGTACAACAGTCTGATTGTTGGGTTAAACAGTGTCCCACCATAATCAGAAGTGCTGGAAAGAATGGTGGTTCTGTTATTTTACTTCTGGCCTTTAACATTAAAATAAATGTTTAAATTGGCTGCATATGCTCAGGTTGTGTATCTGTTTTGTTGCTAAGGATTGGCAGGGATTTGCATTCAGTTTCATTCAGTGATATACAGGGTCTGATGCAAGATGCTGCCGTTGAAGGCTTCAAGGCCTGGAGTTTAAAAGTAGAAGAGGTTAGGTGAGTATTTGTTGCTGATAAAGGAAGTGCTTGATTACGGCACCAGTACGGTGACACAATAAATGCTACACAGGGCGTTTAAAGATATTTGGCATTTATGGTTTTTGTGGCTGGCCTTCCTATATATCATGGTAAATGAGTAGCACGTTAAAACGCATTGGCTGCAAGCTATTTCCTTAGCTGTTGTATTGGGATCTAATGGAATGAAAGTGACAGTGCCTTTGCATGGGTGGGTTTTCTGAGTGTATTGCACAGTGACAGGGCACAGTGACAGGATAAGCCACGAGAGGGGCTTGGGAGGAGTGAAAACGAACTATTTAAAGGAGATCAGCTCTAAAACCACTCCTATGGAAAGGCAGAATCGATAATTTCACTCAAAAACTTTTGCATAAACCTCCTTCCATGATTCCAGCATCTGGCACACAAAACAGTTTACCAGCAGCCATAACATGTAGCACCCATGCATATCCCTTTTAGAATTAGGTATTGTTAGGGGTGGAGCCTAGCATCAAGCATTCCTTCACAGTTCCCTTATCTTAAGAACCCGGTATCCCTCCAATAAGTCATTGACACTCCATGGGGCTCTGCAGTGGATAAGATAGGATTACATCTGTGATTATAAAAGCATCATCCCAATTATTTTCAGGAAGAAAAACGAAGTACACCTGAGGCCAGGCTTGCATTCCCCCACACGTCAAGAAAAGTGACATAATGGGGAGCTGTAGCTAACAGCCAATAGATCAAGGGCGCCATGGGCCGAAAAAGTTTGGGAACCACTGGATTAGGGCAAAGCAAGCTGTGGAAGGGGATTTCGGGACACTCAGAGAAGTATACTGCAAACTTTGAGAAAGAAAAGGGCACCAAGATCGAACAACTCAATACTAGGTGCTGTTTAATTTATTTGTAACTGCTGGGTGGTAGGCGTTGGATAGCCACTTAAAAGTTTGGCAAGGAGCATAGATTCCTCCAAGTTTTTTATCCTACTTTATGGCACAGTATGCAAAAGTGTGCAATAGCACCATAAAGGTTTGAGTGAGCACAGTTTTGTGTCACTTCAGCATACATTATTTTTTGGATATTCTGATGTTTTCCTTTGTTGATTAGGAACTTCAACAATTTGTTTAGAAACGTAAACTTTCTTCTGCAGTATTTTTTTAGCAGCTTTTTTGTATCTCCTCTGATTCCTACATCTGGTATTGCTACCCTTTGACATGGAGGTGTAAATTTTCATTTATGTACCACATTACCATTTAATTTTGGTCATCTCGTAATAGTGCCACCTGAAAGCAGAAGTATTAGATTTTTTTTCCTACAACCTGAGGAGCCATCTTGTCCATCAAGTTCTGGCCTTCTACTTAAACCTCACATTTTTTTTTGTTGCGTTCTCATCTGCTTTCTTTGTTGCTCTTTGCTGTAGTTGCTGAAGTGGTTGATACACCAGATTTTGTGGGGGCAGGACTGGAAGCTTCAGCCGGCACCAGCACACTTGAGACCAGAAAGCAGGGTCCTGAAATTTGCACCAGTCGGGCGCATAAACAACGGATCTTTCACCCGCTGCGCAGGATACTCCCAGGCAAAGACTGGGCCAAAAGTGGGCCTGTTTGCGCCTGGAAGAGGCTGCGCTGGGCCATCGCCCGTGGTTTTACTGCTAGGGGAATTGTAATTTCGGACTACAAGCCTGTAATTAGCGTGACCTGCGACTTTAATCAGATGTAATTGTCTATTAAAAGCACCCTAGCTTATCTTGTTTTCTACCTGCTAGCATTGTTGGATGGCTAAGCGAAAGCTAGGTCCTAAGATGGAGGGAGCCACTGCCAAAAAAAAAGATTAGTACACAGATTGGTATATTAAAAAGGATTGAAGATTCCCTGACTTAAATATATCAAGCTGGAACAGACGAATCTGGGAAGGCCGGCCCTCTTCTCTAATCCAACCACCATGACTAAATCAGATATAGTCTGGGCTAAAAAAAAATTGTTAACGCACTGTGCACTGCCAAAGGGAGGAACCCGAAATCTCAAAAACTACTATTAGGGAGTATGTTATGTTACAAACCTCACCAGCCTTGGAGCCGTATCTTGAGTGGGTGGATAAACCAAGACAGATTGCCCTTAATTTGGTTTAGACTAGGCTTCGTGAGATGGCACCTCGGTGTCCCCCTTGGGCAGAGAGTTCATGTATATTACATACAGTGGAATCCAATCTCATATGTAATGATATGCCCTCTGTGGTGAGGGGCGATATGTCCTTTTTGTTGAAGGGTCATAAGAGGTACACACATCCTAGCCCCTTGCAGTACATTGCCGCTGACTTTGGGTGGCACTCATCCTGAATGGCTGCTATGGTCTCGCAGCACTCTCTGGCCTTTTCCTCATATGTCCTCTTTTGTATCTCTCCGCTGGCATAGTCAGTGCTCGTCCAGACAGAAATTCACAATAGTTCATACAGATTTTCTCTCCCTCAGTCGGAATCCATGGGCTGATGATGCCATTTTGGAGTTCATCCTCATCTGAATTATTTACTATGGCGCGAACTCCTCTGATGTGTCTGTAAAACTTACTTTTTGTCCCAAATTTTTTGTCCTGAATTTTGACCTTTTGTCCTGAATTTCTGTCCTGAATTTTGACCCTTTGTCCTGAATTTTTACACTCACCGTCCTGAATTTGCCCCCCTGCCAGTTGGTCACCCTAGTCCCAACACCTGAAGACAGATGGAGGGTTACAGAGGCGCGTCGGGGGGGAAATTATTTATCATCGCTCATCTTTGTTCTGATTTCCATTCGTAATATACATAACGCGCATTTGCATAGCGCGCGTGCCACGCTGAACACGCTTCAAAGCGCTAAATCTCAGTTTGCACCCTCTAGGCACAGGAGTAAAATCGATGAAATAAAACGTTTGCTTATCTTCATTATGGGATTTTATATTGTGTTAAAATGTTGTGCTAGGCTATGTTGCCATGTTTTGTTTTTTAATGTTATGTTACCATTCAATTTATGATATTTTATGTTACGTTACGCTTTATGCCACTTTGTGATGTAGGCGGTGTTGTGCAATGTTATGTCACAGGGTGCGTGATATGAAGGAAGTAGGTTGACTTTATAACTACATTTGTAATCTACGCTCTGATGTGTTATGTTTGAGCTATGTTGGGCTTGTAAGGTGCCAGCGTGACAGCCAGAGGCCTTGAGTTTAGGGACCCTGAAAGAGAGGCTTGGCCTACTCCTTTTGGTGGCCCTGTGGCCGCCTCACAAACCAACATAACAATTAAACCACTTCCCGTGCATAGACCACAAGACGTCACATGAGCAGGGTTGGATTGATAACGTGGGCACTCAGGCAATGACCGAGGGGCCGGTGTTAAGGTTCCAGCTGTGGGCTGCTTTTTTTTAGAAGTCTGGGGACTGATTTGGGTGGTTGCTGCATTGTTCGGATACCGCCAACAGCCCAGTGGGGGCCTGATTTGCCTTTCTTCATGTAGATGGGCGTCCATTAGCTCCCTTTTATCAACGGTCAGAGGTGTCACTCCCTTTCATCTCGCTGGGCTTGCCCATTTATATATGCATATTGAGCTGGGGCAGGGCACCGGAGCAGAGGTGGCCTCACTTTTTTTCTGGTATGTTTCACTAGTCTAAACTAATCCGTGCATTTTTAGGTCTCTTCTATTCCAACCCGTAGGGATGGTGGGCGAGATTTATAGTAAGGCTTCCGAAAAGTCTACCTAACTGTGGATCGCGTACAGTTCATGTGAGCCAGGCGCGTGCACAGGAATTCGCTCCTCCTACCCCTCCAACAAAGCAAGACAAGATAAGAACATCAAAGCCGCTCTGATTCCATTTGCCACCAGCCACTTCACGCGCTCCGCAGGTCATAAACAGGACCATCTGCTCGTGAATCGGAATGCTGGCATGGTTGTCCAGCCCCACTCCCAGCGCTGCCTTTCCTCTGCCATTCTATGGTTTCCAATACGTCTTACTAAAACCTAGTTATCTATGCTGAAGGTTTTTTTTTTAGGGGACTTGTTTGCATGTTTTGACGTGGCTGAGTGAGAAACAAATCGTTTCTCTTTTATTGCAGATGCAACCTTTCAAATATGTGTTCCTGCTATCCACATGAGTTGGAAATTACGTAAAACATGCTATTTCTGTGAGAAGGGCGGTGGTTAGGCTTTGACTCTAGATTTCTTCTCCATGGTTTCTTACAACATTTAACATTTTAACAGTAGCAGAGGGCAGCCAACCCATCTGGGCTGTATCAGTGACCCCTTGCTTTCCCAAAAAGATTATGCCTGTCTGCCCTTTAGGTTTTAGGGAAGAAGGACCGAACCTACCACTGAGGATCATACTTCTGTGTTTGAAAAAATGCGTGCTTTTTTTTGGTTTTAAAGGAACCAGCTTTATTTCTCAAGAAACAAAGCATCCACAGCCTTCTCTGTTGTTTACAAACATCCTCACGTTGAAGTGGAAAGACTCTGCCCGCCCTACCCTTTGCTGCCTCTTCCACATAAACGCATAATAATTTTCTATTACTTCCATCCCAGAGCAACCTGCCAGTTTGTTCTCACTCGGGGAACCATAGCACACAACTAGGATTGAATTTCAGGCTTAATACAGTAAAACAAGAAATCCGTTTAATATTCCGTATAACCATCCCCCCACCACCACCACCCTGACCATAGGACTGATAGTCGTCGTAACTAATCCCTATCTGTTTAAAAAGTTGTTTTTCTGACACTGATCCTAATGGATTCAGCACATCTTCATCTGTTAGGCTGCAGATGTAATGCTCCTACCACCCTACTGCCCTCACTCTTCCGCCCTCACAATACCACTCTACCGCCCTCACTCTACTGCCCTCACTCTACCATTCTACCGCCCTCACTCTACCGCCCTCACTCTACCACTCTACCACCCTCACTCGACCACTCTACCGCCCTCACTTTACCACTCTACGGCCCTCACTCTATCACTCTTGCGCCCTCACTCTACTGCCCTCACTCTACCATTCTACCGCCCTCACTCTACCACTCTACCGCCCTCACTCTACCGAAGGTGCGCCAAAGGTAAGCCCGTCTACGCCCGTCCGCGCCTGGACCGCGCCCAGCGCCAGACCCCCTGGTTCCCGCAATGCCCAGCCCACTCGCATCACTTACAATGCCACCACCCTCCTAGCCCTTAACCCCGGCCGTTCCCCCAACTGCGTCCAAGCCGCTCCTGGACACACCCATGGACCCTTCTCTTGCAACTCCTGCAAGTTCGACGGCACCAAAACCACCTCCTCATCCACCAACACCAAACAGAGATCCAACACTAACCACCTAAAATGCATCCTGGTCAACACCCGCTCGGTCCACAGACACGCCATCGACCTCTGGAATCTACTAGACACCATCTCACCGGACGTCGCCTTCCTAACAGAAACATGGATGAATGCCTCTTCAGCCCCAGACATCACCATTGCCATCCCGGAAGGACACAAGATCATCCGTAAGGACCGCATCAAGCAAACAGGAGGAGGCATCGCTATCGTCCATAAGAACTCCATCCGCATCTCAACCAGCTCAGACGTCAACCTTGCCAGCGCCGAACACCTCCACTTCCAGATCCACACCGACCCCAAGACCACACTCAGAGGCACCCTCCTCTACCGACCTCCAGGACCCCGTGCACAATTTAGTGACAACATCACTGACTTTATCACCCCACACGCCCTCCCCTCCGAGGAATACATTCTATTGGGAGACCTCAATTTTCACCTGGAAAAGAGCAATGACAGCAGCACCACCACCCTTCTGGACAATCTCACCAACCTCGGACTCAAACAACTTGTCACTACCCCCACCCACATTGCAGGTCACACACTCGACCCCATCTTCACCTCCAGCAAACATGTCTCATTCAGTCACACCACAGCTCTTCATTGGACGGACCACAGCTGCGTTCACTTTATCTACAATAAGACCACAATCCACAACCATCCTCAACCCACCCTGGGAAGAAACTGGAACAAAATCACCATCGACCAGAGCTCCTCATCGCTTCTTCTAAACCCCCCCGCCCACTCCTCATTAACCTCACCCAATGGCTATCCAACAGCGCCGACATCCTAGCACTGTTGAAAAAACGTCAAATCAAACTAGGCAGCAAAAACGCCTCCTGGTTCAACGATGATCTTAAGAAATCGAAGAAACTCTGTCGCTCCCTCGAGAAGGCCTGGAAAAAAGACCCAAACACCAGCACCAGGGACGCCTTCAAAAACGCCACCCGCATACACCACCAACTAATCCGGTCTGCCAAGAAAGCCGCATTCAAAGACCGACTAGATAACAACGCCCACAACAGCAAGGAATTATTCAACATCGTCAAAGAATTTACCAACCCATCAGCCAACTCCAACGACATCACCTCCTCCCAAGCCCTCTGCGACTCCCTAGCTTCCTTCTTCCACAACAAAATCGCAGACATCCACAACAGCTTCGACAACCGACCCGGAGACCAACCCACCCAACCTTCTGCAGGACCTTCACCCCCCTTGAACATCCTTAACGACTGGAACCCAATCTCCACTGAGGACACTATCCGCCTGATGAACTCCATCCACTCAGGATCCCCAACTGACCCATGCCCTCACCACATCTTCAACAAAGCAGACTCCATCATAGCACCACACCTCAGAGATGTCATCAACTGCTCCCTCAACTTCGCCACCTTCCCGGAAAGCTGGAAACACGCAGAACTCAGCGCCCTTCTGAAAAAACCCACAGCTGACCCCACCGAACTCAAAAACTACCACCCCATCTCGCTTCTTCCATTCCCGGCCAAAGTCATCGAGAAAGCTGTCAACAACCAGCTCGCCACCTTCCTCGAAACCAACAAATCCCTCGACTCCTCACAGTCCGGCTTCCGAGCCAAACACAGCACTGAGACCGCACTTATCGCAGCAACAGACGACATTCGAACTCTACTGGACAATGGAGACACAGTCGCCCTCATCCTCCTCGACCTCTCCGCTGCCTTCGACACAGTCTGTCATAGCACCCTTCTACAGCGCCTCAGAAACGTCGGAATCCAAGGAAAAGCACTAGAATGGATCACCTCGTTCCTCACCGGAAGAACCCAGAGAGTCCGCCTCCCACCGTTCAAGTCAGAGGCCTCTGAAGTCATCTGCGGCGTGCCACAAGGATCGTCACTCAGCCCCACCCTCTTCAACGTATACATGAGCCCCCTTGCGGCCATCGCTCGCCAACACAATCTCAACATCATCTCCTACGCGGACGACACTCAACTGATCCTCTCACTTACCAAAGACCCTAACACCGCCAAAACCAACTTACACGAAGGAATGAAAGAAGTAGCCGAGTGGATGAAGCACAGCCGTCTGAAACTAAACTCAGACAAAACAGAAGTCCTCATCTTAGGCACATCCCCCTCCGCCTGGGATGACTCTTGGTGGCCAGAGGCCCTTGGAAAAGCACCCATCCCGACGGACCACGCACGGAACCTGGGCGTCATCCTGGACTCCTCACTCTCGATGACCAGACAAGTCAACGCCGTTTCATCATCTTGCTTCAACATTCTTCGCATGCTCAAAAAAACATTTCGCTGGATCCCCACCGAAACTAGAAAAACGGTCACCCACGCATTGGTCACGAGCCGCCTGGACTACGGAAACACCCTATACGCTGGTACCACCGCAAAACTCCAGAAAAAACTCCAACGCATCCAGAACGCTTCAGCCAGGCTCATACTAGACATCCCGCGTAAAGAACACATCTCTGGTCACCTGAAAAACCTCCACTGGCTCCCCGTAAATAAGAGGATTACTTTCCGCCTCCTAACCCACGCACACAAAGCACTTTACGAACTTGGACCCGAATGCCTCAACACACGACTGTCCTTCTACACACCCTCCCGTCAGCTACGATCCTCTAACCAAGCCCTTGCCACTGTACCTCGCATCAACAAAACCACCATGGGAGGTAGATCCTTCTCCTACCTGGCAGCTAAAACCTGGAACTCACTTCCCACTCACCTTCGCCTTACTCAGAACCACCTAGCATTCAGAAAGCAACTTAAAACTTGGATATTCGACAAGTAATTCCCCACCCTTCCTCAAGCGCCTTGAGACCCAATGGGTATGTAGCGCGCTATATAAATCTCTTGACTTGACTTGACTACCGCCCTCACTCTACCACTCTACCGACCTCACTCTATCACTCTACTGCCCTCACTCTACTGCCCTCACTCTACCACTCTACCGCCCTCACTCTACAGCCCTCACACCCTCACTCTACCACCCTCACTCTACCACTCTACCACCCTCACTCTACCGCCCTCACTCTACCACTCTACCACTCTACTGCCCTCACTCTACCACTCTACCGCCCTCACTCTACCACCCTCACTCACCACTCTACCACCCTCACTCTACCGCCCTAACTCTACCGCCCTCACTCTACCACTCTACCTCCCTCACTCTACCACTTTACCTCCCTCACTCTACCACCCTCACTCTACCACTCTACCGCCCTCACTCTACCGCCCTCACTCTACCACTCTCCCGCCCTCACGCCCTCACTCTACCACTCTACTGCCCTCACTCTACCGCCCTCACTCTACCACTCTACTGCCCTCATTCTACCGCCCTCACTCTACCACTCTACCGACCTCACTCTACCACTCTACGGCCCTGACTCTACCACTCTACCGCCCTCAGTCTACCGCCCTCACGCCCTCACTCTACCACCCTCACTCTACCACTTTACCTCCCTCACTCTACCACTCTACCACCCTCACTCTACCACTCTACCGCCCTCACTCTACCACTCTACCGCCCTCACGCCCAGACTCTACCACTCTACCGCCCTCACTCTACCACTCTACTGCCCTCACTCTACTGCACTCACTCTACCACTCTACCGCCCTCATGCCCTCTCTCTACCGCCCTCTCTCTACCGCCCTCACTCTACCACTCTACCGCCCTCACACCCTCACTCTACCGCCCTCACTCTACCCCTCTACCGCCCTCACTCTACCACTCTACAGCCCTCACTCTACCACTCTACCGTCCTCACTCTACCACCCTCACTCTACCACTCTACCGTCCTCACGCCCTCACTCTACCACTCTACCGCCCTCACTCTACCACTCTACTGCCCTCACTCTACCACTCTACCGTCCTCACTCTACCACTCTACAGCCCTACTCTACCACTCTACCGCCCTCACTCTGCCACTCTACCGTCCTCACTCTACCACTCTACCACCCTCACTCTACCGCCCTCACTCTACTGCCCTCACTCTACTGCCCTCACTCTACCGCCCTCACTCTACCACTCTACCACTTTACCGCCATCACTCTACCACTCTACCGCCCTCACTCTACTACTCTACTGCCCTCACTCTACCACTCTACCACCCTCACTCTACCGCCCTCACTCTACGGCACTCACTCTACCGCCCTCACTCTACCGTCTCACTCTACCGCCCTCACTCACTCTATCGCCCTCACTCACTCTAGCGCCCTCACTCACTCTATCGCCCTAACTCACTCTATCGCCCTCACTCTATCTATCGCCCTCACTCTATCTATCCATTGCCCTCCCTCACTCTATCTATCACCCTCCCTCACTCTATCTATCTCCCTCCCTCTATCTATCTATCGCCCTCCGTCTATCTATCTATTGCCTCACTCTATTGCCTTCCCTCACTCTATCTATCGCCCTCCTTCCCTCTATCTATCGCCCTCCCTCTATCTATCTATCGCCCTCCCTCTATCTATCAATCGCCCTCCCTCTATCTACCTATCGCTCTCCCTCTATCTATTTATCGCACTCACTCTATCGATCGCATCACCACAGCATCACTCAGCACCACCACAGCATCACTCAGGGGCACAACAACATCACTATGCTCTACCACAGCATCACTGAACGCCACAGCATCACTCGTCGCCACCACATCATTCAGCACCACCACAGCATCAATCTGTGCAACCATTCAACAACAACTGGTTCAAATATGTTCTCTCAATGTTTCAAGCTTTATTACAAATGTCACAAACAGATGTTAATATTTCACTTCTGTTCTTGGATTTTTGTCACAATAAAATATACTGAACATAATCTTCACAAAAGTTATTTACAAAGTTTAAGCTATTGCCATTATAAATTACAATAACTTTTATTTAAGTATTAATTATTTAAAAAAATTAAAAGCCCTTGTTATTTGTAATATCAATACATCTAAGTCACGTAAATACAACACATATTGTATTACAAATGCTATAGGTGTCACATTTGCGAAAGTTAAAACTATTGGAATTGTAAATGACAAAGCTATTAATTTACCTATTTTCAAACCCAACACATAAATACAAAATTTGTCATTTACAATACCAATAGCTCAAACTTTCCTAATACGAGACCTATTGCATTGCAAATGCTTCTTTTTATACCACCCCTTTTTTTAAAATAAAATTTCGCCGAAGCAGTTATTTGCGGAAAGACAATATGCAAATGTAGGCCACTTTTTTCAGTGTGCCCGGGCCGATTTTTAATATCAATCGAACCCTGCACGTGAGTAAAGACATTTCAGGGAGACTCATTGCCTGTTATAGCCTAAAACAATCTTTAATTCCACAGTTCGCTACTACTTCCCAACATCCACCTCCCTCCCTTTGAATAAGCATAATTTTCTTTGCTCTGTCGATGCACTTCCAGCCTCTGCCTTTAATTAAACTAACTTGTTCCTGTTTTACCAAATGCCCCTTGTCTTTTTATTTTTTCAAGGTAAATTCATATCCAAGCAAAAACAGCCATACTTACACTTTTCTATTTCATGCCAGGAAGCCGCAGGCCTAACATTCCCTCTGTCACTCACTGTCCTTTGACACACCCGATGTATATTGAGCATTTTGAATAGCTGCTGTAGTTTTGTGACACACAAGGTTTGGCAGAAGGTCTCTAGACACCATAAGGTGCTGCACTGTCTCCCAGACTCTTTCTTAAAAATAAATGTTTGCAGGTGATGGACAAATATCTGTCCACATATGTAGGTTACCTGTAGCTAGCCGCGGCCTGTGCAGTTAAGAGCGGTAGGGCGGTGGGGCCGGATGGAGGGGGATTTTGACAGACGACACAGAGGGAAAATTAATTATTTATTTAATTTTCCTTCTCGGTCGTCTGTCGAATCCCCCCCAACCTTGCCCCACAGCTCTTACCTGCATGGGCCGCGGCTGTCTGTAGCCTATGTAAGGCATCTCACCACTCAGATATTCTGTACATTCTCAATTTAGGCAATTACCACTGACAAAGCCAATATATCTGGATTGAAAGTGCTAATGAAGGTAGCATTAACATATTCGAGCGGGGCACAAGTGATCGTGGCAGCAGGTGCTGCGAGATTGGAGAAGAATAACGGGCTTTAACTCCTGCTGAGTTATCTGATACATGCTATAACTGTTGGCAGCAAAGTACATCATCAACTTATCAGGAGTCTTTAATGGTTCTTTCAACTGCCTCTTGTAAATTGGAAAGTGCTGATAAACAGAACAGAAGAGGTGCTCATGAAGAATGTGGGCAGTTTTCATTCCGATATGACTTATTTCGACTATACTTTACCAGATATTGATTTAGACTATCGGACGTCCAGAGGATTTGCTAAATTCTTCTCTGTCAAGAGAGAGAGACATTAGCTTTTTGTGAAACCAGACCTGTCACTTTGGAGGATCTCTCCAACACTCCAGATATGTTCCTTAACAACAGCATTCATGTAACAGGAGATTATGTTAATCTCTCCGATGCCCTACATGTGTTACAGAGATTTCTGGATTTGATCCTAAAGTTATTGGGAAAAATTACACTCAATTCTAATCACATGCTGGAAACATTAGCTGCCTTTCTCTTGTCTACAACAAGTAATGGGGTGGGAGTAGGACAACACAAGAAATATTTACCTGATTCTTTCCCTTCCATGAGTTATTTCCAATTTCTTTAAGAAGGAAGTTAGGAGGAAACAAGCATTGGAAATGCAATAGGTCTCGCATTAGGAAAGTTTGAGCGATTGGTATTGTAAATTACACTTTTTTTTATTTGTGTTGGTTTTAAAAATAGCAAAATGAATAGCTTTGTCAGTTACAATGTCAATAGTTTCAACGTTCGCAAATGTGACACCTATAGCATTTGTAATGCAATGTGTGTTGTATTTACATGACTTAGATGTATTGATATTACAAATAACAATGGTTTTTAATTTTGTAAATAATTAATACTTAAATAAAAGTTATTGTAATTTATAATGGCAATAGCTCAAACGTTTGTAAATAACTTTTGTGAAGATTATGTTCAGTGTATATTGTGACGAAAATCCAAGAACATTGCATTTGCACCTACACACACACAGAGCCACACACACACCTATAGATGTGGTGATGGTGGATCTGGGGGATGTGGTGGTGGTGGATGTGGTGGTGGTGGTGATTGTGGATGTGGTGGTGATGGTGGTGGATGTGGTGATGGTGGTGGATGTGGTGATGGTGGTGGATGTGGTGGTGGATGTGGTGGTGATGGGGATTGTGGATGTGGTGGTGGATGTGGAGGTGGTGGATGTGGAGATGGTGGATGTGGAGGTGGTGGATGTGGAGGTGGTGGATGTGGAGGTGGTGGATGTGGAGGTGGTGGTGGATGTGGAGGTGGTGGATGTGGAGGTGGTGGTGGATGTGGAGGTGGTGGATGTGGAGGTGGTGGATGTGGAGGTGGTGGTGGTAGATGTGGAGGTGGTGGATGTGGAGGTGGTGGATGTGGTGGTGGTGGATGTGGTGGTGGTGGTGGATGTGGTGGTGGTGGTGGATGTGGTGGTGGTGGATGAGGTGGTGGTGGATGTGGTGGTGGTGGATGTGGTGGTGGTGGTGGATGTGGAGGTGGTGGTGGATGTGGAGGTAGTGGATGTGGTGGTGGATGTGGAGGCGGTGGATGTGAAGGTGGTGGATGTGGTGGATGTGGAGGTGGATGTGGAGGTGGTGGTGGATGTGGTGGTGGTGGATGTGGAGGGTGGATGTGGAGGTGGTGGATGTGGAGGTGGTGGATGTGGAGGTGGTGGATGTGGAGGATGTGGAGGTGGTGGATGTGGAGGTGGTGGATGTGGAGGTGGTGGATGTGAAGGTGGTGGATGTGAAGGTGGTGGATGTGGAGGTGGATGTGGTGGTGATGGTGGATGTGGTGGTGGTGGTGGATGTGGTGGTGGTGGATGTGGTGGTGGTGGATGTGGTGGTGGTGGATGTGGTGGTGGTGGTGCATGTGGTGGTGGTGGTGGATGTGGTGGTGGTGGATGTGGTGGTGGTGGATGTGGTAGTGGTGGATGTGGTGGTGGTGGATGTGGAGGTGGTGGATGTGGAGGTGGTGGATGTGGATGTGGTGGTGGATGTGGAGGTGGTGGATGTGGAGGTGGTGGATGTGGAGGTGGTGGATGTGGTGGTGGTGGAGGTGGTGGATGTGGTGGTGGTGGTGGATGCGGTGGATGTGGTGGTGGTGGATGCAGTGGATGTGGTGGATGTGGTGGTGGTGGTGGTGGATGTGGTGGTGGTGTGTGTGGTGGTGGATGCGGTGGTGGATGAGGTGGTGGATGAGGTGGTGGTGGTGGATGTGGTGGTGGTGGTGGATGCGGTGGTGGTGGATGTCCCACATAGGATCAAAAGCAAGACAACCTCCATCCACCCGTTGCTTGCTCCTACTAATGTAGCTAGGCGCTTCAGGGCCCCAGAAAGGGGTGGTAAGCGCTATATAAGCGTTACTTTACCGTCTGAAACGCACACAAGGATGAATAGACTATGCAAATGAGGAAACAGACCCTTTTCTTGCAAGTTTCTCAAAAGGACGTTTTCCAGATTTATGGCGCTTGAGTTAAACTGGGAGAAAGTGAAAGAGTGAGGGAGGGGGTAAAGACGGAGACGGGGGCGAGAGGGGTCGCCCAAGAGTGAGGGAACATTAAGTGAGTGGAAAGAAGAAAGGGGGGTGAGAGCGAGCAGCCAAGTGGGGAGACCCAGAGGGCAGAGCGCCTGCAAGAATGCGGCCCCACTGGAGGGCTGCTGGGAGAGGAGGAATGGACAGGACAGCCTGACAATAGCGCGGGGAGGGGGCAGGATGCGGGGCATGAGTGGCAGAGTGAGGGGCGCGGCGTGGCGGGGGGAGGGGCGCCTGTGTTTGCATTGTGTGTGGCTTGTTTTATGTTTGATGTTCACAGTTTCAAGGAGAGTCAGGTGAAAATGGGTGGCAGTGCCGGGACGACTGGCTAGGGGTTGGTGCGCATGTGTTTTGGGTGAAAAATGATAGACCTGTGCCCGGATTTTGGGTGGGGGCACGCCCCAAACTAACAGTGCAGGTGGAAGGGCGTGGGATGCAAAAGCGCTGCAGCTCGCTCCATCAGCGCTTGCTTGCACGCACCTCGGCAATCAGGGAAACAATACTCCCACACACACACACCTTTAAAAGCTGAAGCGCTATGCAGTTTCTCGCGTCTTCGTCCAGGATGCAAACTGTCCTGAGCCGTCACTGCTGCACGTGAAATAAGCCGTGCTGCTGCCTACTGATCAGTTCACTTCCGCCAAAACATTTTGCATGCGCTGTTTGATGCTTTTTTGTTTTGTTTTTATTAAATTTCATAGTTTTGTGCGGCCATATGGGGGTTGTTACTCCAATACACAACCAAACGCTGGTGATTAAATACTGTGTTAAATTGTGGAAGCACGTGATCTGACAGCTTTGCTCTCGAGAGAAAATAAGGTGTTTGTGTGTTTTCTCACTCTGTTCTTAGCGGTGCCAGCCTGTGAATGAAGTCGAGTAGTTGGGCATACACCGTTCACTAGTAAAAGCACTGATTGTTTGTTTTCATTTTTTCCTTCGTGTAATTTCTGAGACTTCATTTTAACTGGGCGGCAGTCTCTGCTATTTAAAGCGTGTGACTTGTAGGTGTGTGTGTGTAGGCGATGAGGAAAAAAATAAATAAAAGAAGAAGGAGGGCATTGCTGTGGGGGGGGGGGAGGAGAAATGCAACACGGCGGGCAGGGGAGGGGGCGGAGCGGGGAGAGGGTGTTAAGCAGCAGGGGCCTTTGAAGTGAAGCTAAGCTTCACTTCAAAGGTGTGGGAGGAGTGTGGCTGAGGGAACAGACGGCGATTTGGGGATGTGCACGCGCATTTTAGGTCAATGCGCAAGCGCATTGACCTAAAAGCCACGGGCACAGCACCAAATCGCCAAGTTGGGTAAAGTCTGTTTAAGACGCTATAGTCTCACTCTGCTCAATGCGCTTGCGCATTGAGAGGCGAGACCTAAAAACTGCAAAAATTGATCACATCTATTCTCTTTGTAAACATTTCACTCCTGATGCCTCTGCTGCTACTGCTTTAACTAATAATTTGCTGGAACCACAAATTGCTCTGTTTCCAATATTTAATAACAATCGGAAGAGTCATGAAATACAGAATTGCCCAAAACAGAAGAAATCGAGGAACTAAATTTACAGTCTGAAGTTACTACAATCAGGAAACCCTCTAAGAAATTAACAAACGAAAAAGATTATGGTAAACAATCACAGACTGCTGAAGAAAAGCAAGAAATGGATAATGTTCCTCCCAGAAGTGAATGGAACACCTAACTAAAATTGTAATGAAGTTATCCATATGGAGTGGCATCTATAGAAGTAGCAAACACCATGCCTGAAGGAGATCATAGTGGTCAGAGCATGACATATTGTACTATGTGCTTGGCCTTCGCTCCAGAATGGCCGATTACATGAAGAAGGTAAACAGAAATTTGGTGGCCAGCCAGGAGCTTGTCAAGCACTGGTATGACCAAAAGTCCTCCATTGAGGGAAACTAACCAAGACAATTGGTGTGGGTCTTAGAGCCTGTAGCACCAAGAGCCTTACAGGACAAGTGGGCTGGGCTCCATCTCAGAGAAGAAGAGGGAAGTCACCTACTTGCTGGACTTGGGTACTATCAGGAATGCTCATTGGGTGATCCATGTAAATAGGCACAAGCTACACAATGAAAAGGAGGATATCACCATGTTTATTGTAACAGATGAGGGTGAAGAAAAAGAGAGTGACCCTTTCCTAGGCCTTCTATCATCTAACGCTCAAGACGGAACTAGAGAGGGAGTGGTTCTCTCACTCACACTGACAGACAAGCAACAAAGGGACTGCTATCATTTGCTGAAGCAGTTTGTTGGACTGTTTTCTCTGACCCTAGGTCTAACAACAGGGTGTACCCATGATGTGGACACTGGTAACAGCTTGCCAGTCAATAACAATATATATATATATTTTCTGACCAGGTAAAGGCCAGCATCAAGGCTGGGGTTGCCAGTATGCCGGAGCTGGGGGTGAATGAGCCCTCCACTAGTCCATGGGCCAGCCCAATGGTACTGATGCCCAAGCCCAACCCCAAAGGGGGAAACCTGAGATTAGTTTATGTGTGGGCTATTGGGGCCTCAATGCAGTCACTAAGACTGATGCCCACTCCATTGCAAGAGCTAATGAGCTCAGTGATAAGTTAGGGGCAGATAAGTATCTGAGCACTTTTGACCTGATATCAGGTTTTTGGTAGGTTGCCCTCACTCCAGGAGCCAACACGAGATCTGCTTTCTCCCCACCTAAAGGCTACTTTAATAAAAATGATGCCCTTTGGGTTGAAGAATGCCCCTGCCACCTTTAAGAGGTTGGTGAATTGTGTACTGTTAGAATTGGAGAATTTCAGTGCAGCTTATCTTGACGATGTAGCTGTTTTTAGTCATACCTGGGAGGATCAGCTAGTTCACCTCAAGCAAGTGGAGTTTGAAGTTTGAAGTTTTTTATTAGTTTAGCACAGTTACTTAAAACCATTGCTATAAAAACAGCATTAGCACATATATAAAACAAACCTCAAGCAAGTGCTTCATGTCTTGCAACAGGCAGGCCTGACTATCAAGGCAAGTAAGTTCCAGATAGGGCACATCTCCTTTGTGTACCTGGGCCACCAAGTTGGCAGAGGCTATGTACAACCTCCCCTACCCAAGATCCCGACTACCCTGGCTTGGGAGCCTCCTGAGACCCAGACCCAGGTCAGACCCTTAGGCCTGAATGGATACTATAGGAGATTTGTGAAGGGTTATGGTACCACAGTGGCCAAAGAGCAGCCCAGAAAAGTTATTTGGACTGAGCAGTGTCAAAAGGCTTTTGACACTTTGAAAGAGGCACTGTGCTTTGCATCTGTCTTGAAGGACTCTGACTTCAGCAAAGAGTACATTGTGCAGACAGAGGCCTTTGAACTTGGGATAGGTTCAATGTTGCCACAAGTGAATGATCTGGGCCAGGATGAGACAGTTGCCTTCATCAGCAGGTGATTCCTTCCTAGGGAGCAGCATTAGAGTGCCATTGAGAGGGAAGCCTTTGCTGTGGTTGGGCCACTTAAGAAGCTTAGACACTGCCTGTTTGGGACTCACTTCAAAGTTAAAATTGACCACCAAATCCTCAAATGGCTGATGCAGATGAGAGGAGAAATCCCCAAGTTGTTAAGGTGGTCTATTTCCCTACCGGGGATGGACTTCACAGTGGAACACAGACCTGGGACTGACCATGCCGCTGCAGATGTCCTTTACAGGTTCTTCTAGTAAGATCATGAGAATCACCAGGAAAAAGCTTAGTTGTATATCACTTTTTGTCTCAGAGGGCCCATGTAATGTAAGAAAATGCCTCTTTTTGTATGGTCACCCCAAGTTTTTCAGCTGATGCTTCTTGTTTTTCGACTCTGAGAGTTCACTGAGGGCTGATAACCAGATATCAGTGTCTGTGCACTGACCCTAAAGTGTATGTCAAATTGGCTATACCCGACTGGAATTGGCTAATTTACTTGTAAGTCCATAGGATATTATACTCTGGTACCCAGGGCATATAAGTTAGAGGGATACCCCAGGGCTTGCAGCACGGTTGTGCCACCCTAGAGGATCCCAAGTAATCTGAGACCCCCAGTCTGCCACTGCAGACTGTTACAACAATCCCACATTGAAAACAATGGCAAAACCACCATTTCCCCTGCACACGTCTGTAAGCCCCACCTCTGGCAGGCCTACTGACTACTAAAGGCAGGGTGCAACATATGACACAGGAAGGACATGTGCTGTACATGTCCCAACAGTAAAACCTGCTAAACTACTGTTTTTGCTGTGGAAAGACTTGGCCGCCCAATTGGCGAGTGCAGGGTTACACGCTGACCCCTCTGTTATGCTAAATCCTGAAAAGTGCAACCAAAGTGGGCCCTCCAAGGTATCAAACAATTTGTTACACTAAGCCTGACTTGTATCTCAAGTCCAAATTAATGTTACTTGTTGCAGTGTGCAGCTTTAGCAAAGTTGCCACTTTGTTACCTTTAAAACTTCTGTGCCTTCCCAGGCACACATGGACCTTTCTTCACGAGACAGCTTTGTGCCCTCTAGGTGAGACATGTTAATGACTCTCAGGAAAGAGAACAAGGAGGGATTGCAGGCCAGTGAGGTGTTATCTCTGCCTTGCAGAAGCCACTTTGGTGTTTGTCTCAAATGACAGGCTTCAAAGGTGAAGGGCAGATGTGCAACAGTAGGGGGAGGACTGCCTCATTGTTGCGGTAGACAGACTGGCATGAGAGGCAGAGAGGGGAAATCAGTTGCCTAAATGGTTTTCCCAGGTGCATAGCCCTGAATTAGCCACACCCGAGGATGGGCCAGGAAGGTCTGAACACAGAGAGAGGGCTCTCGCCATCTTGGGAGTGGACAGAATAAAGCATCCTGGGATATTCAGATGCCACAGTCAACAGGAGGTGGTCACCCGTTGGGAGGGAACATGGTGGCCCATTGGCTATCAACCGCATCCTTCTCGGGGGCACTTTCAGAACATAAAAGGGGCATCCTGGCACCCAGAAATCAGATCTTAACCAACTTGGAAGAAGGACCGAAGGAGGAATGCTCTGCTGCACCTAGAGACCAAAGAAAAGCGGTTTCACCAACGAGGACTGCACCTGCTGCACCTTGTGGATAGTGAAGAGAGGGGCTGTGCCTGCCATGTCCTGCTTAAGGAGAAGCTGTCTCAGACCCCAGTCAAGCCAAGAGAGCTCCAAGGGCCAGCTGACTGGACTTCTGTTGCAGCACAGGGACACAACAACTGAAGAAGCCTGCTGGGCAAGTTGGTGGCCCAAAGTTTTCAAACCTCTATCACTATTGCTGTGCAGCACCAAAGACCTGACACACAGAGTTGCACCCAAGTTTGCTGAGACCAAGAGTGCTGTTATAGAGTTCCTGGGACCCTAAGAAGGCGAGTTATTGAGTCAGGAAGGATTGGCGTGTGACAATGGGCAACTGGTAGTCCAGTGGCGACTGTACTTCAACTAGAACCAGATGCTAGAGGACCTCATGGGAATTCAACCCTGCAACCTGGAACCCCTCACCATCTTCATGAACTGAGGAATCCCAGCAGGGAGACCCCCGTCAACCGCATCACATTCACAGCATCCTTAGAGCATCTCCAGCATCCGTCATCCCTTTTATCAGGACCACTCCATATGAATCCTTGTACCACCGATAAAGGGCTTGGAAATTGCTAAAGTTCTGCAAACCATACGAAGTCAACTGTTCTTGAGGACCTTGCTAGTCCCCCCAGACTATCTCCCTGTCAGAGTTAGTCGCCTCAAGGGCTTACAACGGACTGCACTGACACTCACCTACATTTTCTTTGAGAAAGTTTCTAAGGGCCTGATAACAAGTTTGCCAATATACTCCGACCCATGTGTGAACCCCTGTTTACGCTAGGTTTGGAATTATGAGTTGGCAGATATTTCACACATCCAATAATTATTGGATGCAATTAAAACCTTAACCTGCTTTAAATTTTAGCAGCTCATACCTGCCAAATATTTAACTGGGGAAAAACATACGGTCTTTACCGTTTCATGGGGATTTTAGTGCATTAAACACCAAAATCTGCTTGTTTTTCCCAGAAACTCATAATACATGCTATTTATCCCAGCCAATTAGTAGCGAACTCTGTGGTATCATTATTTATCAGGTGCGATAAATACCTCCTAAACTTGTAATCAGTGCCTAAGTGCCCAATTCGTTGGCTTTGCCAGGACGTGTTCGTGGTTGAGTTAAATTGCTTTGATTTGTTATTGCTTGTATATCTCCAGAACCATCCGGTGGATCTTTTTTGTTCGAGTGTCCACTCTAAATATTTATAAAAATACAAAATATTTTTATAAATTGGCATCAGAATTTTTGAGTGTCGTGCCGATTTCTTCTCCAATTGTTTTGGTGTTGTTTAAATGCTTTACACTTGTTCCTCTTTGCAAGCCTTGCTGCTCAGTGCCACAGCTACCCAGGACTGAGCTGAAAGTTTAAGAGATGTAACCCAAAGGTCCTTAAGAAGTTGGTAAGTGTATTACATGGTGTGCAAGAGCATGGAAACACCTGATAGATTGTTTTGTAGCCCCAGAAGCAGACACAGACACAGACAAGACACATAGGGGCATATTACCAACAACTAGCGATAATTTTTGTCTCTAACTTGTTTAGAGACAAAAATTATCGCCGCACATCGGCGATTTTTATCGCAGATAAACCTTGCTATTAACAAGGTTTATCGCAAATGCGATAAAAAACGGCCGAAATGCATGAATATCGCTGAAAAGTCAGCGATATTCATGCATTATCGAGCAAATGCTCTTAGCCATGTTATCCACCTCCCATTGGATAACATGGCTAAGAACTGCTCAGGGCAGGTGTTAGCTTTTGGAGATATTCCCGCTTAGCGCGAATATCTCCAAAAGTTGGTAATAGGAGATAGCGATGTTAGCGACTGTTTTCAGTCTCTAACATCTTGGCACGCCCACTTTGCATCTCATTAGTGATAAATATCACTGACATGCAAAGTGGGGCCCAAGATGGTCGCTATCTCCTACTAGCTGTCGCTAACTGGTGTTAGCGACAGCTTGGTAATAGGGAGATAATTTTATCTCCGCTTTCTTGGCTTTTAAAGCCAAAAAAGCGGAGATAAACCCCCTTGATAATATGCCCCATAGTTCCCTTATGTAGGGGGAGGATTCTGGAAATGTAAGTGGCTATTCATATCCGATCCCTACATTACCACTGAATAGTGCTATCAAAGACAAGCAGTGGCTGATCTTATTATCGGATCCGGAAAAGACGTGTAGGCAGCTGGACCGACAGTCAGTTTCTCAACTAATCCTTCCTTGTACCCCTGCCCTGATCCATCGGAATCAAATTGGGCAGGGAGGAATTATCCTTTTCTCCCTGGAAATTATCCCACCACCGCCCCAGAAGATGGTGCATCCTTGGTTTTTGATTCCTAACAAATGGACCATTCTGAATAATTTTGGCTTCAAATTCTTGTACCGGAGTACCCAGAAATGTCTGTCCTGAAGAGACTCCGACATCCAGTCTAGAGTCGAAACGCTGTCGACAACTAATACAGGATGGTCCTGAAAAGACCGGAACACATTTCAGTTCTGGCTTTAAAAAGACTAATTAAACTTTCCACAGAACATTCGTAGATATTCCAATAACCTGTGTTTTTATACAATCACTAATTGACGATCACTTGTTGGTTAAATGTGTAAATTAATCTAAACATATTGTCAAAAACAAATTCTGTTAGGCTTAACAAAGTTATTGTAAAAAGTGATATATTTGCAAGAATAATTATTGTGTTGTAAATGAGTTCCTTGTGAACAATTGTACTTAAGCTGATTGCTATTTACCCAGTGCACACAGACGTATGGATGGCTCTTGTGTTTTGATGTATTGTACCCCATAGAGGCACAGCCTCTGACAAGATATGGGTGAGCTTACATAGAGCAGCACTCAGTTACCATTGGTAAAACTCTTGATGTAGGTAGGAGATTTTTTAGCTTAGAATTATATTTTAATGCTCTCATAATTATTGAAATGTATGTCGTCTCAAAAATTATTTTTAAGTATTCCCAATATATTACTATGTATACAATGAACCCTGAATTATGAGGTGTCATTGTCCTTCCACCTGTTGTTGCTACTATGGAAGGGGATTGAAGGGGCAGTTCCTACAGAACAGCGTCAACACACACACATCACTGCTTTGCCAGATTTTTATTTTTCATTTGGTAATACCTGTACACTAGGTAATGTCTGTACAGTTCTGGGCACCACCCCTAATTGTACCACAGTTTTCAAGTGATCCTCATTTGAGGTCTTCATCCTCATCATCTCTTGTTCACACCGGGCATATTGATGCAGTTCGCTGTGTTTGTGGGGACGGACCACACCAGGCCAGGCCACAGGATCCTCAAAATCAATTTGACAGATTAAGAACTGTGCACATTGGTCATCACTGCGGGTGATGTTGGGCCTGCCCAATGGTGTAGGCCAGCATTTGTGACCCCAGGACTTTGGGATGTTGGGCGCTGGTGAGATGGTTTGTGAAGCTGGACCACTGATGCAATTTGAACGAGTGCTGTTTCATAAAGTGGCTGTGCTTTTTAATACCATGCCTGCGCCTTCTGATACTGCCACAACGCTGTGTGACCTTTGCCTAACTCTGTGTATTTAGATGGACTGGGCCAGCACGGTGTATTGAGATTGGTGCATTTATTAGAGCAACATTTTGTACAGGGAATTGTCCCACATCTCATTAAATGCTGGGAAGTGCCACTTTGATTATGTGTACAGCTCTGGTCTATTTGAAGAGAGCATTTGTACTTTCACAGTTAATTCCAAATAGAGAGTTATTATAATTACGGTTTGTGCACGTTTCCTATCCAGTGAGTTTCTACAGACAATATACAATGAATGTGAATTATTTCATTTACTCGTTTTAAACCAAGCATAGATAGTGTGCTAAAATAAGCTATTTTGCACCAGACGTAGACACAGATATATCCTCCAGACAGAAAGCGTTTCAGTTAGCCAGATGCACTGATTGTATCAGTGACTGTTATGAACGTACAACATAAATGCCATTATAATGAGTTCGTTTATTAAAATTGACTAAAAGTGCATCTCTGGTTCTCTGGTTCTTCAACTTGAAAACACGCTGCAGGGGTGGACCAAACTGTTCCAAGAGGATGTAGCTACACACTGTGAATAACGTGTGAAGGAATGCCTTTCAGGGCCCACCCCTTCCTTACACAGTGACATGGCGGATGGTTTAACTTTAGATATACTAAAAGAGGTTGTGAAGAGGTGCTGGGAAGAGGCCCCAGCCCAGAAGAGAAGGAGCCTCTTAACCTTCATGCAGCCACGCCCTCCCAGCAATAGCACTATTGAGTTAAGGCCCCGCCACCTCCGGGCACCCATAATAGCAAAAAAACAACCAGTCACAGCAGTTTCAGCACATACTAAAACACATGATGAATGTATTAACACAAACTGGTTCACTCCTTACAAAAAATGCAATGAAGGCCAAACAATATGCTAGACTTTAGTTTATGCGTTTTGTGATATCTGCAGCTTCAGTTCTTATTTATTTGTGTTCAGCACATCATTCATACATTCTCTTGCCCATGAACGCGCCCACACACAGGCACAAGAACAAGCAGACATGCACACACAGAGCATTGCTCACAATACCTTCAGAGAATGTCCCGATGCTCTCTCTGTCGCTTCTGCTCTCTCACACACAAAAGCAGACATTTACTCACACAATAGGCTCACAGCAGTATTAAAAACATTGTGTTTAATTCTTACCTCCCTTCGCTTTCTTCTTCCCGACTCTCAGCCGGCCGCCTGGACTTCCAGTGCCTGCACACCTTCAAACCTGTGATTTACAGGGCAGGGCCTGATTGGACCCTGTTCTGTCACTCAGTGTGATACTGAGCTTGCCACCACCTGGCCACACTATAATAACGTAAATGAGCCGCTGCTGAGTAATTCATGGCACAGGGCTACTGTGGCACTTTGGCCAGAAGAGTGTTGTTCAGACAGGCTGCACTCACACCCTCATCCTCAGCAGCACTAGTACCACTGAGCCTACCAGACTTGAGTACCGATACTCTCATTGGCAGTGAAAAAGTGCTTCTACTCAGGAGGCTACAAATAAAAAGTGCGGGTGTTCAGTACCTGTGAGTACCAGCCCATTTAAAGCACTGCTCACAGCAACCATCTGGTCTCAACTCCTAGAACCCCGTCATTCTAGACCAGGGGTCTCCAACCTTTTGTGTAGTCAGAGCTACTTCTGGCCAGTGAAAATCGTCGTGAGCTACTGAATCCAAATCAACTCGCGCATTTTTCCGAGAGACCCCCCACGCAATCCAAGCAGCTCACATCCTTGTACATTCCATGACAGACCACCCCACCCCACCAGCATCAGTTCAGCCACCTCACATCCTTGTACATACCGGAGAAACAACCTGCTCAGCAGCAATCCAACCAGCTTAAATAATTGAAGACACCAAGACACACCACCCAATCAGCAGCACATCCTTGAGGCCACCATGACACACTGCCCCAAAAGTAGCAATCCAAGCAACTCACATTCTCGAAGACACCACGACACACCACCCTACCAGCAGCAATCCAGCCAGCTTACACCCTTTAAGGCACCATGACAGACCACCCCATCAGCATCAATCCAACCTGCTCTCATCCTTTCACGTTCCATGATAGACCACGCGCTCAGAAGAAATCCAACCAGCTTACATAATTTAAGACACCATAACTAACCACCCCATCACAGCAGTCTAGCCAGCTCACATTCTTGAAGGCACCATGACACACCACTCACTAGCAGCAGCAATCCAAGCAGCTCACACCCTTGAAGACATCATGACACACCACCCGATCAGCAGCAATCCAAGCAGCTCACATCCTTTAAGGCACCATGACACACCACTCCACCAGCAGCATCCTTGTACATACAGAGGAAACCACCTGCTCAGCAGCGATCCAGTCAGTTTACACCACTAAGACACCAGCGATCCACCCAACTCAGATCCTTGAACCATTCATGATAGACCGCCCACTCAGCAGCAATCCAGCCAGCTCAAATCCACAGACACGCCATGAAACATCTCCCTATTATTAAGAATCCAACCAGCTCACATCCTTGAAGACACCATGACATACCACCCCATCACCAGCAATCCAGCGAACTCACATAATTGCAGAGTCCACGGCAGACTACCCACTCAGCAGCAATCCAACAAGGTCAGATCTTTGAAGACACTATGGCATACCACCCCAGCAGCAGCAACCCAACCAGCTTATATTCACAAATACACCAAGCCAGATCCCCCCATCAGCAGCAATCTAACCAGCTTACACCCCTGAAGACACTATGACAGACCACCTCTACAGCTGCAATCCAACCAGCCCACATCCTTAAAGACTCCACGACAGACCACCTTTGCAGCTGCAATCCAAGCAGCTCACATCCACAAATATGCCATGCCAGATCACCCCATCAGCAGCAATCCAGCCAACTCACATCCTTCCACAGTCCGACAGACCACCCACACGCATTATACTCACATATAGCAATAAGCAACAGAAAGATGACCAGTCAACCTTTGCCAAGGGCCTTCCACTGCACTGCAAAACATGTTGCTGCATCGTTATCAACATTTTGAACAGTTTGAGCTGGAAACATTTTTTTCTTTTTGTTAAAATCTTCAGATTATGTAGCAGATAATGGTTTATATGGCAAAGGTGGCAGAGCTATAATTATGTGGCGGCACATTCGATCGCATAATTCTGTGCCCCTGGTTATAGCAGAACAATCCAATACAGAATGGCCCCTGCTATTCCTGCTGGAGAAAGTTACACAGTCACAGACATCAGGTGAACAGTCTGGGCCCTGGCATGTGCGTGCAGGAGGCCCCCTCAGCATCCTAGCAGGCACAGCTGCTGCAATCCAGAACAGAGGTGGCCCCCACCTCTTCGAGGACCCCGGCATTTCTACAGGACTCTGGCACTCTGCTCACACTTGCACACTTGGACACTCAGGCGGACCAGGGAATTCCTCTCTCGCGGCAGCAGTGCCTGGGTTTGGGCACCCGTATTTGCATGCTCATTTGCATATGTCCCGCAAGTACTGGAAACAAGCTGTGTCCTGCTGCAAACAGTTGTGTTGTTGTATTTCACAGGCCTCTGCTGGGACACACACTTTCCAGCCCTATTCGAGGGTCTTTTCTGTGCCCGCCTCGAAGGGGCTTAATAAAATATAGCGCTTGACGAGTGTGGCGCCCACTACGAAATCAGTTGCCAGTGTTGCACGATTGTGGCTGTATTAGGTCCTCGGGGGTCATCTATTTGATTTGTGTGCTCGTGACAGCATGAAGAGGCGGGCAAACATCCTTACATGTGAAAAAAAAATATATATAAACAACTCCAGAGTCCCAGAATTCCAGTGTTAGAGCCTGGGGTGAGCTAATATACGCTCAGGTATGAAGTGTGTTGCTTTGTATTTTTATTGAACAGGCATCATTTTAAATCAAACTCCTTTTACTTCGACGCGTATTTCCACAATCCACCAATCTAACCCTCCAGAATCACATCTAAATACGGAACAAACTCCCAAATAAAATCACACATCCACGCGCCAATAAACAGTCACTTTTAAAGGTTGGCTCTGGCTGTTAAGCACAAAAAACGCCAATATGAAGACAACGCACTGATGCCATAAAAATGATTAAAAGCGCTATGCAAAGTTATAACATCATCCTCAAGGAGCTACCGAGCGATGGAAGATGTGTCTAAAGAGGCAAATTAGTCACCCCACTGTGTGTGATTGAATCGACTCGCCCATCAGTTATTGGTTGGGTTTGGGACGACCTGGGGCATTTTAAGAGGGGTGAGCAGGTACCCGCCGCTCCTTCTCTGTAGTCTGTGACCCGAATGGGGTCTAGTCCCGGCGCATGAGGCCACCCCCGGGCAGAGGTCACCCCACAACCCCCGCGCACTGAGGGTCACTGCAGGAGCTGTGTTGGTAATTGTGAACGACCTTCTAGGGCTCAATGTAAATATGTAAGCGCTATATTTCTTCTTCTACACCAGATGACTGAGTTACATAACCAGAGGCTGACCCCCTCCCCCACTACACGCGCACGTACGCACACACACACACCTTAGTTTTACAATCATAACGTACTTTCTGGATAGCGCTAAAAACTTGCTTCCACTGTCGGGCGGCTTCGTAGCTCTGTAAACACAAGTATTACGATTACCCTACTTGGCTGAGTCAGCCCATCCTTATTCGAACCTGTGAAAGCTTTTGTGCCCGGTTCGCACAAACCCGAAACAAAAATAAAACCGGAAAGTATAACAGAGGAAATAAGGCACGGGCATATAATGGTATAAAGGGCTGTGCCACTCAACTGTCCAGTATTCTGTGCTTCAAGAGCTGGGCGAAGAGGCCAGCGGCCCAGTGCTCACCCGTGGGGTGGAGCACGCAGGATGGGGTGCAATGAGCTGTCAGTCCTGAGGGTAAGTGTTCAGTCCTGAATGAACATGACGTGTAGAACAGACTCCGCGGCACTGCACACTGCTACGCTGAAATGCGTGGTCCTGGGGTTGAGTCTGTAGTGCTGAGGAAAACTGTCGTTTTACAGTAGTGAACTACTGTCCTTGTGTTAAGTGCACAGCCCTATGCTGAAAGGCGTGGTCCTGGGGTGGAGTGTTCAGTGCTGAGGGAAAATGTGTCATTTCACAACAAAGTGAGCTACCCATGTGTGAAATGCAAGCCGAATGATGAAATGCGTGGCCCTGGGGTGGAGTGCCTAGTCCTGAGGTAGAGTGTCCGGGGCTTAGGGAAAATGCGTCGTTTCACAACAAAGTGAGGTACCCTCTTGTGAAATGCACCGCCCTGTGATGAAATGCATGGCTTTGGGTTGAGTACTGGGATGAAGCGCAAAAGTTGGGGCCGAAGTCTAGCCTTTCTGTCTTTAAATGGAGTGAGCAGGCCTGGGATGAAGTGCACAGTCCGGAGCAGAAGTGAGTTGCCCTCCACGATGGAGTGCGCTGTTCTATATCGAAGTGCAGGGCCCCGGGCCGAAGTGCGCTGTTTTAACGGAGTGTGCAGACCTGGTTGAAGGTCCTCCGCGCTGGCACCCATCACACACTGGCAGACAGTGCGATGCCAGTGCGTTTTGAGTAGACGATGACGTCAGACTCTCACGAGAGGAGTCTGCAGCTCCAGGAGAGGAGCGTCATCGCGGCATCCTCTTCGCCCGCCCCATCCACAGATTACCTCCAATCAGAGCAAGGGCTAGGCGAGCTACTCCCGGGGTCTCCTCGAGCTACCGGTAGCTCGCGATCCACCGGTTGGAGACCCCGGTTCTAGACTCTGACGTGTGTAGTTTTGAATACAAGACAAAAATATACATATTAAAGGAACTATTCTAGAAAAATAAAATTCATGTAAAAATCTTTATGATTGATTACATTTGGACATATTCAAAGAAATGTGCACATGTGCTCTTTTGTACCTTGCCATGTTTCACTGTTGCCAGAACCATTTCTTCTATAGAGGTGAAGTAAGACAAGGAACAGTAACAAGGGAGCTGATAGAAACTACAACACAGCAAGTACAGAAGTTAAACAGAGAATATATTCATCAGCTTCGGCTCAAAGAAAATCCTGCTTCTACAAGAGGCACTAATGATGCCACTCCAAAGACTACAGAGGATCAGGTTTTCTTTTTTTAACAATAAAGGTCGAGCTGCTGCTCCACTTCCTAATAGTCTAGCCACAGCTTTGGGCACTTCCATGGCCATTTCCACTTCTGTACTTGCCCCAGGACAAGCTTGGAATTCATGGCTCCTCGTAGCGTTGGACAATGACACATCCACTGATTGCGACTTAGTTCTGGCTACAGTTGTGGCCAAAGTTATGTTCTGCACATTCCAATCATGGCTCTTCATTTGACATTGGCCAACCAAATGTCACCTTCTGTCTACCTGAAGTAGTGAAGTAGTGTGGCTCACTGGTTAGAGGCGGCAGACCCGAGAGCAGAGGACGGCCCGGGACCAGGGTTCGATTCCCGGCGCGGCAGGTTTCTGGACCAGGGTCAGCGGACTCGATAATTCTCTCGCCTCGGTGCCCACTCTGATCAGCGATCACACTCGGCAACTCTGGGCATTAGCTTGCCTCATCTTCACTAACGGCCCCACCAGACCGCCGGGGATGCCTGGTCTCACCCTGGAGATACCCATTAAGGGACCATCTCTCAGGGAAGCCAGGAAGGGTTTCGCAGCGGTCGAAGCGCCATGGGACCCTACGGGTAAGTAGTGCGCTATATAAATGCCAATACATTTACCTGGAACTTATGTCTTTTTAGAGCCAGCAAGATGGCACAGAAGAGCATATCATAAAGAACAGTAGTCTTCTCCTAAACCTGGACGCAGTCACATCTGAAACAACTGATCCTGGCGTACTACTCGCTTCCACTATGCATCCTATCCGAAGCTCCAAGTTTAGTTAAGGACAACCTGACCTATAAGTTGCTGATCCTGGTTTGATGCTGGCCACATCATGAGCACCTTCTACCTACCTGAAACCAAAAACTCCCGAAAACCAATAATCCAAGACAGAAGAGCATGTCTTAAAGAGTTAATCCAAGACAGAAGAGCATGTCTTAAAAAATTGTGTGTCCCGGGGCGTGGCTAAGATGGCGGCCTGAGCGGACGCTTAGTCATGAGGATCCTCGGCCCGGATCCCCGTTGTGACCCCCTAAGCAGCGTTAACCCCCGTGTCAGAGGGAGTTGTGCTTGGCTGTGGAAGGGCAGCTGGTGCCCGTCCTTTTGGAGGCGAGATGACCGCTTCGCTGGTCCCCCGTGACACCCTTTCCCCGCAGGAGCGGGGTCTCGACTGGTGCCGGGTGTAATGGCGGCCAGGGAGGAGGAATAGCCAGTGACGACGATCTGCCTCGTGTGGCCCACCAGGGGGCCGGCAGCTGAGGGGACGACGGTCAGAGCTGAGGCCAGGGGCCAGTGAGGTGAAGTGTGGCAGCAGCGACCAGCGTGCGAGGTGAGCTGCGGAGGGAGCAGCCGGCGAAGGCGGGAGCGCCCGACCCGGGAGGCGTGAAAATTGAGCCCCCATACTTGGGGCCTACATCCAGCTAGCGTGCTCTGCCCCGCCGGAACTATTATCGGCGGCGCGGGGGCAGATAAGGTGAGGCATCAGGGGACGCCCACAGAGAGGCTACGGAGCACAGCTGGGGTCGGGGGTCAGCGACGAGTCCTGAGGCAGCAGCGCATTGGGAGCGAGGTGTACTGCGGTGGAGGTGGCCGGCGGTGGAGGGAGCGCCCACGCGGGAGGCACGAAAATCGAGCCCCAGGCTTTGGGGCCTACATGGGCCAGTCTATCAACATCCCTGAAGCCGGTGAGAAAAGGCGGTGACTGACCCGCGCTGCAAGGGGGCCCCATCTGAACACAGCTTGGGAGGCAGGACTGCCAGCAACACGCACTGGCCCAGTGAGAAGAGGCCAGTGCCTGGAAGGTGAGGAGTGGCGCGGAGGGTACGGAGGGGCCTGTCTGGCGCCCACAGCTTTCGCCTGCGTGGTGACCGAGTCCGGGGTACACGCAGGGGCTTGCGCCTGCTCTGATCCGACTGGACGGTGAGAGTGGGAGGCCTGGTTGGTGCTGCTTGACTGATGAGTGGGGCTTGGAGCAGGTCCCCGCAGCGCACACTCCCCACAGACTTTTGAGCGCAACAAAGGAGGGTACCCTAAGCCGGTGCGGCGGAGTAGACTTCCTGGGGGCCTAGGTCTCGGCCCGCGTTGCCTGAACTTCACGAGGGCACGCAATCATTGAAGTGCACTCCCCCCGAGTGGACAAGCTTTCGGGGCCTCCCAGAGCCAGAACGGACAGCTCACCATGGCCACTGTAGGGCGCAGGGGCGGGTGCACTATCACGGACATGCTTGTCAAGGGTACCCCTAAGGGGAGAAGGGCCCTCCATCTCCAGTAGCGGCAAAGAAAACCACGGGACAGGATGACGGATGGGCCCCTATCACTAAATCGTTCTTGGAAACCCTATTTATCTCCCTGGACTTCTTGACGCTCGAACAGGACATGGCCGGGGAGCACCGCGAACTGCACCGCACCGTGGATGGCTAGGGGGAACGAGTGGCGGCGATGGAGGACGCGACACAAACTAGGAGCGAGGAGGTAGAACAATTACAGCAAGAAGTCATTCGCCTTCGTGAACAGCAGGTTGATCTTCAGGCACACGCGGAGGACCTCGAAAATCGCTCTCGGAGGAACAACATAAGGGTCCGAGGTGTGCCATCCAAAGCAGAGGGGGACAGTGTCACCAGCTTTCTACAGGGAATGTTCTAGGAGATTTTGGGGGAAACAGACGACTTTGAAATTCGCATTGACAGGGTGCAGAGGGTAGGTTTGGCGTGCCGAGCACCTACTCCCCCACCTGACATTCTGGCCTTCCTACCTGACTTCCCCCTAAAAGAATGAATCCTGAGGGAGGCACGCCAGAAACAGCCTCTCCAACATCAAGGTTACCAGGTGGCATTGTACCAGGACCTCTCGGCCATCACCCTGTACAAAAGGAAAACCTTCAAGGTAGTTACAACGTTCCTGCGCGACAAAGGGATCCCTTTTTCCTGGGGTCACTCCTTTCGGCTGATCTTTAAATAGAAAGGGGCTATGCATCAGCTCCGATCTCTGCAGGACACGTGTGCCCTGCTGGGCATTGACCTCGACGAAGACTCACCGATGCAGAAGGCATCTTTACGACCGTCACAGAAGAAATCACTGCGACCCTCACGCGATGGTTGGCAGCGGGTGGGCCGCAGACGTTCGCCCAGGACCCATCTTGAACCAGTCCCAACCACAATGGCGCAGGAACAAGTGTTGGCCGTCCAGGAAGTGTCCAAGGACACAGCAACACTGAACTGATGCAGCAGTGAGAAATGGGTTATGTCTTTGCACTGGGACCACGCGGGTCCGATGGGGGTTCGGGCGGGGGGCCATCAGGGTTGCCACAGCCACACACACCTCAACATAACATTACCACAGGCCTGAACTGTGTATTGATAGGCCTGGGACTATGATTTGCAACGGGGAGTTCCTGTTGGGGTTAGGGAGGAGGGTGGTGGGGCGAGGGGGTTATGTGGTGTTTGGGGGCTTGCCAAGTTGGAGTTGGGGAGGAGGGGGAGGGGGTGGGAAGGGAGGGGGGTGGACCAGGGGTTGGGCCGGGGGGGGTTCGGGGAGGGTGGAACCGGTGTGCAAAGACTGGGGAGGACTTGCGCTGGAATGGTTTGTGTTACGGAGCTGCGGTTGCCCATAGCTTTGCCCTGGCGTGCTCAACGTTCACTCCAGTGTCACCCTGAGCGGTCAGGCGTTGCTCCCTTTCTGTGTCCTTCCTTATGACCCACGTTTTAACTTTAAATGTGAAGGGGTTAAATAACCCCATCAAGAGAAGGGCTATCCTGAGCTACTTATAGAATTCTGGGGCATCTATCTGTCTTTTGCAGGAGACCCACTACCAAAGGACTGGCACAGGATGAAGTCCAGGGCATTTCCACACCAAGTTTATTCCTCTACTCAGGAGAAAAAGGGGAGGGTGGCCATCCTTCTAGCGTGACACTTTCAAGGCAGAGTTGGGGACAAAGTTGCTTTGTCGAAAGGGAGACTATTGGCATACAGGCTCTGGGTGGGGGACACCGCATTAGTAGTTGGTTCCATATATGCCCCGAATTCTGGACAGGAGCGATTTCTTATGGATTTGCTTTCAGAGATTTTCCTTTATCACGATAGGCAGATTCGGCTGGGGGGATCTTAATATAGTTATGGATCCAGAGAAAGACAGGTCAGGCCACAGACATGGGGCTACGGGTTCGATCTCTGATACAGGGGGGCGTTGCTCCGGGAGAGAGGTCTGGTAGATATATGGAGGGAGGCACATCCCCACAGCACTCAATATTCTTTCTATTCCCACGTTCATCATACGTATGCTCGCCTGGATCATTTTCTAGGGTCTACCGAACTTAACGCCCTGGTCCAGTCGGTGGACATCATTCCGGTGGCACTGTCAGATCACGAGGCGGTGCAGATGACCTTAGACTTGCGTCCTACAGTCCGACAGCGGTGGAAATGGCGGCTGCGGGAGTCTTTGTTATAGCGACCAGAAACCTGCAGGCAGGTGCAGAAGTGCATAACAGACAACTTAGCATCCAACGACATCGCGGACACCCCATTATCGGCTCTTTGGGGTGCTCTCAAAGCGGTCGAACGGGGGAACTTATTGCGTTCTCCGCTGCCGACAATCATGCGCGCAAGAAGAAGAGAGAGGAATTAGCAGCTGTGGTGCTGGAACTAGAGAGGGTGCATTGCCGTACTGGGGCTCAACGCATGCGGCGGCACCTCCAAGCAGCCAGAACGCAATTGGCCAGTTTAGATCTAGACAGGGCGGAGTACACTGCTCTGCGGCTCAAACACTCCTTTTACATAGGGGGGATAGGACGGGGAAGCTCCTTGTGAACAAACTTCGGGCGCGCACTGAACGCTCCAAGATCGCAGCTGTTTATACTTCCAAGGGGGATCGGGGCAAAAGCGATGATCGGATCGCTGATGCCTTCCGAAGGTTTTACGCCTCTTTATACAGCAGGGAACCCTCCATAGACGGCACGAGCGATGATTACTGTAGTCAGGCTGCCACCACGGCTCCTAATGCGTCGGGGGCAGTGGACCTAGATGCTGCCATCAGGGTGGAAGAGGTGACTGGGGCGATATCTCGCCTCAAGCCGTTAAAATCACCGGGCCCAGATGGCTTCTCCGCGGGTTTTTATGAGACCTTCTGCCAATACTTAGCGCCGGTGTTGACGCGTTCATTCAACTCCTTTCAGGTCCCAGGGACGATTCCACCAGAGATGCTAGAAGCGGAGGTAGTTGCTCTCCCCAAACCCATTGAAAGATCCTACCCAATGCGTGGCGTACTGGCCGATCTACCTCCTCAACCTCGATCTGAAATGGTTTACAGGTGTCCTAGCGGCCAGTTTGGGCCCAAGCCTCCCGGGCATAATCAAGCCGGATCAATCGGGCTTTATCCCCAATCGACAAAGTAGCGATAGCACCAAAATGATCATGCACTTAATAGATAAAGCCCATTATATGGATCTGGACACTTTTTGATCTCGGTTGATGCTGAGAAAGCATTTGACCGGGTAGATTGGGTTTATTTAGATAAGACGCTCGTACACTTTGGGATCGGGGGGCGTTTTCGCTCGTGGGTGGCAAGTTCTTATGATAAACCACAAGCAAGGATTAGGGTAAACGGGGACTGTTCCAAGCCCATTGACATTCGGAGGGTCACGAGGCAGTGGTGCCCTCTATCTCCTCTGCTTTTTGCGCTTTATGTCGAGCCCCTGGCACAGCAGATTCACGATAACCCCCGGATATCCGGTATCCCCTTTGGGGGAGAGCAGCACACAGTTAGTCTCTACGCAGACGACATTTTGGCGACTCTTGCGGCTCCCCGACCTTCTGTTCCAGCCTTTCTGGAGGAGCTTGCAGAATTTGGCAGGGCTTCGGGCTGTAAAGTTAATGTGGGGAAAACTATGCTTTTGCCCTTGAGCTTGGCTTGGGCTGGCCTGGAAGATGCTTCCCAAGATTTTGGGGGAGTGCAGATGAAAAATTAACTCCCGTACCTGGGGATAGTACTGATGTCATCAACAAATGCTACTCCGGCTCGCAACCATACTATCCTCACCTCACAAGTGACGGCCGCCCTTCGTCGTTGGAAAACATACTCCTTGTCGCTACTGGGTAGGGTGGCGGCGGTAAAAATGTCTATCCTGCCTAAAATATTATATATTTTCCAGACCATACCTGTCACGCCCACCCCTGCACTACATCTGTACGCTACAGTCCGAAATACAGCAGTTCATCTGGGCCGGTCGAGGACCGCGGTTACGTCGTGAATTGACCTTTTGGTCCCCTGCCGAGGGCAGCTTAGGAATCCCTAATCTTTTGAAATATTTTAAGGCGACTCAACTGCGCTACTTGGTGGAGTGGAGCAGACCAGAGTCTGAAAAGAGATGGCTCTTTCAGGATCAGGCTATGGCTTGTCTCCCCTTATGGAAGGTGCCATTCCTGAAGCCGGTCGACCGCCCCTCGTATATGCGCAGGTCTCCCATCACTCGTTCGGTGATGAGGGTGGGGGACTCGGTTGCGGTGAGGCGGGACCTTACCTCATTCCCCTCGCCCCTTACTCCCATTTTCGAGAACCCCGATTTCCCCTTGGGCATGGAGGCACAGGCCTTCCCACAATTGCGCGCAACCGCATGCCGTTCAGCGGGTCACTTCTTTGATCTCCAAGGGTTTCTTTCCTACTCTGAGTTGTCAGATTGGCACGACATTAAAGACCTCAAACGATTTCAATACTTCCAGATCCGGTACTGGCTGCTCCACCCGGATGTGCACCCTTTGGTTAACCGTAAACTTACAGTTTACGAAAAGTGGCTTCTCTCTAAACACTCAGACCGCAAAATGATTTCTGAATTATACCCCATGTTACTCCCGCCTGTACCCACGGAGAAGTCTTCTGGCCAGCGCCGGTGGGAGGGGGAGCTGGGTCGGACTCTCTCGGGGAAGGAATGGCAGCAGATTTATTATAGAGCCCACCACACGGCACGGAATGTAGGGAGCAAGGAGATGGCGGTCAAAGTGGCCCTATACTGACACTTTACGCCCGCTAGACTGCATCAAATGAATCCAGATCGCAGCTCGGAAGGTTGGAGAGGCTGTGGGGTAATGGGCACACTGACACACATTCTATGGGAGTGTAAGGAAGTACAGGGGTTCTGGGTGGAGGTGCTGAACGATGTTGATACCTACTTTGAAACAGAGGTTCCCCAGTTCCCTGCATACACCCTTCTAGGCTTGCTCAATGAACTCACCTTCCAACTTAAGTCCACGCAAGGGAGGCAGATGGGTCTGGCCCTGGGTGCAGCTGTTCACCATATCTTATCCCTTTGGGGTACTACGACTCCCCCCTCACACTCTGGGTGGCTGCATAAGCTATGGTATATCATTGGTATGGAGGACATACACGCCACCATCACACACTCGACCGCAGCATTCCACACGGTTTGGAAACCGCTCCTTTCTCTGCTGGTGCAGGAGTTCAATGAGGTGACTTGCCCCAAGTACTTGCGAGTATTCCTACTCATGGAAGGAGTAAATCACTGTTCCTCTATGGCGCAAGGCACACCGCTTCCGGGGGGAGGGGGGGAGTAGGGGTTACAAATGGGGGTGGGGTCGCACACTACTCACACACCGGCGGTGTCGCCCCTAAGGACTCTGGTCAATGTAGGAAAGTGTTCGCAATGCATCATCTTTCGATCTTCTGCTATCTTCGCTGTCTGCGCCATCCCTGGACACGTGTTTCGGGGTATTACCCCTCATCAGCAGGGATAGGCAGTGTTCTGGGGTTGCCGATGGCTGCCAATATCTGCCAGGTATAGTACCACTCCGGCGCGTAGGTGCGGGATCCCAGGCTCGTCAGCCCGCTGCTCAAGGGAGCTTTAAAGTTACAAATGGGGGTGGGGTCGCACACTACTCACACACCGGCGGTGTCGCCCCTAAGGACTCTGGTCAATGTAGGAAAGTGTTCGCAATGCATCATCTTTCGATCTTCTGCTATCTTCGCTGTCTTCGCCATCCCTGGACACGTGTTTCGGGGTATTACCCCTCATCAGCAGGGATAGGCAGTGTTCTGGGGTTGCCGATGGCTGCCAATATCTGCCAGGTATAGTACCACTCCGGCGCGTAGGTGCGGGATCCCAGGCTCGTCAGCCCGCTGCTCAAGGGAGCTTTAAAGTTACAAATGGGGGTGGGGTCGCACACTACTCACACACCGGCGGTGTCGCCCCTAAGGACTCTGGTCAATGTAGGAAAGTGTTCGCAATGCATCATCTTTCGATCTTCTGCTATCTTCGCTGTCTTCGCCATCCCTGGACACGTGTTTCGGGGTATTACCCCTCATCAGCAGGGATAGGCAGTGTTCTGGGGTTGCCGATGGCTGCCCATATCTGCCAGGTATAGTACCACTCCGGCGCGTAGGTGCGGGATCCCAGGCTCGTCAGCCCGCTGCTCAAGGGAGCTTTAAAGTTACAAATGGGGGTGGGGTCGCACACTACTCACACACCGGCGGTGTCGCCCCTAAGGACTCTGGTCAATGTAGGAAAGTGTTTGCAATGCATCATCTTTCGATCTTCTGCTATCTTCGCTGTCTTCGCCATCCCTGGACACGTGTTTCGGGGTATTACCCCTCATCAGCAGGGATAGGCAGTGTTCTGGGGTTGCCGATGGCTGCCAATATCTGCCAGGTATAGTACCACTCCGGCGCGTAGGTGCGGGATCCCAGGCTCGTCAGCCCGCTGTTCAAGGGAGCTTTAAAGTTACAAATGGGGGTGGGGTCGCACACTACTCACACACCGGCGGTGTCGCCCCTAATGACTCTGGTCAATGTAGGAAAGTGTTCGCAATGCATCATCTTTTGATCTTCTGCTATCTTCGCTGTCTTCGCCATCCCTGGACACGTGTTTCGGGGTATTACCCCTCATCAGCAGGGATAGGCAGTGTTCTGGGGTTGCCGATGGCTGCCAATATCTGCCAGGTATAGTACCACTCCGGCGCGTAGGTGCGGGATCCCAGGCTCGTCAGCCCGCTGCTCAAGGGAGCTTTAAAGTTACAAATGGGGGTGGGGTCGCACACTACTCACACACCGGCGGTGTCGCCCCTAAGGACTCTGGTCAATGTAGGAAAGTGGTCGCAATGCATCATCTTTCGATCTTCTGCTATCTTCGCTGTCTTCGCCATCCCTGGACACGTGTTTCGGGGTATTACCCCTCATCAGCAGGGATAGGCAGTGTTCTGGGGTTGCCGATGGCTGCCAATATCTGCCGGGTATAGTACCACTCCGGCGCGTAGGTGCGGGATCCCAGGCTCGTCAGCCCGCTGCTCAAGGGAGCTTTAAAGTTACAAATGGGGGTGGGGTCGCACACTACTCACACACCGGCGGTGTCGCCCCTAAGGACTCTGGTCAATGTAGGAAAGTGTTCGCAATGCATCATCTTTCGATCTTCTGCTATCTTCGCTGTCTTCGCCATCCATGGACACGTGTTTCGGGGTATTACCCCTCATCAGCAGGGATAGGCAGTGTTCTGGGGTTGCCGATGGCTGCCAATATCTGCCAGGTATAGTACCACTCCGGCGCGTAGGTGCGGGATCCCAGGCTCGTCAGCCCGCTGCTCAAGGGAGCTTTAAAGTTACAAATGGGGGTGGGGTCGCACACTACTCACACACCGGCGGTGTCGCCCCTAAGGACTCTGGTCAATGTAGGAAAGTGTTCGCAATGCATCATCTTTCGATCTTCTGCTATCTTCGCTGTCTTCGCCATCCCTGGACACGTGTTTCGGGGTATTACCCCTCATCAGCAGGGATAGGCAGTGTTCTGGGGTTGCCGATGGCTGCCAATATCTGCCAGGTATAGTACCACTCCGGCGCGTAGGTGCGGGATCCCAGGCTCGTCAGCCCGCTGCTCAAGGGAGCTTTAAAGTTACAAATGGGGGTGGGGTCGCACACTACTCACACACCGGCGGTGTCGCCCCTAAGGACTCTGGTCAATGTAGGAAAGTGTTCGCAATGCATCATCTTTCGATCTTCTGCTATCTTCGCTGTCTTCGCCATCCCTGGACACGTGTTTGGGGGTATTACCCCTCATCAGCAGGGATAGGCAGTGTTCTGGGGTTGCCGATGGCTGCCAATATCTGCCAGGTATAGTACCACTCCGGCGCGTAGGTGCGGGATCCCAGGCTCGTCAGCCCGCTGCTCAAGGGAGCTTTAAAGTTACAAATGGGGGTGGGGTCGCACACTACTCACACACCGGCGGTGTCGCCCCTAAGGACTCTGGTCAATGTAGGAAAGTGTTCGCAATGCATCATCTTTCGATCTTCTGCTATCTTCGCTGTCTTCGCCATCCCTGGACACGTGTTTCGGGGTATTACCCCTCATCAGCAGGGATAGGCAGTGTTCTGGGGTTGCCAATGGCTGCCAATATCTGCCAGGTATAGTACCACTCCGGCGCGTAGGTGCGGGATCCCAGGCTCGTCAGTCCGCTGCTCAAGGGAGCTTTAAAGTTACAAATGGGGGTGGGGTCGCACACTACTCACACACCGGCGGTGTCGCCCCTAAGGACTCTGGTCAATGTTGGAAAGTGTTCGCAATGCATCATCTTTCGATCTTCTGCTATCTTCGCTGTCTTCGCCATCCCTGGACACGTGTTTCGGGGTATTACCCCTCATCAGCAGGGATAGGCAGTGTTCTGGGGTTGCCGATGGCTGCCAATATCTGCCAGGTATAGTACCACTCCGGCGCGTAGGTGCGGGATCCCAGGCTCGTCAGCCCGCTGCTCAAGGGAGCTTTAAAGTTACAAATGGGGGTGGGGTCGCACACTACTCACACACCGGCGGTGTCGCCCCTAAGGACTATGGTCAATGTAGGAAAGTGTTCGCAATGCATCATCTTTCGATCTTCTGCTATCTTCGCTGTCTTCGCCATCCCTGGACACGTGTTTCGGGGTATTACCCCTCATCAGCAGGGATAGGCAGTGTTCTGGGGTTGCCGATGGCGTATCCAGGGATGGCGAAGAAAGATACATCGCGGAATACAAGACTACACTGACCTGGCAATATTTGGCAGCCACCGGCAACCCCAGAAGATAAGAAGATGGCCTATTCCCTGCTGATGAGGGGTAAATACCCCGAAACACATGTCCAGGGATGGCGAAGAAAGATACATCGCGGAATACAAGACTACACTGACCATAGTCCTTAGGGGCGATCCCGCTGGTGAGTGAGTGGTGTGCGACCCCACCCCCCTTTTTGAAATATTTAAGCAGGCTGACGAGCCTGGGACCCCGCACCCGCACGCCCGTGTGGTACTAGACCTGGCAATATTTGGCAGCCACCGGCAACCCCAGAAGATAAGAAGATGGCCTATTCCCTGCTGATGAGGGGTAAATACCCCGAAACACGTGTCCAGGGATGGCGAAGAAAGATACATCGCGGAATACAAGACTACACTGACCATAGTCCTTAGGGGCGATCCCGCTGGTGAGTGAGTGGTGTGCGACCCCACCCCCCTTTTTGAAATATTTAAGCGGGCTGACGAGCCTGGGACCCCGCACCCGCGCGCCCGTGTGGTACTAGACCTGGCAATATTTGGCAGCCACCGGCAACCCCAGAAGATAAGAAGATGGCCTATTCCCTGCTGATGAGGGGTAAATACCCCGAAACACGTGTCCAGGGATGGCGAAGAAAGATACATCGCGGAATACAAGACTACACTGACCATAGTCCTTAGGGGCGATCCCGCTGGTGAGTGAGTGGTGTGCGACCCCACCCCCCTTTTTGAAATATTTAAGCGGACTGACGAGCCTGGGACCCCGCACCCGCACGCCCGTGTGGTACTAGACCTGGCAATATTTGGCAGCCACCGGCAACCCCAGAAGATAAGAAGATGGCCTATTCCCTGCTGATGAGGGGTAAATACCCCGAAACACGTGTCCAGGGATGGCGAAGAAAGATACATCGCGGAATACAAGACTACACTGACCATAGTCCTTAGGGGCGATCCCGCTGGTGAGTGAGTGGTGTGCGACCCCACCCCCCTTTTTGAAATATTTAAGCGGGCTGACGAGCCTGGGACCCCGCACCCGCGCGCCCGTGTGGTACTAGACCTGGCAATATTTGGCAGCCACCGGCAACCCCAGAAGATAAGAAGATGGCCTATTCCCTGCTGATGAGGGGTAAATACCCCGAAACACGTGTCCAGGGATGGCGAAGAAAGATACATCGCGGAATACAAGACTACACTGACCATAGTCCTTAGGGGCGATCCCGCTGGTGAGTGAGTGGTGTGCGACCCCACCCCCCTTTTTGAAATATTTAAGCGGGCTGACGAGCCTGGGACCCCGCACCCGCGCGCCCGTGTGGTACTAGACCTGGCAATATTTGGCAGCCACCGGCAACCCCAGAAGATAAGAAGATGGCCTATTCCCTGCTGATGAGGGGTAAATACCCCGAAACACGTGTCCAGGGATGGCGAAGAAAGATACATCGCGGAATACAAGACTACACTGACCATAGTCCTTAGGGGCGATCCCGCTGGTGAGTGAGTGGTGTGCGACCCCACCCCCCTTTTTGAAAGATTTAAGCGGGCTGACGAGCCTGGGACCCCGCACCCGCGCGCCCGTGTGGTACTAGACCTGGCAATATTTGGCAGCCACCGGCAACCCCAGAAGATAAGAAGATGGCCTATTCCCTGCTGATGAGGGGTAAATACCCCGAAACACGTGTCCAGGGATGTCGAAGAAAGATACATCGCGGAATACAAGACTACACTGACCATAGTCCTTAGGGGCGATCCCGCTGGTGAGTGAGTGGTGTGCGACCCCACCCCCCTTTTTGAAATATTTAAGCGGGCTGACGAGCCTGGGACCCCGCACCCGCGCGCCCGTGTGGTACTAGACCTGGCAATATTTGGCAGCCACCGGCAACCCCAGAAGATAAGAAGATGGCCTATTCCCTGCTGATGAGGGGTAAATACCCCGAAACACGTGTCCAGGGATGGCGAAGAAAGATACATCGCGGAATACAAGACTACACTGACCATAGTCCTTTGGGGCGATTCCGCTGGTGAGTGAGTGGTGTGCGACCCCACCCCCCTTTTTGAAATATTTAAGCGGGCTGACGAGCCTGGGACCCCGCACCCGCGCGCCCGTGTGGTACTAGACCTGGCAATATTTGGCAGCCACCGGCAACCCCAGAAGAGAAGAAGATGGCCTATTCCCTGCTGATGAGGGGTAAATACCCCGAAACACGTGTCCAGGGATGGCGAAGAAAGATACATCGCGGAATACAAGACTACACTGACCATAGTCCTTAGGGGCGATCCCGCTGGTGAGTGAGTGGTGTGCGACCCCACCCCCCTTTTTGAAATATTTAAGCGGGCTGACGAGCCTGGGACCCCGCACCCGCGCGCCCGTGTGGTACTAGACCTGGCAATATTTGGCAGCCACCGGCAACCCCAGAAGATAAGAAGATGGCCTTTTCCCTGCTGATGAGGGGTAAATACCCCGAAACACGTGTCCAGGGATGGTGAAGAAAGATACATCGCGGAATACAAGACTACACTGACCATAGTCCTTAGGGGCGATCCCGCTGATGAGTGAGTGGTGTGCGACCCCACCCCCCTTTTTGGGGGAGTAGGGGTGTTGGGTTGGGGGTTTGGGGGGATGTTTTGGACAGATAGGTTCCAGGAATTGACCCTCTATTGTTGTTTTTACTATCATTGATTCACATGGCCATGGGATTGTCATTGTACCTCTTCATCGGAGCCAGCTGGCTGGGTGGCCAATTCCATAAGCAGAGTTTGTATGCTTCTGTTCTTGATTACACCACATGTGTTATGTTTGGGTCTGTGGGTACCTTTCCTTGAGTGCCTCTGTCTGTTTAAATCATTAAAATAAAGATTAAAAAAATGGTGTGTCCCAAACTGAAGCAAAGACTTCAAATGAAGATTCGTGTTTGAGTATCTAAGGATAGGTACTGGAATCTATGTTTTGTTGCAGGAGGCCTTTCTCGATTGGAAGACCAGAGCTAGGATTTAATCAAGAAAACACAGCTTCTCATGAGACATCTATTTCTTCCTGATCAACAATTTTCAAGTGCTAAAGACTGCTGCAAAGCTACATCTGGTAGTAGGGCAACTGTGCAAAGAAACCATTAGTGAAGCCGTGAACACACTACAGACCACTTGTAATACAAAAAATCTCCGTCCTGTCTAAAGACACCCCTAAATTTTCAATTTGTTGCACTTCTATGTTTGCAGCTATCCAGTTAGTCCCAATAGACTTGGAGCACTCCCCAAACCCTGCTCCTGGCACCTTGGAGTCGTTTAATTTTGAAGAAAATCAGACATTTTCATGTTTGTTTTAAGGAACTTGAGGCCATATTATCAAGAAAGGGCGCTACATTATCTTCGCTTTTATCGGCAGGAAACTGCAGGTAAAATGGCAATAATGGGCTTGATAATATGCCCTTATGAATTCCCATAGAAGCCCAGGTTAACACCAGAACCTGGGCTTCTATGGGAATTCCCAAGGGCATATTATCAAGCCCATTATCTCCGCTTTAGCGGCGGTTTCCTGCTGATAAAAGCGGCGATAATGTAGCACCATTTCTTGATAATATGGCCCTCAGTTTACACAGCGTCACTAGGTTCCTATCATTGTGAATTGTGGTATAAAACCAGGGGAAAGTCTGCTGAAAGAACAGAACAATCCTTCTTATTTAAAAGAAAGTACAGAGCTGGCTGGTGCTGATGTATCCCCTGTTCATACTAAGAAAGAAAGTACACTGCATCTAACAGATGTACCGTCCTTAGAGCCACTCTAGATCTGCCTATCACTGACACCGCTGCTTCAGACATTGGCACCTTTGTTTTTCTTCAACTCTCAGTGAAGTTATCAAGATAAAAGATGCCGATGCTGATACTGGTATCAAGAACTGCTTTGATCCTTGTATGATTCACCCATGGCATAGTAAATGTCTCAAACTATTTTGGTGCTGGATTCTTTGCCTGTGTCTTTTCATCATCAACCTACTTCAGCCAAATGAATGCCATGGGCCCCTGACACAGGGCGTGGGAGGGGGCATACTGTTATAAGTCCATCTCTCTTCCCCGGGGTGGCACAGTACACAGACAAGCTTCAGCCCTGAAACCAGATCCAGAACTCATTCAAAGTCCTCCCATTACTATTACCTGCATGAAGGCTCATCGAGGACACAGTGGAAGATCCATGTTTGCTTCAATGGACTACAGATCCCAGAATGCACCTTTGAATGGAATTAGTTCTGTCATTCCTCTACTCTGGTTACTCTTTCACGGCATTTGTGAGAGATGGGAACTGCACACACCTACGGCAAGTCTTGTGCAACCCAATCATGTGACCATGCAGGGCTTGCCGCTACCTGAACTGCTTATAAAGTGCCATAGCCCGAAGCTCTTTATTCGTGCATTGGTGTTTGAACCTTTGAGCCCTGGAATTCTTCTTGCCCGTTTTCCTGACCAGTTCCTGCCTAGCTTCAGCAAGAGCTTGTGTCCTGTTCCCAGGCACCTTGCTGCAGATTTTCTCCCAGGCCTGCCTTGTATATTGCTTAGTCCTTTTTAGGTCTCGCTATTCGATGCGCACGCATCGAGCTTGCGAGGATATAGGGCTTTAAACAAACTTTAACTAACTGGGCGATTTGGTGCTGTGCCCGTGGCTTTTAGGTCAAGGCGCAAGCGCATTGACCTAAAATGCGCGTGCACATCACCAAATCGCTGTCTGTTCCCTCAGCCGCACTCCAGGCCCCTGCTGCTTTCACACCCTCTCCCCGCTCCGCCCCCTCCCCTGCCCGCCGTGTCGCATTTCTCCTCCCCCCTCCCCTTCTCTGCCTTCCCTCTGTCTTTCCTTTTTTTTTTTTACCCGCTCCGCCCCCTCCCCTGCCCGCCGTGTCGCATTTCTCCCCCCCCCCCTTCTCAGACTGTCCGGCACCCACACTTCAGCAGTGGCGGCCACACACCACTCGTAGGACGATGCCATTGAACAATAATGGCGGACGCTACTTGTTAACATAAGGTGCCATACCTGCTTTAGTGTGAAACATGCCTGGTATGCTTGCTTTGTCATAGAGCCTTGGTGCGTTGTGTAGTTGCTCAGAGCATGCCTGCTCTTTATGCCCTTTTCCTTTGCGTCTCTTGCCAGCTAGAGCCTGCCCTAAGCACGGGCTTCCCATAAACGGCAGCCTGACCACTTCTAATTACAGGACCCGTAGCAGGCTACCCTGGACAAGGTGAACGACGGGCACGAGGCGCAGACCCTGTCACTAAGCAACCTCTCTCCTTCCCTTCCCCTCTGCACAAATGCTCCCTTGGGCAGAGCAGCGGCCTTGCCTGTAAACTACTTCCTGTCCAGAAACAATTAGACATAGCATTGCAAATGCATCCTTGTAGCTCTTGACACAGGCAGCTAATTTCAGGCGGCGCTATTCATTGCAAATGCCATGCTTTCGGCCTGAGATCAGGCCTTTTTGCTGCAGCTGTAGACAAGAAAACTGTGTCAGGTGTCGTCTTCCTCACTGCACATGTGATGTCGCTGTATATAGTACCCATCGACAGCCAGGCTTCGTCACTGCAGATGGATGCCTGCTGCAAACAGCTAATTTCAGATGGTGGCCCTTTCGTTGCATATGGGCATCTGCTGTAGGTTCACCTCCAGTCCCCAGCTGCACACTTGTCGACTTGCTGAGACCAAATTTAGGATTTGTCAGGTTTTAAAACTACTAATTCGCATATGGATGAAATCTCTGAAAATTACACTTGTTGGTCAGAGGATGATGTAACATGAATTCCCTCTGTGTTTTTATTTAACTCAATACCTCTGCCCAAAACCTCGCCAAAAATAAACATGGGAGAAGATGTGGCACAACGAGCAGTGCTGATGAATTTGGAGCTGGGGAACCAGGTTCGAGTCTCGGCATCCACTCAACATCCTGTGATTTTGGGCAAATCACTTAATCTCCCAGTTCCATCTAAAAATAAATGTGTACTTGTGTAACTTAACTGGTGCTCATGTAAAGCACTGCAGGTCGAGTTTGCCCTATGTGAAACTGCTGAAGAAAAAGTTTTACTAACGCGTTAGGCCTCATTTCTTATGTGCTGGCGATGCAGATAGAACGCCCACACTGCATAAAAGTGGCATCCTTCCCTACTGCATTTTCTTTTCCGCAAATTGCTATAATATCTTTGTTACATTTTCCAAACTATAATGGCAACAAGTCCACGCCTCCAGAAAAAAGGCTGAGTTAACGCTTGTAGCTGGTATCTGTTATTGTTAAGCTACAAGTTCAAATCAAATCAAGGAAAACTCAGACTTTCATCCGGGGCACAAGTGCAAATAAGCATTTGAAATGCAGTAGGTCTCGCATTAATGAAACTTGGAGCTCTTAGCGTTGCAAATGCCACTTTTTTTTTGTCAAAATATCCCAGCAGTAGGCTAAGTAATGAAAAAAAAGTCCACTAAGCAAAGAAAGGGTGCAGTACCACAGACTGTTACTAGGTGTCCCTAAGGAGTTGGTAATGGACTTCTATTAGCCACAGAAGGTACTGCACCCCTAATGCAATTATAATTTGAAAAATTGCAGCTGAGCATGCGTTTCCATTTGTTTTTATTACAATTGAGATTTTTGCTAGCTTGCATTTTAATAATGTACCATATAAATAAACAACAATGGTGCATTTTTAAAACGCAAGCTAACAACCTGAAAGCTTGTGCGCTGTGGTTTAACCAGCTTTAGTTGTGAAAACCAATACAAACATTTGATATTACAAATGCAGAAGTAGCAGTTGTGTGAATAACCATCATTTCAATGCTGTTGGAAATACCGTGCAGGTCTGATGTTTTCAATTTGACTTTTTCCTCCTCTGTGCTCAAGTGCCTGTTTTAGTTAAAAACCACAGAATGCACAATACTAATAACATAGCCTCTCTTTGCTGAAACACTCATATAAAGATCCTAAATAATTTGCAAATGTGACATAATTTGATGTAGAGGTGAAGGCATTTTTTTAAACGAGTAATAGCGCTGGAGGGATGAGCAGGGACGGGCAAGCAACTACAACAGCAGGGCTTCAATGACGACATAATGTATTGTATAATACGCATGGGTAGGAGTACAAATTGCCAAATGACCTGTTGAGCTTTGCAATGCAGCAGCTCCCTGTAGCTGGCCACAACAATATCTGAAGAGTATCTGTAGGAAGGTAGGATCTTTCTGCCTGGTTACACCCATTTTTAGGTCGAGCGACCTATCTCAATGCGCATGCACATTGAGCGGGAGCTCCATATATAGGTACTTAAACAGAGCTTACCGAGATCAGGCGATTCAGAGGCGATTTCTTGCAGTGCATGTGAAAGCGCCTGCACAATGCCACCAGCCGCTTGCCTCGCATTACCACATCAAAGGCGGCCGCGTCTCAGGCCCCTGCTGCTTCACACCCTCATGCCGCTCTCCCCGCTCCGCCCCCTCCCCTGCCCGCTGTGTCACATTTCTCCTCGTACTTTATTCACGGCCGGCCGGCCGTACTTTCTCCCTCTCCCCATCTCCCCCTCTGCCTGCTCTCCTCTCTCTCTCCCTCCCCCCTCTCTCCCCTCCGTCCTTCGCACTCGCATGCTTAAAAAAAATACTAAAAGTAGCCAAAGTGACAGAATAAATTATTTCAGCCAAGATGATCTCACAAGAACGGCCACTTCTATTGCTCGTAGCTCCTTAAATGTTTCCTATTTATTGCAGAGGCTAATGGAAACGCAGTGAGTTCAAATTACGAAACGTAGACAGGGTTCTTGGCATGGTGTTTACTTTCTGTTCTGCACTGCTTCTTGACCACTCGGGCCATGAGTATTAAGGGCAGATCTCGAGGTAAACAAACAGTAAGCCAGAGGTAACAACACCTGGTAACCCTGACGAATCTCAATTGTCGTCTATTTATGAACACAATCAGACTTTGAGATATTAATCGCATAATTCAAAGGTGCAATTTATATTTGAGGGAGGTCATGATTACGTGCCACAGGCAATACAGTGGAGAGAATGTGTATGGTGTACAGCCGTTGGAACTAAAACCTACTTCTGTGCAGGCATGTGCTTAAGAACAAGAAAGCAAAGTGGAAATGCATACTGCGAGTTAGAAGAGTGAAGAACTTACCCGTCTCATTCTACCATTGGACATGATGTCTGCAATTCCTTTTGCTGCATCGTTTTTCTCTGCAACACAGAGGACTTTACGAATCTGAACTCTGCGAGCCTGCAACATGGCGGAGGACTGACAGAACCTACTACTACACTTAGATAAAAACCTAAACCCATAGGAGGCTAAAATTGCGGGCTGAAAGATCATCCCTTACTTAGGGGGGCGCTGCCAACTCCCACTGACTTCATGTCATATAGTACCCCTGCTCAATCATAAATGATTCCCGATTCCTAAAACTCCCTCTTTTAGCTTATATTGCATAGTATGCTTATGGTAGCGTAGTGTACACCTCTATATCAAAATGGGATTAATTACTTTTGACCTGTCATTGCTTTCAAGTATTTAAATATTTGTGAACTGCAGCCATTCTAATTCAGTACTAACAGTCAATTCCGTCATCTTCTTGGGTCTCCATATCAGAGATGCACTGGTATTTTCACTAACACGGGCACTTGTCACCACTGCCCGCGGCTGTTACCCGCAGCACTAGATACAGAGGGGCAGCAAAGTTCAGGGCATACCCAGACACACACAACTACCCAAAATCTATTAAGGAGCGCCCCTCGTCCCAGCACACTATAACCTCAATTCTCTCAGTCACAAAAAGCGGGTAACTCTCCCTATTCCAAAACAAGGCATGCGCAACCCACCATCTACAACCCTTACATTAACATCGGTCAGTGATTGGTACAAAATAAGTACCCCTCTGTATATAATAAAAATGTCATGCCACATCCACCACCACATCCACCATCACCACTGCATCCACCACCACCACATCCACCGCATCCACCACCGCATCCACCACCACATCCACCACCACATCCACCATCACCACCACATCCACCATCACCTCCACATCCACCATGACATCCACCGCCACATCCACCACCACATCCACCACCACATCCACCACCACCTCCACCACCACCTCCACCACCACCACATCCACCCCCACCACATCCACCCCCACATCCACCCCCACATCCACCCCCACATCCACCACCATCACCACCACATCCACCACCACCACATCCACCACCACCATATCCCCCAGATCCACCACCACCACATCTATGTGTGTGTGTGTGTGTGTGTGTGTGTGTGTGTGTGTGTGTGTGTGTGTGTGTGTGGCTGTGTGTGTGTGTAGGTGCAAATGCAATGTTCTTGGATTTCCGTCATAATAAAATACACTGAACATAATCTTCACAAAAGTTATTTACAAACGTATAAGCTATTTGCATTATAAATTACAATACATTTTATTTAAGTATTAATTATTTACAAAATTAAAAGCCATTGTTGTTTGCAATATCAATACATCTAAGTCACGTAAATACAACACACATTGCATTACAAATGCTATAGGTGTCACATTTGCGGAAGTTAAAACTATTGACATTGTAACTGACAAAGCTATTACTTTTGCTATTTTCAAAACCAACACATAAATAAAAAAAGTGTCATTTACAATACCAATTGCTCAAACTTTCCTAATGCGAGACCTATTGCATTTCCAATGCTTGTTGTGTCTCTTGTGTACAGTCTAGTGCAGCCCCTGGGATGCCCCGTTCTCATTTGTTCCTAGTTTGTCTCTTCTGTTCCTGCTATCATTTCCCTGTGCTTATGTCTTTTGTTTCAGTCATAGGTTTGTATAGTTACACACTCTCCTAGTTCTTGCTTTCTTTATGTCCCCTGTCATTGTGTTTCTCCTTGTAGTCTCAAGATTTCTTTCTGTTCCAAACTCTTGCATGTTTCAGCTCCTAGAATCTCTGTGCCTTGTTTTTATCCTTAGTGCCTTGCTCTTGAATATTTGCTGCAGTTCTTAGGTTCCCACTGCTTGCCCTCTTCTATCTGGTCCCTAGTTTTGCCCCCCTTTCTCAGTCCTGCGCTTGCATTCCAGTTTCGCCTGCCGTCTGTGCATGTTTTTGTTGAACAGTTATCTCTCTGCTGCTCACCTTGTACTCCTCTTGTGCTCCTAATGTCTGGTAAATTTACTATTTTGACCTCACCTGCGTATCAGTGTATTCATTCAGTACAGGGGTTGGTTACTGGATTCCAGGAAGCAATACCTGCCCCATCCATTGTTTTGTTACTTGCAGGCGTAAGTGTCTTACTTGTGACAGGTGATATTGCTATTTTTATAGGAATCTCCAATGTGTCTCCATCTGAACGCATTGAAGTGTGTCTTATATTTAACTACACTTCTGTTTGGGTCCTGGGTCCAGATATGGAATCATTTCTACTGCCCCCTTTCTATGCGATATTCAGGGTGATTATCTGTAAAAGCATTCTCATCTCTGACTGCAACCTTCCCTTCTGCAGTGGGACGTTCTGGCTCCTACCTGTGTACATCCCTGGTGGTAACCCAATGTGTCTGTTCAGTTACTGGATCCTCTCCAGGCTTGTACACATTATGGTTGCCTTACCTTTTCTGTCCAGTTCTTGCTTCTTATGCAGTTGTGCCTGCTTTTTTCCTCGTGTATGGCATTGGCTGGTACTCTGCAGCGGTACTCTACCTCTGTAGTCAGATATCTCATGACTTTAAGGGGTGTGGGTGCCTCCTCCCCAGACCTGCGCTGGCACAACCCCGACCTAACAAGGGGAGCTAACTTGGTAGCAAGAGGCAGGGGTAAAAGCCACGTTGAGGAGCAAGCACCCTAACATAAAAACACCTAGTACCAGACAACTTTGCAGACAGGATAATAACGCTAAGGCCCTGATTGCAAGTTGCTCGTTAAGTTCCGACCCGTGTCTAAACCCCGGTTTATGCATGGGTGGAAATGATGAGTTTGATGGTATTTAACCCATCTGATAAATATCGGATGGGTTGAATACCTCAACATTCTTTACACTTCGGCAGGTCAAACCCACCAACATTTAAAAGGGAAAAGTACATGCTATTTATTGTACCATGGGGGTACACCAACAGCTGCATGTTATTCCTTAAAAACTGGCAGTAGGTGCAATTTATTGCACTTGGTAAATGAAGAACCCCGTGGTATTGATATGTTCCAGTTGCAATAAATAGCGTCGATTCTTGTAATCGGGCCCAATGTATTAACTTACCAAACAGTAAGGGTCTGGATCCGAGTGAAAGCATTATTTATTTCCCCTGATGAATAACAATACCGCACGGTATGTTATTTATTTGGTGCAATGATTAATCCATGTGAGAAAGTGCCATCTTTCTTGCACTGGTATGCCCCCACTTTTTTTCTGAACTGCTGATGTGCTTTGACTGAGTGTGCCCTGGGTTCCTGCCAACCAGGAACCTAGGGCCTGTGTTCCTTCCCTAAAAGCTGTGTTGAAGCTAAAACCCAATTAGCATCTCTGGCCACCTGTCAGCCCCTAGTAAATGGTACCCTAGGTACCCAGGGCATGGTGACCAGAGACGACCTCTGAGGACTGCAGCACTTATTGTGCCACCCTCGAGGGCCCTGTACCCTGACACCCACACACTGCCTTTGCAGGCTGAGTGTCTAGGTACAGAGCTAAACAAAGAGTCGATATAACACAGGACCCTGTGTGCCATGCCCACAGAACCCACAACCCTGGCATACTTCAGTCACCCCTCTAGCTGGGTGCCTTATGCCAAAGGTGTGGGCACAGATGCATGAGCCCTGTTACCCTACAATGCCCAGGGTCATTCCTGGGCACTGTAAGTGCAGTGATGCCTTTAGGAAAATATGGTGCTGGGCGGTTGTCATTACGAACTCCACAGCACCATAATGGCTACACTGAAGACTGACAAGTTTGGTACCAAACTTCTCAGCACATTAAACCTGCACTGATGCCAGTGTGGGATTTAATGTAAAATGCACCAGAGGGCATCTTAGAGATGCCCTCTGAAAACCTAACCTACAATCCACGTTTGGGCTGAGTGGCTGCAGAGACTGCCACACAGCAGACAAGTTGCTGGACCCCTGGGTGGAGAGCCCCCCACTCTCCTGGGCCTGCAACAATGCCCATCCTGGGCGAGGTGCTAGGTCTCCTTCCCAGGATAGGCAGGGGGAAGCTTCAAAGGCATGCCGCCTATGTGAGCTTCTCAAGACCATTTGCTGTACCCAGCAACTGGACCCCACCAGTTCTGACCCCCACTCTGGCGGGAAAACTGGCGGGAAAAACTATATCAGGAAGGGGGGTGTGCCAGCCTGTCCCAACCCCACCCCTCAGGTGGGGGAGATGAGGTGAAGCACAACCTCGGACTCCGGCCATCTTGAAGAAGGGGAGCCCTGCCAAATCCCAGCTAGTCTCTTGCCCCCCTCCCACAGGAGAGGAGCAGACTAGGGGGTGTACCCACTGCAAGACAGGGACCTATTGGTCCCTGCCCTTGCCCTACCTGTAACGCCCCTAAATTCTGTATTTAGGGTCTCCCTGAACCTTCCTTCCTCAGATCCCGATACCAAAAGAAGAAAGAAGATCAAGAAGAAGAAGACCTGCTGCGCAGCTGCTAACAACTGGACGACAACAACTGACTTGCCCCCAGCCCTACCGGCCTCTCGATCATGGAACCTGCTCCTGCCTAAATCCTGACGACTCCTGCCAACAGCAACATTGGGACACCCAGCGGACCTGCCTGCTTTGACCTCCTTAAAGATTGGGACTCCCCTCAGCAGAGGCTCTGCTGCAACAATCCCCCTGGTGCCAGTGAGGACGCTCCAGTCCAGCCACCTCTGCACCCGCTGAACCCGGCCCGTGCCCGAGTGATCCAAGACCACGAGGACGTCCCCCCTGCGACTGGGACCCGAAGCCAAGTGCCCAAAGATGCTCCTCGACTAACCAGACGACGCCTGCAGAATCAGAACCAGGGGCCCCCAACCGCGACCAGCTGAGGGTAAGCTTTTCCGACACCCAAAGACACCCCTGCACCCGGCGCCCATTGGATAACATTGGGCCTAACTACCTCTGCACTCGCCCGCCCCTGTGTCGTTGAGGGTGAACCAACTGTACCTACCTGACCCTGGGGGACCCCTGAGTCTATGCCCAGAACCACAACTTCACCAGTCGAGTGCTCACCAGGAAACCGGTAACTCACTTACCTGCCATTGAATAACATTGACTGGTTTGACTTGAAAAATCTTCTAAGTGTCTTCTTTTGAAAACTTGAAATATTCATATAAAATCATCCGAATTCAAATTCCGAAATACTCACCTGTGATCAGGAGAGGAGCCAGTACTGTACCTTGTGGCCCAGTGCTGAAACGCAAAAGTAATCCCTAGCGGGTTTACTAGTAACTTGTATTTTCTCCCTAGGAATCCATTGTCTGCTTTTCTATGAAATTTCTTCTGTGTCTCTGAAAACTAAAAATATTTTTGAAAAATCATACGAAATACTGAAACGTAATTACTTACCTGTTTTAAGTTGAGACCCCAGTGCTGGCCCCAAGAGCCCAGTACTGGATTACAAAAGTAACGAGATCAAACTTTACCTGCAATCTGATTGTTCTCCCATTTGATAACATTGCCAGATTTCTGTTGAAAAGTTTCTAAGTGTGAACTTTTAAAATAGCTTTTTATTCCTAAAAAATCAATGCAATACCTAAAACATTCTTGCTAAACTGTTTCCAGCTTAGACCCCAGGACTGAACCTAGGAGCCAGTCCTGGAATTACCAAAGTAATCTACAAAGTAATCAACTGTGTTTATACAGGAAAACCCATTGTGCTCAATGCTAAATTGTGTGTAGAATTGTGTTGCCTACTGCAACCCCTGTACCTATTGTGTTTACCAAGCTTATTGCCTTTCTGCAAAGTACTCACCTGAGACCTCTCATATTGAGAACAGTATATTTTGATGCCTGTTGGTTCTAGAAATAAAACAACTATATCTTTGATATAAAAACAATTGGCCTGGAGTTCAGTCTTTGAGTGTGTGAAACCTTTTGCTGACTGAGTGGGCACAACAAATGCTTTACACTGTCCTCTGGTACTGCCTTACTGCTCGACCAAGCTACCACTTTAGAGAGTAAGGTCACACCTGGCTTTAACCTCTGTTATACCTCTGGGGTTTGTGGACTCTATACACACTGTACCTTATTCTGGTCCAGTATATATAGAGCCACTTTCTCACAATCCCTATTACGAGTTAGTGGCGAATAGCAAGCAGATTTTGGAGTTCAACGCACCAAAATTCGCAAATTAGAGTAAATACCATATGTTTTCCCCTGTTATATTTTGGCTTGTTTGACCTGCTAAAATGTAACAAAGGTTGAAGTATTGAATTCGTCCAATAATTATCGGGTGCATAGCTGAGCGTAGTTGGAGAAAGGAGTACAAAGATAGGGATAAAGCTCTTTACCTGTCCAAATTAAAACTCTACCACAAAGCCATACGCGCTCGCGCGCATCCTTCTACGCTAAAGAAATTAATTCCAGGACCAACCCTACAAAAACTATTTTCAAATTGGTGCAAAAACTTCAAAACTGCGGCAACCCAGCCTCCTGTATTACCTCCACACAGCAGGAAAATTTACAGTGCCTTCCCACATGACCTTCTCGACCTCTCTAATCCCTCTAATCCATCTATCAAGGGCACTAGGCTGTCACTCTTACCTGAAATCTCCCACGACGACCTAGCCAAACTTTGTAGAAAGGTTAAGTCTGGCTCCCCTTCAGATCCCATGAGACCGGCTCAATTTCTTGAGTCCTTAGACTTTTTCCTCCCGTCCTTGGCCACGCTACTCAACCTCTCCTTTTCCTCGGCTGTGGTCCCAACCTGCTGGAAACAAGCATGGGTCACCCCTATTATCAAAAAGCCTACTTTAGACCCTACAAAGTTGGAAAACTTTAGACCCATCTCACTGCTCCCCTGGGTATCTAAACTAGCAGAAGCTCACGTGAATAATGTCCTGTCCCACCACATGGTCCAAAATAACATCTTGGACCCATCTCAGAATGGGTTTAGGCCAGGTCATAGTACCGAGTCTGCCCTTCTGTCCACCACCGAACATCTCCGGACGATACTAGATGCCGGTCAGAGTGCTGCGCTGATTCTGCTTGATCTCAGCGCAGCCTTTGATACGGTCTCCCATAACATCTTGCTAAAACGCCTTGAGGCTATAGGGATTAGTGACCTCGCCCTTGACTGGTTCCGCTCATTCTTGAAGGACAGATCCTTTCGAGTCTCAGCCCCTCCGTTTATCTCCCAATCCCATACCATCGTCCAAGGAGTCCCCTAGGGCTCTGCACTCAGTCCATCCCTTTTTAACCTTTATGTGCAGCCTCTCTCGGCAGTAGCCAAAGAGTGGGATCTCACGCTAGTGTTGTACGCTGACGACACGCAGCTGGTCATCACTCTCACTGAGGCCCCATCAATTTCAGCCACAAGATTTAGGGATGGCCTGGCTGCAGTTGCCCAGTGGATGACGGGCAACTGCTTACAGCTGAAAGCAGGGAAAACGGAGGTGCTGCTCCTCGGAAAAAACTCGAGCTACTGGAGTGATCATTGGTGGCCTTCCTTGCTGGGCCCCATCCCATCATCGAAAACTCTGGTTAAGAACCTGGGTGTCTGGCTGGACTCCTCGCTCAGTTTTCAGACCCACACAAAAAAAGTGACTGCTACCTGTGTGGGCCTGCTGAGGAGCCTCAACCCAATACTCGGCTTCTTTGATTCCAAAACGCGCCAGCTAATAATCCAATCCATCATTCTCTCTCGGTTGGATTACGCCAGTGTTCTAATTTTAGGCACCAATCAAGCAGAAATAGCACAGCTGCAACGGGTACAGAACTCAGCGGCAAGGGCCGTGGTGGGCTTCCCCGTAGGTACTCCATCAGAGCTACTATGTAAAGATTACACTGGCTCCCTATTGAATCTAGAATTCAATTCAAGTCCCTCACTATTGCTTTTAAAATTCTTAAATCAGAATGTCCTGAAATTCTACCCCCTCTCTTAGTACCTTACATCCCTCAACGCAACTTGCGTTCCTTAGGTCAACATCTTGCGATTGTCCCTCGAACGAAACTCCGCCATTTTGGGGGCCGCTCCTTCAGAGTTCTGGGGGCAAAACTTTGGAACTCCCTGCCACCGAGCATCCGCTCCCTGAATAACTTGTCCGCCTTCCGGAAGGCAATTAAAACTCATCTGTTACCACTGTCTTAGGCCTTCTGTCTCTCCCTCTCCATCCCCCTCAGCAGATATTTTTTGGTTCTTAGCGCCGGGACGCCTCGTTGCTGGGGCAGCTGTTCGCGCTTAATCAAATTCATAACATAACTTAACATAACAGTAAATACCTTCAAACTCGTAATTTCGACCCATTCGTAAACAGGGGTTAGCCATGGGTCGGAATATTAGGAGCCTTTCGTCATCAGGCCCTTACTCTACTCCAAGTAGTTTTAAAAGTAGAGAAAACATGTTTAAACAAAAATGGCATTTAGTGACCAAAGTACAATGTCTCTCTATGTAACCGAGTTGCCAGTCTCTGTGGAGAGTTTATACATGTATCTAATGCAGGGCTTTAAGTGGGTCTGAGCACCGGCAGTTTTTTTTAAAGGGGGCCTCGAAATGGGTCTTTATCAGGCTCTGTTTTGAGCCCTGGCACAGGTCATCCGTTTTTTTTTCCGACTGCAGTGACAGTCCAGAAAAAAAGTGCCAGTGTGCAAAACTGCCCGATAGAGACCCCTTTTCGAGATAGCAAGCACATCGATGTGCGCTGCCCACACTGCTCAATTCTCACTAGTGGAGAAGTTACGTCATAACGTCATGCCAGGTGAGCGTTGTGGGGGAAGGGAAATCCTTTAAAGAGTGTTTTTCTTTCTGTATTTCCCTTCTCTTTTTGAAACTCAAGAGCAGCAACATTGTGGTACGGTCACCAGGGCTTTAATTGGAAGATTTTTCAATATTATATGTAATGTAACAAGCCATAGTTGCAGCTTATTTATCTTATGCAACTAATAACCATTGACAAGGCCAATAGCCCTGACTTGTTGTAGGTATGATATTACTTTTAGTATCATATAACTGGATGCAATGACAGAAACAGCAAAATACAAGTCGGGCACACACGATGCTAAACACAGATTTTTAGCGTAAGTGTTTTAAAGCCACGCCCCTATTACACTGGCCACGCCCCTCTGAGAGACCCCCCAGTTTTTTCATCCCACTTAAAGCCCTGATCTAATGTAAACTTTGATAGCTTCGATATTGAGTACAACATTAAACTAAGAACAAGTGCTGAGTCTATAAAGGCAAAAACAACCTTACTGCTGCTGTAACACGTGTCCTGCTCTAGAAGGACGGTGCTCTGACTGAAAAGTATCACAGCCGCAGTCAACAACCCGACCAGCGGTCTAATTTGCCAGTGAGTGAAAACAGTATCATTGAATAGTGAACATTGAAACTTTACGGGGGTACTTGCTGCTTTGCTCCCTCCCTGCTCCTTGGTGCAGGATGCTCTTTGTGTTTTCCTGGTGGGGCCGCTGGCGCTGTCTGTTCCCCCTCCCGCCGCCGCAACAGCCATCGCGGCCGCAGAGTGGCGGTGGGGACTACAAACCCCATGCTGCACAGCGGCGGAAGCCGCCAACGATACTTCCGCGCCCGGAGGCGCATTTAACCCCAGGTCAGCCCTGGCAGAGCGGGCGAACATTGAAATTTTACGGGGGTACTTGCTGCTTTGCTCCCTACCTGCTCCTTGGTGCAGGACGCCCTTTGTGTTTTCCCGGTGGGGCCGCTGGTGCTGTCTGTTCCCCCTCCCGCCGCCGCAACAGCCATCGCGGCCGCAGAGTGGAGGTGGGGACTATAAATCCCATGCTGCACAGCGGCGGAAGCCGCCAACGATACTTCCGCGCCCGGAGGCGTATTTAACCTCAGGTCAGCCCCCGCGACGTGGGACCGCGCGCGGGACTAGCTGGGCTGAGCCCGGGCAGAGGGCCGGCCGTCCGTGGCTGGACGCGGCTGGGCTGGGCCACCCCCCGCATCTACCTGTAATACGTGAGACTTGTGACTATTACTGTGGGTACCTTTATATGGAAATCAATACTATTGGCCTTGTGTATATATCGGGCATTTTTCTGTAAGCTGACACGCTTAGTCTTAAAACATAGTCATATCTATTGACTTTGTACTTCGTTTTTACCCTTTGGAACTCAAAATATTATGCTAATAGGAGAGTAACCTAAGTATCATATTTAAGTATTTGCCAATTCATGATAGCCTTTATTTTTTAAAGTTTAAATATTGTGGTTTTAACTGTAAGTATCAACCATGTCTAAACATAAAGCTGATAAGACGCCTACTGCTCTAGCCACATTAGATAACTATTTGGTGAAAGTGGTTAATAAAATTAATTGCGATAGGAGAGCATCATTAGGGCGGGAGAGTCCTCCTGTCACTATTCCAACTTCTGGGGGAAGTGTACTCTTGGGCTGAGGTATATGCCAGGAGACGACAAAATAGACCACCAAGAGATAACACCAACACCACGACAGAGACTTCATCTTCAGAGGAAGGATCACGCACCGAACAAAGACGCGTAAACCTGCAGAAACCCTCAACCAGCACTGAATCTTCCACCCTCTCTGCGGTTCCTTTTTTAGAGGAAGGCCCGGGAGAAAGAGACGACCCAGGAGGAGCCAGGTCAAAAGAAAAGGAAAAAGAGAAAGAGAGAGAGAAAGACAGGGAGTTGAGAAGTACAACATTGAATCAGAGGGTGGACAAACCGAAGAAGAAGACAACCTAGTCATCAACATATCTTCATATACCCTATCTGAACAAGAAGTCAATGTATTACAAAAAGGCACGTCATTTATCCCCACTAGCCACACCAACGAGCTTGAGCTAGAAATTAGCTTATTCAAATTTATGCGTAATCTACGTTTAAGACATTTCTTTGAAAATATCTCACCTCCACAAAACAAGGAACATGAAGATCAACTAAGAGGATTACGAGCCAGAAGTACATTCATGGCACCTATAAGTCACAAATCCTTTGATATTTTTGAAAGCTTAGTCAAGAATGACATCAACAACATCAACTATACCAGGAAGAATAAACACCTGAATTTAACCAAAAAGGAATACTCATTGCTCAACAACCTAGCTAAAAAGGTGGACATTACATACCAGACTGCTGACAAAGGGGGCGCGTTGGTCCTCATGGATACCACATTCTATAAGGATCAAGTTCGAGAACATTTATCAGATAAGAACACCTATGACCCTATCCACTTCAATCCTACCAACCAATACAGAGAGGTTTTGATGAACCTTTTAACCATGGCGGAAGAAAATGGACAATAGATCCTAAAACCAAGAGATTCTTGACACCTATCAACCCGAGTACACCTAGCATGTACATGCTACCAAAGGTTCACAAGAATGTAACTCAGCCCCCATTCAGACCCATTGTGTCTACACGTGGCAGCATTCATGAGAACACGGGCAAACTCATTGACAGATATCTTCAGCCATTAATCCAACAATCTCGTACCTACATAAAGGACACTACACATTTTTTACAGATACTGAATGGGATCAGTTTTGGAGAGGATGAAACAATCTGGTTATGTTCAATAGATGTGAAATCTTTGTATACGAGCATCCCTCACGATTTAGGCATGGAAGCAATTGAGAATGTTTTGGTACACTCTGATCTCTCACAAGACCTTCAATTTTTTTTAATGCAACTCATGCATTTCACTCTATATCAGAGTTATTTTTCTTGGGATGACCAATTCTTTGCACAGTTGTCCGGGACTTCCATGGGCACTTGTGCGGCACCTGTCTATGCTAACGCATTCATGATATACTTTGAAGAAAATAACATCCTGAACCAGACACCTTGGATTACACATGCCATGACATTCTTGCGTTACATAGACGACATTTTTGTTCTATGGCGAGGAGACTATGACTCCCTACACAAAGCAGTAACCGATCTCAATCAAATAAACAATCGCATTCAATTTACATCGGAAATGAGTCAGCAATCCATCACCTTTTTGGATGTGAGAGTGACAAGGCTTCAAGATCACCTAGAGACCGATCTCTATAGAAAAACTACTGACAAAAACAACACTCTCCATTATAGCTCCTATCACCAAAAACCATTGAAAAATCATCTGCCATTTTCACAACTTCTCCGGGTGAAACGAATCACATCTGACACTACCAAATATGAAGAACAGGCTTCCAACATGCTGGAACGTTTTGCTAAGAGAGGATACCCTCAAACCATTTTGGCTCATGCCAAAGAACGTTGTGACAAAATCACAAGACAAGAGGCGTTGATCACTAAACCTAAGGACAACAAGAATAGACCAGTGGTCGTATCCAAGTATTCTGAGGCCTCAAGGGCATACAAAACCGCCATTCTGAGGCATTGGCCAATCATCTGTCGAGAACAGGATTTCAATGGTATTTTTAGTGAGCAGCCACTATTTGCCTACAAAAGAGGTAACAATCTCAAAGAACTCATAAAAAACCCTAAACCCACATCCACGGTCAAATACAAAGGCAATCAACCTTGTTTTAATTGTCAGAACTGTAATAACATGATCAAAGGTCCTGTGATTAAACACCCTATGAAGGGCACCGATATCAAATTGAAATTGAATGCCACATGTGACACTGAAAATGTCGTGTATATCATTAAATGCCCCTGTGGACTGATATATACTGGGAAAACCACACGCAAACTGAAACAGAGAATAAATGAACACAAGAGTAATATAAGAACTGTCAACATGAAATCCAACTTGGCAATTCATTTTAAGGACAACAGACATAACATCAGTCAGCTCAGGTTCGCTGCAGTGGAGGTGGTCAATAAGCGTGACGACAGAGACAATAACAACTTTTTATTGCAGCGTGAAAACCATTGGATCAAATTCCTTCAATCTATGAAACCTTCTGGTCTTAATGATCGGATGGAATTTCAATGTTATTTGTAGAGTACTTTACATTTTTTGTGGATATGTGACTTTGACATGCACCGTTTTTTGTTATCTGTACATTTGCATACAACTATCACATTGTTATAACTATCACCTTGCCTAGTTTCATTTTCCGTTTCACCTTTTATTTCCTTTCTTTTACAACTAACTAATTGCTCGTTCATTTCGGTTCTTTGCCTCTCCGTGGCACCATTCCAATATGGCAGCTAAATCCACAGTCCTCTTTTCATACACACTGTCCTTCTTTCATTTACTTCCGCATACACGGGACGCCTGTCTCACACATCATGGCGAAGGGCGCACCGGCAGGACGCGTGATCTTGCTTTGATTTCTCCGTAAGTGCTAACACACTATTGAATGCTTTCTTACTTGGCTAATAACTCGCGGACTTGTTTACCAGGGTGATGTCTTCCCCGTTCACGGTGATTATTTAATTATTTTCCTTTCTCCGGTGACACTCAACCCGCTGTGGTCTTGTATAGCATTCTATATTTGCCGTAATCTTGGCTCGTTTTCTTATGTTTTTCACGTTTGGGGACATCGGGATCAACCCGTTCTTGGGCACTTTTCTGTTTCACGTTAGACTCACTATTCACTACCATTCGTAAAACGCATGCATGATTGTTAGAGCAAAGCTGTATTTTTTACTTGTTACTCGGTGGATTATACTTAGATTGCATTATTATCATTTCTCTAGGAATCCCCTGACGAAGGACCATGTGTCCGAAATGCATTGGGATACGATTACTCATACAATGAATTTGGATGCATAAATGAATTGGAACTTCGTGGATATTGATGAGATTCATGTGAATTAAACATGAGAAACATGACAACTATTTTGGTTTAATTTTTTGGCGACATTTGGATGATTTGATATAGAAACTCCGTTTGTTTCATTTAGGTTGTGCTCAGAGAGCTGACATCTACCCTAGGTGTCACCAACCACTAACTATTCCAACTTCACCTACACCTGTGGACGCACCAATATCATCGGATAGTTGTGGCCAGGGGAATCAGGCAGTGGTATCTGTGGATGTTCAGGTCCACGCAGAAAATGTTCAGGACACCTCAGTTACATCCAATAATTAAATTCATGGCACCTCAAACAATGATATTCAGAGGTTGTGTTCACCCCCACCTAGAGCTTCCAGGGCTGTAAGGGCATGTAGGAAGACACAAGTTAAACGAGGGGGAAATCGTAGTAAAAAGAGATTGGAGACCCCACCGAAACGCCCACTGGAGGACCCTGGGCCGGTGGGAAGTAAAGGCTCAATTAGTATTAATGCCAATCAAATGGAATTTCTAGCGAGTATTATAGATGCAAAATTAGAAGGGCTCATTAAACCCCTAGTGTCCAAACTTGATTCCATCTCTGCTGAAGATAAAAGACTAGGTGGTCTTATGGAGACATACATGGCTCGAACTGAAAGACCTAAATGTGGCGTTAATGGTACAACTGATATAAATCAGGGTATTCCCAAAGCCCTACCTAAGCCACTAAGTAACCAAACAACGGAAATTGAACCTGCTATGTCTGACCCGAGACCATTGAAGTGTCCGAACCCGCAGAATACTGTAGTTCGAGAGAACATTTCACCTGTTAGAGAAAAAAGGAATAATCGCCCCACCAATCTGCCACCTGATTGTGCCCCATACGTGGTTGTCTTGACAAATGTTCCCCCCCTAGATAGTCATTCAACCCAGCCCCACCAGGAAACCCACAGTTCACTTAAAAACAAGACAGTCTCGTGGCTGAATAAGCAATGTGGTTTCTCAATAACATTTTCTGACCAAATTTTAACTACGAGAAGGACGAATTGGATAGGTCAGTCTAGAAAGACCTGTAGGGGTGATTGCGTTATAGTAAATTTTAAACATCCCCAACATGTAGCTACCGTTTTGCTAAGGGTGGCTCCACTAGTGTATGCTGAGAACAGAGTCTGTGTACGCCCACTAGGCTACTTTTATAGTCAACATATCAACGCACCCCCCAATAATCATAGGAGCAGACACTTTAGACCTAATTTTCCTTTACAACACCCCGACTTTGAAATCCCCACGCACAACAGATTACAAGCCTTAAGCTCGTTGGATTCTAATGATTGACATACCGAAGGCGGTGGGTCATCTAAAATGGTAAGGTCTATAAGGCTGGACACTGAATTAAATAATCAAAATTTACATCCGGAGCTAACTCAACCGGGCGAACGATCTGAGTCTAATAGATGTGGGGGTATAGCAAAGGGGAATGTAATGGTGGGGGATAGTGCTATGGTAATAGCCGCCCCAGTTGCTCCTATTACAATGTATAATATAACGTATACCAACGGTATTAAAATTGTCAGTTGGAATCTTGCTGGACTTAAGTCCAAGGGGAATGTTTTGGGTAGGAATGATTTTACCAATAGCTATGACATACTTTGTTTTCAGGAAACCTGGTGCAGGGAGGAAGTTAATTATGATGGTTTCGTCTCATACAATCTGTTGGCACAAGATTCCACCTCGGGGCGAGCAAAGGGGGGTCTCCTGATCTTGGTCTCTATCAGGCGACAGATTATAGTGAAAAGGTATTGGTGTGTGGGTGCTCATGTACAGATTCTTTGGCTAATTGCAGACCAGGGCTGTAATGTACTACTGGTCAACTACTATAATAATTTGTTTGATAACTCTAGAACGACAGTAGTCCATAACCTGGCCAGTGCTATTGAGAACATCATCACAGAACTTAATGTTGTTTTTGAGTTTATCTGGGTGGGTGATTTTAACCTATCTTTATGTGAATTGTCTACCCAAAAAGTATGTGGGGTTCTTAATAATGATGGTATGGATGATTTTCACTTTAAACATAACAGTTATGGCGAAATACTAAACAAGTTTATGGGATGTCATAACCTGGAAATCTTGGATTTTGTTAAAGATGAGTTTGGTCAGACTATCCCTACCTTTAAAAACAGGCAGAGTAGTTCAGTTATAGACCATGTGATTGTCTCATCTAATATCATCCCTCACTGTGCCTCTCCCAGGATAGAGGTGAGCTCCCTAAGTGACCTTAATTATATAGTTCTAGATTGTACTTTATGGGTGAGTAGCATTGTTAAAGTAGGTAAGATTCTTACCAATATATAGCCCCATAGAACAAACGGCGTAAGGATCAGATGGATACGGAAGAAAGCCAGTGAATTGCTAAACTCCATTGTCAGTGAGAGTCTGACAGACATCACCCTCATATTGGTTCACGGCACTGACAACGTGCAGGTTTTAGCTGCTTTTAAATCCATTAACGAATCTATTAATGCCAAGTTCACTAGACTTAAAAATGCCCACTGTGGAAAAGGCCGGGGTTGGTTTGACCACGCATGTACCAGCTTATTAATTAAGTTAAAACAGGCTCTTGCAAAAAAGCCTAGGGACCCTGATCATATTACCAAATTAAGGTTAGAGTACAAGTATGCTTTAAAAAGGAGAAAGGGTGAACTACAGCAGCAGGCATGGGATTCACTTAACCAGGCCGCAGAGCTATCCGATAACACCTTGTTCTGGGCAACGATAAACTCAGCCTTCCTTAAAGAGGATAATATACCCGAATTAACATCCAAAGTATCTAGTGAGGGTTGGGTTACCCACTTTTCTCAGATTTTTGGATCTGCTAACTGCGAAGCTAGCAGTAATAATGTCTCGCCCGTCATCTCATTGGACATCTCTGTCCAAGAGGTGGAATCTGGCATTGGAGCAAGTAAGGGGGGCAAGGCCCAGGGGCCCGATGGGGTACCGATCGATGTGTATAAAGCCGCCCCAAAGATGTGGAGCCCTGTGCTGACCAAAGTCTTTAATGCGGCTGTGTGTGCAGAGGCGCCTAATACATGGGGGGAATCCATCATAATCCCAATATATAAAAAGGGCAGCCGGGCAGACGCAAAAAATTACCGCCCAATCTCTCTCCTTGACTCGTCAGTTAAAATCAAGAGCCGAGTCATGCTGGTTAGATCAGAAGAATGGGTTGAACAAGAAGGTATCTTGGCAGACAGCCAGTATGGATTTAGGAAGGGTTGGGGTACTCTCGACCAGTGCATTAACCTTGAATTATTGATTGGCAAATATACGGAAAATAAGGAGGGTTCATTATACCTTTGCTTTGCCGACCTTAGTAGTGCCTTCGATATGGTGGACCATTCTATATTAATGCCAACTCTGCTACAGCTTGGAGCACCGGAGGGTATAATCTTTTTTTTAGCTAGATTATACGGAAAGCTAGAAACCTGTGTGCGCTACGGCACTAAAGGTGAATGCACCCCTAAGTTCAATGTTAAGCGAGGGATAAGGCAGGGTTGTGTACTGTAGTGTAGTTCCTATTTTCCCAATAGGCTCTGCACATTAGAATAACATAAACAGCAGTGTAGACATAGGACTGAGGTCATCTAGGTCTCTACTGACTATGTTAAACTTAATTTAGGTTTGCGCCAGCTAGCTCAGAGGTCACTGGAAACTTTCTTGAATGAATAGGGAGGGACAAGCTCCCCTGGCTCAGACAAGAAGGGATTCAGTTTCCGACAACCGCATAAACATGACAACTTTGCTCCCTCAGAATAAGAGTAAATCTCTAGAGTCGTGTGAAAACAATAGACAGCTATTTCACTCAGTCAGCACTGCATACTTAGTTTCACTAGAATGCAGAGAAATAGAGAGACAGGCGTTTTCAATAAAAGGGTCTTATTTATTGAGCAGTCTTCCTTCTCATGCAAGAGAAATGAATTGCCACAGTTGAAATACTTAAGGTAAAGTAAAGTGCGTACAGTAAAAGTAGTATTATGAAATAATACTGTAAAAGCATGGATACGGTTTCTTAGCCATATGATCCTTTAAAATGGATAAAATATATACATACATAAATACATTGACTAACGTACTCAACTGGTGCTTCTAACTAAGCCTACCCCGGTGTACCTGACCTAAGCCTAATACTTGGGACGGGATAAGTAAGTAGCAGTGTCAAGTTAAGTTGGTTAAGATAATTTTGCCAAGAATCTGCATCAAGAATTCTCTTAAGGGTTTAGTCAGCTCCGTACCTTGGTAATTGAATGTGGGAGGTCTGGTATCTCTTTCCTCAGGACTCAATATCCCAGCAACCCGCAAGGGTAGGCTGGAAACACCAGAGCTGGATTTTCTCTGCTGGAGAAAAAGACAGCGTCTCTCTCAGTGCGTCAAACAGGAGGGGCGGTTTCCGTGGGCACTCGCATCAGCTGGGCTCTCGGGCAAGTAGATGGCCGCTCTGCTCCAAACCACCGTGTGTTTGCTTAAGGCAACTGTTGGTATTTTATACCTGAAAGGTGCCGGGTTTGACGTAAGGTTGGACATAAGACGTCACCAAGATCTAACAGTTCTTGCAAGACTTCAGGAGTTCTTGTTCAAATCAAAACAAAAGCAGGGGGGTTTTCCCGGGCTGCTGGAGGCTTGGTTTGTTTAAAGAACGCGTTGTGCTTTCTAGGAGTCGATGGAAGTAGCCGTGCTGTGCTTTGGATTGCATGGGCTATTACTGAATATGAATCTGATTCTTATGCCTTTGTCAGGACATTATTGATTATAACCTCACAAGGGCATAAATCGGGAATATCGAATTAGGGTCCTAGATATGAACACGACACCCACTCCACGGATTGATGTCCATCATTACTAAAAACTAAGCAATAGTAAACATTCAATGATGCATGTGTTTTTTCCTACCCACCCCAAAATACATATTTCACATTTGAAATGGTATATAGGTAAATACATGAAAAAATGAGTATTTGTACTGTACGCTTTTAAAGCAGTGTTATCATTCAGATAAATGCATATATATATCAGCTGAATGAATTTTGAAAATTACACATGAAATGGCTCTAAATACAGAAAAGAAGGTTGAGACCATTTCATCACATATTTATACAAATTGCTGTATATGTGCTAGAGGCTGAGGTAAAATATTGTCTCTAGTATCCTAAAATAGAAGCTCTGTTCTCTAAGAATAGTTCTACTTTAAGCAGAGTACCATGTGCCAATAAAAGGTAAATATTTTGAAAATAATTTTGCTTTCAGGGGAAAAGTTCCAAATATTTTCTGTAGCTTTGTTTATCAAAAACTGAAGGCCGAATTCAGAGTTCAGGGAACGCTGTGTGCTCATTGTTTTTATTTAAGAGTTATTCTCGTTGATGGGAGAGAACATTATTTCAGACAGACTCGCAAAACAATTGGTCTACCACATCAGGTGAAAGTTTGACCAAGTTTGAAAATACTGCAACTGTGCAGTTTTCTACGTGATTGCTATAATCGATGGTTGGATCAGCAATGCTCACAGAAGGCTGTACCTGTTTGGTGCTGCTTTCCTCTCGTACTTCACCGCCACCTATTCGTACTGGGGAAGTCTCAATGAATGCCGTCATCAGAATCGGTAGCCGCTGGGGACAACACGATGCATGAGTCGTTACAGGACCTAGCAAAGTATCGATATCCATTGGAACTGCTGATTGTAGTGTAAGACAGATGTCCAACACGCATTCTTCTCCGCATAGCAGACATCGAAGCACAGGTATGATGCAATTTTACCAGATCGGTCTGAATGAAAGAAACCAGGTTGTACTCAGATCTCTTAGCCGGGCCAATCCGAGGACCTTAGTGATACGGTCTCGGTATCGTATTGCTAGGATCGTTTCTTCCATCGTTGCTAGAGTCTTGCCTGTGGATTGGCTTGCCATATCGGTGCAGAAGAAGCAATAATAAAATTCCTGCCACGAGTCCCAAGATTAAGGGTAGGACGCCAAAGACAGAATGGACAAAATTCGAGAAGATGCCCAGAACTGTTTCAAAGGGTGTTAACAGTCCCGAAAAAAAATTCTTAAATACATGTGCGATGCCACTGGTATCAGACATGTTTAAGATTTGGCTTAACACTTCTACGAAATGTACGGGGCAATTTGTTGATATAAGGGTATGTATCTCTGCTGCTGTCCTTGCAACTTGCAGATCATATGTTTCTTTTGATGACATTAGAGGCACAGTTGTTTGTAAAAGAATAGACTTCATTCTGCTTAAAGTATCAATTTGAATAGAAGAGATATTCAACTGAGGCCATAACGCAGCCCCCATATCTGGATTGCTGTGTGGATACAATACTTGCATATAGCAAATATCCCTGGAAGTTACAGTTGTCAGATAGGCTTTTCCTGGCAGCATGCCACAACAGCTGTGGTCGCTTATTGAAATGTAACTACCGTTAGAAAGTGGTCTAAAAAATGGCTCTATCTGTTTTGCAGGCTTGCCATGCAGGTGACATGAAAGGTTGTTTGAAGACCCTTCGCAGGCTCCATGCAAATTAATACCTTGACACAGAAGTGTACCGCTTAGGGATTTTGTTACAATTTTTACCACTAAGAAATAACTCCTTGTTTCCTTCACTATAACATCTGTGTGTATAAGGTGATTCCCAGGTTGATTTGATGTATTCTTTACCCAACCTTTCATACTGGCCTGCTGATATATACTCTTAACAGTAATTAAACTGGAAAGTTGTTATCGGAATTGTAATCTTTCCATGTATTATCCATTCAATGACAGGTCTTTCTGACATTGCCAATGGTAATCTCTCGAGTTTTTCAATGCTCAGAATTGTATAATCTGCTCCTTTTTGTGCCAAACTGATTTGTTTATCAGTAAGGTTAAAGATACTGAATAATGACGTTGTGTTGATTAAACACCATGGTACGTAGCCTGAAAGCAGATTTTGCAACGTCCATCCAAGCTGTACAATAGAACCTAATTGGGACTGACCATGTTGTAACCTTAGTAAGTCCTGCTCTATTATATCAAAGGCAGATGATACAATGCTGTCCAGTGAATATATTCTGGTAGACAGTCGTTAACCCATTGTCCATAACAGAAAGTGATTTTTCCAAATTTATACGATCAATTTCTCGTATTTTTTCTGCTGTCTCAATTTGCATTACTTTCCATGCTTCGTTGTATGCAGCGTATATACCTGCCGCTATGAAACGTTTTTGACGCTGTTTGCGTGGTCCCATTATGAAATCACGCAAGTCAGCAGTCTTTAAGTAAAGTCAAGTGTTGCTTAATTTCAGCCAGTGCGGATTTCTGTAGCCATTCGAGGCATAGTTTCCCTACACTGTATGTTGTAACTATCCCTGGATGTTGTCTCTGGGAATATCTAGGGTCTGGTCTGGTCATTTTGAACCCCTGTGTTTTGTTCAGGAATCTATCTTGACAGTTATTCGTGTCTGTTGGCCAGATCAACCACTTTTTCCAATCAGTATGTGTTCTGTTTTGGTATAAAATATTAGAAACGTCTATCTCCACATCAGTAGTGCTGTCACTATCAGGCATCGGTTTCGGAATAGACGGTGTATTCAAGTCTTTTATCTTAGCTAGGCCAAGACAAGTAGTTTGTTGAATTGTGTCATTCAAGAATAACATTTCTTCTGGGATCATGCAGGCCCTAAACAGTGCTTCTAGGCCTTGTACTTGCCAATCCTTGGAACCCCAGATTGTTTTTGTTTAAATAGTGTTTTTTGGGGCGTGGCCAAGATGGCAGGTTGAGCGGTCGCACTCGCTGTGAGCTCTGCCGGACCCGAGCCCTTAACCTCCTAATTTAGCACTGGTCTCCCCCCCCGGAACCGTGCATTTGGCGAGGTAAAGGCGCTGTATGTCGGAGTGGAGGCTGTGAAGGCGGAAATCGCCGGCATCAGAAGTGGAACGGTCCCGGAACCCTGGCCGGGTGCTAAGAGGGCCTTTGGTTCGGAGCGGAAGTGGGGCCGCGGTTTGGTTTGGGAGACCGCCCGCCTTGGTGACTGAGGAGGAGCCGCCGTTGCTTCTCGTCGGACCCCGACCTTCACCGCAGCATCCTACCCTGTGGCGAACCCCGAGGAGCTGAGCGGCTTGGTGCCCGGAGGCGGAGCGTCAAAGGGGGAAGCCGTGGGGCTGGACTTTACGCAAGGCCGTGGCTTTGGCCTATTCCTCCGGACGACAGAAGTACCGGGGATCGAGAGGAGTTACACTCGCCCGGCAACCCAGCGGAGGTGCCCTCTGGATATGGAACTGCATCCCCGGAATTGCAAGTACTGCGGCCCAGAAGGATCTCGCACGTGGCGCCGAAACTGCGGCCTACCTCTCCGGGACCCCGGAGGCGCACTTGTGGAGAGATTTGGCGGAGATTGGATCCCGGTATCCCCCCCGACAGCCTCCTCGGCAGCCGCCGATTCATCGCCTCTGTGAGACTGGGGAAGTAGGCGTTGGGTGTGAAAGTCCCGGTGCAAACTTGGAGGTAAAGCGGTGACGCATTTGGAATCAGCCCCACGCTGAGACGCCTGAGAGGACTTTCCCGGACCGATTTGTGGAGGCCATCTGAAGAGGAATCGGGGAGTTCGCCGGTGGTGTCGGCGGTGGTGAACGAGGGCACGGGACCGGACGGGTCAGGCCTGGAGACTCGGGTGGGACGTCGGTCCCCGGGTTGAACGGATCATGGGTCACCCCATTGCTGGATGTGGCCTGCCGGAGGTGTGGACAGAGGCCCCCACGGCGGTTGGTAGTGCGGCACGTGGCAGTAGCGGCCTACCGGAGAATCGACTAGCGGCCTTGTGCCGAACATTTCAGAAGGCACCCCAGTAGCCTCAATGGCGAACAACAAAGGGTCCAAGAAGGGGGATCGCACCCTGCCGGACATGTTGGGCAGGAATGCCGCGAGACAGGATAGGGGGCAGCCGTCTCCGAGTCTTCCGGGCGGCTCCCAAGGAGCGAGTGGAGGGGAGCCCCCGGTCACGAGATCTTTCCTTGAGTCCCTCTTTGGCACCTTGCAGGACGACTTCCAGACCCTCAAGCAGGAGGTGGCGGGTGAGGTCAGGGAGATACGACGGGAGGTGGATAGCCTGGGAGAGAGAGTGGCTGCGGTGGAGGGCGCTGGCCATGCCAGGGACGAGGAGATCACGCAGTTTCAGCAAGAGGTTATAAGGCTCCGAGACCAGAATCTTGATCTTCAGTCACATACCGAGGACCTTGAAAACCGCTCCCGGAGGAACAACATCCGAGTCCGGGGTGTTCCGTCCCGAGAAGAAAGGGAGGATGTAGCTGCATACCTGCGGGACCTATTCAGAGAGGTGCTGGGGGAATCGGGTGATTTCCCTATTCGTATCGATAGAGCACACAGAGTTGGCCTACAGCGCAGGGCCTCGGCGCCCCCCCGGACATCTTGGCCTTCCTGCCGGACTATCCCCTGAAGGAAAGGATACTTTGTGAAGCACGGAAGAGATCATCTATGGACTTTAGGGGTCATCGTGTGGCGCTTTACCAAGACCTCGCAGCATCCACCCTGCAGAAACGCACGGCCTTTAAAATAGCGACGGATTTTCTTAGGGAGCAAGGCACACAATACTCCTGGGGGCACCCTTTCCGCCTTATCTTCCGGTGGAACGGGACCCTACACCAGCTGCGGTCCCTTCAGGATACATGTGGGGTGCTGGGTATCACTGCTATGGACGATGGAACATTCACTCCTCGCCAGCGCCGTATCACCAGGGATGGCTGGCAGACGATCCCGGGCCGGCGGTCGTCGGCCTCCTCAACGCGGCCGGGTTCGCCTACTGCAGCTGCGGACCTGGATGACGCACCACGAGCTACAGTTACCGACGCTGCGACAAATGAAGTTGCGCTGACAGCCTGAATGAACTCCGGGGGGAGATTGACATCGCTGTGTCTGTAACGCAGGTTTGGGGGTTCGGGGTGCGGGGGGACGGGGGAGTGCGTAGTGGCTGGACGTCCACTTTTTTGACTTTCCATAGGCCTGTCCGTCATGGTCCGGACTTGGACAATGGTTTCTGGTGGGGTGTTGGGAGATCCGGGGGGTGGGGTCGGGGTTGTTGGGACAATTCCAGTTGCGGGTGGGAACTGGGGTCCGTTTGGGAGTAGGAGGGGGGGGAACAGTTCTTGGGGGGATTGGGAAGGGGGGGATGGGCAAGGAGGAGGGATCCGGGAGTTGGCGGGAGTGGGGGGGGGTCGTCCAATGCACAATGGGGTTCCTTGTCATTCAGATAATGTATATGCTTGGTTTGCTCAGACTTGAATGCCCCACTTACAGTTTTGACTTTCTATTTGCATTGCTGAAGAGAGGGAGGGGGAAGGGGTGGGTTATCCAGTGCTTGTTGTTGCCTATGGCTATCCGGACATTGGCTGGGCCTCTGGTTTTGCTCGGCCATTTCTGCACCTCACGTGATAGTGCTCTGTTCTCTATTATGTCACCTTTATCACACGACAGCGCTTGTGCCCCTGCTGTCCTGGTACTGTGGGGCCCCATTGCTCTCTGCTATTCCCCTTTACATGCCTCCTGACACTTGCAAGATAGTGACTCTGAATGTTCGGGGCTGAATAACCCAGTCAAGAGGCGGGCTGGTGTCCCCCTGCTGGAGAATACCCAGGCGGACATTTGTCTCCTCCAGGAGACACACCTCCTCTCGCAAGACACGCACAGACTCCGTTCTCATAAGTTCCCTTCACAGTTCTTCTCCTCTTGTACAACTAAAACGGCTGGGGTGGCGATACAAGTGGCCAGACACTTTCGGGGAGAGGTCCTCCACAAGTTTACTGAACAAAAGGGCAGGCTCCTTGCATATCGGTTCAAGATAGGGGGCCTCCTGTTTACGATTGGGTCCCTATACAGCCCTAATGAAAGGCATGACCGCTTTTTGCAGACCGCGATCGAGGATATCACTTCCTCCCAGGACCGTCACATTATACTCGGTGGTGATTTCAACATGGTCTTTAACTCTGCAATGGATAGATCGGCGCAACGCTCCCCGCAGGTGGGGGAACTCTCTGCGGACCGTAAGGCCCAGCTGGAGGAGGTCGACCTCCTTGATTTGTGGCGACACATGCACCCCATGAATAGGGACTACTCATACTATTCCCATACGCACAAGACGTACGCGAGGCTGGACCACCTTTTGGTTACCTCCCCGGTACAGGCGCTAACATTGGGGTCAGAGATAGGTGTGATCTCCCTATCGGACCACGCCCCAGTTGAGGCTACGTTGCGTTTGCCGCCGGCTGTCTCTCGGCCCAGAACGTGGCGTCTACGTGACACGCTGTTACACAGGAAGGAGGTAGTGGCCCGTATTGAGGAGGTGATCCGAGAATATCAGTCCCATAATGACAACGCCGACACTAGCCGGGCCACGCAATGGGCGGCCCTAAAGGCGGTGATCCGAGGGGAATTCTTGGCAATTTCCGCAGCTGATAACAAAGAACGGCAGGCCAAGAGAGATTAACTTACAGGTCGGGTTAGAGAATTGGAGCAGATACATCGTAGGACTGGGGCTCCCCGGATTTGGAGGCAGCTTAAGGAAGCGAGAAAGCTCCTGGCGGCCTTGGATCGGAGTATGCGGCACTTCGGCTGCGTCACACCTTCTATACTGGAGGAGACCGCTGTGGCAAATTGCTGGCCCACAAGCTTCGGGTGACACGTCAGAATCAGCTAGTTAAGGAAATCTCTGATCCAGCAGGGAACGTAGAGACGGAGGACGCTCGGATCGGGGCCGTCTTCCGCAAGTTTTATAAGGATCTCTACACTGGAGAACCCCCGGACGAGGCAGCTATGACTGACTATTTGGATTCGGTTACGCTGCCATCCCTGGATCCTTTGCAGGCAGAGTATTTGGATAGAGACATCCGGATATAGGAGGTGATCCCTGCTATTGCCAAACTTAAACATGACAAAGAGCCTGGCCCAGATGGCTTCACGGCCCTTTATTATAAAACCTTCTGCACATCTCTAGCTCCTGTACTCACACATCTCTTCAACTCCTTTGCTGACCCCGGAGCTATTACACCTGATTTACGCCGGGCCTCAGTTACGGTTATCCCTAAGCCTGGGAAAGATCCGAAATACTGTGGGTCCTACCGACCGATTTCTCTTTTGAACATTGATTTGAAGCTATACACTGGGATTTTGGCCACGCGCCTCGCTCTTCACCTGCCCGGTCTCATCGACCCTGACCAGGCAGGGTTTGTCCCTGGGAGACAGACAGTGGACAATACGAAACGGATTGTCCACCTTTTAGAGAAAGCTTCCCGGATCCCGGGAGAACGAATGATGCTGGCGGAGGACGCCGAGAAGGTTTTTGATCGAGTCCTACTGGCCCTTTCTGGAGCAAGTTTTAATGAAAGCGGGGATAGGGGACAAGTTTAGATCCATGATTCTTAACTGTTACAGGCAACCGTCAGCTGTGGTTCGGGTTAACGGGTTTAGGTTTGCGACCTTTGACATTGAACGCGGTACTCGGCAGGGCTGCCCGCTCTCGCCCTTACTCTTTGCTCTTTATATGGAGCCATTCGCTCAACGGGTGCGTGATAACCCTGCGGTGGCCGGAATCCGGATGGGGGGCTTCACCTACGCTATCAGCCTCTACGCGGATGATGTCATCCTGTCCATTGATAAACCCCGGACGGCTCTACCGGCGTGTATAGAGGAACTGGACTCCTTCGGCATGGTAGCGGGGTTTAAAATGAATATGGGCAAGTCGGTGGCTTTAGATATCTCCCTCAAGCCTGCTACCAGAGCCTATTTACAACATAGGTTTCCTATGCTCTGGTCCTCGGGTGCGGTACCTTATCTAGGGATTCAGATTGCGCCCACTCTGCCGGCCATGGTTTCGGCCAACTACCAAGCACTAGGAACAAAAATTAGGGAGGAATTAGGGCGATGAAACCGCGGGACACTCTCCTGGCTGGGCAGGATAGCTGCTGTCAAAATGACGATTTTGCCACAAGTACTTTACCTTTTCCGGGCCCTGCCGCTCCAACCGCCGGTTGGGTGGATACCGCAACTACAGGCGGATGTTTCACGCTTTGTTTGGCAGGGTAAGAAGCCTAGAATGCGCAGAGCCCTCTCGCTGCTGGCCCCCGAGCTGGCGGTTTGGGGATACCGGATTTCCGCAAATATTTCCAGGCTGCGCAGCTCCGTTATCTAGTGGAATGGAGTAGATGGGAGTCCGATAAACATTGGCTCTTCCAGGACCAGGCAGTGGCGGGGAGACCCTTACAGGAGATTCCTTTCTTGCGCCGTCTCCAGAGGCCTAAAAATCTCTACGCTTCCTTTATTACGAGGGTCCTGCTACGGGTATGGGACGTTACTAACCTCCTATACGGTCTCACCACGTTCCCGTCCCCGCTCACACCGCTAGTAGACAACCCAGATTTCACACCAGGACTAGAAAGAGGGGCGTTCACACATTGGAGACAGGCGGGGTGTTGAGCCCTGTGCCATTTGTATAGTCCTGAAGGGGTTGTCCCCTTCTCCCAACTTCGTCAGGAATTTTCATTACCGGAAAGCGACCGATACCACTATATGCAGGCTCGTCACTGGGCCCTCCAGCCGCAAGTAAGAGAGTCAGCTGATAGGCTTTTTCTTCCTTACGAAAAATGGCTCTTATCACGCACATCGGATGCCAAATTGATCACAGATCTCTACAAGCTTCTGCAACCACCTGCAACACACAGTTATCACCCCGGGAGGGAGCGCTGGGAAAGGGAATTGCGGAGGACCCTAAGCCCTAAGGAATGGGAACATATATCCTATAGGGCACGGCACTCGGCATACCACATGGGGCTCACTGATACTCTGACCAAGGTCTCCACCTACTGGTATTACACACCTGAACGAGTCCACGAATTTGATCATAACAAGGAGGACACATGTTGGAGGGGATGCGGGCACCGGGGGACACTCCCGCACATTTTATGGGAATGCCCGTTGCTGGAGCCTTACTGGAAAGAAGTGCTGGATAATATTGACGCACACTTCAACATTGAATTACCACGCTTCCCTGCTTACACCTTGTTGGGGCTTCCGAACGGCTTGATGTACCCCCTCAGATCCAGTAAGGGCAGACAGATAGCGATAGCTCTAGGCTCTGCAGTCCAAAACATTTTAATACACTGGCATACTGCTACGATACCGTCCACCACAGGTTGGCTCCATAGGCTGTGGCATGTGTTGGGGATGGAGAGAATGTCCCTCACGGTGGCGGGGGATGTGGACCAATTCAGAGAGCTCTGGCAGCCATTTCATTCCCTATTGCTCACGGAATTTAGAGAACTCACCTGCCCTAGGTACCTCCGCCTTCTGCGGCTTCCAAGCCCAATGGAGCCTGCCCTGTGATTTGCTATTGAATTTTTTCTCTAAGTGAGGCATAGCTTGATGTATTTTCCTTTTGACTGGGGACAGTGCACTGGACGAGGGGTGGGGAGGGAAGGGGAAGGGGAGTTGTGGGAAGGGAGTTGGGTAGTTGTGGTTCGGGGTGGGGTTGTGTGGGGAAAGTCATTTCATGTTGTGGCGAAACATGATGTATAATTCAATGGGGGCGTAACCCGTTAAGATGATCTTAGCTGAGGGTGCATTTGAGTTTTGTGCGTTATTTCCGCCCTGTCATATTGCTCTTTGAAGATATGTCTTGTCCCAACGTGTTATGTCGAATAAAATACTTTAAACCTAAATGGTGTTTTTCCAAAATTCGAAACCTAATGTAGACATCTTTTCATAAAATGTTTCTGAATAAATCAATTTAGTGTTTGTCAACATTGTTTTCATTCCTGTTCTATTTGACATTTTAAAATAAAACGTTCTTGGATCACTGTTATTAAACCCTGAGAAGTATTGGAATTTCTCAGAAAACTTTTTCGAGCTGCCTTTTGGTGGAGTTGGACAGTGTTCCCACTGGTTAAAAGATAAAACATTTCTAGGCTGAGCAGTTTTATGCAAATAGTGATCACCATAATCGTTGTAGCAGTAAAGCTCTTCATAATTGGATGAACCCTGCAAGTAATCTAGTTCTGTAAATTTGGCTGACATTACTAAATCTGACATCATATTATTAATGTTTTCAAAGTCCCAGTCATCGGAGAAGGTACTAGGTTTCACAAAATCACATAATGAAATCTTGAGCTGGTGAGGATACTTCAAAAGCATGACCGGGCCCAAAATGTCATAATCAGTTCTGTCCCATGCTACCCCACCGGGTATTGTAATGGCTGTGATGTTCACTGATGACAGTTCTCTTTTCTGGATGTGAGAGGATGTGTGTGGCTTTAGGACCAAGTTGATGTTCTGACTTGCTGTGTCCATTGTACTATATTTCCCCTCAATGAATCTTCCCAAACATAGAACCATGATGAGCCAAAGCAGGAGGAAAAGTACACCTAACACAATCCAAAATTCAATCCATGGTGAAATTAGATATGTATTTTTTAGTTGGTGGAAAAGTTCAATTACTTTGTTTTTAAAACTTTGTGTTGGAGGCGTTTCTTCATGTTCGCTTGGGTCTTCGGAGAAATTGTCGAAGTTGATGAAGAATCCTGATGCAGTTCTGTCAATTGTTGGAATTGCTTCCGGATTTTCATTTGTTTTTGCATTTTTCTTTGTTTCATTAGAATAGTCTGATGCTACATCATTGTAGATTGGTGTTTCTTGACAAACTGTTACTATTTGGGTTTCAAGAGGCACAAGTTCCATGGCATTATTGCATAGTCCTTTTTTATTCATTGCAGATTTCTCAAATTTGATTAGTCTCTCAGCATGAGCCTCCTGGATTGTAGCAAACTTCAGTATTCTGCTATTTCTTGGGAGTCCACTTGGCCTACTACTTATTATTGGCCACATGATTGTGGTTTTACCAGGTCGATGGACACAACTCGGTTCTCCTTTTTACCAGCAAGGGGCGGTAGTACTACTGATCTTGTTCCGTTGATAGCTAAGACAGGTTTTGCTTTTCTGTACGAAGGCCCAAATTCCTTCTTTACCGCGATCTTTTCTCTGACCAGATCCCCAATTTTTGGAATCCAGACAGGTCTTGCTGGGACAGGTGGTTTTTCTTCAGTGGCTGTCGACTGTTGTTTCAGGTTTTTCCTTTTTTCATTGAAATCCTGCAAAACAGCCAAACGATCTTTGATATCAAAGCTTTTTTCTTCTACCACTGAAGTGTGATTATCAAGGTCCTGAATAAGCATTATAGTTCCGAACAATAGTTCGTATGGAGTGAGACCTTTTAGAGAGTTTCTTGGCAGATTATTAAGACTACGTTGGACACTTGTTAAATGTTTGACCCACCCATCACCCGAACCTAATACCCTCGCCGCTATAGATTGCTTTACGTCCCGTTTTTTTCTTTCCACAACCGCATTTCCCTAGGATGGAAGGGAGAAGAATACCGCAATGCGATGCCCATACTGTTCATGGCCTCTTTGTAAGCTCGAGAGCTAAACGCAGGACCCTGATCAGAATGTAGCACGCCAATTGCGTATGTGCCGATAAAGACTCGCAAATCTTTTATAACAGTTCTGGCGTCAGCCGAGTGTAGTGGTCTACATTTTTAAGTGAATTCTGTCTTAATTATTATGGGGACGCATTTCTCCGACTGGATTTCTGCGTTATAGATAGCCTGAAGCTTTCTAATGAAAGGATCCTGGCATTTCCTCCGGTCGGTTCACGACTGCGATCTCTGTTGCAGTCCGGACAATCCTTTGCAAATTTGTAATATTGCAGGCTCATCCCCGGCCACCAGTATTCTGATTGTAATACTTTTAGAGATTTCGCGATCTCTTGGTGCCTCGGACCCAGTCCCATGTGTGCGTCTTAAATCAGGAAGACTCTCCTGTTCGTGTTTGGAATTACCCTATCCCCCACTCCAGGGATTCGAGCAAATGGAACGCAGTTTGCATCAATTATGTATGTATTACTGAGTGTATAATTGAGAGGTAATGCCGAATAATCGCCTTTTAATGAGGCCTTTACCGCTAGCATGGTTTTCCCATCTATGTGTTTTTCTGAACGCTTTTCAGTGGCTACAGAAGCCGGGTGAACCGCTTCAGCTGTGGCTGTGTTAGCCAATTAATTCCCAGCAACGTGAACGCCATCACGTTGATGACTTAATGCGTGTATCACGTGAGTCTTTCGTAGTTCTTTCTGCAAAAGAACTACCTGTTCCCAAAGCCTTTTATGCTTTATTGTGGAACCTGTGTCATCTTTGTAACCATTTTTGATCCATGTCTGCATGTCACTGTTATAGGATTTGACGCAGAAATACAAATCGCACACTATTAGTGTGGGGAATTCGCGATCGGCATTTTCAAGCGCCATTTTTAAAGTTCTTATTTCAGCTCGCTGAGCTGAACATTTCCTCAGTGATTCCGTTTTGGTAATCATTGGTTTGAATTTACCAGAGCGCCGCGACCCTTAACAATCGCGCACGCTGCATCATAGGATTTATTTTCTACATCAAAGTGTTGTGCGAATCTGTCCATATAGATTACACAGGTATATTTTTCTAGAGGCAGAATTTCAGCTGGCAGAGGATATTCACATTCATATACTAGATCATCTAGTTTTTTCAGTTTTGGGTCAAAATAGTATTTCACGTCTTCCGTAGCAAAAGAAGTTTCCCATTCTATCCATTCTGGATCTAATACTCCTTTAACCAGGTTACGAGGACTTGTTAATGCCTCAAGGGCTGATTCTGCTGAAAAAACAGATATTCTTCTGCCTTGGGCTAGGGCTCTTTCTTTAGCTACAGCAGTTCTAACCGCTTATATAATTTAGACCCGGAGTGTACTTAATCATTCAGGGGCGTTATTCGCAAAGGATATAGCCCTGTTCACTAACAAATCAATGCAGGGGCTATTCTAGAATTAAAAGCTTACCTGAAGCCCTTGTTTTTAAATCATGGTGTATGTACAGTGAACCAGGCAATGAGTCTGTTCTTTAATCTGGAAACTTCAGATAATTGTTTTTTTACTGCTACTTTTTAAAATCAGTCTATTAGGGCACGTAAGAGTATGTTACTTTAAGAATCATGTTTTAATCCTTGATTGTAATCATGTTTTATCTGTTTTTTATCTGCTGTTGTGCTTTTATGGTCATCTTGTATGTACCGAATAAAGCTTCATGAATTGAATTGAATAGTGAACTCCGTAAATACACGTGTATACAGTGATTTTTCCTGATAGACAGTGGTGTCTATGAAGAGAAAATATAAGCTTTACTGCTGAAAAAGGGAACATATTTTATTGGGTAAAAATAGAAAGGTGCTTGATGGGGAGTGGGAGGGAGGGCATGCGCACTGGCTCCAGAGGCAGGGGCCGTTCAAGTGTGCAGGCGGGTAAATCTTTATCTGACTTAGGAGTATCACACACCACATACCCATCTCTCACGAGGCCTTAGTTTTTAAGTAAGAGATATCAGTCTGTTTCGCCACATCTCAGCTTGAGCACCTCCACCATAGAATCTGGAGACAACTCTCAAGTCATGGCCTGAAACCCCAGTTGGACTAACAATCATCTTTCCCCTATAGACTAGCAGCCCGAAAGTCTAGTATCACTTTGCTTCATTTATTTATTTAGCATCACGCTGCCCCTCAGAAGGGGCTTCAGAGCATTCAATGTCACAGGAAATGATGTCAGTAAGAGGAAATGAGTACAAACTAAGCATGAGCGAATTTTGCGGATCTCGCGTTCGCGAATTTTGCGGATTTGCGGATTCGCAATCCGCAAAATCCGCGAATTCCCGCGAATTTGCGGATTTTTTTTTTTTTGTGTTCGCCCGTGTTTCTGCCAGTTCGCGAGGGTTTTGTACACTTTCGCAAATTGCGAACTTACCTGTCGGGTCGCAAGTTTTGCGAACTTGTTGTTTCTACGTGTCCAGCCTGTTTGGGACACTCTTCTTCATCACTGCCACTCTCTGTCACCACTGCCACTCTCTGACTACTCATGCCACCCTCTGGCCCACCCATGCCACCCTCTGTTTCATCACCACACCCTCTGGTTGTCCAGTGTACATTATTTTCGGCAAAGCAAAGCACACCTTCCCTGCCTCAAGTGACCTGAATTAATTTGGGGCTGATTCATGTGTCACAGAATATTTTTTTAGCTGGCACCTGCTTCCTTAGTGCGCCCTGATTAGTGATCTTTTGCACTTGCTAAGTGCTTTCATTGTTGCAAAATTAGTTACAACACCTGCCCTGCCCCAACTGACAATAATGAATTAGGGGCTGATTAATGGATTTTAACTTCCAGCCTGGCTCCTGCTTGTCTCCCTTAGCTGTAATTCAGGACCTTTGTGGCATATGTGTAACTATTCTGAGGTTCAGAGCAGGGTCACATACTAGTTTCAACTGGCAACTGAACTCTGGAGGGGCCCCTCAGGAAGCACTCCAGGAAATGGCTACTAATGATGAGCCTGAACTTTTGAACCTGGTAAGTAGTTACTTTCAGTTTTGCTAAAATCGTATTTCTGCAATTTTGCACTTATTCGCGGGGCGCGAACTCACGCGAACAGTGCGAGCAGTGCGAGCAAAATCCGCTGCTCGCGGATTTGCGGATTTTGCGGGAAATTCGCAAATCTCGCGGATTGCGGATTTCCCGAAAATCCGCAAAATCCGCGAGCGGAACGGATTTTCCGCCCACGCCTAGTACAAACACCTTTTATAGTCATAGAATTGTTTGTAGAGCCTCTTGTTGTGACTCCATAGTTTTTCTGAAATTAGTCTAGTCCGGGGTGGAGAAGCTGTTGAGAGGAGGACCTTGGTAGTGGTAGGATACATCTCCAAAATATGTTCTCTTCTTATGTTATAAGAGCTGTAGAGGCCTACAAATACCCCAAATGGCATATTGGCGCTTAGGACATACCAGACAGCATAGGGACAATGAATTACTTGAAAAGTCATGTTTTAATTCTTTACCTGTAGTTGGTTAGCTTGGGAATGGTACAAATGTACACTAGGAGATAATTCAAGTGCTTAGGCCCAAGAATGTAAAAGAACGGCTGCCAAGTTGGCCACACTTAATGTGAAAAACACAACTAAAATGGAGAAAGATGAACATTGAATACAATGGTTTCGTAAGTATGAGATTTAAGCTGAAGGTAAGTGGGACCAGTGTTGGTAACAGCTCTATAAGCCAGACAAAGAGTTTTGAAAACGGAGGGCTTTTTGATCAGAAGTCTACATAAGTATACAAAAGTCAGCAAAGACTTTGGAGTGGCAGACGTGGTGGGAGAGAGGTTCAATCTCAGCCCTTCTGCTTCTTTTTGCACCACGTAGACATGGTGGAGAAAATAATCTGGGACTCCCAGATAAAGAGTGGTAGTAGTCAAGCCTGGTGGTGATGAAAGGTTGGACCACTGTCTAGCATACTGGGCCAAGGAGAAAGGGAAGGATTTTCCTAATAATCCCGAGGCGAGATAACCCAATAGCATCATCTTAAATGTTCTATTTAGAGAACAAATTATGGTCTGATAAGAAGTCAAGTTTTCTTGCTGATTCAGCTGGTACCGGAGGTCGACCCAGCTCCGGGGAATGATACTGCAGAGACCGTGGATTGGAAGAATTGGCAAAGATTAGGACCTCTGTTTTGTCACTGTTTGGTTTAGGGTAGTCTTCCTTCATCCATGTTTTTACTGCAGTAATGCAGGAGCAAAATTCAGTTGGAGCCACAGGTGGATTATCAGAGAAGGAGTTAATAATCTGCATTAATTGCATAAAATATAATGTTGGATCCAAACAATCACAGAAAGGAAGTCAGAAGGATAATGTGGATGTTCAACAAAGTGGGGACGATGGTAGAGCCTTATGGAATCCCATAACAAGGAAAGGTGGCGTCAGGACAAAATGGGGTAGTGATACAGTCTAGGTTCTGGTCTAAGTCTAGGTTCTGGAAGATAACCACTAAAGTGTGTTTGTGCAGATGTCACATTTAAAGAGTCTTGATATCAGGGTGGAGTAAAGATCAACAAGCAACATCTATGGATTTTGACGCATTCCCAGATTTATCAAAAGTGCTAGACCCAAGAACGCACCAAAAACCTATGCCTACCCAGGTGAGGCATAGCAAGGAGAAATATGTTTATTTCTCTTCGGTTTTCCCTCTTTCTACATGTGCTGCATTCTACAGCACACAAAAAAGAGTAAAAAGACCCAGGGATTGTTTTTGTGCTGGAAGGTACCCCTTCCTGCACAAAAACACCCACCTTACAATGCAGGCAACCTTGTACCATGGTAGAAGGGTGCCTGCGCTGGTGCTAGGCAGCCAAAAGGGCGCAAGAAGTAGGAGGAAAGTCAGATCTCCTTCTTTAGAGATCTGAAGTATTGCAAACTCGATAAAACCAATGTTCTGCTCAGTTCAATGCATTGTAAGAGACTAATGCCTAGATGCATCAAACTGAATTGCATTCGCAAACGATGCGAATCGCATTTTTCGGCCGTTTGCGAACGCAATTCACTAATTTGGAATGCATCATGCATTTCGCAATTTTAGGAATCGCAACCATGTTGCGATTTCTAAAATTGCGATTGCATTTAAGAAATCGCAATTTGAGATTTCTTAAATGCTATGCATGATTATTTTAAAATTGCGAATTCGCAATTTGGAATGGGTAAAATAGCATGAAGTTGAACTTCATGCTAAATTACTGAAAACTTTCAAATATGCACAAATTGCATTTTTGAAAGCTTAAATTTACAAACACACATGCCCCAAGGGCATGTAAAGTTAAGTTTCAGGGGTGCAGGGAGGGGTTCTTTGGACCCCCCTGCACCCTTGAAATTGCATTCACATTTTGCGATTCGCGAAATGGAATTCGCAAAATGTGATTGCCTTCCCATTCATTCCTATGGGCCTTTTGGCCCATAGGAATCAATGGGAAGGGTTTCCTTAATTGCGATTCACAAATTGTGAATCGCAATTAAGGAAAAATACCGAATCGCAAAAAAAATTGCAAAATTTTCATGCATTGCCATTTGCGATTTCTAAATTGCGATTCCTTAATGTTCGCAATTTAGAAATCGCAAATGGAAACAATGATGCATCTACCCATAAACAGCTCCTTTTATGCAGCGTGAGATAGCTGTTGATGTTTCTGACCCTCCCTGCGATGTGAGGACCAAATAGAATTGCTGAGGCACACCATCCTCTGAGAGGTTTTAGGGGATGTGTTTGCAGTGCTCCCTGTGACTGCCCACAAGGTTATTAGCTGAATATTGTATGCATGGCCTCTGGAACTGTGGGTGATGCTGCAAGAACAACTGGGCCAATGGTCTCAGGTTTGTTGCACAACAGGGGAGACAGTGGGAACCCTGTGTGGTTTGTGTTTCAGAGTCAAATCTAATTTGCTGGCTAAAGTTAGAACGCGAAGAATGGTACCATTGCAGAGCCATTCCAGAGATACAGATCTATTTCCCCAGATGATCTAATAAGATTTGTAGAACAAATACTCTAAAACAAGTGTACTTTCTTTCTTAAGTCAATCCGTGAAAAACAAGTGGACAACATTGTAACTCAGCTTCTGTATGCCATGTAAGCAAGAATGAATGCCTATTCAGTATACAGCACAAATCTACAAAAAGTCAAGACTTATCCAATCTGAGGAGGATAAGAACTAGGGTTCATTGGAAACAGTTTTCCAAATGTACAACATGTGAGAAAAAGGCTCAAGAGTAACAACCATGTTATGGGCACTGGATATGCAAATACCACCCTTCTTCATGGTAGTGCATACCATACAGAATTGATTCAATTTTGATTTTCAAATGGTATTGATCTGATAATGAAATAAAAATAATTATGAATTATTGGCTTGCTAGAATACCAACAATGAATATGCCAATGAGTGAACAAAGCTAAGTCCCCACCTTCTTTCTACCTCATTGTCTTCAGGGTTTGCACAAACCATCCCACACAAGTAACTGGAAAGAAAATCATGAATTCTGCCAACAACAGCATCTAAGCCAGCTACTTGAGGTGTTGCATGGAGAGCTAGGCTTTTTCTATGCAGCATCAACATGCCCTACATGGATAGTTTGGCTGTGGGTTTTCCTTTCTTCATCTGAACTTCCACTGGTGAGAGATAGTCTGACATGAGACCACGAGAATGCCCGGCTGGAGCCAAATCCTTCAACATTGCAACTGCCCGACTGCTAGGAACTGAGCTCCACTCAAGCAATGTGAAAAACTGCACCAGGAGACCCCTGCAAGGACATGCGGGTACTTCCTGGACAGGAGACACACAGTGCCTGTCTTTAAAAGTCTAGGACAGAGCCTGAAGTCTGCTCATGGACATGCTTTTGTCAGTCTTCTGTCTGGAATCACGGCTAACATTTGAAACACAGACCAGAGGCACGAGGGAACCCATGAAATCAGTTGCTTAGCATGGACCACCTCCGCTTCTCTTATGATAAAAGCAGTCTACAAAAATACAGAAAAAACTAACACTCAAAACTCATTGCACTGTAAAGGAGCAGAGGACATAAAGTTCATGTCGGGCTGGTTTAAAAAAACAGTGGTTCTTAACTGGAGTAGACGGCATTGCAGACACCCCAGTGAACGCAGCTCATCTATGCAAGTTTCTGAAATAAACACAGAAGAAAGACATGTGACCTGCTCTTATTCAGGACTCACCAGTCTGATGCAACATGTTGAGTAAATACATTTTGCTAACTTTCCACTGCTTGAAGAAACCATATTTTCATAAAGTAAAAGAATGGCCATAACCATTGACCATTGAAGTGATAAAGCATTTGCAACGGTTGGGGAATCTTTCTAAAACATGTTTAAGCTAAATACCTTGGTGCAGTAAATTCATGGATTCGGGATCTTTTCCTTTTTATCCAGATTCCATCACTGATAGTGATATCATGATAGATGATCTAACTGAATTAGGAGCCAATGTAAGAATCTATATGGCGTTTGAGACAACGAGGCTTTCAAATTTCTATAGTGCTCAACTAGCATTGTTTGCACAAATGCCGCAAATAGCGGAGGGGGGGAACATCCTCTTCAACGCAACTTTTTCGACGCATGCCTTTACATCGCAAGTTTTACAACGCCTGTCATTACAACGCGTTGCACTGGGGGGCGCTTTAGGATAGGGAATAGATTTAATTTACTATTCAACGCCTTCCCTACTATCCACGGGGAATGGAGTTGGAATAGTAAATTAAACTATTCACTATCCAGCACCCCTCAACACTATGCGTTGTAACAGCATGCGTTGTAAAACTTGCGACGTAAAGGCATGCGTAGTAAAAGCATGCGTTGTAATGTCATACAACCGAGCAGGGCAATCTTGAACCGTAAACAAATATCTACCTATATAAGATAGGATATAAATCATGTTTACACTTCAACACTAAAGGCAAATACCACTAAAATAAGAGTGATGATAAGACTGTGGCTGTTAAAATAGTCCTTCTTTCTAGAAAATTCTGAACAAAAGCAACAGCAAAAGAGTCACTAAGCTTGTGAATTTAAAGTGTGTAGTTTGACGTGTAGTCTTAAATTAATTTTGAAATTAAAAGAAGTACGTACTTCTATTGTTTCATTCCCTAACATTTTCTTTATATATTAAGTTTACAGAACTTACCTGACCTGCATTTTTAGAAATATTTTTTTTCTGGAAGCCCATATTGTATGGGAGTTTTTTTGTCAGTGTTTTAAGGCAATACCCATTTTTGGTGATCTTCATATCTTTACCATCATTCCACAAATCTCTACGAAATATTTTTCAAGAAAAAAAGTGAATCTGATTGGGGTTTGGCATGGCAATTCTCCTGCAGATCTGTCAAGTAGGAACCAAAAATACGGGTCACAAAATTGCATTTTTGATTTATAACTCCATTAGGAATCTTTGCTCTCCAATGCAGAAAAGAACTAGGCATGAAAGTATATCTTTACTGAAGGAGGTGTCTCTGCTTGGTTTGGTGTAAATCAGTAGAGCAGTTTTAGAAGAATTAGCATTCAAATATTTTGGGTGGCCTTGAAAGGATTACATTATAGAGACATCTGGACCATTAATCTGTCAAGGGATGCAAACTTTGATTGGCAGACCTCACAGGCCCGCAATTTTAAAAATATGAACTTCTGATTGGACATGGGTGTCTTTTCCAACTTCAGTCATTCTGAGTCCATGAACCCAAAGCTGACTTCACAGACTTGAAACTCTTGAATTGGCTAGCTGTAATTTCTGGAACAATTTGCAGCGTTCATTGCAGGATGCGGAACCTGTCCATGTATCCTGTATAAAAATTGAAAGGAGCCATAGGAGGGCAGGAGGAGCCTCCTTTGATACCTAGCTCAGTTAAGGGGTCTACAAGGAATGTCTTGAACCTTACCTAACTATAACGTCACTTTAAGTTTTGCTTTTTGCAGTGAAAATGTTGCACGGTTGGTTGGCCGCACACAGGGGCTGGGACTAGGGCATGGCCAAAGGCCATACCCTGTGGCCAACCACAATCCACACACTATGCTCAGTGGGGGACTTAGGTGAATAATATGATTTAACAAAAATGAAATTAACTGAAAAACCTAGGGTTAAAGTGCTGTTATAGATAGGTATGATAATAAGGTATTCTCTCCATTAAAACAGTCCTAGAAATTAGCTGAATAAAAATGAAGGTTAAAGCTATGGTAATAATTACTTACTTAACCCCATCAAAAATGTGCTGAAAAAAACAAAGGTTAAAGTCACCTTATAGTTAGGAAAGGTACTAATATTTTATCTTATGGGTAACAAAAACATTAGAAATTCACCAGAATTTATCACAGGTCAAAGTGACTAATACAGTGATGGTGCCATATGTATGCCTGTCAACGTCTTGACTTCTGGTCATTTGAAGTCTTGAAGGGGATGATCCCATTAAGTTGAATAAAAAATTATCCATAGGCGTAGTGTGTTGAATTACTTTAACTTCACAAACCCTACAGATGGCATCACAATAATTGTATGATGTTATCAATGATGTCATCAAAGATGTAATTTGAGATGTCATGAGTGTTGCCATTAGTTATCTCATTTAACATGTCATGATTGATGTAATATGTGAGATCATAAGCAATGCATGTCAGGGTGCAAGTTATAGTTAGCACAGTAAACTACAACTGGTAAATTTCAGTGGTTTTTTTGTGTTTTTTACAGGTTCGTTTTATATTATATATATATATATATATATATATATATATATATATATATATATATATATATATATATATATATATATATATATATATATATATATATATATATATTATTAAGCTTTACATTGCTCAGTGTATATTGTATAATTAGAGTGAAACTCGTGTCAAGAGTTAGTTTTATAAATTCCAGATTGACTTTGATGAAATTGTACCAATCCAAAACTGTAATGATGTCCATGGAGTGTTAAAAGGCTTTTGTCATTTTTCAGCTCAGGTTGGCTGGCACTGTGCTAATTCCATCCTTAAAGTGGGGTCCAAGAGGCCCTCCTAGGGCAAAAACTGATTTGTTTTTTGCAATGCCACATTAAACATGTTTTAAAAACAGTGAGATCTTTGAATTTTAATCCCCTTGGGGTTGGACTGGGCCCATGATCCAGAACTTTTTTTTAATATGGGAAGGAGGGCATGCCTAGGTCCCCTCCCCTTTGTCTTTTTTCAGTGTATTTGTGAGATATATTTTTTTATGGAATCAGTGAATATATATATGTTATGCAGTGGCGACTGCTACTGGGTAAATATTGTTAAGAACATGTTTCCACTGAAATTAGATTTTTATGTTTGCTAATATCTTTGCTGTCGTATGACGATTCTTCATATATATGCAAAGTAACAACCTAGGCAATCAAAATTTACACAAATACAATTGATAAAGAATAGTAAACAACTAGTTACAACTGACTAAAAGACATAATTTTTTATTAAAACAGTAAACAGTTCATTAGCATAATACACAGTTAAAGAAAGTCACAAAATTATTCAACAAGTTAAAAATAAATTATACAGTAAACAGCAAATTCATTATCTATAGTAGATGAGTGGCAAGGTTATATGACTCTACGCGCGTTTCGGCGGCCAGCGCCTTCTTCCTGGAGTAGCCACGTAATATCTATAAAAATAGAGACGTATGTCTTTTCACTTTCATACATATAAACAATTCTATACATGTAAGATTTAACATTTTAAAACTTTGTCTTTTAGTAGCTGTATTAAAAACATACATGGTTGTTTAAAAAACACACAATCTAATCTAAAGTTTCCTCTATTATTGTCATTTCCTTGTATTAATCCTGGGGGGGAGAGAGATGTACCCATTCATGGATGATGTCTGAGGAAATTGACATGTGTATTTGTCAATTCCATAGTTCATAAATACATTATATATTTTTTGGGGTGAAGGCCAGGCAATTTTTTAGACCCCAAAAAAAAGGAGTAATATGTTGGTTTAGAAAAAGTCCATCATAGATGCATAATAAGTGAGAATGTACAGTATTTAGTGTTAATATCTGTTCTAAGTTGGTAAAGATCGAATTATTCAATTCTTTTGGGTTAGATACTTACTACTAGAAAAGAGCAGAGAATTGATTTTGTTTTTTCAAACGGGGCAGTCAAGATTAAAATGCCGTTTTTCTTATTATGGTTTCTGTCGCCTCACGAATTGCCGAAGCTTGATGGAGAAGAGACAGTGGTACTTGATGTTAATTTTTGAGTAATTTAGTTTGTCATTATTATTTGAGGCAGTTATTTTATAGTGACATTACCTAATTGATACAAAGGATAAATAGGTAACGTCCGCCACCGGAACCCTTAGTGTTGATTTTGCTCTGTATGGTCCACCGATTGGGTTTTCTTGAGTTGTCCTTGGCGTCCAGTATATTGGAGACTATAGATGTAGATATAAATATCCAAAATAAAAGGAAATTAGAAAGTATTTAATTTATTTCCTCTTTTTGGCAAAATAGTATGACGATTCTTCGCCAAACTTTCCCATAAAAATCGTTTCACCTTAGCTTCTTCCTGTAAAGTTTCAGGGTAATCTGTCAAGCAAGGGATTTTCCTATCCAATTTTCCATAGGAAAATTTAACAAAAAAGACTGAACAGAGTAACTCCAATTTTGGCAGAAGGCTAGATCTTGATCCAGGAAATATACTTTTTCCAATTTGGTGTAAATCCGTTCAGCAGTTTTTGAGAAATGATGGCTCACATTTATGGAAATTTACACCACAGTGGATTCACGGAGTTGTGAGCAGAAGCACCTGTTGCGGTTCGACTGACCACAACTTCTCTGGGTCCTTCAAAATAAAAACAAATCAGATATAAAGGGGAAGGGTAGGGGTACCCTGATTGCCTGGGCTCAGACGGACTCCCTCTTCCTGGGTCAAATAAAAATAAATGGAGGGTTCCATAAATCAGTGGATCCACCACAAGCCCCATTGCGGCCCCCTGGAGAACCATGGCTGATCTGAGGATCCGCCCTGCAACAGAAAAAGGGTGGTTGTTCCCAACCTCCATCACGCATGCCCAAGGGACTTTTGCTGCAGGGGCTGGTGCCCATGGGAGGATTAGGCACAAGGCCTTGCTTGTGGCTAGGCCAGGCCCTGCGGCCAACCCCACGCCTCACACGGTGATGGACATCCTTCTTTACATTAAAAAAACCATAGAAATTAATTGAAAAAACACAGGTTAAAGCGACATTAAAGTTAGGATTTGTTTTAATATCTTACTTAAAAAAACTTACAAAATGACTGAAGAAAACAAAGGTTAAAAGGAAACTATAGCTATATGAAAATGTTGTTGGAAACATAATCTTTTAAACTGACAAAAGCACTGGAATTCACCAGTTATAGTAATCTTTAGTATCTATAACCAATGCCCTAAAATAACTGTAACTCATGGCCTTGCCATGCACTGCTTGTACCCTCAAATTTTATATCATTCATGACATGTGCAATGAATGCATTGATAGCATCCCTAACACTCCTCTTAATTTGGCTTTTTTCAGCTAGTCTCTTTTAGCCTTTAGTGCATGACTATGTCAATCAATCACAGCTTGGCTCAAGCCAATGGAGCATGTCTCCCTCATACTAATGTTATTAGCTGTTTGGGTGTTTCCTTCTGTCTCCAATTGAGTGCATCCATTGTTAAGCATTACATTTGAAATGTACATAGACTATATTACACTGTCACAATGAATTGTTCATGTGCTACCTGTATTTTATAACAAATCAATCCATTAAAGTTATTTAGATTTTGGGGGGAGGAGCCAAGCTTGGGACCAAGCTGGTCACATGAGCGCTCGGCTCTCGAGACCCCATCCACCTCCTGCAATATCCTGTAACCAATCCTGAGCCCTGAAACTGCCATTTGGCAACAGAATAGAAGCAACATTTACCGTGGCGATTTGGGGCCGGCTCCGAGGTCGGAGCTCTGAGCTGCGCCCCTTGCAAACTTGCAGCCTATCTGCATCCCGGGCCGGGGACTAACTTGAAAGTGGTGCCCGGCCGCAAGTCTGTCAACAGCGGGGCCGGAAACCGGAAGTTGCCGGTCCGGCCCCGTCCTTGTCTCGGAATTGCCGGAGAGCGGAAGGAATGACTGGCCTCACGGCGACATTGCCTGCAACTGTGGACCATCTTTGCCGAGACTGCCGATTGTGCGTGTGGGCGTGACGCCGCCCGGGGCTTCTGTACATTGGAGACACCTCGTTGCGGTCGACATAAGTGGGGAGCCGCGGTGGACTGCCGCAACCTCCAGCAAGACCTGACTGTGGCGTGGGCCTCCGGGGGCAAGACGAGACGGCAGCAGACCCTCGGGCCGGAGGTCTGTGACTGGATTGGTCTGCCTGGGCGAGGAGCCCCTTTAAATTGCCACTGGGACACTGAGGGTTACACGGCTGGAATTGAGGGAGCTGTGACCGAGGTCTGCACCGATAGACTACCTGGCTATATGGAGGAGTGCGTGGAGATGCGCATCTGGGGGGCTGAATGAGGAGGCGGGCCCAGCGCTAATGTTAGAGGTGCTGGAAACTGATGGAACTGAGACCCTACCGACGGATGCAGATGCTGGGGTGAGCTCACATAGTGTATGCTGGCTGGGGGCATTGCACCTGAACTTTTATACACCACTCCCGAGACTCTGGTGCCAGAGGCTTCGGGCATCATTGCGGAGAGGGACTGTTATTGTGCTGCATGCAGACAGCGTGGCCCGGCGGAGACTACATCCTGGCCCCCCCACGTAGTGGACTGCTGCACATTGCTGGGAAGATCTACGGACACCGCTACTATAAGTCTTTGTTGGGGTGAGGTGGCCATCACCTCTCGAGGGACCCTACCTAGACACATATTTCCTTAAGGTGAAGATCCGGTGCCCTGCCTCCCTGACTGGGATGTGAAGGAGTGGGAGGGCACGAAATTCAGACTGAGCCGCCGTGACAAATAACGGATGCGTTGCGACCGCAGTCATGGCGACGAAGCCGGACACCGATAAGCCACTGCCTAGGTCTAGGTTCAATCTAATAAGCTGGACCGCTATGCAATGTCAAAAGGGTCCCCAGTCGAATCTAGGAAGGCCCTATCTCTAGGGGGGAGACGCCTGTAGCACCCCGTGGAGCCCACATTAACTGATGTCATGGAGGCGATAAATGGGGTCCGGTCTTCACTCAGTGAGAAAATGGAATCCCTGGATAACACACTGGACACGGTCCCGATAGAGGTCAACCTGATACGCGCAGATGGTCAACCTGATACGCGCAGATCTTTCGAAGACTAGTGAAAAAGTTAAATCGCTTGACATTAAGACTGCCAGCGTGGTTGATGATATGGCGATATTACAGCAGGAGGTGCAGGACCTCAAGGCTTCTCGAGATGCCACGGACCGCAAGCTCGATGAATAAGAAGGAAGAGTCAGGCGCAATAACATACGCATCCTAGGAGTGCCCGAGAGGTCAGAGGGTCCAGCGCCGGACTTGTTTGTTGAAGACATTGTCCTTAATCATCTTAAGCCGAAGGGTCTCAGTAAATTTTTTACAATAGAAAGGGGCCACATAGTGCCTGTCGGGAGGCCTAGACCTGGAGCGCCCCCTCGCCCGATAATTGCCAGAGTGCTTAACTTCCGTGACAGAGATACGATCCTACAGACGGCGAGGGCAGAGGCTCCCCTGCGATTTGAAAATGCTACGCTCTCTTTCTTCCCAGACTTCACCCAGGCAGTGCAGAAACAGAGGCAAAGTTTCCTTCCAGTAAAGAAGAAACTCAGGGACAAAGGCCTGCGATATGCCATGATGTTTCCGTCTTGGCTGCGGGTGGAAATCAAGGGGAAGACATGGTTCTTTGACAACCCAAAAGTTGCCTCAGACTGGATAGACAGCAGACCCTCGATCGAACGGAAGAGCAAGACTCGGAGAATCAGGGGACGGATTGGAACAGTAATGATGGAGGCCAGGGGAACCTTTGCGCAGTTTGAGAAAGTTGGGTGATGGGACAGTTCTGCATATAAGTGCTATGGCCGGGAACTATTACAGGGCTCAAGTCAGTGCTTTAAAGGGTGGAGGGGAGGGGCGGGGCAATGGTTACTTCCTCGTTACTACCTTTAGTTAGTTATATAGGTGGGTATTGGGCGACAGACACACTGCCAGTTGGGGATAGGCGTTAGCCATATGCAGGGGTGCAGGGAGGGGGGGATGGAGAGGGGGGGTGATTAAAGAGTTCCGCTGTGGCGATATTATTGTTCGCAGTATCGTTTGCTTTGTGGATTTCTTTAATTTTCTTTTTCTTTGCATAAGGTGACAAAGTTGTGTTTGTATTGTATCCATACTGGTCTAATGTAGAAGATTAGTCGAGGGTCGGGGATGACAGTGCTAAGCTGGAATGTGAACGGCCTGCGAGACAGAATTTAAGAGAGGGATGGTCGGCCAGTTGATTTGAAGACACTCCCCGGACATAGTCTTACTACAGGAAACCCATCTCATTGGTAATCGTTGCCTGGCCCTTCATAAAGGAGGCTATAAATTGGTCGCGCGTGCTAGGCTCACTACGGGGTCTGGAGGGGCCGGGATCCTGGTCAAAAACTCCTTTTCCCTGGACATTCAAGCCACGTGGTCTGACTAGAGAGGCCGCTACATTGGTGTGTCAGGGCAGTGGGAAGGGAAGACGGTTACTTTCTTGTCCATATATGTCCCACCCGGCCTGTGGTAAATATTTGATTTACCGTCCTAATTTCTATGCAGGTAAGTACTTAATCAATAATAACTCAATCGGAAAGAAAAAGGCAGAGTCCGTGGTGTTAGAGTTCTTAGGGGTTTTATTCCTTAAAAAGGAATGGTCATGACCGGATATCTTGTTCCTGCCACCACTGGGGTGCAGGAAGGGATAGAGCAATATTTTATTGACAATACATAGCTTATATACTTAAGTCACATTATAGAAACCAATACAGTAGGCGTAACAGCTGAGAGAAACAAGATAAAACACACACGTGGTAATGATACGTAATTAGAAGGCATGAACTAGGCGTGAACATAGAGGTGTGTGCTAGAAACGTCACAGGTAGGTGTCACAAGTGGGTGGCAACAAAGCAGAAACTTGTAATGTCAGCAGAAATCTGAGGCCTGGATGCGCGCGCAGCTGCATGACGTGTGATTGACGTGAAACCGGAGGGTGCAGGGGACTTGACATTTACACTGGCGGAAAGAGACAGAAGTCTGGCATGTCAGATCAACTCGTACTCTATCATATCTGGTATCTGATGTTTAGGAACCATATTATCTAGAAGGAAAAGGTCTCTGGGGCAGAAGCTATTCTATACTGACTGTGAGTGCGTGTATAAGAGTCTAAGTGTCTGCATGAGATGAGAGGGGGCATGGGCCTACCATGGTAACAGAGGCTATGAATTACTTGCACGGAGACAGTGAGGCCGGGCCCTTTGCTCTGCAGCTGGGGGGATGTTTACTTAAACTAGTAGGCAGGAATGCTTTTTCGAGGAGCGGAACAGATAATTCGAAGGTTGAATACAGTCTTGGCAGGCAGCAGGCTGAGCTGAACGCCGTGAGCCGCACAGGGAGTAAGGCAGAGGTCACGGGTACAGAGGCAGCCTGGGCTGAGGCTTTCGGAATCAGAAGGCAGGAAAAAGGCTCGATGGCAGAATTCAGGGCCTACTTCGCCAGAGCTGAAAAACGTGTAAAGTACACCACAAAAAGACGTTGGCATAGCATACTTAGGAACGGAATATTCAACCCATTCAGGGTGGGTCTGAAAGAGGACATATTAACGTTGGACGCAAATGTATTTGCGTCTTCATAGCTGGCACAGGAGGGAAGTTACATGCACTTTAAACTGGTACATGGAGACGGTGGGGTACACGTTAGGGAACATTACTTGACCATAAAATTTATATTTCCTCATTCCCTCCTTGTTCCCTACGGACCCTTCATGATATATCGATCCTCATGAATCGATCAGTCTGTTCTTGTAACATCATTTGTTCTTCTTTCTTCCTTTTACGCTTTGAGAGAAAACTGGAATGTTCAATGCACGATGTGGCACACAGTCCACAAATCGCTGGCCCACACTGTAGGCACAGGCAGCAACTGAATACTATGACAAGGGCAATGCCTAGGAAGGATAGGATCTTCCATCCCCAAGCGGTTAACGTTGTCCAGAACCAACCGGACCAAGTCCAGGTGCCTGGATTCTGATGTATCAAACTTGCAATTTTATGAAAACGTGTAATAGCTTGGTATACCGTTGGCGCGTTTTCTGGAATGAAAACACAGCAACTTGACCCGATGACCTTACAAGCTCCGCCTCTATCTGCCAAGATGACGTCAATAACAAGACAATTCTGAAGGACAACAACCCGCATGGCGGACTGCTCCTCTGTTAAGTTACCTAGGGCGGAGGCCGTTTCATTTACTACTGCTTCAAGTGTTCTAGTTAATCTGCGTATTAGTTTACTGTTTTGGACGGGACCTGTGAAGAAAAAGAATCCTTTATTGAAATCTGTGTATTGCTCCCATGCCGTTTCAGTATAGTCGACAATCGGGAGATCTCTTCGGAGTCTATTCTTTACTAGGTTTGTATTTCTGTGATAATCAGGAGGGGCTAGGAAAACAGGTGGTAGAAGGAATGCAATGTAACAGGTACCATCCCAATCTGGAGGCAAGCGTATGTATGCGGTATGACCACAAACAAAGTAGGAATGACGAGTAGCTCTAAAGGAAGATTTGCCTTGATCACTGAATTCGACCACAGTAGTACATTTGCTATGACCTAAGTGTACTGAACCCTTCTTTCTGACGCATAAATCACCAGTGACTGGTAATACTGACATAGCAGGGAGAACTGGTGCAGCTTCGGATTCGACAGTAAGAATCATAAGGCTAACTGTATAATTACCTAATCCATATACTTCATTTTCTAGATCAGTTCCTATTCTAATGGGAAGTCCCTTCTTGTTAGGGTAACAGGCACTAAGCAGAACTAAGTTCAAGTTTCCCCAAACCCAATTCCCTTTGAAAACAGCGACATCAGGATCTAAGGAATTAATTATTCTAAACCATGCACCACAGGAGCCATTGTGAGTGAACGGGTACGGAAAGAGAGGCAGAACTCCCTTGTATTTCTGATAGGGAGGGAGTCGGCCACATATCCAGCAGTTTGTAGCGTTGTTAGTCTGATGGGAGTGATGTAACATACTAATGAATGTGTTATTGCGCAGCGCGAGTCTGTAAGAAAGTTCGTGGGGAGGTAATTCACTAAAAGAATGTTCGGCAGTGACATTGTAAGCAGATTGTTCACGCTTGAAAATAGGGTAATATATGGGAAGCAATATACTAGCAACAATAATCAGAAGACTTAGAAAAAACATAATCAATAACGTCACTATACAGTGACTGCGGAGTGATTTACAATATGTACGTTTCTTGAGTTGTCTCTCTCTCTCTCTATCTCGATCTAGGGGATACATGTCAGAAACTATTTAACCGATTCACCTAGGGGAGGACTTAAACAATTAAACTGTCTGACTTGCTAGATCGAAGTTTCATTCGGTACTCCTCTTGGGGAGTTTTCTCTTGTTTGGGAACTTTAACGTCACTAGGTTCGATGCAGTCTTTGGAGGGGGTGGACGAGTCTGTTTCTGGCAGCAGTTCGTTACATTTTTTTATATGACTCGTATGGATCCACCCCTTTCGGCCTTCCACCTTGATAGCGGTCCGCGTTGTAAGAAGGACGGTCTTCGGCTCTTTCCAGCGGGGCTCCAGCGGACTTTTCCTTTCGAAGTTCCTAATTAGCACTGTATCACCGGGACGGACATCATGTGGCTTTACATCAGTGTTGTCAGGGAAGGCTGCGGCAACCTGTGAACGACATGATTGGAGTGCAGACATCAAGGAGGCAAGGTAATCTGTCAGCATATTACAATCAACATCTGTAATTTTCTTAGGGATGGGCGTCCCCCACATATTCGGTGGTCTCCCAAAGACCACTTCATACGGGGATAGTCCTGTTCTCGAATGGGCGACCATTCTCATATAGAACAATGCAACTGGCAGGGCGACTATCCAGTCGACCCCTTTCTCTTTACAAACTTTAGCAAGGCGGGTTTTTAGTGTCTGGTTATGCCTTTCTACAAGGCCAGCGGCTTCGGGATGTCGGACACAATGGAATCTCCACTGATATCCTAGCAGCAGGGAAACCTGTTTCATGAGTTCGGATGAGAATGGCTGTCCGTTATCTGAGTATACGACACGAGGCAAACCGTATCGTGGGAAGAATTCTCGAACCAGCTGCCTGGCAGTGGTCGGAGCAGTGTAATCTGGGACTGGATATGCTTCGGTCCAACGGGAAAGTGCACAAACAATTACGAGGACATATTTGAATCCTCGACAACGGTCCATCTGGATATAATCCATCTGGAGGACTTCAAAAGGGTGATCGGGAGGATGAAATCCACCTTGCTCTACAGGGACGCTTTTACCTGGATTGAACTGACAACAGATCATGCAAGTACGCACTTTCTGTTTTGCTGCTGCTCGTAAGTGTTTGTTGTACCAGAGATTCTGTAAACTGTCTAACATCGCTTTCTCTCCTAGATGTGCGGGACTATGTGCTGTATTTATTATGACTTGAACCATAGAGTCGGGGAGAAACCATGTAGATTTTCCCTTCGTCATCCAACCTTGATCTGTCTGGATCCCTCCTAGTTCAGTCCATTTCTTTATTTCATCTGCAGTAGCATGTGTCTGAATATCTATTACATCTAGTGCGGGATCCCTAACTGTCATACAATGTGTCGGTACTATTGTCTTTGTCACGTCAGTTGTCTGGGTGTGAGTCAACGCTGTATGTTTTGCTGTCTGGTCTGCCAGGTCGTTACCCTGGGAAACAGAATCTGTAACTTTAGTATGTGCTTTACACTTCATGACGGATATGCCTGAAGGCAGATGTATTGCTTCTAACAGTGCTTGAATGAGGGAACCGTGTTGGATCTTGGCACCGTGAGAGGTCAAGAAACCTCGTTCTTGCCATAACATTCCGAAGTCGTGTACGACTCCGAACGCATAACGAGAATCAGTGTATATGTTAACATTTCTGTTCTTGGCTAGTATACAGGCTCGGGTCAGAGCGATGAGCTCTGCCGCTTGAGCGGACAGTGTGTCAATACGATATGTTTCTTTAACTTCAGTTTCAGTGGTCACTGCATATGCGGCCACTGTACTTGTTCTCATACATGAACCATCCACGTAAAGTGTCAGGTCTGGATTTGTCAATGGAACATCTGTTAAGTCTCGTCGGGGCTTTGTTACTGCATTAATGATCTCTATACAATCATGCGGGGCTGGATCTGTCATAATTGAAGGTAACAATGTTGCGGGGTTTAGAATGCTGCAGCGTCTGATCTCTATGTGTGGCTGGAACAGCATCAATTCATAACCTGTCAGTCGTGCTATAGTCAAGTGTTGAGTCTGAGTTCTGTTTAAAAGAACCTCTACAGAATGTGGAACTTGTACTGTTAATGGATGTCCTAAAACAATTGAGTCACTCTGTCTGATTGCTAGGGCTGTTGCTGCTACTGACTTTAAGCACGCAGGGAGTGCCTGGGCTACTGAATCCAATGTACTTGAAAAATAAGCGCAAGGCTTATGTGAACCTGCTTGGTCTTGAGTGAGGACAGACAATGCTGTACCATCACGTTCTGTGACAAAAAGTGTAAAAGGTTTGCTGTAACATGGTGTTGCTAAAACTGGTGCTTGGCATAAAGCTTTCTTTAATTCTTCAAAGGCTTGTGTATGTTCCTGAGTCCAAGGGAGGGCAGTCGAAGTCGCTGCCTCCTGTGTTGTCAACTGAATGAGTGGTTTAGCTAGAAATGCATACTGAGGGATCCATTGTCTGCAGTACGAGGTGAGGCCTATGAAGGCCCACACTTCCTTTTGTGTCTGGGGTTGTGGCATATTTACAATTAACTGGATACGGTCAGGAGTGAGCTGTCTCCCCACTTTGGACAGCAAGTGACCCAAGTACACAATTTGCTGAACACAGAATTGTAGCTTCGAAGGAGACACCTTGTGTCCCTTGTCGGCCAGAAAATGTAAAACTGTCAGTGATGCTTGTTCACATTCGGGTTCACTTCGTGCGGTGATCAACAGATCATCGACGTATTGCAGTAAGGCGGTGTTAACTGGCATTTGAATACAATCAAGTTGTCTTTTCAGTGCTTGACTATAGATGCTGGGGCTTTCTGTGAATCCTTGAGGTGCGCGTGAAAATTTGAAACTTCGTCCATTTAAACTGAATCCGAAGAGATATTGGCTCTCTGGGTCAATAGGCACACTGAAGAAGGCGTTCTTGAGGTCAATTACAGTAAAGAACGTTGCTTCAGAATCAATAGCAGTCAATAGGGATGAGATGTCGGGAACCACAGGGTACTGTGGTACAATGCATTTATTCAGTTCTCGTAAATCAATCACCAGCCGATATACAGGCGGTGCATTGGGATCAGTACGTTTAAGAATCGGAATGATAGGGGAATTACAGATATTGGAGTCGGTCTCTACGACCACTCCTTGGGCAATGAGCTCTTCAATGATTTCCAGTAAAGCCACTACAGCATCGGGTGGTAACTTGTATTGTCTGATTCGTGGTAAAACAACACCTGGCTTTAATGTAACACGGTATGGTGTAATGTGCATGCAGCCTACATCGGTTGGGCCTTGTGCCCACAGGTGTTCTGGTACATTTTTCAATCTGACATCATACTCTCGTAATACATAGTGACCCTTAAAGTCACGTAAGAAAAGTCTAACTCCTTCCGGAGAACAACATATCACTGCTCCTAGAGCCTTCAATGTCTTTATTCCTAACAAGTTTTCTGGACATGATTTCGTAAGTAACAAGTCTGTAACACGTGATAATGGACCCACGGCCAAGGGGACTGGTTCTGATACCTCATTTACAATAGGCTGTCCTGAAAAACCAAGGGAAACATTCTGTGAGCCAGAGAGGGGTGCCCCTGGGACTTCATTATGGCTGATTGTTGTGCGGCTTGCCCCTGTGTCAATTAAGAACTTTCTGTCTTTTCCCAATACTTGACTGTGTACATAAGGACCCTCTTGATCTACAGGAATCTCAATAAGAGGCAAGCCAAACTCCCTCTCTAGGCTGTTTCATGTGTAACGCTGATAATCAGGATAATTAGATTGGGCATACTGGCACATCTGCCGTGAAACTTGCTGCGTTGCGGCAATGGGCTGTGGCTGTGATTGCGACTGTGATGCCGCAGCGGTCTGTCCTGTATGTGATGAAGCATGCATAGGTTGTGGATTCTGTGAAGTCTGTTGCTGACCCTGGTCGTGTCTAGGCGGATGCGGTCTTTCTTTAGTTTTACCTGTTGCTATATTGTGTTTCAGGACTGGACATTCATGTACGTAGTGACCTGGCTGCTTGCAATAGTTGCATGTCCCTTTAACGGGAGCTGCTGCATTACCTGTCTGGGTCGTACCCTTTCTCTGGCCGTCGGCTGGAACCGACTGGGCCACTAACATTTTCATTTTCGTGTCTTTCATACGTTTCTGTTCCTGATCCTGTTCTTCTCTGATTCTATTCTGATGGTATTGTAACATTTGTAACATCTGGGATGGCGTATTTGCTTGCCATGTACTTTCAACTTTATATACACGGTTCTTGACTGATGTCAGGGAATTCTCTACTAATTTTGATACAAAAAGATGCGGGTACGACTCGCTACTTGGTTTAAGACCACTATTAATAATGAAACATTTCTCGAATCTGGAATAGAAGTCACTAGTATCTTCGTCGTGTTTCTGTTTACAGGCTGAGATTGCGTCCCAGTCTTCCTTTCTAGTTGTCAGTAATCTTGGCAGAACCTGTACTATCAAACCTGGTAATGCTTTAGTTTTCTCCCCAAGGCCTAGCCCTGGGGTACGAAGTTTCTCCTCGTCTTCTATTTCTGCCCATACAATCTTTTTGTCTCCCACCTCCCATTCTCGTTCCTTAAGTTTCTCGTAGATGCCTGTGGGCAACAATACCTTTAACATTTTCATGATATCTGCATATGTGTAATCTCCCATCAGTAGCATGTCTTTAAGTTCTCTGTGAAAACCTGCAGGGTCTTTATCGTGACACGGTACTAGTTTCTTCATTTCCAATAGTTCTAACTTGGTCAGAGGTGTGTGTACATACACACGTTTCAAGGTATTATCGGTACCCATAACTGGATGTACTTCTCGTAAAGGGTTCTGCCTTTCAAGACGTTCCATATGATACATTTTTCTTTCTGGGGGCGGAGCGGAAGCATATTGTGAGCTTAAGAAAGTGTTATATCTGTGCCGTTGTTTTAGAATTATTTGTATTAACTTGGTACTTAGGCCTCTCCATCTGTCCATGAGTAGTGCTTCTAATGTATCGTGTAAGGGACCTGGATCAGAATGTTGATTTCTGTATAACTTGAGGAGGTGCTGAATCATATATGTACCTGCTAATTTCTGCTCGTCTGGAGATAGGTTCAGAAATGTCTGCGCTACTGTGTCATCATTATATATATTAGGGTTGTCAGCCCATAGTACTGCTGACCGGGCTAGTTCTTGTTCATCCATAGAATTGAGTACATGGTACCCCATTCGTTCTTGAGCATTTTATCAGTGTCTTGAAACTGATGTTCAGGAGAATTCGGTTTTGTTATGCCAGAGAGAAAAACTCTCTTGCTTTCTGGACGAATGCCTTTCCTAAGGTAAGTTCCCTTACCTACATACGCTATCGTATCAGTAGTCTTTTCTGGTTCTTCAGGTGCTTCCTCCTCCTCGGAGGAGGAGTTTTCTTTTTCTTTTTCGTGTATTTCTATTACTGCTTTTCTTATTTTCTTGTACATACTAGATATACAATTCACTTTATCATGTTTTCCTTCTGCTATATTTTGACCCCACTTGTTTAGTGCTTCCATGTCATCATATTCTGTTTCTGGCCTGTCTCGTTCTCTTATTAGACAATTTATGAAAAAACGTAATATATATGCTTTAGTTTCAACTTTCTGATGTTCCAGGGCCTCCTTAATACTTTCAGGATTTTCCCCAGTCTGGACAAAATGATATATTTTATCTAGATGATCAGTCATCCCTGAGAATAACGTTAGGTAATCTGTAGCTTGTCGTAAGCGTATTGATGCTAATAACATTCTATTGTCTTTGCCTGGTACTGGATCATATCTGCAAGCTGAAAGCGGTGCTTTGAGTATGTCAAGACGGGGTGATTGGAGCGTAAGGTGGTTCTGCATGTCCCTAAGGTGTAATCTGTGTGTTGCTGGCGGGGTCTGGTGACCCCCGGTCGCACCTCCTGAGGCAGAGGCTTGGGCAATATCCCTCTGTGGAGTCTGTATATGTACTTGAACTTGTCTCTTAGTAGGATCAGGTAAAAACGGATTTGGCATCTTAACCTTAGGTGTGAGAAGTGGTGGAGCTGGAGGAGGAACGACAGGCTGTCGGATGGGGGAACTTTGTTGCGGTAATGGCGGGATATGGTCTGGAGGCGGGTTGCCACCTCCGTCCCCGTCACCGTCGGTAGGCGGGGCGCGTGAATTGGAGTAAGCGGGTGCTACATCATCTAGATAGGAATTCAGAAATATGTCTTTAGTAGTCCTGTGAGTTACTTTAGTTGGGACCAATGGTGGCGGCAGATCTTTCGGTATTTCTGAAGTGGCTTCAGGCGAACCCTCGGCCACTAAGTACATGCCATTTACAAGATTGTTTCGTGCGCGGTCTACTTGTTCTGATTTTACTCGAATCCCTTCAATAACTAATTCATTTTCTCGGACTTTATCCGGTGCTTCTCTAAGTCTGTCTTCTCTACGGAGTTCTTTTTCGGCACGTTTATGTGATTCTTTACGCCACAGTTCTATGGCATCTTTCTGTGATTGTCTGGCTTTCTTTCTCCATAGAGCTTCTTCTACCTTTAGGATGCACTCAGCATCCCACGTTCCTGTAACGGGCCATCTGTGTCTTTCTTCTAGGTGCTTAGTATAATCGGCCCATAAATCTAGATACAATATGGCGTCTATGCCATGTTTATGGTACATGAAATTTCCAGGCGTGTCCCTAGGGGGGATAGGAATTTCTTCCTCTAGTATCCCTTTCCTAGTTCCTATCTGCTTTAACTTATTGAAAAACGGCATCTTGTTTACTTAGTACTGAATGCTCAATCCTTGCTATTTAATTCTGAACACAACTAGTTACACAAAAACACAATAATGCACATTAAAAACAGTCACTCATACCACGACATTAATCACATGAAAAACATTTGAGACATATATGACTACCCCCCTATACTGGATGTACTGCTAAACAGTACAGATACACTGTCCAAAAACAGTGCAAGAACTGAAATAACTGATGTACTGCTAAACAGTACAGATACACTGTCTAAAACAGTGCAGACCGAATTTGTGTACCCAAACCCGTCTTTACCGGATGCATAATAATGCACCCGTCTAGATACGTCCCAGCAATGGTACTCACCGGGAAGCACGGAAACAGAAGGCCTCGGAAAACTCGATTGGACTGGACCGGACTCGACTCGACTCAACACGTGGATACTTCGGAAACTGGTGGGCCTCTGACACCTCGGACCTTGCTTCTTTCGGCTAGGCTCTGGTCGGGATCCTCCGCACTCCTCACCGCCTCGTCTGGGTGCTGTTCGCAGTATCGTTTGCTTTGTGGATTTCTTTAATTTTCTTTTTCTTTGCATAAGGTGACAAAGTTGTGTTTGTATTGTATCCATACTGGTCTAATGTAGAAGATTAGTCGAGGGTCGGGGATGACAGTGCTAAGCTGGAATGTGAACGGCCTGCGAGACAGAATATAAGAGAGGGATGGTCGGCCAGTTGATTTGAAGACACTCCCCGGACATAGTCTTACTACAGGAAACCCATCTCATTGGTAATCGTTGCCTGGCCCTTCATAAAGGAGGCTATAAATTGGTCGCGCATGCTAGGCTCACTACGGGGTCTGGAGGGGCCGGGATCCTGGTCAAAAACTCCTTTTCCCTGGACATTCAAGCCACGTGGTCTGACTAGAGAGGCCGCTACATTGGTGTGTCAGGGCAGTGGGAAGGGAAGACGGTTACTTTCTTGTCCATATATGTCCCACCCGGCCTGTGGTAAATATTTGATTTACCGTCCTAATTTCTATGCAGGTAAGTACTTAATCAATAATAACTCAATCGGAAAGAAAAAGGCAGAGTCCGTGGTGTTAGAGTTCTTAGGGGTTTTATTCCTTAAAAAGGAATGGTCATGACCGGATATCTTGTTCCTGCCACCACTGGGGTGCAGGAAGGGATAGAGCAATATTTTATTGACAATACATAGCTTATATACTTAAGTCACATTATAGAAACCAATACAGTAGGCGTAACAGCTGAGAGAAACAAGATAAAACACACACGTGGTAATGATACGTAATTAGAAGGCATGAACTAGGCGTGAACATAGAGGTGTGTGCTAGAAACGTCACAGGTAGGTGTCACAAGTGGGTGGCAACAAAGCAGAAACTTGTAATGTCAGCAGAAATCTGAGGCCTGGATGCGCGCGCAGCTGCATGACGTGTGATTGACGTGAAACCGGAGGGTGCAGGGGACTTGACATTTACACTGGCGGAAAGAGACAGAAGTCTGGCATGTCAGATCAACTCGTACTCTATCATATCTGGTATCTGATGTTTAGGAACCATATTATCTAGAAGGAAAAGGTCTCTGGGGCAGAAGCTATTCTATACTGACTGTGAGTGCGTGTATAAGCGTCTAAGTGTCTGCATGAGATGAGAGGGGGCATGGGCCTACCATGGTAACAGAGGCTATGAATTACTTGCACGGAGACAGTGAGGCCGGGCCCTTTGCTCTGCAGCTGGGGGGATGTTTACTTAAACTAGTAGGCAGGAATGCATTTTCGAGGAGCGGAACAGATAATTCGAAGGTTGAATACAGTCTTGGCAGGCAGCAGGCTGAGCTGAACGCCGTGAGCCGCACAGGGAGTAAGGCAGAGGTCACGGGTACAGAGGCAGCCTGGGCTGAGGCTTTCGGAATCAGAAGGCAGGAAAAAGGCTCGATGGCAGAATTCAGGGCCTACTTCGCCAGAGCTGAAAAACGTGTAAAGTACACCACAAAAAGACGTTGGCATAGCATACTTAGGAACGGAATATTCAACCCATTCAGGGTGGGTCTGAAAGAGGACATATTAACGTTGGACGCAAATGTATTTGCGACTTCATAGCTGGCACAGGAGGGAAGTTACATGCACTTTAAACTGGTACATGGAGACGGTGGGGTACACGTTAGGGAACATTACTTGACCATAAAATTTATATTTCCTCAGGCCTTCAATCCGAAACCTTTCGAGACCTGGGCGCTATTTTCCTGACTTTACCTCTGGGTCTTCTGGTGATGGGAGGAGACTTCAACGCGATGGTGGATGGGTAACTAGACAGACACCCGGCTAGGGCGTTGAGACCGGCGCAGATGTGGCTTCCTGACTTCTTAGACATGACGGGACTGGTGGATGGATGGAGGGTGCGTAACCCCACTGCGCTACAATACACACACATGTCCGCTGCGCATCACAGCCTGTCCAGAATAGACTGCATCCTGATGCCGGCGGCCCAGGCTGCCGAAATTTGGTTGGCACTTTACCTAGGGAGGGGGATCTCCGACCACTCTCCCATGTGGCTCCAGCTTGAGACTGGCCAATCTGCCGTGGATAGGGTGGCTCCTATTAATGCATGGTACCTGAAGGACCCAGAAAATAAGAAAGAGCTCATTCAGGTAACCGAGAGATACTTCCAATAAAACAAAGACTCTGTGGAGTCACCACAGACCCTTTGGGAAGCTTATAAAACAGTTGTTCGGGGGGAGGTACTGTCTTTAATAGCGGGGAAGAAAAAGAAGCGCCTAGGTGACAAGGAAAGGGCGGTGGCGGAAGTGATTAAATTAGATGAGAAGGTGGCTAGGGCAGCAACCACAGAGAGTATGCACCTCCTAAAACTGAGACAAGATGATTATAGAAGCCTTGCAAGAGACAGGGCTATGGCTCAGGATGCGGATACTCAGGGCAGGATATACGAACATGGAGACAAGGCCGGTAAATTGATAGCATGGCTTGAGAGGGAGATCGTGCATCGAGGCTGGTGCCAGAATTACAGGGAATGGATTCTGAGGTGATCACCGACCCGCAGGCAGTTGCGGACGAGTTCTCTGAATATTATAGTGGGGTGTATTTCTTGGTTGGCGGATACACAGAGGACGACAATAGTGCAATGATTAGAGATATTCAGATGCCTGTGTTATCGGAAGAACACCGAGAGTATCTAGATTCCCCACTCACGGATGCCGAAGTGGCGCAGGCCATCAGGGGGGTGCACTCCGGGAAGGCCACTGGCCCGAACGGAATCCCAATTGAATTATACAAATTAACTGCGAACAAGCTCGCCCCGTATATCCGGTCTATGTTCGTGGAGAGTAGGGAGAAGAGCCAGCTCCCATATCACAAGCGGGTGGCTAACATTGTGGTCATCCACAAGGCGGGTAAACCCAAGAAGCATTGTTCCTCGTATAGACCAATTTCACTGGTGAATCACAAGGCAGGGATGCACCTTGTCCCTATTACTGTTTGCTCTCGCCCTTGACCCCTTGACGGCATGGGTCCGGTGGGACAGCTCGATATGAGGCCTGCGGTGGACATTGATTGGGAGGATAAAATGTTGCTATATGCGGACGATATCCTGCTTTAACTCACCAACACTTGGGGATCCCTAAGTTGTTTTCTGGACGTGCTGGCTATATTTGGGAGGCAATTGCAAAAACAACAAGTGATGGACCGAATGTGGATCAATGCCACACATTCCCCCAGTCAAAAGATCTGGGCCCAAATCCATCGTTTTTTTGCACTCCACACCACCCTGGGTCAGACAATGGCGATATGCAAATCAGCTCTGATCCTGTTGCCCCATGGGAACAGTCCAGTCCGAACTACAAAAGCCATGTCTTTCCCAGAACGGAATCAAGCATCCGAGGACCGGACCGGTTTCGAGGTAACACCTCTCATCAGCCCGGCTAGCTTGACTCCAAGTGGTGTGGAGTGCTTGGGACCCACGTCTGGGCATCCCCAGCGCACTTAGGGCGGCAATTGCAAAAACAACAAGTGATGGACCGAATGTGGATCAATGCCACACATTCCCCCAGTCAAAAGATCTGGGCCCAAATCCATCGTTTTTTTGCACTCCACACCACCCTGGGTCAGACAATGGCGATATGCAAATCAGCTCTGACCCTGTTGCCCCATGGGAACAGTCCAGTCCGAACTACAAAAGCCATGTCTTTCCCAGAACGGAATCAAGCATCCGAGGACCGGACCGGTTTCGAGGTAACACCTCTCATCAGCCCGGCTAGCTTGACTCCAAGTGGTGTGGAGTGCCTGGGACCCACGTCTGGGCATCCCCAGCGCACTTAGGGCGGCAATTGCAAAAACAACAAGTGATGGACCGAATGTGGATCAATGCCACACATTCCCCCAGTCAAAAGATCTGGGCCCAAATCCATCGTTTTTTTGCACTCCACACCACCCTGGGTCAGACAATGGCGATATGCAAATCAGCTCTGACCCTGTTGCCCCATGGGAACAGTCCAGTCCGAACTACAAAAGCCATGTCTTTCCCAGAACGGAATCAAGCATCCGAGGACCGGACCGGTTTCGAGGTAACACCTCTCATCAGCCCGGCTAGCTTGACTCCAAGTGGTGTGGAGTGCCTGGGACCCACGTCTGGGCATCCCCAGCGCACTTAGGGCGGCAATTGCAAAAACAACAAGTGATGGACCGAATGTGGATCAATGCCACACATTCCCCAAGTCAAAAGATCTGGGCCCAAATCCATCGTTTTTTTGCACTCCACACCACCCTGGGTCAGACAATGGCGATATGCAAATCAGCTCTGACCCTGTTGCCCCATGGGAACAGTCCAGTCCGAACTACAAAAGCCATGTCTTTCCCAGAACGGAATCAAGCATCCGAGGACCGGACCGGTTTCGAGGTAACACCTCTCATCAGCCCGGCTAGCTTGACTCCAAGTGGTGTGGAGTGCCTGGGACCCACGTCTGGGCATCCCCAGCGCACTTAGGGCGGCAATTGCAAAAACAACAAGTGATGGACCGAATGTGGATCAATGCCACACATTCCCCCAGTCAAAAGATCTGGGCCCAAATCCATCGTTTTTTTGCACTCCACACCACCCTGGGTCAGACAATGGCGATATGCAAATCAGCTCTGACCCTGTTGCCCCATGGGAACAGTCCAGTCCGAACTACAAAAGCCATGTCTTTCCCAGAACGGAATCAAGCATCCGAGGACCGGACCGGTTTCGAGGTAACACCTCTCATCAGCCCGGCTAGCTTGACTCCAAGTGGTGTGGAGTGCCTGGGACCCACGTCTGGGCATCCCCAGCGCACTTAGGGCGGCAATTGCAAAAACAACAAGTGATGGACCGAATGTGGATCAATGCCACACATTCCCCCAGTCAAAAGATCTGGGCCCAAATCCATCGTTTTTTTGCACTCCACACCACCCTGGGTCAGACAATGGCGATATGCAAATCAGCTCTGACCCTGTTGCCCCATGGGAACAGTCCAGTCCGAACTACAAAAGCCATGTCTTTCCCAGAACGGAATCAAGCATCCGAGGACCGGACCGGTTTCGAGGTAACACCTCTCATCAGCCCGGCTAGCTTGACTCCAAGTGGTGTGGAGTGCCTGGGACCCACGTCTGGGCATCCCCAGCGCACTTAGGGCGGCAATTGCAAAAACAACAAGTGATGGACCGAATGTGGATCAATGCCACACATTCCCCCAGTCAAAAGATCTGGGCCCAAATCCATCGTTTTTTTGCACTCCACACCACCCTGGGTCAGACAATGGCGATATGCAAATCAGCTCTGACCCTGTTGCCCCATGGGAACAGTCCAGTCCGAACTACAAAAGCCATGTCTTTCCCAGAACGGAATCAAGCATCCGAGGACCGGACCGGTTTCGAGGTAACACCTCTCATCAGCCCGGCTAGCTTGACTCCAAGTGGTGTGGAGTGCCTGGGACCCACGTCTGGGCATCCCCAGCGCACTTAAGGCGGCAATTGCAAAAACAACAAGTGATGGACCGAATGTGGATCAATGCCACACATTCCCCCAGTCAAAAGATCTGGGCCCAAATCCATCGTTTTTTTGCACTCCACACCACCCTGGGTCAGACAATGGCGATATGCAAATCAGCTCTGACCCTGTTGCCCCATGGGAACAGTCCAGTCCGAACTACAAAAGCCATGTCTTTCCCAGAACGGAATCAAGCATCCGAGGACCGGACCGGTTTCGAGGTAACACCTCTCATCAGCCCGGCTAGCTTGACTCCAAGTGGTGTGGAGTGCCTGGGACCCACGTCTGGGCATCCCCAGCGCACTTAGGGCGGCAATTGCAAAAACAACAAGTGATGGACCGAATGTGGATCAATGCCACACATTCCCCCAGTCAAAAGATCTGGGCCCAAATCCATCGTTTTTTTGCACTCCACACCACCCTGGGTCAGACAATGGCGATATGCAAATCAGCTCTGACCCTGTTGCCCCATGGGAACAGTCCAGTCCGAACTACAAAAGCCATGTCTTTCCCAGAACGGAATCAAGCATCCGAGGACCGGACCGGTTTCGAGGTAACACCTCTCATCAGCCCGGCTAGCTTGACTCCAAGTGGTGTGGAGTGCCTGGGCTATATTTGGGAGGTATTCCGGTTTCACAATAAACTGGGCTAAATCGGTGCATTTCGTCCTTAGGGGTGATTCACCGGTAATACCGCAGGACTGCCCGATACAAATTGAGCCGTTGGGGCTCAAATATCTTGGTATATATATCTCGCTCGATGCAAAGTTAAGGTATGCTAACAATTTGGAACCCCCTTTGATCCGTCTTCGAAGAGATGTGGAGCAATAGAAACCCTCCAGAGATGGCTTCTCTGGGACGGTAGACCCCGAATAGCATTCGCTAAACTTACCCTTCCCTGGTATGATGGGGCGATATGTTTGCCGGACATACGAAGTACTATTGGGCCTCCAAGCTGGCGGCAGTGAACCATGTCATTTACAGGCCCCCTGGGGATCAGGGTTATGCTATGGATCGCTGGCAGGGGCAGGGGAGTGACTTTACCAGTGCTCTATATGCCAGACCTCGCCGGTTCCCCTGGGAGCTGGGATGGTGCAGTGAGCTAAAAAACGGTGATGGATCAAGCCCTGATCTGTTGACTGGGTACGAGTGTTCTGTTTAATTCAGATACTCTGTCCATCACCACCCCCTTTTCTGAATCGAAGTCTTCAGGTCAGGCATCCCAATATGTCAAAAAGAGAATTAACATAACCATCTCACCTTTCCTTATTTGTCGTTTCTTCTGCCAACACCTCTCTTTCCCAAGTGGGAATAGTAAAATTTTCCCTCCAAAGTCCAACACTTTCCTAATTCTATAATGTTTGGAATGGTAATAGGAAATATGACTCCTCCAAAATCCCAAAATATTCTTCAATTTTGTGACATTTGGAGGGGAAATAGCCAAACAGACCATTGTAAAGACCAACACTTCCCCTATTATTGTTCATATTGGAGTGAAAGGATAGTAAATATGAACTTTCCCTGCTATTGAGTAGGTGAGAGAACGAATAGTAAATCTGACACCTCTATAGCCTAACACTTTACCTGACGTTTTTTACGTTGGCATGGGACTAATAAATGAAAATTTGTGTGCTTTGTTATGTTGAGAAATATTAGTTTTAGACATTTGCGTACATTTATCTAATATTTATATGTATTTAATAACTGGATTTATTTAACATATTTATTTCAGAATGTTTTTCTTCATTTAAAATTATGTTAAAGGTACAATGTTTGAAACAAGTTACATTTACATTTACCTTTTTGCAATTATATATATTTATTTAATGGATTCCAGTTTTTTAAATTGACTTTTAAAAAAGTTAATATAGTTAAATACTCTCAAATTTATTTGCGTACCCATGCAATGCTGATATTTGTGACCGGGGTATTTTTGCAGTGATATTATTGTACTTTACATTATAAGTCAGTAAATTCAATATGTTTCACCACAATACTGTTTAAGCTGTATTTTTTAATTGCTTTATTCTTGTGGTTGATATTCTGTCCTACACATCCTTCTTGAATCTAATCAAACTATTGCAGGAAACTCTTTGCTGGTGAAACTGGGCTTGTACCAAATAAATAAGGAGGATGCAGGCAAAATATCTCACAATACATGAAGAGTATTTTTATGTGCAAATATCAGGCTAAGTAATCGAAATGCATAGCCAGTTTGAAGGCCGTTAATTAAACACTGCAACATTTGATGACTTTTGCCTTGCTAGTCCTTTCAGAAAACGCATTTTAACAATTCTACAAAAGGTTTCCACAAATGCAAGGGATTTAAGGGATCTATGACAGAATATCGACTACAAAAATATCGACCTACAAGAATATCGAGTCAACAATATCGAGGGCAAAAATATCGACATCCTATCTACAACATGGTAAGTACAAAAATATCGAAAAAATAATATCGTTGTAAAAAATATCGATGTTAAAAATATCGATTTTTTTTTTAATATAAATAAATGTAAAAGTAAGTATATAACACTAATAAATAAAATATACATATTTAAAAGTATCTAATAATGTTTAAAATTAATAAATAAAAATATATACAGTAAAGATATAATATATATGTACTGAACAATAAGTATTAATAATTAATTTACTAAAAATACCCCATTACCCAAGAACTGAAAACTGACCCTGAACCCTAAAAATACCCCTTTACCCAAGAACTGAAAACTGACCCTGAACCCTAAAAATACCCCTTTACCCAAAAACTGAAAACTGACCCTGAACCCTAAAAATACCCCTTTACCCATGAACTGAAAACTGACCCTGAACCCTAAAAATACCCCTTTCCCCATGAACTGAAAACTGACCCTGAACCCTAAAAATACCCCTTTACCCATGAACTGAAAACTGACCCTGAACCCTAAATATACCCCTTTCCCCATGAACTGAAAACTGACCTTGAACCCTAAAAATACCCCTTTCCCCATGAACTGAAAACTGACCCTGAACCCTAAAAAATACCCCTTTACCCATGAACTGAAAACTGACCCTGAACCCTACAAATACCCCTTTACCCAAAAACTGAAAACTGACCCTGAACCCTAAAAATACCCCCTTACCCAACAACAGAAAACTGACCCTGAACCCTAAAAATACCCCTTTACCCAAGAACTGAAAACTGACCCTGAACCCTAAAAATACCCCTTTACCCAAAAACTGAAAACTGACCCTGAACCCTAAAAATACCCCTTTACCCATGAACTGAAAACTGACCCTGAACCCTAAAAATACCCCTTTACCCATGAACTGAAAACTGACCCTGAACACTAAAAATACCCATTTACCCATGAACTGAAAACTGACCCTGAACCCTAAAAATACCCCTTTACCCAAAAACCCAAAAATGACCCTGAACCCTAAAAATACTCCTTAACCCAAAGGTAAATAATATTATTTAATTAGCAATTAATAATTAATTAACAATAACAATAAAATAAATATATTAGCACATAAGCTGTAATTAATATAATTTAATAATTAATATCATTTTCCCCAATTAATTAATTAACAGTAACTAAAAATTATATATATAAATAAATTACTCTAATAATGTAATTAACTAACTAATATTATTTAATTACCAATTAATTACTAATGTAAAATATGTACCAAATTATATTAATTAATTAACTAATTAATATTAATTATTTGCCAATTAATTAGTTATAAATATTTAAAAACATATATTAATTAATTAATTATTATTAAATTACTCCCCACCCTATTCCCCTATAAACCCACATCCCGCTACAGAAAATATATATCAATTAATCAATTAATTATTTCCCAATTAATCAATATTAATTAGCAAATAATTATAATTAATTAATTAATCCTACTAATTATTAATCAACTTACCATAATTAAATTACTTCCCACCCTATTCCCCTATAAACCCACAACCCGCTCCGGTACTAAAACATCAAATTTCCTTATAAATTTCTATATTATTATAGAAAATGTATACACATATAATAGTAATTATTTTAAATACTTAAATTAAACATATAACACATACATAATAAAAAACTATAAAATAATACAAATATCGATATTAGTGTCATCGAAATTATTAACATCGATATATATGCTATCGATATTACTAACTTCGATATTACTTACATCGATATTAAGTATTTCGATATTACTTACCTTGGGTCGATATTCTGTCCTACGATATTCTTGCCTTCGATATTATGCTCCTTCGATATTACAGACTCGATATTATGGTAAGTCGATATTTCCAACTCGATATTTTGACTGTCTACCGGATTTAAGACCTGTTGGTCACTCATTACCTCAGTGCTCAGATTTACTAAAGTCCTGCAGCAGGCATTTTGTGATAGACACGTGCCCTTTTTAGGTCTCGGCCTAGAGACGCGCGAAGCGCGTTCTCGGCAGAGAACTATTGTGATCATGTCAGCCGCCAAAGCCGACAAAAAGAGACAAGTGCTGGCCACGCGCGGATTCAGTCGCGCGCCCAGCAATCCTAATGGGAGAGGGAGCGACAAGTGCTGGTCACGCGCGGATTCAGTTGCGCGCACGCTCACGGCGCCAGCGTCCCCGCCGCACGCCGATCACTGCTCTCTTCCTGGCCGGCATCAAGAAGTTTCACAACGCAGTGAGGGCACTGAGAGGTAGGTGCTTGTTACAGTTTTCATCCTTTTGGGGTATTTGAACCCAGGACAAATGTAACCGTCCGCGTTTAAGAAGGCTCAGATGAATCGCATTTTGCACTGTCGGCTAACGTGTGTGGGTGTGCAAAAGGGTTAACTTGAATTGACGACGCTATTGGTGCCTGACCCGTGCATGTGTTCGGGATATCAATTTTAGGAGTCTTCCTGGATAGGATTAGTTCAGATTTCATGATTCTATGGTGACTGTGCCCGGACTTGCACCAGGTCGGCAGGATTTAAGAGGCGGCCAGTAAGGACTCCCGGTGTTCTAGAGGTGAACAGCTTGTGGTATTATTAAGAGGCATTCTTTCTACGTCTTAAATAAACCAGTCACACGAACTTTGGAAACTTGTGCCAAGTCTATACTTATACGGACAAACTGAGTGTGAAACCGAAATACATTTTGTATTATTTCATGCCGTTTACAACTGGTGTGTAAGTGTTGGCCGCTTTCTCTTTACAGTGCATTTTATCTGCTCTTGCTGTCGATTCTAGTTAGTGCTTTGTTTATAAAGCTCCAGCGATGGCTAAAGTGCATGGCTTTTAACTCTGGGCAGTGGCTGTGGATGCGTCACGGGTATTTGTTTTTGGCATTTAGTATTTTCTGAGATACCTGGCCAATTGTCTTGCTTCTCTAGCCAGGTGCCAATATCCACATCTTCAGAAAGCGAGCAAAGTGCTAAAGAAACGCAGAAAATTCTTGAAAAGTGTTTTCTTGACAGCACAGGCTTATTCTCATTAACCACTGGTTTAACCACTAACCTTGGGTTCCAGAGTATTGTGCTACTCTCGCTGTAATGTGCTTCAGTGCCTCACCAGGAGTAGTAAGTGTAATATAAATGCAGTTGCAATAACAGTCCAGCACGAACTGTTCGCCTTGGTGCTCTCTAGTTGGCCACTTCCTAAAGTGGCGAGTGGGCAAAAAAAATGGACTGAATTGGGAACTGAAGTAATATGTGCTGGGCAATGTAATGCTTATGGATATAATGGGCGCACTGCACCACCATTATTAAAGATCAGTGCACTGAAATTTATACCTTTGAAATAAACTGTACACAGCATTTCTAATGGAATGGAATGTGTTGCTGTTATCTGTCTCACTGAAACATGTGGGACACCAGGCCTACACAACGAAATATGTACACTGCGCTGTTTTAGCAATGACATGTCTGCACTTGAATTTTTGTATTTATATGGCGCTTACTACCTCTGGCGAGGCGATGAAATGCACCACTATCACCAATAAAACGTGCAACGCCCTGACTTTAGCACTAAAAAAACGAGTGCAACGAATACCTTATTCCCAAAAAATAAACTGTGTGCTTTACAACATTACCCACGCCAAGGACTCGTGAAATGACCCACGTTTCCTAAAATGAAGTATGTTAAAATGCTTGGTTTACGCTGCTAGTCCTATAAAAGAACTTGTCGCAGTGGGCCTTTCATTCTTATCAATGACGTGCACCAAGCGCTGCAGGCATAAGTGAAGCGTGCAGTGCACGGCTACTACAAAAAATGAAATATGTTGAGAAGGCGCCGAGATTCCAAAAACATGAAATGTGTGTAGCACACCATCGGGCCTGAAAGTGAGCTGCGCACTGCTGCTACCATCAATAACCTGTGTTCTGTGCAAGGTGATTCATAGCCGTGTAATGTTTCCCAGACACTATTGATCACATAACTTGTGTGAGCAGGGTTCACTAAATTCCTTGTGCACAACGTCTCACTATTTATTGCAATCCGAATTGTGCCGCGCACCACTATGCATAACAATAAAACAGTGTGCTCTGCACTATCCTTTCTAAAACTAAAGTACTTGCAACGAACCATGGTTAACTGCAATGCAATATCTGTCAAGCAACACTTTTAAACTAATAAAAATGTTGAATGCATCACGATTCATAAAAAAGAAAACTGTTTCAGAGCACCCCAGTTGTATTCATTAAATGAGTGCGATGCACCATGAGTCCTCAAATGAAAAGTATCCAATGCACGACCATGTAAAATTTATTGAATGTGATCCTTGCACCCCTATTCCTCCAAATAAAATGTGTTCAATCGACTTAAAATGAAATGTATGCATTGGACTGCTATTTCTAAAACTGGAAGAAGTGTAATATATCACTATTCAAGTAAATCGAATATATCCAGTACACCACGAATACTAAACTAGAAATAGTGCACTACTATTACTAACAAGCATTGGCATAGCCAATAGGTCTCGCTTTTGCGACCTGCTGCATAACTAAATACTTATAAGGTCCCAAAGGCGAGACCTATTGGCTATGCCAATGCTTGTATTTAAAAGGATTCACAGCTCGAGACGCACACCCACACACACATAGCCACACACACACACACACAACCACACACACACAGCCACACACACACACCACCACACACACACAGCCACACACACACAGCCGCCACACACACAGCCGCACACACACACAGCCGCTCACGCACACACAGCCGCACACACACACACAGCCGCACACACACACACACAGCCGCACACACACACACACAGCCGCACACACACACAGCCGCACACACACACACAGCCGCACACACACACAGACGCACACACACAGCCACACACACACAGCCACACAAACACACAGCCACACACACACACAACCACACACACACATCCGCACACACACACAGCCGCACACACACAGCCACATACACACAGCCACACACACAGCCACACACACACACAGCCACACACACACACACAGCCACATACACTCACAGCCAAACACACAGCCACACACACAACCACACACACAACCACACACACACACAACCACACACACACACAACCACTCACACAGACAACCACACACACACACACCACCACACACACCACCACAAACACCACCACACACATACACACAACCACACACACAACGACACTGTCAGTGCACACTTTCACCAGGCACAGGCACCATCAGTCGTCAGAGCACGCTTTCACTGGGCACAAACGCCACCAGCCGTCAGTGCACGCTTTTACTGGGCCCAAACACCACCAGCTGTCAGTGCACGTTTTCATCAGACACACACTACCAGCCGTCAGTGCACACTTTAACCAGGTACACACACCACCAACCGTCAGTACACGCTTCCACCAGGCACACACACCACCAGCCGGCAGTGCACACTTCCACCAGGCACACACACCACCAGCCATCAGTGCACAATTTCTACAGGCACACACACCACCAGCCATCAGTGCACACATCAATTGTTAACGCATCCACAAATAACTATTGCAGCAATCACGGTATGGCGCACTTTACTTTCAAACATATTCATCTAAAGCGCAGCATGCCACCACTGCTACAAAAATAAATATACACTTTTTGGCCTACAATTTATAGACTTTTGGTGCAATTGGTGTTGCAATATTAAGCAATGCCAATAGCTCAAACTTAATTAACCCGAGACCTATTGCATTGTAAATGCTTGTCTCAATGCAGTAAGCGCTTTGCAATGGTTTTGTTGCTTTGAGTCAATGAGGCATTAATGAGATGTTACTAAGCGGGTCAGTACAAACAAGCATAGTTTTTGACACAAAGCATAATAAACTAAGGTAGCCAGAACAGTTTGGTATAAAAAACAAACTGTCGGCTTGATGCATGCTATAACTATGTGTTCAGTGCTCCCAAAAACCCACGTATAGCATGTGTGCTGAAGTGCACAGCATACATCAGGTCCTTTTATGTTTTTCTAGACACTGAAATTTCTACTGGAAAGGTATGCTTCCAGCACAATTCCTACGCTAGACAGAACACACTGACCTCTGTGAGACTGTGCATCGCGCAAGACAGCCTTTAAGAGCATCAGACAGAAGATGACAGCAGATGCAGGCCAATATTAATAGATATGGCTCTGCACAATTTCCCCCATGTGCAATAAAATGCTGCAAACTTCCTTGCTGCGCTCGGTTGTGTATGAAATTAGTCGATCTGCCCCCTGCTGTTCCACAAAGTCTAAGAAAAACAAGCAAGTACCAACCACACACTTTTTTCAATCCTTCTATTAAAGGAAGAAAAACAAACCAATATTACTCTTGGGTCTGTTGGGTGTTTCTTACCCTTTTAATTTCTATTTTTTCAATTTTCAAAAAAAGATTTTTATGTGTGAAAAGGAACACGAAACATTTTGGACATTTATACATAAATACAAAACATTATAAAAGCGTACTAAACTTACCCAGGAGCTCGACACAGTATTCAGTCTAAAGCGCTGCGAGGCCTCCGGGTGGTTATGCGCTATATAAGTGTAATTTTTCATTTCATTTCATTATTCACGTATATATACACACTGTACAATATTTACTTATTTTGGTTAATGTACACAGATCCTTGTCTAAATTTGACAAAGTGACGCTCAGTATCAGTCTTAATTCAATACATATAAATGTGGACAATCAAAAATTATTCAAAAAAATATAAACCATATCTAAATTCATTGGTCTATAGATCAATTGATGTCGTATTTTACATGCCTACGCGTTTCGAACCAGTTGACTTGAGTTCATAGGTTCTCTTCAGGGCTCTGTCTTTTAGTAAGTATCTGAAAATATGTACAAAAATAACAAATTTATTTTAGCTTCTATTTTAATGATTTATTGTCTCCATCTCTTCAAACATGTCGCTATTTATACCTGTTTTTCCAGCAGCCGCCGGTCTACAGATTAGGCGTTTTTATCCTTTTGTCGGTCTTGGTCCTGCACCCAAAGTGGAAAATAAATGTATCACTATTTGTGTGAGCTATCTATGTCCAACATTGTCAGGTCTTATCTCCCCAGACATACCTTTCTTATTATTTCGGATTCTCCTGGATTTTATTTAATTCTCTTCATGGGAAGGCGCTCTTTCTGTCTTTATAAGGACGACCTAGAATTTACAGAGGTGTCTTAGTATATATCGAGCCTGTGATGAAATTCACCATTCTATTGCTTTTTTGGAAAGAAAGGACTCGTGGAGCATACCTGTTGCGATATCACTGTGTCATCAGCACGCTCCGCTTTTATGTAATGGAGGCGATACTCCAATGTTCTATGGTCTTCTTTAGATCTGTAAATTACGATCAAGTCTCCGTCAAATCAATCGGTTTGACTATCTTTTCGCCTTACTCTCTTTCACACTGGAGGTGGCATACATTTGTTCTTCTAGTGGTGCTCCGCGTGTATTCTCGTTTTACCTCGCGCACCAAAAGGGAATCGCGGGGGCACTCGTTTCCTTTCACCTATTTGGAAAACTGAAGTCAGTCTGTGTTTTTAAGTTTAAACTGAGACTTTCATTCACCTGGGTTGTTCTGTTATCCCCTTACCTCTGCTTGCGGCGATCCGGCGACTGTAGAAACAATCTGTGGACGCCGTCGCCATCTTGGACTGGGTTCATATAGCAGGGGCCATGTGTTGTGTGTCGGCCATTTTGGAAGGGGTAAACTTATCACCGTTTTTTATAAAACATTATTCATGGATTTGAAGCGGTTATATACATAAAGGCTTTATTTTTACTGGGCGATTCATTGTAAATGGAAGCCCGGGTATTTATAGCATTTACATCATGTTGACCCGTGAGCCGGGTGTTTTAGTCGGCGCCGGCCATCTTGGAATGGACTTGGTTACCGCGGAATATGTGCGTTCATTACCAAATACCAACTTCATCCGCCCGTGCTGGGATGTCCCTGTAGTATTTACAATCTTGAAATTTCAGACAATGAGTTCAGGCCTGAGAGCGCACTATTGAATTTTAATATTAGGTACGCTTCCTTTTGCAGTAGTACTCTCTCGGGGTCTACTGAAGATTTTTTGTTTTGGACACTGAACAAAAACAGACCATTTAAAGTCACTTTCTCCATGGCAGTTTTCTACAAAGTGCTCAACCATTGGGGCAGTTAGAACTTTATTTTTTATTCTTGATCTGTGTTGGGTCATGCGTGTATTTACTTGTTGAGTAGTTTTTCCAATGTAGATTTTCGAACAGGGACACACAATTACATATATGACATTTCGAGTTTTACAATTTGTAAAACACGGATGCTTCCATTTCACATTACCATGGGCAAATTCTTTACCTTCCATTGTGTTGGCACAAGCCACACAGTTACCACATCTGTTAGACCAGGCACCTTGGCGTGAGTTTCCCTTCCACTTTTTGCTGATGTGCCTCCGATGTTTTGCTGGTTTTCCGATACTCAGGGCACTGCGCCACGGCCGACCCGTGCCGCAGTGCAAGTGCTCCCTACTGTAAATTGTACATGTGATTGGTATCCATGATTGGTCCATTGGATTTACTGTTAGTCCCTAGTAAAGTGCACTAGGAGTTCCAGGGCTTGTAGATGCCAATACTGCTAGTGGGCCTGCAGCGCTGGTTGCGCCACCCACAGAAGCAGCCGTAAGATGTGTCTGGGGACTGCCACCGCAGAACCCGCGTGCAGTCTCGTACTGTCATGCCGGCTGGGCGAGTGCACCCACTCGCCAGCCCCTGAACCTTCCCTTGACTGCATATTAGTCACCACTATGGTAGGCCTGCGGGCAGGGTGCATTGTAGGTGTAAGGTAGGACAAGCCCTGATGTGTGTGGCCTGCCCTAGTAGTGACTTACAACTAAATTCGTATTTCACTATTGAAGGCTACCTGCTTCCTGTAGGCCAGGATGGGCTGCTGGAATTATTACACCCTATAATCCCAGCAGGCCCAAGGAGCATGGTAGAGAGTCCTGTTTAATATGCCTGAACTCAGGATGATAAAATAATTCTTTTAGTAAAGTTTATTTTAATATCCTGTGTTTGCAAATGCTACTTTTAGAAAGTTAGCATTTGCTTGCCTAACCATTTCAGCCCACCTCTGCTGGTATGTGTATCTGACTGTCTGGGACGTGTGAGTGACAGGGCTGGGGGAATGACAGGTGGTGAATGCGCAGATTACACCTTAGTGGGAGGTAGGAGTGGCTCTTGACTCAGAATCTTGCTGTGCTCTGCCACCACAATGCTGGCTCCACCCTCCTGGGGAGCGACTGATGACTCAGCCGACACCTGGCCCAGGAAGGGCGAAGCCCCATCAACAAGGTACTCTGGCTGCCCCTGTCCGCACAATGCTGGCTCCACCTCCTGTGGGGCGTCTGATGCATCTGCCCCTCACACTGAAAGCAGAAGCCGGAGTACACCCACCAGAGTACTCAAGGACTGAAAGTGGCTATGCAAAGGCCCCCCTGGCCTGCGAGAACAAAAGAAATACGGTATAAAAGAAGGAGCCTTGCTCCTTGTAAATTAGATCCTGTTTGGGCTACAGAAGGAACTCTACCCGACGAGAAGGACCGGGAAGGACAAGGAAGAGTGCTGGCTCTTGCCAGTGTCTGGTGCCTTGCTGCAGAAGGAGAGGAAAAGGAAAGACTACAAGAAGACTTTTGCTTTGAGAAACTTTGTGCCAAACTCTGCTGAGAGATCTCCAAGGGCTTGCTGTTGAACTTGCCCCCTGACCAGCGCCCCAGGACCAGTGGGCGCTACATCCTGAAGAACGCGACTGTGTGTGCTGCTTATCGCTGCAGTACTGACAGAGGGGTCTGGGAGTGCTGGGCAAGCCTGCCACGCTCCCTGTGACCAAGGCATCGACATCCCCCCTGAGCACCGTGACCGGGGCCCAAAGCAACAGCGAGAACAATGTGAGGTCCAGCCGCCGCAGGCCCGAGTACCGCGACCGCAACTGCACCGGGAGCCCGAGAGCAAAGTGAAGGAGGACCCGTCCGGTCCAAGCTCCCGAATTGACTGCGCTTCGAGCCGTCAATCCACCTGCGAAGACGGACAGCTGCCCTGCGATAACCCCCTCTGGTCGGTAGCCTGCCCGACAGCCCAGCTGTGAGCGCACAGCTGCAACCGGTACTTTGGCTGGGTACGTCCTGCACTTGGGGACCGTACTGCCACTGGCCTTCACCACACAGCCGCCGCCTCCAGGGTCAGAGCGAACGACGAGGAAAGGACCCTGCCGCCACAGAGCACCGCCGCTCCGGATGACCCGTGACCTGCCCGGCTGAGAGCCGCAGCGAACAGCGACCCCGGAGAAGCAACGCGACGTGGGACAGCTCCCCTGGAAGCCGCCCGCTCCACAAGAATTTGAAAGGTACTGTGTTGTATCCTCACGGTGCGAGCGTCCTGCAACTCGAGCTCGCACCGCGCTATCTGCTCCCAACGCGAGCCGCCTCTGAAACCGAGGCTAGCACAGCTCCTGGCCCTCGAGGCCCACGCAGAGAGCGCACTGAGGCGCTACGAGACACTGAACCTTGTCAAACCTGGGCAGAAGGCCCAAAAGACTGCTTATTGCTAAAAGAGAACTGTGGCAACCTGAACTTAAGTAAACTGGAACCGCTATTGAAAGTTTGACAACTGTATTTACAAGCCTGCTTGAAATTTATATAAAGATATATATTTTTACGAATACAGTTTGGTGTCATTGTGTGGTGGGTTGGTTGTGACGGTGTGATATTGCAAATGTTTAACCCTATGTGCCCCAAAGATTAGCCTAAGACTGCTTAAGTCACACTACCTAGAGGGTAAGCAGAGGTTGTCTGGAAGGTAGCCCTCAGCCCTGACGAGGAAGAGAGAGTCCCTGCTTGTCGCTGGTGCTACACTGCGCCAACTAGAGACTCCCCCTTCCTACATTGGACGCAGCGGTGAGGATTTTCGAATTTACATTTGCAGTGTCTATACCTTGACTTCTGACCATTGCACAGTGATTTCAGTCCAGTTACTTGGCCACAGGTTTTGTTGTAATTTTGCAGAGAGAAGATCCCTAACGAAGAAACCATGCCTGGCACGAAGAGCCTGGATGGAGCGGAGTCCACGACCTCCGAGATGTTGGAGGTGGAGTGGGACGCCGCAAAGCTGGACAAATACTCAAAGAGTGAACTGAAGTTTTTCTGTAAGAAACTCAAGGTTCCGCACGCCGGTTGCAAGAACAAGCCAGAGCTCTACAAGGCCCTGAAAGCCTGGATAGAGTCCAGAAAGGCCCCGGAGGATCAAGATGCCCTCGCGGAGCAAGATGCAACTGAGGAGCAGAATGCACCTATGGATCTGGTGGATCTCGAAAGGCAAGACAGCGTGCACAGCTTTGGTAAAGGCCTGTCGCCAGAGGAGCTGGCGGACAGGAAGGAAACGAGGGATCATGAAAGGAAACTGGCGGAATTAAAAATCCAACTGGAGCTTGAAACCAAAAGAATGGCGCTGGAAGAGCGAAAGCACCAAATGGATTACGAATTGAAAATGAGGGAGATGAGTCTAAAGGAGAGAAACTTGGATCATCCTCCCTCTGGTGGCAGCACATCGCCAGTGCAGGTAGAGTCAAGAGTGCACATTCCTAAAGACGTAGTTAAAGAGTTCTTTAAGGGGGATGACATAGGACAGTGGTTTAGGGCATACGAGGTAGCCATGTCCTCCCACCGGGTCCCTGACAAGGATTGGGGAGCGGGGTTGTGGGAAAGGTTCCTTAGCGAAGGGCGAGATACCTTGCTAGATTTGCCCGTAGAAAATCAGAGATCCTATTCCCACATGAAAGAAGCTTTAATGAACAGGTACGGGCTTACCCCTGAAATGTATAGACAGAAGTTTAGGGGATGTACTAAGCGGCCTGGGAATACGTATGTGGAGTATGTGACTTACTTTTGCAGAGCACTGGATGGTTGGGTGAAGGGTAGCAAAGTGAATGATTTTCAAGGTCTCTTTGATTTAATTGCATGGGAGCACTTGTCTGATCACTGTTTTCCTGAGTTACGCCAACACCTGATCGATAGCAAGCTGTCCAACCCGAGGAAGCTTGCTGAGGAGGCGGACCGCTGGCTCAGCACCAGGGTCCACAAGGGTCCAGTGGGAGACTCCGCCAAGAGTGGGCAGGGTCCCCAGCAGAAGAGTGGGGGGGACAAGGGAAAACAGAAAGGGTTCCAAAAAGGCCCCCAAAGTAATCCCCAAGGGGACCAGCAGAAAGGTTCTCAGCCTCCCTCACCCCCAAAGCAGAATGGGGCCCGACAGGTAAACCTGTTCCAAAGGGGCCCTTCAATTGTTTCAAATGTGGCGAGCCTGGGCACATATCCAGTGACCCCAAGTGTCGCCTGTTTGGAAAACCCGCACCCACTGGTGCTCCGCCCCGTCAAGTGACTAGTGTTCACTTAGGAGAAGAAGTGATGGTCCCGGGGGGTGGAGATCCCGTTCACATGACCCTAGTCTCACTAGGAGACAGTGAGATGATCCCTACAAGCTACCTGCCCTCTAACACTAAGAAGTATGGGCAGGTGGTGATCATCAATGGTAAGGAAGCTGAGGCTCTTCGAGACACAGGAGCCAGTGTGACTGCAGTGAGGCAGCACCTGGTGTCTCAAGAGCAGGTTGTACCCCATGCCTACTGTAGGGTTATCAATGCTGATAATTCAGAGAGTCAGTGTCCGATGGCTCAAGTTCCCTTCGAATGGGGGGGTCTCTGGTACTCTGCAGGTCTGTGTGAGGAAAACCATGCCTGTTGACTGTTTGCTAGGGAATGACTTGGAGCACTCCCCTTGGGAAAAGGTGGAGAAGACGACTCACCTGCGGATGGTGGGTCTGCCTGACTGGGCGTGCGTGACCACCCGGTCAATGGCAGCCAGTAGGGGTGATCAAGAGGTCCTGGGGCCTGAAGGAGAGGCCCAGGAACCGGCCTTAGGGAGAAGGCGCAGGGGGCGCGGGAAACCCGCCCCTGAAGTTCCCACGGTCCAGGAGGAAGCAGACCTTGAGGGGGATGCCCTGGAGCCTACAGGGGAACAGATTGCCGAACTGGGGGACCTGCCTGAGCTGACCCATTGGCAGCAAGAAGGAGGACCCTCCAGGGAGGAATTCTGCAAGGAGCAGAAAGAATGCCCTTCTCTCGTGGGTATGCGGCAGCAGGCTGCAGACCAGGCCAATGGTGTTCAGGCCAAAACACATTATGTGTACTGGGAGAACGACCTCCTGTATTCAGAGCCTAAGGCTGCTGAACGTGGGTCAGCCCGTGTGCTGGTGGTACCCCAGAAGTTCAGAGCTTTCCTACTGGGTCTGGCTCACGATGTGCCTTTAGCAGGACATTTGGGGATGGACAAGACCTATGACAGGCTTGTCACCCACTTTTACTGGCCCCAAATGCACAAGAGCTCAGACGCTCATTGTAGAACCTGTCCGACTTGCCAGGCAAGTGGGAAGAGCGGAGGAAGGAACAAGGCTCCCCTCCAACCCTTCCCTGTGGTCGGTACGCCATTCCAGCGAGTGGGTATTGATATTGTTGGGCCTCTGGACCCCAAGACAGCAATGGGCAACAGGTTCATCCTGGTCTTGGTGGACCATGCCACCAGGTACCCTGAAGCCATCCCTCTGAGGACAGTGACGGCCCCCGTGGTGGGACGTGCACTGATGGGAATTTTCTCACGAGTAGGATTCCCTCTAGAGGTGGTGAGCGACAGGGGGACCAACTTCATATCCAAGTATATGAAGTCCCTTTGGCAAGAGTGTGGTGTAACTTACAAGTTCACCACGCCTTACCATCCCCAAGGAAACGGGTTGGTTGAAAGATTCAATCGAACCCTGAAAGGCATGATCATGGGCCTAGATGGTCCGATGAGGCGTAAGTGGGACGTCCTCTTACCATGCCTGCTCTTTGCGTATCGCGAGGTACCACAGAAGTCCCTAGGGTTCAGCCCCTTTGAACTGCTGTACGGTCACCCCGTGAGAGGACCACTGAGTTTGGTAAAAGAAGGCTGGGAGCAATCTCCCAGGAAACCTCCCCAGAATGTATATAGCTACATGCTGGCCTTCAGAAACCAAACCAGGCGCTTCAGACAACTTGCCGAGGCAAATCTGGAAGCAAGCCAGGAGGAGATGAAGCGGTGGTACGACCAGAATGCCACTCTGGTCGAGCTTCAGCCTGGATAAGAGGTGTATGTCCTGGCCCCAGTGGAACCCTGTGCCCTTCAGGATAAGTGGACAGGTCCATTTGAGGTTGTGGAGCGCAAGAGCCCAGTGACATACTTGGTGGACATGAAGACGCCCAGGAACCCTTTGAGGGTCCTACATGTCAACCGCCTCAAGCCCCACTTAAGAAGGTCCGAAGTGGGCATGTTGTTGGCGACTGATGATGGAATGGAGGAGGAGTCGGAGCCTCTTCCTGACCTCTTAGTGGCCTGTGAGAAAGACGGGTCAGTGGATGGAGTTAACCTCTCACCCACCCTGACCCCCGAACAACAGGAAGACTGCCGCCAGTTGCTGGGGCAGTTTCCAGATCTGTTCTCCCTGGTTCCGAGTGTCACGGATTGGTGCGTCCATGATGTGGACACTGGAGACAGCTTGCCTGTGAAGCATAAGGCTTACAGAGTGACTGACAGGGTCCGGGCCTGCATCAAGGAGGAGGTCTCCAATAAGCATGGGCGAATTTTGCGGATCTCGCGTTCGCGAATTTGCGGATTTGCGAACTCGCAATCCGCAAAATCCGCGAATTCTTGCGAATTTGCGGATTTTTTTTTTTTTGTGTTCGCAAGGATTTCTGCCAGTTCGCGAGGGTTTCGTACCAGTTCGCAATTGCGAACTTACATTTCGTCGCGCAACGGTCGCGAATTATGTTGTTTCTACGTCTGGTTCATCATCACAGGTTCCCAGCACCCTCTGTTTCACCACTGCAACCCTCTGTTACATCAATGCCACCCTCTGGTTCATCATTACTGTAGATTATGGGGGGGAAAAGCAAGCACACCATCCCTGCTTCAACTCAGATGAATTAATTTGGGGTTAGTTTATTAATGTGTCACTGTTTTAAAATTCCAGTCTGGCACCTGCTTCCTTATCTGTAATTTTGCTTTCTGTTGCAGTGCATTTTTTTTCCCCAGGACCTTCTTTGTGGCCTACTTGTAGCTATTGTATGAGCCTGCTGTGAGGGTCAGAGCAGGGTCATACAATTGTTGCAACTAGCAACTGAATTCTGGAGGGGCCCCAGTCAGGAAGCACTACCGGGAATTGTTACTAATGATGAGTTTGAACTCTTGCCCCTGCCGAGTGCTTTCACTTTTGAAAAACTCGTTTTTCTGCAATTTCGCGGGGTTCGCGGGGTGCGAACACGCGCAAGATCGGATTCGGAAGCCGCAAATTCGTGCGAATATGCAATTTGTTTTTTTTGCGGCGTGTTAGTTGGCAAGGTTTTGTGCGTTTTTGCGAGCCGCTCGTAGCGCAAGACGCGAAGTTACCCTCGCGGTCGTTCAAGGGCGCAGCCATCTTGTTTGCCTGACGTATTTCCGTTTCCGGGCGCGAAGTGTAATCTCGCAAAGTCCGCGGTTTGCCAGTACAGTCTCGCGCGTGTTCGCAAGGAAAATCTCGCGCGAACTTACCCGCACGGTCGTGAACGGGCGCGGCCATCTTGTTTCTCATTCATTGCTATGGTTCTGGGCATGGTCTTTGTATCCTCTGTCAATCTCTGCCATCCTTTGCTTGTTTGAAGTTTTTTTTATCTATTTTACTTATTATCTATCCCTCTATTTTTCTAGCCCTATATTTTTGTGTTTACTGCTACTTTTGGTTAATTTTAAACTACTTTTGTAAACTCTTTTCTTTTCTTCTCTTCCCTATTCTATTTTCTTTATTCCTTTCCGCCCAGACCATGGTGAAGGGAGCCGGGAAGCATCCCGAGAAGGGGAAGGGTCCCGCACCCCGTGTCCGGCTCCCGTGCGGGCGTTTGAGGGGGGAGCTAGTGATGCCACGGGAGATCTTTACCCCGGAGGAGGTGGCCCAACTCATTTTTTATGTTCAGCGCCGCCTCCCCAGGACCATCATGGGAGGCGGCAAGATCAGTGCCGGGTACGGGGCCCGGGAGCGCCGGAAGCGGTGGGAGAAGGAGTGCCAGGCCATTTACCACCACTCTCGGGTCTGGCGCACCTACAACCAGGCCACCCACCGCTGGACGGATGTCCTGACCCGTGAGCGAGATCTGCTCGACCTCCTTGGCCTTGAGATCCCCGGGCTTGGTGAGTAGTAGTAGCTATGTCTTTACTACTATGTTTTCTCCTGCTGTGTTATTATATTGCAAATTTTTGTTTTTTACCAAGAGCAATAATGCTGCTCATTACATTGTAGGTACATTTTATTTCAAAATCTTCTGTGCATTTCAGGTACACTGCTCTCCTTCTCAGTAGTGTTGCTACTATGCTTATTTGTTTTAGATTTTGTGTTCATTTCATTGGCCTGTGAAATTATGTATGAGTGTAGTTGAAAGAACTGCGCAATGCTACACACTAAGGTTCAGATTTTTAATTACCGGCGCATCCCTGCAAAGTTGCAGGGATGCGCCAGTAATTGTGCGTCACGCCACCATCACCCATGGTGCGCCGTATTACAATGCGGCGCGCCATGGGCCCAAAACGTCACCAAAGCGTTACGCATCTGTGCCGTAAAGGTGGCGCATTGCTGGAGTTGCGTCGCAACGATGGTGCAGCTCCATCAATTCTCTGGGGTGCCCTATCTCCCCAATGCTGCGTCAAGCCGTACGTCTGCTTCAAGCAGGCGCAGGGTTTGAGTCACGCATCATTGTCCTCAAAGTGACTGATTGAAATCTTGTAGATTTCCCTCAGCCACTTTTAGGATGCGTTCCTGCGCAGGAACGCCCTCCCTTGCGCCGGAACACCCCTATTGGCGCAGGGCTTTACAACGTGATGCATCTCCCAGATGCGTCACGTTGTTAATATACGCCGCACCATTGCGCCTCTTTTGTGCTGTCGCTGCGTCACAAAAGTCACGCAACAATGGAGCAAAAGAGCCGCAAGGGCCTTATAAATCAGCCCCTACAGACTCAAGTCCAGTCCTTCCTTTGTACACATGGCGATAAGAAGAAATAGTGGTGGTGGATTAATAGTTTGAGTATTTTAATGACTGGTGAATGTAGTAGGAAACTTTAGTGTTGTCGCTGATCTTCAATCACGATGGACTTTGGCTGTCACTTTGCGTGCTGCGGACTGCTGCCTGCCAATCCTAGGCAAACCTTTTTAGTACTTTGTTTAGTGAGTTACATAGGGTAGTTTCCAATTCGACGGTCCGCAAATCAAGCAATACTAAAGTAATGACGTAGTCGACCACATGAGATTGGTCAATAATATATCCCGTGGAGTCGTTCCCTATTTGCTATTTCGCAAAAATATTTTGTTACTTTGTTAGTTCTTTTTTAAATGTTTGATTTGGTTGAGAAATAAATATCATCCATGTTTTCTGTTTTTCTTTCTTTCATGTTGTACATCAGCTTCCCCCAGGGGCAAGAGGAGGACACAGGAGGAGGAGGAGGAGGGTGCTGTTGTCGATGCAGGCCAGGACCGGGCAGTCGAGGGCTCCTTTGCTGGCCCCAGTAAGTTTTAATTTTAATATAGAGTACTTATTTTTTCCTAGCGTTCCTCATTCGATTTTTTCTAAATCGTCTTTGATCTTCTTGTAGACAGGATCTAAATTCTTATCCCTATGACTCCGTGTGGTATTACTAGATTATTCTTATTAGTCTGTCTGTGTAGCTAACTAAGATTGCACATTTGGCATTTCCATTGGACTCCCATTCTAGTCAGCAATAGCTCTATGCACTGAGTGTAGTCCTCTGGGATTGTCCATAATGTCTTTTCAAGTATTCTAAATGTTTATGCTTTGACCATTGCCAACAATAAAAAGGTGAATGACCACCACCAAGAAATAATAAGATACTACTTTACTTTTGGTTTGGATAGGACAATCCATTCTACTACTGTTGCAGGGACAAATCTGCACAAACAGAACTATGGACACTAAATAATGCATCGCTTAGCTTATCAATTATAATAGGTGCTGTAACTGTTAGACTTTCCACATACCTCAGTGATAACAGACTTTGTAGTTGAACCCCCAATCTCCTTACTGACTAGATAGTGTGGCAGAGTCATTTAGCTCCCAAAGTCACCGATGGCAGAGGCACGGACTCATGCTTGCAAAAATTCGAAAACCTTTAGCTCATCCACTCTAGTCTGGAGGACCAAAAACCACAGAGTCTATTTAAGTTTAAAAGCTTTATTAAAAGTAAACACATTTATTAAATTCAAGTTTGTCATAAAAGTGAACGTGTAACTGAAAATGGAAAAGTGCTTAGTGCTGACGATTAATTGGACACATTTCTTGTGGTCGAGCCGAGCTCTCACCTGGTTTGAACTTGATCCTGCTCGTGTTCTTAGAAGTCAAGGTTCTGTCTGTTAGGAGAAAAAGTGGTGCGTGTTAAAAAGTAAAAAGCAAACATTCATCAGTTGTGCCAAAAAGTGCAGCAAGACAACAGCCTTCCCTGGAAAAAGGGACATTTTTACTCTAGAGTACACAGTCAAAAATTATTAAATTGTACACTTTTTTTCACATTTCTTTCTTCCTCCTAGACCAAATATTATATAGTAGTGAGTGGTGTATTCTAACATTATTAAATGTACTTTGTAGGTGGAACATCTGGAGACGGGGCCAGCGCGGAGGTGGTGGCATTGGACGAGGAGGACAACTCTGGGGAGGAGGCGGTGCAAGTGCCGGAAAAGGACATGCCTGTGAGGGTTCACACGGTGGTGGCGGGCAGAGGTAAGCTATACATTCCTTAGTCATTGAGATTGAAGACTGCAGAGTGTGCTTTCTGCACGGGTGTATTATAAAAAAAGCAGGTAGTAGCCTCCTCTAAATGTACTTCGACTTAGCTGTGAAGTTTTTGGCGAGAAGAATCCCAATCAGATCTGAGGTGAACTTGATGGATGGGATGAACGAAAAGCGAAAGAAGGGTGTAAGTAAGTGTGGAAGCACGAGAAATGTAATGATGACTGGCAAAGAAGAATGATATGTGTTTGCTTGGTCCCCGAGGTGGCTGGGAAGGTAAGAAAATGGTATGGTGCATGGCTGGGTGAATGATGAAGCAAGGATGGGTGGAAGGAGAACAGCCTGGGTGGGTGAGACAGAAACTGTATGTGTGCAATATACTTTGAATGGATGGATGCCTGGATCATTCATGGTACTATCTGACTCTTAGATAGCATATGTGAATCTAGAGAGAGTAGACGGTCACTGGATGAACTAAGTGTTACTTTGAAGAGCATGTAACACCGCACCCGCACGTCCGTTCCAGTGTAGGAAAGGCAAGGAAAAGAAGTTGTAACGTTGTCCAAAGACTACCATGAATAGTAGCAGTAGTTTGTATTGCAACTGCAAGCACAGCATATATCCAGTTATTACGGTGGGCACTCCCTACCTCCCTTAATAACTTTCGTTTAGTAGTAGTACGTCATTCATGTGTGGGGGTATCACTGTTCACTCAATAATAAGCAAAGCACCTAAAGTCATCCCATATGTCATCAAATACATCCCATGTGAAGTGATAGATAATCAGATAATTTAGCTTCTTCATTTTCCTTTTCTAATACTCATTTGCACTGTAGGGTGAAAGCTAAATTAATTAAGCAGTAGCCCTTTTAACAGAGTATTCTCAGTGCCACCCGTAATAGAAAAGTAAGAGCTTCACCACCTGCATGTACTGGACCGGTACAGTAACGCAAGTCTGTCTCACTCACCATGGTGTGCGTCTGTTTTTCTCGGGTGCAAGTTCACTGCGCTGGCATTATGCCGGCTTGCATAAGATAACGTACCAATTTTCCTAAACAAGAGAGAAGAAGAAGAATAAGAGTGGTGTACTGTCATAGTCGACTGTAATAGAAGTCCATAGTGCTCGTAGAATTTGTTCCTTAAACTCCCACTAATGTTAGAGCAAGGATGAAGAAGTCGGAGGTTACATAGATACTGTCCTCAATAGTTATGCACTGTGCTTTCAATTTGCTACTTGTACTGTGACAACTTTCTGCTCAATCATTTTGTGTTAATCTTAAGGAGCATTGGTTACAGACTATGTCTTTCTTTTTTCATGTAGTTGCTCCTTCCAAATCCAAGACACCATCAAGGAGGAAGGAGCAGGCTCGAATGGCCCGGCAACGGAGGCTGGATGCCACTGTTGCTGAATATCGGCGGCTGGTGGCCCTGGAGGAGGAGGAGACGCAGTCTGGAACAACAACAACGTCCACTGGGACAGCTGCCTCCTCCTCCGTGCGGGCTGCCAGCCAGCGCAGTGCTCCAGCGGTACGGAGCCGGGCTACCAAAGCCAAACGCCACCGCCCAGCAGCAAAGAAAGCAGCTGCCCCTCACAGGATTTGCAAGGCACACCGGCGCCGCTTATCCCTCAGACTGTCCTACCTGGAGCAGGAGGTCCATAATTATAAGAACGTGGTGGAGGGCCTCCGCTTCGAACTTGCCACCCTCCGCAAGGAGCATGATGCCCTGGCTGCTAATTCCAACAGCACCCTGCCATAGTGTCCCTTGCCCCATTTTTAGAGACTTTTGGGGGGTGGGAATTGGGAGTTGTGATTTTTGGGGACTTTTGAAGGACAATCGTTGGGGTTAGGGAGGGTCTTGCGGGAGATTCTTTTGTTAGGGCTATAAAAATATACTTTTTGAAACTTTATCTGACCATACCTGTTTTTTACTGCTTTTGAGTCTGGTGGGTGGGGGTTTAACATAACAGTAAGTTTGTTTTCCTGAATAGTCCTAGGACTTTAGTAGTACTACCGTCAATCAAATCTCTCGTCTCTCCTAATACTCCATTATACTACCTCCAACCAAACGCCTATCTTACCTGTAATTTCTGTTTGCAAGTAGGGCTAGGCCCAGGGCTGGCTCCACGGGAAACAGCAAATAAGGTTGGCAATCCTGGGCGGATAAAATTTCCTCATAGCGGTGGTACTAGTGGTGTGACACAGTGGCAGTTGCTTGCCTATGAAAAAAAGAAAATGAAATCTGGTTTGTCCTCCTGAGCAATACAAAGGTACAATACAGAATATAGCAGGTGACAGAAGTACACTAGAACAGTGCCACGTTGTAGCCTAACAAATGTTAAAGTATAACTAATTCGGTTGAAGTTCTTTGACATTAGCCATGGGTCTTTGTCAAGCAGAGTAAGAATATATCCTCGGATTTCTTCACCAGCCTGTTGCTATCACCTTATCCTCCCCAGCAAGTGTGTGGATTTATTGCTGTAATTTAGTCACACATCAATCAAAACCACACAGCCCGGGGGAAGAGGGTTAGGGTTTGAAAAATGGATGGGTACGGGGGTTTTTGGGAAAGGTTTTGGGAGACAAGAAAAAGTAGCACAGCATGGACGAACAATTGTGAACATAAACAAATCTTTGGGTACAAACCTATCCATCAATCTTTGAAAGTGCATACACTACTGTAACTGCATGCATGTCAGTTAAAAGTAATTAGTACTTTCGACAACTGTGGAAGAAAGAATGCGACAGTACAGGGCGTGGGTGGAAATATTGATAACTATATTCAACATAAGGTCTCTGTAGCCAGATACCTGAGAGCCTTGCTGGTCACTATAAATCCATTCACAACAACACTCAATGGGGTTGGTCTGGAAGGTGTCAGGTTTACTCCCCGTGATCCAGTCGATGCAAATATGGTTCCACCTCCAAATGTCACCAACACCCAGAAGTGTAAACACAGGGTGTTCGAGGCATTAGGCGGGGGAGAAAAATAACAAACTAAAATAAAAAATGTGGGATGGGTAAAGGTAGGGTCAGCAGGGAAAGGATACCTGTAACAGAAGACAAGACAGGCATCAGTGAAGTGCTGTCCTAACATACAAGGGTACTCTCATATAGTCTCACTAAATAGTCTGCAAGTCTCCCGCCTACTCATGGGAAATGTAGTTTCATAGTACGGTAGGCGCTTAGGGGCTGCGTAACCTGACAGAAGGTATAGTAGATAGAAAAGGAGAAATTGCTTTTTTTCTAGGTGTCCCCTCACTCACCAGGGTTGCCCCTTGGTGACATGCTTCATCATTGGGGCCATCCCAGTCCTCTACGGCCTGGGGCGTGCTGCGACTTGCGAATTACGTAGGAGCACTTACAAATGACTATGTGTGGTGCAGATGTGATAGTGGAGTGGACTAAGTGATGTGTTAAGGGATCAATGTAGAAGCAGAGAGAGAGCCAAGAAATGCAGTCACAGTCAGAGAAAAAGGCAAGGGATACTGTATCTATGTGGTTGTAGAGGTCCTGTTGGAAGTGGTAAGTAAGTTGCCCGCAGAAAAAAAATCCTCCTTTTAGCGGCACTCCTCCATTGCAGCCGACGCTTCGTCCATCGATGTTGGTCACCAGAAGACACCCTGTCCACTGCCTGCCTGATGCTGAATTGTGGCTCGCTACTGTGAAGCCTGACTCCATCCTTTTTTCCCCATTGCAGAGACTGAAACTCGGCCTGTAATTATTCAACGAAAAACAGGAAGTGATATAATATTACAACACCACTGATAAATAAATATAAGGTATGTAGGCTGTGGAGTGCAAAAAGTCACAATTTGTTTTTCCTAGTAGACAGTACAATGTTTTTGAAAGTGCGTACTCAGAGTCACCTTTTGAAGGATAAATAAGTATGGGCAAATTAATGTATCGGATCTTGCCCCTCAAGCTAGGTGTACTGTAAACTGTGTTTTAGAACAAAATTAGATCTTCCTAGCAGTGCTCCCACCCAGACCCTTACTAAAGCCAGTCGCAAAAATGTAGAAGACCCCCAATCAAATCTCAAAAAACGAGGCCTAGCAGAAAACTGGTGACAAAACTTACTTTGAAAGTAAAAGTAGGCCGAAGTACCCTAATTACCCATTACCCACCGTGGATTGCATTCAAACCTCTTGCAAGCAACCAAGCAAAAGTAGCCATAGCCAGCATCGCTCCAAGACTCGAAATCCCCCCCACTCAAACACATGCAATAGAAATACTGCTAACCCTAACGAACCCTAAGTTAAGAATAGTGGCAAAGGCTTTCTTTAACTATGCCAAATCCCCCCTTTCCCACCATGGATTTTCTTCAAATGACTTGCAACCAAAATTACACATTCTCACGAGTGCTCTAAGACCCCAGAACTCAGTTTGAAAAATCTAGAACACCCCGAAACACATGCAATCCTGCTGCTAGGGCTAACCCTAACGAACCCTAAGTTACAAAAAGTGCCAAAACTAAAGGCTTTTCCGCGCGGATTTTGTCCCAACCACTTCTACCCGGTATTAGACCTTCCCAGGAATGCCCCAAGACCCGGCAACCCACCCGCCAAGAAGCATAACACCCCCAAACAGGCCAAAAGCAAAATCTCATACTTGCAATATTTCTGGGCCTTCGGTCCAAACGTGCTGCGTAGCTAGGCCATAAGTCGGGGTTGGCACGACGGATTTCCTGAAAAGCAAATGCAATCAAGATTAGAGTGTCCCAGCAGTGCTCCCAGACCACGAAACTCACCCGCAAACACCAGGAAGCCCCCCAAACAGGCCCCCGAAAACGCTACATAGAGCAAAATGTCAGAAATAGCCCAAAAAAAAATCGGCCTGGATTTTGTCCCAACCACTTCTACCCGGTATTAGACCTTCCCAGGAATGCCCCAAGACCCGGCAACCCACCCGCCAAGAAGCATAACACCCCCAAACAGGCCAAAAGCAAAATCTCATACTTGCAATATTTCTGGGCCTTCGGTCCAAACGCGCTGCGTAGCTAGGCCATAAGTCGGGGTTGGCACGACGGATTTCCTGAAAAGCAAATGCAATCAAGATTAGAGTGTCCCAGCAGTGCTCCCAGACCACGAAACTCACCCGCAAACACCAGGAAGCCCCCCAAACAGGCCCCCGAAAATGCTACATAGAGCAAAATGTCAGAAATAGCCCAAAAAAAAATCGGCCTGGATTTTGTCCCAACCACTTCTACCCGGTATTAGACCTTCCCAGGAATGCCCCAAGACCCGGCAACCCACCCGCCAAGAAGCATAACACCCCCAAACAGGCCAAAAGCAAAATCTCATACTTGCAATATTTCTGGGCCTTCGGTCCAAACGCGCTGCGTAGCTAGGCCATAAGTCGGGGTTGGCACGACGGATTTCCTGAAAAGCAAATGCAATCAAGATTAGAGTGTCCCAGCAGTGCTCCCAGACCACGAAACTCACCCGCAAACAGACGGAACCCCCCCTAAGAGCACCTCAAAGGCAAGCAAGTCATCAAAAACACAAAAAAAATTCCGCCTGGGATTTGGTCCAAAACACTTTTATCCGGTATTAGAGCTTCCCAGCAATGGCCCCAGAGCCGTCAACCCAGGAGAAAACGAGTAGAAGACCCCCAAACAGCCAAAGAGCAAAAGTACAAAAATGGGGACTTAGTCACTTTTTCACAAATTTCCCAAATCACTCCGCGCGCGCTCTGCAGCTAGGCCCTAAGTCCCCTCAGCCACCATGGATTTGCTTCAAACCTCTTGCAAAGTAAAGTATATATAGCCAGCAGTGCTCCCACACCACGAAACTCACCCACAAACACCAGGAAGCCCCCCAAACAGGCCCCCGAAAACGCTACATAGAGCAAAATGTCAGAAATAGCCCAAAAAAAAATCGGCCTGGATTTTGTCCCAACCACTTCTACCCGGTATTAGACCTTCCCAGGAATGCCCCAAGACCCGGCAACCCACCCGCCAAGAAGCATAACACCCCCAAACAGGCCAAAAGCAAAATCTCATACTTGCAATATTTCTGGGCCTTCGGTCCAAACGCGCTGCGTAGCTAGGCCATAAGTCGGGGTTGGCACGACGGATTTCCTGAAAAGCAAATGCAATCAAGATTAGAGTGTCCCAGCAATGCTCTCAGACCACGAAACTCACCCACAAACAGACGGAACCCCCCCTAAGAGCACCTCAAAGGCAAGCAAGTCATCAAAAACACAAAAAATTTTCCGCCTCGGATTTGGCACAAACCACTTTTAGTGCTTCCCAGCAATGGCCCCAGACCCGTCAACTCACCTGCAAAGAGGTAGAACAACACCCCCACAAGTGCTGAGTCTTTCTTCATTGGGCGTAAACCAGCCCTCTGCTTTGATGGAAATAGGAGTCTGGAGGAGGAGGATAGAGGAGCATGTTCTTCTGAACTTGTGAACCTGAGGAATGCAGACTGCGGCACCTTCAAATAAATTAGCAAACAAGTGAAGACAGTTCTGCTGATGGGCTTGTTTTTGTGATTATCTGATTAAAGTTTGAATTATATTAACTGTGCACAACAAAGAAAGACAGACACACAGGAATAAAAGTGAATAAGGATGAAAAAGAAAGTTATTGATTCGTTGTCTCATTTTCAGGGCTCGAAGTCGGTATCACGGTCCAGGAATAAGAATAAGGCTTCGTCATCATACTCTGCGAATTCAGCCAGGGTGAGGTCAGTGCCACCTGACAGAGTAGAAATTCCCTCATCTATGGTGCTGGCCACCTCCTCTTCATCCGGCACGCTCTCTCGTACTCTTATATCTGGTGGTATGAGGTGCTGATTCATCTTGATCATTGTTAACCTCTCCACATTTTTGGACGAGAGGCGGCTCCGTTTGGGAGTTACAATCCCACCAGCCGCACTGAAAACCCGTTCAGAAGACACACTTGCGAGTGGGCAAGACAAGTAGTTTAAAGCCAGGTTGGTGAGCTGTGGCCACAATTCTTTTTTCCCATGCCAATACGCCAATGGGTCAGAATTAACATAGACCTCTGTGGAGTCATTCAGATAGTCCTTCACCATCGACTCAAGGTCCTCCTCCAAGGTTCCTCCACTTTGCGTAGCTCTTGCTGTGCCTCTGACCTTTTGAGAACCAAACCCACGCAGAGCTAGCCAATCCTCTTCAGCCTCCAATGTTTCTGTTGTCTTTCGTGCAGATGATCCGGTTGCCGGTGTCTTTAACGGCTGAGAGGTCACTTGTGCCACAGCCACAGGTGCAGAAGTGGATTGTTTTGACTGGGGATGGCCTGCTGATGTACTGCCATTTCCTTCAATTTCCAGCCGTTCTGTTTCAAACTTCTTGGCTGACAAGGCTAGCCAACGTTTGTACTTTGTAACATCTTCATCAGCAAAAGGAAAGAATGCTCTGCCTGCCAGCGCCTTTTTGTAGCGTGGATCCAGAATAGTAGCACAAATGTAATGCTGTTCTGAGTGGATCTTTTTAAGACGTTCATCACCTTGTAGGAGCTCTAATAATTGCTCAGCCAGAAGCAAAAAAGAGTCTTTCTTTTTGTCATCTTTTCGAAACACAGAACACACCTCCTTCAGTTGGTCCTCCAGCATGTACAACAATGGGATAGCTTTTCCCAAATTAGAGTCCTCCTTGCTGACTGCACGTGTGAAGACCTCAAAAGGACGAAGCATGCGTGTTAGGCTTTCAACTATGTTCCATTGCGGCCCACCCATCCTCAGCTCCTCTATACCCTCTTTCAAGAAATATTGATCGAGTTGCGTATACTGCTCATACAGACGCTCAAGCATGTAGAAGGTTGAGTTCCAACGTGTTACCACCTCCTGGATGAGTGCTTTCACTGGCATTTGACATTGATATAGCATGCTCCTCAGCTGCTTGCGGGCCTTAAAAGAATGCCTGAAATGCTTGCAAATTTTTCGGCAGTTCTCCAATACACTGTACGCTGCACTGTGTTTATTACCCAAGAATTTTTGGACAACCAGGTTTATACAGTGCGCCAAACACGGCACTCTGAAATAGTAACCGTCCCTCATGGCCTTAACTATATTGGAGCCATTGTCCGTGGAAACATAACCAACCTTGCGTTTTAGTGGGGACAGACAGTTAAGGACCTTTGTGTTAAAGACATCCAAAATGTTTTCTGCTGTGTGACGTTTCTCCAAACCAAACATGGCTAGTGTTGCATGTTTCCGAGCACCTTTAAAAACACCTGAGTTTAGCTTTGCTTTAGCCCCTGAAAAAGAGACCCAGTGTGCAGTGATGCACATGTAATCAGCGCCTGCGCCACTGGTCCACATGTCTGTTGTCAGATGTATAGTGTGAACAGCACTCTTCTGCAAAGCTGCCCCAATCACCTTCAGAACATCTTCATGTAGTGCTGGAACCGCAACTCGGGCAAAATAGAACCGGCTAGGAACCTTCCATTTAGGGCAGAGCGCTGTCACTAATTCTAGAAAACCAACCCCTTCTACAAAAGAAAAAGGGAGAAGGTCCAGAGCTAGCATTTTAGCCAGCTTAGTGTTATACAGACGGGTCATTGGGTGGTTGCGTTCATATTGCGCTTCTGTAAACAACATCTTTTTAATGTTGCCCTGGACCAATGATTTACGGGATGATGATGATCTCTTCGACCCAGTTACGCTCGCTGATGAACTTTTCCGCATTGATGTCTCACTCTCTCCCACACTCTTAGTGTGGCTCCCATGGGGTGTGCTGCTGACATGGGAACTGGGTGTAAGTGAAGTGTTTGAATCGTCTTCTTCTACCTCCTCGTCATCAGCAGATGACAAATCAACGTTTTCATTACGTGCAATTCCGGCTTTCTTGACCGCCTCTAGGTGCGGAAACCATTCGACAGCGTGCCTTCTCTCAAGATGACCTCTCTGGCCTCCGGTACCATAGTTAGAACCAAGCTTACCACGACTAAATCGAAGCTTACAAAGGCTACAAATGGCTACGTTTTCCTTTTTTGGGCAAACACTAAAGAAGTCCCAAACTGGAGACTTGAAATGTCTTCGGGGGCCGGAGGAGGCGGCGATACTGGTGGTGGTGGTCCTGCTGCTAATGACAGATGAAGTGGAGGATGTGGATTGCCGAACTTCAGTACGTTTTGCACTTTCACCACCACGAATTGAGGTCGAGGACGAGGTGGGTACCTTCTTGCGAAGAAATATGGAAGCGGTAGGTTTTGGTGTACTACTTAACTCCAAATCTAATGATTCCATTTCCATTGCCTCCTCGCCGACATCATCATCACGCTCAGCAGCTTCTCGGGATAGGGTCAAAATGTCTCTTTGCTGCATGCCCGGTGGGGCTGCAGTGACCTTTGTGATGACTGGCTCGTCGTCATCGTGAGAGGCTTCATCACCAGCAGTATCTGTCACTTCTTGTTGAGCCTCATCACACTCCATAGGTTTGAGTTTTTGGACGACCTTCCTTTTACGCTTAGGTACCGGTGCCAGATCATGGTGTGCCTCTGCCTCACTGTCAGACCGCAGTTGTGGTTCCCAAGACAGATCACTTGCACCAGAACGAGGTGGGCTTGAAGAAGATGTAGACACCCCCCTTGATCTTTTCCTTGCTAGGGATGTGGAAGACAATGAATGATCATCAGGAGGAGTGGCTTCCAATGATACCTCAGCTTCATTGTCGATTTCCAAATGTGCCCCTACTTCGGGAGGAACAACTATTGTGGGCACTTGTGAACGTCCATGCACCTTTGCTTGCGCATCTCCTTTTGCTGCCTCTCCTTCCACATGTACTTGGGCGTGTACTTGCACATGGTGTTGTTGTTGCGGCTGTGGTTGTTCAACACTTGTCAGATGAGTTACAACAACCTGTGTTGATTCAGGGACATTGCTGCTACTTTCTTGCGATGAGCCAACATCACTGGTCGATGGTGATTGGAGAAGTACACTGACTGCCTCTGAAGCACTCAAGGGCTTTGACTTAAGTTGGCGTGGTGGTGGAGGCACTGAACCCAATGGAGCAGGGGTGCTGCTCTCAGGTTGGTCCCCAGCAGATCCTGCTGCTGCAGGCATACTTTTTTTTTTGCTCCCAAAAAAAGTGGCGGGTGGCACACCAGCCTCCTTGGTAACTTGCTTCTTCTGCTCCTTACTAGCAACTTTCTTGCTAGAGGAGCTACGGAGAACTTTCTTTGGGGGCGGGGCCATCTTCTTCAGAGCAGGTCAGACAGCAGGCCGCAGTTGCACGAATTGTAGAGTTGTCTGAGGCCAGACGTGACGTCGCGTGACGTTATGCTGCACACACACACCGCTGCAGGACTTCTTCCTGGCACTGGTGGTTCTCTTGAGTCTTGTGCACCTAAAAAAAATGGAAGACAGAGGAACATCAGTTCAGTTATAGAGCACAAAAAAATCGAAAAAACACTGCAAAATCAGCACAATCCCAATCCATCCATGCCCTCCATAATGTTTAAATTCAAGACAACCCACAGAAAGACTAGGCCCATGCAAGACTCACTACCCCTGGGCATAAATAAAGGTTGAAAAGTAGGCAAAATGGTTGGAGGCCTAACAACAAAGCCTGCATTCAAAATGGCCACTTGCCTGCCAGCACATGGCCAGTGCCTGTAGCTGCACTCAAAATGGCCACCAGCCACATGGCATGTCCCTCCCCATGAACACCCCCAAAAATCGAAAAACACTGCAAAATCAGCACAATCCCATTCCATCCATGGCCTCCATGATGTTTAAATTCAAGACAGCCCACAGAAAGACTAGGCCCATGCTAGACTCAAATACCCCTGGTGAAAAGGCCACAAGTACAGGCCCAAAAATCGAAAAACACTGCAAAATCAGCACAATCCTATTCCATCCATGGCCTCCATGATGTTTAAATTCAAGACAGCCCACAGAAAGACTAGGCCCATGCTAGACTCAAATACCCCTGGTGAAAAGGCCACAAGTACAGGCCCAAAAATCGAAAAACACTGCAAAATCAGCACAATCCCATTCAATCCATGGCCTCCATGATGTTTAAATTCAAGACAACCCACAGAAATACTAGGCCCATGCAAGACTCACTACCCCTGGGCATAAATAAAGGTTGAAAAGTAGGCAAAATGGTTGGAGGCCTAACAACAAAGCCTGCATTCAAAATGGCCACTTGCCTGCCAGCACATGGCCAGTGCCTGTAGCTGCACTCAAAATGGCCACCAGCCACATGGCATGTCCCTCCCCATGAACACCCCCAAAAATCGAAAAACACTGCAAAATCAGCACAATCCCATTCCATCCATGGCCTCCATGATGTTTAAATTCAAGACAGCCCACAGAAAGACTAGGCCCATGCTAGACTCAAATACCCCTGGTGAAAAGGCCACAAGTACAGGCCCAAAAATCGAAAAACACTGCAAAATCAGCACAATCCCATTCCATCCATGGCCTCCATGATGTTTAAATTCAAGACAGCCCACAGAAAGACTAGGCCCATGCTAGACTCAAATACCCCTGGTGAAAAGGCCACAAGTACAGGCCCAAAAATCGAAAAACACTGCAAAATCAGCACAATCCCATTCAATCCATGGCCTCCATGATGTTTAAATTCAAGACAACCCACAGAAATACTAGGCCCATGCAAGACTCACTACCCCTGGGCATAAATAAAGGTTGAAAAGTAGGCAAAATGGTTGGAGGCCTAACAACAAAGCCTGCATTCAAAATGGCCACTTGCCTGCCAGCACATGGCCAGTGCCTGTAGCTGCACTCAAAATGGCCACCAGCCACATGGCATGTCCCTCCCCATGAACACCCCCAAAAATCGAAAAACACTGCAAAATCAGCACAATCCCATTCCATCCATGGCCTCCATGATGTTTAAATTCAAGACAGCCCACAGAAAGACTAGGCCCATGCTAGACTCAAATACCCCTGGTGAAAAGGCCACAAGTACAGGCCCAAAAATCGAAAAACACTGCAAAATCAGCACAATCCCATTCCATCCATGGCCTCCATGATGTTTAAATTCAAGACAGCCCACAGAAAGACTAGGCCCATGCTAGACTCAAATACCCCTGGTGAAAAGGCCACAAGTACAGGCCCAAAAATCGAAAAACACTGCAAAATCAGCACAATCCCATTCAATCCATGGCCTCCATGATGTTTAAATTCAAGACAACCCACAGAAATACTAGGCCCATGCAAGACTCACTACCCCTGGGCATAAATAAAGGTTGAAAAGTAGGCAAAATGGTTGGAGGCCTAACAACAAAGCCTGCATTCAAAATGGCCACTTGCCTGCCAGCACATGGCCAGTGCCTGTAGCTGCACTCAAAATGGCCACCAGCCACATGGCATGTCCCTCCCCATGAACACCCCCAAAAATCGAAAAACACTGCAAAATCAGCACAATCCCATTCCATCCATGGCCTCCATGATGTTTAAATTCAAGACAGCCCACAGAAAGACTAGGCCCATGCTAGACTCAAATACCCCTGGTGAAAAGGCCACAAGTACAGGCCCAAAAATCGAAAAACACTGCAAAATCAGCACAATCCCATTCCATCCATGGCCTCCATGATGTTTAAATTCAAGACAGCCCACAGAAAGACTAGGCCCATGCTAGACTCAAATACCCCTGGTGAAAAGGCCACAAGTACAGGCCCAAAAATCGAAAAACACTGCAAAATCAGCACAATCCCATTCAATCCATGGCCTCCATGATGTTTAAATTCAAGACAACCCACAGAAATACTAGGCCCATGCAAGACTCACTACCCCTGGGCATAAATAAAGGTTGAAAAGTAGGCAAAATGGTTGGAGGCCTAACAACAAAGCCTGCATTCAAAATGGCCACTTGCCTGCCAGCACATGGCCAGTGCCTGTAGCTGCACTCAAAATGGCCACCAGCCACATGGCATGTCCCTCCCCATGAACACCCCCAAAAATCGAAAAACACTGCAAAATCAGCACAATCCCATTCCATCCATGGCCTCCATGATGTTTAAATTCAAGACAGCCCACAGAAAGACTAGGCCCATGCTAGACTCAAATACCCCTGGTGAAAAGGCCACAAGTACAGGCCCAAAAATCGAAAAACACTGCAAAATCAGCACAATCCCATTCCATCCATGGCCTCCATGATGTTTAAATTCAAGACAGCCCACAGAAAGACTAGGCCCATGCACCACTCACTACCCCTGGTCAAGGCCCCAACAACAGGTCAAAAATCGAAAAACACAAAATTTTACAACAAAAAAAAATCGAAAAACACAGAAAAATCAGCACAATCCCAATTCATCTATGGCCTCCATGATGTTTAAGTTCAAGACAACCCACAGAAAGAATCAGTCCACCCACCACTGAGTACCCCTGGGGAAAAGGCCCCAAAACAGCCCAAAAATCGAAAATCCCAAAATTTTAGTTGCAGCAACTGTAATGCCCCAAACAAACTTACTTGTAAAATTTCTAATCCAACAGTGATCCAAAGAAAGTCAAAAAGGCCTCAAATCCAAAGATCCAGCAGCATCCACAAAAAGTAATCCTTCCAGGTCCACATCCGAATGAAAAGTGACCAGGAGATGGACAAAGCACTGGGAGGAGCCTGCTGAACAGGAACAGGAAGTTGAAGACTATGGGGCACTTCCTTCCTCCCACCCCCCTGCCCCCCTCCCCAAAATGGACTCCTCGCTAAAAAAGTGCAGGCAAATGTCAAACTAAGGAGTTATTCACATAAAAATCATCATTTCTAGAAGGTTTATGCTGCTTGCTGGTGGATTTCTTGTGCAGAATTGCAAATTTATATTTTCGCTCGCCGCATCTCAAATCTCGCAATTGCGAAGTACCGCGAGACGTGATCTCGCCGTACTCGCGTTGACAAACTATCGCTGGCAAGCCGCGATGACGTAATCGCGCTCGCCAATTCCCGCGGGATCACACAGCAAGATCCAAAATGGCGCAGCACTCGCAAACTATCGAAAAAAACAACTCGGCAAACGATGATAAACGCCGCGCGCCGCAAAAATTGTATCACCAACGCCGCGCGCCGCCAAAAAAATCCGCTGCGTGCGAATTTGCGGATTTTGCGGGAAATCCGCAAATCTCGCGGATTGCGGATTTCCCGAAAATCCGCAAAATCCGCGAGCGGAACGGATTTTCCGCCCACGCTTAGTCTCCAAGATGCTTGCCCTTGGGGTGGTTGAGTCTTCCAGCAGTCCTTGGTCCAGCCCCGTGGTCTTGGTCCCGAAGGCTGCTGCGCCGGGAGCCACACCCGAACTCCGGTTCTGTGTGGACTACAGAGGACTCAATTCAGTCACGAAGACTGACGCGCACCCCATCCCCAGAGCTGTTGAGCTCATTGATCGGCTAGGGGCTGCCCGGTTCCTCAGCACGTTTGATTTAACGTCTGGGTACTGGCAGATCGCCTTGACCGATGGGGCAAAGGAGAGGTCAGCATTCTCTACACCAGATGGGCATTTCCAGTTCCGGGTTATGCCATTTGGAATGAAGAATGCCCCTGCCACCTTTCAGAGATTGGTCAACCAGGTGTTGGCTGGGCTGGATGAGTTCAGTGCCGCCTACCTGGATGACATAGCGGTGTTCAGTGGCACCTGGCCAGAACACCTGCGACACCTCTGGGAAGTGTTGATGGCCCTGCGCAGAGCAGGCCTCACAATCAAGGCAAGCAAGTGCCAGATTGGGCAGGGTTCCGTGGTGTACTTGGGACACCAAGTGGGGAGTGGCAAGGTAGCGCCCTTGCAACCCAAAATCGAGACCATCCTGGCTTGGGAACCCCCCAAGACCCAGACTGCAGTGAGAGCCTTCCTGGGGCTCACTGGGTATTACAGGAGGTTTGTCAAGGGCTATGGCACGATTGTGACCCCCTTGACAGAGCTGACTTCGAAGAAGCAGCCCAGGAATGTGATTTGGACTGACACCTGTCAGAAGGCTTTTGACACCCTGAAGACTGCCATGTGCACGGCGCCCGTGCTCCTGGCTCCTGATTTCTCCAAGGAATTCATAGTGCAAACAGACGCTTCAGAGCATGGTGTAGGGGCTGTTCTTTCACAGATGACTGAGGAGGGCTTTGACCAACCCGTAGCCTTCATAAGTAGGAGGTTGCTTCCACGGGAAAGTAGGTGGAGTGCAATAGAGCGTGAAGCATTCGCTGTGGTCTGGGCGCTGAAAAAGCTAAGACCCTACTTGTTTGGGTCTCACTTCCGAGTTCAGACGGACCACAGGCCCCTCAGATGGTTGATGCCAATGAGGGGTGAGAACCCGAAACTGTTGAGGTGGTCCATTTCTCTACAGAGTATGGACTTTACGGTGGAACACCGCCCTGGCACAGATCACGCCAATGCTGATGGTCTGTCCAGATTTTTACGCCTTAGTGATGTGGAACTCCCTGGGGAAGGGTAGTTCCCCCCACATTTCAGCTGGAGGGGACACATGTTAGACCTGGCACCTTGGCGTGAGTTTCCCTTCCACTTTTTGCTGATGTGCCTCCGATGTTTTGCTGGTTTTCCGATACTCAGGGCACTGCGCCACGGCCGACCCGTGCCGCAGTGCAAGTGCTCCCTACTGTAAATTGTACATGTGATCGGTATCCATGATTGGTCCATTGGATTTACTGTTAGTCCCTAGTAAAGTGCACTAGGAGTGCCAGGGCTTGTAGATGCCAATACTGCTAGTGGGCCTGCAGCGCTGGTTGCGCCACCCACAGAAGCAGCCGTAAGATGTGTCTGGGGACTGCCACCGCAGAACCCGCGTGCAGTCTCGTACTGTCATGCCGGCTGGGCGAGTGCACCCACTCGCCAGCCCCTGAACCTTCCCTTGACTGCATATTAGTCACCCCTATGGTAGGCCTGCGGGCAGGGTGCATTGTAGGTGTAAGGTAGGACAAGCCCTAATGTGTGTGGCCTGCCCTAGTAGTGACTTACAACTAAATTCGTATTTCACTATTGAAGGCTACCTGCTTCCTGTAGGCCAGGATGGGCTGCTGGAATTATTACACCCTATAATCCCAGCAGGCCCAAGGAGCATGGTAGAGAGTCCTGTTTAGTATGCCTGAACTCAGGATGATAAAATAATTCTTTTAGTAAAGTTTATTTTAATATCCTGTGTTTGCAAATGCTACTTTTAGAAAGTTAGCATTTGCTTGCCTAACCATTTCAGCCCGCCTCTGCTGGTATGTGTATCTGACTGTCTGGGACGTGTGAGTGACAGGGCTGGGGGAATGACAGGTGGTGAATGCGCAGATTACACCTTAGTGGGAGGTAGGAGTGGCTCTTGACTCAGAATCTTGCTGTGCTCTGCCACCACAATGCTGGCTCCACCCTCCTGGGGAGCGACTGATGACTCAGCCGACACCTGGCCCAGGAAGGGCGAAGCCCCATCAACAAGGTACTCTGGCTGCCCCTGTCCGCACGATGCTGGCTCCACCTCCTGTGGGGCGTCTGATGCGTCTGCCCCTCACACTGAAAGCAGAAGCCGGAGTACACCCACCAGAGTACTCAAGGACTGAAAGTGGCTATGCAAAGGCCCCCCTGGCCTGCGAGAACAAAAGAAATACGGTATAAAAGAAGGAGCCTTGCTCCTTGTAAATTAGATCCTGTTTGGGCTACAGAAGGAACTCTACCCGACGAGAAGGACCGGGAAGGACAAGGAAGAGTGCTGGCTCTTGCCTGTGTCTGGTGCCTTGCTTCAGAAGGAGAGGAAAAGGAAAGACTACAAGAAGACTTTTGCTTTGAGAAACTTTGTGCCAAACTCTGCTGAGAGATCTCCAAGGGCTTGCTGTTGAACTTGCCCCCTGACCAGCGCCCCAGGACCAGTGGGCGCTACATCCTCAAGAACGCGACTGTGTGTGCTGCTTATCGCTGCAGTACTGACAGAGGGGTCTGGGAGCGCTGGGCAAGCCTGCCACGCTCCCCGTGACCAAGGCATCGACATCCCCCCTGAGCACCGTGACCGGGGCCCAAAGCAACAGCGAGAACAACGTGAGGTCCAGCCGCCGCTGGCCCGAGCACCGCGACCGCAACTGCACCGGGAGCCCGAGAGCAAAGTGAAGGAGGACCCGTCCGGTCCAAGCTCCCGAATTGACTGCGCTTCGAGGCGTCAATCCACCTGCGAAGACGGACAGCTGCCCTGCGATAACCCCCTCTGGTCGGTAGCCTGCCCGACAGCCCAGCTGTGAGCGCACAGCTGCAACCGGTACTTTGGCTGGGTACGTCCTGCACTTGGGGACCGTACTGCCACTGGCCGTCACCACACAGCCGCCGCCTCCAGGGTCGGAGCGAACGACGAGGAAAGGACCCTGCCGCCACAGAGCACCGCCGCTCCGGATGACCCGTGACCTGCCCGGCTGAGAGCCGCAGCGAACAGCGACCCCGGAGAAGCAACGCGACGTGGGACAGCTCCCCTGGAAGCCGCCCGCTCCACAAGAATTTGAAAGGTACTGTGTTGTATCCTCACGGTGCGAGCGTCCTGCAACTCGAGCTCGCACCGCGCTATCTGCTCCCAACGCGAGCCGCCTCTGAAACCGAGGCTCGCACAGCTCCTGGCCCTCGAGGCCCACGCAGAGAGCGCACTGAGGCGCTACGAGACACTGAACCTTGTCAAACCTGGGCAGAAGGCCCAAAAGACTGCTTATTGCTAAAAGAGAACTGTGGCAACCTGAACTTAAGTAAACTGGAACCGCTATTGAAAGTTTGACAACTGTATTTACAAGCCTGCTTGAAATTTATATAAAGATATATATTTTTACGAATACAGTTTGGTGTCATTGTGTGGTGGGTTGGTTGTGACGGTGTGATATTGCAAATGTTTAACCCTATGTGCCCCAAAGATTTGCCTAAGACTGCTTAAGCCACACTACCTAGAGGGTAAGCAGAGGTTGTCTGGAAGGTAGCCCTCAGCCCTGACGAGGAAGAGAGAGTCCCTGCTTGTCGCTGGTGCTACACTGCGCCAACTAGAGACTCCCCCTTCCTACAACATCTATGATGTCCTGTTATGGGTTTTAAACCCCACTTTGTGAGTAGATCATTTTTTGGTTTTGGTTTCATTATATCTGCTCGAACAACCATTTGGCCAATGCTTCTGTTTTTCTTATATGCAAAGAGTGGCCGGGGGAAGGAACACTCCAGGTTCTCTAATAGGTGCCAGTTCTTTAGCACCGCTTGTCTGATTTTACTGGTGTCTCGACCAAAAGTGGTCACACAAACCAGTCTGCCAATTCAGGTTTCTTAGTGGTCTGTAAGAGACATTCTCTCAGTGTGAAACATGCCCTCTTACTTGAATGTTTCAATAATTTGCCAGGATGACCTCTGTGTTTCAGTTCTTCACAGAAAGTTTTGGCATGTTGTTCAAAATCTGAACTATCCGTACAATTTCTTCGTATACGAAGTAGTTGTCCGTAAGGCAAATTCGCTTTTAGATTTCTCGGATGAGCACTTTGGTGGTGTAACATCGTGTTTTTATCTGTCTTTTTCCTATACAGGGCAGATTTGAGTCGTCCTTCTGCACATGTAATCTCGACGTCGAGAAAGGTCATTTTAGTGGCGCTGGAATCTATTGAGAACTTAATATCCTGATGTTTGGTATTAAGCCACATATGAAACTGCATCAGTTCCGTATGGCTCCCCTGCCACAGGAGCCACACGTCATCGATGTAGCGGTATCATTGTTTTATATGTGCAATATAGGGGTTGTTATGATCAATGTACTTCCTTTCATATTCTGCCATAAACAATACGGCCATTTCTGGCGCGTAAGGACAACCCATAGCAGTTCCTTTGGTTTGCATAAAGAACTGCTCATTGAATCTAAAATAATTCTTTGTCAGGGCTACCTCAGCTAGTTGTAGAATGAATGAAGTTGGTACTTGGTGTGGTCTAGTCCGGGCCGCCAGATACAATTCCATCACTTCCAGGGCCTCGTCCTGGGGAATCTGGGTATATAAGGACGTCACGTCCATTGTCACTAGTAGTTCTGAGGTTGAATCAAACTCAGTCCCCTCAAAAACAAAAAAAAGTTCCACAAAGTCAGCACAATTCCTTAAAAAGTTTTGTCCATTACTAATACTCACAGAAATCCCATTATCACAGTAAAATGCATGAGTTATAAAAGTATGCAATACTATCAAATAGCTGTTTTTTCTGAGACCTGGGTAAGTCAATAGAAAACTCCTGCAAGCTAATCTTCGGAGAGTGCGGGTACTGTCCATAGTAACCTGCAAGGGCTCTGTGTATACTATTTTGATTGGCTTCAAATTGTACATGATCATACTTATTTATTAATATCTATAGGAAAATAAGTCTTTTTGCATGATCACCCGCATTTTTTTAACTGATAATGCTGTTTTTGTTGACTCTCTGCATTAGAACTCTGCATTAAAACTCTGATAGCCAGGTGCCAGTCCAAGGGCTCCAACACACAAAATCGTGTTAAGAGAGAGGAGCACTGTGGGATTGTTGGCAGTAGGGTACACAAGAACCGCTGCAAAAGGTGGTAGGCTTACCTCAGGAAACATTTTTCATGTTGCGAAACGGGTGGGGCCAGGAGTCTACCGACACAGAGACTAGTAGTAAGGAATTAATGTGGCACTCTTGAGCACCCTCTTCAGAACACATCTTGACTTGTGGAAGAGAGAAGAAGGACTGTAATTGCTGTTAAGACCTTAGAACTAAAAGGTTGGAGCTGCACCCACTTGCACTCAGGACAAATAAGTGGACTTCAAGTTTCAGTTGGCTAAGCTTCTGTTAAAAAACAGGGACATACAGTCTGCAATAAGCCCCTCTTCTTGAAGAGTCCAGCTGACCAGTTTTAACTGGACCTGACCTGGACCCTGCTGGTGGCTTCTGCTGGAGTAAGTACTGACCCCAAGTGCTGTTCTGATATCCTGGGACTGTTTGCTGTAACAAAGCATACGTCTCCTGGCAACCTGAGAAACCTTCAACTTAGAAATGTTTATGCTACAAAGACCTCCGGAGCACCGGGACAAATCTGACAAGTCAATCCAATGAAGGTGCATTGCTGGTGGGTTAAAGATTCAGGTGGATCCCACTCAAAGCATTTCCACAGCCTTAAATCAATTTCAGTGGGGTGCTGCAAAGAGGGTATTCAGCCTCGAGGAGCTCTGTTTGTCTATAGTTGGCATGGAATAACAAAAAAGGAGAGTAAGGGATTGTTATCACCAAGTGTGAATGGAGATTACTCCTGTTCCCCTGGGTAATGTTTATAATGAACAAAAGAAGGAGTATCACCATAGAGAATCATAGATTATTCATGGGATGTGTGTTTGAAAAAGGAAAGAATTCATCCTTTTGTAAAAAAAAACTCACTCACCAACCCAGTGGTGACATACTTCTTCATTGAGGTACACCCTGATGACCGAATGCCATCAGGGTGTGCTACGACACCTGGAGTACAGTGGAGCTGGTTTTGTGAGTGTTAGGTGCAAAAAAGGAAATGTTAAAAATGTTCCTGGTTTAGCTTCATGGAAAAATAATTTTTATTCGTAAGCAACTGGACAATGTTAAAAAGGGTGTGGAGATACTTTGAGGGAAATTATGACCAGAGTATCTCTGTGCGGTGGTCTAGTCTACATGTTTCAACCTATGTGTGGAATTTACCAGGTTTTCTTCAGGACCAAGGTGCAAGGAAATGGACGGTCTACACCCGCTAAAAGGCGTACCCAATCCTAAATCCTTGTGGACTGATAAGCAAAAAATTGTCTGCTTATAAAATGCTCTTGCCAAAATTGGCGAGCTTCAGATAAAAAAGACTCCTATTAGGTGTCTTAAGGCATCGGAGGGCAGGGGAAGGTTATGTCTCAGCTAAACATATTAGTTTCGCCGTGATCAGAGCGGCAGTTTTACCTATGTGCCATGCCGTGAGCCCCGCTACCTTGTCTCGATGGAGGAATTTGACAAAGTGACTACGTTTGAGTAGAAATCTTCATAAGGCGGAGGCATTAAAAGTAACTGGCCTATGAGGCACCTTCCTTGAAGGTGAATTTTAATTTCTCCTACTCAGATCTTTCACACCAACAGCCAACGTCTTCATTGGGACCTCGTCCAATGGCTATCTAGCTTTGTGGAGCCCTTCTTAGCCACGGCCAGCTGCCTTACCCAACTGAGGATGTATTACTTTCATTTCAGATACTATGGCCTGATTATGAGTTTTACTGGTTGGGAGCGAACTGCCACACTAGCGCCCCACTCCCACACCGTCAAACTCATCCGCCCACCAGATTAGGAGTTTTCTCCTGGTCTGGCGGGCGTTGCTTTGACAGTCCCAGGCAGTGATCCTTAGAAAGGGACCCAATGGGAACGTCAAAGCAAGTTCCTACACAGCATGGACAATGAAGTCCATGCCGGTCATGAACTGGGGTTGCATACAGACAGGGAGGGGCATAACATGTGCCCCCTTGCATGCACTCCCTGGCCCAGAGGCAACAGGGGACCCTGTAGGGCCCCCTCAGTTTCCTCATCGCCACCCTTTTCATGGCAGGCGCTCACTGCCATGAAACGGCTGGCTGTGAGGAAGAACGTAATATGTTTGGCGGTGCCATAGGCGTAGCATATTGTGGCCTCACACCACTGCAACACCGTAGAGGAATCACAGATCCCCGACAGATGCAGCGGTCCTTTCGTGGTCTGACAGCCAAACCCGTAATAGGGCGGTCGGATTGCCGGTGTGGCATTGCCTGCACCGCCACCGTGTCTACGGCGGTCCATCGGACCATTGTAGTCATAATCAGGCCCTATGTCAGTAGAAAAAACATGCAACTGATATGAACCTGGTTTCTGAAATGACCCCTTCTCCCTCACGGTCAGCCTTCAATCACACCTAGGTCACAGTCAAGTGCAACTAGATGACCACAGTTGGCACTTCATGCATTTTTATATAAAACTTCAAAACTTCATTTCTCTGGTTCTCCTTATTTTGGGTCATTTGTTTCATAAAATTATTCTCTATTTTATTCAATGGAGTGGGATTTTTATGCTGTTGTGTTTTCAACTTTTTAACTGTTATGATACATTGAAATCCTTTACACAATATTCTTACGGTATACCTATCTGCACTGTGCCATAGCTACCAGGGGTTGAGCTTAGATTTAAATTGCAAAAACCTTTGCTGGACTTTACAAGAACAGTGTCAATATTACTTGTGATGGACTTCCATTCACCTCAACTAGTAATCCACTTTCTCTCAATATCCTTGTTTATAATGGGTTTTCAAGATCAATGGGTAATTAAAACCACTATATTGTGTCTTGCAGTATATCCAGCAATCAAAATATTATGCTGGTAATTGAATATATATTTTTAAGTAATTTATTCAAATGATATTTTAGTTTACAGTCTATAGATTTACACAAGCAATAAAGACTAAAATTGTAAAATGTGGAAAAGAAAATAATGATTCTTTACCAATTCTGGAAGGAAAATACAGTTCGCAGAAATGATGTAACAATCGAGTAATAGAGATAGGACTATGAGAGAAACTAACAAAGAAGGAGCATTCCTCTAAATAGATACTGTTATTGTTGGGAAGCAGATAGCAATTAATATTACAGATCCATGCACTAGGGTTACTAGGGATATGCTTCACCCTTGGGTACTAATCCAGGATTCCTTATGTATCTGGGCAGGCTCTAAACTGAAAGGTAATAGAGCACTTGCGGCCAGATTCATCAAGCTTAATTGCGCTCGCAAAGGGCCAGATTCTGAGAATCTGGCCGTTTGCGAGTGCAATTTTTGCATTTGGGATTCATCATCCCAAATGCAAAATTTGCTATTAAAGAATTTGCACATTTGCGAGGAATTGCATTTAAGGAATCTCTATTTGAGATTCCTTAAATGCAATTCATGAACCATTTTAAAATTGCGAAATCGCAATTTTGGGCCGCTATTTACCACGAGGTCAAACCTCGTGGTAAATAGCGAAAACTTAGAAAAATGCATTTAAATGCATGTTTCTAAGTTGCATGTTACACACACACATGTCTTTGGACATGTGTGTGCGCAACACCAATGTAGATTACAATTCAGGGGTGCTACAGGGTGTCCTTTGGACACCCCTGGCACCCTTGAAAACGCATCCGTATTTGCGATTAGCAAATTGCTAATCGCAAATAAGGAATAACTCCCCATTCATTCCTATGGGCCTTTGTCCCATAGGAATGAATGGGGAGTTATTCCTTATTTGCGATTAGCAATTTGCTAATCGCAAATAAGGAGGCTGTAGGAATCGCAATTTATTTAGCGATTTCTACATGAATCCTGATTTGCAAGTCCTTAATAGCGATTCCCTAATAATCGCTATTAAGGACTCTCAAATCGGGACATCGATGAATCTACCTGTTGGTTGTTCTAGGGTAGGATCTTGATATAAAATTATCTACAGGTATCCCATATACTATCATATTTATTTTCAGCTCCTTTGGCAAGATTATAACAAAGGGTATGATGTTTACAGAGTTTCAATAGGCTCCAAAATCAGTGGGTAAACATGTTTCAGCGATATGCTGTTTTCTGCAAGGTCAAATCAATTTATTCAGGACCAAACATTTTTTAAGCAGACTACACTTTTAGTCCCAAAGTTTATTATTGGTGCACTAATCATGACATTAATTGGCTTTGTGAACTTAACTCATTTATCCTCACATGGCATGCATATAACCATACTGAGAGCATTACTCAGTGGGTCATTTATTGATTGCTTTTTTACTCCAAAGAATCTTAGGGGTGAGTTGGGCCTGCTGTCAAACTTTCTTACAGGACCTATGTGGTTCCTCTAAGCTCTGCATCTTGCCTAGTCATCATGGTCGAGCACTGAGTTCAGCATTTCTTAAAAAGATTGATTATATATAAAAGTAACCATTTCCACCATTCAGTACGATGTAGAGACATAGTCTGTTTTCCATTTCTAACCTTGTTTATCAAATTTATTTGCTTGAATTAACTCATTACAGCAAAAGAGGAAATATATTTCATCATCTTTTTTGCATTTGACAGCTTTTGGGAAGTTGTCTCATTCTTCCAGATATTTTTGCTTTTTTGGATGTTTAGGTCCTAGTCAATTTTTCTGCTGCTTTGCTTAATGTTCATTAATTGGAATTTCTTATAATGAAACAATGAGAATTATGGATGGTGGAAGAGGGGTAGCAAATGAAGCAACTGCTCAGACAGCATTGGTTCTTTTTCCTCCTAAAAGCATGTTTTTCGCTCAACAGGCTTGACATAGTGCAGGCATGGCACTAACTGCAGACATCATGGGATAGGCTGAGCCCAGTAAAGCATATTAACAAATAACCAGTATAGCCACTTGGCCTGAGTCAGATGTGAGGGCCTAGAATGAGGGTGAGTCCTTTAACAACAGTGATAGCCTGGATAGAAGAGCTATAAGGCTATTAAAACATTCCACACACAGAGAGTACTATTATTGGGCTTTAGTCATTCCCTTGCTTCAACTGAGCTCTTGTCATTCCAAGACTCTAATTTAGCCTTATAGCCCGCCGTAGCGGGCTATACCGGCTATTAAAGGCCCGCTGCAGCGTTACAGGCCCGAGCCAAAGGCAAGTGACTTTAACAAGGCAGTGGAACTTTAATAGCCGGTATAGCCCTGCTACGAAGGGCTATAAGGCTATTAGAACATTCTGCCACTAGAGGGCAGAATGTTCTAACAAATAAAACAAAGCCTTCAAGTAGTCCAAGGGGACTGAAATCCCTTCTGGCTCCCTGTAGCCTTTGTTCACAGCCAGAGCTGTGAACAAAGAAACATTGGAAAGTTGGAGCTCCGGGCTTATAGCAGCCAATATAAGCCCGGAGCACTCCATTGTTTTCAATGGAGCTCCCAACATTCCAATGTTCTAATAAATAATATTGACCCACTGAATAGTGGCTTTTAAAATAAATACCATAGGGTTAATGGATGCTGGAGCCCAATGGCGTAGGAAGGTGGGTGCAGTGGGTGCGGACCACCTCCGAGTGTCATCACTAAGGGGGGTGACAAAATGGCAAACATATGTGTTTTAAACACATATCTTTGACATTTTGTCAAGCCGGGGGTGACAAGAAATCACTGAAGGGGTTGATAAAATGACAAAAATAAATTTTGTCAAGCCGGGTGTGACAAGAAATCCCTGAGGGAGGTGATAAAATTGCAAAAATACATTTTGTCAAGCCGGGGGTGACAAGAAATCACTGAGGGGGGCTACATACCCCCAGCGCCTTGAGACCCTACGGGTATGTAGCGCGCTTTATAAGTGTCACTGATTGATTGATTGATTGATAAAATGGCAAAAATACATTTTGTCAAGCTGGGGGTGACAAGAATTGTTCCACACCGGGTACAAACTGACCTTGCTACACCACTGCTGGGGCCTCTTATAGATAAGGAATTTGCTGAACTACAAACACCCTAGTAATTTGTAATTAGACATTTGGGGGGTGTCAACCCCTGTGGAATTATATATTGGATTCTTCTTTAACATATGGATTTGACAAAATCAATCAAGATATGCATATGTAAAAACAAACCGTAAATGCTAAGAACGCAGTATCCAGGCCTAATATTTTGGTATTAATATGTAAATTAACTGTATTTTTCCAGGCGTTACAAGGAATATTTACTGACATTGACAGAGTCGCCATCCACCATTTTCACCGCCGAGCCACAAATATAATTCAAAGACAAACTGTTCCTCTCCGCAGCAATGAATGTCCCTTTTAATATCAGGTTTTCCGTGCCGAGAAAATTGGGTTCCGCCGCATTTTGTGTGTTTTTTTTCCATGTACACAACAGTCTCTGGGGTGGAACGAGGGCTTAATATATCCGCTGGCACCTTAAAAGGCCACATCCATCTTTTCGTGATTTCATACAATTTCCCCTGCCTCGCTTCCACTGCCAGGACAGTCTTCTCAAAGCTGAACATGTTGTAGCAACAGCCAGCGAGCGGCCTGGAGGCCTGTGGGCCCCAGAGCAGCCGCCCCTGCGCGCGCGCGGCGTGAATCCACCCTCTGTGGCGAATCAGAGAATCAACACGTCGGAGCGTCGGATAAAGTTTCCATTCCGTCCAGCCCTGCGAAAGAAAACAGAGGGACGTAAAAAACATCAATTTAGTGCGGCACTCTAAAGAGGAGATATTGAGGAAGGTTTCACATTTTTTTATCCTTTTTTTCCCTTCTATGATGGAAATCTGCATTCCAAGGTGCATTCCATTTCAAAGTGTAAAATGATGGACGCTGCAGCTTCTTTTTTCATGGGATTGCCTACCACAGTCTTGCAACTTCTAAGCACTATTAAAGTCCTGTGCTAGTCACAGCCGATTCAATTTGACTAATTTTCCGCCTGTAAGGGGAAGGGTGGAGTGATTTGGAAGGCGTGTCCATGCCTCCATTTCTGTGTGGCCAATAAATGTCAAAAGTGAATGTTTCACTCTGCCGCCCCCTCTGTAAGTAATTAGGATGGCTGTAGGCGAGAGCGACATTGGTGTGTGGTGAATTTGGTGAATTTTACAGGAAGAATAACGTTTCCGTGCTGGAGCTCCACGTGGCATCAGTGATGTAAGAGCTGGCTTAGTTCACTATGATTGGCCAATGAGTCCTGTCACTCAGACGTGGCCTGATCTCATTTCCAGCCAACGATGCATCCCCGATTGTTCACTGAAGAAGGTCAAGAGGCTGGACTGTTGTACAAACATCCCCCTAGCTTTACAATTTATATGTGCTGTACTGTCGCTACAGGCTACTAAGAAACACGTATGTCGGTATGAGTGAGTGTTTGCAGTGCTAGAAAGAATATATAATGCATTGAAAATACACTGCACTATGATGACTGAGGTAATATATGCAAGCTGGAGCAAAATGAGTGATCGCGCAAATAAGGACTCTCACACAACTCTGAATATAGTATAAAAGGTCACCTTTATTACCAGGACAACCAAAGACAGACCCGCAACATAACTTTTCCAACAAACTTTATCTTTATTTATTTCTCCAAACCTTTCATATAACCATTTCCTTTTTCCCAATTCTTTCTTTTCCATAACATAACTTATTTGATACCATCCTTGATTTTTCCTTCTTCTTTTTCCATCTCTTCCCCACCTACCCTCCCAAGCCCTCCCCCTTAGAGAAAGGATGAATCCGCTCTAGATTATCCAATCCCCATCACACACGCCGACGAGACAACATAAGAGTCTGCCTGAGTTGCCCTGAGGTGACATCATGGCACTGTGACCTGACTCAAAAAGTAGGCATGCCAGCCCGACTTTATGATCAAACTGTGAAAACCTTTCTTTGCAGCCTTCTTTTTTTTTTTTTTACGGAAAGACACCACAGACACAACAAAAACACCAACCCTTGATTTGTTGAAATCAGGGCGGGTGGGTGGGTCAAAAAGCGACTCCACCGTTCACCTCACTCGCTCAGAGTGACGTCGCCCTCCCTCCCCGCCCTTCACTTGACCCTAAACCCCTCCCACCACCCAATCAGGTCGCGTGAGGTCGTCCCTCGCGCGAAATCCCCCAGGGGGACATGGCTTTGCCGAGTGCCCCTGGGGGCCCATCGCGCAAATAAGGACTCTCACACAACTCTGAATATAGTATAAAAGGTCACCTTTATTACCAGGACAACCAAAGACAGACCCGCAACATAACTTTTCCAACAAACTTTATCTTTATTTATTTCTCCAAACCTTTCATATAACCATTTCCTTTTTCCCAATTCTTTCTTTTCCATAACATAACTTATTTGATACCATCCTTGATTTTTCCTTCTTCTTTTTCCATCTCTTCCCCACCTACCCTCCCAAGCCCTCCCCCTTAGAGAAAGGATGAATCCGCTCTAGATTATCCAATCCCCATCACACACGCCACCCAGGAAAACCCTTGAGTTTTCCTGCCCCACCCTCAGAAAACCCTCCCCTAATGCAGAAAAAACAGTCCGCTCAAGACAATACCTAAATGACTGAGAAGGAAAACTTTATTTCCCCAACTTCCTCCCTTCCTTAATTTGGTTTGGAGCACCACAAATCAACACACCAGAGGTTGGCCAAAGTATCTCTGAGCTCCATCAAGTAGTATGACTGCCCCATTTGTGATAGATGAACCCCGTCTTCTCCTAACAAGTGCCTCATTTCACCGTTAAAATGCTCATGAGCAATGACTGTAATTCCCATTGCCACGCAGTATGTTTTCAATGCTCTGTTAACTTTCTTGCGGGCCCTCTCAACCGCGGCATGAACCCTGGCACCCCTCCACTGGCTCCGGTACAGAAATTCTGTCCACACAAGCCTGGTCCCTTGCCATCTGTCCTTAATCACAGCTAAGTCCAGCTTCATCTGTTTGATTAAAGCAAGACCTGAACACTCCACCAAGTCATTTTCCCCCACATGTAAAATCAACAGATCTGGAATGCCCCACACATCAGCCATTTTGTTCAATACCGAAAACAACTCTCCCCATTTCATTCCCCCTAAGCCCTTCCAGATCACCTCGTGGTCATTGCCATATAGTCCCAGCCCTCTCCCACACAGCTGCTTTTCGGCAAAGTTCGCAGCCCACTTAACTATAGAATGGCCGACAATCCATGTCCTCTTTTTTCGAGGAAAATCCGCCACTCGACCTGTGATGAAAAAAGTAACATTAACTAACTGACTTCTACAATGAGTAATTTTTTTTTTTTTTTTTTTTATAATCGAACATATTTAAAACAACAATTCGATTTCCATCTCCCAATGCGCTGCAACTCTTCCGCACCCCAACCCAACTTCGCTGCTTCTGTAGCTGCACCTATTCTGAACGAATGCGTCCCAAAACAGTGTGAATTTTCACCCACGAAAGTCAATGCCTTCCTCAATACTGCTAAGAATTGGAAACAAGTTAACTGTGTTTTGTTTTTATGGCAAAATATCCCACCCTCCCGAAATACCCCTGAAACCACAAACGCCTCCCACTCCCCAACCGGGCAGCAACCCTTGACCCCACTCCTGCCCAGGCGCACCAACATCCCTTTTCCTGCTTGGTCTGTCTTTGACCTTCTCAATGTGATTTGCAACACACCATTGCCCAAAAGAACAATATCAGATGAACGGATCCCTTCTTGATTACGTAACCCCAATAATTCTGATATCCGAAATGCACCGAAAAACAACCATATCATGCATAACTTGAACCTAAACCATTCCCACTCATCATAACAGCAGGAGGGCAACACACCCAACAATTTTTGTAACAAGTCGAACGTGATGGGGTCCCTCAACTTCTTTGCTTGCCCAAAGGACCTCCCAAAACCCTTCAGCATTTTCTGCAAACGAAAGCCTTTCTGCACCTCACACCCCAATTCTAGTTGACTATAAAATGAAATGCCTGCCAACTTGCCTGAAATGGTAGAAGGCGACAAACCTTTGTCTATTAGACTCAGAACAAAACACCACATAAATTTTTCATCACACACTGCAGTACCATCCCTGCCGTGCTGTGCAGTGTAACTCAAAAAACCAGACCATGCCAGCTGATAGCTGCGTCGCGTGGATTCTGATAAGGACTGCTCCGCAAACTCTGCCATTCTCAATTCCCCAGGTCCCACATGTTCGGCGGAATCGGTGTTCTGCATCGGTCCGCTCCAGGTGCCAATTCCCGAAACCTCTGCCACTGGCAACGAGACAAAGCGTCGGCAATTGAATTGTTGACACCAGGGATGTGTTGGGCTTTAAACACAATATTCAGCTGCAGAACACGCAACATGAAGGCCCGTAACAATTGTAACACCTTTACATCCTTTGCCCGCTGCCCGTTCACCAGAAAAACCACCGCCATGTTGTCGATATGAAACAACACGCGGCGATCCCTGAACTCTCCACCCCAAACCTGCAGCGCCACCAACAAGGGAAAGAATTCTAAAAAGGCAATGCTGCGGCCCTGCTGCAACCAATGTGCCGGCCATTGCTCCGCGCACCACCTTCCGTCCCAAAACACGCCAAAACCTAAGGCCCCAGCTGCGTCCGAAAATATCTGCACTGGCCAGACAGTGTCTTCTGACACAAAATTGATGGACACACCATTGAAATCATCCAAAAATCGCAGCCAAGTGCTCAAATCCTCCTTGATTTTACCTGTCAAACGTATGTGGTGGTGTGGCAAGTACGCCCCAGCCATAGCAAAGCCCAACCGCCTGCAAAACGTCCTGCCTGCTCTGACAACTCGACAAGCAAAGTTCAAGTAGCCCAGTAGCCTCTGGACTTGCCTCAGCTGTACTCTTTTAGCTCCTAGAATTTCCTGCAAAAAAGACCTGATCTCTTGTACTTTTGTTCTGGGCAAACGGGCCACCATCTCCATTGTGTCTATTTCTATGCCCAAGAAGGCCAACCTAGTCGTTGGGCCTTCTGTTTTGTCCTCCGCCAAAGGCACACCAAATTCTTTAGCCAAGTCCTGGAAACAAGCCAAGACTTTAGTACATTGCTCCGTCTCCGCTTTGCCCACAAACAAAAAATCATCCAGGTAATGGCATACAGCTGCGTGATCTGAGCGCTGGACTACACACCACTCCAAAAATGTACTAAAGGTTTCGAAAAGTGAGCAAGAGATAGCACAGCCCATGGGTAACACCCGGTCCACGTAATATTCACCTGCAAAGTACATACCCAGCAAACCAAAATCGGCCGGATGAACAGGTAAAAGGCGAAAAGCGGCCTGTATGTCACATTTTGCAAGGTCAGCTCCTACCCCTGCCTTGCGCACCAATTCCAAAGCATCATCCACTGACGCATATGTCACTGCCGAATCGGAAGTGGATATGAAGTCGTTAACTGAAAGCCCCTCCGGCCAAGACAGATGATGAATCAGGCGGAACTCACCCTTTGCCTTCTTCGGGATAACACCAAGTGGTGACACCATTAAGTTTGGCAAGGGACAAAATTTGAAAGGCCCAACCACTCTGCCTAATTCCACTTCCTTCAGCAGCTTCGCCTCCACCACCGACGGCATCTCCTTAGCTGACTTCAAGTTATCAGCCCAACGTGAAACTCTGGGGCCTTGATAACCAATCCTAAAGCCTAGTTTAAATCCCCAAAACAACTTGGTCGCTCCTTCCAAATCCGGGTACAATTCCAATGCGCTCAACATGGCCTGTAACCTAATTGGGGTAGGCGCCTTTTGGCATAAGAGGCGGCACAGACCCTCTCCCCCCCCTCTGGCCCCTACCGTGACCTCCCGGGTGTTGGTTGGGGAAGCATTGGAAGACAGCATGTCTGCCCCCGCACTGGGAGCATTCATGTTTAAATTTACAGTACTGGCGCACACAGGAACCGCTGTTGAAGCTCCAACATGCTCCAGTAGCGGGCAACTGACCACGTCCGACGCCACTTGCCCCCTGTGTGGCGGGACGCTGAGAAAAGGGCCGGTAAGTAATCGGCAAACCACTGGCTGTGTGTATCGTGTTGGCAGAAGAATGACCTGTCAACCACTGCAACCATAACTCCTGATCAACCTCCCCCCATGGCTTATCGTGGAATAAACTCATTCGCGCCCGAAACTCCTCATCATAGTTCAGCCAAGCGTACCCACCTGCCTGCAAATGCGCTTTTCGTATAACATCTAAATATTTGAAAAGCGAAACCGCCCTCTCAGGGTACCGTTCACTATATACGCTGGCATAAATCAAAAAGGCCGCTGTCCAGTTTTCTATTGTTTTAGGAACTTTGGGACGGCGGGACAATTCAGCCTCTTCCTCCTTAGAACCTTCCTTTGCTTGCAATTCCCTATGAAGGAGCCGAAACACATCTATATACTCATGATCCCAAATACGCTGCCTAGTTCTGGTCGACAAATGTATGCCCAATGGCATTGATACTCCCATGTAAGGTAATCTCGTACCACTCACTTTCGGCACTTCACTCTGTTCCGAACTAGTAACCGATGAACCCGGGCTTCCATGTCCAGGCCTCCCCCCAACCCCTGCCACTGCATTTACATGTTTACATTGCTGTGAACCCGAGCCTTCCCCAACCTCCACCCTCACTGGACTACCCTCTGCAGGCGCCCCACCTGAGACACCCGCCAACGGCCGTGTCCAAGCAGCCCACCAGTCCGTCTTACCTGCTGGTAGCTGCGCAGCCCGTTGACGAAAATCCTCCAGACCGTCACGCCAATGACGTCCGCCTTGCCTCCCGTGTGCCGGTGAGAGATCCGCTCCAGAACTCTGTAACACACTGGCAGAAGTTAATCTCACCCCTCCCCTCCCAACTCCAGATCTACCACCATGAGACAGACCACTTCTCGTCCCATAAACATTCTCTTTGTCATAATCACCAGATTCAATTTCGAGGTGTTGTTCACCTTCAGACCTTACCACACTCCTACCTGGCCTATTGCCAGACGCTAAGTTAGTAACAGCACCTTGAAACTCAGACTCGGGCCTCCGTGCAAAGTGCCCAGTCGCCGAAGTTAAATCCGCACCAGATCCGCTTCCAAAACTCACTCCCCCCTGAAACACCGCGCTCTGCAGCGCTGCCTGTGGATAGCAGAAATGCTCATCTGGTACCATACCAGCAGCTCCAGAAAGGCACTCGCCGCTCGAGCGAGGACCCGCACCATACTTACCTACCATCTGAGAAGCTGAAAAACCAGCCCTGCCTGACCCCTGCAGCTCTGCATGTTCCACCCACACCCATTGGCCTTGTGAAATCGCAGACCCCATGCCATGGGACACTTCAGGACACCCAGGCGGGGGCCTGGCATTTGGAAACATTGACGTGTCCTCCTGTACCCGTCTGCCCACCCCTTTGTCACCCCTGCCCCCCCACCTCCCACCCTTGAAATGCCTTGCTGGTTGTTTCCATCGCACCCCACCCAACCCCTGTTCCTCCTGAACAAACTGAAAATCATGCGTTAAATCAACATTAAAATCCTCCTCCACCACTTGTCTCGGGGGGCCCCTAGGCCGGGGAACTAGAATGTTCTGGCAGTCCTCGAACTCAACCAGCTGGTGTTCCTCATCGACGTCAGATGCGCCTCCCTCGACCTCCTCGCCTTCCTCAACTCCAGAAAGCTCATACTCCTCAGCCTCGCTATCGCTGGAGTAGTCCACTAGCATTGGACTCCGCCTGGCAGCCTCTACATCTGGCGCAATGTCAATTGTCTTTCCACTCGCCTGCTGCCCAGCTGCCCTCACAGGTAGACCTGAGGTGGCCCTCATGCTAGGACGTGGCGCAGCCTCGCAATGCTCCTGGGACGTCGACGCTCTCTGCGCTTCAAATTCCCTGTCAGCCTCTCCTTCACACAGCTGGACATGAGACACGCGCGTGTCAAAACTACCACCAGCGCTACCTCCTCGCCTGCCAGCTCTACGTCGAAGGGGTGCCACACTGACACTGCGGCCCCCCCTGAACTCACTTGGGGCTGATGACGAACGCGGGGGCGGCTGCTTCTTACCCCGGCCTCCTCGGCTCGTCGAGCGCGCTCTCCTGGCCCTCGCCGCTGTCGTCCTCACAACGCTGTCCTCTTCCTGACGGTCACTGCGCCCTGACTGACAAGCCGCCACTGCTCGAGACACACCTTCCGCTGCCAAGCGACGTGGACGCTTCACCACAGCTGTGTCATCGAAAACGCCGGGCCGCAGCAAGTCGCTCCTCCCCACAGCCACCAACGCTCGCACTGCCTCAAGGGCAATCTCCTCTGATGACATGCTTCAGAATCTGAAGAAAATTCCGTCGAAAATTCAGTCACAACAACGACTGACAGCTCTGACAAAAGGTAAACAGGGCGCCTCAAAAAGCGACTCCACCGTTCACCTCACTCGCTCAGAGTGACGTCGCCCTCCCTCCCCGCCCTTCACTTGACCCTAAACCCCTCCCACCACCCAATCAGGTCGCGTGAGGTCGTCCCTCGCGCGAAATCCCCCAGGGGGACATGGCTTTGCCGAGTGCCCCTGGGGGCCCAATCTGCAGGGCACGCCCATCCGGTAAGCAGGTCAGACTGAGGCAAGGAAACCTCAACTGGTACATGGCACTATCACCAAAGCACTTGCACTTCTAAAAAAAACAACTGTATGACTTGCATGAGAGAGTAAGCCCCACAGAAAAGAAGCCACAGCTGTAAATTGTTCAATATTGGCCGTGGAAAGAGAACTTCCATGTCTTGCCCATGCTCTGATCTCTGATCTCGGTGAGGGTTTGAGTAGAAAGTAGGCATGAAGACGTATGCGTCGAAAGAATCTCAGTAATTCAGACTGAAGTTCAAAAAAATGGGGGTGAATTGTCGGGACAAAAGACAATCCTTTGCTAAGGAGAGATAGTTCAGAGTCTGCTAGAGTGTGCTTTGAGAGGTTAAAAATAGGCATGTGTAATATTGTGGGATGTAGTCTAGTGGTTGGGGGGTGGAGTTAGAGGGAGGGGCAGGAACAGGAGGAGCCGGGGAACAGGAACCAGGGTCAGTTAGAGTAGGGACATTGAGAAAGTAAGATGCATGGAATAAAGCTCCTGAAGATAAGCCCTGGTGTCTGTGGTTATTGGTAGCTGGACGCTACAACTGGCGACGAGGGTGGGATGAGCAAAACCCCACAAGCCACAGCACCTCGTGGAATCATCCTGTTCCTGCAGCGTCGAGAAACGAGCTCCGCTGCTGAAGGAAGCGCCAAGAAGAAGAAACCGCCGTTGCACGGAGCTGCCCCAGAGAGGAGCTGGCAGCCGGTGGCCCTGTCCCCTCGGAGGCTTTGGGGAAGAAGAGAGGGAGCCGCAGTACGAGCGTTGGAGCGCTCGAGAAGTCGGAGCAGTTCGCGCCAAAACGCGACATTGCTGCAGCATCGGCAGATAGAACAGAGGTCACATAGAACAGAGGTCGGGAGCCCACCCCGACTCTGCACAGTGCTGAAGAAGCGGAAAAGAGTGCCCCGGGCGAAGAGCATCGCTCCAGAAGATTTGGCGGTAAGCGCTAGGTCGGGAGCCCACCCCGACTCTGCACAGTGCTGAAGAAGCGGAAAAGAGTGCCCCCAGGCGAAGAGCATCGCCCCAGAAGATTTGGCGGTAAGCGCTGTCGAGCGCGATAGAGCTGGAGCTCGAGTGACCCCAGCGCTGGGAACCTCACGCCTGATGCGTGTGTCTTTGACACGCTGTCGACGCGTGGAAGCGGCCCCCTAGCGCAGCGAAGCGGGAACTTGCTCCAACCTCACCTGTGGCTCAGCGTGGGGACCGGGAGAAGTGCTGATGTCCCTGGGACCGGCGGCCGGTGAGTCCCGATTGAGTCTGCTGGGTCTGAATGAGCCACGTGAGTGAACAAAGTGAAAGTCTCGTGTAAGCCGGGATTTCAGGGGCGGCGGCCATCTTAGAGTCAGGCAGCTGGAAGGACATCCCTGTGAAATCTAGCGGCGGCCATCTTTAAGTCAGGCGAACAGTGGGAATAAGCATTGGCAAAGGACAAACATTGGCAAAGACCAAACAGTCATTGGCAAAGGCAACAGACATCTAAACAAGCATTGGTACATGCAAATCAACAAGCATTGGTACATGCAAGGACAAGTGAATCAACAAGCATTGGCACATGCAACTAAACAAACATTGATACATGCAAATCAGCGAGCAGTGGTGCCTGCGAAGACCAGTACAAGCAGTGGTACATGCAAATAAACAAGCATTGGTACATGCAAAGACAAGTGAATCAACAAGCATTGGTACACGCAAGTAAACAAACATTGATACATGCAAATCAACAAGCATTGGTACATGCAAGGACAAGTGAAGCAACAAGCATTGGTACATGCAAATAAACAAACACTGATACCTGCAAATCAGCGAGCATTGGTACATGCGAAGACCAGTATAAGCAGTGGTACATGCAAATAAACAAGCATTGGTACATGCAAAGACAAGTGAATCGACGAGCATTGGTACACGCAAGTAAACAAACATTGATACCTGCAAATCAACGAGCATTGGTGCATGCAAAGACAAGTAAAACAACAAGCATTGGTACATGCAAATAAGCAAACATTGATACATGCAAATAAGTAAATAAGTGAGCATTGACGCATGCCACTAGACAAACGCTAATACGTGCAAATCAACAAGCACTGATCCACGCAAGGAGACACAAGCATTGAGACACGCAGATCCACAAGCATTGGACAACTCGCAGCAAAGAAAGAAAACAAGTGTTGCTGAAAACCAAACGAGCACTGGCGAACATAACAGAATCAAGCATTAGCAAAGACCAAGCGAGCATTGGCGAAGGCCAAACAAGCATTGCTAACGTCCCAGCACATGACCAGACCGCAGCTTTCGACTAAGCACAGATCAACTACGAAGACGAGAAGACAAATGAACAGCCCGTGCTCTGTGAACATGATCCATCAAAAGCCTCCTCTTATGGCGGGAGAAGAAATCTCACGACAGTTCAATCCCTGCTTTGACGCACCACCCCCAGGGATGCAGACGGATACCTGGAGTTTGTGTCTCAAGCGGAACCAATGGCTGGCCACATTGAGTGATTTCCTGGATGCCAATGGGGAGCAAAAAGAGAGGAAATGCCTAATGCTGCTCCTCCATTTGGTAGGTCCAGAGGGTCGATGCCCAATCGAAACATTTTCCGACGAAGACACAGACATCTATAAAAGACTCCAAGAGAAGCTATGTGCCCGTCTCTCCGCACAAACGGAAGTAGATCGAGAGCGCATCGCGTTCAACACAGCTCGGCAGGAACCCGGTGAACCACTCCCAACCTTCATCACTCGGTTAACAAACCTGGTACAAGGCTGCCACTTCAACACCTTTACGAACGAGGACGCAGTTCGACTCCGGATAATTGAAGGCTGCGCAAACCCCGACACGAAGCTCAAGATCTTGCGAGGAAAGTGGTCACTGGAAGAAATCATCAGGAAGGCCGAAATTGGAATGCACGTCAAAGTAAGAGACGAATCAAAGGACCCGAATCTGACGGCAAATCACCAAGACGCCTGGACGGATAAAACTCGAAAATCAGACAAAACAAAAAATAGAGTGAGGGATGGCAGATCAATGGCAAGACAATGGGAGGGACACAGTGACAAAGAGTACTCTGAGTCACTCAGTCAAAAGTCTACCTCAAGGAGTTCTTCACCTTCCAGGCGTCATTCAAAGTCTGCCCAACGGGAGAGACACAGTGACAAGGAATACTCCGAGTCAATCAGTCAAAGGACAACCTCAAGAAGTTCGTCGCCCTCAAGATGTCATTCAAAGTCCGACAAGGAGGGAACGTCCAGTGAGACAGAGCACACCCCTGGACAAGATAGCACCTTACACAACAAGAGAGCAAAAAGGACGAACTATAGAAGAAGAGCCCAAAATAGTCAAAGCTGGAAGTCGGCGCAGGGACACTTTTCATCAAGTGGGGAAGATGAGTCTGAAGGAACATCATCCAGCAGGAGAACACATCACACCCACATCGAGGGTGTCCGAGCACCAAGTAAGTGGGAAGAAGAAATAGGCCGCATGAGACGAACTGACCCTCCCCAACAACAAACAGGAAAAGACCAACATATCAATGACACCGGAGACAACGAAGAAACTGAGAAGACGTCGTTGACACGTGAGCAAGGCAGAGATGGAAAGTTGTCGATCAACCTCTCAAATGAAACAGTGCCAAAGACAAGTCGACGAAGGCGCCCGGAGAATCACTTCAAAGACAACCCTGAGTCACCGAACAACGTGTCACGGCCCACTCATTTCAGACATCCACTACCCGATACACCCTCCAAGGGACGCTTCAAAAGGAGTATGGCCAGCAACTCCTCCGATTCAGAGAGCGCGTCTGTCCGATCCTGGAAATCGACGAGAGACTTCTCTGACCCAGAGTGCTCATCTGTCCAATCCCGTGAGTCGACCGAGTCATGGCCCCGACAACAGTCATGGCGTCAACCACCCAAACGCACCATGGAAACAAAGGACACCCTCCACGTCAAGAGCAACACGTCACACACTCAGGACTCTGAATACTCAGTCATGCCACAAGACAACCTGTCGCGTCAGTCACAAGTATATCTGGACACAAGTCAGACACCATCACCCCTGAAGGGCTCCGCTAGGCTGACTCAAAGGATCTACAAAAAGAAAACAGAGACACTGGACCTCAATCACCAGACGGGAAGGGACCAGCTATTCACTCCGCAAGGAAAACTGGACGTGTCAGTAGAGAGAGATCATCCGATAAGAGAGGAAAATGCCTATGCACAGATAGCTCACGAGTCCGCCAGACAACCCGAGGCTGTGAATGAGTTATCGAATCAAACCAAGATAGTCTTGTCAGATAGCACCGCACTGTCTGGTGTACATGACCCGGAATTGGAGGGCGGTGTTGCCCTCAATCGGACCTGTCGAAAGGAAGTAAAAGTAAATGCGGTGAATGAGTTACTGAACCAAGCCAAGACAGTCTCATCCGATAGCACCATACTGTCTGATATACATGACTCTGAATTGGAGGACAGTGTTGCCCTCTACCAGACAAAGCAAACAGAAGTAAAAGTAGATGCGGGTGCTTGGAAGAGGACCAGAACATTATTCACTCATGAAAGAGATAAAACATATGAACCGACAGTAGTTACACCACTGGAAGGAGACATGCTGGCTGGGGAATGTGAGAGCAGACAGTTCACACGCAACGTGATCGAGAATGCCCCGAGTAAAACAGCAGAAAGATTAACCAAAGTCAAGCCCCCCGTTGACTCGACACTACTAAGGCTTGAAAAACAGGCCGTCCGCCAACCCGTGTGGTGGATTGAAGAACTGCGAACACTGAGGACATTAAGCTCATTTTGTTAAGAAAGGGGGAGATGTAATATTGTGGGATGTAGTCTAGTGGTTGGGGGGTGGAGTTAGAGGGAGGGGCAGGAACAGGAGGAGCCGGGGAACAGGAACCAGGGTCAGTTAGAGTAGGGACATTGAGAAAGTAAGATGCATGGAATAAAGCTCCTGAAGATAAGCCCTGGTGTCTGTGGTTATTGGTAGCTGGACGCTACAGCATGGTTTGTAAGTGCATAGATCCATCCTCTGTGGTGTTTACCAAGATAATATTTCTGGCTTGTCTGGCGTTCGCCTGGCGGATTCTGCCATTGTTGATGTTGTTTCATTCGACCACGTTTTGACACCGGCGCCTGCATGTATTAGTATCACCATCTTCACGTTTTTTCACGCGCGTCTACCCTACAATACTGCTCTCTTGTAATTTTCATTCACAAGTTATCCTTCCACCTATCCTTGGGGCTCATTTTCAGGTGCAAATACCATGCGCGGATCTACATAGCTTTTCCATTGTGCACATACTTGGCTGGTTTTTAATCACACGTCGTTATGTGTACTAGATTATAACAAGATTGTTCTTCCTTTTTCGTATTCGTATCTAAAATTTCTTCTTCCAACCTGTTTCCTACCCCACCCCGCCCCCCTTTTTTCTTTACTGTTTTACAGGCACTAAATGAATTTCAGGCTTGCATTATAATTGTCCTGATGATGATCCTAGTATTGTGTTAAGGATCGAAACGTCGTCGACTTGCTAAATACACCTTGCACCAATCTATTTGATAAATCAGTGCAACAGTTGTTGTCTCTGAGCTTGTTCCAATCATTTGCATTATACACAAGCTGCTCTTGTCTTGCCTGAATGTTTTGTTTAACCCCTTCCATGCTCATGACGAGCTCAGCTCGTCATGAGGCACAGTTGAGCTGTGCTGATGACGAGCTGAGCTCGTCATGAACAATGGAAAATCTGGGAATGCAGCGCAGAAGGAAAATAGCGCTAGCAGCCAAGGTGTTAAATGTTTTTGTGATGTGACTATGTAGGGCGCAGGACTGTGTCCCACTTTATTGTTGTGTGTCTAACATTCTTGATCATTTATTAAATTCACTGTCCGGCTGGACAGTAGCAATATAGCGCTGATTCTAGTCTATTTTAATTGTATTTTCATTTTATCTTTTTCGCAAGGACCACTGTTTTCTTAAAATACTGACGCCCAAGGTCCTTGTCTACCTTATGGGTTCCCTTATCTGTTTTTTAAATACTGCTATTGTCTTAGTGGCACATGTGGGAAGAGGGTAAATAGGGTTAGCGAGGAGCACTCCGTGATTTTCAAGTTTTGCCTAGAAGGATGGTTCTAAGCCACCTTTTTTCTTTTATTTTAAGCAGTATGAGTAGAGTTTTGACAGGTTTTGCCCATTATTTTTTCAGGCAATACAAAGAATACAAACCAGGTATGTTTACTTAAGTAAGACAGGCACACAGCCAGATATTAAGGAATTGTATATAAGGCGCAATTGGATTTTGAATATATTCTTTGTAATTCATGCAGTGTATTTTGACAGAGGCGAGCATACATCTAAAGTGGTAGATAACAGGTATGACATTGATTCATTTTAGTTTACACCCCCATGCACTACCTAATAAGAGACACTTACACAATGTATATTTCTTTTATTTTCAGAGTCTCCCCTGATGAAGGCACCACAGAGGTGCCGAAATGCATTGGACTTTGTTATGAATATTTGTATGGTTATATATATGTTATGCCAAAACAAGTGAAAATGTAATAATGTTACTTTATGTATAACCCAGAAAGTGAAAAATGTGTTATTACAAACAAAAGATAACAGATAAAACTATGATGCAATAACGGAAACAAAAAATAAAAATAAAGTTGACAAACAACAACAGAGTTTGCTAAACGTATGTTTAATGATTAAGGTGCGGAGCACCAGGTGAACAGTGCACGATTAGGTGGGTAAGAACCCAACATAACCATATCACATGTGGGAAGAGCCCTGCCACACGCCTCTAGCTGAAGCCACTGGAGTGCAGCCTGTTCTGTTTGGGGCTTTAGGGTGTCATGTCCCTGACCTCCTTTCAGACTCCAGTGATGACAATGATATGTCAAGTATTGCATTGCAGACACACTGGGAAGTCCTGTAAAACGGTAAACGTGCTTTCAATATGAAATCGAATGACTTATTAGCATGGAAGGGGGGTGGGAGCACACTGCCTCTCACCCCACGGTACCTCGCTTCAGCCATGTTTTTGTTTTCATGCTTACATGTGCCCGTCTCCAGTGCTTTCAAGCTTCCCTTTCACACCTTGGCTCTCGAGACTCAAAAGTGCTGATTGGTTGGCTCCGTCGAAATGTTTTTTTATTAAATGAAGTTCGTCTCCTTCCTTTCTCAGTCAGTCTCTGAACACCTTTATGCGTTCTTTGATTGTGAGCTCGCAGTTCTAGTGTGTGTGTCCTACTGTCCTGCCTCTCTTTCAGCGGCGTCCTTCTCTAACCACATCCCAAGGGAACCCCGCACAGGTGAAACTGTGAGTCACAGATTATGGATGTTTATTCCATTAATCAACCCTTTCAGACTTCGAGACAATCTTCTTTGACACCTAAAGAGGCGAGGCATCCTCCCGGAGAAAGGATTCACACCTGATGACGCTGGCCTACATGGTGGCACTGTGTGCCACAAGGTTTAATCAAGCAGTGGGTTGGTCGATCGATGCACAGATATCTATACATTGTGTGCCCAATGGCATGCTATGAATAGAGCCACCCATCGCGGGAGCTTTGCTCTGCACAGAGTTCACAGAAGTTCTGTTGGCTGGCATTCTGAATCCAGTCCCGACGCTCTGGTGAGGACAACTGGAGACCTCCTTTCATTGGACGTGCCATGGGCCCTCTTGATGCATGGCTTTGACTGCAACTGTCATTAGGTAAATGGCAGGGATTATGGGGTGAGGCCTTCAGTATCTGTTATTAGGGAAAGGAGCCCTTTGCAGGGGCACAGATTATCGCCCCTCTTCCTGAACTGCGTAAAGAGGGGTCATGCATAGCTGGGTACAACCTGCCCTTACTTCTTTGTACTTCTGTGGCGGGCACTCCACCTAGAGTTGGTCCTGCTGGGCAGAGCATCCTTGCAGGTAGAGATCAGGACTGTAAGGTGGCCTGGTTAGGACACATGAAATGGGAACCAACCCAACCCGTCTGCAAGGAAGCAGACCTCTAATACACATCCTTTGTCTGCGAGACGGTTATAAAGATGGGGGCTCAAGACCCCTCATGGTTATTATTATTTTACTGAGGAGGAGCTACTCCACAGATTACTAAGGCACTACTATGCATGGAAGGGTTGGTGTCGTACTGACAGACAACTTCCCAGACGTTTGGGTACATCGCATGGAGTTCGATCTGAAGGAGGAATTACTGGACTGTCCAAGGTACCAATATATTCCACCTGTGAGCGAGGAAAGGAAGCACAAATATTGCAGGTGAAGCAAATCGTAGAAGGGTGTACTGTAATTGACCTCGACCAACAGAGGCTAGCTAATCAAGTGCATGGAAGAACTTGAAGTACTTCCGAATAGGATAATAGGATATTGATCCTATGCTGCTGAGTGGGTGGTATTGATTCTTGAGCCTCCACACTAACCTCGCTGAGAAGCCTCTGACTCCTCATCTATGCTGCTACTGAGAGTCAAGGGTGGAAAGAGTTGTACTGGCCCAGTCTGCAGAACCATAGTAAGGGAATATATGACGATACTTAGCATGCCATTAGTACGCGTGCTTTTAGTGTGATGTTTTTGCATCGCAAATGCCATTACTACGCATATTTTTACTGTGCATACCATTACATCGCAAATGCATTAATAAGATAATTTGCTTTTACAGCGGATCCTTACTTCACATACCACTACACCCAAATACACTACTCTGCACTACACTTTACGACCCAGACACTACCCTAAACCCTAAAACACTACCCAACACTACACAACCACCACACTACTACCCTAAACCCTAAAACACTACCCCCTGCACGACCATCACCCTTCCCCCAGTCCACTCCCTACACTACCCTGCACAACACCCCAACACTACCCTACACTCTAAAACACTACTATACACTACACAAACACCAAAAAACTACCCTAAACACTGCCCTACACTACACAAACACCAAAACACTACCCTAAACCCTAAAACACTACTCCTGCACAATCCTCTCCCGACCCCCAGTCCTGTCCCTACACCCAAACACTATTCTGCACGACACCCGACACTACCCTAAACCCTAAAACACTACCCTACACTACACTAACACCACAACACTACCCTAAACCCCAAAACTCTACCTCCTGCACGACCCTGCCCCTACCCCCAGTCCATTCGCTACACTGAAACACTACCCTGCTCAACCCCCTGACACTACCCTAAACCCTAAAAAACTACCCTACACTACACAAGCACCACAACACTAACTGTTCAGACTCCCTCACAGTCCCTACATGCCTGACCTGTGGCTATCGACCTACCATCTGCAATCATCTGAGTCTGGAAGCCTCTCCTGCTTTCAGGAGAAGGACTCTAAAATGCATTCTATTAAACATTAGATCCATGCCAAAACATAAATCCGAAATCGAGGCGTTCATAACTGATCACGATATAGATGTAATGTTCCTTACTGAGACCTGGTCATCTGAGGCCTCTGGTCCAGATTGGAACATAGCAGTTCCGGAGGGATTTTTTGTAGAGTTCCTCAACCGACCTAGAAGGACAGGCGGGGGCATTGGTATCATCTACAAGTCCCATCTAAAAATATTCTGCCTACCAGAGTCAAATATGGAGGCTGAAGCCTTGAACTTCAAAATCAAATGTAACAACTGTCTGATTTTTGCTGGCTTGCTGCTCTACAGACCCCCAGGGCCAAAAGCTCCCTTCATCACTGCTCTCCATACATATCTGGAATCCACCACAGACTCCGCCACTTTTACAATTCTAGGAGATTTTAATTTTCACCTCGAAGCTACTAACGATTCTGATTCCGCAACTCTCATTGACAACCTGCTTAGTTTTGACATGACCCAACTAGTACGTAAGCCCACCCACATTGCAGGACATACTCTTGACGGCATTTTCACCAACAACAATAACATAAATTTTCTTCCACTTTGCCTGTCCCATGGTCTGATCATAGGGCTGTCTTCTTTAATCTAAAATGTAATGACTCTGCAAGATACAGAAGACGCTTCGTACCCCCGGAAAGCAAGCGTTCATGGAAAAACTTAGACTCGAATCTGCTAGCAGTGGCTCTTGCCAACGACCCCCCCAACATTTGAGCAATGTAGCATCGACACTGGAGCCTCCAGCTTTAACAGATGGATTGCTCAGGCTGCCGATGAGCTAGCTCCTCTGGAGTCCCGAGTGCCTAAGAAACGGTTGGCCACCGCCCAGTGGTATACAGCTGAGTTGAAATTAATCAAACTCAAATGCCGCAAAGCTGAGCGCATTTGGCGGTCCAACTACTGCGCTCTCAAAAAGGCCGAATACTCCAACGCTCTGCAGGAGTATAAGGCAGCGATTATTCAGGCCAAATCCACATTCTACACTACCAGAATCCAAGAAGCCCCCAACTCTGCCAGAGAGCTCTTTAAGACTGTTACCCTTCTGGCAAAAACCCCGCGAGACACTATATTTACACCGGACCAGAACTTTGTCGGGAATATTGCTTTTTTTTTCCAGAGCAAAGTACAGGCAGTTTATGACGGTCTCGGCACCGTAGCCACCAACTCCAATACCAGCCTTAACATCTTGGTCACTCCTACCCAAGTCCCGGCAGGGACACTGAGGAATCTTCACCTCCCACTTTCCCTGTCTTTCCTAGGTTTCCTATGCTAAAGGAGTCGGAGGTCGGGGACCTTCTCCTACAGATGAATCAGGATCTCCATTGGATCCATGCCCCCCGCACATTCTGCATTCTATTCCATTAGCAATAACTGGAGTATTGACCTCTCTATTAAACAAGGCTATATGCTCGAACTCCTTCCCCTCAATCTGGAAGAAGGCCTGTATCCGGCCGATTCTGAAAAAAGACTCACTCAATCCCTCCGAAACTAAAAACTATCGGCCCATCTCCTGTCTGCCTCTACCAGCTAAAATCCTCCAGAAAGCCATGAACTTAGAACTGATGACTTTCCTTACGAAGAATAATCTTCTTGACTCTACACAACATGGCTTTCGAGCATGCCATTCAACTGAGTCAGCCCTTATCATGGCAACAGAGGATATCAGGAAGACCATGGACGACGGTGGAAGAACGGCCCTCATATTACTTGATTTAACCGCGGCGTTCGACACCGTCAATCATTCGGTCCTACTGAGTCGTCTGGAAAATCTGGGCATCTCCGATGCCGCTCTAGCCCTCTTAGCATCATTTCTGACAGGCAGAATCCAACAAGTCCACTGGGATGGACTTAAATCAGAGGAATTTACTCTTCCCGGAGGAGTCCCACAAGGGTCGGCATTATCACCAATCTTGTTCAATTTATATGTCACCCCCTTGGCGAAACTGATAAAATCCCATGGCTTGAGATTAGTGTCTTATGCAGACGACACGCAAATCATAGTGTCGGTCTCCGATTCCATTGAAGCAACTGCAGGCCGTTTCAGGAATTGCCTTCTCAGTGTAAAAAACTGGATGAGCCAAAACTTTCTCAAATTAAATACTGAGAAGACTGAAATCATAGAATTCGGTCAGAAGCCCTCGATATGGAGTCAGCTATGGTGGCCCCCAGAAGCCGGCTGTTGTCCTACCCCAGCCGAGAAGGTCAGAAACCTCGGATTCTTACTGGACAAAAAGCTCTCCTGCACAGCGCAGGTGAACCAAGTCACTTCAGCTTGTTTTCATATGATGAAGGTACTTAGAAAGATCTTGCCCTTTATTCCACCCACCTTAAAAAAGACTGTCATTGCTGCCCTAGTAATGTCTCGGGTTGATTATTGCAACTCTCTCTATCTCGGTACGGGAGAGAAGCAATTGATCAAGCTGCAGGCTATCCAGAGCGCGGCCGCCAGGGTTCTCCTGAACCTGCCAAAGCGTCACCCCACCTCCCAGGCCATTCGAGAGCTGCACTGGCTGCCAAATAAGCGCAGAGTCCAGTTTAAAGCTCTCTGCTTGGCCCACAAAGCCGTTCACGGAAAAGAATCAGATGATCTGGCCAAACTCCTCCCGCGCTATGTGCCCAACCGAACTCTAAGATCGGCCAATCAAGACCTGGTCTGCGTTGGAGTGGAAAATCATTTTCTAATCAGGCCTCCAAACTCTGGAACTCATTGCCTGTCGAACTTCGCTCACAAGCCTCCAAACTGAGATTCAGAAAATCCCTGAAAACATGGCTGTTCTCCCTGCCCTGATCTGTCTCACATCACCTTCAATTCTACAGTTCCAAGACGCCGCGGCATTCGAGCGCTTAATAAAAACTTCAGTCAGTCAGTCAGTCTAAACCCTAAAACACTACCCCCTGCACATCCCTCCCACTACCCAAGTTCAGTTCCTATTGCCATACACTACCCTTCACAACCCCAACACTACCCTACGCCCAAATACACTACTCTACACTACACCTACACAACCGTACACACAGCCCCACTTACCTCTCTCTCCACGTGGATCACCTTCCACTGCTCCAGCTTCCTGCATCTTCAGAGTCTTCTTCAGAGTCGTACTGCATTATTTGAAAACGAAAGCTCCTCCGTTATTTGGAAACGGAAGCGCATCCAAATCAAAACAACGATGCGGATAGCCTGCGAAGTAACGGTCATACGAAGTAAAACCATGCAAGTAATGGGTTCTGCGTACTAAAGATGCAAACTAATGGCAATCTGAAGTAGTGGCCGTGTAGAAAAGGTCACCCACCATAGTAAGGCAGACTAGTGGACAGCATTAGTAAAAGATCTCAACCCCCATAGTTGTGGCCCAATCAACCCTGCCTGCTCCTTGGCCTCATGAATGAGGTCGGACAGGGTGCAATAATTCATTGGAGCTCTAACAGTAGTGAGAAATATTTAAATCAAGATTTGGTCAAATAAATTATTGTCAATTGTAAGCAATAAGTGTTATGTGTTGTATTTGTGGATGATTAAGTTACTGTCACCAAAATAGTTACACTTCTCAGAGGAGTCGCAGAGCTATTGTTAGTTCTGTTTGAGGTGCAGGTCAAATAAAACACGCATAGAATATGTACTTAGGTGCAACCTAAGCAATTTTATGTAAATCGGGTATCATTACAGTTTATAAAACTTGCTTTCCATTTTGCCTTAACGTGATGTGCAAACCAGGATCAGAAGCTGCACTAATAGACCTGTCTCTTCTTTTTCTCATTCTTTTCACCTAGGGCCCCCCTCCCTGGATGCTAGTAGGACAGGGCTGGAGGCTCCTTGGGCTTTGGGATCCTCATCATTCCACTCCTGGTGATAAAAGATCTTCCTACAGGAGTCTGTTGACCCACCCAAGGTCCATACTCATTTGGAAAAGCCTAATTGTCCCATCTGCATGATAGCCACTATTGACGTTGATGCTGGGGGCTAGGTGAGAAGTCAGCATCCTTCGCCCACCCACAAATTAACAGCAACGTTATCCTGCCACACACCCACTACAACACAAAGACAGAGAGTGCAAAGCCAGAAACAATGTGAAAAGGATTTCACTTCCAAAGAAAAGTAAATGAAAAGATGCATAAAATGAAAACATATATCTGAGAAGTGTTTTGTTTTGGTTTATCCCTACTGCAAGGCCATTCCGAGCTTGTGCCACTATATGAAAAATAAATTTAACAAAACTGAAAAAAATCACAAAAGAATTTTGCAGTCTGACATAGGGTTACCTAATGAACAGCTAGTTAATTCACATGAGATTCATGTCTATGTAGATTTGTGTACTCTGCTTAATTTGAGCCAGGGGTTGCTGGTGGAGGCCACCGACACTCACTTTTGGGGGCCAGCACTTATTATTCCTCATCAGACATTTCCCGAGAGCAAGAGACGGACAAATACACTAAAGGGAATGAAGGAGGATGAGAAAGACAGTAGAACCGCCACCAAGGGAGAGAGCAAGAACCTACAAAAGTGAGATAGAGAAGAAGGGAGATGTCTGGCAATGGATTCAAGAGGCCTGAGGTGGATTCATTACTGCAGGACATTGATATTTAGCGCACTGACATTTAATGGAGCTGGCCACGAGTTTCTGGGTATCGCCACTGATTAGTTTACAAATTAAGCACTGGATATGAGACAGTAGTATGCCTTTTGAGTCAATCCACGTGTGAAATGCATGACCTTGATTTGAATCCCAGCAAGGTGGTCAAGGCATGTGATCCTTTTTAAACTGCTAACGGGTGTCTATCTGAGTGGAATAATAGTAACACTTCTTACTTACAATGCTATAAAAACACAAAGTTAAATGCAGCACACACAACATAATGTTATTATATATATAATATATAAATGTTTAATGAAAAATAAAAGTTACTAAGGAGGTTAAAGAGGCTGCAGATGTAGGCTACAGAACATACAAAAGTGCTGAAACACATCTGTTAAAGTATTTGTTAACCCCCCACAAAAAAGCGTACACAAATACCATAACTATTAGTGAATAATGCACATTGGTATGGGTTATTGGGGACCTTTCAGAATTAGTTTGTGATTTTATGTAACACAATTGTGTTTCTCATAAGTATGGTAACTAAAGCATTTCAGTAATTTTGAGACACATTGTAATCTGCATCAATTGTACCCAAAACGTCTGAAATTAACTATTTAGGTGCAAAATGTCAACGACTAAGCAGAGTTAATCAGGGCCGTTTCTACCATTAGGCATGACTAGGCGGCTGCCTAGGGCAGCAAAAAGGGGAGGGCAGCATAAAACATGAGTTTGGGAATCCCGGCCAAATAAATCGGGAGTGGCGCCTTTCCTGTATTACTATTTTTCAGCAATGAACTCTCTGGTGCTACCGCACCCACTCCTGCTTACTGTTAGTGCCACTGACATGACACCTTTTGACGGCCCTGTGGCATTATTTGCAGAAGATCACACTGTTCTTTCATCTTGAATTGGCGCCCTCCGCCAGAGTAGGGCGGCTGGCGCCTGTCAGGTTAGTGCACTTGGACATACTCTGTCGGACTATGATCCACCCCCCACGCATGGCTGCGCCCCGGAGACTACTAACTTTGTAATAGTTGCAAACAACATGACGCAGTCACGCGGAGCGTCGTGTTTGTAAAAAGCGCGGTTTAATTTAAAAATTCCAGCCTGCTGCCTGAACCAAACCCCGTCTCTTCAGGCCTGACAGAGCCCGAGGGTGGCGAATGGACATCTATGCCCCTGGTGAAGCACCTCACCCTCCACTAGGGAGAGAGCGGAGGCATGCAGGGAGTTTGGGACCCAGAAAACTAGAGCCACTCGCCTTGTACTGGGCCATCTTCCGCAACTGGGAGGAGGCAGCCGCGGAGCTCAGGCAGGCAGGCAGGTGAGTCCAGGGTAGAGGGGCACACAGTGCAAGTGTGTCCAAGATAGCAGTCGACGCAACGCAGGGTGTCCTAGCTGAACAAGTGTGTCCAGTGGAGAAGTGTGGCTCAATGATTAGAGCGGCCTAGCCCGGGACCAGGGTTCAATTCCCCACCTTGGCGGGTCTTGGGCTCAAAATTCCACGGACCTGATAATTCTCGCCTCGGTGCCTATTCCAATCATGGAGTCTCACTCTGCAACTCTGGGCAATAACTTGCTTAATCTCCACAACGGCCCCCACAACGCTAAGGATGCCTGGCCTCCACCTTGGGGGTGCCCAGGAGTGGACGCCTCACAGGGAAAGCCAGGATGGGTTCCACAGCGGTATTCATACAAGCGCCTTGAGACCCTTGCGGGTGAGTAGTGCGCTATACAAGTATCAATTTTTTTTACAGTGTGCAGGGTCAGTCCAGGTTAGTAGGGCATGCTGGGCCTGTAGTGCAAGTGTACCAGTGCGCAGTGTAAGTTCAGGGTAGTAAGGCCCCCTGGGCCCGCAGTGATAGTGTGGCCAATGTACAGTGTGAGTCCAGCTAGGGCCCCCTGGGCCCGCAGTGCAAGTGTTCCCAGTGTGCAGTCTGAGTTCAGGGTAGTAGGGCCCGCTGGGCCCGCAGTGCAAGTACGTCCAGTGCACAGTCAGAGTCCAGGGCAGAGGGGCACGCAGGTCTGTATGTCCAGGATAGCACGCAACACCATGCAAAGTGTGTCATAGCTGGACAAGCAGTGAAGAACCGGGTTTTTAGAACACAGCGGCGCCAGGGACACGCCCAAAGTCTTCGGGTTCTCCTGTCTTGGCAAACAGAGATACGGAATACTTCTAGGTGGCGTCAGAGATCAAATTTATTAGCTGCAGCTAGTAGCAGTAATCCCAGCAACACAACACGGTGTACAACTCAAGAAACTGCTCAATTTTGTAGAGCAAGACATCAGTATTTATACACAATATGCACATTACAAATGGACACCCACTGCAGCAAATTCTGACCAATAGAAACACATTTCAATACATTATCACATTCCAAAAAGGCTCACTTTACATTGTACCAACCCCACAAGTTAATTATTAGGATGTCCCAAATTCAATCTCCACAAGCCGGACAAACCCATAATTGAAAGCACAATGCATGTAACGAAGGAACATGAAAAGAAAACAATGATAGATAACGAGCAAGATAAAACATGAGTAGAAAAGCTAAAAACTAACGATGTCCTGAACTTTGACTTGCAATCTCAGATAGCAATCAACCAAGGAAATTGGCCTCGCAAAGGGTCAGTTTCAGATAAAGAGGTCAGTTCCTTATAATGCACCTTAGAGTCAAGAAAAGGCTTAGTTAATAAGTGCATGAACAACGAAGCCCATGCAACTTTGTTCGTCTAGTTACCTCCACGGGCCTACGTGATGGCAACACCAAAATGGAGGCACGAACAAAATGGAACCCATATTCGAGACAAAGTCTCTGAATACGTAATGAACTCGCTAGTTAACATGACGAATTCACTTCATGTTAGCCGTACTTGCTAAATACGATACAACATCACCAAAATCGTGACGGAACCATAACATAACAGGACAAGGCAGATTTTACAGAACCTCAGCAGAGCACAGTGTGTCCAGGATAATGTGGCCTGCAGTGTAAGTGTGTCCAGTACGCAGTGTAAGTCCAGGGTAGTAGGGCCCGCTGGGCCCACAGTGCAAGTGTGTCCAGGACAGCAAGGCCCATAAGTACAGCGTGTGTCCAAGATAACAGGGCATGCCGGGCAGGGTGTCAAATCCCGCAGGCGGTGTGTGTCCAGGATAGTTGGTAGTGCAGGGCAGAGTGTGTTCAGGATAGAACATGATTTACAGAATTTGTCCTGACTAGAATAAACGTGACAGCGGTATTAAAACACCCTTGCATCTGGACATGGTTCTCAGGGAACGTCTTCAGAAGCACTGCCCTGCAGAGGTCCCTCTCACATCTCAGTACCCGGATCCGGCAGGACTTTCAGTCTGGAGATCTCTACAGCGTCTGCAGGTAGGAGTGCCGTCACAGTGTGACACACTCACCCCCTCCTTCGGACAATGTCACTATCCCTGTCTTGCCTTCTTATATCCCGTGCCCTCCTACCAACTATACCCCAGTCACACCACCTCCTTCTAGCCCTGTCACACCCATCTCTCTCTTGCCCCCTGACACCCTCCACTTGCTGCCTGTCATGCATCCCTCCCTCTACCTCCTCACATGCCCTCCACATATTCCGGGTTCTCCTATCGGGGCTCCTTAGCTCTTATCTGGGGTCTTCTGGCACGGGGGCTCTCCCTGGGGCTCACATTATTCAAATGTCTGCATCCTGTCTATCCTACCTGGTCTGGGTCACTCATTTTCACCTTTCTTATTAGGTGCTGTGTCCCATCACATGAAAACCTCACCTCACCTCGGTGGTCATCACGCATGACAGGGAAATACTTTCCACTTAGGACAAAAAAAACTGACAAAACCCTTCCAACCACCCACCATACATGGCTTAGCTTCTGCCCATGTAAATGAGTGCTTCAGTGCCCACATAAGGGTAGTAGGCGCTATATATTGGGAAGAGGATGAAGCCTTACGGCTAGAGGGGTCGACCTCGAAACTGGGGAACCGGGTTCGAGTCTCGGCAAGGACGCTCAACATCCTGTGATTCTGGGCCAATCACTTAATCTCCCTTTGCCTAACATAAACAAAAATGAATGTGTCCATCCGTAACTGAACTGGTGCTCATGTAAAGCGCTCTGAAACCTGATATCCTCTGGTCTTGTTCGTGCTATATAAAACTAAAAAAAAAAAATATATATATATATATATATATATATATATATATATATATATATATATATATATATATATATATATATATATATATATATATATATATAACTGTTACAATACAGGATCACTGGGGCTCTTCATCTGCATTCCCTGTGGTTGTGTTTGTCGGGTCGTGGGGCTCCTGAGGTCGTTGAGTCCTGGCCTCCTTTTTAAGGTTCCTCTAGGCTTCCGTTTTGGAGCCCCGGAGGCACATCTTCTGGGTCCCTTTAGCTCCTACTGTGAGGTCTTTGAATCTCATGTTCTGTGGTGCCCTTTGTACTTCTACTCTCGGGTCCTCCTGTATGTTCCTTTTTCGAGGTCCACTGCACACCTCTTCAACAGCCTGTGTGTTCTAATTGTAGGTACCCTGTCTGTTACACGTCTCTGGTTCCCAACATATTCTCTTGTGTAATGGTTATCTGTTAAATACCCTTGGGTAGAAACACTGGTTGAACCTTCATAATTCCAACCAGTTTCTTGGGGGGTGGTCCTTCTAGCCTGGATGACAGGGGGGGAGAGTGATTATAGTAAATGGGAGGGGGCGGCATTTTTCAATTCTTGCCTAGGGCGGCAAAACATCTCGAAACGGCCCTGAGAGTTATGGAGCACAAAGTGCACAGTATTTTTCTCTGAATAGCAATAATTATTTTCTGATTCATTCACTGGGCAGGTACATGAAATATTGTTTCATGTAGGAATAAGGCTTCTGTTTTGGTGGGTTCACTTGGTACATGTTAGGCTGAATCTGGTAAACATGATCATGTGCGAATAGGGTACAATTGTGCATTTCTTTTTGTAAATATGCAATCATTGACCTAACCATATGGCGGCATGAAAGATCGAGGTCTCACAATATTGTGACTAGGATATCAAGGACTGATATATTGATACAGTACGGGCACAACGGCAGGTATAGATTTATTTATTTATGCTTTGAGTTTTGTATAGCGCAGACCTGACCCAGAGGTATCAGAGCGCTTTACAAGGTTGACATAGCAGAAAATACATGAGTTATGTTTGCAGTAAATATAAATACACAGTGATAGAAGAAGGCAAAGTATATGTCAAACATTCAGCTGTGTTGATATAGGTTTAAGGTAAGTATTCATACGTATAAAGTGCTTTAACAAGTTATCGCGTCAGCAGGTGCACCGATTACATGAGGAGTAAATATAATAATGCATAATGACAATGTATAAAGAAAAATGTGTGATTCAACAGTAGTACATATAGACTATAGTAGAGGTAGAGACGGTGTATATAAATACCTAACTCCAAGTGCCTCTATTTATCTATCTTGATAAAAAAAATGATCAATAGAGTTCAGTGAAATACCAGAATTGCTTTCTGCTGAGGGACTTTATTTTTTTAAAATTTTTCTAGCAACTGCCTCCTTTTAACTTTCTTGATAGAAAACGACCAGCAGAGGTCAGTAAAATACCAGAATCTCTTTAGCATTCTCTAGATAACAGTTCGTAGAAACTGTCTTTCACGAGCACCCGTAGACAAAACATTTTTTTTCAAATCTTTTATTTTCTTTGATAGACCACCGAAGGACTTAACTTTATATTAAAAACAGATCTTTGGAGTATACCATTTCCTGCTGTAAGGCAATATTTCTCTCCATCTGTTCTCATACCTGGCGTGTTATGCAGTTTGGTGCTTACTTTCCCTCCATGTTAAAGAAAAGTAGCACCCAGGCTAATGTGCTGCATAGCTAAATACATATAAGGTCCCAAAGGCGAGACCGATTGCATTGCAAATGCTTGTTTTCTTTTTGTCTGGTCCCCTGTGCTTTTTCGTGGTCCTCCCAGGTCAGATTCCTGAATCCCGGCCTTGGGTGAGAGATTCAGAGTCGGACCTGGCACGAGGGCCTTGGGTCCTGCACCCTCGACATGTTCAGCGGATTTTGAAGATGGCCCTTCCTTATCGCTCATTTCCGGCAGTCTGCACTGTACTGGTTCCGGTAGAAAGCTCTCAATGCTGCCTTCGTGGCGGTTTTGGAAATACAGAAGGTCCATACAGCACAGCAGATAAATAAATACCGCGACCCTCAACGCTAGAGAGACCACATGGCCCCCAGAAACCTCCTATTCGTGGTAAACTGACAGATACGTTTCATGACATTTATTAACTTTAAGGCGACTTAACTGGTGATGTTACCGGCTATGACTTTCCTTCCACTACTCGTTGTATTTCGTTCTTCATGTAGCTGCACCAAGAATTCAACATGAACGAAGCATGTGTCGCTTACGCCACCTTGTGGCAATGTGGTAATACTGCTGCTATGCAATACCTACATTATTTCTAGAGACCTTACATGAAATTCAGGCAAAGCAGGCTTTTCTTTCATATAATATATATCCTGGTTTTAACATTCTGAGACTGGTACAACGTTAAACTTTTATGCCAGACCTGTTTATTAAACAATAAACAGCGGTTACACTCGGAGATTTTTGAAGCTATTCTTGCGCTGTTAATATTTTGCATTACCTCTCTAGTGTGGAGGATATGAACGTCCTGCTCTCCAAATATTAAAAAAACCTCATGCGCGCGCCACAAGGAGGGGAAACATTGTCAGAATGTATGAATTTGCAAGTCATACTTTGGATGTCACCACATTGCATTTTTCTGGCATTTCCTGTTGCTGCCAATAGGTACAGCCACCCAAATACGGCACTGTTTTTATTGGGAGTGTGAGAACACTTACTGATAAGAATGTTATGGTTCCCTGCAGATTCTGTATCTTTCCCTCACAGAAATGCAAGGAAACTGCATGATTTTAGTGCAATGCTCATAGGCCATGCTATAAAAACTGCTATATAAATGTACATATATACGCACACATATATACATATAAATATATGCAGCTATGTGTGTGTGTATATATATATATACACACTGTTTTGTGTGACTGTGACTGTTTTTTATGTGTGCTGTTTACATTTGACATTTGCAGCAAAAGTCTTTTCTCACTGTTGTTACTCACGTGACACCGGAGGTTACCACCAGGGGGTGGTAACAGAGTGTTAGCATATTCATAAAAGGCTTGTGATTGTTCATTTGGTTGCAGCGTGAACAAGGGCACTTGTGCTCGAAACGCGTCGCTGGTTTTGGTTCTGTGTAGCTAAATAAATAACAACATTTGCTGACTTTTGTGGTCCGTATCCTTTTTGTTGTTGGCGCGGAGGCTGGGACCACGAGCGCAGAGCAGATAGAGGAGGAACTTTGTGCTCTTATATGTGACCGGAAAGGTTTTGCTTCCGTAACGGACCCCTTCGCCTTTAGCCGACAGCCGCCATCAAATCACTCAGCTCTGATCTCGTTTGGGAACTACAGCGGCTGTTCCCGAGATTGCTGTAATTTCACTGGCGAGTGTTGGCGGTGGGAGTAGTCTTGCTGGGTTGTGTCGGAGGACGCGGAACAGGGAGCGGCTTCTGCCGCACACAAGCGGTGAGTTAACTAAGCATTGCATTCACGGCGGCGAAGTAATTAAGCAGCGGAATAGTGGCAGACACTGTGAGGAATTAGTCTGCTTGTATCTACATTCATACAGAACCAAACATGAACGAAGACGAAATTGATAAATTGCGGGAAGAAGCCGCATTAACAATGTTTGATGGGACTAATAGCCGCCTAGAGAAAGCACCATCGCAAAGTGGCACAAACACTACTCAAACGAGGAATATAAAACAGCTATTTAAGGAATTGGAAAAGTTGCGGAAATCAGAGTGTACTAAATGGTGGGAGCATAAATCCCTAAGCAAATATGAGGAAGTAGGTCGTGTTCCTCGTGGACTGCGCATTCTACTAGCACCTAGTTTTGATAAACCTGATCCAGCAATGTTGCTTGAATGGGGTGAGAGTAACCTAGCGGCTTCGATGAACCTCGTATGTATTTTAATTAAATACGCCGCTAGCGACCGCCTCAAACTCTTGGACCAGATTAAAGTGTTGGAATCAGAGATCAATGCTTGCCCAGACTCACAAGAAGTAAAAAAACTAACAGACAACATGACCAAACATTTGCGCAAGTATGAAGAAAAAATAAAAGAACGCAAAGCCTCTAAATTTGCACGTGATGCAGAGGATTATAGCCAAGGCCGAATATTCACGTTTTCGCGCAAGTATAACAACGCCAAACGGCAGGCTTATACAAAGAAAAACACAACGGAAAACCTGAATAGCAAAGCCTTACCTGCTCCCAGCCTATATACAAGCTCCACCAACGTTACAGTCTCTGTAAGCGAAGATAACAGCAGTAACTCAACATCACTGCAGAGCGAGTATAGTAGTGATTCCTTATCCTCCTGCTCTTCCACCTCGGATTTAAACATAATAGGACTTGCCAGATTAAATCTTCAGCAAGAAATGGATTTTGTGGTGGAGGAGAGGTTGCAGACTCTGCGATCATGGCAGCCAAATTCGCAATCAAACAAAAGCGGAACCAGCGCCGGAAAGCAAGGAGGCGCAAATGGAAACAGCGCCGGAGGGCAACAGCAGAAAAAGAAAAAGAAACCATGGGTGAAACGCAGATAATGGGCAATACCATCATTAACCTGTCCAATGTAACACTTGATAAGGAGGAAGAACAACTACGCTATGACCAGGGTGGATCTATTCTGTTTTATTAGAAAACTTAAGCTAAAAAAACACTTTGCTTTCAAGTCCACCAAAGAAACACGCGATACCAACATATTGAATCTTGAAACCACGGCTAGTGACATAGCCCTTTTGAGTGCGGCAGACACACACACATTCTTGGATGCCAATGAGTTACTAGATGGAACTAATGAGACAGAACTAGATCCAGATGAAGCAACTCAGAATCGGCTGCGCAGAATATCTATTCACCAAACTGGAGCTGGTCTTAGCCCGTTTCGCAGCAAATCCAAATATATGCCTCTAATGCCCAGGGATGCAGTGGATGTGTTCCACGATTGCGTAATTAACGAAATAAAAAAACTCTATTCAAGATCAAATAGCAAATTTCGAAAAAAAGAGATACACAAAAAACGAACATATGACAAACTAATGAAGAAGTTGGGCAATAATCATGAGATTGTCATCAAAAATCGGACAAAGGCGGGAATTTAGTAATCTGGCCTAAAGCGGATTACAATATTGAGGCAAAACGACAACTATATGATTCCATTTGTTACATTAAAACCTCTCACAAGGAGTATGAAACTGCTAAGAACAAGCTGCACAAAATGTTAGGCCAATGGAAGCGGGAGGGCCTAATTTCATTTGAAGAATTTAAGTTTATGTGCATTAATTTCCCTGTGTTACCTTCCTTGTATCTCATACCGAAGATACACAAAGCTGTTGTACCCATACCTGGCAGGCCCATTGTGTCTGCCATAGGGAGTGTGGGCGAGAAAGTGGGGGAATATATTGATTTCTTTCTCCAGGATTTTGTAAAAGAATTGCCCATCTTTGTGCGCGACACCGGTGACTTTATCAGTAAGATTGAAAACATCACATGGGATACTGATATGTGGCTCATTTCACTTGACGTTGAAGCGCTTTATACAAGCATAGATCATGAACAGGGGCTCTCTGCAGTCAAGCATTTTTTGTCTAAGCGCTCCATCATATATTATGAGCACAACAAGGTTATCATCAGCCTTATGGAATGGTGTCTCCATAATAACTTCTTTTCCTTTGGCAAAGAGATCTTTCGACAGCTCAGGGGTGTGGCGATGGGGGCCTGCTTCTGTCCCAGCTATGTGTGCTTGCACGTTGGCTGGTGGGAGGAGCAGGTCCTCATGGTACGCCACAAGGTATGGATGGATAATCATGTCTTATGTTTTTTAAGATACATTGATGACATTTTTGTTGCCTGGAGAGGTACTAAAGTAGAGGCACTTGCATATATTGATGAAATCAGTGATAATAATCTCAACCTTAACTTCACTGCACACGTCGAGAAAGAAAAGATCCAATTTCTTGATGTGGAAGTGTACATTAAGGCTAATAAAATCAACACTACCCTACATAGGAAATTAACTGCTGGAAATGCCACTCTGCACGCAACTAGCATGCACCCTAGGCACACGATAGCTGGTATCCCCTATGGCGAAATGTTGAGACTAAAGAGGATTTGTAGTTCGCCATCTGATTATGAAGTATGTCTCAAGGATCTTATAACATGCCTTAAAGCCAGGGGGTACTCAGAATCAGTGCTCAAAACTGCCTACAATAAGTCTCTTTCTCGGACGAGAGAGAGCCTGTTTCCTATTAACATCTTAGAAACAGTGACTCCTATTGCTAGTGAGCCCCCAATATCTTGTCCGCGCATGATCACTACTTTTAGCCAGGAAGAAAGAAAAATTAGGGCCATCCTTCATAAGAACTGGCCGATAGTGCTTAGTGATCATGTGCTCAATACTAGATTACCTTCTGTTCCTCTTGTTACTTTTAGAAGAGCGAAGACTATGGGGAACTATTTGGACACTGCAGCTCCTGAGCTTAAAACTAAAGCACCCTGGTTACGACCTACCAGGGGCTTCTTTAAATGCTCAAGCTGCCGGGCGTGCAAATTTGGCATAACCATTTCACACTATGACACTCCTTTCAGCACGGTGGCGAAACCCATTCAAGGCAACTACTCCTGCAAAACGAATCTTGCCGTTTATGTCCTAACATGCACCTGTGGGCTTAGGTACGTTGGTAGTACTAAGCTCCAGGTGCATGTGCGGATATTACAACACTTACGGGCTATATTGCATAACGACCCTGCCTATCCGGTCGCTAGGCATTTCAATCAGGTCCACAATAGGGACCTATCTTGCCTCACTTATTTCGTGATCGGGTCTGTTCCTTTACAGAGAAAGGGAGGTAACAGGGAACTATTACTGAGAAAGCTTGAAGCTCGGTTTATCCTAGAGCTCGACAGTCGTTGGCCCAATGGGCTTAATAATATTGAAGAAATGCATCACTTTTTAGAATGATTTATTGCCCTATCATTCCATCGAACCTTGTGTATGCATTTCTAGTCCCTGTCTTCCTTTCTATGGTCTTGGCCTTAACAGAAGCATTTCTTCACAAGTTAGGTTCCCTATTTGTGACATGCATTTTATTTGCCCACACTGGTGCTGAGGTAGGTGTTTAACGGAGTGCTCTTTATCATGTAGATACAATTTTTGTACATTGCTTCACTCTATTCATTCATGATATAATGTTTAGTATATTTGTCTGTGCCCTATGAAATGTGTATTCGATATTGTGCTTTGTCTTTTTATCTTGTAGATATACGGGATATAGTGCTTTTTATATATAGACCCATTTTTAAGTTTTGATATGCTTTTTTGATACTAGCTTTTATCATATGTGATTTTAGAGTGCTGTTATCTATTATATATATTGGTCATTTTTCTCAGGGATCTGAGTTTTTATGAGCAATTATATCTCATATGGTATCTCTTGTCCTGCGATAATGCGGCTTACTATGCACTTTGGCACTTTTCGTCACAATCACTTTTTTGCACTTTATCCATTTATGCACTTTTTTTCCCTTTTGCTGCTACCAAATTTTGCTACTTTGCACATGACAGTCGATATGTTTACATTTCCCTATTATCAGCTTTTGCTTGGGAATTTAAACTGTTTGCACCATCGTTTGTCTTGATGGGTTAGTAATGTGGCTAGTAGATCACTTCAATTGTGATGTACCGAGTATTTGCACTTTATGAATTCATTCCTGAATCCTAGTTCCTGGATTTAACCAGTTATTAATATTTTCCTGTGCTATAATGTCATTACTCTCATCATGTGGATTTAACCTGTGACTGTTTTTTATGTGTGCTGTTTACATTTGACATTTGCAGCAAAAGTCTTTTCTCACTGTTGTTACTCACGTGACACAGAGGTTACCACCAGGGGGTGGTAACAGAGTGTTAGCATATTCATAAAAGGCTTGTGATTGTTCATTTGGTTGCAGCGTGAACAATGGCACTTGTGCTCGAAACGCGTCGCTGGTTTTGGTTCTGTGTAGCTAAATAAATAACAACATTTGCTGACTTTTGTGGTCCGTATCCTTTTTGTTGTTGGCGCGGAGGCTGGGACCACGAGCGCAGAGCAGACAGAGGAGGAACTTTGTGCTCTTATATATATATATATATATATATATATATATATATATATATATATATATATATATATATATATATATATATATATTCCAAATCCTGTATGTAGAACCCACGCAAACTCCTCGCTGGATCAAAACAGGACACGGACCCAATTGCTTTTCGGTGCTTCAAATATTTATTGCAGCCAGATGTCTGAGACGCGTTTCGCGGCGCGAACGCCGCTTGTTCACTTATATACAACAATGCGGTCAGGTTGGTTGTGGTGCACACTTGTTGCCGGTGCTCACGGAGGGAACAGACCCCTTATTGCTGCAATCCAAAGAGAAAAATGACTGCTGCACTCCAAGTTCCCACAATAGCACAATTTTATTTACGGTGCACATCAAGCACTAACGCATTTAGATTCACACGACTCTTGCTCACGGTATATATATATATATATTGCTGTACAGTTCCCACTAAAAAGGTAGAACTCCTTATTGGGACGACTGTACTTCAGAATATAGGGACTGAGTCCATCTACACCATCAGAAACTGTCGGTCAAATTCCTAGCTAGCTCACAGTGCCTCACCTGAACCCCCAATCTTCCTAGGGTACAGGTGATGTTGACAACCTCAAACCTGACACTCTAGTCCCTAACAGAATTGTGGAAACAGATCTTACCCCTTTCATTGTTTACTTATGCACATCCATGGTAAACACAAGACAGATACGAATAAAGCTTTCAATGCATTTATTGAAATAATCGTAGTCTTGCGTAGAAAGAATGAGCTGTGTTTATTAGGCAGATAAAACAAAGCACAGTAATCAGCATTATGAACATAGTGAAAAGAATAAACAGTCCAACCAGGGCAGACTTATTTCTATATTTCTACCTATCACTACCTCTACTATGAGAGCATAATGGGTGTACTCTCTGCCCGATCTCTTAGGTTAGCACGAGTCCCATACCAGGAAAAGTAGGCCAGGAATTTGGCCTGACTTAGGACTGGTAATACATCTCTGCAGGATGGAAGATCAGCGTCAGCAGACCTAAATGGTGAATAAAGGATTAGTTCCGGGACAGTAAAAGGAAAGTGCACCATTTATATAATAAAACCCACACTATGTTAGAGGTACAGCTCTGATGCAATGATATGTCTAGATGTTAGAAGCTGTCTCTGAATGGGCAACACACGCACTAGGATATCTTGTTCTGTTTTCCCAGCTTGGAATGGAGTGTCCTGAGTACAGTGTGAGAAAGGCTCTTTAAAAAACAAGCAACATGTACAATGTCTTCTCAGAATAATATTGTGCAAATAAAACATGTAAAAATAACATAATAAGATTGCTAAAATTATGTAACCCTAAAATGTGTAAAATATAAAACTAAAATGGAAAACCAAAGCGGGCCCTAGATGGCCTCACAACAATATATATGTGTATGTGTGTGTGTGTTTTAATCTCATCAACTTTGTACATGTATATCTATATCCATATATTTAGATACATACATAAAAATGTCAGGTTTACACAATTTAAACAAACAGTACTGCTTTACAATGACAGCTAGTTGGACAAATTAATGTGACTGCAATGTGCATGGCTGCTTTTTTTCTATGTTACCTCCTGACACATTCAGCAGCTGTACGGTGAGGCACAATGGGGTAGACGCCAGGACAACTAGTGCTGGAGCACGTCCCCATCTAGCCCTACTCTAGAGATTCGACTTCTGTAACATCCCCCTTCCTCTGTACAGCTTCTTGCACACTACTCTATGGAATGTATAAACTCATTCACATGTTTTGCTTTTGTTGCTTTGTATGTAGTTTCTCGCTATACAAATCCACATGAATGATTGTACTATCGAATATCAACACCAACATTGTGGTATAAAATATCAAAAGGTAAGTGCATATAGGGAAGTATACCGTCACTATTTCTAAGTCCACATCCAAATACCTTGAAGTTATATGTGTGGAATAGGTACATATATGTGTAGTAAGGCATAGAAAATCTAAAAGTACTTACCTGCCGATTTTTTTTCAATATTCTTTCCTCAATCTTGTGTCCCATTGATATTATGGCTTCGATATTCAGAGGACACAACCACAAGAATACTGTTACTGAGCCTTGCTTCACTATCTGGCTATGCAGTTACTGTCTCTGTTACCCACCTAGTGTGCATTGAAAGAATCTGGTAAGTGGTGTGCAATGTGTAAACACTATAAATGAAAGAATTGATATGTCTCCATGTAAATGTGTGTGAAGCACCCACAAAAGGCACAAAGAACCACTGGGATTGTGGAGTTCCAAGCCTTACCATTCTAGAAACCATTTGAGTGCAGCGCCCTCTGGTGGCTGGGTGGAGAACTGATTACAGTTTTCAGTTATGGAGGCAATCGTGGGTCCCCCGAGCTATACGGTGCTTACACAATATCACTACCTGCGTACAATACACTACAATACGTGCCGTGATATTGCAGCCCTGTTAGTCTGTGCTTCTTTGCCGTGATATTGCTGCCCTGTGAGTATGTGCTTCTTTGCCATGATATTGCAGCCCTGTGAGTCTGTGCTTCTGTGCTGAGAAATCGCAGCCCTGTGAGTCTGCGCTTCTGTGCCGTGACATTGCAGCCCTGTGAGTCTGCGCATCTGTGCCGTGACATTGCAGCCCTGTGAGTCTGCGCTTCCGTGCCATGATATCGCAGCCATGTGAGCTTGTGTTTCCGTGCTGTGATATCGTAGCCCTGTTAGTCTGTGCTTCTGTGCCGTGATATTGCTGCCCTGTGGGTCTGCGCTTCCATGCCGTCACATTGCAGCCCTGTGAGTCTGCGCTTCCATTCCGTGACATTGCAGCTCTGTCAGTCTGCGCTTCTGTGCCATAATATTGCAGCCCTGTGAGTCTGTGCTTCTGTGCCGTGACATTGCAGCCCTGTGAGTCTGCGCTTCTGTGCCGTGACATTGCAGCCCTGTTAGTCTGTGCTTCTGTGCCGTGATATTGCTGCCCTGTGGGTCTGCGCTTCCATGCCGTGACATTGCAGCCCTGTGAGTCTGCGCTTCCATGGCGTGACATTGCAGCTCTGTGAGTCTGCGCTTCTGTGCCATAATATTGCAGCCCTGTGAGTCTGTGCTTCTGTGCCATAATATTGCAGCCCTGTGAGTCTGTGCTTCTGTGCCGTGACATTGCAGCCCTGTGAGTCTGCGCTTCTGTGCCGTGACATTGCAGCCCTGTTAGTCTGTGCTTCTGTGCCGTGATATTGCTGCCCTGTGGGTCTGCGCTTCCATGCCGTGACATTGCAGCCCTGTGAGTCTGCGCTTCCATGGCGTGACATTGCAGCTCTGTGAGTCTGTGCTTCTGTACCATGATATTGCAGCCCTGTGAGTCTGCGCTTCCATGGCGTGACATTGCAGCTCTGTGAGTCTGCGCTTCTGTGCCATAATATTGCAGCCCTGTGAGTCTGTGCTTCTGTACCATGATATTGCAGCTCTGTGAGTCTGCGCTTCTGTGCCATGATATTGCAGCCCTGTGAGTCTGTGCTTCCGTGCCTTGATATTGCAGCCCTGTGAGTCTGTGCTTCCGTGCCTTGATATTGCAGCCCTGTGAGTCTGTGCTTCCGTGCCTTGATATTGCAGCCCTGTGAGTCTGTGCTTCCGTGCCTTGATATTGCAGCCCTGTGAGTCTGTGCTTCCGTGCCTTGATATTGCAGCCCTGTGAGTCTGTGCTTCCGTGCCTTGATATTGCTGCCCTGTGAGTCTGTGCTTCTGTGCCATGATATTGCAGCCTTGTGAGTCTGCGCTTCTGTGCCATGTTATTGCAGCCCTGTGAGTCTGTGCTTCTGTGCCTTGACATTGCAGCCCTGTGAGTCTGTGCTTCTGTGCCGTGATATTGCTGCCCTGTGAGTCTGTGCTTCTGTGCCGTGACATTGCAGCCCTGTGAGTCTGTGCTTCTGTGCCTTGACATTGCAGCCCTGTGAGTCTGTGCTTCTGTGCCGTGATATTGCTGCCCTGTGAGTCTGTGCTTCTGTGCCGTGACATTGCAGCCCTGTGAGTCTGCGCTTCTGTGCCGTGACATTGCAGCCCTGTGAGTCTGTGCCTTTGTGCCTTGACATTGCAGCCCTGTGAGTCTGCGCTTCTGTGCCTTGACATTGCAGCCCTGTGAGTCTGCGCTTCTGTGCCGTGATATCGCATCCATGTGAGCTTGTGTTTCCGTGCTGTGATATCGTAGCCCTGTTAGTCTGTGCTTCTGTGCCGTGATATTGCTGCCCTGTGGGTCTGCGCTTCCATGCCGTGACATTGCAGCCCTGTGAGTCTGCGCTTCCATGCCATGACATTGCAGCCCTATGAGTCTGTGCTTCAGTGCCATGATATTGCAGCCCTGTGAGTCTGTGCTTCTGTGCCCTGACATTGCAGCTCTGTGAGTCTGCGCTTCTGTGCCATAATATTGCAGCCCTGTGAGTCTGTGCTTCTGTGCCATAATATTGCAGCCCTGTGAGTCTGTGCTTCTGTACCATGATATTGCAGCCCTGTGAGTCTGTGCTTCTGTGCCATGATATTGCAACCTTGTGAGTCTGCGCTTCTGTGCCGTGATATTGCAGCCCTGTGAGTCTGCGCTTCTGTGCCGTGATATTGCAGCCCTGTGAGTCTGTGCTTCTGTGCCATGATATTGCAGCCTTGTGAGTCTGCGCTTCTGTGCCATGATATTGCAGCCCTGTGAGTCTGTGCTTCTGTGCCATGATATTGCAGCCTTGTGAGTCTGTGCTTCTGTGCCGAGATATTGCAGCCCTGTGAGTCTGTGCTTCCGTGCCGTGACATTGCAGCCCTGTGAGTCTGTGCTTCTGTGCCGTGACATTGCAGCCCTGTGAGTCTGCGCTTCTGTGCCTTGACATTGCAGCCCTGTGAGTCTGCGCTTCTGTGCCTTGACATTGCAGCCCTGTGAGTCTGCGCTTCTGTGCCCTGACATTGCAGCTCTGTGAGTCTGCGCTTCTGTGCCATAATATTGCAGCCCTGTGAGTCTGTGCTTCTGTGCCATAATATTGCAGCCCTGTGAGTCTGTGCTTCTGTGCCATGATATTGCAGCCCTGTGAGTCTGCGCTTCTGTGCCGTGATATTGCAGCCCTGTGAGTCTGTGCTTCTGTGCCATGATATTGCAGCCCTGTGAGTCTGCGCTTCTGTGCCGTGACATTGCAGCCCTGTGAGTCTGCGCTTTTGTGCCATGATATTGCAGCCCTGTGAGTCTGCGCTTCTGTGCCGTGATATTGCAGCCCTGTGAGTCTGTGCTTCTGTGCCATGATATTGCAGCCCTGTGAGTCTGTGCCTCTGTGCTGTGATATTGCTGCCCTGTGAGTCTGTGCTTCCGTGCCGTGACATTGCAGCCCTGTGAGTCTGCGCTTCTGTGCCGTGACATTGCAGCCCTGTGAGTCTGTGCCTCTGTGCTGTGATATTGCTGCCCTGTGAGTCTGTGCTTCTGTGCCGTGACATTGCAGCCCTGTGAGTCTGCGCTTCTGTGCCGTGACATTGCAGCCCTGTGAGTCTGCGCTTCTGTGCCGTGACATTGCAGCCCTGTGAGTCTGCGCTTCTGTGCCTTGACATTGCAGCCCTGTGAGTCTGCGCTTCTGTGCCTTGACATTGCAGCCCTGTGAGTCTGCGCTTCTGTGCCTTGACATTGCAGCCCTGTGAGTCTGCGCTTCTGTGCCTTGACATTGCAGCCCTGTGAGTCTGCGCTTCTGTGCCATAATATTGCAGCCCTGTGAGTCTGTGCTTCTGTGCCATAATATTGCAGCCCTGTGAGTCTGTGCTTCTGTGCCATGATATTGCAGCCCTGTGAGTCTGCGCTTCTGTGCCGTGATATTGCAGCCCTGTGAGTCTGTGCTTCTGTGCCATGATATTGCAGCCCTGTGAGTCTGCGCTTCTGTGCCGTGACATTGCAGCCCTGTGAGTCTGCGCTTCTGTGCCATGATATTGCAGCCCTGTGAGTCTGCGCTTCTGTGCCGTGATATTGCAGCCCTGTGAGTCTGTGCTTCTGTGCCATGATATTGCAGCCCTGTGAGTCTGTGCCTCTGTGCTGTGATATTGCTGCCCTGTGAGTCTGTGCTTCCGTGCCGTGACATTGCAGCCCTGTGAGTCTGCGCTTCTGTGCCGTGACATTGCAGCCCTGTGAGTCTGTGCCTCTGTGCTGTGATATTGCTGCCCTGTGAGTCTGTGCTTCCGTGCCGTGACATTGCAGCCCTGTGAGTCTGCGCTTCTGTGCCGTGACATTGCAGCCCTGTGAGTCTGCGCTTCTGTGCCGTGACATTGCAGCCCTGTGAGTCTGCGCTTCTGTGCCTTGACATTGCAGCCCTGTGAGTCTGTGCTTCTGTGCCATGATATTGCAGCCCTGTGAGTCTGCGCTTCTGTGCCGTGACATTGCAGCCCTGTGAGTCTGCGCTTCTGTGCCATGATATTGCAGCCCTGTGAGTCTGCGCTTCTGTGCCGTGATATTGCAGCCCTGTGAGTCTGTGCTTCTGTGCCATGATATTGCAGCCCTGTGAGTCTGTGCCTCTGTGCTGTGATATTGCTGCCCTGTGAGTCTGTGCTTCCGTGCCGTGACATTGCAGCCCTGTGAGTCTGCGCTTCTGTGCCGTGACATTGCAGCCCTGTGAGTCTGTGCCTCTGTGCTGTGATATTGCTGCCCTGTGAGTCTGTGCTTCCGTGCCGTGACATTGCAGCCCTGTGAGTCTGCGCTTCTGTGCCGTGACATTGCAGCCCTGTGAGTCTGCGCTTCTGTGCCTTGACATTGCAGCCCTGTGAGTCTGCGCTTCTGTGCCTTGACATTGCAGCCCTGTGAGTCTGCGCTTCTGTGCCTTGACATTGCAGCCCTGTGAGTCTGCGCTTCTGTGCCTTGACATTGCAGCCCTGTGAGTCTGCGCTTCTGTGCCATAATATTGCAGCCCTGTGAGTCTGTGCTTCTGTGCCATAATATTGCAGCCCTGTGAGTCTGTGCTTCTGTGCCATGATATTGCAGCCCTGTGAGTCTGCGCTTCTGTGCCGTGATATTGCAGCCCTGTGAGTCTGTGCTTCTGTGCCATGATATTGCAGCCCTGTGAGTCTGCGCTTCTGTGCCGTGACATTGCAGCCCTGTGAGTCTGCGCTTCTGTGCTGTGATATTGCAGCCCTGTGAGTCTGTGCTTCTGTGCCATGATATTGCAGCCCTGTGAGTCTGTGCCTCTGTGCTGTGATATTGCTGCCCTGTGAGTCTGTGCTTCCGTGCCGTGACATTGCAGCCCTGTGAGTCTGCGCTTCTGTGCCGTGACATTGCAGCCCTGTGAGTCTGTGCCTCTGTGCTGTGATATTGCTGCCCTGTGAGTCTGTGCTTCCGTGCCGTGACATTGCAGCCCTGTGAGTCTGCGCTTCTGTGCCGTGACATTGCAGCCCTGTGAGTCTGCGCTTCTGTGCCGTGACATTGCAGCCCTGTGAGTCTGCGCTTCTGTGCCTTGACATTGCAGCCCTGTGAGTCTGCGCTTCTGTGCCGTGACATTGCAGCCCTGTGAGTCTGCGCCTCTGTGCTGTGATATCGCATCCATGTGAGCTTGTGTTTCCGTGCTGTGATATCGTAGCCCTGTGAGTCTGCGCTTCCATGCCCTGACATTGCAGCTCTGTGAGTCTGCGCTTCTGTGCCATAATATTGCAGCCCTGTGAGTCTGTGCTTCTGTACCATGATATTGCAGCCCTGTGAGTCTGCGCTTCTGTGCCGTGACATTGCAGCCCTGTTAGTCTGTGCTTCTTTGCCGTGATATTGCTGCCCTGTGAGTCTGCGCTTCTGTGTCGTGATATTGCAGCCCTGTGAGTCTGTGCTTCTGTGCTTCTGTGCCGTGATATTGCAGCCTGGTGAGTCTGTGCTTCTGTGTGGTGACATTGCAGCCCTGTTAGTCTGTGCTTCTGTGCCGTGATATTGCTGCCCTGTGAGTCTGCGCTTCTGTGCCTTGACATTGCAGCCCTGTGAGTCTGCGCTTCTGTGCCTTGACATTGCAGCCCTGTGAGTCTGCGCTTCTGTGCCTTGACATTGCAGCCCTGTGAGTCTGCGCTTCTGTGCCCTGACATTGCAGCTCTGTGAGTCTGCGCTTCTGTGCCATAATATTGCAGCCCTGTGAGTCTGTGCTTCTGTGCCATAATATTGCAGCCCTGTGAGTCTGTGCTTCTGTGCCATGATATTGCAGCCCTGTGAGTCTGCGCTTCTGTGCCGTGATATTGCAGCCCTGTGAGTCTGTGCTTCTGTGCCATGATATTGCAGCCCTGTGAGTCTGCGCTTCTGTGCCGTGATATTGCAGCCCTGTGAGTCTGTGCTTCTGTGCCGTGACATTGCAGCCCTGTGAGTTTGTGCTTCTGTGCCATGATATTGCAGCCCTGTGAGTCTGTGCTTCTGTGCCATGATATTGCAGCCCTGTGAGTCTGCGCTTCTGTGCCGTGACATTGCAGCCCTGTGAGTCTGCGCTTCTGTGCCATGATATTGCAGCCCTGTGAGTCTGCGCTTCTGTGCCGTGATATTGCAGCCCTGTGAGTCTGTGCTTCTGTGCCGTGACATTGCAGCCCTGTGAGTCTGTGCCTCTGTGCTGTGATATTGCTGCCCTGTGAGTCTGTGCTTCCGTGCCGTGACATTGCAGCCCTGTGAGTCTGCGCTTCTGTGCCGTGATATCGCATCCATGTGAGCTTGTGTTTCCGTGCTGTGATATCGTAGGCCTGTGAGTCTGCGCTTCCATGCCCTGACATTGCAGCTCTGTGAGTCTGCGCTTCTGTGCCATAATATTGCAGCCCTGTGAGTCTGTGCTTCTGTACCATGATATTGCAGCCCTGTGAGTCTGCGCTTCTGTGCCGTGACATTGCAGCCCTGTGAGTCTGTGCTTCTGTACCATGATATTGCAGCCCTGTGAGTCTGCGCTTCTGTGCCGTGATATTGCTGCCCTGTGAGTCTGCGCTTCTTTGCCGTGATATTGCAGCCCTGTGAGTTTGTGCTTCTGTGCTTCTGTGCCATGATATTGCAGCCTGGTGAGTCTGTGCTTCTGTGTGGTGACATTGCAGCCCTGTTAGTCTGTGCTAATGTGCCGTGATATTGCTGCCCTGTGAGTCTGTGCTTCCATGCCGTGATATCGCAGCCCTGTGAGCTTGTGTTTCCGTGCCGTGATATTGCAGCCCTGTGAGTCTGTGCTTCCGTGCCGTGATATTGCAGCCTTGTGAGTCTGTGCTTCCGTGCCGTGATACCATTAATGCTGTGCTTCCAGTGCCCTTGAACACCAACACCAACAAAACGCTATGTGCTCTGTGCTCACAAAAGCTCGTGCTGCCACCGGCAGGGGTCTCAGCGTCAGGGTGCCTGTCATCGCCAGGGTCCAAACCATTCATTAGCTCCAGTATTGTTGGTTACCAATACAAAGGCTACCGGGATCCGTCTGCATCCATGAAGTATGTGACAGGGCATATCACGCATGACATATGGAGTAGCATTTGCTATATGTTATCTGCAAGTTATGCTATTTGTTGTGTGCTTAGGTATATGTTATGTTAACATGTATGATATGTGGTGTATTGCATAAGGTATATAGTGCTTTATAATTATTTTGTGGTACACGTTGCATGGTTCAATTGTATATATTCGATATATTATGTGGCAAGGTAAATTTTGTACAGTAAGGTATGTGACAGCGTGGGTATCTTATAGTATACGTTATAGTGTATGCACCACAATATCTCGTAGTACGTGCCTGCATGTGTGATGTTACCTGTTATATGCTAACGCCTTGTATAACCAGGCTCGCGCTAGTATTTTTGGGCTGGAAGTGCCATGAACAAGGATGGGTGGGCCAAGGAGATGAATGGGTAGTGGCTAAAATACATCAAAGAATTGCAGAGATCTGATACTTTAGGTAGCCACACCTGTCATTTTTTTTACATTTTAACACCATAACCCCACCAGCCAACGAGGTACATATTGGGTTTGCCCTCCTGAGCTCTTGGTTTGGTGGAAGTGGAGGGACGCTGCATGCAGATGGACTCCAGCACTCTTCTGGTCACGCGCAGCCGCAGAACAAGCTCCTGCTCCGCACGTTCCCTTTGCAGCTTTATATTAAAAAAAAGAAACATCTTTGGCAATTTTGTAAAGAAATGAAGTTTAAAAATGTGGTGCAGTAAGACCTGCAACACCTTCACACACCCTCACCTAATACCATAAGGCACTCGTAAACCTTCTTTATCCTCCCTTTCAATGCACATGTTCACGAAAAACCACAGTTAAAAACGGACTTATGGTTCTGACAAACCCGGAAAACCACTGAAACTCACCAGTTTTGGTACCCAACGCACACAACCCCGGACATAACTCACACTTCCCATCGTGCTCCAAACACTAGTTTTCCTAATGAACCGAAACAAAGAAAAGCAGCAACATGGTGAGTGGCGCAAGTTGTGTCATGCCTTGTATGCTTTAGTAGCCATAAGAAGCAAATCTAACTGGTTGTCTGCTCTTGAGTCAGAACCATAACTCAGCTTTTAAACGCTGTTTTTTCAGTTATCCATTGACCATCACCATTGCTCATGATTATATCAACAATGTTTTAAAGAAATGCAAACAAAACTAAATATTCTACTTCCCTCAGTGTCCACTGTTAGCTGGACTGTAAAGAAGACAGCTTGTTGAAGCGAAGTACCAAAAATACTCATGCAATTTAAAAAAGACTTAACCGTTCCACTTATGATATGGTCCTCTATTTCCATCTCGGGGTTCTAGTGGAATTTACAAACCACTCGCCCTGATAATTTAGGATATCACCAGAACAGCTCGATGGGAGCATTGGACCATATTACTCAGTTATCTTTGATGTATACCATGAAAAAAGCAAAATCATTTTTGGGCTAAACATTTGACATTTTTAAATTAGGTTAATAACATTTCGGCTACCACCCGGGGATTCACATTTGGTTACACAAGCGAACTTAGGGGAACCTTGATCAGGGATTTCATAGTTTATATGATGAAAGAAATTCTTTAAAAATTATATTTTATGAAGTAATTTTTTTTTTACGTTCATTCAAACATGTGCTAACTTTTTGCGACTACATTACAACAGGAACATGTGAAGTCTGCTAATTGTACATATTAAAGTAATATCCAAATACGAATATAATGCAGACAAAATGGCACAATAAACCAAATATATCATTGTAAGCAGTCTCAGCTACAAAATCTTAATACAGGGTAGTTTTTAGGTAGCAGCACTATGCTGCATAACTACCCACTCCATTTGATTTGTTCTCCTCATTCAGCTACGAATTGTCAATTATAGGGCAATCTTTACGTTCTTGAAACTACTAAGCATTTGGCTAGCAGCCTTACTGTACATAACTACCCTGCTCTCATCACTTAGCCAAGTCCATTCTGTTCCTCCTATATCTCCCACATTCACATTTCGTTATTCATTCTCCCACATTCCCACAGCTGAATCCTGATGAAGTGTTAGGTGGATCATTTTAATTTGAGCCAGGTAGAAACTACACCCCGCTGATAACTCTGGTGCAGGTGCAAATGCATCCTTCCATCACGCATTCTCTACCGGACCTGTGTCTTTCTTCGATCTGTTTTGAAGCCATGCATGTCTGTTTTTGTATTTTTGGGGCATTCTAGCCTCTTGTAACATTCCCCCACTAGTGCTCACACTTCCAGCATTCCCATCTCTCCCTTAATGAAAGAAGTAACAGCATGTTTAAGCTGCTAGTATTGAGTTTTCTGGGTATTCTGTAACATGTATTTGGTTGCAATATTCAGGCACACAATACTGTGGTTCTCTGTAGTAAACAAACATGAAATCATTTATGCTGTGACCAGACAATACTGTGCACTCCATAGCTCTGCTTTCTCATTCATATAAAAACGTCACACTATACACTATGAACGTTAAAACACATATCTTGAGAGCGCTGAAATATGCCAGGTAATGTGCTCTTGAAAAAACCACAATATGCATCACAAACACATGAAGAGACAACAAATAATACATGTGTAAATCAGTGTATAGAAAATGTTACATAAGACAAAGGGGACTAAAAGGTGTAGGGTTCACGTCATCCATACTGGTAGGCATTTTTTAAGAGTTCTTGGTCTTGAGAAGCACAAACTCGGGATTCAGAATGTAACACAGTGATTAGGGTTGGATTTACTAATTAAAATCTACTTCTACCCATACAAACTCCCTTTTGACAACAATCGGATAATGAAATACTGGGAAAAAACATAACTTTTTAACCGGCACTATGGAGTTTGCATCAAGCTTTTTGAAGGCCCTTCACAGCTCACTGTGCTAGATTACGATTGTAACTTATGAACTGTACAGTAACAAAAGGATTTATGTGACAAAAAAGTAACTCACTGAGCTATGCACATAAAATTATGTTCTGTGATTTGCATGGTACGTATTCTTTATAGCAGGCATATAACCCCTCTGGGGTACCTTAGATGAGTCAAAACTACCACTAAACAAAAGTTCCATATACATTCAGTACCAAAATGTTTTCCTGAACAAGCAGAAAGCCATATGAAACACAATTATTGTGAAAAAGATGTGCGAGGACAAAATGACCCCTCACAGGCACACCACCAACGGGGTCACTGGTAGGTACTCACCAGATATGCCCACTTTTCTCATCATCAGTGGTCATTTTGACCAAAAGAAAGTGTCTAAAAAAAAGATAAAGCAGATAAGTGTAGGTGCAGTGAAGTGACAGAAGATCACACTCTACGTTGTGACCAAAAGTGATTAAAATTGGCAAACACACTCTTATCGTAATCACTTTATTATTCACTAAATGTGACCTGTCAAATTAAAATAGGCAGGTTGCTATTCATGCATACCATTACCAAATGCCAACATGTTTCTTTGCTACGACAATTTTTGGCAAATTCTTCAAGGCCAAACACTTCGCCAAAGCACCAGTGTTGGACACACCGTTCTGATAGACTGTCAATTGCAAAAGCACAAAACACACTGTGTCAGGATTCCTACTGCTCATCTCAAAAAGATTCTATATTGTGAATTGATATTAGTCATAATTACCTTCAATCAGTCTCTGTCTCCCATACCAGCTTATGAGGTAGAGGTCCAATGGATGAAATCTTTATGTGAGTCCTCCTATACGATTGACCCTTCAGTCGCTGTGTAAATTTAAACTCAAACTCCCCAAAAGGTGGAATAAGGGTTTCAGGTTCACATATTCGTAACTTATAAAATTATTTGTAGCATTTAAAATCATTCATCACACATAAGGTTATTATCCATATAGCCTAGAAATGCCAATATATCCAATGTGTATTTTGTGTTTTGTGCTTTTGCAATTGACAGTCTACCAGAACGGTGTGTCCAACACTGGTGCTTTGGCGAAGTGTCTGGCCCTGAAGAATTTGCCAAAAATTGTCGTGGCAAAGAAACATGTTGGCATTTGGTAATGGTATGCATGAATAGCAACCTGCCTATTTTAATTTGACAGGTCACACTTAGTGAATAATAAAGTGATTGCGATAAGAGTGTGTCTGCCAATTTAAATCACTTTTGGTCACAATGTAGAGTGTGATCTTCTGTCACTTCACTGCACCTACACTTATCTGCTTTAAATTTTTTTGGTACACTTTTCCTTTTGGACAAAATGACCACTGATGATGTGAAAAGTGGGCCTACCTGGTGAGTACCTACCAGTTACCCTGTTGGTGGTGCGCCCGGAGGGGTCATTTTGTCCTCGCACATTTTTTTCACAATAATTGTGTTTCATATGGCTTTCTGCTTGTTCAGGAAAACATTTTGGTACTGAATGTATTTGGAACTTGGGGAACAAGACTTCAGTGTCCCGCCGTTTTCTTGTAGACTGTCTTTTGATAAAAGGTTTTTAATGAGAGGTAGAAAAAACGTGTTGCAAACTACCTCATAAGCAATAAATCAGAGGAGTATTTGTAATGTAGAAAACTACAGTAACGTGCACACGTACCAATTGATAAAGATTTGCCTCAGAGACGGGGTCTTGGTGCATACATAACACTCATTTGGCATCACTCTTCTCTTTACTTTTTGATTCCTATCCTTCCATCTAAAGTCCTTAATTTGAGGTAGTAAGTGCCCCATGGGCGGAGGGCGCTCTGCACTTATTTTTAAGGAACCAGCATTTTTTTACCTCATATATTTTACTGAGCGTAGGAGAGGAAAAACAAAGATATCAGAAAGGTGAAGGTGGAGGAAGAGAAAGATGGAAAAATCATTAAAAAGGGTTGATGCAGGAACCTTCAAGAGTGAGATGATAGGGCAGGGAGAGTTTGGTAGTGGAATAAAATGGCATGAGTTATTTTAAGACTGCAAGCCTCGGTATTAGCTGAAAAGTATTTTAATGGCACTGGCTGCAGGCTTTTTAGCATAGCTTTGGCATAGCACTCATTCTTTTACAAATAAATTCTCTCTTAACCAATCTCTTGTTCTACCCTTCTCTCCTCTCAATCTTTCTTAACTTCATCTTTTCCTTGGCCTTTTCCCTCTCTCCTTTCTCAATCTCTCACTCCTTCCATGTGTTTATCCAGAATTATTTCTCTCCAGTCTATCCTCTTTTCCTCTCTTCTCTTCCTCAATTCTTTCTCCCTCTTTCCTCTCCGCGGTGCTGTTTGTCTCTACTCCCAACCCAGTCTCTTATTTCCTCTTATTATTTATTTACTGCATCATTGTCAAAATATGTATAGCATTTTACCGGTTTCTTGCCATATTTGTTTTTAAATGTGAAGTTATTCAGTTCTTAGTGTTTTTTGATGAAGCCCCATCACTTCTAAGTTGTGCACAGCATCCTCACTATTCCATAATTGGATAGCATTTCACTAGAATTAAAAACTCAACCTCAACCTGGTGTGTCAATGCATAGTTTTTAACACAGGGAGGCTGACACTAGGGAACTGCAACTTTTATAGCCACCCAATGTGACTAAAGCACATGTCCCCCATGTCCCCACCCAAGACTTGCTAAGTGTACTGCTCAATAGCAGCAACTCCCTGAGGCTTGGAACTGGTGGAGGTAACCCACATGCTGTGTTTCCTCAGCCGGCCCAGACTCTGTGGCCTGCTCAGTCACACTCACAGGGGCGGCTCCTCGGTAATGGCGGAGGAGTATCGCCTCACTCGCCAGAGTCAGTCACAGAAAAATAAAATGGTAATAAAACAACATACATTTTTTTTTCTGGGACTGCCCTAGGCATGTGTGTAGGGTGGGGCGGGACCGGGAGGAGAGGTGGGTACTTAGAAGTGGCATGTAAGTTTGGACGGCCAAACAGACATGCACATTTCTATTTCTCCAACCAGGCTGTGTTCATGGCTGGATTGGAGAAAAGACACAGGATCCAGAGACTGTCTGAGCAGCAGACCAGGCTGCTCAGATCAATCCTGCTGCTGCTCTCATAGCATGAGAGCAGCGTCTAGATTGAGTAGGGAATCTGCTTTCCCAGACACCGCTGGGAGAGGACTGAGGCTGGAGTGGGAGGCAGTGGCAACGAAAGGAAAGGTAAATTTTTTTAATTATTATTTTCCTCATCACGTACCACCACCGTCCCGCCATCCCCTGGCCCTCTAGCTTCATGTTATGGTGGCCTCTACTGGCCTAATTCTTCATGCACCAAAAAAGTGGAGGTACATTGACGAAGGCACAAAAGCCTCCTTAAAAATGTAATTTCCACTATTTGCTGCTCGGCATGGTTAACTTAACCCCAGATTTCACTTCCATAGTTGACTAAAGCTAAAGAATGCACCATTTGCATGTATAACGTCCTCCTTTTTCATGGCTATTAGAGGGTGCCAACTTAATGCTGAGTCAAACAGCAGGCCCAAGTATGAAAATACTCTAGTCTTGGAAAGGACACAAGATCCTTTTTTTTTATTTTTTTTTTTATTGAAAGTTCATGACAATATAATGTATCCTTGTACAAAGCATTAAATATTAATACAGGATTATAAATATACGCACGAGGAAGATGAATACACAGAGATAAATACACATAATGAGAGTAAAAAAGGCTCAGCTGACATAAAATGAGGTAAAAGACAGATACAATAAATACACTAGTAAAGGCTGCGTTAAATATTTTAAAAGCTATGGGCCTCCACTTTTTAGCTGCCTCCATGATGCCACTGGCTCCCATATCCTTAATGCCATTTCCCTGGATTTCGCACCCTTTAAAGCGTATAACTCGGACTCGATGTTGTGAATCCCGAGCATCCTGCACATCCACATTTGGAAGGTTGGGGCCTCAATATCCTTCCATGCGGCAGCAATTAAGATTCTAAGAACAGCTGTTGATAAAAAGACAAGTGCCTCGGATTCTGTACTTAGGCCCAGTTTAGCATCACATCCAATTATTAGAAGTGTAGGGGATAGGTCTATTTTGACAGCTAGCAGCCCCTCTAGGAACTTTTCGATCTCATTTTTGATTGTCCCTAGTTTCCCGCAGCTACAAAACATATGTAAAACGTCAGCAGGACCATTCCCACATCTTGGGCAGTTACTATCCTCCCTCTTTCCCCATTCATACAGTTTAGCTGGGGTATAGTATAAGTTGAAGAGAGTCTTAAAGTGCTGTGCTCTTAAGTTTGAGGAGCGTAGGAACCTTTTATCCATTAGGATAGCTTTATCCAGATCAATGTCAGGGTCTCTCAGCTTTACGGCCCACGCCACCTCTGTCTTTAACATATCATCGGGCAACGTTTCCAAGAATAGCCCGTAAATTGATCTAATTCTACAACCACCTCCCTTCATATAGTCTAATATTGTACAGTCTTTTGATATATCTATCCTCGGTCTTTTTGATTTAATTGTGTTGGCCAATTGTATATATTTGAGCTCTTGGGATCCTTGGAGTAAATATCGTGATTTCAGAAGTTCAAGGGGCCTCAAAACATCCTTTATCATCACGACCTAATGTAATAATTCCCTGAGCTTCCCAGTGTCTCCATGGGCCATCTCTGCTTAGATGAGGGAATAGTCCTGAGTTCCAGAGTATAGTGTGTTTATTGTACTTTGGAATGTTCTGGTTCTTCTGAACAGAGGACCATAACCCCCAGACGTCTTCCAAAATTTTGTAGCCTGTTGCCTTATAAAATCGTTTATCATATTTCCTTAGTAGTACCCCATGCGCTTCGCACCCTAAAGCCAGCTGATAGATAGATGGGATATCTCCCTGGCTATGCGGCGTGATACCAGGAAAAAAGAGTATAGCCATTTCTGTCAAAAGGCAAGACCAATTGTAAAACTTAAGATTAGGAATTCCTAACCCACCCTTCTCTTGAGGGAGAGACATATATTTAATTGATCTCCTCACCTTGCCATATTGCCACACAAATTTCATGAAGACTGCCTCTATTTCCTTGATCAATATGTCATCTACTTTAAAGGGGATAGACCTAAATTTATATAGGATCTTTGGGAACATTGTCATTTTGATGACATTGGCCCTGCCTATAATTGACAGATGAAGGGTATCAATTCTTTTTAGATCCTGTTTCATCTTTTCAAGTAGGGGCAGAAAATTATCTTTGATGATTTCCCTTGGCTGAGCATTAATTGTTATTCCCAGGTATACCACTGAGTCTACATATCTGTCGTCTAGTTTGACAATATTTCTTGAGCATAGTACCTGTGTTTTTGCCACATTTAATCGATACCCAGATAACCTCCCAAAGTCAGAAGTAATACTGATTATTGCGCTCATTGCGCTGTCTGGATCAGTGGTAGTTATGGCTAAATCATCCGCATACGCAAGGATTTTGGTATAAAATCTATTAGTGACAACCGGCTTTATATTGATGTTATTCTTTATAAGTGTAATTAGGGGGTCTATGTATAGTGCGAAAAGAATGGGTGAACACGGACACCCTTGTCTCGTGCCTCTCGTAATATGAATCTGCCTAGAGCTTTCACCCATAAGTTGGATACTGGCTGTTGGATTATAATACATGGCTTTAATTGCCTGCAAAAATCTAGGACCAAAACCTCTATCCGTCATCACTTTCCACAGAAAGCTCCATTTGACGCGATCGAACGCTTTTTCTGCATCGAGGAGGATCATCGCGACCCCCCCCCCCGCCAGCCGCATGGATATCGAACAGGGTTATGGCCCTTCTAATATGGTCAGTAGTACCCCTTCCAGGGACAAAACCATGCTGCCAGGGCGAGACAAGAGTCGCGATAATCCTCCCCAGCCGTGTAGCCATTATCTTTGCATATAGTTTATTGTCACTATTAATTAATGATATTGGTCTATAAGATCCCGGGCTTTCCTTGGGTTTACCTTTCTTGTGAAATACGACTATATTGGTTTTGGTCCAAGATTCTGGTATAACTCCGGTATTTATACCCCATTGAATAGATCTAACAGAAGAGGTGCCGTTTCTTCCTTCAAGTGTTTATAGACCTCCAAGGGTATGGCATCAGGCCCTGCTGCCTTGCCTGCTGATAGATCTTTTAGTGCCTGGGTGAGCTCCTCCATAGTGATATTCTGCTCTAGAGTTTCTATCTCGCTAGGTGTTAATTTAGTGCCCGTATCCGGCCAGTTTAAACTCAAATCGTCTATATCCGTTTCTTCTTTGTAGAGATCCTGATAAAACCTCCTAAAGACTTCGAGAATTTCAGTTGGTTTATTATAGATCTGATCACCTTCTTTAATTTCAGTAATAGTGTTTTTTGATGTGGCTTGTCTTATCCTTAATGCTAAAGCCCTGCCAGCGTTCTCCCCTGTTTCATACATACTGGTTCTGCGGCTCTGATATTCTGCTGCAGCTTTTTTTGCCAAATGCCGATGGATATCTGCCTTTATACTATTCAGCTTTTCTAAACTCTGGCTACCCTGATTCCCCTGACTGACATCTCTCCTGTGTTGTTCCTCTGCCTCCGCCAGTTTGACCAAAAGACGTTCTCTGTCTTCCCTAGCTTCTTTCCACATCCTGCCCGAAAAGCTGATTGTCTCTCCCCTCAGGGCGGCTTTAAAACTATCCCAGACCATAACCCGGGATGCACTATATCTATTCGCGTCAAAGAACGATTGTGACCAGTTCTTGATGTATGCTAAATAATTACTATCCGCTAAAAGCTTTCTGTCAAAAGTCCAGGGTCTACTCTTCTCCCTTTGTATATTCATGGTCATAGTAAGGATGAGGGGCTTATGATCCGATATTATCCTAGGCAGCATTTCAATTTTTACATTAGGAAGACACGTTGCTGATATTAGGAAATAGTCCAATTTTGTGTGTTTGTTAAAAGGGTGTGAAAAGTATGTGAAAAGTATGTGAACCCAGGCTCGTCTTTCCTTAGGCTACCCCACACATCCCTCAACCCATGAGATTGAATTATAGAAGATACGGCCCTGAATACTCGGGGCTTGCGACCGATATATGGGATATCCCCTGAAAAATCTGCTGAGATATTAAGGTCTCCGCACATTGCTATGGGTGAGGGCCAGTTAATAAGTTCCCTCTCTATATGATCCATCACCCCTGGATCATCCATGTTAGAGCCGTATACTGTGCATAACGTTATACCTGACTTTAATTCACATATTGCCCATCTTCCCAGTGCATCAGCTTTTGAATTTTTTGCTCCTCCCAGACCTACCTGACCCATAATGGCCACCCCCTTTACCGTTGATGTCTGTGTAGAACAGGACAGAACTTCATACCCCCTTAGATTTAACCAGTGTTTCTTTTTCCATGGTAAGTGGGTCTCTTGTAAACATAAGATATCAGCCCTTATTAATTTTATATACTCTTCAAACCTGCCCCTCTTTTTCCAGTCATTCAACCCACCAATATTTAGACTGACTACCCTAATACTAGACATAGCCCTGTAGGGAGCAGAGCCAACATTCTAACCAGTTACATTTTCTCCTGAACTTCTCATGTCTGTGCATATCCACTCTAAACATTACATTTATATTGAGAGACACATTAATTGCATGAACTTTCTTTTTCCTTTTTGGTTTTTAATTTCCCCACCCCCCCCACCCCACTCCAAACATGCCCCCCCCCGGTCCCAACCCTCTCCCCAGTGAGGCGCGCAGACTAAGTCTGTGCGTGTGATGGATGCAACCCAGCAGTGGACAATTTAAGGACCACCGATTGGCACTCACCCTCAACTCATCAATAAACCATGAACCACCTTATCGTGACACCATTAACTCTATAAGCCTTGAGCTTAGAAAAGAAATTAAACTTGCAAGTCATACCATCCCCCGCATGAACTATACAACTCTACAACTCTACAGCTTTAATATCATCCCCCTTAAGCTGCATCCTACTTATATAGATCATTTAAAGACTAATAGTAAAACATACTTCACTAGTAACTCTGGTATATTATGTGTAGGGTAACCCTACACTAAACAATCTATATTAGTTATGAGCCGTGCTAAATTGAGTCCAGATACTCCCGAGCCTTAATTTCTGAAGAGAAATACATAGTCTTGCCTGCATGGATTATTTTTAACTGGGCAGGATTGATGAGATAGACCTGTACTCTTTTGTCCTGAAAGGGCTTGATTAATTGTCTCAGCCGCCAACGCCGTTCAACGGTGGCATGACAAAAATCAGGCCTTACAAAGAAAGAACCTCCCTCAAAAGTTCTTTTGGCATCTGGTCTCGCTTTCTCTGATAGGGACTGGCGTAGAAGAAAGTTCCCTATGTAGATTAAGATAGCTCTGGGCTTATCACTTTCTCTGGTATTCTGTCTCGGTTTAAATGGAGTCCTATGTGCTCTCTGAATTTCAGTAGTCCAATTCCAACCAGCGATGTCTGGAAAGGCTTTCTCAAAGGTTTTCACTATAAAGGCTTTAACATCCTGCCCTTCGATTCCTTCCGGAATCCCGAGGACCCTGAGATTGTTCCTTCTTTGGCGATTTTCTAGGTCCTCCAGCTTCCACTGGACATCTATTGCTTGTGCCCCAAGAGATTCCACCCTACTCGTAGAAGCTGCAACCTCTGCATCAGTAGCGACGATCCTCTCTTCCAGATTAGAGACCCTATCACCTACATTTGTACAGGCTTTCGATAGCTTCCTGACCACTCCTTTCATCTTTCGCATTGCAGCTTGGGCCTTGAGGCTGTCTGACCGAGTCTCTTCTCTATGTGCTGTTATTCCTTGATGAATTGATTCCATCATTGCCATTAGTGACATCATTGAGAGTTGCGTAGACTCCTGATGCTGTGTCTGAGCCATTCCCTGATTAGAGTTTCCCTGGAGAGATGTTGTAGGGGAGTGGTCCCATGTTAGTTCTGGGTGATCCCTTTGGGAAGACATGTTTTTAACAGCAGTTGATGGCATCCCTTCCTCGTTGTCACTTTCCGTTTCTGGGTTGCTGCAATCGATATCAGAGCTATGGAGCTCCTCATCCTCTGACCAGTCAGCCTCCTCTGTCACGGAGAAGAAACACTCACTGGGAGTCTTCTCCTTTTCCTTCTCCTTTTCACCAAGTACTGATCCAGAAATAATGACATTTCCGCTACCTACTGATTCAACAGGTTCAGCTTGGATTGAGGTGGATCTGGTATCCTCTTTCAGTGTCCCGTCTATTGTTGAGCCTTCTTGAGTGCCTCCATTGTTAGTTGTTGTTGGGGAAATGGGAGTACACTCTTCCATGTCTTCTGGTAAAGAGTCTAGAGTACCCTTAGCGGTTATAGGAGCTATACACTCACTGGCCCCTTTACCAATCCCCTCGTCTACCTCGTCTACCTCCATAGTCATATCAATAGGATGAGTCGTCTGTGAAGTCAGGACCTGAATGCCGCTTAAGGTGTCAGCCCCTGCACCAGCTACCTGACCTAGCTGATATGACTGCAGCTAAGATTGAGGTTGAGGCTGAGGCTGTTGGGGATGAGAGACTGGTTGAGATGTGACCTCAATGTCTGAATCAGGTTCAATCTCTGCGTCTTCTTGAGAGGTTGGTAATGCTGGTAATGATGAGACGAGGACCTCAGGGGCTACCGCTGCCGCTGGTTCCAGCTCTTTCTGCTTTTTCTTCCTCTCATTTCGATTTAGCATGTCTACAACACTCATGGTGGTGGTGGCTGTGGCTGTAGCTTGTCTGGTTCTAGCGGAAGGGGGTCGCATCTCCTTTGGGGTACTCGGACCTGAGGACGTCTGTTGCTGCTTTACCCGACCCCCAGATCTCACCTCTGATGTTGCCCCCTCAATCCCTGTGCTGATTACGGGCACAGTATTCACGGAAATGTCTGTATTGCTGCCTGTATTGCTGCCTGTTATGCCAGTGTTGTCAGCGTTTCTCTTTTTAGACAAAGGCTTACCTCCAGTATTGGGTTTGGGAGCCATTAATGAAGAAAGTGCCGAAAGTAGAGACAGTTGTCTCACTCGAATCCGGTCTCTGCACACATGAGCCTTACAGCTTCTTGGAACTGGGTTGCCTCTGTCTGAATCACAGGCGCTACAGCCGCAGCATCCACAGGCTCCGCAACGAGCTCTACCGCCTCTGCTCCTTTCTTGCGAACCCGTCCCTGTAAGGCTCCGCCTCCAGGCTCCGTGAACTCCGCCGGGTCTCCAGACCAGCCCCAGTCTCAGGAAGGACGAAGCAGCAATCCTCCGCAGGCCAGGGGGGAGCACCCTGAAACAAGGATCGACCCAGAGCATCCAGACAGCCGAGACGCCGAGTTGCCGAGATGCGTAGAAACAGACACCGCCGCTCCGTGTGTCTTGGCGCCTTCTCCGTACGGCCACAATCCGTGATCCGAAACTCCGCGAGGCAGCTCAGACCCCTATCTGCCCGGTATGTTTAAGGTATGTTTTAGAAATGTGAGCCTAGAGAGTCTCTAGTCTCATCCCTTCGCAGGTACACACTTGCTTGTCATTCCTTAGGTCAAGAAAACGACTTTCATTCAATGTTCTTTGTAGTTCATTAATTTATTTCATGATTCATTGTTTTGATTTTAGCAGAATTAGTCAAATTTCTTCAAAATCATTTTTCGAAAATGTAATTCAGGCATTGTCTTTTAAATGTGTCCAATGCATTTCGGGCATTAGTGGTATGCCCTTCATCAGGGAATTGACACTAAAAAAATAATATAAATGAACATTAGTGTGGGCGTTGACTGTGAACATAAATACAAGATAACAGGTATCTCAATAATATGACATTATTCACTAGTGCTACAAACTGCATAAACAAACGAAAATGGTAAAGTATTCAACACTGTGTGTGCAAAGAATCATACTATGTGTTTACAATACAAAAGAAACGGTGAAACGGGTCGGTATGTCACTTACATACCGGTTGGAAAAGGATGGTTTGAAGTCTGAAAGAAGGGAGAGGAAATAGGAAAATGCGGTTAGCGTCTGTGGGCTAGAATGCTCAGAAATGCGCTCGGGGTATTTGGGCTGGGAGGGTGGTGAGAACTAACCTGACTGTGATCGGCAAGTTGAATCGGTCCGGTACTGGTCTCTGCAGAACGCCGGCAAGAGCTTAAGATTTGCCGCGTTCATTTAATTCGAAAATACGTGTCATGTGGTCAATCACGTGGGTGCAGGGGTGGTGGAAAGACTATGTGAATCGGTATTATCGACTGGGACTGAAAAAAGTATAATTAATGAACTACAATGAACTACAAAGAACATTGAATGAAAGTCGTTTTCTTGACCTAAGGAATGACAAGCAAGTGTGTGCCTGCGAAGGGATGAGACTAGAGACTCTCTAGGCTCACATTTCTAAGCATTCAGTCCGACGTCGGTGGGCCCTCGACGCCTCCTTGCGGAGCACCACAAAACACCTCAAAAACATTTTTCAACCCAAGTTTAATTTTAATTAAAAACACCGCTGTGCATCCATCTGATATCAGTTGCATTTCCTCCCTAGAGTCCACTGGATCGATAGCACGCACCCTCTAGCCAACATCTAAATTATCTCAACATGAGCAACTATGAAGACATATCAAAGAGCACTGAGGCCAGAGCCTCCACCTTTGCGTTTGAAGCAAAAGATGTGGACCAAATTTACTCTCTTATCAGGGAGGAACTCACACAAGAAACCTCAAGTCGGTCGAAAGAGCAAAACATTAGACAGTTACTCTACCTATCCAAGAGGAAAACAAACCAACAACTCCATGCTAGCACTCTCATTAAGTACCACAAGAACCAACGCATACCACGTGGGCTAAGAATTGCACTCAAACCATCCCTATGCAAGCATTCAAAAAAATTCCAGGAACGCTGGTACGAGATTCTTAATAAATGTTCACTGGATCTAATTCTCCTAATCATACAAGAATTGTCTTCTATCCTGGAGGAACTCTCAGTTGAAATTCAGGAAACATCAACAGAACTCTCCAAAATGATGACAGAAGAGGAACTCAGCACAACTTTAGAAGATATTAAGAACCAAATTGATCGTCACTCGAGAGAGATCAATGAACGCAAGATTCGCAAATTTAAGCGGGACACCTTGGATTATAGACTGGGAGAGGTCTATACATGGGCAGACATTTACGCCCAAAAACGAAGAAACCGTCCCTATAATTCAAATACTGATACTTCATCCACGGATAGTGAATCAAGTCAGAAACAACGTAAATCTCAACCCACACGAACAGCACAAGAACCAACACCTACAGCGGAACCTACTACAAGCAAAGCACCAGACACCAGCCCTTTTTTAGAACAGGGACAAGCTCAAAAAAGAGACCCAGGAGAGGGAAAAGAAAAGGAGAAAGAAAGGGATCCTCCAAACACTCGGAGTACGACCGCAACAACCAAAGAGAAGGGGAAGAAACCCAAAAAGAATCAACCTCAGAACACCTAGTGATCAACATTAGCGACCAAGATTTCAGCTCCTATGAACTGGAACTATTAGAGAAAGGAACATCATTTGTACCCACCACTTCCACCGACCACCTGGAACTTGAAGTGAGTTTTTTCAAGTTAATGCGAAAACTTAGACTCAGACATTTTTTTGACAACGTCATACCTGAACGTCCACAACAGGAGAAAGACCAACTGCTGGGATTACGTCCACAAAGTATATTTCAAGCACCCATAAGTCACAAGACATTGGACCTATTCGAAAACATAGTTAAACAAGAGCTCAACAAAATCAAACATGTGAAACCCAAATCAAAAAACATTACGCAAAAAGATCTTGATACACTCAACAAAATAGCCAACAATGATCGTACAACATTCACCAAAGCGGACAAGGGGGGAGCGATCGTCATTATGAATACCATCATGTACGACAACAAAGTGACGGAACACATCAGTAACACGACAACTTACAGCAAACTTGTTTTTAATCCCACCATGGAGTACTCTACTACCTTAAGAAATATCATTGATCGAGCATACAAACATGGGACCATCACGGAGAGGACCAAAACCTTTCTCACTACCTCCAACCCTAAAAGCCTGACATTGAGAATGGTACCGAAAATCCATAAGAACATTAGCAACCCTCCCATGAGACCCATAGTCTCTACCCGAGGGAGTCTACACCAACCTATCGGACAATTGATTGACAAATATCTACAACCGTCAGTACAATCAATGCAAACATATATCAAGGACACAACAGACGTTTTACTGAAACTACAACAAATACCATTCAACCCCACAGAAAAGGTACTTTTATGTACCGCGGACGTTTGTAGTCTATACACAAGCATACCCCATGACATGGGGATCGAAGCCATGGAATCTGCACTCCTGAACACGGACTTGGACCAAGAACTTCAGCTGTTTCTCATGGAACTTATGTACTTCACTTTGTACCATAGTTACTTCAGAGTCAAAGATGAATGGTACCAACAACTCACAGGGATGGCTATGGGCAATTCAGCTGCACCTGTGTATGCTAACATCTTTATGCAGTGGTACGAAACTCAACACATTCTTAAAAACACAAACTGGATAAAAAATCTCAAAATGATAGCACGATACATAGATGATTTTTTCATCGTGTGGACTGACACCGAAGAGTCATTGAGAATGGAGCTTAACAATTTCAACGCTATTGACCAAAGGATCCAACTAACTTGGGATATTTCAGACACCTCGGTTAATTTTCTTGATGTGAAAATCACTATAACCCCACAAGGATTCATCACAGACCTTTATGTTAAACCTACCGATAGGAACAACATGTTGCTACATTCCAGCTTTCATGAACCCAATCTGATACGAAATTTACCATACTCCCAGATGGCAAGAGTTAAAAGGATCACTTCTGATACGATTACCCTCAAACAAAGACTCAAAGAAATGACCACCAAGTTCACTAACAGAGGTTACCCAAAAACTCTAGTTGAAGAAACCAAAACGAGGGTTGAGAATATGGACAGAGCCAAACTACTAACACCTACCACAAAGACTGAACAATTGCAATACAAACCCAAAGAGACCGCAACATATACCGGAACCAAACCGTGTTTAAACTGCGGTAATTGTAATAACATCATCAGAGGAAACATAATTCACCATCCAAGACAAGGCTACGCAATCAAACTCAAGGTTAACGCCACCTGCGATACCAGCAACCTGATATATGGCATAAAGTGTCCCTGTGGAAAGATCTACATAGGGAAAACCGAATGACGTATTAAGGTGCGCCTCACGGAACATAAGTCCAACATACGACTTAAAAACTTAAAGTCAGCCCTATCAGCACACTTCGTTGAAACTCAACACAATGTTTCCCAAATCAAGTTTATCATCCTAGAGACTGTGTCGAAACTAGAGGGAAGAGATAATAATAAATTCCTTCTAAGAAGGGAGAACTACTGGATTCACAAATTATCGACCCAGAAACCAATGGGTCTCAATGACAGAATCGAATTCGCTTGTTACCTGTAATGGAATTGCTCTATATACCCATCTTGTTGCTATTGTGTGTGTTCCTATTACCATCCACATTGACACCACTTTCTAGCACATTTTAACCATTTCCCTCCGTAGCTATCTGAGCAGCTCACTGAGCATAACAATCCCATGGATCTGAGTTCGATCCTTCACTTGACTTCCATATCCTGATTAGCACATTAGTTTTTATTTTTTATTTTTAGATTTTCACCGCCATGGTAACTTCCTTCCCCCTCTTTCTACCCTCGTCACACGCCTTCATAAATTCCATAGTATTTAGAGACTTCATAAACGCGTTTCACGCACAGCTGTACTTTTTTCAGTCCCAGTCGATAATACCGATTCACATAGTCTTTCCACCACCCCTGCACCCACGTGATTGACCACATGACACGTATTTTCGAATTAAATGAACGCGGCAAATCTTAAGCTCTTGCCGGCGTTCTGCGGAGACCAGTACCGGACCGATTCAACTTGCCGATCACAGTCAGGTTAGTTCTCACCACCCTCCCAGCCCAAATACCCCGAGCGCATTTCTGAGCATTCTAGCCCACAGACGCTAACCGCATTTTCCTATTTCCTCTCCCTTCTTTCAGACTTCAAACCATCCTTTTCCAACCGGCATGTAAGTGACATACCGACCCGTTTCACCGTTTCTTTTGTATTGTAAACACATAGTATGATTCTTTGCACACACAGTGTTGAATACTTTACCATTTTCGTTTGTTTATGCAGTTTGTAGCACTAGTGAATAATGTCATATTATTGAGATACCTGTTATCTTGTATTTATGTTCACAGTCAACGCCCACACTAATGTTCATTTATATTATTTTTTTAGTGTCAATTCCCTGATGAAGGGCATACCACTAATGCCCGAAATGCATTGGACACATTTAAAAGACAATGCCTGAATTACATTTTCGAAAAATGATTTTGAAGAAATTTGACTAATTCTGCTAAAATCAAAACAATGAATCATGAAATAAATTAATGAACTACAAAGAACATTGAATGAAAGTCGTTTTCTTGACCTAAGGAATGACAAGCAAGTGTGTGCCTGCGAAGGGATGAGACTAGAGACTCTCTAGGCTCACATTTCTAAGCATTCAGTCCGACGTCGGTGGGCCCTCGACACCTCCTTGCGGAGCACCACAAAACACCTCAAAAACATTTTTCAACCCAAGTTTAATTTTAATTAAAAACACCGCTGTGCATCCATCTGATATCAGTTGTAAGGTATGTTTTAGCCAAGCTCATGGCATTATTTTCCTAAAATAGTGAACGGTTGTTGAGTTCATACTGAAAACTCTGTCCACACTGCTGAGAGGTTGCTCAGCCGCTCCTCACTGCCGCCATCTTGCCTCGATTGTGCTTGTTGTTATTTGGTGTGAAAGGACACAAGATCCTAAGTTAAAACGTGTTGCTTTGGTGGATCGAGGACGAACTGTCATCACAAAGGATTCCTTCTCATTAATCAGAAAGTCTAGTTCTTCATTTATTTATTCAGGAAATGTATTGAGCGCACAATTACCCGTAGGTGTCTCGGCAAAGGAGGTCAACAAGGACTGTAAGCCTATAGCCGTTTCAACCATGAGGACTGTGTCATCTGCGCATAATATAACAGTAAACTATGTGACCCTACTTGCAGGCAATCTGATTACACATCAACCAAAGCCTGTTCTAATCTGTTAATGTATAGATTAAACAGATATGGGGCCAACATACAACCCTGTCGCACCACTCTGCTGATGCCAAAACTACATGAACACTGTAAGTCTTTGTAGAAGTGGACTGAAGCCTTAGTGTCCCTGTGGAGGTCTCTCAGAAATAAAACAATGTCCTACTCACCCCCAAGGACAATATCATATGCCACAGTTTTGATTGGTTAACCTGATCAAACGAGGATGAAAGGTCCATAAAACCTAAATGTATTGATCCGGAATGGGCAACTGTATATTTCCCTAGAATCATATATGAATTCAAACACTGATCTACAGTGGACCTTCCTGCACGAAACCCATTATGGGCTTCTGATATCAACCTATTTTCTTCCGCCCTCACCGAAAGTCTCTCCAAGAAGATACGACTACAACCTTGACTACAGAGTTGAGTAGGGAGATAGGCCTATGGCAAGTGGGACTATGTATGCCCCCTTTTTAAAGATTGACACAATGATGGACATAGCCCAAGACTGTGGGGAGGGGGGCTACAAACAGGCACCAAACATCCACATCATTTACGTAAAGAGGTGGAATAAAATCCGAGCCTGGTGCTTTATTAATGGATAAACCCATGATGCTCTTTTTAACTTCCTCAAAGGAGAAGGTCAGCATGGCAGACCCTGTCAACTCATGAACCCTGTCCTGCGGTTCCAACTGGCCTATATCACAAATATCCTTAAAATGAGCCACCCATGAATCTTTTTAATGTGTGCCTCCACAGGAGCTACCAACTCCGGGGCAAATAAGGAGCCATTAATAATGCCCCAGAACTTTGCTCTAGAATTCAAGGTACTTGTCTTGCTTAGGTCTGCCCAAGCCTCCACTCTCATCTCATTTTTAAGCCTTTTCTGTTCCTTTTTGCACAAACCACGACTCTTCTTTACCGTGTCTGAACTCCCGGGCTTATGACTCAAGGCACACTTAAGCTCCCCCAGCGCTTTTGAACAACCAGAATCAACCATGTGGGAGAGTTAGTCCACTTTCGGGACGTGGGTGCCCCTTGGAGACTGGACACTACTTTGGAGATATGAGAAGGCCCTTAAAATATCTTGTGCATTACTTGTAGTGGACATACAGATATCTAGCTCCTCTTTGCAACTGGAGTACAAGGACTTAAAGAACTCCTCTGGTATTATAAGTCTCCCCCTCCCCCCCCCTGACTCATAGCCTTCGCAGCCCAAAGCGCTTTTAATCAGGGCAGACCAACAATTGGAGGCACACACTGTATCAGCATCACCGAAAGGGTTCATCGGTATCCAAAATTCAGAGATATATACGTGAAGAGTGGTGAGGAAATAAAAATGAAATCTATGTACGATTAATAACCTCTTCCTGTGAAGGTGGGATTAACCGCACTTGTGATCAATTTCATTTTATCCATTGTTAAAGTTCAATTGAGCTCGTTCTGTAATCCCTTTAGACTAGTACCCTGTTGAGTATGTGCTAACTGTGTACCGGACACAAAAGGGCAACCAGCCTCTAGCACTCCTGTTTCCCTCGGGACCCCGTACAGGTGAGCATTAAAATCCTCTGGCACGATAATATATGCCGAAAATGTTTTTGAACCTATCAGATTTTTTTGCAAAAGAGCCCAATATCTGAAAATTAACTTCCGCATTCGAAAGAGATGTGGCATAATAAAAATGTAACATTGCCAACTAATGTGGATCAGAGGAGAATAATAAAGCCTGCAGGCTAGTAACTCCTGTTGGTAACACATCAAACCTCCCTTTCAATGCCAGCAAAACAAAAGTAATCAGGCCCTCACCATCCCCACCTCCATCCCCCTGCCCCAACCCCCCTGTGCTCGACCAGCCATAGATTCTAAGGCAGGTGAAAAGATGGTTTTATATCCCAATAAAAAAATAACAGCTCTCGATTGTCCAAGTCTCTTGGAGGTAAATTACTTTAAAACCTCGAATAAAGTCCAGCCATTTTGGATCATCAAATTTCCCAGCAATATCTGCAACATTCCAGCAAATAAATGTTCAAACATTCCTCACGTTTCATTCAGTCAAAGTCTCATTTTGCAGCACAGGGGGTACCATCACTTCACCAATCACTGGGGTGTTTTGCCCACTATCCTCTGATAGTCAATCACATGCACCCAGATGGGAAAAGGGGGCAAATCTGTTAGAAGGTTTTAGATATGGTGGGGGCGCAGGCCAACCGACTTTTGACTGTGCATGCTGTCTTGGAAATTGCAAATGGTCTTGTAAAACAGCACCCGCCAGCGATCTATGGGAAAAAAACAAAGGGAGTGCCAGGGTAGAATAGACTGGGCCGTTAAAGGAATCACCCCTGAACCCTGTTTACATGAGATTCAACACAACCCCCCAGTGTTCATGCCCAACCAATGCACAACTTTATTCCCCAATTGATGATAGCTTTCTGGTGTTTCAGCCAAAAGCAGGGGTACATTGCCAAAAATAACAACACAGGGTGTTGCCTCGGAGGGGGGTGAACTAAGGAGCACTGGTTTAGGCAAAGGGGGCACCATAGACCGGGTTCTTGAAGCATCTTCACCAAACCCTTACCACAACATTGGACCTTGAGCCTTGAGCCTGAGCAGGATCCCCACCATCCATACCACCCCCATGGGTCCATGTGATATGATTTTTACCCCTACTGTGTTCGCCAACCCCGCAGCACTCTCGGGGTCTACAGCCAGTGGCCTATCCATCCACCCTACGGCAAGGTGAGCAGGACGGTGCGTAGTACTGGTGAGTGGACAAGCAGGGGCAGAAGTGGAGAGACGAGCTTCCTCATGCAGTGTAGTATGATTGAATTCAGAATGTTCCTTCTCAATTGCCGTCAAGCGCTGGCGATGCGCTTCCCCATACCATACCTGCAAATGAGTCCCTTAATCCAAGCACTATAACGTAGATTAACGAGACAGCAATACAATTGGAAATCAATGGCAAACGATACAGTTTAGAATAGGTAACACGTCTCCTCCTGGCCACTGCTTACAGCTGCAGGCAAGGGTTGCCTAACGATCAACTGGTATCCAGCCGGGCCTCTCCACCTCATATCACCATCCTCTAGTCTAGTGGAGGAAAATCATCTGTGTAATGCAGCAAACAGCAAAGAACCTCTCTGGCAGCCCGTCAGACCAGGGGGGGGTTTGCCCTTCCCACAAACAGCAGGTGAAGTGGCTCGGTGTTCCCTGGGGCCTGTAGTCCAACCAGGGCAATTCAGGCAATTCCAAAGTGGCACAACAGTACAGAGCATTCTCAATTGAGGCGTGTAATGAAGCAGACTGGTACAACCCCTGTAAGCTAGGTGCCTGGAAGTCTCTTGGAAGGTACAGGGCGAAATGCTGTGGCCAAGGCATTTTTCTGGCATACGAGCCTCAAGGGAAGGAGTTGGTGTCTAACGTTAGATGAGCACGTGGTATATCTGCATCATGGGCATCCTTTAAGGGTGGGTCGATATCATGCAGCCACTTGGACTCCTAGAACTGTTTCATGGACCATCACCGCCTCCAGCTGGGAGGCACTTTCTCAACTTTCTTTGATTTATCAGTGATAGAGGCGATAACAGATGTTTAATATGTGAATTAACATAAGAGGAATTTAACAAAATACAACACTTATTGCCATTAAAGAAATGTTTTGGATCGTAATTCTGGTCTACAGCAAAGCTTTCAATATAGAATGTATGGAAGCCGATATCTGCTTGGGGATCAGCCAATGACCGAGGCAAGGACGCTGATCGATGAGGTAATGCCCCGGTTAAGTGCCAGTGATCTTCATTACTCCGAGTCCACGTCATCCTCACCACAGTCAAGGTTTCCCATCCCTCCCAGCCCGGGAAATGACTGTTTCAGGCTTAGGGTGGGGCTTGGCACAACAGGAAGTGGTGGGTGACAACTTCCTCTGTATATTAGTCACTAGGGATAGGAAGTTGGCTATCTTGGAGGTTTGGGAAACTGGGATATTTGGTATTATTTTACTTTGGCGATTCTGTCCACAGGAAACAAGCTTACTAGTAATGACAGGGGCAAGGAAGACTTGCCCCGGAGTAATGGAGACTAGTGGTAAGTAACCAGGAGCGGTAAGTAACCAGGGCATTAGTAGTTTCTACTGCAATTGGTTTGATCACAAGACAACTTTGGTGGTGAATAAGCTTTAAAAAGGTGTAATTGTCACTAGTCCTTAAATAGAATGTTTATTTTCACAGGTATTAGAGTCAGAAATTATTTTACAACAAGAACTTGAGCATAACCTCACCCTTCATTTTAGCAGTTCACAGGGATCTCGCCATACAAGTCTCTATAATTTAGAAACGATTTAAAGTTTTGGTTTAACACATGCGTTGAGCTTGCAGCTACCCATCCCTGGTGGTGCCAAAATCCACATATGTTGGTGGACGGCTGTACATTTTCCGCACAAATGTTAACAATGTTCCAACTCCAGCCTTACTTTGTAATCGCTCCATACGTACATTCAGGAGAAAAAAACTACAGGATATTTCCGTCTACTACTGTTCACTTTCCTGTATGCTGGGAATATTGTCTTCATACAGAACATATTTTTATAGAATAACCGAGGGAGTGGGAATCATTTCGCCCCTGAAACTGGCAGACAGTGATAATACTATTGGAAAGGCTAATAATACAAATGTTTATACTGACAACGAAAATATGTAATTTTTCATGATGCTTAATAAAAATCCATTATTAGTAACGTTATTATTTTTGGGTTGAACGCAATGATGAAAAGATTGAAACAGTCCAAAAACAATAATCACAGAGGCCACCAGATGGAGCCAGATAACGCATAGCAGCGTCACAGCTTCATGTCCCATTTTATAAAAGCACTGCACAGTCTCAGCCGAGAAAATGCATCGATCGTGTGCCAGTGGCAGAATAGAAGTGTGTGGATCCTCTCCGTAAAATGTGGCGGGGTGGGCCCTAAAACTTCCCTCAGCTTGACTGCCTCACAGACATTTGAGGCACTTGGTCAACTGAGAGCCATTAAAGTGCTGATGGGGGGGTGGCGAAGGGGGGGGGGGGGCAGGTGAGAGCCATTGAGGTGCTTAGAGGGGTCAGGTGAGAGCTACTGAGGTGCTGCGGGGGTTCAGGTGAGAGTCATTGAGGTGCTGGGGGGGGGGTTCAAATGAGAGTCATTGAGGTGCTGAGAGGGCTCAGGTAGGAGTCATTGAAATGCTAAGGGGGGTCAGGTAAGAGTCATTGAGGTGCTGAGGGAGGTCAGGTGAGAGTCATTGAGGTGTTGAGGGGGGTCAGGTGAGGGTCATTGAGGTGCTGAGGGGGTCAGGTGAGAGTCATTGAGGTCCTGAAGGGGGTCAGGTGAGAGCCATTGAGGTGCTGAGGGGGGTCAGGTGAGGGTCATTGAGGTGCTGAGAGGGGTCAGATGAGAGTCATTGAGGTCCTGAAGGGGGTCAGGTAAGAGTCATTGAGGTGCTGAAGGGGGTCAGGTAAGAGTCATTGAGGTGCTGAGGGGGGTCAGGTGAGAGTCATTGAGGTCCTGGAGGGGTCAGGTAAGAGTCATTGAGGTGCTGAAGGGGGTCAGGTAAGAGTCATTGAGGTGCTGAGGGCGGTCAGGTGAGAGTCATTGAGGTCCTCAAGGGGTTCAGATAAGAGTCATTGAGGTGCTGAAGGGGGTCAGGTAAGAGTCATTGAGGTCCTGAAGAGGGTCAGGTAAGAGATATTGAGGTGCTTAGGGGGGTCAGGTGAGAGTCATTGAGGTGCTGAGGTGTGTGGTAAATAGAATTACCTATACTTAATTTATGCGGTAAAGTTCAATAAGAATAACTCAGTCAAAAATTAAGAGGCAGAGTCCGTGGCATCTGGGTTTATAAGGGTTTTATTCCTTAAAAAGGAATTGGTTCGAACCAGGTATCATGTTCCATCACCGCGAGGGTTCAGGAAGGGATAGACAATGCTTTATTGACAGAACATAATATATATAGTAAATGCATATAATGGTGATGGATACAAAAAAGGCGTAACAGCTGAGAGAAACGAGATAAGAACACAAGTACGTAATAAAAAGGCATAACAGAAGGCGTGCACGGAGGTGTGTACTAGGAACGTCACATAGAGGTGTCACAAGTGGGTGGATCCATAGGAGAATCCTGCAGTGTCAGCAGAAATACATGGCAGAGATGCGCGCGCCGCAGCATGACGTGTGATTGACGTGGAACCGGAGGGTGAAGGGGACTTGACATTTAGCCTTACATGAGGAGGCAGAAGTCTGGCGTGTCAGAACAACCTAATCCCAAATCATATCTAATATCTTGTGTTTGAGGAACTGTATTATCTAGAAGGAAAGGTCTCTCGGGCAGAGGCTATTCTATACTGACTGCTAGTGCGTGCATATGCGACTACGTGTCTACGTGAGATGCGAGGGGGACATGGGCCTACCATGGTAACAGGAGCAATGAATTACTTGCATGGAGACAGAAAGGCCGGGCCCTTTGCTCTGCAGCTGGGAAGGATGTTTACCTAAACTACTAGACAGGAATGTATTTTCGAGGAGCGGAGCAGATAACTTGAAGGCAAAATACAGTCTTGGCAGGCAAGCAGGCCGAGCCAGGCACCGCTAGCCGCGCAGGGAGTAAGACAAAGGTCAGGGATACAGATGCAGGTCCAGGCTGTAGCTTCCAGAGGCAGAAAGCAGGAAAAGGCTTGATGGCAGAAATCAGGGCCTAACTCGCCAGAGCCAGGAAAACGTGAAAAGTGCACCATGTAAAGACGGTGGCAAGGCATACTTAGGAACGGAATATTCGACCCATTCATGGTGGATCTGAAAGAGGACATGTTAACGTTGGACGCAAATGTATTTGCGTCTTCATAGCTGGAAGTGGAGGGAACATACATGTACTTGAAGCACGTACATGGAGCCGTTGGGGTCTACGATAGGGGACACAATTGACCATAAAAATTCATATTACCTCATTCCCTCTTTGTCCCCTACGGACCCATCATGATATATCAATCCTCATTAATCTATCAATCTGTTCATGTAACATCATTTGCTCTTCTTTCTTCTTACGGTATTTTGAATGTGGACTTGAATGAGGAATACATGATGTGGCGCACAAGCCGCAAATCGCTGGCTCACATTGTAAACATAGGCAACAACTGAATACTATGAGAAGGGCAATACCGAGGAAGGATAGGACCTTCCATCCCCAGGCTGACAACACGCTCCAGAACCAACCGGACCAAGTGCAGGTGCCTGGATTCTGGTGTATCTGACTTGCAATCTTGTGAAGACGGGTTATGGCTCTATATACTGACGTTGCGTTTTCTGGAATGAAAACACAGCAACTCGATCCGATGACTCTACAGGCTCCGCCCCTATCGGCCAGGATGACGTCAAGGACAAGACGATTTTGAAGAACAACAATCCGCATAGCAGACTGCTCCTCTGTTAAGTTGCCTAGGGCGGAAGTAGTTTCATTCACTACTGCTTCGAGGGTTCTTGTTAATTTACGTATCAGTTTACTATTAAAGACAGCACCTAAATAGGGAAAGAAACCTTTATTGAAGTCTGTATACTGCTCCCATGCCGTTTCAGTAAAGTCGACAATCGGGAGATCTCTCTGGGGTCTATTGTGTACTAGATGGGAGTTCCTATGATAATCAGGAGGGGCTAGAAAAACAGGTGGCAGAAGGAATGCAATGTAACAGGTACCATCCCAATCTAGAGGTAAGCGTATATATGCTGTATGACCACAAATGAAATAGGAATGACGGGAAGCTTTAAATGTAGACTTGCCTTTATCACTGAATTCGATCACAGTAGTACATCTACTATGACCCAGGTGTACTGAACCATTCTTTCTGACACATAATTCACCTTTGACTGGTAATACTGACATAGCGGGCAAGACTGGTGCGGTTTCGGATTCAACATTCAGAATCATGAGGTTAAGTGTAAAGTTACCTAATCCATATACTTCATTTTCTAGGTCAGTCCCTGTCCTTTTTGGAAGACCCTCCTTGTCAGGGAAACATACTTTATGCAAAACTGTGTTCAGATTTCCCCATACCCAGTTGCCCTGGTAAACTACGGAATTGGAATCTAAGGAATTAATCAAACTAAACCATGCGCCACAGGAACCATTGTGTGTGAACGGGTACGGAAAGAGGGGCAGAACTCCCTTGTATTTCTGATAGGGAGGGAGTCGGCCACATATCCAACAATTTGTAGCGTTGCTGGTCTGATGGGAATGATGTAACATGCTGATGAATGTATTGTTGCGCAGCGCAAGTCGGTAAGATAACTCATGCGGGGGTAATTCACTGAAAGTGTGCTCGACAGTGTCATTTGAAGAAGAATGTGCACGTTTGAAAATAGGAAAATACATGTGTAACAGTATACTTGCAGCAATAATCAAAAGACTCAGAAAAAACATAATCAATAGTGTCACAATACAGTGACTACGAAGTGATTTACAATATTCACGTTTCTTGAGCTGTTTCTGTCTATCTCTCTCTCTATTGGGGTCTAGGGGATACATGTCAGAGACGTGTCTAACCGATTCACCTAGGGGAGGACTTAAACAATTAAACTGTCTGACTTGCTAGACCTCAATTTGGATTTATACTCCTGAGAAGAAGTTTTCTCTACCAGGGGGAGTTTTGAGTCAGTCTGTGGAGGAGGGCAGGGCTGGGAGTCTAAATCTGGCGGCAGTCCATGGTATTTTTTGACATGACTCGAGTGAAGCCAGCCCTTGCGGCCCTCCACTTTTATCGCAGTCCTTGTAGTCAATAGTACTAGCTTCGGCGCCTGCCAACGGGGCTCCAGCGGACTCCTCCTGTCGAAGTTCCTCACGAAGACGAGGTCCCCCGGAACAACCTCATGTGGCTTCACCTCGGTGTTGTCGGGAAAGGCTGCAGCGACCTGTGAACGACATGATTGTAGTGCAGACATCAAGGAGGCAAGGTAATCTGTCAGCATATTACAATCAACATCGGTAATTTTGCGAGGCAAAGGTGTCCCCCACATATTCGGTGGCCTACCAAAGACCACCTCGTACGGGGATAGCCCTGTTCTAGAGTGTGCGACCATTCTCATATAAAAGAGCGCAACTGGTAAAGCTACTATCCAGTCGACGCCTTTCTCTCTACAGATCTTGGCAAGACGAATTTTCAGAGTCTGATTATGACGTTCCACGAGACCTGCTGCCTCGGGATGTCGGACACAGTGGAATTTCCATTGATAGCCTAGCAGGAGTGATACCTGCTTCATAAGCTCGGACGAGAATGGCTGACCGTTATCTGAGTATACGATACGGGGCAACCCATACCGTGGGAAGAATTCACGAACCAGCTGCTTGGCAGTGGTCGGAGCAGTGTAATCTGGGACTGGATATGCTTCTGTCCAACGGGAGAGTGCACATACAACTACGAGGACATATTTGAATCCTCGACAACGTTCCATCTGGATATAATCCATCTGGAGGACTTCAAAAGGGTGATCGGGAGGATGAAATCCACCTTGCTCTACGGGAATGCTTTTACCTGGGTTGAACTGACAACAAATCATGCAAGTACGCACTTTCTGTTTGGCTGCTGCTCGCAAATGTTTATTGAACCAAAGGTTTTGAATACTGTCTAGCATGGCTTTTTCTCCTAGATGTGCTGGACTATGTACTGTGTTAATGATAACTTGAACCATAGAGTCGGGGAGAAACCATGTAGATTTTCCCTTCGTCATCCATCCCTGTTCTGTCTGGATCCCTCCTAGTTCAATCCATTTCTTGATTTCGTCTGGTGTAGCATGTGTCTGTATGTCAATTACATCAAGGGCGGGATCCTTAACTGTCATGCAGTGTGTCGGTGTCGGGACTATTGTCTTTTGTCAGGTCAGTTGCGTGAGTCTGATTCTGAGCTGTATGCTTGGCTGTTCGGTCTGCCAGGTCGTTACCCTGGGAAATGATAGCTGTGACTTTCGTATGTGCCTTGCACTTCATGATGGATATGGCTGTAGGCAGATGTATTGCGTCTAACAGAGCTTGAATGAGGGGACCGTGCTGAATTTTGGCACCGTGAGAAGTCAAATAACCTCTCTCTCGCCAGAGTACTCCGAAGTCGTGTACAACTCAGAATGCATAACGTGAATCTGTGTATATGTTAACTCTCTTGTTCTTGGCTCGAATACAGGCTTGTGTCAGAGCGATGAGCTCTGCTGCTTGAGCTGACAGTGTATCAATACAGTTCGTTTCTATGACTTCAGTTTCTGTCGTGACTGCGTAGGCGGCCACTAATTCTCCTGTACTTGTTCTCATGCATGAACCATCCACATAAAGTGTCAGGTCTGGATCTGGTAATGCAGTGTCTGTCAAGTCTTGTCTGGGTTTCGTCGTAATGGTAATGACTTCAATACAATCATGTGCCAATGGGTCTGTCTCACTTAATGGCAGAAGTGTAGCAGGGTTCAGTGTATTACAACGTCTGATTTCTATGTGTGGCTGAAACAATGTCAATTCATAACCTGTCAATCGTGCTATAGTCAAGTGCTGAGTTTGTGTTCGGTTCAAAAGAACTTCCACGGCATGTGGAACTTGTACTGTCAATTGATGTCCTAGCACTATGGAATCACTTTGTCTGATGGCTAGAGCTGTTGCTGCTACAGATTTCAAGCACGCAGGCAACGCCTGGGCTACTGGATCTAGTGTACTAGAAAAATAAGCACACGGTTTGTGTGAACCTGCTTCATCCTGGGTCAGTACTGACAATGCAGTACCTTCACGTTCTGTAACAAAAAGTGTAAAAGGCTTACTGTAACATGGTGTCGCTAAAACAGGTGCTTGGCAAGGCTTTCTTTAAATCGTCAAAAGCTTGTCCCTATTCGGGCGCCAATTATGTGGTAAATAGAATTACCTATACTTAATTTATGCGGTAAAGTTCAAAAAGAATAACTCAGTCAAAAATTAAGAGGCAGAGTCCGTGGCATCTGGGTTTATAAGGGTTTTATTCCTTAAAAAGGAATTGGTTCGAACCAGGTATCATGTTCCATCACCACGAGGGTTCAGGAAGGGATAGACAATGCTTTATTGACAGAACATAATATATATAGTAAATGCATATAATGGTGATGGATACAAAAAAGGCGTAACAGCTGAGAGAAACGAGATAAGAACACATGTACGTAATAAAAAGGCGTAACGGAAGTAGTGCACGGAGGTGTGTACTAGGAACGTCACATAGAGGTGTCACAAGTGGGTGGATCCATAGGAGAATCCTGCAGTGTCAGCAGAAGTACATGGCAGAGATGCGCGCGCAGCAGCATGACGTGTGATTGACGTGGAACCGGAGGGTGAAGGGGACTTGACATTTAGCCTTACATGAGGAGGCAGAAGTCTGGCGTGTCAGAACAACCTAATCCCCAATCATATCTAATATCTTGTGTTTGAGGAACTGTATTATCTAGAAGGAAAGGTCTCTCGGGCAGAGGCTATTCTATACTGACTGCTAGTGCGTGCATATGCGACTACGTGTCTACGTGAGATGCGAGGGGGGCATGGGCCTACCATGGTAACAGGAGCAATGAATTACTTGCATGGAGACAGAAAGGCCGGGCCTTTGCTCTGCAGCTGGGAAGGATGTTTACCTAAACTACTAGACAGGAATGTATTTTCGAGGAGCGGAGCAGATAACTTCAAGGCAAAATACAGTCTTGGCAGGCAAGCAGGCCGAGCCAGGCACCGCTAGCCGCGCAGGGAGTAAGACAAAGGTCAGGGATACAGATGCAGGTCCAGGCTGTAGCTTCCAGAGGCAGAAAGCAGGAAAAGGCTCGATGGCAGAAAGCAGGGCCTAACTCGCCAGAGCCAGGAAAACGTGAAAAGTGCACCATGTAAAGACGGTGGCAAGGCATACTTAGGAAAGGAATATTCGACCCATTCATGGTGGATCTGAAAGAGGACATGTTAACGTTGGACGCAAATGTATTTGCGTCTTCATAGCTGGAAGTGGAGGGAACATACATGTACTTGAAGCACGTACATGGAGCCGTTGGGGTCTACGATAGGAGACACAATTGACCATAAAAATTCATATTACCTCAGGTGGGTCAGATGAAAGTCATCGAGGTGATGAGGGGAGTCAGGTGTGAGGTGCTGGGGGGATCAGATGAGAGCCATTGAGGTGCTGAGGGGGGGAGGTCAGTTGAGAGTCATTGAGGTCCTGAAAGGGGTCAGGTAAGAGTCACTGGTCACTGAGGTGCGGAGAGGGGTCAGGTGAGAGCCTGAAGAACCGGGTTTTTAGAACCCAGCGGCGCCAGGTACACGCCCAAAGTCTTTGGGTTCTCCTGTCTTGGTAAACAGAGACACGGAATACTTCTAGGTGGCGTCAGAGATCAAATTTATTAGCTGCAGCTAGTAACAGTAATCCCAGCAATACAACACGGTGTACAACTCAAGAAACTGTTCAATTTTCATAGAGCAAGACATCAGTATTTATCCACCTTTTGCTCATTATGAATGCACACCTACTGCGACAAATTCTAACGAATCAAATACATTTTCCCATGTTTCGTCATATCATAAAAACTCACTTTACATTGTACCAACCCACAAGTTAATTATTAGGAATGTCCCAAATTCAATTTCCACGAGCCGGACAAACCCATAATTGAAAGCACTACCCATGTAACGAGAAGACATAAAGGAAGAAGTAATTCAGATATTGAGTAGGATAAGATATGTGCAAGCGAACTAAAAGTTAACAATATCCTGAACAGTGATTGCCAATTTCAGACAACGAGCAGCCAGGGAAATTGGCCTCGCGAAGGGTCAGTTTCAGGTGACGAGGTCAGCTTCTTTGCAGTCCACTCGCAAGTCAGAAAAGGCCTAGATAATATGTACATGAACAACGAAGCCCATGCAACTTTGTTCGTTTGGTTACCTCCACGGCCTACGTGAGGGCAACACAAAATAGCATCTTTGGACAACGTAAACAAAATGGAGTCGGGTTCAGAAATCATGGAACCTCAGACCCTCCTTTTGCCATTACGTAGGCAATGACCTAAACTCACGTTAATCTGAATCCAAGTCTATGTCTATTCTCATCAGATCATCAAGGTGTTGCTGTAACATCATCCTATTCTCCTTAACTTCTCTCAAAACAGGTCTCACACAGATCGTAGCACAAAGACTACAAATGGCGGGACCACACTGGATGCATAAGCAACACGAGAAAAGGATAGCTAACGCCATACCAAGGAACATCAGAACCTTCTATCCCCATTTGGACAACAATTCCCAAATCTATCCTGTCAATGACCAGTCCCCTTTGTCTACATGTATAGACTCAGCTGACTTATGTAACCTAAAGATGGCTTGGTACACTGTCGTGGCATTATCTGGTATGAAAACGCAGCAACTAGATCCGATCAATTTACATACCCCACCTCTATCTGCAAGTATGATGTCTAAAACCATACGATTTTGTAACGTCATAAGACAATCCGCCTGAAGCTCCGCTGTAATATTGCTTAGGGCACCAGCAGTCTCATTAATAGTGGCCTCGACCACTCTTGTAAGCTGACGAATATTCCTACTATTGGCCATAGGACCCCAAAAGGGCATGAAACCCTTAAAGAAGTCTCCACCTTCTTGTGCGACAGTATCTTCCGCATCGATGACACCTCTACCATATCTTGTCTTGTGGTAATCGAAAACAGCAGTGTATGTAGGGGGAAGCAAAAATGCCACATAACATGTGCCTGAAAAATCAGATGGCAACCACGTGTATGCTCTATCGTGACAAACAAAATATGTGCCTTTAGCTGGCACGAACGGTGGAGAATTCTGGGACGTATAGACATAAGTGTGGACACACACACTCTTACCAAGCTGAGCTCTCGGATTTTGACCATTACCTTGCAGACAGAAATGACCTCGGTGGGGTACAATCCAAATAGGGGGAGACCTTTTTCGTCTCTCCTTCTCTGTCAGACTAATGCTATACTCTGTCTTGTTCCAACCAACATATGCTCGTACTTCATCCTTGGGGATAGCATTGTATGCATCGATATCTCTGATCATATCTACTATTCCCCGTATCAAAGCATTATTACTCGCATTATCTTTGACGGAACGCACAGGTGATGCTTCATTCGCATAAATAAACATCGACTGGAGCGCCCAAACTGACCCATTAGGCGAAAAGGGCAAAACCAAATAAGGCATTCCTTTATCTGTCGTATGTGGCATAAGACCATATACCCAGCAGTTCGTAGTATTTACTACTAGCTGGTGCTGATGTAATAACTGTATAAACGAATTGTTAACAAATTCTGATCTTCGAGTTTTTTCATGTTCAGGCAAAGTATGAAACTCAAGTGGAGAATCAGTAAAGGAAGAAAGAGTAGGTTGGACGGCCCGGGACCAGGGTTCGATTCCCGGCGCGGCAGGTTTCTGGACCAGGGTCAGCGGACTCGATAATTCTCTCGCCTCGGTGCCCACTCTGATCAGTGATCACACTCTGCAACTCTGGGCATTAGCTTGCCTCATCTTCACTAACGGCCCCACCAGACCGCCGGGGATGCCTGGTCTCACCCTGGAGATACCCATTAAGGGACCATCTCTCAGAGAAGCCAGGAAGGGTTTCGCAGCGGTCGAAGCGCCTTGGGACCCTACGGGTAAGTAGTGCGCTATATAAATGCCAATACATTTACATTTACATTTGGGACGTAAACGTAGGCGTATGTTGTATGGCATAGAAAATCTAACCCACACAACCCAGCATAATATTTAGAAGCATTAAGATACACAATATTAAAAACATTTGCTACGGACCAATATATACATTTTCATTTTGAAACCATTTTCCTCAACACTCTTATCAGACCCAAAAGACTCCATCCTCTAACGTGCTGCTCACAGCTATTACCTTCTTCACTTAAGTGTGCGTCAAGATCGTACTAACGACCATGAACCACAGACCTTTCGTCAATTCGCGGCTCACCCCTTAAGAACTTCCTACCATGACCCTGCAGCTGAGTCCGGATGGTGACTCGAAAAAGAAAAAAAAAGGTAAAAAAGTCTTTTGATCTGAAAAGGTGTAACTCATATCAATATTTTTTTTGCTTTGTTAGTCTTTTGTTTATCCTTTCTTGGTCTCAAATTGTAACGTTCTTTTCCAGACACAGTCTAGTCTTGAAACAGGGTTTCTGGATCCGTCATATCAAGTCTCAATTCAGGAGGCACATCAGCTTGTAAGATGTCGTCATCTGCACGTTCTGATTGAGTCCATTCCAAATGTGCATCACTAAAAGGCACGAATCTAGGAGTTCCTTCGCATTCAGAATCGCCAATACCTCCCCTCACCCACTCATCATACGGTAAGGGTAGCAGAACTAGCTTACAGTTGGTGGCATGCACCCAATTCTTTTTACCAGCTACTCTAACAGCAGTCCAAGTTACTAACAAGACTAAATGCGGTCCAGTACACCTCGGCTCCAAATTGTTCGATAGCAGGAAATTCTTTAGCAGAACATAGTGGCCGGGTTGGATCGTGTGACCTGGATCCGCAGACGCTGCCGGCAAACTGTCATAGACCTGTTGGTGGAGAACACGTAATTTAGCAGTCAAGTCATGTAAATAATCCACCAACATAGGGTACTCAATGTCACTGTACTTCTTGGGCCGGGGACACCCCAAACATTGGCCAGACGACCAAACACAATTTCATAGGGAGTAAGTCCCACACGAGAATGTACTGTCGTCCTTGTTGACAAAAGAGCCAATGGCAAGGCATCTGGCCATGTAAGACCAGTGCTCGCTTGTATCTTAGCCAGTTTCAACTTCAACGTGCCATTATAACACTCGACAAGTCCAGCTGACTGGGGGTGATTCGCAGCGTGGAACTTCTGATTGATACCCAATCCCGCACACTCTTTCTTCATGATCTGGCCCACAAATTCACTCCCATTGTCACTCCATACAATTCTCGGCAATCCATACCTAGGGAAGTACTCTTTGAGCAAAACCTTGGCTGTAGACAAGGCAGTATTATCCTTTAGGGGGTAGGCCTCTATCCATCTGGAAAAGGCACAAACAACCACAAGGACATACTTCAAAATGTTGCATCTCTCCATGTGAATGTAATTTAACTGTATCACCTCAAACGGATACGTTGGAGGAGCAAAATGACCAGCTGGAGTTGGAGTTCCCTTTCCAGGATTGTACATCAGACAAATCATACAATGCTTCACCACATTCTCAGCACATTTAGGAATTCCAACATTCTGCCATACTGGAGCCAACAACTTGCATATTCCTTTCGAACTTATGTGAGCCATTCCATGAGCCATTGTAACCACTGGGAGCACATACACATCAGGCAACAACCATCGCTGGTGCTTCGACAACTCAACCCAACAACCTGTCGAATCCAACATACCCATACTTTCTCTCCAGCTACGCACTTCCTTCTCAGTAGCTTCAGCCTGAATCAACTTCACACTTTCTATTGTGTCTTCACACATACCACTTTCCACAACCCATCTTGCGGGGCTTGCAACATACATTCGACTCGTCATATTCCTCGCTGTCTCCTTGACCCACGTCGTCCACAACCTTTTTATGCGCACAGCACTTCACAATTGCAATCTGCTTTGGCAACGTAAGTGACTCAAGAAGTTCATTCACCAGTTGCCCATGCTGTATTTTCGTACCATGCGAAGTTAAAAATCCTCTCTCTCTCCACAAGCGTCCAAAACTATGGGCAACACCAAACGCAAACTGGCTATAGGTGTAAACATTCACTCGTTTTTCTTCTGACAACACACACGCTCTCGTCAATGCTATTAGCTCTGCTGCTTGAGCTGAATTCTGTGCAATACGTGCTGTTTCAACAACTGTATGTAAAGTTGTGACAGCATATGCTGCAGTCGTTTCTCCATTCGGAAGCTTAAAGCATGAACCATCTACCCATAGGGTACCATCAACATCCGAAAGAGGAGTGTCCTTCAAGTCAACTCTAGCCTTTGTTTCTTCCTCTGTCCGAAGAAAACAATCATGCTGTTCCTGAACATCTGTCTCTACAGAAATCGGCAACAACGTAGCTGGATTCAACACATTGCATCTTTTGATGTGTACATGGCTAGCCAAAAGCGTCAACTCGTAACCTGACAAACGAGCGCTAGTAAGGTGCTGTGTCTTGGTCCTATTCAATAAGGTATCCACTGCATGTGGGACCATCACAATCAATGTATTATCCAATACCAAACCGGCAGACTGTCGGATAGAAACAGCAGTGGCCGCTGTAGCTCTCAGACAACGCGGCAACGCTTTAGGTACCGGATCTAATGTCGATGAAAAATACGCACATGGACGCTGCTTATCGCCAAATTGCTGTGTCAGAACTGACAACGCACAACCTTCTCTCTCGTGAACATACAATGTAAAAGGTTTACTGTAGTCCGGAGTACCCAACACTGGAGCAGAACATAATGCGTCACGTAGTTCAGAAAAACTTTTCTGACATTCATCAGACCAAGGGAGAGGATGCGGAGTATCTTTAAGAGTCAATGCCAACAAAGGTTTTGCTAACAAAGAAAAATTGGGGATCCATTGCCTACAATATGAAGTGATACCTAAAAAGGCACGCACTTCTCTCTGCGTGGATGGCACACTCATTTGCGCAATCGCTTGAATTCGTTCTGGGGTCAATCGCCCTCCCTCCTTCGACAAGAGATGACCTAAGTAGGTCACTTCTTGGCGGCAATACTGTAACTTAGAAGGAGAAACTTTATGGTGAAAGTCAGACAAATGTCGTAACAAAGAAAGAGTAGCTTCTTTACAAATCTTTTCATCATCATCAGCAATCAGTAAATCGCCAACATACTGGATAAGAGTTGCACCAGAAGGCAACACAAAATTATCAAGCTGAGTTTTCAACGCCTGACTATAGATTGAGGGACTTTCACAATAACCTTGAGGAGCTCTCTTGAACCGAAAGCTTTGGCCTCCTAAAGAGAAACCAAGAATATCTCTGCTTTCCTCAGCAATTGGAATACTGAAGAAAGCATTCTTTAAATCAATAACCGAAAACCAGGCAGCTGAAGCAGGAATCAGAGTCAACAAAGCAGTGATATCCGGAACAACAGGAAACTGTGGTACGACAATCTTGTTAACCTCTCGAAGGTCCATCACAAACCTGTACACAGGTGGCTGAGAAGCATCAGTACGCTTAAGGACAGGCAAAACAGGACTGTTACACACGTTACCTCTCGTCATCATGATCATCGCTAAAAGAGCTCTCTCACCATCACTCGAGATCTTATACTGCGGAATACGAGGTAGCCTAGCATTCGACTTGAGAGTTACAACATAGGGTGGAATCTGCAAGAGACCAACATCATTGGGACCTGTGGCCCAGAGTGTATCAGGAAGAGAACGCAATTCCAGTGGAAGACAATCTTTAGACAAATACATTGGAGAAATCACTTTCTTACCCACCGTAAGATGTACTCCTTCAGGAGAGCAATGCAACGTCGAATAAAATCTTTTCAGCAAGTCCAAACCCAACAGATTCTCACCACAACCAGTCGTTAAAATAAGAGGAGCTTCCAATTCACAAGGACCGATAGAAAGAGGCAAAGGACTAGAAACTGGATTACGAACTGGGGCACCAGAAAATCCTACTGAAACATTGGTCAAGCCAGACAAAGGTGCGCCAGGAAGTTTAGCGTGTATAATAGAACTCTTTGTCGCACCAGTATCCAAAAGAAAAGGTTCTACCACACCTAATGTAACCACTTTAACATAGGGTCCACTCTGGTCTACTGGAACTGACACTACTCCCTCTCTTTGCCCATGGCTGTCCTAGCAATCATTATAACCAGCACTCTCGCTCTCAACACAGTAGTCCTCAGCATAGTACTGAGCAGACTGAACATTCGAAGCATTCTGTCTGTCAAAACAATTCGCAGGATTCTGAAGGGGAAAGGAACGCTCATTCCGAGGAAACACACCACGTCCCCTACCCTTAGGAGCTTGCTGAAAACCACCACGACCTCTCTGATCCGATACACAATTCGCACGCTTTAGCAGAGCCGGACAACTATGCTTAAAGTGACCTTCTTCTCTGCAATAAGCACACTGATTAGGGCCTGGCAAAAATCGCGGAGCAAAATACTCGGCTTCTGTAACAATCTCTGAAACTGTGGGGGTTGCTGATATCAAGGCTGTTTCATACGAGGCGGATAAGCTTGCTGAAAAAGAACTTTCGTCTTTAATTCTTTAGTCTTCCTCTCTACTTTATCCTTCTCATCTTTATCCCTATTCTCGTAATATTGTGCAGTAGCCAGGATCTGGGCCGACGAAGAAACAGCCCATGAACTCTCAGAATCTTTCAACTTATTAGAAAGTTCGGGAAGCAAATTAAAGACAAATTTGTCCACGAACAACCTTTGACCACCTTCGGTGCTCATATCCTGACCACTATGATCGATAAACGTTTCCTCAAACCTAGTGAAGAAATCAGACACACTTTCATCTTTCTTTTGTTTGCATGCTGCTAACTTATCCCAATTCACTCGTAAAGCAGGCATCATAGTTTTCATCAAATTAATAATTCTACCAGGTAATTCTGCAACTAAAGGTTCAGGTTTGGCACCTCCTACCTGCCAACCATCTGCAGCAACGATATTAGCCCACGTATCTCCTAATTCTTGCGCATGATTCTCATGACGAATCTTCGCCCACAAAGGTTGAGGGACTACATTACCCATCAACGTATCTATATCAGCTAAATTCATAATACACGCTTCAACTGTCTGAGACAACTCTTTGTAATAACCAGCAGGATTTTTACGAGGATCTGGTAAAGTCTGCTTAAGAGCTAAGACTTCTGCTCTTTTCCAAGGGACATGTGCCCATACTCGCTGAAAATGAGCTGGCTCAGCTTGAATACCCAAATTTACATTAGCCTGAACTGCCTCTCTCCATACAGGGGGGACCTCTCTCATGGGATACTGCTTCACTTTCCTCCTAACAAAGGAATCAGGTTCGTACAATGTCTGAGGCGGTAGCCTAGACCTGAAGACAAGTATCGTCTCTACAGCATCTGTAACATCGGACTCCACTATCATCCCTTGAGCAAATTCTGACTGAACATCAAGCACTTCCTGCGGAATCGGACCCAACTCATTATTTTCCTATTCCTGACGGAGAAAAGTACACATTATATCAAACACATACCTTTGCTTCGGTGGTTCCCACTGAAAGAAAACATCCATAATCGCTTGTAAATTATACCTCGAAGCATTTAAAACCCATCTTCGAGCCAAAAGATCCAACACTGCCCGCTCTTCAGGACTTGGAAACTGACTACGACTCTGTCTACGCTCCGAAACAGGGGTCATATTCAATGACCCAAAGAGTGGAGACAAAAGATTAACAACAGTCTCAGTCATTCATTTTCGAGCAGAAGGAGAAGAAGTAGCCATAAGAACAGGAGAAAGAGTATTTTGAGGCAAAAGAGGCGTAGGGACAAGAGGAGCAGGAGACGAAGATACAGAAGTAGAAGGCAAAGGAGTTTGAGGAAAAGCTGGTAGCAAAGTCGGCGACCCTAGAGGGGGTTACGCCGTAGGAGGGAGAACCATCTCTGCAGTAACGAGTGGCTGAACAACAGCAGGAGGCTGAACAGCAAGAGGTGCAACAACCGGGGGTAATGGAGGCGCAGTAGCACCCTGCACATAAGGAGGTGGTAATCTCAGTAAATGAGAAATCAAAGGATCTTTTTCAGGGTCTTCATTCACTTTTGAAAGGGAAGGCGGCAAGGCCGGATAACATTTATCGATAGCCATGCAACACTGTCTAACTAAGACTTCACTCGCACGCTCTTCTCCATCTTCCTTAAACTGCCTAGCAGCTTGTAGCACTGACATATTCTTATCTTTCCTATCTCTCTTTGCTTGCTTAATTTCTCGCTGTTTGGCTTCCTTACACCAAAGGCGGAAACAATCAAACATTGCCGGCCGGGCTTTCTTCTTAAATAGGGCGACTTCCAGATTATCTAAAATATTTATTTCGAAGCTACCATGTTGGGGCCATTGTAAAACACCACCTTTTCTAGTATAGCGGACCCACATTTCATTATACGTAATGGGACCCACTCCGTGTTTTGAATAGAGCTCATAAGTTGGAGTTCCAACCGGAGGTATCGGACACGAATCCTCCAATCGGGAATCCCTGTTGCAACCACAACCAAACCATTTCCAAAATTTTCTAAGACCAGGCATCTTATAGCTCACTAATCTAGCTTCAAACTTCAAGGGGTTATCAACTATCGATACACTCGTAAATATACGAGCCCCTCGGCTTCAGCTATTGCAATATCTGAATCAAAACCAAGGACCAAAACAAAGATCGTGGGAGCGACCCACTTATACTTAACCAAACTATCTGTCACGCCACCAGAAGACCGTCTATCGTCTCGCTCTACAAAGGATCTATCAAGGCTCCAAGACAGGGCGACAGTCAGGGCAGCAGTCCTTCGTAGCCATCAGAAAAGCGGGAAACCTCGCAGAAAAAACCTTCGGACCACGACGACATACAGGGGTCGATGAAGTGGTTGGCCTTCCTCCAGAATTTTCTCACGTGGCTCCTCACGATCCTCGGGCTTGGACCGGTACCGCTGAAGTCGCCCTACGTTGGGTGCCAACTGAAGAACCGGGTTTTAGAACACAGCGGCACCAGGGGCACACACAATGTCTTCAGGTTCACCTGTCTTAGAATACAGAGACACGGGATACTTCTCGGTGACGTCAAAGACCAAATTTATTAGCTGCAGCTATTAACAGTAATCCCAGCAATGCAACACGGTGTACAACTCAAGAAACTGTTCAATTTTCATAGAGCAAGACATCAGTATTTATCCACCTTTTGCTCATTATGAATGCACACCTACTGCGACAAATTCTAACGAATCAAATACATTTTCCCATGTTTCGTCATATCATAAAAACTCACTTTACATTGTACCAACCCACAAGTTGATTATTAGGAATGTCCCAAATTCAATTTCCACGAGCCGGACAAACCCATAATTGAAAGCACTACCCATGTAACGAGAAGACATAAAGGAAGAAGTAATTCAGATATTATGTAGGATAAGATGTGTGCAAGCGAACTAAAAGTTAACAATATCCTGAACATTGATTGCCAATTTCAGACAACGATCAGCCAGGGAAATTGGCCTCGCGAAGGGTCAATTTCAGGTGACGAGGTCAGCTTCTTTGCAGTCCACTCGCAAGTCAGAAAAGGCCTAGTTAATATGTACATCAACAACAAAGCCCATGCAACTTTGTTCGTTCGATTACCTGCACGGCCTACGTGAGGGCAACACAAAATGGCATCTTTGGACAACGTAAACAAAATGGAGTCGGGTTCGGAAATCACAGAACCTCAAGCCATTGAGGTGCTGAGGGGGGGTCAAATGAGAATCATTGAGGTGCTGAGGGGGGTCAGGTAAGAGTCATTGAGGTGCTGAAGGCGGTCAGGTAAGAGTCATTGAGGTGCTGAGGGGGGTCATGTAAGAGCCATTGAGGTGCTAAGGAGGGTCACGTGAGAGTCATTGAGGTGCTGAGGGGGGTCAGAAGAGTTATTGAGGTGCTGAGGGGGTCAGGTGTGAGGTGCTAAGGGGTCAGATGAGAGGTATTGAGGTGCTGAGAGGGGTCAGGTGTGAGGTGCTGGGGGGGTCAGGTGAAAGTCATTGAGGTGCTGAAGGTGGTCAGGTTAGAGTCATTGAGGTGCTGAGGGGGTCAGGTGTGAGGTGCTGAGGGGGGTCAGGTGAGAGTCATTGAGGCGCTGAGGGGGTCACATGTGAGGTGCTGAGGGGGGTCAGGTGAGAGTCATTGAGGTCCTGAAGGAGGTCAGGTAAGAGTCATTGAGGTGCTGAGGGGGGTCAGGTGAGAGTCATTGGGGTCCTGAAGGTGGTCGGGTAAGAGTCATTGAGGTGCTGAGGGGGGTCAGGTGAGAGTCATTGAGGCCCTGAAGGGGTCAGGTAAGAGTCATTGAGGTGCTGAGGGGGGTCAGGTGAGAGTCATTGGGGTCCTGAAGGGGGTCAGGTAAGAGTCATTGAGGTGCTGAGGGGGTTCAGGTGAGAGTCATTAAGGTGCTGAGAGGGGTCAAGTGTGAGGTGCTGAGGGGGGTCAGGTGAGAGTCATTGAGGTGCTGAGGGGGTCAGGTGAGAGTCATTGAAGTCCTGAAGGGGGTCAGATAAGAGTCATTGGGGTGCAGAAGGGGGTCAGGTAAGAGTCATTGAGGTCCTGAAGGGGGGTCAGGTAAGAGATATTGAGGTGCTTAGGGGGGTCAGGTGAGAGTCATTGAGGTGCTAGGTGGGTCAGATGAAAGTCATCGAGGTGATGAGGGGAGTCAGGTGTGAGGTGCTGGGGGGGATCAGATGAGAGCCATTGAGGTGCTGAGGGGGGTCAGTTGGGAGTCATTGAGGTCCTGAAGGTGGTCAGGTAAGAGTCATTGGGGTGCTGAGAGGGGTCAGGTGAGAGGGGGTCAGGTAAGAGTCATTGAGGTGCTGAGGGGGTTCTGGTGAGAGTCATTGAGGTCCTGAAGGGGGTCAGGTAAGAGTCATTGAGGTCCTGAAGGGGGTCAGATAAGAGTCATTGAGGTGCAGAAGGGGGTCAGGTAAGAGTCATTGAGGTCCTGAAGGGGGTCAGGTAAGAGATATTGAGGTGCTGAGGGGGTTCAGGTGAGAGTCATTGAGGTCCTGAAAGGGGGTCAGGTACCTCTCTTACCTGACCCCCTTCAGGAACTCAATGACTCTCACCTGAACCCCCTCAGCACCTCAATGACTCTTACCTGACCCCCTTCAGGACCTCAATGACTCTCACCTGACCCCCCTCAGCACCTCACACTTGACACCTCTCAGCACCTCAATGTCTCTCACCTGAACCCCCTCAGCACCTCAATGACTCTTACCTGACCCCCTTCAGGACCTCAATGACTCTCACCTGACCTCCCTCAGGACCTCACATCTGACCCACCTCAGCACCTCAATGACTCTCACCTGACCCCCCAGCACTTCAATAACTCTTCTGACACCCCTCAGCACCTCAATGACTCCCACTTGACCCTCCTCAGCACCTCAATGGCTCTTACCTGACCCCCCTCAGCACCTCAATGACTCTTACCTGAACCCCTCAGCACCTCAATGACTCTTACCTGACCCCCTTCAGGACCTCAATGACTCTCACCTGACCCCCTCAGCACCTCACATCTGACCCCCCTCAGCACCTCAATGACTCTCATCTGACCCCCTCTCAGCACCTCAATGGTTCTCACCTGGCCCACTCGGCACCTCAATGACTCTAACCTGACCCCCTTCAGGACCTCAACGACTCTCACCTGACCCCCTCAGCACCTCACACCTGACCCTCCTCAGCACCTCAATGACTCTCACCTGACCCCCCTCAGCACCTCAATGGCTCTCACAGGACCCTCCTCAGCACCTAAATGACTCTTACCTGACCCCCTCAGTACCTCAAGGACTCTTACCTGACCCCCCTCAGCACCTCAATGACTCTCAGCGGACCCCCTCAGCACCTTAATGACTCTTACCTGACCACCTTCAGGACCTCAATGACTCTCACCTGACCCCCCTCAGCACCTCAATGACTCTTACCTGATCCCCTCAGCACCTCAATGACTCTCACCTGACCCGCCTCAGCACCTCAATGTCTCTTAACTGACCCCCTTCAGGACCTCAATGACTGTCATCTGACCCCCACAGCACCTCAATGTCTCTTACCTGACCCCCTTCAGGACCTCAATGACTCTCACCTGAACCCCACCAGCACCTCAATGACTCTTACCTGAACCCCTTCAGGACCTCAATGACTCTCACCTGACCCCCCTCAGCACCTCACACTTGACCCCTCTCAGCACCTCAATGACTCTCACCTGAACCCCCTCAGCACCTCAATGACTCTTACCTGACCCCCTTCAGGACCTCAATGACTCTCACCTGACCCCCCAGCACCTCACACCTGACCCCTCTCAGCACCTCAATACCTCTCATCTGACCCCCTTAGCACCTCACACCTGACCCCCTCAGCACCTCAATAACTCTTCTGACCCCCTCAGCACCTCAATGACTCTCACTTGACCCTCCTCCGCACCTCAATGGCTCTTACCTGACCCCCTTCAGCACCTCAATGACTCTTACCTGACCCCCCTCAGCACCTCAATGACTCTCATTTGACCCCTCTCAGCACCTCAATGACTCTTACCTGACCCCCTTCAGGACCTCAATGACTCTTACCTGACCCCCAATCATAAAACAGAAGAGGGACCCTGTATTTAAGGAATTACTGCAAAAAAGGGGAACAACCCGCCAGGGCGAGAACAAAAGGGAAAAACATGAAGGGGTGTTCCCTAGAAACAAATAGAATTCAAAAATTCAACCCACATCAGCAACTCACTTAGACAGTAGAACACATTTAGAAAAAATTTTGTCATTGTTCATTTATGATTATGTCAAATTTTTTCTAAATGTGTTCTACTGTCTAAATGAATTTATCTAAAAGAAGTATTTTTGATACTTATATGTATAAAAAAATGAAAATTAAAAACCTTTTTGAATAAAATCATCTGTATTATTATGTTTGGGTGAGCTGCTGATGTGGGTTGAATTTTTGAATTCTATTTGTTTCTAGGGAACACCCCTTCATGTTTTTCCCTTTTCTTACCTGACCCCCTTCAGGACCTCAATGACTCTCATCTGACCCCCCTCAGCACCTCAATGGCTTTAACCTGACCTCCCTCAGCACATAAATGACTCTTACCTGACCCCCCTCAGCACCTTAATGGCTCTCACCTGACCCCTCTCAGCACCTCAATGACTCTTACCTGACCCCCTTCAGGACCTCAATGACTCTCAACTGACCCCCCTCAGCACCTCAATGACTCTCACCTGACCCCCCTAAGCACCTCAATATCTCTTCCCTGAGGAAGTATAAAAGTGCATTGAAGGACGCTAAAAGGAATTTCTTTAGCGATAGGATTGAGAGGGCAAGTAATTCTCCAGGAGAATCTTTCAAAATTTTCAAGGAACTTCTGAAACCCCCGGTCCCGCCAGTCGTGTATGATAATCCTACAGAAAAATGTGAAGAACTGGCTAGCTTCTTCCATTCAAAAATAGAGAAGATATTATCCTCCCTGCCCACGATCCCTCAAATCCCTGAGTTGGCTGTGAGCCCAATAAGATGCCCGACTGAGCTAGCCTCCTTTGGCCCTTTCTCGGAAGAGGAGGTTATAAAAGTACTGACAGAGATGAAGAGTGGATCTCCAAGTGACCCAGTGCCCATGAAATACCTCAAGCTTGTGGCAAACACTCTATCAACCCCGCTGACTGACCTTATTAATCTTTCACTCTCTCATGGTACAGTGCCCCAGAGATGGAAAAAGGCTGTGGTAAAAGCCTTATTGAAAAAACCAGGCTTGGATCCATCCAACCTGTCCAACTTTAGGCCAATTTCACTTCTGCCTGGGTTCTCCAAAGTTGCAGAGAAGCTGGTCAACCGTCAGCTTTCTTATCATCTAGAGTCCAACCACCTGTTGGGAGACTCCCAGACTGGTTTCCGCCCCGGCCAGGGAACGGACACAGCCTTACTGGCAGTAGTGGAGGAAGCAAGGAGCACTCTTGATACAGGAGGGTCAGTGGCAGTGATCCTCCTGGACTTGAGTGCTGCCTTTGACACCGTGAGTCATCAGGTGCTCCTCCAACGTCTGTCAGAGGTAGGTGTCTCAGGGACGGCCCTGAAATGGTTGGGATCTTTTCTCTCCAATCGTTTCTACCAAGTCTGGGAAGGAGCAGAGCAGTCGACCCTATTCCCTCTTCAATGTGGAGTCCCGCAGGGCTCATCGCTGAGCCCTACCTTATTTAATATATACATGACTCCACTTGAAAGAGTGGTCGCCCCCTCAGGGGTGAAGATCATCAGCTACGCTGATGATACTCAGCTGGTGGTGGGCCTCACTCAGTTGGCAGAACAACCTGAAGTTTTACACGACTGCCTGGCTAATGTCTATCTCTGGATGTCTCACTCTGCCTTAAAGCTTAATGGAGGAAAAACCGAGCTGATGCTCTTGGGTAATTCCAGCCCCTCCATCATTGCTAGTTGCTGGCCCCGGTCTCTTGGTGACCCACCATCTCCCAAGAAGGAGATCAAATCCTTGGGAGTGTGGTTGGAGGAAGATCTGTCCTTTAGGACCCACGCCAGGAAGACCGCGGGGGTTTGTTTTGGTATGCTGTGGTCAGCCCGTAAGGTGTTACCACTGCTTCCTGATTCAGCAAGGAAGCTTTTGATACGTGGTTTAATCCTATCGAGGCTCGACTATTGGAACGCGTTGTTTCTCGGTGCTCCCGAAGCGACCTTTAAAACCCTCCAACAGGTGCAAAATGCAGCTGCGAGAGTCCTGATGGATGTTCCCAGAAGGCAGTCTGCCGCACCGGCCCTCAAAATGCTTCACTGGCTCCCCGTGAAGGAGCGGGTGAAATTTAAAGCGCTTTGCACGGCCCACAAAATTCTGCATGGCAAGGGCCCCCCCATCCTTTTTAACATGGCCCGTCCTTATAAGCCCCCACGTCTTTTGCGCTCGGACCAAAAACATCTTCTGCAGTCAGCGAGAGTAAGGAGAGCTCGTTCTGGGAGCAGGCGTTTCTCTGTGCAGGTGGCGACTCTGTGGAACTCGTTGCCCCTTAAGATTCGCTCAGAGCCCAAGATCCTACTGTTTAGGAAACTTCTCAAGACCTATTTGTTCCCACAGTAGTGATTAGATTGAGCCCCTCCTTTTGGTCTGTTCACGCCGGGATGCCCCCGGGTAAGCTGAGCGCGCTATAAATTTCATATAATATAATATAATAATAATAATAATTACCTGACCCCCTTCAGGACCTCAATGACTCTTACCTGACCCCCCTCAGCACCCCCTTATGCACCTCAATGACTCTTATCTGACCCCCTTCAGGACCTCAATGACTCTCACCTGACCCCCCTCAGCACCTCAATGACTCTTACCTGACCCCCCTCAGCACCTCAATGACTCTTACCTGACCCCCTTCAGAACCTCAATGACTCTCACCTGAGGGGTCAGGTGAGAGGGGGTCAGGTAAGAGTCATTGAGGTGCTGAGGGGGTTCAGGTGAGAGTCATTGAGGTCCTGAAGGGGGTCAGGTAAGAGTCATTGAGGTGCTGAGGGGGTTCAGGTGAGAGTCATTGAGGTCCTGAAAGGGGGTCAGGTAAGAATCATTGCGGTGCTGAGGGGGGTCAGGTAAGAGTCATTGAGGTGCTGAGGGGGGTCAGGTGAGAGTCATTGAGGTCCTGAAGGGGTCAGATAAGAGTCATTGAGGTGCATAAGGGGGTCAGGTAAGAGTCATTGAGGTCCTGAAGGGGGTCAGGTAAGAGATATTGAGGTGCTTAGGGGGGTCCGGTGAGAGTCATTGAGGTGCTGAGGTGGGTCAGATGAAAGTCATCAAGGTGATGAGGGGTGTCAGGTGTGAGGTGCTGGGGGGATCAGATGAGAGCCATTGAGGTGCTGAGGTGGAGTCAGGTGAGAGTCATTGAAGTCCTGAAGGGGGTCAGGTAAGAGTCATTGAGGTGCTGAGAGGGGTCAGGTAAGAGTCATTGAGGTGCTGAGGGGGGTCAGGTGAGAGTCTTGACCCTCCTCAGCACCTCAATGACTCTTACCTGACCCCCTCAGCACCTCAATGACTCTTACCTGACCCCCTCAGCACCTCAATGACTCTCATTGGACCCCTCTCAGCACCTCAATGACTCTTACCTGACCCCCTTCAGGACCTCAATGACTCTCACCTGAACCCCCTTCAGGACCTCAATGACTCTCATCTGACCCCCCTCAGCACCTCAATGGTTTTAACCTGACCCCCCTCAGCACCTAAGTGACTCTTACCTGACCCCCCTCAGCACCTCAATGGCTCTCACCTGACCCCTCTCAGCACCCCAATGACTCTTACCTGACCCCCTTCAGGACCTCAATGACTCCCAACTGACCCCCCCTCGGCACCTCAATGGCTCTCATCTGATCCCCCCAGCACCTCACACCTGACTCCCCTCATCACCTCGATGACTTTCATCTGACCCACCTAGCACCTCAATGACTCTCACCTGACCCCCCTAAGCACCTCAATATCTCTTACCTGACCCCCTTCAGGACCTCAATGACTCTCACCTGAGGGGGGTCAGGTGAGAGTCATTGAGGTCCTGAAGGGGGTCAGATAAGAGTCATTAAGGTGCAGAAGGGGGTCAGGTAAGAGTCATTGAGGTCCTGAAGGGGGTCAGGAAAGAGATATTGAGGTGCTTAGGGGGTTCAGGTGAGAGTCATTGAGGTGTTGAGGTGGGTCAGATGAAAGTCATCGAGGTGATGAGGGGAGTCATGTGTGAGATGCTGGGGGGATCAGATGAGAGCCATTGAGGTGCTGAGGGGGGTCAGTTGAGAGTCATTGAGGTCCTGAAGGGGGTCAGGTAAGAGTCCTTGAGGTGCTGAGAGGGGTCAGGTGAGAGCCATTAAGGTGCTGAGGGGGGTCAGGTAAGAGTCATTTAGGTGCTGAGGGGGGTCAGGTTAAAGCCATTGAGGTGCTGAGGGGTGTCAGATGAGAGTCATTGAGGTCCTGAAGGGGGTCAGGTAAGAGTCATTGAGGTCCTGAAGGGGGTCAGGTAAGAGTCATTGAGGTGCTGAGATGGGTCAGGTAAGAGTCGTTGAGGTCCTGAAGGGGTCAGGTAAGAGTCATTGAGGTACTGAGGGGGTCAAATGAGAGTCATTGAGGTGCTGAGGGGTTCAGGTAAGAGTCATTGAGGTGCTGAGGGGGGTCAGGTAAGAGCCATTGAGGTGCTGAGGAGGGTCAAGTGAGAGTCATGGAGGTGCTGAGGGGGGTCAGAAGAGTTATTGAGGTGCTGAGGGGGTCAGGTGTGAGGTGCTGAGGGGGTCAGATGAGAGGTATTGAGGTGCTGAGAGGGGTCAGGTGTGAGGTGCTGGGGGGTAAGGTGAGAGTCATTGAGGTGCTGAGGGGGGTCAGATGTGAGGTCCTAAAGGGAGGTCAGGTGAGAGTCATTGAGATCCTGAAGGGGGTCAGGTAAGAGTCATTGAGGTGCTGAGGGGGTTCAGGTGAGAGTCATTGAGGTGCTGAGAGGGGTCAAGTGTGAGGTGCTGAGGGGGGTCAGGCGAGAGTCACTTAGGTGCTGAGGGGGTCAGGTTAAAGCCATTGAGGTGCTGAGGGGGGTCAGATGAGAGTCATTGAGGTCCTGAAGGGGGTCAGGTAGGAGTCATTGAGGTCCTGAAGGGGGTCAGGTAAGAGTCATCGAGGTGCTGAGAGGGGTCAAATGAGAGTCATTGAGGTGCTGATGGGGGTCAGGTAAGAGTCATTGAGGTGCTGAGGGGGTTCAGGTGAGAGTCATTGAGGTCCTGAAGGGGGTCAGGTAAGAGTCATTGAGATGCTGAGGGGGTTCAGGTGAGAGTCATTGAGGTCCTGAAGGGGGTCAGGTGTGAGGTGCTGAGGGGGTCAGGTGAGAGTCACTTAGGTGCTGAGGGGGGTCAGGTTAAAGCCATTGAGGTGCTGAGGGAGGTCAGGTGAGAGTCATTGAGGTCCTGAAGGGGGTCAGGTAAGAGTCATTGAGGTGCCGAGGGGGTTCAGGTGAGAGTCATTGAGGTGCTGAGAGGGGTCAAGTGTGAGGTGCTGAGGGGGGTCAGGTGAGAGTCACTTAGGTGCTGAGGGTGGTCAGGTTAAAGCCATTGAGGTGCTGAGGGGGGTCAGATGAGAGTCATTGAGGTCCTGAAGGGGGTCAGGTAGGAGTCATTGAGGTCCTAAAGGGGGTCAGGTAAGAGTCATTGAGGTGCTGAGAGGGGTCAAATGAGAGTCATTGAGGTGCTGATGGGGGTCAGGTAAGAGTCATTGAGGTGCTGAGGGGGTTCAGGTGAGAGTCATTAAGGTCCTGAAGGGGGTCAGGTAAGAGTCATTGAGATGCTGAGGGGGTTCAGGTGAGAGTCATTGAGGCCCAGAAGGGGTCAGGTAAGAGTCATTGAGGTGCTGAGGGGGGGTCAGGTGAGAGTCATTGAGGCCCTGAAGGGGTCAGGTAAGAGTCATTGAGGTGCTGAGGGGGTTCAGGTGAGAGTCATTGAGTCCCTGAAGGGGTCAGGTAAGAGTCATTGAGGTGCTGAGGGGGGTCAGGTGAGAGTCATTGAGGTGCTGAGGGGGTTCAGGTGAGAGTCATTGAGGTGCTGAGGGGGGGTCCACACTGCCTTTGGGCACTGATACAGTGCAGCCCACATCCAATGACTGAACTGTTTAGAGAAATGTAAACATTTCTCCTTCTTAATGCCTGTTTCAAGGAGGCATTATTTTTCACTCAAAGACAGGTCTGACAATCTTTGTAAACGTATGTGGGAGTACACTTTTTTTAGTTAAGAGATCTTGAGTCTGCCTGATTTGGTCTTCTTTGAAGTGCGTTGTTTCAGTGAGAGGTTTGAATCGATAGTACAACTAGGGGTTTTGCGTGTTCTGTCACTTAGAGTGAAGCCCGTTAACCAGTGGCGGCCCGATAAAATGAAAGTGAGGGGATGGGGCCGGGCCGGCTTTAGCACTGGTGACACTCTGTGCGACAATGTTTGTTGGCCGCCCTCCCCAACGACCACCTCCACCAAGGATTCTCTCACTAGCACCCTTTAACAGTGACAAAGTCTCCATAAGCACGCTCTCTCACATGCATTGAATTAGTTATATAGCGCCACTCATACCAGTGTAGGGTGTCCGAGCACTTTGCATCACACACACATTACACAGAGGCAATCAATCATATGTGTGTAAATCAGTGTATAGGACATGTTACATAAGCCAAAGGACTAAGGGCCAGATGTAGGTAAATCTTAGTTACGGACTCTAAAATACCGAATTTTACTGATTCTGTATTTTAGATTCGGTAAATAAGCTGTAGGTAATTATTCGGTAATTTTTACCGAATCGGAATGATTCTGTAATTACCGAATCGGTATTTACCGATTCGGTAATTGCCACAGGTTCCTATGGGCCTCACGGCCCATAGGAATCAATGGCAATTACCGAATCGGTAAATACCGAATCGGTAAAATTACCGAATTGACAAGGGGGACAGGGTGTCACTTTGACACCCTGTTGCACCCCTGATTCAGGCTTGTGTACCATGTGACACACATACATGCCCTTAGGGCATGTCTGTGTGCCACATGGCACAGGTGCACATGCACAGATGTGCATGTACACAGGAATTTGTTATTTACCATTCAATAGTATTACATGGTAAATAACGAATTCTTAGGGGCCTGTGGCACTGTTTGCAGTGCCACCTACATATAGATTTACCGATTTGGTAAAGTTACTGAATCGGTATTTTACAGAATCGGTAAATTTACCGATTCAGTAAATTTACTGATTCTGTAAAATTTAGGCCCCTACATCTCAATCACCAAATACCGGTCGGTAACGGCCGAAATCGGCCGTTACCGACCGGTATTTGGTGACCTACATCTGGCCCTAAAAGTGTAGGAGTCACATGTCATCCATATTGGTAGGCAGTATAGTTTGAGTGCTTGGTCTGGAGAAGCACAAACTCAGAGTCGAAAAAGAAACTGCGTAGTTGGGAGTTTTCTTTAAAAATAAGAATCTATTTCTAGTCAAATTAACCCTTTATGCAACATTAATTAATGTCCTAATGTATACTTTGCAGTGTGTATGCAGTTCTATGACGAAAGTTAATAGCTCCCTGATGAATATTTGGATTTTAAGTTATATAAAGTAACAAAAGGATGTCTCTTTTAAAAGCAGTAACCTGCTTATCTGTTTACATTATATGCACTCTGTAATCTACTTGGTACATGTTCTTTGCAGCAGGCATATTAACCCTCTACCCTAGCTTCACATGAGTCAAAACCTCAACTATACAACACCTGATCTCTCTCCAGGAAGATAATTAATCACATGAGTTATCTTGACATTTTTGTGAGGCCTGGTAATTACTGAGAAACATTTATTAACAGTTTTAATAAATGCCTCTCAGAAGACTGATATAATGTGATGTACTAAAGTGAAATGATCTCAAGTTAAAAGAATACAAGAGGCTTTTAAAAATGTGAGTTCAGGATGCACACGTTCAGAACTGCCATATTTAAGGGTGCTCTTGTGTCTGCTTGTAGCACGCAGGAGTGTTTCACCTTAGTACATGAGTTGATATCACTATACTGAGAGGTATTTATTAAAACTGCTAATAAGTGCCTCTCAGTAAAATGATATGAATGGATGAGCTAAAGTGAAACACTCCCGCATGTAAGAAACACACAAAGTTTACCTTTAAATAATTTGTTTTAATTTAAATACCGTAATGATGTGCTTTAATCAGATACCCTGCGTGCTGGAGCATGCGCAGTGTATCTGTTTACAGCATGCACGTGGTTCCAGGTCACAGAGTTTCATGACTCAGTGACCTCGAGTCACATGCCCTTAATACTTCATGGACTGCAAGGAACACCCTTTTCCAACACGTCACAGGTGACGAGTTAGAAAAGGGTGTTGCTTGCAGCCTGTGAAATGATTGCCAGGCAGTCCCAGAAATACAGGGCTTATGCCCTAGACACCTGGGATGGCTTGCAAATTTGACGCTGCTATGATTCATAAATGGAAGATACCCCGACAAATGCAGGCCAGAGCTGGCACTAGAACAGTCAGCCCTTAGGCTACTTAGTGACTGTTTGAAAAAAGAAAAAGCTGTGTTGCACATGCTCACCAGAGCATGTGCCTGGCTGCCTGACTCTCTTCTCAGCAAGAACGAGAGGTAGCCAGACACTGAGGGCAGCACACGGCACAGGCCTAAAGACCTTTTCTTAATTAAAAAACAACTGATGTCAATGATAATTGTTCTTGACAATTACCATCCATATAACTAGGAAATCAAGGTGGGTGGTGCCCTCTAGTGGCAGCCACTGCCGGTGGCATCCAGGATTGGGTGTATTTACTGGCTTTGAGTCTCCTTATGTTGTTGGTGATGAGTGTTGATGCCTTGATGCTGTGGACGCTGGAAGCGACTCTGTCACTCTGTGTTTTTAGGTCTCGCCTGTCGATGTGCATGCGCATCGAGCAAGCGAGACTATGGGGACTTATCCACTCTTTGTCCAACTTGCAAGGAATCGTGGCGATTCCTTGCAGTGCCCGTGACTTTTAAGCTCAATGCGCATGCGCATTGAGCTTAAAAGCGCGTGCACATCAGTTCCCTCAGCCGCACTCCAGGCCCCCGCTCCGCCCCCTCCCGCCGTGTCGCATTTCTCCTCCCCCCTCCCCTTATCTGCCGTCCCTTCGTCTGTTCCCTCTCCCCGCTCCGCCCCCTCCCCTGCCCGCCGTGTCGCATTTCTCCTCCCCCTCCCCTTATCTGCCTTCCCTCCGTCTGTTCCCTCTCCCCGCTCCGCCCCCTCCCCTGCCCGCCGTGTCGCATTTTTTTTTAAATCCCCACTTCCCCCCTACCCCCCAGCAATGCCAACACTGACGCCGTGCTCTGCTGCTTGTTTTTTTCTTCCTCACTTCTAGCTGCTGCAATTCAAGTCCAGCAGCCTGGGCGACGGAGGGAGGATTTGCAAGCAGAGCTGCTCCCATTTGCTACCAATTTCCGTAGAATTTGCCAATGATTTAAATGCTTATTTTTTCCGCATTTTTGTTAGCACAGAGCTGTGGCATTATCGAACCGGCGTCGATCTCTTTCTGCTTACTCAACAAGGCGCACTGTTGACAAACACTGATGAGCCAACTGGTTTAACGAGGATAGCGATGTTGGCCACCCCTCACCCTCACTCACCCTCACCCTCACTCACCCTCACCCTCACTCACCCTCACCCCCACTCACCCTCAACCCCTCACCCTCAACCCCTCACCCTCACTCACCCTCACTCACCCTCACTCACCCTCACTCACCCTCACTCACCCTCAACCCCTCACCCTCACTCACCCTCACTCACCCTCACTCACCCTCAACCCCTCACTCACCCTCACCCTCACTCACCCTCACTCACCCTCAACCCCTCACCCTCACCCTCCCTCACCCTCACCCTTCCTCACCCTCACTCACCCTCACCCTCACTCACCCTCACCCTCACTCACCCTCAACCCCTCACCCTCACTCACCCTCACCCTCACTCACCCTCACCCTCACTCACCCTCAACCCCTCACCCTCACTCACCCTCACCCTCACTCACCCTCAACCCCTCATCCTCACTCACCCTCAACCCCTCACCCTCAACCCCTCACTCACCCTCACTCTCACTCATCCTCACTCACCCTAATCCTCACTCACCCTCAACCCCTCACCCTCACTCACCCTCAACCCCTCACCCTCACTCACCCTCAACCCCTCACCCTCACTCACCCTCACTCTCGACCCCTCCCCCTCAACCCCTCACCCTCACCCTCACTCACCCTCACTCACCCTCACTCACCCTCACTCACCCTCAACCCCTCACCCTCGCTCACCCTCAACCCCTCACCCTCAACCCCTCACCCTCACCCTCACTCACCCTCACCCTCAACCCCTCACCCTCACTCACCCTCAACCCCTCACCCTCACTCACCCTCACCCTCACTCACCCTCAACACCTCACCCTCACTCACCCTCAACCCCTCACCCTCAACCCCTCACTCACCCTCACTCTCACTCATCCTCACTCACCCTCAACCCCTCACCCTCACTCACCCTCAACCCCTCACCCTCACTCACCCTCAACCCCTCACCCTCACTCACCGTCAACCCCTCACTCTCACTCACCCTCAACCCCTCACCCTCAACCCCTCACCCTCACTCACCCTCAACCCCTCACCCTGGACCCCTCCCCCTCAACCCCTCACCCTCACTCACCCTCACTCACCCTCACTCACCCTCATTCACCCTCACTCACCCTCAACCCCTCACCCTCACTCACCCTCAACCCCTCACCCTCAACCCCTCACCCTCACTCACCCTCAACCCCTCACCCTCAACCCCTCACCCTCACCCTCACTCACCCTCACCCTCACTCACCCTCAACCCCTCACCCTCACTCACCCTCAACCCCTCACCCTCACTCACCCTCAACCCCTCACCCTCAACCCCTCACTCACCCTCACTCTCACTCACCCTAACTCACCCTCAACCCCTCACCCTCACTCACCCTCAACCCCTCACCCTCACTCACCCTCAACCCCTCACCCTCACTCACCCTCAACCCCTCACCCTCACTCACCCTCAACCCCTCACCCTCACTCACCCTCACCCTCACTCACCCTCAACCCCTCACCCTCACTCACCCTCAACCACTCACCCTCACTCACCCTCACTCACCCTCACTCACCCTCAACCCCTCACCCTCACTCACCCCCACCCTCACTCACCCTCACTCACCCTCAACCCCCCACCCTCACTCACCCTCACTCACCCTCACCCTCACTCACCCTCACTCACCCTCAACCCCTCACCCTCACTCACCCTCAACCCCTCACCCTCACCCTCACTCACCCTCAACCCCTCACCCTCCACCCCTCACTCTCACTCATCCTCACTCACCCTCAACCCCTCACCCTCACTCACCCTCACCCACCCTCAACCCCTCACTCTCACTCACCCTCAAACCCTCACCCTCACTCACCCTCAACCCCTCACCCTCACTCACCCTCAACCCCTCACCCTCACCCTCACTCACCCTCACTCACACTCACCCTCACCCTCACTCACCCTCACCCTCACCCTCACTCACCCTCACCCTCACTCACCCTCACTCACCCTCACCCACCCTCAACACCTCATCCTCACTCACCCTCACCCTCACTCACCCTCAACCCCTCACCCTCACTCACACTCACTCACCCTCACCCTCACTCACCCTCAACCCCTCACCCTCAATCCCTCACCCTCACTCACCCTCACCCTCACTCACCCTCAACCCCTCACCCTCACTCACCCTCAACCCCTCACCCTCACTCACCCTCACCCACCCTCACCCTCACTCACCCTCAACCCCTCACCCTCACTCACCCTCACTCACCCTCACTCACCCTCACTCACCCTCACTCACCCTTACTCACCCTCACTCACCCTCAACCCCTCACCCACCCTCACTCACCCTCAACCCCTCACCCTCACTCACCCTCAACCCCTCACTCACCCTCACCCTCACTCACCCTCACCCTCACTCACCCTCACTCAGCGCAACCACAGCATCTTAAACTAAATATATTTAATAAACTTTAAGCTATTGGCAATATAAAATAAAATCCATTTTATTTACGTATTAATTATTAATTTTTTTTTAAAGCCATTGATTTTTTTTATTTCAATACACATAAGTCACATATAAGTCCCGTTAATACAAAACATGTTGCTTTACAAATGCTAGAGGTGTCACATTTACAAAAATTATAACTATTGGCTTTGTAAAGAAGAAAGCTATTAATTTCGCTATTTAGAAAAAACAACACATAAATAAAAAACAAAAAAATAAATAACACCTATAGCTCTAACTTTACTACTGCGAGATCTATTGCATTTCCAATGCTTGTTTATTTAAATGATGGCCTGCTGGTACGAGTCCACCTGACAACTATCTGGTCCGGTGCATTCTTGGGATCGAATTGGGTCCCCGCGCCCTGATGAAATTGCCACAAATTGTTTGGCAGTGAAATATGTCGGTCGTTCAAGTTAAAATGGTCTAAACATGATACCTTTGTTTTAAATTAGTACGGAAACGACAAAAATTAAAAGAGTGAGCTGTGTCTTTCCGTAACTCGATTTTAACCTTTTTGGGAGTACCATCTTGGGCCTCCTTCTCCTGTCGGTATCTTTAGGGATTGATTATTGACACTTGAACAAATATCACGTTTGTGACAAATTGCTTTCTTTTCACTTATATGTATCTACGGGAGTTGTTTTCCCGTTTTAGTCTTGGACGTGCCAATGATGACACAGTGAGCTAGTTGGTGAGTACCTACCAACTGTTCCCATGTTGTTGCTTACGTGAGGCACTTCCTCGACCCACCTCACATTTTTTATGTTCTTTTTTGAACAACTTTGATTTGAACACTAGTCAAACATTATTTGTACACCAGCCCGCTTCCCAAAATGTTTTTATGTTTACAAAATAGACACACATAGGGGAAATATGATTAACGATCAATTTCTGTCTTGAAAAGAAAAAAAGAAGCAACTTGACATTCCTCTAGGATAGTAGCTGTGTGTTTCATAACCAGGGTTTTTGTATTTCTTAAGGAGCGTTGGGTGCCAAAACCAGAAATTAACATACTAATAATAGTTATGCTACAGGCTGCTTGCATAATATTGGAGATGGTAATTAAAAGTATATGAAATTACTACTCAAATATTCAGTGACGTGGCACCCTTTATCAAGGAGTTATGCAGCTATTCAGATTTCTGATTAAAAAATGATGAGGAGTAATCAACAAAGTTTAACAAGACAATGCATTTCATTGTGCTTGGGAGGCTTCATCCACAAAGCATCTTATCACAGTGCCAAGTTTGTTACTCACATTGGTGAGTAGCATCCGATTCTGGCAATGCAGTAGAATTATCCACCTGCACTCAGTGTCATGATGCCATTGTCCTCATTGTGCCACTGCCAGGCTAAGTGTACCAGTATGTAAAGCACCATAATATGCCCGTTTTCACAATCTTAAAGCAGGAAAAGCCCCATAATGTCACCTATCTCACCATTGTTCCATTGCCTCTCTCTCCACCTCTCCATTCCACTTTACTTCACCATTCTCTACATCATGTCTTTCTCTTTCCTCTCTTTTTTTTGTTGTGTCTCATCCCTTCACCTAACCAACCACCAATTCATTACTTTACGTTTATTGGACTTCCCTATCTACTCCACTCTGTGACTACCCATGTCAACTTTCTGTGCCGCCTCTCTAACTCTTCTGAATCAATATTTCTCATGTCTTTCCATATACCTTACCTTACCTCTTCTATCTCACCCTCTCTAGTTACCTCTCTAGCTTTCTCTCCTTCTCTCTGTCGCTCTCCCTTTCATTCAGTATACCTGGCCCATCTCTATTTCAACTCTCCCACCTTCAGTACTTTTTATATCAAAATCTCTCTTTGTACCTTTCACACCCTCTCTCTACCTTCCTGACTGCCTTACACATTTCTTTAGCTGACATGGCTTTATATACTCCACTTCTTATTTGGTCCTTCTCTGTATATCCGCACTCTTTACCATGCATCTCTGTGTATCTCTCGTTACCTCTTCTTTCTGCCTTGCCTCTTCCTACACTTCATCCCTCTACATATATCACCCCTCTCAACATTTCTTACTCTGTGTCAATAGCTCTCTCTACCTCTGTCTATAACCTTGCAAATTACCATACATCTGTTTTGCTCCCATTTTCTCGGTCGTTCTGGGTTAACTCATCTTTCTTCCTCTACCTTGCCTTCCCCTACCTTACTTTCTACCTTATGTCTCTCCTTACCTCAACCGTCTCTTTACCTTGTCTCTGTCTTTACCTCCCTTCTATCTCATTCTTTACCTACTGTCATTCTCCTGTCTCTAGCCGCCTTCCATGAGTCTTCATGAGCAAAGTAAGGGATCACTAGCTAACCAAAGAAGTGTACCCATAAAAGAGGATCTGATGGACAAGCCAAGTGAGGAGAGTAAGAGAAAACAATCGGCTTTCACCAAATATTTATATTTTTACTGCTACAGTAAGAATGGCCTGTTATTTAGCAGTTAAAGTAACATTTCAAGCTCTGTATGCATATGTCTTATTTTAATATAACTCACTACTCCACCAAACACCCCCAAAACCATCCTTACCAACCTGGACTACCTAGAGTGGGGAGAGGGGGGGGGGGGGGCAGGCTGGTTATATACTGAATTCTACAAGAGCAAGAATAAATGGCTTTATGATCGGTTGTTCAAGTGTTACCTGCCTGCTGGAGAGTGGGCAGCTTTAGCTTTCAATTCATTGTGTGTGTTCCTGTTTCTGAAAGTTTACTGCATATTCTAATATTCTATGGTATCCTGAGAGGTTATACTTAATGAAAAAGGGTAACACATTTAAAAGTTGTTCTGATCAAACGTCCTTGAGATGGCACTGCTTCAACCCCCTTGTATTTATGTCAGTTTTACTTCCCACCATGCTTCCTTACAACTCTCTTCAGCCCCTGACTATTTAAGTTGGATAGCACAAGCAATGGACGGGCCAGCGGTGAGGCTGAGCCAATAGATTTGTTTTTGGCTTGAAGAGCCTAAGTACGCTTGGAGCCAGAGGCCATTGCACAGTTTACATATGTAACAGCTGCAATTTAAAAATCGCACATATAGAAAGAGCCCATCAGTAAATAAAGGATACTTCAAATGGATTTATTTCTCCACATAAGAAAAAAAAATTCTCAATTTCTTATCTTTATTGCATATCAAAACATAACACACATAATCTACAATGCATTATACTGCAAATCAATAATCTCTTGACTGGGGTTTCATAAATCACTGTTTGTCGCCTGCCGTGACTGCTCATCTTACGTCAGGTATTTTGGTACAGCGGGCCGTGGCTTCGAGGCTTTCTTTGCTACTGAATGTCTAGCGTTCGTTGCCATGCGCTTGCCTGGGCTGCAAGTGCTGTGTCCTACTAGTGCTGTCCATTTCTTATCCCTTTTGCATGCCCTTAAGTTTTCCTGCCATGAGGCATCCCAAGGACCTTGTCTGGGCAATTGTCCTTTACGTCTTTTTTGTTTGCCCTCGAGTATCCCTGTCGTGAGGCATCCCAAGGACCTCGTTTGGGCAATTGTTCTTTTATGTCCTCGAGTGAATGTACGTTTTGTTGCACCTTGTAGCCAACTATCACGCTAGAGGAGGGTTTTCGATCTCTGTCAGCTCCCCTCAAACTAAGAGAAAACCAGCAGCTCTAATGCCCCCACGATGTTCAGGAGAAACATATCAATCCCTTCACTGGACAGGTGCACCTTGTCGTCCGCATAATAGCCTAGCATCCTGAGGTTGATCAGGCCATGCCTCACATACTCCCAACCCATGCTTCTGCAGAGCTTGCTCATTGTTATGATGTTTCTTCCTTGATCTCTCCACTGCTCCTTGGCTTGCTGCCCCCGTCACTTGTTTCTTGCAATGATCTCTGACCAGAGTATGTCGGCCGGATGCACCAACCTTGACATGGTTGTCAACTCCACGCGGATGGCTTCCAACAGGGCTTTCCACCCCATTGCCACAAGGTTGTTGCCCACCCGAAGTGGATCACCACTGCAACAGAGTTCCTGTGCACCCTCTGTTATGTTATGTTATGTTAAGAGTTTGTGATAGCGCGACAGCTGCCTCGGCAACGAGGCATCCCGGCGCTGGGAAACCAGAACATAACCAACTGAGAGGGGGGGAGGCAAGAGGTTAAGGCAGGGGGAACAGGTGGGTTTTGATTGCCTTTCGGAAGGCTGATAGGTTGTCCAGGAGGCGAATGTATGGAGGCACTGCATGGAGGAGCTGTTCCCATCTCTTGCCTGGCTTGACCAGCCATATAACTTTGGTGTTGAGTTCCCATATGCCACCATTCTTCTTCCTGGAACCGGCCCACCATTGTGCCCTCTTGATGTACAAATGTTCCATTATCCACACTGCCCGGTCTTTTGCTCCATCATCTACCATGAAAGATTTGCCTTGCATTAGTATGAGGATGGCCTAATGTACATTTTAAATCCTGAGGATTTCCACCTCCCTATGCGCCTAATCCCTTTGTCCGCCATGCCATGTGTCGCCACCGTGGTGGCAGGCCTGATGCGGAAGGAATGTGACCCAACGCATGCTGGCGTGAGACCTACCTTTGCAGGGACTAATGCATCACTGCCGTAAATTGGAAACTGCTAAGGTAGCTGCTGTCCTCATGTATAAATAGAGGGGGACCAGTTCCTGCCCTAACCTGCGGGTCAAGAAGACTGAACAGTGCTTACTTGCTGCAAGACCCCAGCCGTGTGTGCTTCCCTTTCCCTTCTTGGTTGGTTTTTGACCTTCTCAGGTGCACTACCAAATGTGTGTCTCCTAGGTGAAGGTCCTCCACTAGTAGGCAAGCCAAGCCTGGATTGGCCCTTGCCGGTGTCACCAGTTTGCTCACCCTAAATGCTCAAAAGAATGCCATGGAAAAAACTGCTTTGAACAAATATTTTCTCCCCCGAGGATCTACATATGCCCGGTAGGGTTAGTAAGATTGCCTTCAGCTTTTCAAAGTTGATTGGCAGTCTGGTGTCGGGGTGTTTGGTTTCATTCGGCCCCAGACCTTCCTTGCCACGCTGCAGTAAAGCAAGTTTGTTGGCTCCACCCCCCTGTACAACTTGGAGTGGTATGCTATGGCACTTAGATGCGATTGCGCCCACCCCCTGGACTTGCCCTGCTCAAAAGCCCATTGTGTAGATTGTTCTAGGCTTTCACAGGTTCTGATGTTCCCCTCATTGCCCTCCTGAAGCGTTCAACACACTTACGGTAGGTGCTCGCAATCTTTGGGGCCAGGGAGTGGTCCATGAGTAGTGCTAGGTCAGCTCCACTGCGTCCCATATGTCTCCCAGTAGCTCTGCTATCTGTTCGTTTGCCCAAGGCACCAGTTGGCGGAACCTTACCCACTGAAAGCGAGAAAGAGCGTCGGCTATTGAGTGGTCACATCCTGACAACTGCCTAGCTTTTATTGTGATCTTGTTCTCCAGGTGACAGTCTACAAGGCGCTGGAGTAGCCCTAGCCCTCTTGGGCAGCAAGTTGCCTCTAGCTTTATTGCCTGCACCAATGCGTGGTTGTCTGCCCATACCGTTACCGTGACAATTGCTCTTGCCACAGAGTGAAAGCAACCACTATCGGGATTAGCTCTAGCAGCGCCACAATTTATTTGTCAATCCTGCCAGCTTGTGGGCCACCTGGCGGTGCGCCAGGTGGAATCTAGAATAGTGGTAAACCCTTTCCTCCCTTCTGCATTCATGTATAGACTCAGCTGTTCTGCCGTCACCCAGGGGGCCCGCCATACCTGGGTACCATTGATCTCGCCCAAGAACTTCTGCCATTGCTGCAAGTCCCTCCTGACCCCTTTAGTTAGTCTCACTCTGTGGTGCTTCTGTGTGATGCCCCTCGTTAGCCATGCCAACTGCCCCACGAACATGCGACCCGCCGGGATAACCCTGGCTGCAAAGTTGAGCTTCCCTAGCAGCTGTTGTAGTTCTTTGAGCGTTGCCTTCTTCTTGACTATTAGCCCCTCATTATCCCACCTTAGCTCCGCCACTTTTTGCTCTGGTACCTACAGACCCCTTCCTTGGAATTCAGCTCTATCCCTAGAAAAGTCAGACGTGTAGTGGGGCCTTCTATCTTATTCTCTGCCAGTGCCTGAAATTGCTCCACCATCACTTGCCACTGCTCCGTATCTTGCGTGCCCACAAACAGGAAGTTGTCTAAGTAGTGAAGTGTCCCGCCCTCTGGGCATCATTACCCCAACGTCCATTCCAAGGAGACATTAACAGTTTTAATAAATGCCTCTCAATAGACTGATTTAATGTGATGCACTAAACGTGAAATGCTCTCAAGTTAAAATCATGCAAAATGCTTTTAAATATGTGAGTGTAAATATGTCAGTTCTGGATGGACACAGAGTGCTCGTGAGTATGCCTTTAACATACAAGAGTTCCACTTGAGTACACCAGTTAATATCACTATACTGAGAGGTATTTATTAAAACTGCTAATAAATGCCTCTCGGTACAGTGAACAGATGTGCTTAAGTGAAACACTCCCGCGTGTTAAAAGCACACAAAGAGAGCTTTTTTAAAACCGTAATTATGTGCTTTAATGAGATACTCTCTGTGCTAGGGCATGCGCAGTGTATCTGTTTACAGCACGCACGTGGTTCCAGGTCACAGAGTTTCATGACTCAGAGACCTCGAGTCACATGCCCTTAATCCTTCATAGACTGCAAGAAACACCCTTTTCCAATATCTGACAGATGACAAGTTAGGAAAGGGTGTTGCTTGCAGCCTCTGAAATGATTGACAGGCTGTAGACGCCTGGGATTGGTTACAAATCTGGCGCTGCAATGCATCATGAATGGGAGGTCTCTTCAGACCCCTGAAAAATACAGGCCAAAGCTGGCACTATGTCAGCCCTTAGACTGCTTAAGAATTGTTTGAAAAAAGAAGAAGCATTTGCAATGCAATAGGGCTCGCATTTATGCGAGTTTGAGTTATTGGCATTGTAAGACAATGCAAACACAAGGAGATGAAGGACAGAGCGCTGAAACTTTTCAGACACTCACCTCCAGTCACAGTTCTGGGTTAAATCCATCATCGTTCTTTACATCACTTCGCCACCCCATTTCAGACACAGCTATATGCAAAGCAGAATTGACCCTGTGTCTCATGGGACCTGTCCAGCCCAAACTGCCAAGCCATGTCTTCCATGGACCGGAAACAAGCATCCTGGGACCCGTTTTGGGGTAACAGCCCTAATCAGCCATGCTAGTTTGTATCCAGTGGCAAAGTGAGCAAGGGACCCACGTCTGGGCATACACTGCCAACTTAGGGCGAACAAAGCAAACATAAGGAGACGTTGGACGGAGAGCTGAAACTTTTCAGACACTCACCCCCAGTGACAGATCTGGGTTGAATCCACCATTGTTCTTTAGCTCGCTTTGCCACCCCAGTTCAGACACAGCTATATGCAAATCAGTCTTGACCCTGTGTCTCATGAGAACAGTCCAGTCCAAACTACCAAGCCATGTCTTCCCTGGACCGTAAACAAGCATCCTGGGACAGGTTTCAGACTAACAGCCTTCATCAGCCACGCTAGCTTGAATCCAGTGGCAAAGTGAGCAAGGGACCCATGTTGGGGAATACCCTGGCTGATGAAGGGTGTTACCCAGAAACCGGTCCCAGGATGCTTGTTTCCGGTTCAGGGACGACGTGGCTTGGAAGTTTGGGCTGGACTGTTCCCAAGAGACACTGGACCAATACTGATTTGCATATAGCTGGGTGTGAACTGAGGCGGCGAAGTGAGCTAAATAATGATGATGAGTTCAACCCAGATCTGTGACTGGGGGTGAGTGTCTGAAAAGTTTCAGCACTCCGTCCATCATCTCCTTGTGTTTGCTTTGTAAAGGACAATGCCTTTTATTTATGTTTTGCTTTTTAAAACATAAATAAAAAGCATTGTCATTTACAATGCCAATAGCTTAAAGTCTCACAAATGCAAGACCTATTGCATTGCAAATGTTTGTTTAAAAATAGCAACACTCTTTCAAAGTATGGCAGCAGAGTAGCGCTGCTGCTTCCCAAACACTGCCACAGCTCAGCACCCACACGACTTTATGGCACTTTATCTTTGGAGGAGCTAGAAGTCCAGCAATGGTGTAAACCGTACTAACAGGCATTGTCACCCGTGCCTGTGGGATGTATGACGTTATAACGCATGCTTTTACCACGCATGCCTTTACAACGCGGTTTTTACAACGCATGCCTTTACAACGCATAGTGCTTTGGGGCGCTGGATAGTGAATAGTTTAATTTACTATTCCAACTCCAGTCCCCGTGGATAGTAGGGAAGGTGTTGGATAGTACATTAAACCTATTCCCTATCCTAGAGCGACCCCCAGCGCAATGCGTTGTAATGGTTTGCGTTGTAAAAGTTGCGTCTTAAAGGCACTGCGTGGTAAAAGTTGCGTTGTAAAGGATGTTCCCCTTGCCTGTGTTTATACCTACTTGCCTACACAGTTACTGCTAACGCCCTTGACATGTTTATGATGCAACAACAAGTGCAGGAGGACACTTATGCCACAGCCCTGCTTCCTGCAGTGTACACAAGGCAGCCCAGGAGAGCTTTTGATGAACCTCGCACAGCTTTGAATTGGGATACTCAAAACTCATCATCGGGCTCCCACGTTTCCTGCTGGTAGATACAGCTAACAAGGAAGAGAGAGGTCACGTCCGACTGATCACAGTATACTTTACCTCACTTATAAGTTGTAAAATTAACCTTTGGGGTTCACCAGACTCTGTGTCTCATACGGTTGCCAGCGGCAAGTACAAGCACTGGCAAAACCAACAGGTCTGATCTGGACTTGGCAAGCTGATGCCATGGTTATAAAAAAAGAAAATCTTATTGTAAGCATATGCCACAAAAAGAAAAAGAAGGCATGGACAATGGGAGGGAGGGGGGGGTAGAAAATGGCACGGACAACAATTGTGTTAAAGAAGGCACAACAACAGAAGGGAGGGGGTAAAGAAGGCACAGAGGGGAGGTATAGAAGGCACAGACAACGGGAGGGAGGGCGGGGTTATAAAGAAGGCACCAAAGCATGTTGTGCCTGCAGTAAGAGAAACTAAATAAAGAAAATTGTGCATAAAGACAAAATAACAGGTACCATGTAGAAACCAGAGTAAAAGGGCGATTTGCCATGGGAGGTGACAAATGAAGATGAGGCGATACTAAGGAGGGACTAATAAGCCTACTTACAAATCAGAAGACAGCATTTAGGAAGGACAATGACACAAGCTAATGGCAAATATGGGCAGAGAGTAGGCAGGGCTTCTATTCCCTACTCCACTACAACAGGTCTCGCAGAGCAGTGCATGCGCGCTACTCTAGGCTCGACCTAAACAGCTGTGTTGCATATGCTCACTAGAGCATGTGTCCCTCTTAGTAGTGCCCAGCTGCCTGACTCTCATCTCAGCAAGGACGAGAGGTAGCCAGACACTGAGGGCAGCACACGGCACAGGCTTAAAGAACTTTTCTTAATTAAAAAACAACTGATGTCAAGGATAATTGTCCTTAACAATTACCATCTACATACCTAGGAACTCGAGGTGGGTGATGCCCTGAAGTGGCAGCTGCTCCTAGTGGCATCCAGGATTGGATGCTTTTAAGTCAGACTTTGAGTATCTTTATGTTGTTGGTGAGGAGTGTTGGGTGCCAAGCTAGAACATAACATACCATTAATAGTTATGCTACAGGCTGCTTGCATAATATTAGAGATGGTAATTAGAAGTATATGAAATTATACTCAAATATTCAGTTATGCAGCTATTCAGATTTCTGATTAAAAATGATGAGTAATCAACAAAGTTTAGCAAGGCAAATGCATTTCGTTGTGCTTGATAGGCTTCAACCACAAATCATCTTATCGCAGTGCCAAGCTTGTTAACATCAGATTACCAGCCTGACAGAATCAACCACGATGCAGTAGAATTATTCATCTGCACTCAGTGTCATGATGCCATTGTCCTCATTGTAGAAATGGATGATTCGTGCACAGCCCAAATCTTTCTTTGTTTATTTAGAACAATACTATTGCTTTTATGGGTGCTTCAAAGGTAACGCCTCATGTCCAGGGCATTCTTAATCAAATATTCACATGTGATTCCAACAACCAGTTGGTCCCATTCCTTTGTGCACACTGTCTTGTTCTTGGGTGTAATTCCAAGAACTCCACAATAAATGTTTTTCAAAACTCTTTCCATGAATTTTCAGATAAAGATTTTATTGTTGCTTTGTTTTCTTCATATGTCGAATTAAACTTATATCATTATGTTGCTTTCACATAGTTGCTACGTTTTAGAATGCATCTGGCTTCAACTCCTCCTATGCATTTCGGGCATAGAGCCCTTCTTCAGGGAGAATCACTAAAGAAAAATATATATGTATATGTATGACATATCAACAGAAAAATATATTCTCTAAGTTCACTCTATTTGTACATAACATTGTTCACCTTCAGCCTCTTTCCCGATTTATCATTTGTGATTTTGTTTCTCTGAGGCATGAGTTTGTTTTAATCAATTAATGAATTGTGTTTTTCAGTTTGTCAATTTATCATTATTTCTGGTTTATTGAGGTCACAGTGACCACTGTTCTATTACTACTTCAGTACCTTCACTATCCAAACACTACCCTTCCCTGTCCATCTCTTTAGGGGCATCAAATGTGATCAAATATGGATGTATTTTATGAATAATTTTTTATGGTACACGTTGTGAATAAAAACAATGTTGGTATAATTTCTTTGAATTCATTCAAGCTGTTCAGTTATGGTTTATTCGTTTTAGTATCTGGGACCACCTTGTTTGTATCAATTATTCACCCAGGTCCCAGCGACTCATTGGGTCAACCCGTGTTTTTACAGCATAGGAGGAGTTGAAGCCAGATGCATTCTAAAACGTTGCAACTATGTGAAAACAACATAATGATATAAGTTTAATTCGACATGTGAAGAAAAGAAAGCAACAATTAAATCTTTATTTGAACATTCATTGAAAGAGTGTTGAAAACCATTTATTGTGGAGTTCTTGGAATTACACCCAAGAACAAGAAATTGTCCTCATTGTGCCACTGTCAGGTTCAGTGCACCAGAATCATAATATACCCGTTTTCACAATCCTTAAGAAGGTAAACCCCAGGGGGGCGTGGCCTAGGCGTCAAGATGGCGGTCGCTCTTTGAGAGTGCTACGGACCCCCTTCCGTCATCCCCCTAGCTCCTACCTGCCACGGTGCCCATTGACACTCCTTGCCTGCCTGCTTGAAATCGCCGCCTCCCGGGCTACCCGCCACTCCACTCCTCGGGCGGACGGGTGTCTCCTGAGTCCTTGCCGCTCTCTTCTTTCTGGCGCCCGATCCCTGCAGCAAGATGGAGGCCCCCCGGTGCGATCCAGCCTAACAGACGAGCCGCCTCGCGGGTGGCCCGCACTTGTTTCCCCCTGCTTCATGACCTGGCTGGAGATGCTCCTGGGGCCCCGGTGAGTGCCGGAGACTGGCGGCGGCGGCTGAGATCGCGCTGGTCCCCCGGGGGCACTGAGAGACGCGGCGAGGCTCCTGACTGCTCCTGATCCACACTGAGCTTGGAGGGGGCTGTAGAAGGCTGATTCGTCCCCGGGGTGAGCGGGAGCGCCTGGGATGGGAGACACTGCCTGTGAAGCTGCCCTATGAGGTCCTGCGGCCCGATGGTCGGCGCTGGTAAGTGACGCCGCCCTGCTTGACTCGTGACTAGGGTCCTGGTGCAGGCCTCGCTGACTGGGGCCTGCCCGAGTGGACGCTGCTGCCTGGATCTGAGTCGGGGCTGACTGGGCTGAAGAGACCGGGATTCCCCGGGCTCCTGGCTGTTGGCGCCGAGTTGCCCCCTGCTGCTCTTCCCCCTCCTGCTCTGCCTTGCTGGAGGAACGGACACCCGGCCTGACTCAGCTACACCAGAGGTCCCTGCACCAGCTGCCATCTTAGGCGTGTGAGAGGGCTTGCAACTGGCGGCGCTGTGGGGGACCGTTGACCACCCCTGACCACCTGCCTACATCCGGCCCATCACCCAGAAGTGGGAGAAGGCGACGACACCCAGGCAGCTACCCTCTGGCGGCGGGCCGGTGAGTTGGCGCTCAGATATCTGGGGGACTGTGGAGCATCTTGGGGGTTCGGCCATCTTGTCGGGTGGCGTGTGGTCTGGTGTGCGATGTGGAGTGGCGCTGTACCCCCCTCCCCCCACCTGTGCCCCCCCGACAGTTGAAGGCGCTCGATCTGCTGGGATGGCCGGTGGGATCCTCGGGCGGCAAGGGGGGCTGTTGGACAGGCCACGTGAAAGGCTTGCTCCCTCCCCACACGACCAGGCCCGAGCCCGGCTCTTCAGGTGTTACACGCAACAACCACCCGTTTCCCGTCTCATATGGGACCCCTGCCCCTGAACATCTCCACATCATGGGCCCGATTCCCTACCGGCCCTCTCGCCCGGCCTGGGCGCCATCTTGGACACAGCACCACAAGGCCGCGTGGCCTCCGATCGACCCTAACCCTGGGCCTGGCCAGGCCCCGACATCCCGGCACCACCATCCACCCAGGAGGTGAGCGGACTACTTGGCAGGTCAATGGGAGAAAGAGGTGTCGATGGTTCTCCCCCGCCAGGTGCCAATCGCCCCCAGCTCCCCCAGGCGCTGGCTCCACCCCCCTGCTGGGTGTCTGGACTCCCTCATCCCGGACCTCCTGACCTCCAAGTGCGAGGGTCCGGACATCAAAGGGCGCCAGACCTATAACTGGGGCAGCTCCAGAGCAGGAAGGCAGTTGTATCCTGGAGTCGAGAGACGCAGTGAAGAACTCATCCTTGACGGACTACTGGCGCTGCCGTAGCCCTGCCTTGCGAACTATCGACCTGCCTGCTGGCGCTGCCGCAACCTTCTGAAACCTTCATCGTCGTCGGGACCTGCTGGCGTGGCCGCGAACCGTTTGTAATCACCACCTTCATCGGGACCTGCTGGCTCCGCCGCGGACCGTCGCTACCTTCAACCATCCCGGGACCTGCTGGCTCCGCCGCGGCCCGTTCATCTAGAACGCCGAGCTCGAGGATTGTGAGCTATTTCATCTATCACCATATCCACCAGATTGGTAACAAGACTGTCCCGCTACCCCCTTTCCCAACCAAGAGACTAGAATAGAGGGGACCCCTGAGCCCAGACCTCCTTGTACCATTTCACCGTACTTAAAGAATTGCTTATAAAATAACGTTGAACCTTATCCTTGTGTGGTGTACATCTGTGGGGGGGAAGTTACTTGTCTGTACGATCGCTGGAGACGGCTCTCCCCGGAGACCTCTCCCCTTGTCCCCGGCCGACCCTCCCGGTCTGTCTAACATTGGTGGCCAGCGGCGCGATCCGAATCAACGCGTAATCGTACAGAGAGTAGCTCACCCCACGACAAAACCACAATGTCAACCAAAGAAAGCGGATCCACCGAGAAATTCCAGATGGAGAAATTGGAAGAATACAGCCATCGTGAGTTGAAACAATTCTGCATTGAACTAGGTATCGCTACCACCGGTCTGAGTACTAAAGACGATTTCAAGCACGCCATTGAGTCATGGGCAGAAACCGGGGCCGTCAGACCCCCGGACCAAAATGTCGCAGCAGCAGAGAAAAACACCACGGCTCCCGAGGAGCGAAGAACGGGTCTCTCGCAAGATGAGATCCAAGAACGGGAAAGAAACCGACTACATGAACTAGAAATGGCCCGGCTCAAAATGGATGGCAAACTCAAATTAGCCGAACAAAAACTGAACCTGGAACATCTGCGGCTCCGAGAAGAACGGGAAGAGAAACAGAGACAAAGAGAGCTCGAAGAGAAGAGACTGGCGTATGAACACGAGCGCCAACTAGCTGAGATAGACTTACGCAAGCAGAACAAAGAATTAGGGGTACCCGAGCAACCGCGCACCCCGGGAGCAACAGAAAAGAAGGTACACATCCCCAAGGATGTCGTTCGAGAATATTTCCGAGATGACGACATACAGCAATGGTTCAAGGCCTACGATATCGCTATGACCTCCCACCGGATCGATCGAAGCGACTGGGGAGCCGGTCTGTGGGGGAGGTTCGTCAATGAGGGCCGCGATGCCCTGCTACAGCTCCCAGACCATCTGATGACCTCCTATGACCACATGAAAGCTACCCTCCTCACCCGCTATGGGCTCACACCCGAAATGTACCGCCAGAGGTTCCGAGACTGCACCCGGATCCCGGGTACAACTTGGGTGGAATACGTGAACTATTTCAGCCGAGCCTTCGAGGGTTGGATCAAGGGAAGCAACGTAACGACCTACGAGCAACTCTTCAATCTCATGGTATGGGAGCATCTATCAAACAACTGCTTCGTCGAGCTCAGGCAGCACCTCCTCCACAGTAAATTGACTGATCCACGGCAGCTCGCCGCCGAGGCTGACCGGTGGGAAATTACCCGAGTGGGCCGAAATGGGTCACATGAACAGAACCGGAACAACCAAGGTCAGCACCGTCTCGAGGAGGAGGGGGCCAGGGACGAGGAAGAGACAACGCCCCGGCCGCTCCCGCTACCAGCACCCCACCCCCGGCCAACCGGGGCAACACCCCGGCGCGGCCGGGGTACAGAGCCAATGTCACGTGTCACCGATGCCAGCGAGTCGGCCACTACGCAAACGACCCGAATTGTCCACAGAGCCAGACTCCGAGACCCCGCCAGATGGCTGCCGCCGCCCTGGGGGAAGAACAAATCTCCGAAGAACACGAGGAATGTGAGCAAGAACACCAAGAATGGGAACCCGCCGCCATGGTTCTAGCGTGCCTAGGGGGGAAAGACATGGTCCCGCGGGTCCCCCTACCCGCCAACACCCAGAAGTACAGTCAGTGGGTGAACATTAATGGACGCAGGGCCGAAGCCCTACGTGACACCGGGGCCAGTGTAACCGCCGTCCGCTGTCACCTGGTGACCCCAGAACAGATCCTGCCGAACGTTCTCTGCCCTGTCCGTTCAGCCGACAATTCGGAGAGTCTATGTCGGATGGCCTGCGTCCCCTTCGAGTGGGGAGGAGTCTCCGGCATGTTGAAAGTGACGGTCCGAGATGATGCCCCCGTAGACTGTCTCCTGGGAAATGATCTTGAGAGTTCCCCGTGGGCCGCCGTAGAGAGAAGAGAGCACCTGGGGATGTTGGGCATCCCGGACTGGGCGTGCGTAACCACCCGGTCCATGGCTGCCCATGCCATCCCCCGACCCGAAGAACCTGAATGGCCGGCACCCCCTCCCCCGGTCGCTCCAGTAGAAGACACCGACCGTGCCGTCCCCCCAGAGCAAACTCCAGAGGGGCTCGTTCAGCCTCAGGACCTTCCCGGCCTGGCTCAGTGGCGTCAGGAGGGGGGGCCCACCCAGGAACAGTTTTGCCACGAGCAGAAGACCTGTCCCTCCCTCGAGGGACTCCGCCAACAAGCCCTCGCCCAGAGCGCAGGGGATACCTCCGGAACCCATTGGGTCTATTGGGACAATGCCCTGTTGTACAGCGAACAGAGAATCGCGGAGTTAGGGGCCAGTCGAGTGCTAGTGGTGCCCCTCCGCTTTAGAGACTTCTTGCTAAACCTGGCCCACGATGTACCCCTGGCTGGCCACCTGGGTCAGGACAAAACCTACAGTCGCCTGGTGACCCACTTTTTCTGGCCCAAGATGAGGAACGACGTACTCCAGCACTGCCGGTCTTGCCCCACGTGCCAGGCCAGCGGGAAGAGCGGCCGCAAGCTTAAAGCACCTCTGCAACCTTTCCCAGTGGTCACCACCACGTTCGAGAGGGTGGGGATAGACATTGTGGGGCCCCTGGACCCCCGTACAGCACAAGGACATCGGTTCATCCTGGTACTGGTGGACCACGCCACCCGCTACCCCGAGGCTGTTCCCCTGCGAACTGTGACAGCCCCGGTAGTCGGCCGGGCCTTGATGGGGATCTTCTCCCGGGTGGGCTTCCCCCGAGAAGTCGTCAGCGACCGGGGCACAAACTTTATTTCAAAATACATGAAGTCCCTCTGGCAACAGTGTGGGGTCACCTACCGATTCACGACCCCCTATCACCCTCAAGGAAACGGACTAGTTGAGCGGTTCAACCGCACGCTCAAAGGGATGATTGGGGGGTTGGAAGAGCCCCTCCGTCGCCAGTGGGATGTGCTACTGCCGTGCCTCCTCTTTGCCTATCGAGAAGTCCCCCAGAAGTCCCTCGGCTTCAGCCCGTTCGAACTCTTGTATGGACACCCTGTGCGAGGGCCGCTCAGCCTAGTCAAAGAAGGCTGGGAAATGCCCCCTCTAAAGAACCCTCCAGATGTTTTCAAGTACCTCCTAACCCTCCGCAACCAGACCAGACGGTTCAGAGAACTGGCAAAAGCAAACTTGGAGGCCAGTCAGGAAGACATGAAAAGGTGGTACGATCAAAATGCCTCCTCCATCGAATTTGAACCCGGCCAACAAGTGTGGGTAATGTCTCCCACCGAACCATGCGCCCTGCAAGACAAGTGGACGGGGCCCTTCAAAGTAGTCGAGCGCAAGAGCCCTGTCACCTATCTCATCGATATGGAATCTTCACGGAACCCTCTCCGGGTCCTCCACGCCAATAGACTAAAACCCCACTTTGTGCGCTCAGAGCTCAGCCTCCTGATGGCAACAGACAACGGAGCCGAGGAGGACTCCGAACCACTCCCTGACCTCCTACGGACTCGGGAGAAGGACGGCTCCGTGGACGGGGTCCGACTCTCGGAGGCCCTCACCCTGGAACAGCGCCAAGGCTGCCGAGACCTCCTGCTGCAGTTCGCCACCCTGTTCTCCCTCACCCCAGGGGTCACCCCCTGGTGCTTACACGACGTGGACACTGGAGACAGTCCCCCTATCCGCCATCGGGCCTACCGCGTACCAGATCGGGTACGGGCCTGCATCCAAGAGGAGGTGGCCAAGATGCTCACGCTCGGGGTCATCGAGCCCTCAGACAGCCCCTGGGCCAGCCCAGTGGTACTGGTCCCCAAAGCGGCCACCCCCGGCACCACGCCTGAGCTCCGGTTCTGCGTCGACTACCGGGGCTTGAATGCGGTCACCAGAACGGACGCACACCCCATTCCCCGAGCAGATGAACTAATCGACCGCATGGGAGCTGCCCGCTACCTCAGCATCTTCGACCTGACAGCGGGCTACTGACAGATCGGTCTCACACCCCGGGCCCAAGAACGATCTGCCTTCTCCACCCCTGATGGCCACTACCACTTCAAGGTCATGCCATTCGGCATGAAGAATGCCCCAGCAACATTTCAGCGGCTAGTAAACCAGGTCCTGGCGGGACTCGAAGAATTCAGCGCCGCCTACCTGGACGATATCGCTGTGTACAGCCGCCACTGGTCCGACCACCTCAACCACCTCCGAGAGGTACTACAGGCCCTCCAACGAGCTGGCCTCACGATCAAGGCCAGCAAATGCCAAATTGGCCAGGGGTCCGTGACCTATCTCGGGCACCAGGTGGGAAGCGGTCTGGTGGCTCCTCTGCAACTCAAGATCGCTGCCATCCAGTCTTGGCAGCCCCCCATCACCGAGACCGAGGTCCGCGCCTTCTTGGGACTCACAGGCTACTACCGGCGGTTCGTGAGGGACTATGGCAGCATTGTGGGGCCCCTCACGGAACTCACATCCAAAAACCAACCAAAGAAGGTCAACTGGACCCCAGACTGTCAAGCGGCCTTCGAGAAGCTGAAGGCCGCCATATGCTCCGCCCCTGTGCTCCAGGCCCCCGACTACAGTCGGGAATTTATCGTCCAAACGGATGCCTCCGACCATGGCATTGGGGCAGTCCTTTCCCAGCTGGACCCCGAAGGACTTGACCAGCCAGTGGCTTTCATCAGCAGACGGCTCCTGGCCCGAGAACAACGCTGGAGCACCATCGAGAGGGAGGCCTTCGCCGTGGTGTGGGCCCTCAAAAAGCTCCGGCCTTATCTCTTCGGTACCCACTTCCGGGTACAGACCGATCATCGGCCCCTGCAGTGGCTAATGCAGATGCGGGCGGAAAACCCGAAACTATTGCGTTGGTCCATCTCCCTGCAGGGGATGGACTTCACTGTGGAACATCGACCCGGGCAAGACCACGCCAACGCAGATGGCCTGTCACGCTTTTTCCGCCTCGGCGAAGAGAGTCCCCAAGAGGATGGGTGACTCTCCCCGCCTTCAGCTGGGGGGGACACATGTTGGACAGGCCACGTGAAAGGCTTGCTCCCTCCCCGCACGACCAGGCCCGAGCCCGGCTCTTCAGGTGTTACACGCAACAACCACCCGTTTCCCGTCTCATATGGGACCCCTGCCCCTGAACATCTCCACATCATGGGCCCGATTCCCTACCGGCCCTCTCGCCCGGCCTGGGCGCCATCTTGGACACAGCACCACGAGGCCGCGTGGCCTCCGATCGACCCTAACCCTGGGCCTGGCCAGGCCCCGACATCCCGGCACCACCATCCACCCAGGAGGTGAGCGGACTACTTGGCAGGTCAATGGGAGAAAGAGGTGTCGATGGTTCTCCCCCGCCAGGTGCCGATCGCCCCCAGCTCCCCCAGGCGCTGGCTCCACCCCCCTGCTGGGTGTCTGGACTCCCTCATCCCGGACCTCCCGACCTCCAAGTGCGAGGGTCCGGTCATCAAAGGGCGCCAGACCTATAACTGGGGCAGCTCCAGAGCAGGAAGGCAGTTGTATCCTGGAGTCGAGAGACGCAGTGAAGAACTCATCCTTGACGGACTACTGGCGCTGCCGTAGCCCTGCCTTGCGAACTATCGACCTGCCTGCTGGCGCTGCCGCAACCTTCTGAAACCTTCATCGTCGTCGGGACCTGCTGGCGTGGCCGCGGACCGTTTGTAATCACCACCTTCATCGGGACCTGCTGGCTCCGCCGCGGACCGTCGCTACCTTCAACCATCCCGGGACCTGCTGGCTCCGCCGCGGCCCGTTCATCTAGAACGCCGAGCTCGAGGATTGTGAGCTATTTCATCTATCACCATATCCACCAGATTGGTAACAAGACTGTCCCGCTACCCCCTTTCCCAACCAAGAGACTAGAATAGAGGGGACCCCTGAGTCCAGACCTCCTTGACCCATTTCACCGTACTTAAAGAATTGCTTATAAAATAACGTTGAACCTTATCCTTGTGTGGTGTACATCTGTGGGGGGGAAGTTACTTGTCTGTACGATCGCTGGAGACGGCTCTCCCCGGAGACCTCTCCCCTTGTCCCCGGCCGACCCTCCCGGTCCGTCTAACAGGGGCCCCCTCGTCCTGAAGTGCATCCCGGCCTCAACTGAGGAGTTACAATCATCTTGCTCCCTGACCACGCTGTGGGGCTGACGGGCCCTCCCCCTCCCACTGGGGTGCCACTGCGCCTGGTTCGACCTCCGGAGATTCAAGCCAGCTCTCAGACCTCGCTCCTGGCAGCGCGCCACCCTTGTTGTCCCTCATCTGCGGTGCCATGGAATGCGTGGGCTAGAGGCCTGGGGATCATCCAGTTGAACCATCGAAAGGCCGAGACGTCCCACCCTGAGACTGTCCCCTCTGCCCGGGGCTTGGTAGCCCTTTGCATCCATGGGCAAAGCCAGCCCGCTCCATGCCCCTGGCCCCACATCCCAAAGGACACTGGATAACTTTGCCAAGGTGGGGTGGGGATCTGGCGTGGAGACGACACCTGGTCCTGGCCCGGCCGGAGGGGACCTGGCGACTATCCTGCAAGCGATCTCGGTGTCTCAAACGTCTGTCGAGACAAAGATAGGTGAAGTACGGGTCGATGTGTCTCTCATTCGCCAGGACCTCCGCAAGGCTACAGAACGAATTACGGAAGCTGAGTCCCAGATCTCTACCGTGGAGGACGATGTCTCACCATTAAATCCCAAATGGCTCGTCTCCAGTCAAAGACCATGGAGCTTCACCGCCGGGCTGGGGATGCTGAGAACAGAGCGCACCGGAATAATTTGCGCCTCCTGGGCTTTCCGGAGGGGATGGAAAAGGCTGACGCATGGTTCGCGATAGAGCGCGCCCACCGATCTCTAGCCCCCAAATCACCACCGGGAGCTCCGGCCCGACCCTTTGTTCTCCGTGTCCTCAACTTCCGCGACAGGGACGCCATTCTGAGAGCAGCCAGGGAGTTGGGGCAGATACATCATCGAGAATCTAGGATAATGGTGTTCCCGGACTACTCGCGGGAGGTCCAGTCCCAGCGTCGCTCCTATGACGAGGTGAAACAGAAGCTCAGAGCGATGGACCTCCGGTACGGGCTCCTCTTCCCGGCCCGCCTCAAGGTGTTCTTCCAGGGAAAAACTATTTTCTTCAATTCCACGCAGGCGGCGTGGGCCTGGATCACTGAGGAGAGGCCCCTTCGACTGATGTTGACCCGGTCCCCACCACAAAGAGTCCCCGATCAAACGAATACTCCTGCACCCAAGCCCAGGCGATGCATGACTGGGTCCCGCAGGAGGGGTGTGTGCCGGGGAGGGGCATCCCGCTCGCCGGAGTCGGGAGCCCGGCGAGCCTCCCCCGGGCGCAGATGCGCGGCCCCGATCCTCCACCATCTGCCTTTTCCCTGATTGACCTGGGCAGCGCCCCCGGACCTGCAGACACCCCGCGACGCACAATGTCGGACTCTGACCTGTCCAAGAGCCCGGTGGTTCGTGGATCCGAGGGGGACTCTGACTCATGTCTGATGGCACCACTGCGGCCAAATACCTTGCCCGAGGCCCAGAACCCGCACCTATGTCTGCAGCGCTATGATTGGAATCGGCAGAGGCCTACTGTTCTGGCCTGCTGGAACTCTCCCGGCGCTGCACCTCGGGGATCGGGTTTCTCCTGCGTTTCCTCATGGACATAGGCCTATCTATGTAAATGTAACCCTTCTTCTGTCCTACAATCCGAACTGTACTGACTCTTTGCTTGTCACTGTTGGTAATTATCCTTCACTATGGAGGGGGGTCCTCCTTAATGGTTTCCTGTTCCTGCCCCTTGCTAACCGTTTTAGCTTAGCCTCCTTCCCCTAGTGGGGGTTTGTTCTTGTTTGAGGGACTTAATTTGGGGCGACAGATGCTTCCTGTTTTGAAGTGTAGGGTGGGGGGAGTTGGGGGGTGTGGGTGGGTAGGGAGTCCGTTGACTCCTCTAGGTTGGTTGTTTTTGGCTGCCTACGGGCCGCCCGTTGCCTTAACTTTGCCTAGCCGCTCTTCGGCATGTGTTGTCGCCACTCGCGAGCGGCTGATTGCAGCTCTCCTCCTATGTGCACTGCAGTGGAAGGGTCTCTGTCTGACTCCTAGTCCCTACGACCCATTGGTTTGTTATTTTTGGCCGCCTACGGGCCGCCACGGGAGGCAGCCGTGGGTGGCTGCCCCCCATCCCATCCTTCCCCCATGGGCCCCTGGCGCCTCAGGTCCGCTGAGAGGCCTGACTTGGCTCCCCTTGAACCTGCGCGGCGCGGCTTCTCCCCTCTTCCCGGGCTTTCCCTCAGGGACCCTCCGTCTCCCCACACCTTCCTTCCCCCTGATGGCGTACTCACTGACTAAACCCCTTCATGTTCTTTCCTGGAACGTCAATGGCCTCCTAGATCGTATCAAGCGTGCGGCCGTCCTCCGGGCGGCCCACCGTCATGCAGCGGATGTCCTCCTCCTTCAGGAGACCCATCTCCTGGGCACACAATGTAACTTCCTGGCCCGCTGTGGGTACGCGATGGTCTGGCATTCCGGATTTACACGTGGGTCCCGGGGGATGGCAATCCTGCTTAGGAAAAGCCTCCCTTTCACTCTCACCAGGGCCGACACCAACCCACAGGGTCGATATGTGGTGGTCTCGGGTACACTGGAGGGATGCCCCCTAAACATCCTGAGACTTTATATCCCGCCTGCCCTTCTCCCTCCGACGCTCCGCTGCCTCGCGGGGATCCTCTCCTCCCTCCCACGGGGCCTAACGGTGGTGGGAGGTGACTTCGATGCAGTTATGCAGCCTCGATGTGACACGACCGGGACCCCGTCCGCGCCCCGGACTGCCTCGGCAGCTGCCCTGTCGGGATTGGCCTCCGCCCTGGGGCTTTGCGATGCATGGCGAATTTGGAACCCTTGCGCAACGCAATTCACCCACACATCGGCCTCCCACCATACCCAGCCCCGTATTGACTTTATTTTGCTCCCGGACACTGACTGTCACTTGGTCTCCAGGGTGACTATTCTGCCTCGAGGGCTATCGGACCACTCCCCCGTCTCCCTCCGACTTGGTTCGCCCTCGGCGGGTCCGAGGGCGGTATGGCGCCTCAACGCATGATTCCTTCAAGACCCCGATCTGGTGGACTCGCTGGAGCAGAAACTGGCTCATTATTTCTCAGCCAACGAGGGGTCGGTCCCATCGCCTGGGACCCTGTGGGAGGCTGGTACGGCTGTGAATAACGGAGTGGTGCGAGGGCTTGTGCATGCCAAACGGGCGGACTAATTGGCCCGACTCGCGGAGTTAGAGTCTCGGGCGGCTCGGATGGAGGCAGAGCACGCACTCACCGGACGCGCGGACCCCACCCGATAGCACTGATTCGGGAGGAAATCCGGCAGATCTCGTTGAACTCGGCCCAGATGTTCTGGTGATCTTCAGAAGTGTGGGTATACAGATGGGGCGACAAAAATGGCAAGCTCCTCCACAACCTGATCTCCTACCCCAAAGTTCATCGTATCATTCCAGAGATCCAGGCGCAAGAAGGCACCCTCCAAATGACCTCGGAGGCCATTGCACGCATCTTTGCACACTTCTACACAAACCTTTACGCAGCATGACCGGCTGAAGACTCCTTGGCTGCCCTGCTGGAGAAGACAGGGGTTCTGATTCACGCTCTGCCGCGGGACTCCATGGAGGCCTTAGATCCCCCCTTCACCTTGGAGGAGGTGCTGATGGGCTATCCCCCTCCTGCATCCCGGCAAGACGCCTGGCCCTGATGGGTTCCCGCAGGAATACTATGCCACCTTCCGGGCCGCCCTAGCCCCCCAGCTGTTGGCCCTTTTCCGCCATGTGGCAGACACCGGTTCCTTCCCCTCTGAATCCGATCTGGCCACGATAGTGGTCATCCCCAAGACCCGTCCACCCTAAACGAGCTGCGTGGAATACCGTCCAATTTCGCTTATCAACACAGAGATCAAGCTCTACGCCAACATACTAGCCCACAGGCTTAAGCCTCTCTTGCCATCCAGACCAGTGCGGGTTCATGCCTGCTAGGGGCACTCATCACTGCATCCGGCGCCTCCATCTGGCCTTGGCTCATCGTGCTCAGCTCTCCCCCTATCTGGCCCTCCTCTTCCTGGACTTTGAAAAGGCCTTTGACACAGTGAACTGAAACTACCTGCAGGATGTGCTGGAGACGATGGGCTTTGGTCCCGTCGTCCGCCGTCTCATCGGGGTCCTCTATGCCAACGCCCGGGCCTGAGTGCTGGTCAATGGAGTGCTCTCCGTGGCCTTCCCCATCAGGAGAGGTACGCGTCAGGGGTGTACCCTCTCACCTCTTCTTTTCGCATTAGCGATGGAGCCCCTGACAGCGCTCATTGAGCAGGACCCCCTTGTCCAAGGATGGGCCTGGACGGAGAGCCACATAGATAAAATCGCCCTCTTTGCTGACGATGTGGTCTTGTATCTGGCAGACCCAGCGACCTCGAGCCCCAGGTGTTTGCTTTCCCTTGCGGCCTTTGAAAAGGTCTCCGGACTCTGGCTCAACGCGGCTAAATCCACGTTGGTTCCACTACACCCCACGAGGGAGTGCTACGACTGGCAGTCGGATATCCCTTTACGATGCCAATCGTTCAAAAACCTAGGGATATGGGTGACCCTCCTGCTGGAGCTTGAATGGGCGCTTAACATCGCCCCCCTGGCTGCCCGAATGAAGGCTGATCTTAAGAAGTGGCAGTCACTCCCCCTGATCCCCTTAGGGAGAAGCGCCCTCTTTAAAATGATGGTCCTCCCGCGCTTTCTTTATGTCTTGCAAAACACTTCCATCCCCCTCTCCCGCGCCTGGTTCCGCAAATTGGATGGACTTCTGACCGTCTTCCTCTGGGGGAGTGGTCACCCGCGTATATCCCTGGCGCACACCTGTATCCCCCCTATGACGGAGGATTGGGGGTAACTCATCTCTTCCATTACTATCTTGCCTCTAAATTGATCGTCGTCCACGACTGGTATGCGGGCGGCTGGACCGACCCAGCATACCAGGTGGAACTTGAGGAGACAGATTTTCCCCGGATCCAAGCGTTCTTATATGGCAGCCCTGTGCCACAAAACATGGCGCCTATTACCAGAACGGTCTTCATGGCTTGGCGAGCGGCTCTGCGCCACACGGGCTGGAATCACAAACTCACCAGACAGACACCGCTGTGGCATGGCACCTGGCTCCAGGAGGTGGCGGCCCTGGATGGATTCCGCCATTGGGACCTAGTTGGTGTCTCTGTCCTGGGAGATGTCTGGGTCGGGGACCACATCCGGGCTTCGCAGACCTACAGTGGAACCACGCTCTTTCCCATACCCAGAACTTCCGGTACCTGCAGCTGCACCACGCGCTCCATACACATCTTCCACTGCCGACCCCCCTTCCGGAGTTCAGTCCACTGGAAGCCCAGGTGATGATGGGGAACCTGGGTAGGGGGGCGTGTCCCGCATCTATCGCTCCCTAGTTAATAATGGCCCGGCGTCCCTGGACACTCTGCGCGCTCGATGGGAGGGTTGGGTGGATCCCCTGGAGGAGGTGGACTGGAGGGATGCCCTTATGGCGCCTAGAACCCTAACCACATCTGCCAAACTACGTCTAGTGCAAATCTATTACCTGCATGCGGCCTATCTCTCCCCTGAACTACTCTTCCGCGCCTGCCTGCGACCCTCCCCAGACTGCCCGAGGTGCGGCACGGCTCCCGCGGATTTCTACCACATGGTGTGGCTTTGCCCCGAACTGGCGAGGTTCTGGAGGGGGGTAGAGCGGGAGCTCACGCGAGCCCTGGGCTGGGAGGTTCCCCACGAGCCATTGCGGATACTGCTGGGGGTCTTCGACGGGCTGGATGGATCCAGGTCGGATAGGCGCCTACTGGGGACGGCGATAGCAGTGGCCAAAAGGGACATAGCAAGATACTGGTCCCGTGCCGCGCCTCCTACTGTGGGGGGATGGAGGAGGGGGGTTGATTGGTGCGGGACCCAGGAGGAGGCCCTATTTGAAGCTCAGGGGGCAACAGAACTGTTCCATAGGATTTGGGGGAAATGGTTTAATCTACTTCCACCGTGATTGGAGATGTACTGCGCAAACTATGCTTATATTTCTCGTAATGCAAGATGTACATATGGACTGGAGATGAATGACCCGACCGCTACAAACTGCTGATTGTATTCTGCTGTATGTATTGATTGAGCTGCAACCAATGCATTTTCTTTGCTGTCTTAAATACCCAATAAAGTTGATTATAAAAAAAAAGATGGTAAAACCCCATAATGTCACCTATATCAACATTGTTCCATTGCCTTTCTCTCCACCTCTCCGCTCTCTTTTTACTTCACCTATCTCTACTTCGTGTCTTTCTCTTTCCTCTCTTCTTTGTTGTATCTCATCTATTCACCTCACCAACCACTTTCTCTTTATTGGACTTTCCTATCTACTCCTCTATCTGGCTATCTATGTCAATTCTCTGTACCCTCTCTCCAGCTCTTCCAGTCAAAGCTATGACCGCAAATTGCCACATTCGTGTTAGTAAGGTGAGCTGCAGGTAGCCCATGCACTTTGAGGAAGATTAAGAGTTTGCGCTGGTACAAAGTCAACAAAGGTGATGTATACCTGTGAAATTGTTTGATTTAGGATTTACTTTCCAGTGGAAAACATTCTTTGAACTGAAAAGTTTCCTGCAGTAAGGTAAATTAACACTTTGCACTCCTTTGCTCTACTGTGTGTCAAGGGAGCACTTAATATGTGGTACATGGGGGTTCCCATACTACCACCCATAGTTTTCGATGGAAAGTACTGTATACTAAAAATATTAGACAAGGCTTTGAATCAAAAATGATTCCTCCTTGAGGCAGACACAAAGTAGGAGAGGGTTTCTTCGCCAAACTTTTCAAACTTTGGGGCCGATTAGGATGGCGGTGAATCCACATCCTCTGGGCCGGCGGAAGCCACCGCCGGCCTGGAGGATGCGGATTTACCGCCGTGGCCACAGAATACACCCACCGCCCGATTAGGATGGCGGTGGAACCAGCGGCGGACGGCAGGTCCGTCCGCCGCTGATCCGTGGGGTGTGGAGGGCCATTTGGTGGCAAGAAACCGTCAGCCAAATTAGGATGTGTATCGTCACATGCTTTTCCACTGCGGCTTTTCCGCCGTGGAAAAGCATGTGGTCTTTGGTGTTTGGGGGCCCGTTGCAGGCCCCCAGGGTGTCGGGGTCGGGGGTGCACATGGGGGGTACCTATGGTACCCCCCAGCATTTACATGCACAAAGCGGCAGGCACCGCACGGTACCTGCCGCTTAGTGCATGTAAATGTAAAACATGCATTTTTAACCTTGCAGCGGGTGCTGCTTCAAGCAGCACCCGCCGCAAGGTTAAAGATACAGGATGTGACTGCCAGGGTGGCGGTCACATCCTAATTGCACCGGAGGGACCGCCGCTGCCCTTGCGGACGGTCCCTTCACCTCGCTGGTGGCAGACGGACGCAGGTCCGTCCGCCATCCTAATAGGCCCCTATGTTAGTGTACTGCACTGTACAGGACACAATAAAAGTGGACATTTTTTAAAGTATGATTGAGCATGGAAAGCATATGATAAAGCACTCCAAGACAGACTACAATTATAGGAGCATGAACAAAAAGGGACAATCTTGAGAAAATGAAAGCGCTTGAGAACAATGTACTAAAGTTAGCAAAGACGCTATTGGATCAAAGGGCAGAGAATGGCAGTAAACTAGCCACTATAAAGAAAGACTACACAAACCACAAAATTCAGCATATTAACACTACTTGACTACACAAAGAAAATTATACTAGGTGGGAGATAAGGCGGGACACCTCCTAACTTGGTTCAACTAAAGGAAGGAGGAAGCCAGATGGGTTATAGAATGACGATTCTCCAAGTGTTATGAGTAGAGAATCAAGATTTCATTAAAGACAGTAGGGCTAACATTATACATCAATCACAGACATTTATAGAGCGCACTACTTACCCGTAGGGTCTCAAGGCGCTGGGGGGAGGGGGGTGCCGCTACTGCTCGAACAGCCAGGTCTTCAGCTTCTTCCTGAAGGAGAGGTGGTCTTGGGTCAGGCGCAGGTCGGTCGGGAGGGAGTTCCAGGTCTTGGCGGCCAGGTAGGAGAAGGACCTTCCTCCTGTAGTCGCTCTTCGGATGCGGGGGACGGCGGCGAGGGCGTGGTTGGGTGATCGGAGGTGGCGTTTGGGAGCGTAGAAGTTGATTCGGTTGTTGAGGTAGGTCGGGCCTTGGTCGTGTAGGGCTTTGTGTGCGTGGGTAAGGAGGCGGAAGGTGATTCTTTTGTTGACGGGGAGCCAATGTAGGTCTCTCAGATGTCCGGAGATGTGGCTGGTTCGTGGGATGTCGAGGATGAGTCTGGCTGAGGCGTTCTGGATCCGCTGGAGTCTCTTCTGGAGCTTGGCGGTGGTACCGGCGTAGAGGGCGTTGCCGTAGTCCAGTCGACTAGTGACGAGGGCCTGGGTGACGGTCTTCCTGGTCTCGGTGAGGATCCACCAGAAGATCTTCCGTAGCATGCGTAGGATGTTGAAGCACGCCGAGGAGACGTTGTTGACTTGCCTGGTCATGGAGAGGGAGGAGTCCAGGATGAAGCCCAGGTTGCGTGCGTGGTCTGTCGGTTTGGGTGCGGTGCCCAGGGCGGGAGGCCACCAGGAGTCGTCCCAGGCGGAGGGTGAAGAGCCCAGGATGAGGACCTCCATCTTGTCTGAGTTCAGTTTCAGGCGGCTGGTCGTCATCCACTCGGCTACCTCTTTCATCCCTTCGTGCAGGTTGGCTCTGGCGGCGGCGGGGTCGTTGGTCAGGGAGAGGATCAGCTGGGTGTCGTCGGCGTAGGAGATTATGCTGAGGTTGTGTTGGCGTGCGATGGCCGCGAGGGGGCTCATGTAGACGTTGAAGAGGGTGGGGCTCAGCGAGGATCCTTGAGGGACGCCGCAGATGACTTCGGTGGCCTCTGACTTGTACGGTGGTAGGCGGACTCTCTGTGTTCTTCCGTCGAGGAAGGAGATGATCCATTCCAGAGCCTTCTCCTGGATTCCGACGTTGCTGAGGCGCTGTACTAGGGTGCGGTGGCAGACAGTGTCGAATGCCGCGGAGAGGTCTAGGAGGATGAGGGCCGCTGTTTCTCCGTTGTCCATCAGGGCTCGGATGTCATCGGTGGCGGCGATGAGGGCGGTCTCGGTGCTGTGGTTGGCTCGGAAGCCAGACTGAGAGGGGTCGAGGGATCCATTCGTCTCAAGGAAGGCGGCCAGCTGTTTGTTGACGGTCTTCTCGATGACTTTGGCTGGAAACGGGAGGAGCGAGATGGGGCGGTAATTCTTGAGTTCGGTGGGGTCCGCTGTGGGTTTCTTGAGTAGAGCGCTGAGTAAGGCGTGCTTCCAGCTCTCAGGGAAGGTGGCGGTGTCGAAGGATGTGTTGATGATGTCTCGCAGGTGGGGTGCGATGACAGCGTCGGCCTTGTTGAAGACGTGGTGAGGGCAGGGGTCGGTCGGCGATCCGGAGTGGATGGAGTTCATCGTGGGGATGGTGTCTTCGGTGCTGATCGGAGTCCAGGCGTGGAGGGTGGTGGTGGGGGGTGGTTGTTCGGTCGTGGTGTGCATTGGTTGGTTGTTGAAGCTGTTGTGTATGTCCGCGATCTTGTTGTGGAAGTATGAGGCGAGGGAGTTGCAGAGGTCTTGCGATGGGGTGATGTCGTTGTTTCCTGCGCTGGGGTTGGATAGCTCTTTCACGATGTTGAAGAGTTCCTTGCAGTTGTGTGCGTTGTTGTCCAGCCGTTCCTTGAATGCAGTTTTCTTGGCGGCGCGGATCAGCTGGTGGTGCTTCCGGGTGGCAAGCTTGAAGGTGGTCATGTTGTCCGGTGTTGGTTCCCTTCTCCAGACTTTCTCGAGGGCTCGGCAGTTCTTCTTGGAGCTCTTGAGTTCGTTGGTGAACCATGGGGCTTTCTTGCTGCCGGGTCTGCTGGGCGGGGTCCTCAGCGGGGCGAGCTCGTCCGCGCAGTTGCTGATCCACTTCGTGAGGTTGTCGGCGGCCTGGCTGGGGTTCGCTGAGCTGGCAGGAGGGTGCTGGCTCAGGGAGGTGGCGAGCTGGTCGGCTGTGATCTTGTTCCAGCTTCTGCGGGCAGCCTGTTGCTGTTGGTGGTGGGTCGTCGTTCTTTTGAAGGTGAAGTGGACGCAGCTGTGGTCCGTCCATTGAAGCTCTGTGGCGTGGCTGAAGTCGATGTCTGTGCTGGATGAGAAGACTGCGTCGAGTGTGTGTCCAGCGAGGTGGGTGGGGGTGGACACCAGCTGCTTGAGTCCAAGATTGGCGAGGTTGTCGAGCAGGGTGCTGGTGTTGCGGTCGTTGTTGTTCTCCAGGTGGAAGTTGAGGTCCCCCAGGAGGATGTAGTCAGCGGAGGGGAGGGCATGCGGGCTGACGAAGTCGGCGATGTCCTCGCTGAATTGGGTGCGTGGCCCCGGAGGTCGGTAGATCAGGGTGCCTCTGAGGGTGGTCTTCGGGTCGGTGTGGATCTGGAAATGCAGGTGTTCGGCGGTGGTCAGGGTGTTGTCGGTGCTGGTCGTGAGACGGATGGTGTTCCTGTGGATGATGGCGATGCCTCCTCCCATCTGGTTGGCGGTGCGGTCCCTCCGGGTGATCTTGTAGCCCTCTGGGATGGCGATGGCGATGTCGGGAGCTGAAGAGGCGTTCATCCAGGTCTCCGTGAGGAAGGCAACGTCTGGAGCTGTGGTGTCGAGGAGGTTCCAGAGTTCGATGGCGTGTCTGTGGACGGAGCGGGTGTTGAGCAGGATGCACTTGAGGTGGGTGCTGCTGGTGTTCGACTTGGCGGGTGCTGGTGCGAGGCAGGTCCGGATGCAGGTGAACTTGCAGGCGTGGCAGCTGAAGGGTCCGTGGGTGCGTCGTGGTGTGGCTCGGTAGCATCCTGGGAATCGGCCGGTGTTGAGTGCGATGAGGGTGGCGGCGGTGTACGTCAGGCGGGTTGGCCGGGGTCCTCGTGGGCCAGGGGTCCTGGCACTGGGCGCGGTCCAGGCGCAGACGGGCTTACCTTTGGCGCGCCATCGGCGCACAATCGGCGCGCCCGCTGCGCGTGACCGCTGCGCGTTCGCACGGTCGCCATGTATGGCCAAGTGCGCGGGGGGGCGGAGCAGCTGGGAGGCGGGAGCGGGGAGGGTACAGAAAGAAAAGGGGCGGGGCTAGCGGTGGTGGCGGGAAGCGGGGAGCGGGGAGGGATGAGACGGGGCGTCAGAAGGAGGCAAACCAGGAAAAGCAAAGGGGGAGAAACAAAATGCAATTAAAACAGCAAACAGCAAACTTTACCAATTATGAACGGACAAAAAACAAAGACAAGTCAAAGACAGGGGCACAGGGCAGGAAGCGAGTGCAGACCACGCGGCCCGGAGGCAGGGGGCGTGGTCTCGCGGCAGAGACTGGGCAGGCGAGGCACAGAGCGGGAAGGCACACGCAGCAGCTGGTGGCCGTGCAGCGCGGGGTGTCCTAGTGCTAGTACATTAACCTTTTAATTGCCCTCCGGCACAACCTTTAAATAATTTACTAACACAATAAAGCAACAATCTAGAACAAGGACTCCTCAGTCCATAATTAGTCCCCTCATACAATACTCTTCCTCTTTTAAATGTGTTTAGAATCTCCAACTCTTTCTCCCCTGAACTTCTCTTCTTAAAATTGAAACTTTCCTTTCACTAAGCATCGAAGAACAACAAACATGCAAAATGTCATTTTCATATTTGCAATTATGCACATCTTGCAAATGCAAGACATTGTTATGCCCCTTAAAATCAATTTGTACATAATACTTCCTTCCCCACCTTTCCTTTTTTTATTCAAGGGAAGAGGTGAGTGGGATAATGTTAGCCCCTGTGTCTTTAATGAAATCTTGATTCTCTACTCATAAAGCTTGAAGAATTGCAATTTCATTAGAAGACCAGAGGCTAAAATTCTGCAATTTAAAATCCCTTTAACACTATACGTGCCATATACTTGGTCTAAAGTAATCCTTTGCAAAAGTACTCACATTTGACAAATTTGCTGCTGTCGAAAACTCTTCTTTTCTTACATCAGACAAAAAACTTTTACTCGTCATAGCACTCCTTTTCAAATGTGCTTTACATTTCCCCACATCTATACCTCTTTGTTCCATTACCCATTTAATTCATCTGGCGATAGTAGCAATACTCACCGGTAGATTACAGTCTGTGTTTTCGCCTCTGCGTGCAGGCAGTAGCGGCTGTAGCAGCTGTAGCAGCTGGCGGCAGGTGTGGACGCTCTCTCCATCCGTGGTCCCTGGACTCTGTCTGGGGCTGTCAGTTGGATCTTGGACTTGCCCTGGGCTCGCCGCCCGAGGTCAGACTGAGGATGCCGAGGGCGGCGACGAGGGAGGTTTGCTGTCTTGGCCCGGCCCGCAGCTTGCGCTTGCACTCCCTCTCCCGTGCCTACCTGTGAGTATCGCTCTGCACCCAGTTTGCTTCAGCCCGGACTCCCGCCCTCATTAGTGGTTGGCGGGGGGTCTTGGGCGGAGGCACGGTGTCAGTGGCGTAACAAAACTTGAGGGGGCCCCCCTTCAAAGCACATGGACGGGGCCCTCCCCGGTGTCCCAGCCCACCACCCACCACCTTGCCCCACCACTGGTCAAAATTCACGCTAGGAGGCCAAAACTCAGGACAAACGGCACGCTCCACAGACACATAAGAGGAGGCTGTGCAACAGTATACAAGTAAGCACATCCACATCCAAACATACTCAACCATCCACAAACCCGTCCATCATGCATCTCTCCATCCACCATTTCATTCATCCATCCCTCCAGCCACCCCCTCACCCATCCATTCACCATCCGTTCATCCACCCTTTCACCCCATCCATCTCTCCACCCATCCATCTACTCTTCCAGCCATTCACCCCCTCACCCATCCAGTCACCCCCACCCACTCTCATATTCTCCCAGTCCCTCATCCCTCAACCAATTCACCCCCTAGTCATCCATCCATCCTCCCTCTCTCTCCCCATCGACCCAGCCATCCCTCCCTCCGCCCATCCACCCACCCACCCATCCACTCATCCACTCATGAATCCATCCATTGACCCCATCACTCATCCATCCCCCCTCTCATCCATCTATCCCTTCACTCCTTCACTCATCCATCCATCCCTCTGTCCATCCACCCTCCCCTCAGCTCACTCATCGATCCCCACATTCACCCTTTCACTCATCTATCCATCCACTCACCCCTTCACACATCAACTCATCAATCCATCACCTCACTCATCCATCCACCCACTTGCCCATTATCCACCCCTTCATTCATCCATCCACCCCTCCACCCATCCAGGGCTGGTCCGACATGTCCACCTCTTTCTCCAACATCCCTCCAGAGCATGAAATGTTGAAGGCCGGAATCTCCTCTAAAAATGCTGACCTCATTCACCATGGCAGGAGTAGGTCAAAATGGGACCCCCCAGGACAATGCAAACTCCGCACAAGACTGTCAATCGTGACTGCTCTCCCACTCATCTCCTCACCCAGTAGGCCGCATCTGCACAGTACTTGGAAGCATCCCTCCTCCTACAAAGATGGACAGACACTGCCCATGCCACCAATTTCCTTTCAGACCGATGTGGCACCGTTTTACTAATTTGGAACCATCTCTGCCTTGTTCATGGTGCCATAAGGATTACATGACTTTCTCTGTTCACCCCTGTTCCTGGTCCACACACATAAAGCACCTCACTGCTTCTCTCCATAGGCCCATGCTGTACATTCTAGTTCCCCCACGCCCCCTGAGTGGACTACACATGACTGCAATGTAGACCATGCAGGCAAAGCTCCGCCTGAATGCAAAAGCTACAACATCAGAAGTCAGAATAGAGAAACAAAGTGCACCTCGCTACCCGCTAAGAAGCCTGTGACCCTGCCTCTTCATCGCTGCCACTAGAAGTATCTGCAGGAGAGGCCCAAAAAAGAAGCAGATGGAAAACAACTTGGAGCACAATGTATGCGATCAGCTCATCCTTCCTACGAATCCAAAACAGTGCTCCAAATGTAGTCAGTGCTCTCACCTCCCGGTTTGCTCCATCACACACAGACTGTGTGTCAGCTCAAAACGTCATCAAACATGCACTCCATGGTTCACCGTCACCATCAGAACATGCATCACCCAGAACACATCCCTCCACTAGCGCAGCCAGAGACCACAACACGTCTAAAACCAGGGCCGTTTCTAGGTGTTTTGCCGCGAATTGAAAAATGCCCCCACCCCTCCCTTTTACAACCATCAATCTGTCCCCCTGTCATCCAGGCCTCCGCAGTTTCTCACTCTCTATACACTTTCATTCTTTCTCTTCCAACAAAATCGTTTAGCACTCTTTGAGAACATCAACTGCCAGTGACAGTGGAAACTCTGCTAGTTTTGCTGCAGAGTAGACTGGCCTTGGTGACTGGCCCATCCCTGTACCAGGCTGTCATCTCATCATCTTCCATCTCATCAAAGGGTGAGCTCAGGAGCCTCTCTGCCCTCACTCGATTCTGTAACATGATGTGAGAGGGTACAGAGAAAAATCTAGAAGTGAAAAACTGAACTCTGCGCAGTGAAGACAGACAGATGTTAGCTTTCAGTTACCTGCCTCAGAGCCTGAGCCTGGAAGTAACTGCATGATGCCTGAGGGTCCATGCAACAGCAGCTGAGGAGATGTAGTGGACTGATGCTGGCAGCTGAAGCCAGGAAACTTGGAAAAAACTGTCTATGTGTGAGAGAGACAGTAAGTGCATGTGTGTGCGTTTGTGTGTGTGTATGTGACAGAGACAGAGAGAGAGAGAATGTGTGCCTGTGTGTCTGTGTGAACATGTGAGCACGTGTGTTTGTGAGTGGAAATGACACATTTCTGGCAATGACATATGTAAAGTAATTCTTGTCAAAATTCTGGCACTGGCATACTAGATGTAATTCTTAACATAAGGGAATACACCCAATTCATATTAGGTGCACCTATTGACATACACAGTGTATCCACTGCACATTTTGAATAAATGGGGTCCAAGTCTGGGGAGCGTCAGGCTGCACTTTCTTGGCACACCAATGGCTATTGAGCCAATCAGTGTAAAATTTGACCCCATATCATTCCAAATTTTCCTAGTGGAGAATCTCCCTGAGCCCTTATAGCAGAAATCTATGAATATGATTGAAACCTGCACTGATACCCTCAATGCTGTTCCTGATCGCTGTGCCTTCCGTACATAGTTGTGCCTTTTCATGTGGTGCTGTGGCTGGTATTGAGGCAGTAAGTGGACATTGGGGCTCTAATTGGACAGCATAGCAGGGTCATCTGGATATATATGCCCATGGGTATATCATAGCCACATCCTTGTTATAATTGCAGATCTGTTGGAATATGTATAATAACTCAGACACACTTGTACCTCCTTTAGCATTTTTGTTATTTTATTGACCAGGGATTTAATTTTGCTCTTCAGACCATAAGTTGCCCCTTATTGCACACCTGCTGCTGAGCCAACATATGCCAGATCTGATTAATATTTTATGCAGAGGTTAGTAGGGAGGTCGTCGAGGCGCTGGGTGTTTGTTAAAGAAAGCCATAGCTCCTTAGCCGATGTGGTACATCTTAATTGCAGCGGAACGCGTAGCACCGAGTTCAGTTGGCACCTCCCTAGGGCCCTAAAAATAGAATTTGAAGCTATTATCTTTATCGAATTCGATGCTGTCTTAATACTGCACCGTTAGTTCCCTCCTGGGAACACTTACTTTTTTCCGATTCCCTCCACTGGGAAATGGGTTATTGCTCTACCTTTACTTTAGAAACATCTTTGGGGGAATGACAAGACGGGCTGCGTTTAACTTTCTCCTTCACTGCATCCCTAAGCTGTTGCAAGAACGTGACAGGGGATCTCAAACTCCAGTTTTTTGCCGCCCTCCCTCTTTTGCCAACCACTGCATAATTTGTTCCATTTGTGGTATAAAACACGCTTCCATTGCTTGTCTTCAGTCATAGCTTGAACAGTCCACTTCTGCTTATCCACTTTGCACTGGTGTAAAGTGAGCAAAAGTTAAGCAAACCAGCGCAGAGTGTCGATTTGTTATTTACTTTCCAGCCCAAAACATGTTTGCACTGGAAAGTTGCCTGAAAATAACAAAAAGTAGTGCTTAGCTCTGCGTTGTGTTCTTTTGTCAAAGGGGCATCCTATGGGTCGTATATACGTGTTCCCATGCTACTACCCATGATGGAAAGCCCTGTCTATTACAATCGATAGACAGGGCGTTGTGCAAAAAATATGCTCCTCAAGGCAGATGCAAAGTAGCAAACATATTTTTCTTTCGCATACTTTTCAAACTTTGCATGTCTCTTACATTGTACAGTACACATCCATTTTAATGTTAGTCTAAGCATAGTGTTTCGCACCTCCATTGTAAAACTATGCTAGAGCACACACACACACCTTTCTTTGTACTATGGTGCATAGGTGTGTGATAGTGCAAAGCAGCCAAACTGTGCGCTAGCGCTTGAGAAGAGAGCAGCAGTGCCCTATCTTTGTAGATATGGCGTTCTCCCGCTTGCTTCATTGCAGACAATGCATTCCTCCATCTCCTTGGATAAGGGCTCGCAGAAGTCTTGCTAACTGACCACGAAGCTCACCTGAGCAGAAGCGCTGCAGTCAAGCGCTCAGCCTGCCCTCCCAGACCCTCCAAACACAGCGAGCCCACGCTGCCAGAGAGGAAAACGCCCACACCGCCAGCGCGGTCGAAGGCGAAGCCACGCCCACTGCGAGGCCACGCCCACCGGACTACTTAAACGCTCCCTAGAGCGCAACACCCACTTCTGATTAAACTCCCTCTGAGGCGGAAAGCCGGAGGCTAGCACGCTGCACCTAAAAATTGTATTTTAACTCTGTCACTACTATTTTTCACTTACTGTTGATTTTAATAACTGTAACTGACCACGAAGCTCACCTGAGCAGAAGCGCTGCAGTCAAGCGCTCAGCCTGCCCTCCCAGACCCTCCAAACACAGCGAGCCCACGCTGCCAGAGAGGAAAACGCCCACACCGCCAGCGCGGTCGAAGGCGAAGCCACGCCCACTGCGAGGCCACGCCCATAACATCTACTACAAATGTGTCGGCCATTCCAGCGCAGCGGACGAGCGCAGCGGGAGCGCCGAAGGCGTGCCGAAGGCGCGCCTAAGGCAAGCCCGTCTGCGCCCGTCCGCGCACGACCGGGCCAAGGGCCAGACCCCCTGGCACCCAGAGCCTCCACCAAAACCACCTACTCCCGTCGGGACCTTTTAAGCCTTAGACCTCCCATCGACCCCTCATGCAGATATACCCACGACTTGAATAGACCCTTTGTAAACTGCACGAACTGCCAGCCAGCCCAGCTTAAACTCCCCACACGAGTGCTGAAGCCCGCAACCCTCACACTTGCCTCGCTGAACTGTCGCTCCCTCCCTAAACATGCTCCTCCAATCCACCACTTAATAGAAGACTATGAGATTGACATTCTCTTCCTAACGGAAACGTGGCTCACTCCACACTCTGACTCGGACATAGTGTCAGCCACACCATCGGGATTTCTCATTCAGTCCCTCCCTCGACCACTAGGCAGAGGTGGAGGCATTGCCATCATCTACCGAGACTCTTTCATCTGTAATTCCTGCGACGCACAAATTCCAGACTCTGAAAGCCTCCAATTCTCAATCAAACTAAACCCTACGAATTCTCTTTCAGGGATTCTAGTCTACCGTCCCCCCGGCCACTCTGGCTCCTTTCCCAATGCCCTCTTAGACACTGTAGCAACTCAGGCCCACTCCGTCACGAATTTTATTCTAGTGGGAGATTTGAACATCCACTTCGAAGACCCTTCAGATTCTGGAGCAGTCGACTTGATCACCGAACTAGCGGCCTCGGACCTCCGCCTCCTTAACTCAGGAGCCACTCACATCAAAGGCCACCTGCTGGACCCAGTGTTCACCAGCACCCCCGCGAAGCAAGCAATAGACTCCATCCCCCTTCCCTGGACGGACCATTTTTTGGTCCTATTCCAACTTCCAGGATCCTTTAGGAAACCTCAGAAATCGCCCACCTTCACCAGAGGCAGGACTTGGTCCAAACTCCCCATTGAAAAATGGGCCGATACCCTGATATCTACTACCCCGATACATGAAGATATCCCGGACAACGCCGACAATAACTTCAGAAAATGGATCACGACCTCCCTTGACTCTGTGCTCCCACTCAGAATGCGCGAAGACAAAACCAACAACACGGGCTCCGCACCATGGTACACTCCAGAACTTCGGCAGCTCCGCAAAAACTGTAAAAAAGCCGAACGGCTTTGGAGAAAAGACTGGCATAATGCCAGCAAAGAGGCCTACCACTCCTCAGTCAAAATCTATAAAACCGCTATCAAGCTCTCCAAAGCCTCCCACTATGACACCCGGATAAAGGAAGCCTCAAACTCCTCGAGGGAATCCTACCTCATCGTGAAGGAGCTATTGAAAGTTCCCATCTCTCCCTCGTCCACGACCCCCCAGGTAGACAGAAGCAATGACCTAGCCACATATTTTAACAATAAAATCGCCCGTATTCTCACATCCCTCCCCCCTCCCAGTTCCCCCACCCGCAGGATCATTACTCAGTCCCCTGGCCAGACGGGAATATATCCCCAACTTGAGACATTTAGGCCAGTCACGCCTAACGAGGTGGAAGCCACCCTGAATAAAATAAAAAGCGGATCTCCTTTAGACCCTGCACCCTTGAGATTTCTCAAAAACGTGGCCCCTGCTATCACCCCTACACTCACGGAGCTTATCAACTGCTCACTTGCACAAGGATCAGTCCCTAATAGCTGGAAAAGTGCAGTGGTGAAGGCACTCCTCAAAAAGCTTCAGCTTGATCCAACTGATATGGCAAACTATCGACCCATATCTCTCCTCCCGGGGATTAGCAAGATTACCGAGAAACTGGTGAATAGTCAACTTTCCCGATTCCTCGAGACAAATAACATCTTACGGCAATCCCAAACCGGGTTCCGCCCGGGACACGGTACAGACACCGCCCTTCTTGCCGTCATCGAGGAGGCAAGGCGCATTCTAGACTCGGGAGGATCAGTGGCAGTGATCCTCCTGGATCTGAGTGCTGCCTTCGACACGGTCAACCACCGTGTCCTTCTCCATCGGTTGGCGGCAGCAGGGCTTACCGGGATGGCACTCAGCTGGATAGAGTCCTTTCTCACCGGACGCACGTTCCAGGTCTGGGACGGTGAATATCACTCGTCCACACTTCCACTCACCAGCGGGGTCCCTCAGGGCTCCTCCCTGAGCCCCACGCTTTTTAATGTGTATATGGCCCCTTTGGAAGATGTGGTATCACCATTCGGGATAAAAATCGTGAGCTACGCTGACGACACGCAATTGGTCGTCTCCCTATCCCAACTGGACGACCACCCAGACAAATTACCAAACTGTCTCACCGAAATTCACGGATGGATGTGCGAATCGTCATTGAAACTCAACGGTTCCAAAACCGAAGTGATGCTTATGGGTAAACAATGGGCGACTATCCCCCCGGCGATCTGGCCAGACGTGTTCCGGGAAATCCCTACCCCGAAACACGAAATCAAAACCCTCGGAGTCTGGTTAGAACCCGACCTCTCTATGAAGACTCAAGCGGCCAAAACGGCCGGGACCTGCCTTGGGCTCCTGCGGACTATCCGCAGAATTTTGCCCCTTCTACCGCCCGTGTCCAGGAAACTATTAGTCCAGGGCCTCATAATGTCACGATTAGACTATAGTAATATGGTCTACCTGGGCTCGCCGGAAGCCACCTTAGCGAGACTGCAAAGAGTCCAGAATGCAGCAGCCCGCCTAATCATGAGCGTACCTCCAAGAATATCCGCCAAACCCGCTATCAAAGCTTTACACTGGCTCCCAATCCGCCAAAGGGTGGAATTTAAAGCCATGTGCACGGCCTATAAATTAATCAATGGCTCAGGACCTGCGATCCTCAGTGGCTTGGTCACCCCTTACAAAGCACCGAGAGCTCTACGGTCCGAAAATGAGCACCTGGCCAATATCCCCAAATTCAAGAGGACGCGTACCGGAGGTCGACGTTTCTCCGTAAAAGCGTCCACTGGTTGGAACTCCCTCCCACGCTCCCTCAGACTGGAGCCCAACTACCTGACGTTTAGAAAAAAACTTAAAACCCTCTTGTTCCCTAAATAAACCCCCACCCTTCCCCCTCAGCAGGATCTAATCTTTATAGCGCGGGGATGCCCTCGGGTCACCAGGCGCTCTATAAATTGCTAAAATAAATAAAATAAATAAATTATGGCTGTCTGTCTTCTAGCTAATAACAGTGCCAAGTCCATGAATCTGTTCATCACAGAGTTAGATGCACTGTACGTTTTAGAGATGGAGAAGAAGAAAAGAGAAAGTGAGGAAACTATATGTGATAAGAGGAAACAAATCACTGTTCGGTGGTGAGTATGTACTCTTAAATTTCGCCAACAAATGAAATCTTAGATCTCCACCTAGATGCTGTGCACAGGCCACCAGGGAGTGGATAAAATACTGAGAGCAAGAGCATGGGCGTCCGCAGAAATGTTTCCAGGGGGGGGCAAACTTTTAACTTCATCACTCGCCTTCCGGGGGGGGGGGGGCAACATTTTAACTTCCTCACTCGCCTTCAGGGCACTTTTAATGCAGACGGCCCATTGTCATTCTTTAAGTGATGATCAGCAGCAGAGAGAATGACAATGGGCCTGTCCACAGTCTGCCCGAGGTCGGGGAGGGGCTGCTGCAGCCTCCAGAGTTCAAAGAGAAGTGCGAGGGGCCCCAAGTGAGAGATCATTTAAACTCCTGGGGCTTCTCGCAGGGGAACAGCCTGCTGTAATCTTGAACATTACGGACCAAAAGGAATGGGACCGGTGACCCGGGGGGGGGGGGGCAAGCGCACCCCCTTGCCCTCCCCTGCGGACGCCCATGAGCAAGAGAGTCCCAGAGAGACAGAGGCCCAAAGCGAAAGGCAGAAAGGTTGTTTGTCTGGTTCGCGGACTGAAGGTGCGTTTCCTCAGTTCCATCCTGGGAACACTGTTATTTTTTTCTGATTCCCTCCACTGGAGTCGACCGCCCCCAAATAGCAGCGTTTATTTGGAGTGTCAGAGCTGTGATGAGCCCAGCCTACCCATAATTCCTGAGCTGCCAAAGATAAACAACAGCAACACAATGGATTGTTGCTCTCCCTTTCCTTTGGAAACAGCTTTGGGGTGACAAGACGGGCTTCGTTTAACTTTCTCTTTACTGCATCACTAAGCTGTTGCAAGAAAGTGACAGGCGATATCAAACTACAGTGTTTTAACCGCCCTCCCTCTTTTGCCGCCCTAGGCGGCTGCCTTGTCTTGCCTAATGGCAGAAACGGCCCTGTCTAAAACACCCTGTTTTGATGCCCCACAAACACTCACAGGGAAACATTGCAAACCATACCAACTCCCAATCCATTAGAACGATCCTGCAAATCGCAAACCATGAAGATGGCATGAATCCAATTTTACAGTTTCGCGTGTGGAAGCAAATGTCGCACAAAACTGTATCAACACGAGCAGGACAACCAACACACACACTCATCACTCCTCACCTCCCAGGCCTGGGCTGGCCTGCAGCTCCGAAGGAGAGCGGGGCGGGCTGCAGGCAGCAGAAGACAGGGCGACACCGGGGCATTGCCGGGTGAGGCCAGCCGCCAGGGCAGGGCCAGGCAGAGGCCAACAATCCCTGCTCTAGCACGACACAACAACGGCGGCTGCACCCCTCCTCGAAGTCTGAACCAAAGTCATGCCCACCCCACAATGTGCATGACAAAACGGCACGCATTCGTCACCAGCCCCGCCCCCGCCCTGAAGAACGCGGCACCACGGCACGCAGACCCATAGACAACAACTGCGCGCCGCCATGCCCACAAACCGTTTCAACCAAGTACGTGGTGTGTGCTCACTGCCCAAACATCTGCCTGCGTCTGCCTCTACTGAGACCAGTGAGGGGTCCTCTGGATCGTGGGGGCCCCCTGCGGGAGCCTGTGCCTACACCCACATAACTAATAGTGAAATAGAGAAGCCACCACGTCACCATCTGTGGGTGCGTGCATTCTACAGACCTGGCTCTGCCGAGAGTGAGGCTGGAGCGTGGGGGCCTGTGAGGGGGCCTCTGGAGCGTGGGGTCCCCCCACGGGAACCCGTGTCACCACACCCCTGCAACTCAACATTCACACAGAAGCTGTCACCGTTCCATGGCGTGTGCGCACCATATAATCCAGGCTTGCTGCCTTGCTTGCAGCAGTCTTCCTCTGCTGGGAGTGAGATTGCCCCCCCCCCTCCCCCGCCTGAGCGTTGGGCCCCCCCGCACTGCGGGGGCTGTGTGGGCCTGTGTTACGCCCCTGCACGGTGTGCGGCCACACAGTGCGGTGGTAGCGGTGGTAGTGGCGGGCAATGGCCCTTGACTCCCGAGGTCCCCCTGTGGCCGATTCAGAGAGGAAAAACAAGAGAGGAAAACTGATATGAACTTGAGAAATTTTTACCAGACATACTTTTTTAAAGGATAAAGTTAAACTAATGGGCAGACGACTGTTAGCTAAAAGAGTCACTCATTGATGCAAAGCCGGTTTTTAGATTCCGCCTTGGCGCACAATAGGGTCTTGGGCTGAGGCATGGTGCGCAGTGTGTGATCACAGTGCGGTGGTAGCAGTGAGCTTGCACAGGTGCTCACTATTCCTGAGGAATCTACACACAACCTGTGGAGAACTGCTTGGAGCCGCTTGGAACCGCTGTCGGTAGCATAGCGGAGAGTGGAGAGTAGTGACCAGCGAAGGAAGCTGCCGCAGAGAGTTGCAGAGAGCTGCAGTTACTACATTGCCCACCTTTACCTTTACCATTATTCACCATCATTTATTCAAGTTGTGCCTTGGACATGAAATAGGAATCCCCTGGACAGCCGACAGATGCCGGAGCTTACTGCATTTTGGCTCACTGTGTGTGGGGTTGTGAGGCTGCGTGAGTGCTTTCCCCCAGGGGGTTATAGGAGCTGCAAGCCTCTGCCTCTGCAATCCTCTGCAAGAGGCTTGCAGAGGCAAATTAGCCCCCCTGGAGCCGCCGCAGGAGCGCAGCGGCAGAGTAGTTTACGAGCATAGTCAACTGAGCGAGGATGAGTGAGGTTGCGTAAGCATTTCTGCCTCAATCCAGGCGTTCGACAGACGGGCGATAGGCAGCGGCCACACTGCTGGTTGGCCGGCAGTCAGCCAATTACTATGAGATCGGGTTGACAGCGTGGGGCTCTGCCAAAACCTCAACTAAAAAGGAGGCGGAAGAGTGAAATGTGTCTAGGCACAGGAGGTGTCCTACTGCAAGTCACTCCTAAAGCAATTCCCTCCAAAGATTCAGTTATCTCAGTTGTCCTTAAAACTACATCTAATGAACATACTCCAACCCATTTTAATCAACTGACAATTAAGGATTTTTTTAAACAGCAGCAAAAAACCCACAGATATGGTTAACAGTAAAAGGCCCTCTGCAACATGGTCTCCATCTACTAGTGTAAAGAGAGACCACCTAGTGGAGTCGATCAGAGGGCTTAATTCTTCTCTTCCATTGGAAATGGAGGCAGTGATCTATGGTAATGAAAGTAAAATCGCTGGATTCTGTTCACCGGATGGGATTTTGAGTCCGTCTTTAAATCTGCCTTGTAAGATACAGGCGAAAGCCCAAGTGCATGCTCAAGTTCATGCACAGGTCAACGTTACTGATAACGTAATTTTGGCGTCACGGGTACCCAGGGCTGATGTAGTCCTTTCTGCACTTTTGTCTGCTCAGAAGGAGACCTTCAATTCAGGCGCTTGTAGTCAAGGCCCAATTAGTGTACTGATTAAAATTCCCCCTGGCATGGATCAAAACTCAACTGATGAGGTTTTTATGACAGACTCATTTGTGGCAGAATGCGCTAGGGGGGCAATTCACAAACATTAGAAATATCCAGCCCCAATGGGCCAAATAGAAGCATAAGGTTATTTAATCTGGACCAATCGTGTATAATGCTGGAAAATAGTCCTACTAATACTGATAAGAAGTCCTTACTTACTCCTGGGAAAATTGGATTTGAAAAAGTGTCTATTTCAATGGAGCAAAGTCAATCTACTCAAGTAGCAACTTCAAATAATCTGCCTAACTCTGTAGACCTATCACTACTTTGCAAACTTTGAGGAAATCATTGTAACGGTCCAAATGCAAAGGAAAACAAACCCAATAATCTAGATTGTGGTATATGGGAGAGTCTTCTAAACACAATGGACAATATTATTAATGCTCTCAATTTCCATTCAAACAAATTAAACACCAAAGTTGATTTATTAAATATACTGGCCATCCATGTAGTTGGAATTGATGCAAACATTCTCCAATTGTCCAATTTGATAACTAAAGTTCAATCCAACAAGGACAAATAACCTGCACTTGTGAGCAATTGATTGATAAAATTTCGAATTTACTGCTTATCGTTAGCTCTATGGTTAAAGAAGTTAAATTGATGTCGAGCAGAATGGTCCAAAAGAAAACAATATTGAAGGATAGATCTTTTGATTCATCGCCGGCAACAATGTCTTTAAACTCATCGGAAGAGCAAGGGATCCAACAGCAATATGTGAATAGAGAAGAAACAACTACAATCACAGTACCGAAACCCTTACAGTGCAAAACTCATCAACAACATTTAATTCAAATAAAAACTTCTGCCACAGGAGAAAAAGAACGACTCCTAAACGATGATGCACCACAAGAGGGGATCAAAGTCAATAAACCTATGCATGAAATATTGATTGTTGAATCAAGTCTAATACAAAATAACGTTGATCAATCTTCTATCACAACTAAAGAAGGCCTATCAAAAAGGGCGAGAAAAAGACTGAGGAAAACTCATAATAAACTAATTAAAACAAAAAAACACATAAATGAAGTTGCTTCGAGCAAAAAAGAGTTATATCCGATCTTCATGTCCTCAGAAGCATGTGCAGTCAAATCGTTGGCTAAGCCAAAGGGTCAAGCCTCTGGAATCGCAGCCTCCAATGTGTCCATTGTTAGTACATGGCCCAAAATCACCATAACATCAAGCTCAGGGGTTAATGGACAAGACAAGGCATTTAATGGACTTGATAATCAGTGTGCTGAGCTAAACTCTACTATTCAGAATACCATAAATAAACACGATCATGAAAATCATAATGATCACATTATTGAAGAGAAAATTACTTCCGAGCAAATTAGACGATCCGATGACGGGAAAAGTGTACATTCAGGCATCAATACCCGATGCAAGGATGAGCGATACAACTAGTAATATACATAATGATATATTAACGGCTTGTGATACTTTAAGTAAGTCATGAAAAGTAGCTTTCTGTCCTCTATACACTACTAGAGGTTCCCATGACATATTGAATCGGGGCAACATTTTTAAATTAATGAATGCAATTGTTGATTTAAAGGATGTAATGTCTGATGATTTAGAGTCAGTTGAGTGTAGGAAAGACCAGATCTACCCTAACAATGAAATAACAATAACGACCTGGCATCATGAGGCCACTATCAGCAACATCTTAGCTAGTAATAAACAATTTGAGAAGTGGGGCATTAAAATCTGGAGAATCTGTGACTCCCACTACCCTACACTACTCATCCCGCTGACATCATCATATAGTCCAGCCCTAAAATCCAGTGTACGCGAATTAAAAACAGGACCACAAGTTATAACTCTGAAAGGAGCTGTAGGGCCTTCATCAAAATTAGATTTGTCATCAGGGATTAAGATCATGAGTGGTAAACCAGGCATTCGAATTTGTGAAGAGTTGAAGAATGAAATTCCTTTCTCTGACGATTGGAGTTGGCTTCCAAAAATGTTGGTCAGAGGGAGCCCAACAAAGCATGACTGATGCCTAAATTCCATTAATAAATAATTATAACCACTTAATATTTGTTCCTGGAACGTAAATGGTCCTTGTAGAGGATCCTGATGCTATAATCTTCCTTAGGGATTTTGCCATTTTAATGCTCCAGGAAACTTGGAATATGGAAAGTGAACCACTAATTGGATATTACGAATATTTAAATATCGCTAGCCATAAGGCTGCCTTTGGCCGTGCAAGTGGAGGCCTTGCCACTTATATTTCTTTAAGTCTGGATGTTAAACATTTTGTGATTGATTTTCAAGTGGCATGGCTACAGTGTTTAAAGTTGGTATTTAATCAATCTATTATTTTTCTAAATATTTATTAAAGTGCAAAAAATTCGGATAAGGCTGCCCAATTTTCGAGTTTGTGGGACATAGTAAAAGCCTTGTATTATGAACATCTGGACTCAATGATAATCATCTCTGGAGATTTTAATATGCACTTTTTCTCCCGAAACACCTATAATATACCAACGCGATTGCTATCAAGGTTGATTAATTCCCAATTTATAAAATGTAACTTTTAGTTGTTATTGGCAGTTGGACAAATTCCTACTTTTAAAAAATTAGGTAACCCAACAAAATTTGACTATACAATAATTTCGAATGCGTTAATAAACTCACCTTGTAGCTATGGTGTAATATCGAGAGTAGAAAGTGATCATAATCCGCAAATAATTTCTTTGGGACTTCAGTTGGATCACCTACCGCAAGTGAACATCTTTTAATTTGAGACGGCTGGTATGGAACCAGAGAAATGGAAAAGAGATATTGAAAGTTTTATCTGTGTTAATCAATAATGCTCAGGAAGAAATAGTAGAAGGAAAATCTATGGTTGATTCCTGGCCTCGTCTCTGCTCAGCCGTCTTGGATCATTTTCCTCCCCCGAAAACATTGAAAGGTGCGACTATGAAAACTAAAAAGTCAGGATGATTCACTAACCATCCGCTTCACTTGAAAAGATATCTCAGTAGAGCAACTAGGGCATTTAGCAGAAAAATGAAAGGTTCAATTACTCTCTTAGAATCACGGAGAAAAACCAAAGGTGATGATAGACGGAGCGTTGACAATACAAACACTCACCCCCAGTCAACTGATCTGGGCTTAATTCATCACCGATCTTTAGCTCACTCCGCCACCCCAGTTCAGACATGGCCATATGCAAATCAGTCTTTTTTATCCATGTGCCTCATGGGAACAGTCCAGCCGGTCCTAGGATGCTTGATTCCGGTCCAGGAAAGACATGGCTTGGCAGTTCGGGCTGGACTGTTCCCATGAGGCACAGGGTCAAGGCTTTTTTGCATATGGCCATGTCAGAACTGGGTTGGTGTGGTGAGCAAAAAAACGATGGATTTATGCCCAGATCTCTGTACTGGGGTGAATCTATGACATTGTTCTGCAATCTGTCCATCAACTTTGTTTTGCATTTGTCACCCCGAGTGGGACGGGTATGCTCAGACTTGAGTCCCGTGCTCTCCACGCCACTGGAGTCAAGCGATTCTGGCTGAAAATGGCTAATAGCCAGAAACCGGTCCTAGGATGCTTGAATCCGGTCCAGGAAAGACATGGCTTGGCAGTTCGGGCTGGACTGTTCCCATGAGGCACAGGGTCAAGGCTGATTTGCATATGGCCATGTCAGAACTGGGTTGGTGTGGTGAGTAAAAAAACGATGGATTTAGGCCCAGATCTCTGTACCGGGGTGAATGTATGACATTGTTCTGCATTCTCTCCATCAACTGTTGTTTTGCATTTGTCACCCCGAGTGGGACGGGTATGCTCAGACGTGAGTCCCGTACTCTCCACGCCAATGGAGTCAAGCTAGCCTGGCTGAAGATGCTGATAGCCAGAAACCGGACCTAGGATGCTTGATTCCGGTCCAGGAAAGACATGGCTTGGCAGTTCGGGCTGGACTGTTCCCATGAGGCACAGGGTCAAGGCTGATTTGCATATGGCCATGTCAGAACTGGGTTGGTGTGGTGAGCAAAAAAACGATGGATTTAGGCCCAGATCTCTGTACTGGGGCGAATGTATGACATTGTTCTGCATTCTGTCCATCAACTGTTGTTTTGCATTTCTCCTAGTATCACAACAACTAATAAAGCAAAGAAAAACAATACAAAATATGGAAAGCCAAACAGGCGTATCACGAAGAAATATGGATTAAACTACATCATTCATGTAAAACAAAAGACCTAAAAGAAATTTGGGGTATTATCAATAATCTTGACCATGGTTCTTTCAGAGGGATCAGTGCTAATATTGAAGAATCAAGTTGGGCTTCTTATATCTACAATCTCTATACAACCCCCACAACTTTATTTTAATTCCAACAGTATTTGTCAAAAACATTGGTAAGTAAAGAATATAATAAATTGTATCCAGAGCACTACAACAACCAAAGAAAATTAAAGGCTGTGGACTCAGGCTCTGATGCCTATGATTCATGCACTTTAGAAGTCAATGACGTTTGGACGACAGATCGAGTTAAAAAGGCAATAAGTAAGATCAGATCTAACGGTGCGCCGGGACCAAACGGATTCCCTAATCCTGTGTTCAAGGCCAATCTTAATCACTGGCCTGAGGGTATAACATATTAATGTAATGATGTTCTTAAGACTGGAACTGTTCCTGAGTCATGGCAAGGAAGTATTATACAGCCAATATATAAAAGTGGCCAACATGATAATCTCGCCAATTATCGATTGATTGCCCCAACGGATGTAGAGGCAAAAATATTTGCGAGTTGTCTTCTGGATGACTTGGAAGCATGGGCATCAAGTAAGGACCTAATCCCAATTTTCCAAACTGGTTTTAGAAGAGGAGAATCTACCAATACGAACTTGCTTTTATTGATTTTATTAGCCGACAGGGCTAATTTAGGAAACAAAAGCTGAATATATGTTTTATTGATTTAAAAGCTGCTTTTGACTCTGTACTGCAAGACTTATTGTGGGCAAAGCTCTTGAATTGGGGCATACCAAGTCATTTATTAGACATGATTAAACTTTTATATACCGATACATGGGTCCAGATTAAAGTCGGCGATGGCAGACACACTACACGCCGGCTGGAAACTAATACGGGTTTGAAGCAAGGCTGTGTATTAGCCCCCTGTCTTTTTAATCTTTTTATGTCTGATCTACCATCTCATTTTAATGATGTCAATGCCCACTCTCCAACTATACAAAGTAAAGAGATTCTATATTTGCAATATGCTGACGATACAATATTACTGAGTCACACGGTCGTAGGTTTAAAAAGAATAGTTTATTCTTTTAATCAATATATTACTTTGAACGGTCTTAACATAAATACTAAAAAGACAAAAATTATGACTAAGGGAGGAAGGAAAGTAGGTTCAAAAGTATGGAACATGAAAGGGCTGTTTATTGAATCAGTAAAATCGTACACTTATCTGGGAATTACATTTGATGAGAATATGTCATTTAGGCAGCATTTTAGCAACCTTGAGGCAAAGGCAACATCGCTATCATTTGTATTTAGAAAGTTAAGGGATAAGTTATTATGCCCAAGCTATGAGCACTTGATGAAGGTCATGAAAGCTAAACTGATTCCATCTTTGGAATATGGTTCGATGATCTTCCGTGGCAAAGATGCAAAAATATTAGATGACATTCAGATAAAAGTTTATACATCAGTTTACCTGATTCCCAGAGATATACGCCGTGCCAACGTAAGATTAGAATTTGGACTAAAAAGACAAACTTTGGCTCGGCAATCTACCTATTTAAAATCTTTACTATCATTATCACAATCAGAAAAAGGTTCTCTCTCATGTCAGTGTTGGCATGAGATTCTGAGGAGTGATCATGCAAGCAGTTGGAGAACATATTTGAATGAGTGTTTACTTAACTTTGAATGCCCAAATTTAGAAGATGAAGTTAGAAGTAAACACGCATTTAAAAGATCAATAAATCAATCAGTTAATCTACTGTCGACCATAACTGACAATGACGAGCTTAGAAAAAAGAACCATTCATGGTCAGTTGCTAACTCTTTTGGGAAATTGGAACCACAACCATATTTGCTGTCCTATTTAAAACCGGTTTTTAAAAATAGATTCATGTTAATACGGTTTGGGCAATATCCTTTTAAGGATGGATTTCCAAAATGGGAAAAAAATGGCCTTCCAAAGTATGTAGGTTGTGTGGATTATGTGATGAAACACTAGTTCATATTGTAACTTTGTGTCCCTAATTATTAGATGAGCGGAAATTTCTACTGAAATCCATCTTTAATGAACTGGGGGTAAGATCCTGTAGAAATGCCATCATCACATGTCTCACTGGCGTATCGCCATAAATGGCTTTTCGTTTTGTTGAATTTATTTTAATAGCTGAAAAAAATCTATCATCTTGTGATGAGGCAGTCTTATAAAATAGGCACATACATTAATGTGGTTATAAGTATATTTAGAGAATAAAGACTCTAGAATTTTAGCCATATTATATTATGATTATAACATAAGTACAAATGCATTTTACTAATTGCTATATACCTCATTTGTCAACTTTACTGATATCACCTAATCTGCGGGTCTATGTAATATATATTTTATATGTTAAGAATTGTCGTCATGAACATTGCTTACTGCTCAAGCTTCTTATCATTGCGAAATTAACTGGCTTATGTGGTTTATTTCTGTATATAATGATTTTGTAAATGTTAACCATAAGAAACTTTACGTTGTGGCTGCTTAAAATAGGAATTGGTCAAATCTTATTCCTTTTTTTTGTGAATTTGAAGTTATAATGACGTTTTTATTGTTCATGTATGTTTTTTTAGGTCTCGCCTATCCCATTCCAAAAGGAATGGATAGGGGAAAATTATAGGGTTGGATCAGGAAAGCTAAACCAGGCGCCGGATTTCGACGAGTGCATGTGTCCTTGCACGCGCTTCCATCCGCCTGCCTCGCATCATTGCCACCAGCAGCTTCACTTCGATCCGCCCCCTGCTGCACGCGCTTTCCATCCGCCTGCCTCGCACGTCCACATCAAAGCCATCTGTTGCTTCCCCAGCGTGCTCGGCCTCACTTCTCCACTTCTCCTCCCCCCTCCTAATTACATCCCTGATGTGTACAAGTACTGTACTTGTTTTACGTTTTCGCATTAAATCAGCACACATCTTATGGGAGATAAGTGGTGTCATCTCATGCAGCTGTATGTACCCTTACCGCCTCGGTGACTAAAATGACACCTAAAATCACAGTTATTTAAAAGTAGGAAGCTTGCCTTATTTCATGCATTTTTTTTGTTTGCATGTTTTTTTTTGTTCTCCCTCTAAGGGTTTCAGCCCCAGATGGATCTCTGTGCCTTGCTGTTCTTCTCAGTGTAGCACGATTTTCCTCGCCCAGCCCATACTGTCTTGGGAACAGCACCTCAGACTACCATTCCCTTTGCATGCACGCTAGTCTCTCCCATGAAGGCCTTCACTCTGTGGCCTTGAAATGACCCTCCTGGTTTAGAGGCACACCAATCCTTGGCATTACCTCTGAGGCTTGCGTCTCTGCAGAACTCGGGATTCATTTCTACCCTCCACAAGAGCCGCTTCTGCTGCAGCCAGATTATCCACGGCTCGGTGGTGGTGTTGTGAGGGGGTGGGCTGGGAGGGATGCCAGTCAAATAAATCCTTGCTTCATAATGCACAGACTTATAGTTCAGCCTCGGGGGCTGACCCCTTGGCAGGGATATGTTGTTCTTAGTCGCTGCACTGTCCGCGTCTTCCAGTCATACTTTTGTGCTTGGTACTTCTAATGGTGGAAATACCTCTTGCTGACCCATCGCCACATTATTTATTGAAACAGTTGCATCTGATTGGTTTATGCAACACGACTGATTCCACAGCTACCAAACACGTCAGACGTCAGACGAGTGTGCCGTTGCTATGCATCAAATAACAATCACTTTCCGAAATCAAAAGTAATACAAACGTAGCTGTCTATTATTGAGCAACTTATAAAAATGACCACTACCACTAAGCTACTCGCAGTGCCCTTGATGTATAGAGCTATCACTCAGGATTTTTGCACATTGTGGTTCCAGGGTTCCCATTTATTAATGGGGTTTTTGCCACAGTTTTAAACTGTTTACATACAGGTGGACATTTGGGGCCTCAGATCGATTGATGTACCCTTACCGTAGCCTGGTTCCACTCTAGGTAATAAAGTGCCACTGGCAGTGAAAATGGTTCCGGCAGCATAAAGCGCGAGCATTAGTGCCCCCATTGAGAATGAAACAAACTGCTCTTTTTAAGCAAGGCAAGCTTTACAGAGAGTTAAATGTGTTGATGCAAAAAAAAATCAGACAATTGCTCAAGTCCAGCTAGCCAGCTGACTCTGTAATAGCTCTGTGTGCCGCAGTTCCCATAGAGACACCCATTAATGGCGCCAAGATGTTTTACTCGAGCGGTCGTCTTCGTACGCAAGCTGTGGTAGCTGAAATTAGGCGTTCCCCCGCACGCAGGGTTTCTTAAACAGATTAAGTAAGCCCAGAGAACTCTTGAGTTTTCTTGAGCCATCATGCCAACTCCGACCACTTATCTCGATTGGTGGTTGGAACAGCTGAATTCTCTGCTTTGATTTCAAAACTGAGCAGCATGTGTGGGAATAAATATATCCTCCTAGCCTTTAAAGTTTGGACGCTAAGGTGGGAAGCGAGGACTGGCTAATTGGATAGGGGGAGGCTGAACAGCTTGACATGGAAATGTTTTTAAAACATGATTTGCTGCACATTTAAAATGTCCTTCTTGCTGCAGTGTGTCACGTTAACATATAAAGCCAAGCGACTACAAACATAATGCATTATTGTTATTATTACATGGGTTCATTCTTTCAGGAGGGTGTGAGAATATTTCTTAATTTGAATTATTTTATACTCCACAATTTTTACAAGGCACCTTATGTCTTTTTTTTTACATGACTTTCCGAAGACGATTAGGGCTTTAAGTTCTAAACTTGGTAGACTCACATTTAAAACCCTCCACTTTTAAACTGCTCCTATGTTTTGGGAAATTTCATTTGCTTAAGACCTTGGTTTACTTTCCCATTGTCAGCTTTCTCATCCAAGACATTACATCATAAAGTTTATATTGTTTAATAATATTATGTATGAATTCTGCAATAACAAGAGTCACTATTTAAATTCTACTTTGGAAACCGTCCAATACAGTTTTCCAACTGCTTGGTGCACATCACCTTCACTGACCTCCCACAAATCCCAGCTCACACCCTATACACTTCTAAAAATGAATGTACTCCTTCCATCCAGGCTTTTACCTATTCTCAGCCTTGAATATTGTCCAGGTGAGCCTTGACAGGTCAAGTACAGCTCCTATAAATAACACTACTTCCATATTTTTTAGCCCGTTACAAATACAAGAGACTGGGTGGAATTTACGTAACTCCTTGTTTCCCTTGTTTTTCTGCCCTTCTGTCTTCTGTTAGACCCTTCTTTTGTGCCCTTCTGCCCCTGTTAGACTCGCTTTTTGTGCCCTTCTGCCCCTGTTAGACTCGCTTTTTGTGCCCTTCTGCCCTCTGTTAGACTCGTTTCTTCCCCTTGCAACCCCAGCATCACTCAGCGCAACCCCAGCATCACTCAGCGCAACCCCTGCATCACTCAGCGCAACCCCTGCATCACTCAGCGCAAACCCTGCATCACTCAGTGCAACCCCTGCATCATTCAGCACAACCCCTGCATCACTCAGCGCAACCCCTGCATCACTCAGCGCAACCCCTGCATCACTCAGCGCAACCCCAGCATCACTCAGCGCAACCCCTGCATCACTCAGTGCAACCCCTTCACCACTCAGCGCAACCCCTGCATCACTCAGCGCAACCCCAGCATCACTCAGCGCAACCCCTGCAACACTCAGTGCAACCCCTGCATCACTCAGCACAACCCCTGCATCACTTAGCGCAACCCCAGAATCACTCAGCGCAACCCCAGAATCACTCAGCGCAACCCCAGCATCACTCAGCGCAACCCCTGCATCACTCAGCGTAACCCCTGCATCACTCAGCACAACCCCTGCATCACTCAGCGCAACCCCTGCATCACTCAGCGCAACCCCTGCATCACTCAGCGAAACCCCTGCATCACTCAGCGCAACCCCAGCATCACTCAGTGCCATCACAGCATCAATCTCTGCAACCATTCAACAACAACTGGTTCAAATATGTTCTCTCAATGTTTCAAGCTTTATTACAAATGTCACAAAAAGATGTTAATATTTCACTTCTGTTCTTGGATTTTCATCACAATAAAATACACTGAACATAATCTTCACAAAAGTTATATACAAAAGTTTAAGCTATTGCCATTATAAATTAGAATCACTTTTATTTAAGTATTACTTATTAAAAAAAATTAAAAGCCATTGTTATTTGTAATATCAATACATCTAAGTCACGTAAATAAAAATCATGTTGCATTACAAATGCTATAGGAATCACATTTGCGAAAGTTATAACTATTGGCATTGTAAATGACAAAGCGATTAATTTAGCTATTTTCAAAACCAACACATAAATAAAAATATTGTCATTTACAAGACCAATAGCTCAAACTTTCATAATGCGAGACCTATTGCATTGCAAATGCTTGTTATCGATTGTAATGATTTTAATTAATCAACAAATAAATATTTACTTAACTTTACTCACCGGTTCATGAGGTTTAACATAAGATATCAACAACTGCTTCTCTCCATCTTTTCTGTGTTCAATAACTCTCTTCTCATATGTTGGTAAAACAATCCACAACAAAATTTCTTGCATTCTTCAAAAAATGGACAAAGATTGACTCAGACTTTGTTTTTGTTTATTTCCACATTTTAAAAAATATGTCACCAGGACCATAAATTCTGTTACTTACCTCCAAAGCTTTTACATCCGACACTCTGCAGCCAAATATAAAACATAATAATGTTATTAACTTAATTAAAAGTCTCTTCAAATCTAAATATTTGTTTACTGGCCAAACTTATACAAGCTCAGCACCATAGTCACCTACCATAAATATTCATACCTAGCTCTAGGAGGCCTTCTCAATCTCATGCTTTTCAAAACGCTACACACCATAGTATGTCATCCTACTGACCGTACATTAATTTGAACACGTCCAGCCAAAATTGCTGGCCTATAACAATTCATTGTCCTGTAACTGAACCATTTTTCAAACTGGTCTACCAAGAGATTAACTACCTCCACAAAAGAAGCCTCCATTGGATCCTAACTCCTCTCCATGCACCAACAAACCCAGATTTTCCATATTCCCTTATACGTCCATCTAGTTCCTGGTGCCCAGGAGTCCTCGAGCAGTGCAACAGCCTTGTTTGAAAGTCCCTTGAAACATTCAGATCTCCTGACAACTTCCAAACAAGAAGGTTCAATCCCCCTTGCTCTGTACTAAAGGATGTTCCTCTCCTTCTCCCTTCCTTAGTAAACCTTCTCTTGTCAGAATCATTAAAGGCATTTTGCAAGCCGATTCCATCACCGTCGTAAACCAAAATTGGGACACCCAAAAAGTAGTCACCAAATCAACCAACACTTTCTGTCCTCACCTTCAGGAACACCCTCTGGATCATTGCAAAAGGAATAAACGCATAAGCTTGCATTCCTGTCTAATTCTGTTGAAGTAAAGGTATGGGGTAACCAAGTATCCCTCAGAACCTGGGCAATACTATTTAGATACAAACAATGGTTCTGTCGGGTAATCTCACTTTACAATAAGAAGCAAATCTTTTCAACAAACATATGTGTTATAAATCAACATATCCTTTGTTTTCTTCAAGAACTATTCAGAACAAATTCAGAAAAATTCACCAAATGCAAAACCAATCAAATATGTAAGGGTCATAAGCAGTTTTAATCACTGTATTCATTAAATTTATAGTCCATGTGTTACATGTGATAGACCCTCTATAGATGCTTTGGAAACAAAAGAAGCAATTAATATTTCCTACTAAACGGCGCAACAATATAAAAAAGTGAATAGTGACATTCAGTGACTTCAGTGACATAAATAGTGCTCTATATACAATTGTGAAAAGATGCAAAAGGGGAAAAAATTGGAAAATGATTTTGTCCTAAGGCCGGTTTCCAAATGATGCCTCTTTGGGCAAGTAAGCCTCCCTAATAGACTCAAGTTACTTGACCCCAGCAAAATGGTGCTATTGGAAAGATTCGTCAACGTTTCGACCCTGTTGAAGACTAAATTATAGGTCGTGGACGGGTCTTCTTCAGGAAGGGGGAGGGGAAGTGCAATGGCGCCGATTCGTATGGAGAGTGCTCCGGATACGAATCGTACGGATGTTTTTTTTCCAGGATCGGAATCGACTTCTATATCTACAACACACCTAAATTAAACTATAAAATAATAAAACACAATTGAAACATTTTTTTAAATTGAAAACTATTACTATTAACAACTGATAATTATATAATTGAAATGTATTTAAAACCCACCCTTTACCTCTTTAACCCCTTTGCTGCTGGCCCGTTTCCGCCGCTGTGCGGTAAACAAATGAACAGGGGCGGGCCATGACGAACCCCAGCCGTCATCAGCACATGAGCACCGTAGTGCATGACGGCTGGGGTTCGTCATCAGCATACAAGGGGTTAAAAGTAAAAACAACACACAAAAATAAACAATTACCCAAAATAAAGATAAAATAATTAAAATTAATTAACAACTATATATAATTATTAAACACAAATTACTTCCCACCCTTTACTCCTATAAACACCACAATTACAATTACACAATCACCATCATTAATTACCAATTTTTTAAACTAATTTACAACAAATTAATAATCCATCAGTTAGAAATAAATTTATTGCCACCCTTCCCACCCTTTACACCTATACAAACCACAACATACACCTAAAATGAATTACACAATTACCAAAATAAATACGAATTAATCATTTAAAATTAATTAACAACCAATTATTAATTCATAAATTAAATAAATTACTTCCCCCTTCACACTCATAAACACCACAACACACACCTAAATTAATTACAAAACTACCAAAATGAATAACCAATTAATTATTTAAAAGTAAATAACAACCAATTATTCATTCATAAATTAGAAATAAATTACTTCCCACCCTTTACACCTATAAACACCACAACACACATCTACAATTGATTTAACAATTACAATAATTAATTATCAATTAATTAATACCAATTAATTAACAACTGATTATTAATGCAAAATAAATGAATTTACACATTTAATACTATAACATCTGAATTAAACAAATATTAATAAATAAACATTATGCAATAGATTTAAAATAAGTAAAATAATTCCCACGCTATTCCCCTATAAACCCACAACCCACTACAGAACTAAAAATGCTAAATTCAAAATTTTAAAAAACAATAAATGTTATATAATTAAATTACTTCCCACCTTTTTCCTCTATAAACCCACAACATGCTACGGAACTTAAAGCGCAAAATCCAAATAAAAAGAAATTAATAACTACAAAAATGTTTACAAATATATTAAAACTACAAACAATTCTTATACAAAAAAACATACATCACATACAAATAAAAGATATACTAAAATACATAACAATAACAAAAAAATGATATTTTTAACAACTATATTTTTTCAAATGATATTAAACACTTCGATATTTTCAAAATTGATATTACCTACCTTAAGTCGATACTCTTGACAACGATATTCTTGCTGTAGATATTTCTGACCCACGATATTAATGACTCGATATTTGTGCAACTTGACATTTTGTACTCAATATTCTGTCTCTGCACCCTTTTCCAAGGCTGTAAATGTAGAAACTTAGTTATGTTAGCTTTTCACTAACCCTTCTCCAAAAAGCGATCCTTTTGCTTTTTCACTTGTTTCTTTTTCAGCCATATCACCCAACATTGGGATTATTTTAATTACAATGGCTTCCTTTTCTCAGCCATAAGTCCTGCTTTAGCATTACTTAACAATACCAATGCTCTCCGACTCCATCCTCCAATCATTCCAAATCCACAGAGGTCTCATTTAATTGAACTTCCTCCTCCATGTCCAAAATCTGTGCCAGTAGACCTAAAATGTCTACTATCATGTCTTGAATGTGTTTTAAAGAGTTCTCAAGACTTTTGCGAGGGTCTCTACCCAATCTGAAAAAAAAACTAATCATCTCTGGAATACAAATATGGAATGCAGCAAACTTTCTCATCTATCACTGGCCTTGAGAATGTAGCCTTTAATACCCTTCTTACTTCCTTCTCCAAGTGTTTTCTTATTCATTCTTTTATAAATGTACTAACATGTTCCCTAGGAACCACCAATCACCACTTCTTGAGTGTCTAATATGGAGCAAACATCTCCTCTCCCAAGGGGTTCCCAATACCCTCCTTAGAGGTTGACCCCACAATATTCTCTAATTCTGCTCTGAATTCATCATCTTGTTGCAAATCCAAAATACATTGATCAAAATAGTTATTAACATCTAACAATGAACCATGATCCATTTCCATTCCATAAAATTCCTCATCTATTTTATCCTGTGTGTCGTCTAGGACACCTTTTCCTTGGGTGTCGCTTAGGACATCCTTCTTTCTAATGGAGTTAAAACCATCCTTCCCTGTCTTGGCCATGGCCTCTCTTTCAATATTTGTAGTCTTTTTTTGTGTCCCCCCCCTTTCTCACCCCTTTCCTCTTCTTCCTCGAGCATTGACCAAAATTCATAGCCAGATGCCAATTCCTTCCTGGGGGGATTGGGGGTGCTGAGCACTTTGGCAGTGCCGATTTTGGTTCCCAGTCCGGCCCTGTCAGTCTGTATTTAATGAGCCTCAACGGTAGTGCATTGCCTAAAACCACTAACCCAATAATTTCTACTATCTCAGTTATTGCACAGTAAACACAAGCTTTGCTTCTAAAAATGATAAGCGTATACATTCATACACCCTGATACTCTTACAAAATCATTCTTTAAAAAATCAACACCTTCCCTCGTCGTTCTTATCTTTCTCAGGAGCAGCATTTAAAAGCGGGAAAGTATTCTCTGAGGGGACTATTTATGGAGTTCTAGTTCTAGATTGTTGTTTTATTGTTTGTGTAAGTTCTTTAAAATTGCTGCAGAAGTTGCAATTAAAATGTTAATGCATAATGGTAGCCTCTGGTATTGTACTGAAATTTGCGGTTTACTATTGTGACTTTTACAAAACTAAACAGCTGAGAAAGGCAGAAAAAATTAAAACTTTCCTAGATGACCTAGACATTTCAACCCAATGAAGATAAAGAGACTGGAGGGTGACCTCGTGCTTGATGGAGTCTCAGAAGCCATCGAGTATATGCAGAGCAGAGAAAAGCCTGGGTCCATTAGAATTCCTGTGGAATTCATTAAAATACTCTTTTCCTTGGTAGAGCCACAGCTATTACACACGTATAAAGATGCCCAGGAACAGGGAATGTTTCCTCTGAATCTTAGCTACACCGTTTTACGGTAATATATTGAAAGGGGAACCCAAAAAACAATTATTCCTCAAGTCGCCCAGTATCGTTGTTAAATGTAGAGATTAAAATGCTGGCAACAATATTAGCAGCAAGATTGCAGGGTAGTTATAACCCCCTTATCCATAAGCACCAATCAGGATGTATGTGTAAACGTACGTACATCAACGTGCAGCATCCTGAGGCTACACAATAGGAGGGGTAAAGTCAAAAACACGAGGGAACCCCCGTTGTTATAATATCACTGGTCACTGAAAAGTCATTTGACTCCATATACTAGCCATACCTGTTTCTAGTACTGAAGCAATTTGGATTTGGACAGAGTTTCTGCAGATGGGAGGCTCTCCTGTTTCAGACACTGACAGCAGTGGTCAAGGGAAATGGTGTAATGTCATCCCCATTCCCACTTCAAAGATGCACTAGGCAGGGGTGCTCACTTTCCCCTTTGTGTATTGAACTGCTGGCATGCTAGGTTCGGTAAAGTGAGAATATTGAAGGGTTCGATACAAGGGCTAATGCGCCTGCGGAGAAAATCTTGCTTATGAAAATGATGTCCTTCTTTAAAACTAGTTATACGTTTATTATTCTTGTTAGGGCAATATGCACTTTGCTTTGGAATGGAGGTACTAAATACACTATGTAGAACCGACTGCAATGGTAGAATGGCTTTACCAAGCATAAGCCCCTATCACTGTGCATCCCCGCTTCAACCAATGAAACACTGGATTTGCACCACGATTAATGACCCCACAGTATAACCAGAGAGATATTAAATAGAAGCAGCAGCGTGGTTTCACTACATGCATGGGGGTAGGTAAGAGGAGGAAAAAGTTGCAACACAAACAACATTGGTAGTCTCGGAGAGAGCAACAAATTGCCTTTGGTGGAAGAGCAAAATCACTATGAAAAAACCTGGCTCATGAACCCCTTGATTCAAGGATACCGTGATAGCAGACAGGACAGGCCAAGAATCATAACAGCAAATATACTGTGGTTATGAAAGACTATTGGATTCCTGAGTCCAGTGGTATGGATGACATCACACAATCAGCCTGCGAATTGGTTTTGTGGTTCTGACAGCCCCTCCAATGACATCAATAAGACCCTGTATGTCCTTCCGAAGTGATCTGTGGACAGAAAGGGCCGATTGGGATTTTCGTTAGATCTGGGTCCCTTTCAAGTTGCTTCCGGTAGCACTACTGAATATCCATCAAAAATATTGTGTGTGTAAAACAATATTGAGTCAAAAATACTGTATATCATAATATTGAATCTCTATTGCTATATGCCACATTACAAAAGATTGAAAGACATCATATTGAGTATTACATATCGTAAAAAGCATAATATTGATAGAGAAAATGTAAAAATGCACCATATTGACAAGAATATCTTCAAAATGAATACACACAAAAATATTTAAAATAAACTATATTGACAACTAGTATTTAGCGGACAAATTAATAAATAGCAATACAACTATTAAAAGTACAATAATTACAATCACATACATAAACACACCTTAATTAGCATTTTCCAAATAAGAAAAAACAGCAAATATCATTTAAATGACTAATGAAATCAAACCAAAAACTGTAAACCAATTAGAATACAAACACAATAAAGAAACCCCATGAAATAAATAAAAAAGCAAACCCTTTAGTGTATGCCCAAATCCAACCCCCTTCTTGGATAGAGGATGTGGCCTAATGGCTAGGGCTGTTGATTTCAAATATGGGGAACCGGGTTCGAGTCTCGACAATGCGGGAACCCAGTTCGAGTCTTAACAATGACACTCAACATCCTGTGATTCTGGGCAAATCACGTCATCTCCCCGTGTCTAACAAAAATGAATGTGTCCTTGTGTAATGCAACTGGTGTTCGTGTTAAGCGCTCTGACACCTTCGGGTCAAGTTTGTGCGATATAACCCCCCCAAGGCAGAAACTTGTTAGACTGTCCAAAAAACACAGAAAATTCCTAGAAACAGCTAGTAAATATTTAAATATGTTAAAAAACAATTAAACAAACTTCAAAATATATTTCAGCTCAAATTAAAACTAATGATAGATCTCTGTACTATAATCTAGGCCTGCAAAAAAGAAGGAAAACAATACAAAACGTCTTCTACAAAACAAAAAGGCCAAAATTACTAAGCAACCAACCCAAAAGAGAAAACAACTGTAAAATGTAAGTAATCTGTATCTAATGAATGTGCTAAATATAAAACAGTATGAAAGCAAAACACTTATAGAACTATATACTTACTGAATTTGTATATTTAAATTAAATATAGATATTAACATGTCCAATGTAGCCACTTTCGATAAGTCCGTGCTCAAATATCTATTCTACAAATACTGCAAAAACCCTAACACTAAAGAACATACCACTGGAAATACACATAATATTACTCAAATGGTTAGTATGGAAAGGCCATAACTGCCACTTCTGGTGAGGTGGGAGGTGTCACATGTCCAGAGGAACTGTTTCTTGCAGCTGGGGACATAATTTCCGATGGTACGGATACATTTTACTCACTTACTTAGGAGTCATTATCAGGCGTGTCCGGTTCAGACCACAGTGAGATCGACGGTGGTTTGTCTTTGTCAGGCTCTAGCACTCTGGAAGCACCTGAGGCAGCCCTAAAGCGACAGAAATCTCGGATGAACCCTAAGGGGGCTTACAGCCACAGCGAGATTCAGAAAAATAAGGGAAGGCGTTCAAATGGCTCTGGTCTGAAATGGGACTACTCCCACACAAGGATAATCAGTCCAACGCGATAGACAACCAAACAGACGGAATCTTCCCATGACGTAGAACAGGCAAAGGGAAGAACAGACATGAACTCCGCTTTGAGTGCGATCTTGGATTCCATAAAAGAACATCGTGCTAAATCTCTGGCAGTTGGAAAGTAGGCAAGGCAGGCCTCTAAAAAACAGGAGGGGGCAATACGGAAGGTTGGCAAAACTTGTGTAGGGATTGGTGAACAGTTGAACTTTCTGGAAGAAAGAACAGGGGTCGAAAAGGAGCTGTCTGATGTAAAAGAGGAAACTAAAACCCTAGATGCTCAGCTCACTGATGCAATGTGGAAGCTGGAGGACATGGAGAACCATATGAAAGAAAAATAACCTCCTCTTCTTAGGGATAAAAGAAGGTTTGGAAAGGGAGGAGATTCGTTCTTTCATCATAAATCTTCTTAAAGAAGCTTTCCCTGAGCTTATAGGGTGGGAATGGGAAGTCCAGAGGGTTTATCGATTCCCTTTCACTAGATACAAAATGTCAGGCAGAGATTCAAATAAACTAAGGGGCATATTGGTCTTTTTTTTGTAATTTTATGCTTAGGCAAGCTACATTTGAGAAGGCTCGACCCGAGATCAGGAGACAATATAAAGAGTCCTTTTTTTTTAACGCCCCGATTTTTGTCACATTATCATAGAGCGGAGATGGCGACTTCGGCAACTGATTAAGCTCTTCCAGGACGCTGGGTTTGAGGCTTCTTGTTTGCTCCCCTAGGTTGAGGACGATTGTAAGAGGGGTGGTCAAGTTCTTTACCTTGGAAATTCAGACTAGAGAGTACTTAGATCAAGCCCGGTTGGATAAAAGAAATGTCTGAGGCTTCTGTGCATCTGTGGGGTAATTTAAATAAGATTTTGTCGTGAGTAAAAGACTTAATATGCAGGTGGTTTATGCTTTCTTTTTCTTCTCTTTTTTTCTTTTTCCTCTTCTATCTTTATATGACGGTTTGGCTTGATAAGTACGGAGTGAGTTTGGGGGGGAGCTGCGTTGCTCTTTCCTGTCTCCATCACTCAGACCCTTTTGGTCTGGCTGCTTCTAAGGGTAGGGGAGGGAGGGTGGGAGGGAGGGAGAACGGGTGGTGAGGTGTGAGGAGTGAGGTGGGGGATCGGGCGGGGGGGCTCAAGGTGGTAATGTGAGGTGTAAATTGCAGCCGAAGCATGATGTTTATTATGGGTGTCATTTTATGTGGATACTTAAGGTTAGAGTGCAACTTAGAAAGAAGAATGTACGTGACTGCCTGCTGGGCCAGTACAGTACTTGTATTTATTCAGACATTGTATTACAGATGGTAATAATTTCTTTTTGGAATAATGGCTAATGTTTGCATTGCGTCTATTAATATCTGTGGGCTGAATGACATTGCTAAGAGGAGGAGGATCCAGGAAGATCTCAAGGCAGATATTTATTGTTTAAAGGAGACCCACATTGCCAGGAGTGATAGTAATTACTAAAATTCCTGGGGTTGAAGGTAGCGGCTTACACTACACAAGATGTGAAGACTAAGGGGGTCGCAGTTTTTATAACAGGCAGTGTCATCAACCCAGGTAGGAAAGCTGTCGATAGAAATGATAGATTATTGGACTGCAGGCACACAACTGGTTCTTTTACATTATTTACAGTCTATGCCCATGTTTTAGATGACCCAGGACTTTTCTGTTTTTTGGCCAATGAATTATCATCTTGGCCAGCTCCGTTCGTGGTGTGTGGGGACCTAAATCTTCATAGATCTAGAGACATCTCGGGAGCATGAGGAACCTCCAGTAAAGGGTGGAAGCCACATTCGATGAGGGCATTTAAAAATGTTGTTAATGTTATTGGTCTGATAGACGTTTGGCCTAAACTTAGAGCTCCGGAGCCTGGTTATACTTTTTATTCAGTTCCACGTGACAAGTATGCTAGATTGGACTACTTTTTAACCTCGCCAACTATACTCCAAGAGGGCGAGACACGAATAGAGCTTTTCCTCAGAGGTATGTCTGATCACAACCCGGTAGTCCTAGAGTTTTCAGTTGCCGGTGCAAGTAAGGAGTATTCAAGATGGACCTTTGAGAGGGCTCTGCTTTCAGATAAAAAATGTATCAATTATATGAAGGGTTGGGTCAGGGAATTCTTTGATAATAATAGTGGTAGAGCCCCCTCTGGTATGGTTTGAGACACCTTAAAAGCGTCAGCTAGAGGTGAGATTTTGCAATACTCTTTGAGTGTGCGAAAAGAAGAGGCAGAACAGATCAAACAGTTTTATCAAAAGCTTGCCCGATTGGAAACAGAATTGATCAGAACCGTGTCTCGCGGAGGAGAGGTGGCCAGAATTCGGCGTTCTATTAACATACCTAAAGCCTGTTCGAATGCTTTCAATGCTGAGAAGCTTGCGGGAAAATACTTAGCTAAGAAACAGGACTGCTATGAATATAGTGAGACTGTGGGCAGATTATTGGCAATCTGGGCCAGACAGCGGGTGGCAGCAGGATACATAGATAGGATTAGAAATATGCAGGGCAAAGTTGTGACGGAGCCTGCCGAGATCAGATAGGCTTTTAGAGAATTTTATGAAGACCTCTACTCGGCTCTACTTCGTGATGGTTATTCATCAAATCTTGAAGTACAGGAATTTGACCCGATAGGAAGGGTCCCACAGTAGGAGGTTGCCCGGTTACGGGCTGATATTAAACAGGAGGAGCTATTTAGTGCTCTTCAAGGCCTCCCTTCTGGCAAGGCATCGGGAACTGACTATATCCCGATAGAATTCTATAAAGTCTTTTTTAGCTAAATATATTGCTTTATGCTCAGAGATCATGGAAGGGGCTATACCACGGGGTTCTTAGGGTATTGCGAATATTGTTATCTTTTTATAAAAGGACAAAGATCCTATGAATTTAGGCTCATTTAGGCCTATAACACTGTTAAACAGTAACACCAAGCTTTATTCTAAGATCTTGGCCTTGTGCTTGAACTCCGTAATGCATCAACTTGTATCGGTTTGGCAGCACAGGTTTATACAAGGCGGAGGGACTCTTGATCATGTTAGGAGGTTAATTACTCTCTTTGATGCTACCGAGATTGCCTCCAAACCTATGCTGGTAGCTTTTTTAGACGCGGAGAAGGCTTATGATACGGTGTCATGGAGCTTTTTATGGCAGACCCTTGAGGCTTGTGGCCTAGTGGATTCATTTGTGAAGGCAATACAGGTCTTATATGTCAATCCTATAGCAAGATTACGAATAATGGGGGAAGAGACGGCGCCATTCTCAACCGGTAGGGGAACAAGACAGGACTCTCCTGCCTCTCCATTACTTTTTGCTCTGTACTTATACTCCCTTCTTAGATGTCTGGAGGCCTCCGCAAAAATCCTTCTGGTTAGTTTACAAGGTGGGGACACTAAACTTTTGGTTTATGCCAATGACGTGGCTATTATTTCATGTGTCCCTGATCGTACAATGTCTGCGGTTGAAAGCATTACTGAAAGTTTTGGGACTCAATCAGGATTTTTATTGAATAAAGCTAAAACGCGGATCGTGATACATAGATTTGTCATAAGTACAGATAATAGAATTGTAGAAAAAGAGCATTAGGCATTACCATTACATCAAAGATGGAAAGACATAGTTGATTTGAATATCACTCCTACGATGGGGAAAATCAAGAACGATCTCCAAAGATGGGATAACTTGAAATTGTCAATATTAGGGAGATGTAATCTCATTAAAATGATGATTCTGTCAAAACTTTTGTATATCTTTCGTGCGATTCCTTTGGAAATCCATAATTTTTGGTTGAAACAAATAGAGAAGGAGGTATCTAGGTTTATCTGGTGCTATCAAAAGACCAGGGGCCAGATGTAGGTAGCCTAATACCGGTCGGTAACGGCCGAAAATCGGTAATTTCGGCCGTTACCTACCGGTATTTGGACATTGAGATGTAGGTCGCCCAAAATATACAGAATCGGTAAAAATTCCGAATCGGTAGATTACCGGCTCGGAAATATTACCGAATCGGAAATTTTACCGAATCGTAAAATATACCGAGTCAGTAAATGTTCCGGTTCGGTAAAATTTCCGATTTGGAAATTATACCGAGTCGGTAAATGTACCGAATCTGTAAAATTACCAAATCGGAAATTAAGAAATGGAAAAAAACAACACCATTGAGTTGTAGGTCACCCATAAATTACTGAACTTACTGTAAATTCAGTATTTAGGAATCGGTATTTAACATGGATTGAAAGCAGGTGGTAACCAGGTGCAGCCCATAAAAAAGGGCCCCAAAATGCAACACTGGAACCACAATGGCGGCTTTCTATGTCATAGCAAGACGGCTACAGCTACAGGCAGCAGGTGAGAGGGAATGGAGAAGGGAGGAGCATGTCTACAGGCAGATGATAACACTCTTCCAATCGACAGAGCCAGAGATACTGCAAAGATACAGACTGCACCCCCAGACCATCATGGACCTGATCAGGGACCTGCACCCACTCCTGGATCACCCCAAACCAAGGGCCCACGCCATCCCACCCCATGTGCAGGTGCTCTGTTGCATACACCTGCTTGCATCTGTTGCTGCAGTAGGTGGGGTGTCCCAAAGCTGCCTGTCGTGTTTTTTCCAAAAGTTCCTGGATGCCATGATGCAAAGAATGAAGCATTACATCCACTTCACAGACACTGATGTGGACTTGCTCAGGACCAAGACTGACTTTTACCTCATGGCTAATTTCCCACACGTGATTGGCTGCATTGATGGGACCCACATCCCCATTTGCCCCCCAGCTGCCACTGAGCACATATACAGGAACAGGAAGTCATCACACACAATTAATGTACAAGCAATCTGTGATGCCAAGTACATTATCACAGATATAGTGGCCATGTACCCAGGAAGCACCCACGACTCCTACATATTCCAAAACAGTGGGATCTACACCCGCCTGACAGCGGGTGAATTCGGGGAAGGATACCTGCTAGGTAAATTACTGGGTGACACTCCCTTGATAGATGATGCAGATGTATGTCAATGTGTGCCTGTGAGTAATGTATTTTTTTCTTTCACAACCAGGGAAGATCGTCCACTTCCCTGGTTGTCACTCCTATTGCGTTTACTTTGGTCTGGATCCCCAGCCAGGTGTTCCTCTTGACAGCCTCTGGTACCTGCAGAAACTGCTTTCCAAAGATTTTTGGGTAGTGCTTGACAACATCCTCCACCAGCACCTGAAGTTCACCAGTGCTGAACTTCATCTTCCTCTTCCTCTCTGCACCTTCCCTCTGGGAGTCTTGGGGATCCATTTGTTTGTCCTGCAGAGCTCAGCTTCACAGCAGCCTGTCTCTGTGTAACTGCTCTCCTGTGTGATCAGGTACTCTGCACCTGCATGGGTGTGGCCACTTCCTGGTTGTGGGGTGGGGTGGATGCACAGGATTGGTGGATTGCTCTGTTGGTTGGCTGAGGGGCGGGGTGAAGGCACGTGATTGGTTGATACTTCAACTGCCTGATATTTTGTATCCCCGACTCGGTATTTACCGATTCGGTAAATACTGATTCGGTAAATACCGATTCGGTAAATTCAATTCATTCCTATGGGCAACCGGGCCCATAGGATTGCATGTGAATTTTCGATTTGGTAGGCTGGTCCGGTTTTGTGGAGGGCTTTGTGTACGTGGGTGAGTAGCTGGAAGGTGATCCTCTTTTCGACGGGGAGCCAGTGTAGGTCTCTCAGGTGGGGGGTAATGTGGCTGCGGCGAGGGACGCGGAGGACCAGCCGGGCGGAGGCGTTTTGAATGCGTTGCAGTCGTCGTAGGTGTTTGGCCTGGATACCTGCATAGAGTGCGTTGCCATAGTCTAGCCTGCTGCTGACGAGGGCCTGGGTCACTGTTCTTCTTGTTTCGGTGGGGACCCACTTGTAGATCCTGCGGAGCTTGCAGGAGGAGGCGATGGCGTTGACCTGCTTCGACATGGAGAGGGAGGAGTCAAGGATGAAACCCAGGTTGTGTGCGTGGTCGGTGGGTATCGGTGCTGTTCCTAGAGTGGTCGGCCACCAGGAGTCTTTCCAAGCTGAGGGGGTGGAGTCGATGATAAGGACCTCTGTCTTGTTCGAGTTCAGCTTCAGTTGGCTGTTCCTCATCCAATCTGAGACAGCCTTTATTCCTCTGTGGAGGTTGGTTTTGGCGGTTTGTGGGTCCCTGGTGAGGGAGCGGATTAGCTGGGTGTAGTCGGTGTAGGAGATGATGTTGAGATATTGCTGGCGGGCAACATGGGCAAGGGGGGGCCATGTAGATGTTGAACAGTGTCGGGCTGAGCCCTGTGGTACGCCGCAGATGATGTCGGTGGTTTTGGAGCGGAGAGGGGGGAGACGGACGCTCTGGGTTCTGCCGGAGAGGAAAGAAGTCCAGTCCAGGGCTTTCTCTTGGATTCCGGCTTCTTGGAGGCGTGTTTTTAGTGTGCGGTGGCAGACCGTGTCGAAGGCGGCTGACATGTCCAGGAGGATGAGGGCTGATGTTTCGCCGTTGTCCAGGTGCGTCCTTATGTTGTCTGTGGCGGCGATGAGGGCAGTCTCGGTGCTGTGGTTTCTTCAGAATCCGGACTGGGATGGGTCCAGGGTGTTGTTGTCTTCGAGGTATTGGGTCAGTTGTGTGTTTACGATTTTCTCGATGGCCTTCGCCAGGAACGGGAGCAGGGAGATCGGTCGGAAGTTCTTGAAGACCTTGGGGTCTGCCTTGGGTTTTTGAGGAGGGCGTTGATCTTGGCGTGCTTCCAGCTTTCCGGGACTGTGGCTGTCTCGAAGGAGGTGTTGATCACTTTCCGAAGTTGGGGTGCGATGGCTGCGTCAGCTTTGTTGAATATGTGGTGAGGGCAGGGGTCAGACGGTGATCCTGAGTGGATGGAGTTCATTGTCTTGCAGGTTTCGTTGTTGTTGACGTTGGTCCAGGAGGTCAGGCTGTTGAACTGAACAATTTTTATTTTTATACTTTTTATCCGTTGGTCCAACTGTACTCCTGCTGATACCACAACGTAAGCGCCATCTGCAGTATTGCAAGACTGTGCAAGCTTCACTTGATGGCTCCTGCATGATCTTGCTGTACCACGGCTCGAGAGAGATTCCTGTGGTACAACATAGGTGGCGTACTGGGGCCCAATGAGAGTACTGTGGGACCCACAACATTTAAAAAAAACACTTTTGGCCCAAAGGCCGGGTTTCAGGATACTCCTACCCTGTCCCCTTATTTGTTATTTAACATAGGACACAGACGCAAGACCCAGAGTCCTGAAATGATGACCGCAGAATGTTGCGCCCATTAAGTAGATTGCTCACTCCCATGGGGCCAGTACCAGTGCCACGGAACTGAAGAGATCAATAGTGAAAAATCCCTATCGGCTAATCTGAATGCCTATTTTTGTAAATTATCAGTACCACAGCAGTACCATGCTACTTCAATTGGACCAACCATCCATATATCAATATTTTTCTAAAGAATGGCTGAACGGATTTACTCTAAATCATATAAGGCACAATTTAGGAGTAAAGACTTAGCTTTCTGCAAAATTTGGTGTCATTCTATTCAGCCTTTTTTTGTGTATCACTTCTCAAAATTCCCTTGTGAAGCTAAGTGGAAAAAACATGTCTTAGGATCCTCTCTTTTACTCGATCCTTACTTACTAGATCACACCAAACTTATCAAGAACAGCTGCGGTGGATCAATTTAAAAAAAAAAGTTTTGTAACGATTAGTCAAATGGTGCCAAAGTTATCCGCAAAAATAAAAACCCTCTTCCTATGGAAACTGTGACTTAAAATATACCTAAACAGTGGGAAAATACACACACAATAAGATACCTATTAACCTAGAATTAACTATTAAAACTAGAAAGTATACCATAGTGGGTAAAGTGTTGGACTCTGAGGATTGTGTAGTTACTATTCCCATTATGTATGTATACTTGTAAAGCGCACTGTTACCTCGTTACGTGGCGTCCTGGCGCTGTATACCGCTGGGGAACCCGTCCTGGCTTTCCCTGTGAGAGAGCACCCCCAAGGTGAAGCCAGGCATCCCCGGCGCTGCTGGGGCCGTTGTGGAGATTAAGCAAGCTATTGCCCAGAGTTGCAGAGTGGGACCCATGGTTAGCGTAGGCACCTAGGCGAGAATTATCGAGTCCACGGACATTGACCCAAGACCCTGCCGCGTCGGGAATTGAACCCTGGTCCCGGGCCGACTTCTGCTTTAGGGTCTGCCGCTTTTAACCAGTGAGCCACACACATTATTACTGTTGCAAGTAAAGCAAGTGATTTGCAAAAGAGATGACATTTTTCCTACATACCTGTTGCAGCAAGCATCAATTAACAATTATACACTGTGTGTGTGTGTGTGTGTGTGTGTGTGTGTGTGTGTGTGTGCAATATATATATATAAACGCTTGGCAAACAAATCTTAAGAGACAAACAGAGCCAACTTCAAATGCGATTCTCCATTCTTCATTAATTTTTTAGCATGTCAGCCATGACGCGTTTCAGCTCACACAGCGGCCTTGTTAACACCGGTTTATGTATATGTATATATATATATATATATATATATGTAGCACAATCCTCGAACCTCCACGCCGACAGCGCAGCGCGGCGAAAGAAGAGGGCAGACCCCACGTTTGCAGGCAGGATGATTTTTTATTCAAGACCCTTCAAGTGACGCCTTTCGAGTACCACGTACGCTTGTTCACACACCTTGGAAACAGTCTGCCTTTCAATTTATATACTTTTTTCCCTGACCCTTCCTAAGGGCCACACCTCCTGTTGTGTGTCACATGACTGTTGCATGGAAATGGAAATGAGTGCAAACATTAAACACGGGGGATACAAACGACTGAGGGTAAAGTGAAGTCACAAATCATAATGATGTTAATTGAACAATGGACTATTTACGCATATAGTGTAAAATACATTATATACAAAAATACAATTAACCAATTCATCAACAATTCAGTCGTAATGTTTAAAAAACCAAAATGTACATATATCATTATGAACATGGTCTTTTTCCCCAATCGATGTTATTGCACAGATCTCTTTACAGGCCTATCAAATATCATAACTGCTTGAATGCAGAATCACCCGACCTGCGAGCTGTAAAAATAACTGGTACTGGAAAAATCTCTGCTTGAATGCAGTAGTCCATAATAGACAGATATAAAGTGCCTAGTGCTCGTTGTACAAATTTGTAATCCAGTATCAAAAATATAAAAGATAAAGCCTTAATTCATGTGATGGTACATATAGGTGACAGCTAAATTGTGTATTGCCCATGAGCTAATGTCTACAATATTTATTAAAATTCATAATTCATGAATTTACATATTCCATAAATATTAAGACCTATGTACAACTATTTACAAAAACTACAAGTGCCTAAATATATACATTTGATGTGACTTAATCACCTCTAAATGTGCTCATAATGTATATGTGTACGTGCAAATAATGAAAAATAATAGCTAAATGGGAAAAAGGGATGATTGAATATTAAGTGCAGGTCCGGAAAAGGGGATTAGGAAAGGAAAAATTATTATATACTGGCAGTGTAACTATAACTCATGTATATACAATGTATGTAAACTATCACTATCTGGCAAGCATATTCAAACCAAAAGCTCACTGGGCTATCTCCAATCGGAATATTAGGGCACATTGCTATAGATGTGTATGCTGCCACATTGGTTCAAGACTTGATGCACAGGAAAACTTCCCCCTTCTAGATGTGTATAGAGGAGAAGTATATCGGGGGGGAAGCGGAAAATAGTATGCCAATAGGAACAACCCATAATTACAAGAAGTTCTGTAGGTCCTCAGTTGCGTTAAGCCCATTAGGTTGTTTGCTATCTAACGCCACAATGTATTGAGTTTCCAGTCTCCTGAGGATTTTGTCCCTGTCTCCCCCTCGTTTCAGAATTGGTACCGCATCTATGACATAGTATTTTAGACACGCCAGGTCCCTGGCGTGAACCATGTCAAAATGACGTGCCACGGGGTAGGTGGAGTCATGATTGACTATTGCCCGGAGATGCTGCAATATCCTGACATGCACCTATATATATATATTCACAAAAAATCCATAGGTTCCAGAAATGTTATAGTTAGGTTAAATATTTTACACACACAAATTTAGTCTCTGTAACCTTTGTTTTTTTCAGTGAATTTCAACGGTTTTTTAATGGTCTTTCCTAACAATAAGGTCCCTGTAACCTTTGTTTTTTCCAGTGAATTTCGAGAGCATTTTTTAAAGTAAAGAAATATGTAATTGGCATGCGTTAATCCAACTGCCACAGCACACAGCCTATACCTATGCACGGCGGGGGGAGGGCCTGGTATATGGACAGCCAAACTTAGTCCCCCCTCCACAGTCCAATTTGGGTACAAGGGACCCCATACTCCCATGCCCAGCCAATAAAGGGTGGGTACCCTGGGTCCACTTTGCTATTGTTGGGAGCCATGGGGGAAACCTAATGCCCCCTCTCCCAGCCAGCTCACTGCCTCCAGCTGTAGCCGGCAATGCTCCCGCATGTAGGGAGCACCCAAAAAAGCTCCTTCCAGTGTGTGGGCGCAATTGTTTCATCTGTTTCCCTACCCGCTTCAATGCAGGCAGGGAAACAGATAAAAAGGCTGCTCCAAGTGGGCGGGAGCACTCTCAAAGTTTACAAGTTACAGTTAGGAAATAAAATTTTAATTGTAAAAATTCACTGAAAAATACAAATATTACCCGTTCTTACTGTTGACCGAACACTGTGCAAAGGCTCCTTTAAAAATGATACAAATAGGATGCACTATCTCTTTAATTACTCTAGGCTTGCTAAAGTGGATGTTGGTAATACTTGAATAGTGCATGATAAAAGGAGCCCAGGACCACTAGTTGACACCATTCTGCCGGTGATACATGTGAATCAATGCTCCCCAGTGGGTATCAGTTTCCATATTGCTTTGTCATATACTTCTAATTAGTCCTGGCAAGTTTTTCAGCAAATGGATAATAACTATGGGTGGACGTATTTTGCATAATTTGGTGAATCGTAATTATGCAAGATTATGCAGAATTACATGAGGAACATACCCTAGCGTTTAGAGCTTTTTTCCCCAAGGATGCATTTTGAGCTAAAAATAGTGCTAAATAAACAGAACATGAACAGCAACATCCAGCAGCGCTCGCTAATTAGTTGTTCCCGCCCTCCTGCTGTAGGATTTTGTGCCATATTACTTATAACTAAGCGAATGTGCATAATTGCATGTCTGTACTTTTGCACCAAAAGTGTAACAAGAAATTACCAAAAGGAATCTGATTATCTGGCTTAATATAAATTTCTGAGAAGATATGGGTGACCCAATAAACCCTTGTAGGCTTGGGCAATGTATAGGTTAGGATAAGAAATGGCCTCAAGGGATTTTATTCATAAACTGAGTACCCAAGGTTTAGCGTATAGCATTTAAGGGTTGATTAAACAATTGAACCCTATCGTATCCATAGGATAACTATATCATTCGTGTTATTCATAAACATTCAATGAAATCAAGCTAAAGAGGAGATCAAATAAAGTGAGCACACAGTAAATTAATTTTCTATGAAAATTTTAGTATTGAATTGATCAGAGAGTACAAATCATGGGGATATGGAAGTTCCTTATAAATAAATACACAGGAAATATTTAATATTAGTCTGTTTCATTTCATTATGCTTATATTAGCTATACGAACCGTTTTACAAAATGCAATAATTTTTTGTAGATACCACGATATTTCTGTCTACCCAGTCAAGACTTGTAACAGAACTATTTTACCGCAGTTACAACTGACATCGCTAGTCACTGCAGGTATGCTCCTTCCAAACACCGTTGTTATTCGAACTAGTCCAAAATAGTGGATGAATATAATAGTGGCATATACGTATTGTTTCATATTCTTCAGTTGAATATATTGAAGGTGGCGACCATTCATTATCTTCGCTCTGTTTCTTCTAAGTGAGTCTATCAATTTTGGCCTCCATTTAGGAATACAATAAGATAATCTCTCTGAGTCTCATCAATGTTTGTTTGTTCCATTTGAGAACACAATAAGATAATCTTTCTAAGTTTCATTAATGTTTGTTTTATGCATTTAAAATAGAGAAGGTAAATGCTTCATTAACTATTACTGCATTAATTTATGTTGATTTCCGAGTCACATCATTAGGGTGTGAAGCACACAGTTTTTGATACAAGCTAGTATAGCAGCTTTTGTTGTCTTCATAGATTGTTTGAAGCATGGAAGTAATTGTACATAAATTGCTTTTTGCATAGGGGGCTTTTTTCACGAAAAATTAGTCCTGATGATGGTCTTATTGATACCTACAAGCAAGACTGAAACGTCGACTTAATCACCATCTCCACGGCATCAATGCTCGAAGGATACCTCTGTATACTAGTGAACTTGGTCTTCTTCTTTTACCTATGGAGTTGTTGATATGTTATGAATTGATTTGTTAATTTTTATGTACATCTATTCATAACTGCCAATATTGGATTTGTCTCTGCTTTTGATTCCCATGATTTGTACTCTCTGATCAATTCAAAACTACAATTTTCATAGAAAATTAATTTACTGTGTGCTCACTTTATTTTATCTTCTCTTTAGCTTGATTTCATTGAATGTTTATGAATAACACAAGAATGATAGAGTTATCCTGTGGATACGATAGGGTTCAATTGTTTAATCAACCCTTAAATGCTATACGCTAAACCTTAGGTACTCAGTTTATGAATAAAATCCCTTGTAGCCATTTCTTATCCTAATTTAAATGTCGCCTTGGTCTGACAATCATGCCAAGGCTGTTTTTATTTATGGCATTGTGTATACATTAAAATATATTTGTTTTCATTACAGAGCAGTTGTTTCATATTAGAAAAAGCTTGCTCTTTATCTAACTCTTTCAAATCCATGACTCTCAACTAGTTCAATTTCATGAACAACGCCCCAGACAGACTATTCCCCTTTCCCTGCAACCCTCTGGAATCAGGGCCATGCATTTACATTTCTCCCTTTAAATATGGGTTTAATGATGCCTTTGAGCAGAGCACTAAAAATAGCAACTACCCAAAGGGGATTCGCCGGCATAGGGGCAGTTTGGAAGATACGTTAACCCTATCCACGAAGAACTTTCTTCTTTAATTTCACAAAGTGAAAAGTTCTGTATTTTATGGGCATACTAAAATACATATAATGTAATCCACAAAGAAACAAAGAAAAGTTTACTCACTAGTGTTCACAAGTGCATTTTCTATAAGTGCACTCACCTTGTGTATTTTGGATTGAATAATACATGGATCTAAACGCCACTGCTTTCTTTTCCCTGTTTAGCGTGTCACTGTCCTGTTCCATTATTTGTGTAATTATTGTTGCTTTGTGTTTGTTCTGCTGGAATTTCACATCTCCTTCTTGATGATTTAAATGATAAGAATGAGTGCTTCTAAACACCAAGCAATAATTGAACTCTGAATGCAGCGCTGAACGTTAAGTATACATTTAGGTCTAGGCGCTAGAACTTAGTGAGTGTTGTTCAAGGCCCTGAATGTCTGTTTTAAGCAATTCATAGCCTGGTAGAAGCCAACTTAAATGTTGTACGTCTGTCTCAAACTTAGGAAAGTTGTGGATATTTAAAGACGGAGAGCAACCTGAGGCTTACTCAGAGAGTGGGATATGTGGCTTGAGACTGGCTCTTGGCCAAAGGAAACAAGCATTGCTAAAGTCAATAGATCTGAATCAATCAATCAATCAGAACCTTTGTAAAGCGCACTACTTACCCATGAGGGTCTCAGAGCGCTGGGAGGTTGGGGAGAAGCTGCTACTGCTCGAATAGCCAGGTCTTGAGGAATCCTCTGAAGGTTAGGAGGTCCTGGGTCTGCTGTAGGGGGGATGGAGAGTGTGTTCCAGGTCTTGGCGGCGAGGTGGGAGAACGATCTGCCGCTGGAGGTTGCTCTTCGGATGCGGGGGACTGTGGCGAGGGCGAGGTTGGCGGAGTGGAGCTGGCGGTTGGGGGTGTAGAAGCCGAGTCATCTGTTGAGGTATGTTGGTCCAGTGTTGTGGAGTGCCTTGTGTGAGTAGGTGAGGAGCTTGAAGGTGATTCTCTTGTCGACGGGGAGCCAGTGCAGGTCTTTCAAGTGGGGTGTGATGTGGCTGCGGCGAGGGATGTCGAGTATCAGGCATGCAGAGGGATTTTGAATGCGTTGGAGTAGTTTCAGGAGTTTTGCCGTGGCTCCTGCGTAGAGGGCGTTTCAGTAGTCCAATCTGCAGCTGACGAGGGCCTGGGTGACCGCTCTTCTTGTTTCTGTGGGGATCCACCTGTAGATCTTGAGGAGCATGCAAGGGTGTTGAAGCAGGAGGACGAGCTTGACCTGTTTTGTCATGGAGAGAGTAGAGTCGAGGATGAACCCTAGGTTGCGTGCGTGGTCGGTGGGTGTTGGAGCTGTTTCCAGTGCGGTCGGCCACCAGGAGTCATCCCATGCCAAGGGGGTGGAGCCGAGGATGAGGACTTCCGTCTTGTCTGAGTTTAGCTTCAGTTGGCTGTTCTTCATGCACTCGGCGATGGCTTTCATTCCTTTGTAGAGGTTGGTTTTGGCGTTGAGGGGAGAGGATCAGCTGGGTGTCGTCGGTGTAGGAGATGTTATTGAGGCCGTGCAGTCGGGCGACGTGGGCGAGCGGTGCCATGTAGATGTTGAACAATGTTGGGCTGAGGGATGAACCCTGGGGTACGCCGCAGATGATCTAGATGGCTTCGGAGCGGAAAGGGGGAGGCGGATGCTCTGGATTCTGCCGGAGAGGAAGGAGGTGGTCCAGTCCAGAGCCTTGTCTTGGATCCCAGCGTCGTGGAGGTGTGTGCATAAGGTGGGGTGGCAGACAGTGTCAAAGGGGGCTGATAGGTCCAGGAGGATGAGGGCAGCAGTTTCGCAGTTGTCCAGCAGGGCTCTGATGTCATGGGTGGCTGCGATGAGGGCAGTTTCGGTGCTGTGGTTGCTGCGGAACCCGGACTGGGACTGGTCCAGGATGTTGTTCTCCTCAAGGTAGCGAGTCAGTTGTCTGTTGATGGTTTTCTTGATGACCTTCGCCGGGAACAGGAGCAGGCAGATGGGCCGGAAGTTCTTGAGATCCTTGGGGTTAGCCATAGGTTTTTTGAGTAAGGCGTTGATCTAGGCATGCTTCCAGCTCTCCGGGAAGGTTGCTGTCTTGAAGGAGATGTTGATGGCTTTCCGGAGGAGGGGTGCGATGGTGGTGCTGGCTTTGTTGAAGATGTGGTGTGGGCATGGGTCTGACAGAGATCCGGAGTGGATGGTGTTCATGATTTTGATGGTGTCGTCGTCATTTATGTTGGTCCAGGAGAGCTGGGGGTCAGTGCGGATGGTGGTCGTGGGGACGGACGTCTCAGTGGTTGTCGGGGCAGTCAGGACGTTGAAGCTGTTGTGGATGTCTGAGATCTTGCGATGGAAGAAGGTGGCAAGGGAATCGCACAGGTGTTGCGAAGGTGGGATGTCGTTGGTGTTGGAGCTGGGGTTGGAGAGTTCCTTCAGGATGTTGAAGAGCTCTTTGCTGTTATGTGCGTTGTTGTCTAGGCGGTGTTTGAAGGAGGCCCTTTTGGCGGATCTGATCAGGTGATGGTGTCTGTGGGTGGAGTTCTTGTGGGCTGCGTAGCAGTCTGGTGTCTGTTCACGGTGCCATTTCTTCTCTAGCTTTCGGCAGGTTTGCTAGGAGGCCTGGAGGTCTTCAGTGAACCAGCTGGCTTTCTTGTTAGCGTGTCTGTTGGAGGGTTTCTTGATCAGGGCGAGGGTGTTGGCGCCGTTGTCGATCCATTGTCTTGGGTTGCGGGCGGCGGTGTTGGGGTCGGTGGGTGAGCTCCGGGCGAGGGTGGTGGTTAGCTGGTCTTCGGTGACTTTGCTCCAGCAGCGGCGGGGATCTGTTGGGTGCAGTGGTGTGTGTGGTTTTCCGGAAGGTGAAGTGGATGCAGTGCTGGTCGGCCCAGTGGAGTCCGGTGGTGTGGTTGAAGGAGACGTGGGCGCTTGCGGAGAAGTTGGGGTAAAGCGTGTGGCCGGCGGAGTGGGTGGGTGTTGTGATGAGTTGTCAAAGTCGTAGGATGGCGAGGTTGTCTATCAGGGTGGTGGAGTTGTGTTCGTTGTTGATCTCAAGGTGGAAGTTCAGGTCCCCGAGAAGGATGTAGTCTGTGGAGGCGAGGGTGTGTGTACTGACGAAGTCGGCGATGGAGTCGCTGAACTGTGGTCGGGGCCTGGGGGGGGGGTCTGTAGACAAGGGTTCCTCTGAGGGTAGTGTTGGGATCAGTCTGGAAGTGCAGGTGTTCGGAGGTGCTGAGGGTGTCGTTGGTGTTGGTCGAGACTCTGGGAGTGTCCCTGTGGACGATGGCGATTCCTCCTCCTACTCAGTTGGTGCAGTCCCTGCTGGTGATCTTGTAGCCATCCGGGATGGCTATGGCGATGTCGGGTGCCGAGGAGGGGTTCAGCCAGGTCTCTGTCAGGAAGGCGATGTCTGGGGAGGTTGAGTCGAGTAGAACGGCGTGTTTGCGGGCGGAGCAGGTGTTGAGAAGAATGCATCTGAGGTAGTTCGGTTCTTTCCTGGTGGGTGGATTTGCGAATCGGATGCTGGTGAAGCTGCAGTTCTGGCAGGAGAAGGGTCCTAGGGTGCGCTTCAGGGCGGCTAGGAAGCAGGTGTGTGATTGTCCGATGTTGAGTGTGTTGAGGGTGCTGGCATTGTTGCGGGGTCGGGTGACGTGGTGTTCTTGGGGGCCCGGGGGTTCTGGCACCGGGCGCAGACGGGCGCAGAGGGAGGAGCAGCTGGGAGGTGGGGACGAATGGGGGAGCAGGGGGCCAAGCCGCAGGGGGTGCAGCGGCGGGAAGAACAGGGGGAGGAACGGGGAAGAAGGGTACAAAAGGCAAAAAGGGCACAGGGCACCGATATATCACAAGAGGAATGAAGCAAAAACAACTAAACAAATGCAGCAAAATAAAATACATTTACACTAAGGCGAGGTGCAAAACTTACTACTTGTGTAACGATATATCAGTAAGAGACATTAGTTAGTGATAGATTCCTTACCTTAGAATATCCCCAGGCGTCAGACTGGATCCGGAAACTTTTGCGTAGTAGTACCCTTGCACGTCAATAGGCGTCGTCTGCGGCTCCGCGTCCGTCGTCGGCGTCGTGGGCGACGTGACGACGTCGTCGGAGTACTTAGACACCGCCTCCGCGTGCTGACGTCAGTTCTTAGACACAGCTTTTCCACGCCAGAAGCGCAGAGCCATGCCAAAAACCAACACTGGTGCCATGAAACTAGGGCCTTGAAAGGGGATGACCTTAACCCTGGATATCAGTTCGCAGAACGGGGAGGATGGGTGGGTCAGTAAGGAATCTATCACTAACTAATGTCTCTTACAGATATATTGTTACACAAGTAGTAACTTGTGCATCTGAAAGAGACACGTTAGTGATTCCTTACCTTAGAATAGATACCCCAGCAATACCAACCCCGTGGTGGTGGGTCTGCGAACCAATAATCACACCAGAAAGTCCTGGAGGACGGAACGGCCAAAGTAGCCATCCCTTCGGACTTGACTGTCCAGGCAATAATGTCGTGCAAACGTGTGCAGCGAGGCCCACGTAGCCGCCTGGCAAAAGTCCTGCAAGGGCACACCTCGGCCCAAGGCAGTTGTAGTGGCTCGAGTGGAATGAGCCCTCAGCCCAACAGGGGGTTCCTTCTTAGCCAAGGAATAACACGCCTGGATGCACAAGATGATCCACCGGGAGATGGTCCGCTTGTGCACCGCTTTCCCTTTCTTAGCGCCCGCGTATCCAACAAAGAGTTGATCATCCACCCGGAACTGTTGTGTGCGATTCAAATAAAATGAGAGCGCACGTTTTGGGTCCAGACGGTGGAGCCTCTCTTCCTCTCTCGAGGGGTGCGGAGGCGGAAAGAAGGTGGGCAAGGTGATGGATTGCCCAATGTGGAAGGCCGTGACTACCTTGGGTAGGAAGGAGGTCCTTGTTCGTAACACAACCTTGTCCGGATGGACTGAAAGGAAAGGAGGCTTACAAGACAGAGCCTGGAGCTCACTCACTCTCCTGGCAGAGGTGATGGCTACCAGGAAGCCAGTCTTCAAAGAAAGAAGGCAAAGAGGACAGTTGTGAAGTGGCTCAAAGGGAGCGCACATCAGAAACGTAAGAACCAGGTTCAAGTCCCACTGAGGCATCATGAAGGGAACAGGAGGGAACGTATGAGTGATGCCCTTCAGGAATCGATTAACGATAGGGGACTTGAACAAAGAAGGTTGATCAGGCAGCCTCAGAAAGGCTGAAAGAGCTGAGAGATAGCCCTTGACAGTGCCCAGAGCAGAGCCCTGCTGGGCAAGAGAGAGAAGAAAGAGGAGAACCTCAGAAAGGGGGCATTAAGGGGATCCACAGCCTTTGCTGTGCACCATGCCACAAATCTATTCCACCTGCAGGCTTATACCGACTTTGTGGAGGGACGCCTGGCTGCCAGAATTATGTTACAGACTTCAGGAGGCAAGTCAAATGGCCTCAACTGTCGCGGCTCAATCTCCAAGCATGGAGGTGGAGACTGGACAGGTTCGGGTGGAGGACCGTCCCCTGCTGCTGCGCCAGAAGGTCCTCCTGAAGAGGCAGACGAACCGGGGGATCGACTGACATACTGAGTAGCTCGGGATACCAGTACCTTCATGCCCAGTCCGGAGCCACAAGGATGACTTGTGCCCGGTCGCGCTTGATCTTCTTCAGCACTCTGGGCAGAAGCGGTATAGGCGGAAAGGCATACAACAGACCGCAACTCCACTCGCGACGAAAAGCGTCTCCGAGCGAGTGCCGCCTTGGAAATTCCAACGTGCAGAACTGATGACATTACACGTTCTCTTCGGTGGCGAATAGATCTAACCAAGGCTCTCCCCACTGCTGAAAGAGACCTTGCGCCACGTCCGAGTTCAGACGCCATTCGTGATTCATCATGCACCGGCGGCTGAGTTTGTCCGCTCTGGCGTTCAGAGAACCTGCCAGGTGTTGAACCATCAGAGTCACGCCCTGATGTTCCAGCCATTGCCAGAGGCACAGAGCCTCCTGGCAGAGGGTCCACGACCCCACCCCGCCCTGTTTGTTGCAGTACCACATGGCAGTGGTGTTGTCCGTGAACACCTGCACTACACTCCCTCGGACAGACGAGAGGAATGCCTTCAGTGCTAGACGAATCACCCGCAGCTCCAAAAGGTTGATATGGAGCCGGGACTCCGCCGGAGACCAGAGGCCTCTGATCTCCGCCTCTCCCATGTGGCCTCCCCAGCCCTGAAGGGACGCGTCCGTTACAACTACATGCTCCGGTTGGGGAAGGGAGAGGGATCTGCCGTTGACCCAATCGCGGTCCGTGAGCCACCACTGCAGCTGTCTCGCAGTGCCCTCCGAGATCAGGACATGGTCGGACAGGTTGCCCTGATGCTGTGCCCACTGAAACTTCAGGTCCCACTGCAGAGCCCGCATCCGCCACCGTGCGTGATGCACCAGAAGGATGTAGGAGGCCATCAGCCCCAGAAGCCGCAGCGTCAACCTGACTGAAACCCGGGATAAAGGCCGGAAGAGGGGAATCAGGGCCTGTATATCCCAAACTCGCTGTTCGGGCGTGAAAACCCGAAACTGCGCCGAGTCGAGAATCGCTCCGATGAAAAGGAGCTTCTGCGAGGGACACAGGTGTGACTTCGGCACATTGATGGAGAACCCCAGCTGGTGCAGGAGATCCGCCGTAGTCTGGAGGTGGCTGACGACTCTCTGGGGCAAGCCCGCCTTCAACAACCAGTCGTCGAGGTAGGGGAAGACTGAGACCCCCAACCTGCGCAGATGAGCTGCGACCACCGCCATCACCTTTGTGAACACCCATGGGGCGCTGGTAAGGCCGAAGGGGAGCACGGTAAACTGAAAGTGCTCGTGGCCTACCGCGAACCGCAGGTAACGCCGGTGGGCCGGCAGGACGGGGATGTGGAAATACGCGTCCTGCAAGTCCAACGCTATCATCCAGTCTCCTGGGTCTAGGGCAGCTAAGACCTGAGCCAGAGTCAGCATTTTGAACTTCTCCTTCCGGAGGAAGCCGTTGACGTTCCTCAGATCCAAGATAGGGCGTAGGCCCCCTTTGCCCTTCTTGGGTACCAGAAAGTAGTGGGAGTAGCAACCACGTCCTACTTCTGACCCAGGAACGCGCTCGATGGCCCCCTTGGCCAAGAGGGCCGAAACTTCCTCCTGCAGGAGCCGCAAGTGATCCCCCGATATGCGGTGGTGTTGCGGTGGCATGGCTTGAGGGGTTGTCTCGAAGGGAAGGGAGTAGCCCCTCCGGACGATCTGCAGCACCCACCTGTCCGAAGTGACAGTGCGCCAGTGAGAGTGGTGATGGCGAACCCTGCCTCCCACTGACGTCACATGGGCCGAAAAGCACGGACTAGGAGGGTTTAGAGGCGGATGCTGCAGGGGAAGGTGTGGACTGACTTTGCCTGTTTGCCCGACCGCCTCTGCGGCGGTTTCCACGGCCGCCGCCGCGCTGGACGACAGTCTGCGGCGAGTGGCTGGCGGCACGTGTGGGGACGCCCCTTCCTTGGCCACGAAAGGAGCGAAAGGCACCCGTTTGCTGGCGCGGGGCCGAGAGGCCCAAGGACTTGGCCGTAGCCCTGGAGTCCTTAAAGTGCCCAAGCGCGTGGTCTGCCTTGTCGCCAAAGAGGCGACGGCCATCGAACGGCATGTCCATCAGAGTGTTCTGGACATCTGCCGAAAAATTGGCGGATCTCAGCCAGGCGTGGCGTCTCACCGCCACTGTTGTAGCCATCGCTCTGCCTAGCGAGTCAGTGGTATCCAGCCCACACCTAATCGAATATTTGGCTGCATCTCGGCCCTCCACAAGGGCTTGGCCGAGTTTGGCCCGTACCTCCAACGGGCACTCTGGCAGCACCTCCGCCACCGTCTCCCACAGAGAGTGGGTGTAGCGGCACAAGAGGCATGCGGTGTTGGAAGACCGCAGTCCCAAACTAAGGGAGGAGAATATCTTCTTACCATAATTCTCATACCTCTTGAATTCCCTGTCCGGCGGGGCCGTCGGGAATGCGGTCTGGGAATTAGAGGCCTGGATGACCAGACTCTCGGGGGTGGGGTGGGAGGACAGGAAACATGGGTCGCCCGGAGTCGGGCGGTGGCGTCTGGCCACGTTCCTATCTACGGGCAAACCCGTAGTGGGCCTGGACCAAGTGCCCAAAAGAACGTCGGTCAAGGCCTCATAAAGGGCAGCAGAGGCTCAGCCGAGCATGACTGTGGTTTAAGGACCTCTGTGAGGAGGTAAGTCCTCAGGGCCGCGACGGGGAGCTCAAGGCCCAAAGCCTTGGCAGCCCTTGTCAACACCACACCATAGGTAGCCCCCTCCTCCGAAGCCACGGTAGGAGGAGAGACAAATCCAGTGTCCGGAGAGGTGTCCAGGCCACTGGCCTCCCCAAGGTCTCCTGCCCAGTCCTCATGAGACTGACATTCCTTGGTCAGAGGGTCCTCAGACCCCTCCCAATCCTCCTCATCACCTATCTCCTAAGATTCAGGGTTGTAATGGAATGAGGTCGGTTCATAGAAGTGGAACTGAAGCAAAGGAGGTATCGGGGGCGGCGCCGACCGAGGACGGCGCCGGAGGTGACACCGGACGGACCGATGCCGGGGAGGTCGTAAGGTCCACCGGAGACAATCCAGAGCCCGAGGAAGGCCCAGTGGCGTCCCGCGGCGCCGGGCCCGAAGGCGCCGCGGAGCCCGTCGGAGGAGAAAGGGACCTCATGGCCATGAGGAAGCGCTCAATCTCCTCCGGCGTCGCGTTCAGCCCAGGGACCGGAGGGTGTGGGGCGGGACGAGATGCCCGCGACTCCGAAGGAGCCGCGTGGGGGGCGTCACCCGAACCCCCGGCCGCATCGCGCGAGCGTCGGGGGGAGTCAGAAGAGCGATGATGCCTCTTCGACTTCTTGTGTTTCTTACCTTCTTGCGCCGGGAAACCCTTTGTGGGTATCTGCGCGCATTATAAGTGCAATAAATAAATAAATAAATAAATAAATTACCTGACGACTTGAACCCGGAGGAGTGGTGCCGACTCCCGGAGCTGTGACGGCTCCGTCCCCGCGACCTGTCCCTCGACCTCCCGTGGGACCGGGACCGGGATCTCACTCGGCGCGGGGCCGACTGCCGGCATTCGAGCCGCCTGCTGGACCGCTCCCGCCTGGCTTTCCTCGAAAGGGCCAGACAGTCGGGGCAGGCCTCTTCGTCGTGGTCGACGCCTAGACATGTCAGGAACAGGCGGTTAGGATCCGTGACCGACATGGTGCGGTCGCAATCGTCACAATGCTTGAAACCAGGCATCCCTACGGCACCGATCTGAGTCGCAAGACTTTGAGAAGGATCAAAAATGATCTCAAAAAAGTTAGTCAAAAATTGACTGGGTTACTGCTTTTTCCAGATCTGCGCTGGCTGTCGCGGAAAAAAGAAGAACTGACATCAGCACGCGGAGGCGGCGTCTAAGTACTCCGACGACGTCATCACGGCGCCCACTACGCCCACGACGGACGCGGAGCTGCAGACGACGCCTACCGACGCGCAAGGGTACTGCTACCCAAAAGTTTCCGGATCCAGTCTGACGCCTGGGGATATTCTAAGGTAAGGAATCTATCACTAACATGTCTCTTTCAGATTTTGCGAACGGTGGGGCGGGGCCGCAGGCGCCACAGCGGCGGGAAACCACGGGAGGAGCGGCGAGAAGGCAGGGAAGGGCACAGAATAGCGCAAAAGGCAGCAGGAGAATAAAACGGAAACAAAATGAACAAATACAACAGAAGTAATGCAATTACATTTAGCAACCTACGGCCTACCACTGGCCACCAGGGATGAGGCGCAGAAGGTAGCCTGCGGGTGGAAGAGGGCCTCAAACTCGTGTCTGAGGCAGCAGCAGCGGGCTGGGGGACACGGGTAGACAGGTGGTGCTGTTGCGGCGTGGGGAGCAACCTGCCTGTAGAAGGGTCAATGGTCACAGCTCTATGACTGAAGGCAGAACTATTGAGTATGCCTAGGCTTGTTTTATTGACTCTTGCCTACCATACAGCTTTTAGCCTCCTGGCAGGCAAAATCCTCATGTGGACCACACCGAATGCACAATGGCAGCGGTGTCTCTCCAGACTCTTCGTGGCAAATGGGAAGCGGACACAGGCCGGGTGCTCAGTGACAAGGAATGGAGTGTGTTGTTGGAATACCCCAGGAAGGTACTTAGAAATCCTCAATTCAAGTTCATACAACTCATGCTCCTACATCGGGCCTATCTGACACCTTGCAAGTTGAAAATCATGTTCCCAGATGTATCGGATATGTGCCCACGTTGTCAACTGCAGGCAGCAGATTTGACACACATGCTGTGGAACTGTCCACGACTACGACATTACTGGGCGGCAGTCTGTGGGATACTAACAAATATAGCTCCGTGAGGGATAATGACAGCCTGGAATACTGTTTGCTGGGGCTGGGCCCCAAAGGGAAGAATGGTAGTCCAATCACCAAATGTAATAACTTGGCGCTCATTCTGGCCAAAAGTAATATTACAATGAAATGGAAAGCTGCTAGGCCACTGGCACTGAAAGATTGGTATGATGAGCTGATGAGGTGGGGCAGGGCTGAAGGTGAGGAATTGAAAAGAGAGGAGCAGCGTCGATTGCGTAAAATGCCAATATCTATGGAATGGAATTTATTGTTGGAGGAACTTGGTGCTGTAGACATACTAGAGTATTGTCCCTAGAGTGTGATCTGCTGGAGCTGGGGGTGGGCAGAAATGAGGGGGAGCTGGGGCTCTGTGGAATAAAATAAAAAAGAGAAAAAAGGGGTGGTTGCTGGAAGCCATCATACTAATGTCTGTATATAGTACAGAGACAATATGCTGAACTGGACTATGTATAAGATTGTATAATTTCTTATTCGCCGAGCCTAGGGGGGGAGGGAGCGGGCGGGGAAGTTGATAGGATTTGTTTTTTTCAAAAAATCTCACACTAGGTTACATGTTGATGCAGTACTCTTTGGGCGGAGTCCCATATCCCAGGGTGTATCCTGTCAGAGCTGTATGAAAATTAGATACGGACAAAGAGGGGGATGTTTTTCCTTTTTTTTTCTTTCTTAAAAACAAAATGACAGTAGGAATGATACTGGGTATGTTTAAAAGGTATACAAATGCTACATTGTGGTAAATGCTGTAAACAATGGCTCAACATACGGTCTGTAATGTTCTGAGGAATATGATTCTCACCGATATGACAAGACTGTGTGAGGTGTTACACCCAGTGATGTACTGTAATGCAACCTTCTAATAAAAATGTGTTTTAAAAAAAAAATGTGGACCACACCGAAAACTTACAATGGGCTTTAAGTCCGCTTATAGCTTACCAATAGTTTTAATGTCACTCTCATTTCCTTGCATCTTGTTGAATGACTCACCTTCCTCTTCTTGGGTTTGTCCCACCCCTGGAGCACAGCGTATTTATATTTCTTTTCATTGGTTGACTTCTATCATTCCACTGGCTGCATTTAGGGAACTGCTTCTTTATTTTTCCTTCTGCAGTCCAAGCATGAGAGTGCACGTTTTCTAGCTCTCTCAATTGTGCACTGCTTCCTCCTACAAACAGCCCCTATTCGCACTCTGTCTCGCTCCCTATTCACTCCACCCAAGCCCCAGTTTGTCCATTGATCCCCCCCTCCCCCACCCCCTCCTTAGTGGCTTTACTTTTCTGCTTCTTTTTAAATTCTTTTTTGTCAACCAGACTCGAGCACACCCTCGAGTGCCCCTTGCACCACACCCGCTATCCATTGCTCCCCCCACCATCCATTCCTTCATTGTGCTCCCATCCCTCACGGTACTTACATTTTTATTTTTTTTAGTTTTAACTTTCTTGAGGGCCCAGCAGCTGCCTCTTACAGCAGGGCTGCTCTGCATGCCAAATTGTGCTTTTGCACTAGTAAATGTAATTTGTTTATTTACTAATCCAAGTGGAATCCGTCATCTTGAATCAGTAAATAAAAAACAAAAGAAAATGGTTAATGCATCATTCTGTAGACATACACTGGCATACACACATCATCAGGCATACACGGGTCTATGGAGTGATCGGGCCTTGTTATCGTGCCTTTTTCTTTTTCTTGTGCTTTTCTTTTTTTTTGCCGGTGATGCACAGCATTGGCAAAAACATTGGAAATCCACAAGGTCAAAAAAGCGACACCTATTGGTTTTGCCAGGGCTTGTTCTAAAGTTAAGTCCTAGATCGTTTCTATGGAGAGTGTCAAAGGGAACAACCCAAAACGTGGATAAAGTCACTGGAAATTATTGGCGGGGCATTGCTGGAACAGTAATAATTCTATATCCACCCAATTTTGGGTAAGAAACTGGCTACGCATACTCACAAATTGACCCATTTCTAAAGGGGATTTAAGGAACATCCAGCTAATAAAAATAATGACTCGATGAGTGTGTGATGAAAGATTCAACTCTTTTCTGTTTTCGAGGAGGCAGACAGGCTGAAACGCCATGACCCAGTGATGAGTGCGTGTTACGAAAGTCACCTATCACAGTGACATGAAGAAACCTTTGGATTCTGGGAATATACTATATGAATTGATGAAATTTTGACGTGTTTTATGAGACTGGTCATATGCCTGTACCTGTGGAAGATTATTTGAAAGCTTTCCGTATGAATACGGGTACACCAATGGATTGCTGCCTCAAAGGTTTTTATAAAGTATAGAGTTGTGATGATCCTGGGAGTAAAATGAGCAATATAAAGCTTCATGTGTTGTAAAATTTGCCCTGAAGAAGCCCCCTCTTTTGGGGCAAAAACGCGTTGGCTGCATTCTACTTTCACCAGTGGTTTGAGAAGCCATTAAAGGATCACCAGTTGAATCCATTGAAGAGTCGTGATCAATTCTTGTGTTGTGCATTTATGCTTTGATAACATTTGTGTTGCCTTTCTGTGCTTTTGGTATTGCTTTGTAATTGTTGGGTCCAATGGCAGTGGACTACAGAGGTGGACAACGTAACTTTGAGCAGATTTACATTTTGTGTATAACGTGGTGGTGCGGCTCTTAAGTATGTCTTTCTGCCGTTTCTATCCTTTTTCTATTTCTTTTCTGGGATAGGCCGGTGTTGGCTCACACGGATCAGCCAAAAATCCTGTTCTGAATGCAGCTGATCTTTTTCAAGTGAAGGGGAACACAATACAGAAGGCACTACAATGATGCATATATATATGCACATCAATGCACACACATCCAGGCACAGATTTTGATAAATAGCTGTACATACACAGGGTCTCAGCTGCTTTATTGAAAGTTATCACTAATGATCCGCATCGATGTATGGTTGTTTATTTAAATATATTGCTCTATAGCCAAACATTCCAACTTCACCTCAATGTCTCACAAACTTTGTCACAAACGTCTGACAGACTTCATCACAGGCTGTTTTTCACATAGGTGGAATTTATTTTTAAATTCAAATGTCGTCATATCCATGTTGATTTAATCATTATTTGTAATAAATACATGTAAAAAAAAGTTTCAGTGAGTTTTAGTTTCATTGCAATAATCCTGCCCCTTCCTGGCCCCCACCTCCTCCAGGAACTGCCCTGAGCTTTTGAAATAAAGACCATGGTAACATTACAACCCCAACTCTATCCAATAAAGTGCTGTTGGCAATTACTGTGGTATAAGCCACCATGGTGGTTATTTACTAACCACAAATACTCACATAAATAATATTATTTTTAATGAATCAATACAGCTTGTTCTACTTAGAAAATGCAAGTAACAGGAACATTGGCGAGCTTACATTAAATAAATATTTGTTTTTACTTCAACAAATAGACTTGCACTGCAAGAATAGGAGGATCACCCAGACCAGCCGCCTCGCGGATCTTGATCGAATGAACAATAGCCACACAATAACAACAATGTAGAAAAGGCAAACGAATACAGGCATATCCAGGACACAATACCTAAAGGTTTGAACAAATATCTCTGGGCTAACGCGCACTGCCACAGAGCACAGGACAGTGCAGGAGTCCACCATTCAGCAGGGTGGCTCGACCACTTCCAGATATCAAGAAGCTATGTATGAGAGGGCCTGTCCCATGCAAAGCAAAGCCTAAAGGGCCCTGAAAAGAGCCTCTGTCTTTTGTGTGCTCTCAGAGTTCACTGAAGATGTCTGTAGCCAGACCTAAAATGCGTGCCTAGTGGCACCTAGTGGCAAACAGGAAGCGGAGTCTCTGCTGTTGCATCAAGCAGAGACGCGGGCAGTCTCGATGGACCAGGAAGGCCTGGTCTTCTATTTATGGCTAAATGCCCATAAAATGCTTCTCTGCCAAATTGGATTCTTTTAGAACTTTAAGACCCGCGGTGTGGATTTGTTTAAATGTCTGCAGAGGTCCGTCTGGTGTATGATTTAAATTTGCTGACTTTTGATCTTATGTCACGATTAAAAAAAAATGTTTGAACTAAAGGTCACATAAATGAGCACCAGAGTCTCGGCTTGGCTGTGAGGACAGTGGAACATTTGGCATGTATACATTGTTGTTGCACCAGCCTGACTGTTCTTCTCCATGGTAATTCAAATGTGCATGTTCGTTTGTGATACTCACTGTGTGACACTTGACTCAATATCACACTCAATGTAACAGCAAAGGCCCCAAGTAAACTCCTCTCGACTGACCGGTCCCTTTGGCGGAAAAATACATGTGCAGGTGCTCAGGATCAACAACTAGTTCAGGCTTCATCCTTAAGGTCATTGTTGATGTGAGCTCAACATTGCAGCAAAATTGTCCATCACAAATTTTCAGTGGCCATATGTGTACGTACAGTTACCACCTAGCTCTAAAGTCTGTGACAACAGTATAGCGGTATGTCTGTAAAAGTAAGTAAGGTAAATCTTCACAGAAGGTTCTTTCCAAACTTTGCCGGCAATACTTCAGTCAAAGCCCACCTAGAAAGGCTTTGGGCTTCGACATCATGGATGCACCGAGAGGTGCCTTGCCAGCTGCAGCTTGGTGTGCAGGCCATATCCCCGCTGTCGTCACTGTTGCTCGGTTTTCATCGCAGTTGACTGAAGGACCCCAACATGTGCTTTTCAGTTCCAGTATCACTGACGTTTTATGTTAGTGATTCACATCTTTGAGCTGTGGGATCTTACGATGAAGAAGGTGGCAGGGCTCCATCGAAATGTCAACTGGGGTGACAAAAATCAAAGTCTAGGGCAACAGCATTAACAGCAGGGTTTAACCTCAGCATCCCGACTGGACGAGCTCCTCGCCAGAGCTCTTGGTCACAGAGAGGGTGGTGAACACCTGAAAATAAAAATAAATAATACATTTAGAGAAGACAGAATCATACAGATAAGTAACAGTTATAGCTGTTGTGCACCCAGTCAGATGATATAGATCCAACCATTTATATCCCTATTATTATTGTTAGTGCATTACTGTTATTATTACAGCTGTTAATACCATAATTATTATTTTTATTTTTATTATAAATATTGCTAGATCTGAATGACATTACTAGCATCATGGTATTGTTGAGGTTCTTTGGTAGTGTTACATTGGATCAATGGGCTGCATTAGCATTGCAGGGGGATGTGGTTGTATAGAACACTACACAAAATATTGTGCCGATTGGTGCCAATGCCAGTTAGTGGACAGTGTTACAAATTACCAACTTAAGGCATGATTACGAATTTGGCGGTGTGGCGCCGGCCCCACCCCACCGCTGCACTGCCAAACCCATGGTGAGGCCGCTCATCCAATTAATGCGTACAACTCGTGTGTGGCAGGCCTTTTTTGGGTGTTCCCAGAGCGGTGCCTTTAAAAACAGGCACCGCAATGGGAATGCCCAAAAAAGTTCCTGCACGGCATGGGCTGTAACGTCCATGCTGTGCAGGAACTGGTATGCATGAACACCACAGGGGGGGCACATTTATAACCCCCTGTGTGCATGCACAGGCTTGAGGCACCTTTTTTTTCCTCACCGCCAGGGTTTACATGGCGTAAGAACCTCTGTGTAAACCCTGTTGGAGAGGAGACTCATAATGAGCTTGGCGGGACCATCACGGTCCTGCCAAGCATATTGTGGCCTCTGGACCGCCACGCCAACTCCAGGGAACAAATTCCATGGCAGCGGTCTCATGGCGGTCCGGCTGCCCAGTTCGTAATCGGGCTGTCAAGAGATCGCCACAGCCGCGCCCCCGCGAGTCTGACGGTCTGTGGACCACCAGACTCTTAAATGGCCCCTTAATGTCTATAATGGCTATCAAATGGATAAAGATTAAGATCAAAGACTTTCAGCTTCCAAAGAGATCTCTGAAGCAGGTGCAGTAAACTACTGAGCTATTTTAGCATTTACCAGTTACAAGAAACAAAATTAAAGCTTGTATGCAGCTCTCTGCAACCAGTGCATCAACACAATGAGTTATTTTACTGGCAGTCGGACATAGCAAAACAGATTAATGATTGGGCACAGACGCCCACACCCGCTGAGCTATATAATCAATAACCAGATATATTAAGAAATAAGAACAGGAAGTAGATGCAAGCTAATGGGAACTGTACATTTGAGTAATCTTTGGGTGCAATGTGCTGTAAGATTATAAGTGGATTTCAGGCACGCATCCTTAAGGATCGGAGTGGCTCCGCTGGCTATCCCTCACAGGGAAGTAAAGGAAAAGTATTCCAAGTGGCTCATCGACGGGGCAGGTGTCTAAAGGATATCCTAGTCACCACTGTGAGCCCCAGAAAAGATCTCTATGTTGTTGGTTGCAGTAATTTTAACTGTACTAGCAAAATGACATTAACGATGGAGCACATTAGCTTTCTTGTCTCAAAGCTCTCCGAAAAGGACAAAGGGTGCCTGTAGTCACCATGTTCTTACACACTGTATTGCTCCTAAATTGGGGATCTCTACCTATGGAGCCCTGGGATTTAACCACGTACAAAATGTGCATGTTTCCACACATATCATTAAAAATGTGGATGGAAGAAGTTTCATGTCGGGTGTGGAGCCTACAATAGCATCAAGGAAGCATTTAACCAGCCTCAAATATGATCAGAGTCAGCTTTTCCGGCATTCTAGCCTCTGAAGGCGGGTGCTACACGATGACATCTGCAGGTGATGCACTAACCTACTGAGTTATATTGCATGCTATAGAAGAATACTGAGAGCTGATCAAGGAGGACAGAGTTATAGAAAAAAGTTTTAAGCTATTCATGAGAAGACACAGTGCGATTAATGTCAATACCCATTTATTTGTTGGTTTCTGTGACTGCAGCAGTAATCTACTCAAACAATGTTCAGTTTTGACTCTCTAATAAGAATATCATCAAACTATTGCCTCTTTACAGGGATAAGTTTGGCTTGGCAATAATTGTAAGATGTTTTCCATAGTCAAGTGCCATGCCTTAGGTACGTACCTCTGCACAGACTGGGTGGATTCCTATCGTGCTGTCGAGCTGTTCTTTTGTGAGTCCACATTTGATGGCGACTGCAAATCCCTGGGTGATTTCACCAGCATTTGGCCCAAGTACGTGAAATCCTAAAACACGTTCCTAGATGGAGAACAGAAATACATCAGTGATAGGATGAGGCAAGCATCTCAGTTTCAGCAGACTAGGCAGGCCACTTGAATTATGCTTCCACTTTTATCCCATATTATTCGCGTAGACCGGGGTTCTCCAGTGTTGGTCCTCGAGGACCGGATCCATGCCAGATTTTCAGCATATCTACATTTAGATAAATATAGTTACCTTAAAAATCTGGTATGGATCCGGCCCTCCAAGACCGAAATTGGAGAACCCTTCAGTAGATCATGGGAGTCTTCCAGGACAACACCCGGGAGCTGCTTTGCAGTTGATGAGGACACACTCTGTGCTTCACAGGAAGTGCAACTGACAGTGACCTGGAAGCACTGCCCAACACATCACAATGACAAACAAGCCTGAAGGCAAACAGGAAAATCCAGATACAAAAATTGGTGGCACTGGCCATGCCAACAAGGGAAATAGCTAGTCTTCCACCCCTCTTCATGCACCACAGAAAACAGATTTAAGGACAATGCCATTATCCTTCACTGTGGATTGTGCTTCAAAAGGCATTTTCATTAGAAATAAAGTGCAAGTACTGGAAGGTAGAGATGGAATCTTAAAACATCATTGAGCTTCCGTTTATCTAGCGACTTTTAATAAACTGCCCAGCTCTAAAATGAATGGCGTTCTTTCCATTGAGGGATAAAATGCAGCTGTGGGAAATCACTCACCTGGTCTTTTTTATTGCAGATGACCTTTGCGTAGCACTTATTGTTGTCCCTCGCCGGAACTGTCCACTCCAGCGGCCAAAAATAACTGTGATACACCTGGGATTCAAGAAGAATATTGACATTCATTAGAAAGTGAAGAGCAACTAACTATAAAAAGTGAAGGATTTCATTAACAATATGTTAGTTAGTCCATAGGGTTGCTTGAGCTGATGCATTTGTGAAAGCCAGCATTCAAAATATACAACACACTGTATGTCGAGAAGAACTGTTAAGATCTTGTGGAGGTGCAAAAAAATTGTGAAGTGTGAGGACGTTACAAATGTGACGGGTTTGCATTATTACAAGTGCATTATATTCTATGGCACTTGTAACAAGGCAGACAGGATATCCATCACGTTTGCGACAGAGTACCCCCTACGCTAAACTTTAAACTAGGCTCTAAGTCCTACTGATAATAATAACCATCTTAGACAACGCACTCCATATCATCCGCTAGAGCATCGCAATCTTAGGTTAGTCAAGCTATTCCTGCCAGGATATCAGAAGCACAGACGCTTTGCATCCCAGAAACATAAGAAAATCTAACAAGTCGAGAACAGAAAAGAGAATTAGGAGGAAACTGAGGAGGTTCTGTCATGAGATCAAAATAGGAGATGAACAAGGAAGTGAATTAGGAGATGAGCTAGCAGGTGATTCAAGGGGTGAAAAGGTGGTGAAGAAAGGGGTTAGCAGTGTGGTGAATCAGGTGCAAGAAGATGGGGTGGAATAATGAAAACAGGGAGATAATAATGAAAACAAACAAGGAAGTGAATAAGGATGCAAATTGGGAGGTGACCAAGGAGGTGAACCAGAAGATAAACAAGGAGTCATTTAGTAAAATAGCGTGCGGTGATGAAGAAGGTGAGTCAGGACGTGAGCAACAAGGTCAGGTAGGAGCTCAAAAGCAAGCTCAGCTAGAAACTGAACAACGAGATGTGTTAGGAGTTGAATAATGAGGTCATGAACAAAGAAGCCGGTTAGGAAGAGAACGCAGAGATGAGTAAGATGGTGACCGTGGAGATACAAGCCTGGCAATACAGAGGATGATAATGACTGAAGACCATGTAGAGAGGAAGCTATAGAATGGCAAAGACCGAAGGAATTAGAGATGTCAGTGGAGAAGCAGGATGAAAGAGAACGTTTGGAACAATTATTACAGAGAAAGCTAAGGGTAAACAGATGCAGTGATTGAGAAAAACGGAGGTATTTGTCAGGTTATATTGTGAAGTACAGGTATGGCTAGGGGGCTGGTGATTTTAATGAGTTGGAACTGGAGCTCATAGACAGGACAAGACGTCAATGACAAAGATGGCACCGACTAGTGAGTCAGTCATGGATATATGGGGTGCAGATAGATGGAGCGGTAGACAGAGTCTTTCAAGGCTTACGAAATCTGAAATGTGGAAATGTAAGAGTAGAAAGATGGAGATGAGAGAGCTCACGGGCATGACAAAAGAAGGGCCAGGGCTGGAATGAGCTCTTCACATTACAGTGATCTCTAGAGTACCACACTGTGGCACTCGTAGTAAACTTCAGCATTTTTAGATCAGCGTATATACATGTATGTAGAGTTTGCAATATTTGTCAAGGAGCCTCATTGTTCGTTTTATTATAGAATACCAGACTGCTGTATGCAATGAAGGGCCAGTTTCAAGTGTTCTTAATTCTGCTGCTACAAACTCATTTCCACGTGAGAGGGAATGTTATCCTATGGTGTGGTTGTGCTTGTTCTGTGTGCTGCCTTTTACCACTGGCACTCTGCCTCATAGACATAAGAATTACCTCGATGTTGTCTTCCCCGTACTTCTTCAACGCACTGCCCTCCGAAAGCCCACATGCGCCATACTCCAGGGGCGTGAAGACGGTGGTAGGAACATTCACGTAATCACACTATAGAGGGATGGAACGAAAAGAGGTGTCATTGTCAAAGTAGTGTTAAGAGTACGAACTCTGTGAAACGTGCACAGTCGGCAATGATTCCAGGCTAAACAAATGTCCTGCTTTTGCTACATCATTGTATATCTAACTTGCTAGATTCCACCGCAGTGACACAGAATATCTTCTGATATGACATAACTCTCAGTCTTCGACTCTCACAAACAGCGCCAGGGGCCTGAAGCTAAGCTGCATGGGTCAAGAGGCTCTCCCAACCAGACTAGTCCTCTTTTCCGACATTTGTGGCTTGTCATCCATCTAACTCTTGAGTGTTTTGTGTGTGGTGCTCTTCCCGCGGTGATGGGGGTTCGCTGTGCTCTGTGGCCTATTCCTACGCCCGGCTTACCCGGCAGACCAGGCGTGAGTGATATAAGTTATAAAGTAAGTCAGAGCCTTGCACACGGGTCTGCTCGTTCGTCGGGCCGAGGGCACGTGCCGCATCTGGCCTCGCGGCAGGGTCGGCCCTGCCCACGTGCTGGGCACCCTCTGTAACAAAGCTGCAGTGATAGCGGACTGGAAATGATGTGTGTCTCTTCAGAATCAGCAGCATTCAGGCCCAGATCTTGAGTTCAGTTCCCGCCTGAGAGTGGCAGGTCTGTGCGAGCTCCGATGCCTGCATCAATATTCCGTGCACGGCGCGCGCCTGCGTCAGTACCTTTGATGCTTTCTACTTGAAAGTAGGCAAATAATCGCGCCCCGTGACCAGGGCGCACTCATCAAACTCAACGTAAACATGAAAGTCCCGTCTGGCGGTCCCTGATCTGAAAGGGGGCTATTTTTGATGCAGGGTGTTTCTGGGTCAGACAGGCGCCTCTCTTTTATCTCCAGTTACAGATGTGTTTTTTAATAGACGGCAGGCCTGTAACCCAGCCGTGATCCCAGCCTCCCAGAGCCTTTCTTATTGTAGCTGCTTCATTGTCATCTCTGGAGACTAAACACCCCCAGTGATACACCACCAACACATGGGAAAAGCACCCACAGCGGTATGGGACGGAAAATGCACAGGCCCATGAAAAACAAACCATCAGCCAGAGCATGGAATTTAAAATACAGAGTGGTGTGGCCGCCAAGACCAGTCCCACACGTTGGTTGGGTCCATTAGGATAGCAAGGGTGCCATGGGCCAGCGTGCCAGCAAGGCAAGTAGCCCCAGTGACTGCAGGATTAGCAATAAAATACAATAAACAGGGTTCAGTGGGCTCCTAAAGTCTCTGGGTCCCGGTGCCACTGCACCTGCTACACCACTGGTCGCTGCATCTGACAAAATCACCAATGTTTGCATAGCTCGGTACTCTTATGACTCCATCTGAACATTACGGACTGGGTCAAAGGTGGAGACTACCATGATGGATTGGACTAACAGTCTGATTTGGTACAGCGCACACTGCAGAATCATGGCCGACACTCCTTGTATGTACTTGGCATGCATGGGAGACGGACGAGCGAACAAGGCTCGCAGGTATGATCGCAGCAGGTGTATTGAGCCACCCAGGTATCTTAACATTGCGCTCATACAGTGCACTTACATGTCCCACTATAAACATATGTGTCCCGGTTATTCAAGAGCTGAACCTGCAATTTCATACCCTATATCAAAACCTCCCCCATATTCAACATACAAAGACTAGACTTCCCCATACAAAAAGCACATGCAATTTCAACTGAATATGTGTCATATACGCCAATACAAGGATCTAAGGCGAGGTCAGTGCCAAGTGGCCATTGTCAAAAGCCTTCGGCTCCAATTTCCTAAGTTTACAACACAATCTTTACTGTAACACTTCCTTACAAATATGTGAAATGAGTTTGGCACCTTTGGCCACGCCCCATTGGGTGTGCAGTGGCTTTAAATGTCATAGTTTCCCTTTAAACACAAACATTCCCACATAGGTTTAACACACCCACAAAACAGCTAGTGGCTGAAAGAACCAAGGGGTGATTAGAAGGAAAACTTCAGCGCTTCTTCCTTATTCTTGGGGCCTCACAATCCATCCATCTCCAAATAGGGGAGAGTGAGGAATAAGCCAGGGTCATGTGATGTTCTCACATGGAACGGGTAACACAGTTGGTGACACATATGGGGCAATGCTTCAGTTCCATCTCTTTGATAGATCATATGGTATTTTGTGCAAAAATCTCTTTGTAGTGATCGTACCTTTAAGGTCGATCCTCCATACAGCCTCCGTGCCAGCAGCCGGCCTGCCTGGATGGCCACTGGCGTGAGCTCCAGCTTGTCCTCCAACACATCACCAATGGCATAGATGTATGGCACATTGGTCTGCTCTTCATCGTTCACAGGGATCTTTCCCGTCCTGCAAAAAGTAAAGAAGACAAATGTAAATGTGATCAATGTCTAACAAAAATATCTCCTATTAAAAGCCTTTGCAGTCGGGTACTTCAGTCCAACTTGTTCAAATGAACAAAGACTGCGCATCCCAGAATTTAATAGCTTCTAGATTACATCCCAGCCTGTATCGCTGTGTCCCTGAGACAAAGAATCATTCAGTAACAATATTAAGCACTCAGATAACTCAAGCTGTTGCATTGCAGGTGCGAGTATGTCTTACAGTGCAAGACCTCTCTTTCTATTTTGGTCCTTGGAGTATTGCATTTTTCCAACCAAGACTAGATGACCGTCTCACACCTGACATAGCCATCTTGAGAGTGTCAGGTCAAAGGGACCGCAAGGTTAAAACCTCGCTTAGAGACAATTCATAATGTGGGTGCTGTAAAGCTCATAAATAGAAGAACTATGCCAACACACTCAAAGCTAGAAAATAAAGACAGGTCCTTGGTGGCCACTTAAAGTGTCAGACCAGCACTTTGACACTGGCAACAATCCAGAGCTTTATTTGGGTGAGACAAAACCAGTCATCCTAGCAGCTACCATATCCCCTCAGTCATGTTCAGTATAATCCACCGGCAACGCTACCCACACACAGGCAAGAAGACGCATTCCCAAAGGGTATTCTTTGTAAGTGAGATGCTTCAAGTGACCAGAGGGAGCAGGGGGCAATAGATGTCCCGCCCTGGCAGATCAAGCACGACAAAAACCTTAAGTATCAGCCACATTTGTGGATTATTATAGCTCATTAATTCAAGCTCCTATGGAGTCCCTGAAACTACAAGCACATCACTCCTTCTTTGAATGTGCCACAGAAGCACAGCGTGCCGCCTTACTTTTCATTGATCTTCACGCCAACGGTGTCTAAACCGATCTTTCTGGTGCAGGCATCCCTTCCAATGGCCAGCAACACCTGCGGAGAGCAGATCTTGTGTTAGTATTACATTAGCAATGCATTGCTCTGAACATCTCCTTTTATGAAGGGGTTTCTGTAGTGCAAAATGTTTGTAAGCAGATCTCTCTGCCTGGCGAAAATGTTCATGATGGGAACTCTGACAGTACTCACTTCAATGAAATAGAGTAGTTTAAGTAGTAAATCATCTAGGTACTGAAACAGTACTCTCCCAATATATCACATGCGTGAAATTATATATTTAAAATATCACAAGCACTACATATGTATGTATGTATTTGGCATTTGTATAGCGCAAACCTAGCCGAAAGCCTACATTGACCTAACCAGCTACTTGCATGGGAGGCCGTGTGTGAGATTTCACAGTCAACAAAGCAGCAAAGCAGATACTCACTCAACAAAAAATAGGGTTTAAGGCCAAGTGTGGCATTGTTGTGGTAAAAGAAGTGCATTGCTATGAAGTACTTACCGTGTTGTATTCCTCTGTGATTTCCGTGCCATCTGAGCTTCTTGCTGTAACCTTCAGTTTCCCTGGTTCTCCTGGCTCAATTTGTTCAATCTGCAAGACAAAATACAAGTGCCATCTTAATCTTTATGGCCAAAACAAAGAGTTCACTTGTGTTGAATAGGCCCTTTCCTTCTATAAACTACAAAAGCAGTATAGACTGAAAAATAACAAGGACAGTATTAGCAAAATAAAGATACCATAGGACCTGCCTGCCATGCATACAGTTTGCCCCCTTTATGTAGTAAACATTCAAATGTTTCAGTGCAACAGTGCAAATGCAGGCACTTGATGAGATACCTGCTTTACCAACTCTCTCTTGCAGACCCTGTCAAGGACCCTTCAGCTGCGCTACTCCATCGGGTTAAAATACTAGTCAGTATTTCAACAAATGAAAATATTTTTTTTTACGTTATTGGACTTTTTAATATTATTTTCCACAGTGTATTATAGTGATTAATTGCTTGTCAATAGTATGAAGCACACAATATTGATTATCAATTATTAAATATGTGTCAAAACGGAGAACATTTCTTTCACAGTGTACCTACTGAAGAGTAAATGTGTCTATATTGTATTGTGTATGTATGTTTTTGCTGCTCTTCTGCTGTGGCAGGCAAGTTTTTTGGGTCACAGCATCACTGTCTATAGATCCATATTTCGTACATAAAGTTGTTGTCAGAGATGCCATTACATAGGCAGCCTATAACCAGAGGTGTTACATCCCACCACATTCCACAGGAAGCCTGGAGCGTAGCAATGCGGACTGTCCCTTTACCCACCCATCACCCTATAACTTCTACCCTGGAAGAACGCCACAGAACAATTCTGTCTCATGCTTTTATTTCACAAGGCTGCTTCTGCAAGATTGCATTGTCCTGCAAATCGCAAGAAAGTACTTAATCGGGATCCTGAAGTTTGGGCTTTTTCTAGGCACCTTTACTTTTTTCACAAAAAAACTCTGTCTACATTGTAATTATATGACTGTTACTAGACGGAAATTCACAAGCTACATTTGACATTTTATGTACCTTTGTTGGCACAAAGCTTCGAATAAACTTGACACCATGTCCTTCCATGTAGTCACCGATTTTGCTGGCAATTTCTTGGTCAAAGCCTCTCAGCAGAATGGATCGCACCATCACAGTGACGTCAAGGCCAAGACCAGCGAGGAAGCCTGCACATTCAAGGGCGACGTAGGATGCGCCAATCACCAGGGTCTTCCCAGGGCAGTACGAAAGCGAGAAAAGATCATCGCTGAAAAATTGAAAGAAAATGAAGTGTCTTTATTTGGAAAGAATCAGAGGCAGGGGACAACATGTTCTCACAACCTGACATAAAATAACTGAGGCAGTGGCATCCCCCTCACCGTAAGTATCCTGAACTAAGAGGACATTATCATATTGTCCGAGGCATTAATTATAGCATCGGGACCTCTACCGAACAGTCTGCACTCTAAACAACAAAAGCCTTGTAAGACTCAAGTTTGTAACTTCATGCTACAAGAACATTTGCCATCTAGCAAACCGCTTCTAGGGTTACTCATAGGTAAGTAATGTCCTGACCGGTTAACTTCACATTCATCAGTTCACCCACCCTTGATTCCCCATTCTTCTTCTAAGGTGCCTACACTTTAATCTTTCCCTGCAAGCTCTCTAGATGTCCTGTGTAGAGCGCGCCCACTTTACTACCTTGGAAGGGACCGCTCTACAGGTGTTGCCACATCATTGCATTCACAATGGCACTGGACAGCTCACAATAAGTAGACCTGAGTGCCAACTGCATTCCACAGCACCTAGATTGTCACTATAGGAAAACTCCCTTCCCCACAACATGGCACTTTATTCAGAGAAGGTCTCTAGAGACAAACGAACTTTAAGGCAATACAAACTTCTTTTCATTGAAATTGCAACTATCTTCAAGTCCACTTTTCTGAAGGGGCTTCATGGGTGACAGTTGTTATCTTATAGATTTTTGGGCTGACATGACAGCGTACCTATCTTTAAGAATGCATACATTATTTAATGCCATCTTCACTCATACTTTTTTGTGCAGCATTTTTCATTAATCTTTTAGTGTATTTGCTTACAATACTCTTTGTCAGAAGGATGTACTTTTTGACTGAAGTTATTTTCTCTTTTAAAAAGTAATCTCTTTTCATAAGTAATCTCACAATGTCACAATATTCTGTGTCTCACAAGATGTGTGTTTTCCTTTTGAAACACCACCGGCAGCATTGGTCCATCTCATGGTATGACTGTTGTATGCATACAGGACATGTGTCCTACCGCAAACATACTTGGAAGACTTGGTTTCCTCGCATAGGAGTGAATCCAAAGCTTGACCTTGTACTTCGCCGAAGGGATGTATATCATCCTTGGGAGTGTACTCTCTGCATAGTATCAATATTGCTTGGGGGGAAACCACTGTTGTGAACCGATGCGTGACATGTGATGCCACAGTACTGTAGATCCAGGACTATCGAAACAATTAGAAAACCGAAGGCAGTATTGAGCAATGCTGACAGCCTTGAGGTCAACATAACTTGACTTTAAACTGCTTTAATACAGTACAATACAGTCAGTGTTTAGTTTAAATGTAAAAGTAAAGTTTGCAGCATTAGCTAACCTGCCAACCTGGTGTAGCTGTGTAACCATTTGTTGTCTGTATCAGCCAAAAATGTTTCGCCAGCCCCAGGTCAGTTTACTGGGGGTCGACATTAGTGATTTAAAGCCCTGGAAGTACAAACATTGTCTACTAGCTGGATCATTTAAATACAGGAAGAGAACATGTTACAAGGGGGTGAGGGGCTGAGTTATCATTCCTGAAGTCTTCATTTGGATTAACTGAGAAATTTGAAATACTTTGAACCATTAGGAAACTAGTGTGCCCTTCTCAACAAAATCAAATTGTTCCTAAGTGAAAATACTTTCTTTTTAAGTGTCCTGATTCAACATCCACTTTCCGTGTCAGATGGAACTAACAGCACCTCCTTTCATTCAATAGTACCTGGTGATGCAGTACTCCTTGTCTCCTGGAATACCCAGGTACCGCGGCCTTTCACCAGTTGCAACAATGAACCTCTTGGCTGTGTGGAATTTCTCTGTCCCTTTGCTATTTGTTGACTGTAACCAAAGTGACACAAAAAGCAGTTAGATTTGTCGTACCTTTCGACACATAAACTCAGAAAGGTTTGTTGTTTTGCAAACAGCTTACAGAAACGAAGGATCAAGTAAGGTCCTACCTTGATCTTGTGCGGCCCAACAAATTCTCCGTAGCCATTCTCGTACTTGACCCTGTTCTCAATGAGGGCCACTCTGTAGCCCCAATTCAGAGAGTTGATATAGTTCTTTACAGCATCGGTCATCATGTTCCAGCTGTGCTGTACTGTTGATTGAAACATTGGAACATCGTTAGCGGTGTGGGGGTCCTCATCAGATTCCGCAGTGCCCACTAGTCCTCATCATTAGTTGGTATACAACAGTGAACAGAATGACCTTTGCAAGGCGCTAGTTCTGCTAACTATATTATCGAAACATCTGTTTCAGAAAATGAGGCTGTTTACTACACCCTTGGAGTTACTAATTACAAAATTACTAATCGCTACTTGCTTTGAAGTAATGTTCTATAAATTAGAAGCCAATCAATGTTGTGTGGTCCATATGAGAACCAGAGCGGCAGTCTACTCCGATCTGCTCTTCTCCCCACATGTGATGCAAGCGCATACCTTATTAGGTCTTCAGGTGAAGTGTTGCCTACCTAGAGCCTAACGGTGGAAAAGTATATTTCCTACATACCTGGCTCCGCAATATCTCAGTGCTACATGTGAACCTCTCTGCTTTCTCCTTCTAAATCTAACATTTTTGTTTCCTCACAAGGTATCTTCAGAACTCCCATCGCCGATGAGCATCTCATGACCACCCTCATGGGTGGTTCATACAATGATAAAGTCAAAGATAATATAATCTATATATGCTTTTCCGATAAATGCCCAAATATCAACTACACTCAAATGAAAGCACTCTGACATCCAGATGTGCACACCCAGAACACACTTTTTGTAGGGAAGGGCATGGTACAGATTGTCATTGTGCAAATTAATGAATCTGGGCACCTAATACAATATATATGCCATGAAATAAAAAATACAAAATATCACCGCCTCCTGTATTTCCTGGTTTTGGGTGACTAAGAAAAAGTGTATTCTGAACAGGACAGAACCTCTTACAGTGCAGACACTGTGCACTGGTTGTTGGTTGTTATTCTTATATGTATGTGTAAAGCGACACTTCAGCCTCTAGGGTTTCCTTTTGCTGAGCAGATGTGTGTGCCTAACCTGCCTATGGTAGGTTGGTTAGTTGAAATGCCAGGTCTTTAGCTTCTTGCGGATTTCAAGAAGAGAGGAGGAGGCTCTGATGTGGGGTGGGAAGCCGTTCCACACTTTAAGAGTTATGTAAGAGAATGCCCTTCCTCCAGATCCTGCTCTGTCTATGCATGGGCTATAGGAGAGTAGGAGTCCTACAGAGCGGAGGTTTCTGGGTGGATGAGGGAAAGAGAAGCGACTGCTCAGATGGTGGGGGGCTACAATGTATAGTGTCCTGAATGAGTGGAGTTCCACATCCCTCCCTGAATGTAGTCCTCACTTTGCTACTACCAGCAGCTTTTCAATAACGTATTTTTCTGGTACTTGAAAGTTGAAGAGTGGTGTTCCCTTGTGAAGAAATGTCTACCACCCCATGTACATCGAACCCCACAGGCGATGTTCGCCGGCTTGCATTTACCTTTCTCCTCCACCTGCCAACCATATTTTCGGGAATCTTGTAAGGCTTGTCCCAACAGGGCTGTCTGATGCATCAGTTTTTTCGGAATGCAGCCTACATTCACACATGTTCCTCCCAAGCCTGGAGCAAAAGATAAAGGAATGGAACATTATTTTATCACGTAGCAACAATGTACAAGCTTCAAAAAGACAAAGACTTTTTTCTCAATAAAAGCAAAATGTCTTTGCCTTCCATTTGAATGTTCTACCGATAAGTACTATTTTGCTATCGCGATCAACACTAAACGGCGTTTACCAAATGGATATTTAGTTATTCTGCACTAAATGTCTGCAAAAAGACCATGCCATGCGCTGAGGTCTGGGTTTGTTTGTTGATTTTTGGACAAACATAACAGGTTACAATGGTGGAGCCATCAGAAGTAGGAATGATCTTCAGGAAAGTAATACTGTCCAATAAATATACAGTATCTCTCTGATGTATCTCTCTTAGTACACAAAGTCTTTATGAACAGCAGCCTGCAGCCTCTCATCACTCTGGAGGGGAGCCTGCAGGATACTTGAGTATTTCAAGTAAACTTACCCCACTTGGTGCCCACAGGAGAAGGTGTGACATAGTCCAGCACCATGACTTTCTGATCATACTGGGCTGCTTCCTGCGGACAGAACGAGATGTAATCAACACCTTAGTACAAGGCATTAGACCAGTGGTCTTCAAACATTTTTATTCCGCGCACCCCCCAGTGTAGAAAAACAATTCACCGGGCCCCCCTCAAAATATTTCACAATTATTTTATTTAACTGGCAAGGTTTAAATATGTCTAGACTTATTTAAACATTGCAGCTAAGTTCTGTCACTGTTTTAGAAATGCAAACAAATACATGATTTCCAAGCATACTATTACGGTGAGGTAGGCCTTACTAATGTGCAAAGGAACCAGTGTGGTTATTCAAAATGGCAGTGTGGGTCTTGGAGAAAATTTGGAAGTCCCTTCCCTTATGACACCTTCTCCCAGCCAGGATTTAAATGACAAAGGATGTGAATGATGGCCCATTACAGACGTGCTTACTGCTGCTCATTTGTTTAGGCTGAAAACAAAGCATAATGTTTCTTTTGGCCAGAGCCTGCCCCCCCCCCCTGAGATCACTCGAGGCCCCCCTAGGGGGGCCCGCCCCCCAGTTTGAAGACTTCTGCATTAGACCTATCCGAGTCATAGGCTAGCTGTTTAAGATTAGCTTCTTGGCGCTAGCATCTGCACATGTGCCCCTCTTAGCACGGATGATGATCATCTGTAGAGTCTGATGGTCTTCACCTTGCTCTGACGGACATATGACAACTATAGAGTCTACTGCCCATCTCGCCTCTTTTAATGCCATCTTGCATGCAAGCAGTCATGCAAAACTGCTACAAATGTACCTTTTTGCATGCAAAGAAGTATTCGGTTTGTTCTTTTCTTACACAGCTTCTGTTCTTTGTTGTTATTCGCCCTAATTGTTTATCTCACTCATCTGCCTTCCTTTCTTTTCTCTTCATCTCTCTTACATGCAGTTCTCACCTCACTCACTTTTCTCCCCTTATATCTTTCGTCTTTTTCTTGTCTATGTGCTCATTTCTCTTTCTCTTCCCTAGTTTTTCTGCTATCACTCAACTTTTTCTGTTCTCATCTTGCGTCTCTTACCTCAAACTTCTTTCTCCCCTCTATTCCCATCGCCTCTTCTTCGGTCGCTGTCTCTCACTTTTTTCTGCCTCTTTGTAGTTTCCTTCTCTGATTTCTTTCTCTTTTTTCTTTCTATCTTTCTTCTCATTAGTTTTTTCCACTGTCTCTCCTTCTCACTCTGTTTCTCGCTCAACTATTTTACTTTCTTGCCCTTTCTATGCCTTTTTTGCGTACTAGCCCTCTCACTTACCTACTCACATGCTATTTCCCTATCTTTAGGGCACTACCTCCCTATCTCAGCTTCTTTCTTCTTTCTCTCTCTCGCTCTTTCTTTGCTCCTACTACCCCTCTCTCTTTTGCTTCTATACTCTTATCTGCTCCTCTCCCCCATTATGCTTGCATCTTCTGGCTCCACTCCCCACTCCCTCTTACCTTGGCTGCCGCTAGCCCTCCGGAGCCACCTCCGATGACGATCAGGTCAAAGTCATAGGAGTCTTCTTTGCAGTCATCACCATTCACATGGAACAGCATTTCGACTTTGCTTTCCTGGTCCGCCTGGAAAGAGAACCACATTACATTCCATTCCATCACAGGCCCAGGTGTCTTCAGAACGCACCTGTATGAATGTCATCATCACATTATAGGGTCATTGAATACAAAGTAAATACAATTCTTCTTTCAATACTGACTCCGAAGGTTCATCACTGCAAACTCAATGCATCCAGCCTTTAGAAGATGGCAAAATCCTTACCGCAGGAAAAACTGTAAAGAGATCGCTCTTCAGCAAAGGAGCACAAGGAGCACTGATTGTGCTGATACAGTCCCAACTTCACATAAGACCATACAACACCACCCATCACCATACCTTGACAGTGAAAGTGCTTTACAAAGGCTCTCAGTGATGGTGAATGTTGGGAAAAACTAAAAGTCATAGCTCGACTTTCATGATCAAACGTGCTTGGCTAATGCAGTCAATCTTTTTTGGGGTACAGCACCAATCTAAGTAGAAAGTGCTGTGGAGTTTAAAATCGCTGCTAATTAACCACAAAGGGAGGTGGTGAGCCTCGTTTTAGGCACACACGGAAGTTTGCCATTACTCAGAAGCCCATCCTTCGTTGATCTCTGCCCCTCAGGCAGGCTGTAGTCAGCAAGTACAGACAGGCTCTTCACAGGAAGAGAAGGCTTTTCCCGGAGACTGGTGGCAGAGTGAGCAATCCACCTTCCCTATCTCCGAGGCATTGCACCAGCATCTGATGGAACAGAGGCGGGTTACTCAGCATGAAGTAAAAGGAACTGAGCGAACAACACAAGAAGACGCGATCAATTGGGCATCCGATTGTTCAGAGGAAGAAGGGTCTTAAAATCTGTCTAGATGACCCAAGAGTGGCCTGCTGTTTATTAACTGTTTTGAAAGTTAATATTCCTTCCAGCAAAGTGCTGCACAAAAAATTATAAAATGCAGTGGATCATTGTTACGATCAATGTCAAATACACTACTTTGGAGGCGCACTGGAGGAGTGGCATGAATAAAGATTGCAGGTCAAAAGCAGGTTTGAAAGATCAGAATGAAGAGTGTCTACATAGAAGGAAGGCTAATGATCCTGCAGATTAAGCTGGGAACCTGTCCAGTGCTGTTTTAGGAGCCAATGCTTCCTGTACATGCACAAAGCATTTTTGTGTCCACAACGTATATAAAATAATGTTGCCACTCTGTTTCGCAACCTTTCTTTCACATTTCTAGAAAGCAATGACTGGACTCGTTAGAATATTACAACTGAATCCATGTCGCCGGGATAGGTATAGCAGAACCAGTGTAGTGAGAGTACTGTAGCCTGCTTGTGGGAACGAAAGGCTCTTCCTCAGCAAAGAACCAGGAAGCCTTTTTGGTGGGCCATCACTGGTCCACAAATGTAAACCTATCTTGGTCACCATGTGGTTGAAATAAAATCTGGAATACAAATATAAAAGGTGACCCCTGGAGTTTTGAAGGCTATCAAGTGGGTTCACCAAGTCTTTCTCCTCTGCCATCCAACGCCCTCATACCTCTGTATACTCTGTTGTGATTGGACCACAGCTTGTGGCCCAAGCTGTGTGGTTCATGAGGATGGATAGTATGCTCCGCAGCGCAGAAATAATTACAGATATAAAATAAAAGTGCAGTGTCTAATTTACAGAGATAGAAGCAAGATCTTAATCTTCATGTCCTTTCACTAAAACAACAGAAGGACAGAGGGACCGGTGGAAAGTCAAAGAAGTGTATGGTTTGGTGTTGGGTGTAGAGACGACTCTACCAGATTACTGGCTTGAATACAAAAACGACGGGAATAGAGTTCCCGGGGGAAAACTGGTAATAGTGTAGGAATCTACTTTCACAATTTTGGCAGCTGACAAGCAGGGTTTGGGACCCAGTCCTTAGCTTAGGGCCATTTGGCAGGTTAGTGGCTTATTTAGGCGTATGGCCCTGGTGAATTCGGTGGGTCATGAAGAAGATTTGGAATTCGATAGGTCCTCTATATTTTTGACACAATATTATAATGACAATATATTTGTTTCCAATATTCTGTCAGTGATCCAGATTTACACGTGCAATCCTATCAAAACAAATCGAGTAACGCATTTTCCTTTAGCACCTCAGTGAACTTAATTTGTATTTATAATGTGGTTGTAATTAACGTGCATAATAAAGAGTCAAGTATTATTTGTTAGCATCAGCATGAGACATTTGTGAGTCCAACTACTCAGAAAGCGTCTCGTCTGCTTCCTACTGTCTACTAAAAGTGCTGACATGTCAACACCGCCCTGTGGAACAGAAGGAGTCAATGTAGCTGCAGAGAAGACCATGTGAAAACAAAGTTGGACCTCATATAAACTAGAACATGAACACGAGGCACCATGGGCGGCTGAGATGAAGTACTCTATCGGATCTCACACACTCTTAACTCGCTCACTAACTCATTCATGCATTCACTCCAGCAGTCGGGGATGCTCATGGTTTATGCACACTCTTATTGCCATACTAATGTGGAAGCAGTTTTGTCTCGCAGACGTATACTGACGCCTAGGTCAGTAGTAATAGACCCATTGTTACAAATCGCGAACGGATGCTACTGAGCACGTCTTAGCGACTGACAGCCTTAATAAAACTGAGTGCCAGACCTCAGTATGCCCTCAGTAAGAAAACTGGACATGGGTCCATAAGAGACTTAAAAAACCAATGGTAGCACAGGCGATGGTTTTGAGTGTGCCTCAGGATTCCACGGCTGTAATTGACATACAACATGTGTACAGCCTCCAAACAAAAACTCATATGCAGTCTGCCCTAGTGCCACTACAGTTACAACTTCAGACCGAAAGAGTTTTACCAACACTGGCTCATAAGCAAACTATTCATTCAGTTCAAACTACCATAAGTGACCCACTTTCCGGCCTTCCTTATCCTCTTTTTTAAGGTCTTTACAACTGTTTTGGAAATGAAAAGTTCCCTCTGGGCATATCTTTAATAACTGTCAAACTGTCACCAAGTGGCAGGCTTGCCTATAACGAACTCAGAAGATCTTTGACTCTGAAAAGCCAGAAAGGCACATTTCAGGAAAGGGTGGGTCCAAGCGGCATCAAGAAGAAATATACAAAGAGGTAATAACATCACTATAGATTCAATTCACTAACCTGGCGGCCATTGTGGAATGGTAAGAGTAAACGACTCCTCAGCAACATCCTGACGTGAGACTGACTCGTTCACAGCCCTACCAGCCTTCAAGAGGTTGGAACTTCTACAAGCATTTGTCTATACTGTTCTTTCTGTTGCATCTTCAATACATTAGACACGTATACGTGGCAACACCTCTCCTATACCAATGAAATTAAGCAATCTTCCGGTTATCCTTCTGGCAACCCAACACCAATTAACATCTCCCGTGCACAGGCGAATGCCTTCGATGAAGGCGCGACAAGACAAGACAATACACTTCGCCCCAGGCTGCTGGCGGCTCATCCCATGGAATAAACAGATTCTGAGAATTCAAACCGTCTACTAAGATTTAACTCCTTTAGAGCTAATAAGCCAAAAAGAGTCTTTATTCTTAACACTGCAAGGAAGAGAAGACATCATCTAGACTCCAGAGTCTGTTGAGGGTGGATGAGTGATTGACTCAATCTCATAGGCGGTCTTTTGATCATCTGTGTCCTTAAGGTGTCAGCAAATTCACACAGTAAATATGAAATTACAGCTGATCACTGCAAGTGTAGAAATGCAAGAAGCAAATTGTGACAGAAAACAAAGCATATGTTTAAAACCTTCCATGCGGGAAAACGGAAGTGGCCCGAATTTCGAAAAGTATAGTTTATGTTAATCTGCCCCCTCGATAGGTTCCTGGGGTACTAGGACAATCTGAGTGGAAATGCCCTCAATGGACATACTGATCAAAACACCATCTAAAAAAATATAAAACATTGGTGCTCATGCGGTGTCCACGACAATGGAGTTCTACCATCAGTTTCATAATACATAACTGAAGACATACCACCCGAATACCCAGAGTACTTAGGCCAAGGACAAGCCTGCTTTCACCACTATGTCTCTTCTGGTGTGAATAATGAATGCCGGAGCATGTCTGTGGTTGCGTTTTTTTACTTTAATTAGGTATTGTCATGTGTTCAAAATGAGTACCACCGAAGGTAAAACGTGAGTGTTTTTTCCGCTTCCACCGTTTCTACTTGTACTGTGATTCAGGGAAGAATTCCCATGATAAAAGGCTACCATCTTGCTCCTATAGACCTAAGGTGGGTCATCACATTTTTTTGGACAGGTTTGAAGTGGTTCAGTTCAGAGGGATTAGAGTTAAGGGCTTTCTAAAATTCCTATGATCTAAGAGACATAATGTTCTGGGTAACAGTAACCCTTAACTAGAGTATTGTAATTGGTAATGTACCAGGCTATCATGTCCAAATGATTGTCTAAACGAAATATTGTGTCCTAAATATTGTTTACAAAAATATCGTCCCATTGGAGTTCAGAATAGAAAATCTACACCCAATCGGGTGATATTTTTGGTAAAAAATATAATGTTATTCTGGCATACAACCTCATTGCTATTAGCTTTGGCCAATTTATACATTATTAAAAATCCAGTGTTAGAATAGTCATTTCTCAGCCTCCTGTACATCTCTCTATAAACTATGTATGAATCATCACCTCATGTAATTTAAAATCACAGCTGTACGCATTAGTTACAAAGGCTAGTCCTACAAGCGCGCTTGAAAATTAGCCAGCGAAGCAACGAAAGATGTCAGTTGAGGTTAAGGAAATCTCATAATGGAGTACTGTTCCTTGCGGAAGAGATGCTCTTACTGCTGCCAGCAGTAAACCCCATACTGGTCACCATTTAAAGGCTACACAGCCAATATACTGGTACTGATTTCATATTTGGGTCAATTGAACAGTCTCTTTCTTTTGAGGGTTCGAGGATTGTGTAAGACACAACCTGAACCATAGTTATGTAGGACCGCTGAAAAGATGCGCTTCAGAGAAGCAAAGGAAAGGAATGGTTCGGTTTGCAATGGTTTCCAATAGAAAACGTGATTTTTAGGTGAAGGGAGGGGTGGCTTTGCAGTGAAATGAAATGAAATGATTACGCACTTGTATAGCGCACGACTACCCGTAGGCATCTCGGCGCTTGTACGAATACCGCCGAGGAACCCTTCCTGGCCTTTCCCTGTGAGGAGCCCACTCCTGGGCACCCCCAAGGTGAAGTCAGGCATCCTCAGCATTGTTGGGGCCGTTGTAGAGATTAAGCAAGCTATTGCCCAGAGGTGCAGAGTGGGACTCATGATTAGAATAGGCACCGAGGGGAGAATTATCGGGTCCAAGGAAATTGAGCCCGAGACCCGCCGAGGTGGGAATTGAACCCTGGTCCCGGCCAAACTACTGCATCAGGGTCTGCCGCTCTAACCATTGAGCCACACTTCTCTACAGAATCACCTGGTCATCTATGTAAATGAATAGTTAGCAGTGCTGCCGGAATGGATATCCTGTAACACCAACTTAACAAAAACTTCCACATCATCTCTTCTTACCTAGGTGGTATCACTTTCCCATCTGATCCAAACTACAAGAAAATGATGGTGAGCTTGACTGCTCAAGCTATGCCTAATACAAGCTGCTTGTAGAATGAGAGCAATTCTTTCATTAGTTTCCTTACTCGGCCAATAAGAATGCTTATATCAACATTGTAATGGCTAATAAATAATACTAAATTATTGTCATTGCAGGGCATCTAATTACCATTTCATAAAGGACTAGACGTTAATTAACAGTTTGAAGAGATTAGTCACAAAAGTGAAAGCTGCTCACCTGGTGTGTGCCACAAGTTACACGTGCTTTCAAGAGACAGGTGCTTAGCGTGTTTTAGAAGCAGTTACGACACGTGCCCCAAAACTTGTCTGTCTCTTATTGGCGAAGGATCCAACTTCACTTGGCCAATTCTTAGTTTGTATAAAACAACATAGGTGCCAGGATCCACGTCAGGAGGCCACTGCAGCTTGCTCCACCCATTGCCAGTGCTAGCACTGCCAATGACAGAACCAAAACAACTACCAACTGTCACACTGCTACAAGTGTGACAATTCAGACAATTTGAGGCCATCAAAGCTAAAAGAATGGCTAAATGACTTGGGCGGCTGGTATTAGCTGGTCATAATGTATACTGAATTGTTGTTCTGCTCATCTATTAATTACTGAAACAGCGCCACCATGTGGCAGCTGTCATGAGTGCAGGTGTGGACAATTAAGTGCCAGTGCTGAACACCGGAAGCCACAGGATCAAATTAAGCACTGTACTTGGCTCAATCTTCCAACTTCAAGACAGAAGTCCAGATTTCCTAGGTAGTAACCCAAAAAAGAGGTTGGCCGGATGCCCTTTGCCACCCCTCCTACTAATCTGCATCCCCCGTTTCCCCCCCCCCTTTCCATTCGCAAAGGCCTGAGCTGAGTGTAAGCTCAGCCAGAGGCTGCAACTGAGACCCACTATGGCCAATCAGGATGTTAACCCCTTTATTTACAGCAAAATGCAGACTCCATGCCCTACCTATAAGAAGTGACGCGTTACTTGCAAACACCATTTCATATACAATACATCCGCATGTAGGCACACAGACAAACTGTGTGCCTACACAAAATGTCCAGGCTGGACTATTGTAATGGCCTTTATGTTAACCTGCAGGAAGGTCTTTTAAGGAAACTGCAACTCGTACAGAATGCAGCAGCCAGATTACTGGCAGGCACTCCCAGGCATCAATCTATTTCAGGCGAAGTTAGAAAGCTGCACTGGCTACCTGTTAGGAAGCGAGTCTTTTTTAAGGCCTTATGCATCACTCACAAGTCACTCCATTCCATGGGTCCAGACCATCTGATCCAAAATACCAACTGATATATTCCTACAAGATCCTTGCGCTCTTCTGAAGCCAAGCTCATTTGCATCCCTCTGGCAAAAAAGGCCAACTGGGGAGGTAGGAGTTTTTTGGGAGGTACCACCAAAGCGTGGAATTCCCTGCCTCCTTCTATCAGAGGAATCGCAGAGCTGCTTGCCTTTAGGAAGGCCCTGAAAACTTGGCTATTTAACTCTTAAAGGAGGAGGTAACCCCGTGACTAGGCCCTAGGAGGACATCTTACATAACGCCAGGAAGCCTTTTAGCAGCAGTGCGCTTTATAAATATCACTAACATTAACATTAACAAACTCATGCATTTGGAAAGGCGTTTTATATCAAGCTCATTATTACAGTTTGCAGTTTTGTAACTCTTTAAATAAATGTTATTACTCCAAGTATACCAGCTTCCAGTACTAGTTAGATAGCTCAAGTGGAGACAGCGTTTGCTGCAGAGCACGGTGTGTGATCTGTAGGTACTAGGTTTGACCGTTAAATTGGGCACTGAAGGCCTAATGTTAAATGCTGACAATCAATTCAGTTTGTGCTGTGTGCTTTCAAAATGACTATAATTAGCCTAGTTATTTACCTAATCCAGAGGTGTAGGAAGTGTGGGGGACGCGGGGGATTTATCCCACCAGGATTTTGGAGTGAGAGGACACAGGGGACAAGGGTGAAGGGGTGAAGGGGACAAAAATAATCAGCCCCCATTCCTAATCTGCATGCTGCCTCGAAGCTGAGCTTCACACTAACAAAAAGAACAGTGAAAGTTCTGCCCGCCCAATGCCAGCAGACCTCCTCTGGCAGGTAAGAGATTATTGTTGGAGTGTATCCATGCACACTATGGCAATCTCTGAAGTTTAAACAGAGTTAGTGATGCAGTCCCAGTTTAAGCGGCATTCATTCTTCAGTGTATTAAAGACATGGAAAGTCTTCGAAGTTTAAACAGGGGCTCTTGGCTTAAATTCAGCAGGACACTTTCACGAAGTGTCTGCAAGAGCCTCCTAAGCAAGATCATTGAGATCTATGGCACTGAATCATATGCCAGGCACCACAGCCAGAGGTGGGGTTGCCTCTGTAAGTTAGCCCACTCCCTGAAACACCACACGTTTGAATGTTGTGTGTTAGGATCTGCAGGGCTTCTGTCTTGAAGCTTTACCATTTTGTTAACTTTCGCCAGCTTTTTTTTTCATGTCGTACATTTACTGTTCAGAGATTTCATTTGCTGATCTTGCAATCCATGATGGGTCATCTGATGGTGGCTGCATTTCACGTCAGACTGAGCACAGCCAGTATTGACAAGTGCTAGCATACTGTGTTGTGCTAATCGTTTGTATGTGTCTGTGTGGACCAGCTTGTAGGTTTTACTAACACCCTGCGGAGCAGTTGACCATGAACAGAGCCAATGGAATAATGTGATTCTGCAGCTGCTGCTTTTTCTGCATAATTATGGATGTTATGCATTTCTCACATAATCCATCATCTGCTTCAGAGTTTGACAAAAAAAATGTTCTAGGTCAAAAAAAGTTGCTAAAAGTGCAGCAACACGAATTGCCAAGCAGTGGAAAGCCCTTCGGGGAGGTCGACAGATCATCTTTCAGTTACTTATTTCTGTATTTGTAAAGTGGTACACTAATGAGGTGAACATTTTCCTCAGACAGTGTTATGGTTTGTAAAAAATGAAAAACAATGACATTTAACACCATCACAAAATGAGCTGCATTATTCTGCATAATTTGCTTTCTATTGCTGCGTCATTTAGTCAAAGCTGCCACATATTTGGTCCCCCAGTCCACCACCCCCACCCACACAATCCCAGTGGCCGTGGGCAATAACTGCATGGAAAGTTCCCAGTGCTGCCCGTGCCCCTCCCAGAAGGTTAGTGTCTCCTACCCCTGCCTTAGACTAGACATGCATTCCCGGACAGGCAGGGCGTTCTTTTCGTCCTGTCAACTTGCGCTGCTGCGCACTGAGCATCATTTGCTCACATATGTCTCCAGGAACGGTACGGAGTAAATATACAAATGAAGGAGACACGTCCCGAGACGACTCTGTAATCACGGTGTTCGATAACAATCAGTAAACTGCTTGTCAGTTGCATTTGGGTAACTATTCTGGCTGGACGGGCGTGTGATAGATGTCAGTACTGAACACAACCACAGCCTGCAGCTGCAACACAACTCACAGGAAACACTCGAGGGAGGACTCACAAGTCAACAAACGTGACTTTGTGAATCTAGAGCCCTTGCAGAGTCCTGTTTCCAAGCAACATTTCGAAAAGTACCAACGACAGTTTAGTAATGGGAACGGCAGGTCCAATATTACGTCACAGTTTAGAATGTTTATATTCAAATTGGGCGGCAGTTTGAATGGAGGACCTGTGGGATTAGGCTGTTCCTCTCCGGGGCTACAATCGCTTTCAAGTCCTTCGTTACAGTAAGGATCCATAAAACCATGGCCACCTGAAACGCTTCTTATTGATGACATTACTTACAGCTTGCGCCACATGCTTTAAAATCAGAGCAGTGAAAGAATCAGCCACGTCATCACTTAGCATCAGGTGGTCAAGTTTTAGGGATTCCTACAGGGTTCATGACGACATTACAGTCTATTGACATAAGAAGGGCTACCATTTTCCAAAGAGATGAGTGAAAAGTTACACTGGGATCAGAAGTGTAAAAGGTGAATATTTTGCCTGGCAAAGTACCCTCACCCATTACTCAGCAATGCTAATAACAAAGTAAAATAGAATGTTACCATTACTCATCTGAAGGATGAAATGCTGAGGTGGCCTTTCCCCATACCCATACGCTCAACTAGGAATTAACTATAACTTGCTAGAGAATCTGAGGGCTGCCAAATCTATCACATGGCGGCACAAACTCTGGCTGTGCCCATAAGTGGTCACAATTTATGGCTAGTCTATTCCTTTCATGCCACAGATTGTTTTGGCTTCATCTGACTGAGCAGTTCACCAAGTTCCTCACCTTGAAGACATTAAGGACCAGCCATAAACAATTCTATTTCTATATTCATCAGTAATAAAGCACAGACTGACTTGCCTCATAGTTCTTAAGGAGAGTAAGAAAGCACAGGGCGCTCAATACACAAATGTAAACGTAGCTTATTGTCACAGGTTTTACTCCCAAAAGGGACAATTCCGTTTTTCATCTATATGATAAAAATATCATTAAAAAGCCAAGATGCACTTGTAATAGGAATGATATGGATGGTCGAATACAGCCCCCATTCTCATTGAAAAAAACAAGACTATAAAAACCGTGATCCAATGAATGAAATCAACAGTGGACAACATTCCACATCCCATGGGTTAAGACATTAAGTAATAATATTCTCTTTTTTTGTAGCCTTAATGTAGCATGCTATGCTTGGAATCTTAAAGAAATATAGACCATCTGCAGGATGAATTCTCAAAAGCATGAAATCTGAGAAGTTTGGCTTACCTTGACGATGGTTTCAAAGCTTCCGATAAATTTCTGGTTCACAAACACGAAGGGTGCTACTGTCACAGCCATGGTTAGTTCATTCAGTACGTCTTGGAGTTTCCGGCCATTCTCTGTGAAATGCAGGTTAACATGATAAGTCTCCCTTTAATACAAATCCACCAGCGCGTCACAGAGAGGTGCGCCCTGGTTTCATCATTCAGCGTGATCACTCCTTTCACTTCCGTATGGCCTACATACTGTACACACCCCCTGCCTGGGGCAACCCCAGCAATTACTCAACGCAGTTTTGTCGACATGGGAGTGACTAGGCACTTTTTACCTTTGTCTACAGGAAGTTTAGTTACAGCCGACCAGCAGAAAAATTACAACAATGGTAGTCTGCTGTTTCCTGAATAACAACAAATACGAACCTGTGGGATAGCATTCATATTTCAGAATATGTTGACAACAAAACTAATAGCTGACCCGGATGAAAGAAACCAGTTCACCAATCACAGTTTTTGCTTACACCGGTCCCCTGACCGATTTCTTGAACCACAATGGATCTAATTAATCAACCAATCGTAAAATATCCTTCACCTCTCTTCACTGGGAAAAGTTACATTGAATTCTCACCCAAATCCAAAGAGGAATAGAAGACTGTAATTGGGTCTCTTCAAGAGGTGAAGCGTGCAATCACTCTGGGTCAGATCACTGAACTTATTTCACATTTTTTTCCAAAGCAAATTGTATTAATCATTGGTAATGTTAACTTTACATGTTATTACAAATACTTTAAAAAGTCCTAATAATAATGCTTGAAAAATAAAAAGAAAGAAATACAAACAAGCTTAGTAGAGTACAATAAATTTTGTATTGCTTGCCCCATTAGTTTGAGAATAATACCCACAGAATATGCATGGGGAAAGACAGACACCCATAAGGATGAGCTTAAAGATGGACCACAAATCAATGCATTAAAAAAAGAGCTACATATCGCTATCAGAGATCATATCATCTTGTACAAAGAGAGAAGCTTTTCATTGAATTAAACATCCTTCCGAAACTCTTTCCAATCCTCCAATTAATTTAGTTTTTCCTGCTGCTATCAGGGTCCGGGATAAGGAAGCATGTTGTTTTGCAGAAGTTTGAGAAAACAATAAATGATCATGTGTTTCAGTAGTGCCAAATAACTATATCTAACATGGCTGGGTATATTTACTTTGATTAATTCACCAACAGAAAGGTAACTAAGCAACAAAAAAAAAAGAATATTTACATTCACAAACGAGTGAACAGTTAGAAGCAGTTTTGCTTATTACATTTTTTTTAAATAAGACATAATACAAATGGAAGGCACCCTGAGACATAGCGAGATGTGTTTGGTAGTGTCCTCAGTAAGTTAATGATTATTTTATGGTGCTCTGTATAGTGCTCATCAAACTGCGTGCCTTGCAGTCACTTCGGAGCACCTTCTCATACAAAGGTTATACATTGGGTTAGTGCAATGTGATCCTTCTATTGTATGTATGATAGTGGAGGTTGGAGGTGGATAGTGGAGGTTGAAATATATACAGCTCACAGCCCAGGAGCTGATCGTCCCATCATGGCTGTTGGGGGAGAATCTGGGTATGGGAGTATGGTGACTGTAGTGTTCTGCTGGACACGTTCTAGTGTACCAAGAATGTGCTGTACATAAACCCTACATCCACCCATCACAGGCGTCACAGGTCAGGTAACCCTGCTAATAAAAGGGTCTGTGCGCATGTGCCCTGGGCCAGTTCCTGTTACTGTAAAGCTGTGTCTGTGTCATGATTACATCTGCATGTGGGACTAGACCCAAGACACTTCAGTGACTAGTTCATGGGAGTGGAAGGGGGGGGGGGGGTTCTGTACTCTATCGGTTGTAGCTAGTATAGCTAGTGTCTACACGAGATTCGAGCAATGAGCATCATTCTCCCAATATATAGATTCAATAACATTTAAACCCTCTATCGATATCCAGAGGCTTTTAGGAGAGTGGTGACTGCAACAAAAACACATCAAGCAAAAAACAGATGAGGTTTTAGGCTGCTCATTATCAGCAACTTTGCTTCAGCCTGGTCCATCCTCTGGTGTTTCCTCTGTACTCTGCAGGCTTGTGGTTCATTGGTCCATGCCTGCTGCCAATCAACCTCCTTTTTTCCAGACCAGATGGGAAACACTTGATTTTCTACTCTCACTTCTGGCCTGGTCCTTTCCCATGCATCTCAGAGTTGCAGAAGGCAAAGTACACTTAGAGAAAGAGGAATCTTAATCTGGCAGAAGGAAGTCTGCTGTAGTCAGCACTGAGTGAAATAGGCCCATTAAGTTATTTTTCAAGTCTAAAACTACACTGCAGGCTTCAATGGCAGACCTGAGACATATTTTAGGAAGTTACTTTTGTGGATGTCACAATGAAAGCTGCAGCCCACTAGTAGCAGTTAATTTACAGGTCCTTTGTAAGTGTAGTACCATATATCAAGGACTTATAGGTACATTTAATGTGCCAATCAGGTGGATGCCCATTATACCATGTTTAAAGAAAAGAGAACATGGACATTAGCACTGGCTGGCAGGGGTAACGTGCACAGAGTCATAATGCCAATAAAAACAAGTACGGCAACAGAAGAAAAACATCTGGGGTAATACCATGCAAAGAATGGTCATTTATAACAGCAACAGAGAAATAAGATGTGGAAGTGTCAGAGAAAGAGCTTCCATGATACTCCATGGCTAATCTAAATTTTTGTCACTATATTCAAGAGAAGCAAGCAGAACATTCAGTCGTTCCTTGGTAAGAACCAAAGGGAGGGGGAAAAGTAGTCTCAAGAAGGTGGAGCTACATTCCACATACATCAACCCAGTGCTTAATTTGTAAAATATTAAGTGCCAGAGCTCTGATCAGGAGGCCACTGCAACTTGCACCACCCATCGCCCCAGTCATCGCTGCCAAAACAACTACTAACCATCTCTCTCACCTGCAAGTGCGAGATTTCAGATTATTCCGGGTCCCCGAAGCTAAAGGAATGGCTGGGGAGGGAGGTATTAGTAATTTTGTAATGTATATTGTTTTCCTAAACAACTGATATACTTCTAATCTCAAAATTACATGAGCAGCGCCACCTTGTGGCAGACTACCCTAAGTGTAGTGTTGACAATTAGGTGCCGGTGCCGAGCACCGTAAACCAATTAAGTGCCGGTGCTCAGCACGGGAAAGCTCCGGCTTAAATTAACCCCTTCACTGCGGCGGCTATTCCGCCGCAGTGCTAAGCGGGCGGGGCGGCTGCATGCTGGTGACGGAACTGCTCCATCATCAGCCACGGTTGGGCTGTGCTCATGACGGAGCGGTTCCGTCATGGCCCCGCCCGCTCAATAGAACGCGCCGCGCAGGCGTGGCGGCCGGACCATGACGGAACCGCTCCGTCATCAGCACAGAGCCACCGCAGCTGATGATGGAGCGGTTCCGTCATCAGCATAGAAAGGGTTAAGCACTGCATCAATCCTGCCCCAACTCTCTGTGTTTTGATCAGGGGTGTAACACATGCCCCTGCAGCCCGTGCAGGACAGGGCCCAACCCTCCAGGGGGCCCCCAATGCTTCAACAAGACCCCATTCAGCCCAGGGTCAATGAATGTCTGTGAGATATGGAAACTTAAGGGGCCCTCCTCACATTCTGCGGTGGGTCGGCTCATCATCTTGCTTTAAACTATGGGTTTTGACCACGCAAACACAACACCAAAGGAGTCCCACAAAACATCAGCCCATTGTGTGCCCCTCACTCAATTAGACTCAGTCTAGAGGCTTTGAATTTCTTCAACTAATCTAATTTTACTAAGAATCAACAGGTTCCAACTCCTGGATTTAAAGGTGCACCTCCAAAGTGCCATTACTCTATTACTGCATCACGGTATTAACCTACTATTTAGCAACATATAATGAATGGGTGTATTCTACAGTCAAAAAGAATGCTGCAAAGTAGTGTGCTATGAAATAGGGTCACTACTTCATTTATTGTAGCATGACTATGCAGAATAAAAGGGCCCTTGGGTTCACCAGCCTTCACCTCCTACAGGAATAGTGACCACGTTCCGGAAGTGCTTAGTGAGAGTAGAAAAGTTGCATGTACACCTCAATCTGACTTTCTTTTATACTAGCTATCTCCTTAGGCATCCTAGTGATGCTGAATGAAGTAAACAGCACTTCCCCATCACTCAAACTCCTATCTCAGTTAACCAGCATCAGCTATTGTCTTACAGGGAGTGCATATGCATTGTAGAGAATGAGATGACCAGGTGACTCAACTTGGACCATAAAGGCTGCAACAAAATGGTAGATTTAACCATTGTAGAAAGGAAAGGTGTGCGTAACAGCGCCCTGTCCTAGGTAGCAAAGCAAAAGACTGAATATGCTGAAGTATTTTCCCTCTGGATTGAGGGATTGAGGGTTTTCTGCTGGAACATGGGACAGAAAAGGAGATAGCGTGCCACGCTGAGGGTAAGACAGATGGAGTGGAGCAAGGGCCTAAAAATATATATATTTAAATATTTACACAGAAGCGGGGATACAATAAAAGCATACTATGCAATGGTATGTTATTAAATTAGAGTGAAACCTCATCAGTGACACAATATAGGATGGAAATTACTTCTGGAGTTCACCTATCTAGACTTGCTGTTAAGAGAGTGTCAATTTTCAAGAAGGGTCAGTGGAGAGTAGAAATTGTCCTTTGGCTCAAACAGTATGAACCCACAGTCCCTTCACTCATGCAACTGCCTTCCAATCCTCCTCTTATGGGGGTCTGCGGGCATGCCACACTATAGGATACTAAGCAGCTCTGCAACTTTGGAAGCATTGTGGTAAGCTTATGTTTCCTAGTTTCCTAAATGGAGTCATGTACCCCTTCCATAGACAGTCTGCATTTAACGTTAACCTGTAGAGGAGCAAAACCACATTTCTAGTGTGTAAGTTTTCGTTGGCGAAATAAAGCATTGTCCTACTTATTCCCTTTACCTTGTCATTATGGTTTAGAAAAATATACTTCTTTGCACAATGACTTCTTCAAACATTTTAAATTATTTGTTTAATTAGTTCTAGTAATTTTTAACCAAAGTACTCTAAAAAAGAGCAGTGCAATTGGAGGTAGACACAATAAATCCACAGCAAGGGATAAGAAGTAGACCAGTTGGGCATTAGATGTTTTTTGGGAGACAGCCCTGATGGACTTGGCCTCGGACTAAACATAGTAGCCAGAAGCAGTGATCTGTGTGGCGCATCCACAACCTAGAGAATGGCAGTGACATCCAGAGAGTAGCTGTGCAAGGCCAAAGGAGTTGGCGGATCTCCATGGGCTGTGGCGCCCAATCACGGAGACCAGAGAGAGCTGGGTGAAGCTTGCTGTTAGCTGCGGCGATAATCGACCGCTCTGAGCAGGGGGCCACTCAGAGGAAGTGGACCGGTTGCGGATGTAGGCTACAGCGTCGTTGCCCTCTTGTCTGGCTGCAAGGCGAGCGCCACTCTGCAAGGATTTACTTAGCAAACAGAGGTGATGAGGAGCCTGCAGGCCCTGACACTACTGAGTAATGCCTGGTTTAAGAAAGTCTGATAGACAGGGCAAAGAGGATCAACACCGGCAATGCAAGTAGCCCAGTCGGGTTGCCAGTGGACTGTAGTTCTACGATAAGATGGCCAGGACCCTTTAGGACCTTGTACAACTTTAAAGACCAAAAAAGAGCAAATTACAGAAAAACAAACAAGACTGAGACCTCTTGGCTGTTCATATGAGACTGTAACATTGTTAGCAATACACGTATAAAACACAATGGAGGGGCACTTAAAGGGTTGCTCATTTGTCGGTTTGGATGCTGGACTTGTGTTTGGTAGTGGGGAGTCTGTCAGGATCTGAATCCTGGACCATAGCGCCTGCCTAGTGTGAGGGACTACATGTCCCAGAAGTCCCGGCGGCATGGAGGCGGGAGCTACATAATCGGACTGAACCCGGAAGTCGGGTTGTATCGGATTCTGTTTTGTGGAGTGAGCTAGCGGTGCGGCTGCCCGTTAGTCTTTGTGCATTCCGTGGTGCTTCGCTGGTATATGCGCGAAGACACGGACTTTCTGCTGGGTCGGAACCTTTACCATTTTGGCGGTGAAGTGAGGGGGCATTCTCCCCACTGGAGTGGAGTGGTGTAGTGCTTCGCCGGGACTGTTCGGCGCGAAGACACAACCACCTTTGGATTCGAGATTCCTGGACGGAGGAGGCAGGTCGGCTGGCACGCGCGGTGGCGCTGTGGTGCTTCGCTGTAGTGAGAGCGAAGACACGGACGCCGGACAGTGTTTTTTTTTGCCAGACTTTGGGAGGTAAGGCTGAGGGAAGCCTTTTTGCGAGCAACGCTTCGAGGACAAGAGAGGAGCCGGTTTACTGTCAACAGGGGAGCCCAGTGGCACTGTAGACTCCATTGGTGGTTGGCGGTAGGCAATGAGACTCCCATTCCTTTTGAGCCTCATGGATTTTGTTTCTTCTTTTTTTTCCTTCTGTTTACTCGTTTGTTTCGGGCTCTGGCGCGATAACCTTGGATTCCAGCTCTTGCTTCTGAGACGGAACAGGAGGAGGGGGTTGGTGAACCTTATTTGATCTTGTTGTTAGAACCGGTGAAGGGCGAAACCTGACTTGCTTATTAGTGTCTTCGGGGTGTGAGACTCTGGTAGGTACATGAAGGGGGGGTTCCAAACGCATAGAGATCTATGATGGGAGTGCAGGAAGGGAGTAGCTTGTGCTTGTGTCATTGTAGATACCTCTCAGGGGATTCACGCACAAGAAGAGCGTCAGGTGACCGCGTTGGTTGTTCTGCACCGGTGCTCGTAGCAAGGTACGATTATCGTCTCATTAGAGAAGTCTCCGGGGGGCGTGGCTTAGCACGCGAAGCAAATGGTCGCCTGCGGGTAGAGCTCCGTGCCGAGTTCCCCTTCCCGACGCTGTTCTCCGGGACAGTTCTGCCCTGAGGCCGCCGAAAACCACCGGCGAGTGCCCCACCAGACCCGACGCGGCGCCTGTCCAACTTTGGCGCGGATCGGACCCGCGAAACCGCACCGGGAGGTGCCGGCCGCCCGCGGCCGCGAAAGTTGCAGCCGGCCCGGGCGTGGACCCAGGAAACACCGGGGATCCAGCAGCTGCGGTAGGCCCAGAACCGAGGCCGACACCAAACGCTAGCGGACCACGCGCCAAAGCACCGGAGGCCGCCCACCCCCCATGACGGTGAGGAACTGGGGCGAGATGACCTCACAAACCCGGCTGGACTTCCCAAACACGCATTAAGGCGGATCGGCGGGAGTGCTCTAATCGCCAGGCCTGGACGCGTCACCCCTGCATCGGGAGCTACACTGGCCCTGAATCATAGCGGTGAGGAGTGGAGAACGGCTGGGCTTCGGACGCCTGGGGAGCTAGAGGGCAGTGGAGGCTGGGGCACGCAACACGACGCTCGCCGGCAGCCACACGCGCCGCGACACACGGGGCCCCGGTCGCAAGCAGCACCCATTGGCTCCGCAACACAACGAGGCCTGCGACCCACCGGCGCTACCCCAGGCGCACACCGAGGGCATAGCGACGGCTTGAGGGGACGGAGACCCGCACCACCTGCGATCAGAGCGAAGCTCAACACCGAGCGGCTGCCATACGAGCGGAACCAGCCGCCGCGCCAGCACAACATACAGCCCACTGGGATCCACACAGACCCTGAGCCCCTTGCCATAAACGGGCTCACGACTCAAAAGGGGCACATCGCGGAACCGCGCCACACACCCAGATATACCGCGCAGCACCGAGGTGCGAGGCGCCCAGCAGCTGTCTGCCCTCCTAGGAGCGACCGAGTGCCACGCGAACACCACGCAGATAGAGCCTAGCGACACCGCCAGCCGGGCCCCAACCAGCAGCAGACGACCCTCACCCACCTCCCCGCCATTGGCCGGGCCGGACTGAACCGTGCCGGGACGAGGAGAGCGGACTCCCCGTAGGACGCCGATGTCTGGCGGGACCAGGGCGCGGACTGGCACTGGGGGCACGAGGCCTAAAGGCGACATGAACAAAACTAGCAAAACCACAGACCAGGACCAGACGGCAGCGAAGCTCGACGTCATGCTGGCAGCCATGGAGCGGCTAGAAGAATCAATTCAACTCACACGCACCTCCTTGGCCACTAAGATCGACAGTGTGGCCATAGACCTTACGCATCTCCGCGAAGACCACAAAAAACTCGCTGACCGCACCTCGATGCTGGAGGGAACCGTGAAGGAGCTCCAACCCCAAGCCAGCCGGTCGCATACCCAAATACAGGACTTACTGAACCGAGTGGAGTTCCTTGAAGACCGGGCCGAGGATGCAGAAGGCAGGGCGCGGAGGAACAACGTACGCTTGGTCGGCGTCCCGGAGAAATGGGAAGGGAGAACACCGGAGGAGCACATGGAAAAATGGCTGACATCCATCCTGCCTGAGGGCTCACTCTCGCCTCAATTCGTGGTGGAACGCGCCCATAGAGTACCGACTGCGCCCCTGGCTGCGGGCTCCAACCCAAGGCCCATGCTCCTCCGCATCCTGAATTATAGAGACCGGGACTCCATACTGAGAGAAACACGCAAACTTGAGGAGGTGAGAATCGAAAACACCAAAGTAATGTTCTTCCCGGACTACACCATTCATGTACAAAGGCAGAGACAATCCTTTTTAGCCGCGAAGAAACGCCTGCGCCAGCAGGGCCTACAGTACTCCTTACTATTCCCTGCGAAACTCAGAGTGATAGCCGGGGAGAAAACCCATTTCTTCACAGACCCAGATGAAGTGGAAGCGTGGCTGGACAGTGGCACGGATACAGCCCCCAGGACCCCGGCAACCAACGCGAACAGATACCAACCCGGCGGGAACAGGAGACGACGGCGCCCGAAGCAGCGGACGCAGGGGCGCACGAACGGGCCAAGGAAGATGTCTCCCCCTGCCGACGCCACGCAGCAGGAAAAACAAGACGCCCTCCGCCTTGTGCGGGAACTCAGCAACTCCCCAGCGCCTAGCGACCCAACTGGCAGCGGCACACAAGACCCCCCAAGCGACGACGAAGCAATCTACGGAATGTCGGACTCTCCTGCGACAGATCCTGGACCGGACGTCACCCCCCAAACCTCGGAATACATCGGCTAACTGTCTCCTAGAGCATATCCACCAAGCCCCCCACAGGAACACTCGAAGGGCCACCCATGTGGAGATTGCGGACACAGACTGAGCACGACTGGCCCGACGAGACCTCCGGACAACTGAGAGCTGCACCTCGTCCTGGCGATGGCCCAGCGGACGCTGGGCGGCCGGCCCCCCACTCCTGTGGCCCGCCACCCTGCTGCACACGAATCAAGACACGTAACGTATGGCATTAAATGTTGGTTTTATACCTATGACTTTTACAGTTGGGGCTGACTAGGGCCTTCACATACCCACCGGGAAGGGGAACGACCCCTCTTCGATGACTCTACGAACACTTGGCCAGCTGCTACTGCTAGCACTGCACGGCCGCCCCCAGAACTGAACTAAACTTTGTTACTCTCCTTGAGAGCATGGACGGGAGCACGTTTGCCCACCGACCTCTTGGTATTTCGCATGTTTGCGATGTTTATTGGCTACCTGTTTTATTGGCCACGTTAACTACCCGTTTTCCCCCTTCACAAGACTGCAATGGCATGCGGGCCAATCACTATTCCTTACGAACTGCGGGCGGGCGGGGGGTGGGACGGGGTGGCCACTCTGGGGAGACCGTCAATACAAAGCAATGTCTGTGATCACTATATGCACATGGAACGTGAGAGGGATGCACACACCGTCCAGACGGTATCAAATATTCTCATACCTCAAACGCCATAATGTACATGTTGCTCTCTTACAAGAGACGCATCTCTGTGCGAAGGAAGTCACCACCCTGCGCCGCAGATGGCGTGGCCACCTATACGCCACGCACCACTCTTCTTACGCTAAGGGGGCGCTGGTATGGATACGTCCGGGCACCCCGTGGATAATGCAGGACGCCTTGGTGGACCCCGGGGGGAGACATGTAGCAGTCAGGGGCAGGATAGATGGGAACCCGATAGTGCTAGCCTCGATATATGCACCCAACACAGGGATACAGGATTTCTTAACACAACTGTCCAGCACCCTGGCGCCATGGCACGGCACACAGTGGATACTGGGCGGGGACTATAACTGCACACTGGACCCTTCTCTAGACCGTTCTCGTCCCCCGCGCCCTAACTCCCCAGCTCTTCATGCAGCGCGAGCCCTCCTAGATTGGTCCACGCAATGGGACCTGCTAGACGCATGGCGTAGCCACAACCCAGACACCAGGGCCTACTCCTTCCACTCAGGGGCACATAATCTGCATGTACGCCTAGACAGATACATGGTATCCAGGGACTTACTACCGGCGATACGAGACACGCAATACATGGGCCGCACGCACTCGGACCACAACCCTCACTTCATGACACTCACCTGGGAACAGCCGCGACCACCAATCCCCACCTGGCGACTACAACCAGATCTCTTGCTTGACGGCACATTCAGATCCTCGATAGGGGCGCAAACAGCACAACACTTCGAGGAGAACAACAACACTGCCTCCACACCCCAGATAGAGTGGGACGCGTTCAAAGTGGTCCTGAGGGGGCTATGCCTCGGAACCCAGGCACACACCCGCCGACAGCTGGAAGCAGACCTGAAATAGATAGAAAGGGATTTACTGCACAAAGAGCAAGGGGCGACGGGAGGGGATGATACAGAGCTGCTTGAGACTAGGGCAGAACACGACAGGCTGATAGGCAGACTAAAACAAGTCAACTTCACTGCACACTCAGCACGCACACACCGCTACGGCGACAAGCCGGGCAAACTCCTAGCCTGGCTGATAAGGCGAGAAGACCGCTCCGCCCCGGTAACGGCCATAAGCCCTACTGCGGATACCGTGGTGTACACCCAGGCGGGCATACATGCAGCCTTCGTAGCGCATTACAAGACACTATATCAGTCGCAAATGGCCAATCCGCAACCGGACATCCAAGCATACCTGGAGGAACTCACACTTCCCGCCCCGTCCGATGACCAACGAGACGAGCTCGGAGCCCCGTTGGTAGCGGAGGAATTACGTGAGGCCATATTCGCCCTCTCTAACGGGAAGACCCCAGGTCCGGACGGACTGCCTGCAGAATACTACAAAGCGTATTCTGACATCCTAATCCCCGAGCTGCTCAGAACATACTCGGCGGCTCTAGACGACTCATCCTTACCAACATCCATGAACGAAGCCATACTAGTATCGCTTCTCAAACCGAACAGGGAAGGGATGCTCCTCGGGTCATATAGGCCGTTAGCTCTGCTCAATACGGACTACAAAATCCTGGCATCAGCACTGGCCCGTAGACTAGCGACCCTGGTACCGGCCCTGGTGCACAAGGACCAGAACGGGTTTGTCCCAACGAGATGCACCTCCCAGAACATCCGGAGGCTGTTCCGGGTGCAGGAATACGCAGCCCAGACGTGGCCGAGATCGGGTTGCCTGGTGTTGGACCTAGAGAAAGCGTTCGACTCTGTCGAATGGCCCTATTTATCGGCAGTGCTACGCAAGTTTGACCTGGGCGATGACTTTCTAGAATTGGTCGGCCTGCTATATGGGAAACCTGAGGTGAGGGTACGCACTGGCAAGTTGGTCTCGGAGCCCATAAAGGTTAGAAGAGGCACCAGACAAGGTTGCCCACTTTCCCCACTACTATTCTCCTTGGCGATTGAACCACTGGCTGAACGGCTGCGCACCAGCGGAGCACTGTGGGGTATCCCGCTAGCGGATGGCACGCATGCAGTGTCGCTATACGCAGACGATTTACTCTTATATATCAAAGACCTTGAGAATGTGCCGCAGGAACTGTCGGACATCTTCCGCACGTTCGAATTGATGTCAGGCCTCAAAGTTAACTGGGCCAAGTCAGGGGCTTATTCGTTCACCCCCGACGCTCCGGACCCGGCACTTCACATTAATAATGAACGACTGACATGGTACCAAACCACGTTCAAGTACCTGGGCATCCATGTATACAGGACGCCCCCAGACATTTTAGACGGCAACCTGACACGGGCCATAACGTCTGTTCGCACACAGGTCGCCTTCTGGAAAACTCTCCCCATCAACGTGCCAAGCAGGGTAACCTTAACGAAAATGATAATACTCCCCAGGCTCCTATACTACTTTGCCAATCTCCCACTCTACATCCCGGTCCGCATATTCAGAGAGCTGGAATCCATGCTCAGAGATCTGATCTGGAACACAGGCAGGCCGAGAGTAGCACTGACGAAACTCTACAACCCGGTCACTGAGGGCGGCGCAGCAGTCCCGAACCTAGAGCTCTATTACCTAGCAGCACAAGTGCAATGGGCAGTGGCCTGGATTTCGGGCAGGAATCTCGAGGACACGGCTACGGCCACAGACGTCCTTTCCCAACTGCAGGTACTCACCCTATTTCACCCGCTGACGAGCCCTAGGAAGCACCCGCAGCTACACGTGGCTGTAGCCACGAAATGTTACGACAGATGCTTACGCCTCACCAGACCCACCATACCGTATGCGCCAGCGCTACCGCTCCTGGGCACCCCCAAAGCCACGTCAGTCGTGACAGAGGCGACACTGGCACAGTGGACCCACGCAGGCATAGAGACCATGGCAGATTTGTACGCAGATGGCGCTTTACTCTCCTTCGAGGCACTGACTGCTGACACGGGACTACCCGCGGGACAATTCCTGCAACATGCCGCAATACTGCGGACACTTACACGGAAATGGGGGAACATCGCTGACGAACCGCCCACACACCAGTTAGTGCAGTGCATGCACGTGATGGGCAACGGGACGCACGTGGTGCACTGGCTGACGCAGGCGCTACTCTCGCACACCCAACACGCATTGCAACCTCTCCGGGACAAATGGGCGGAGGACAGAGGGAAGGCATGGACGGACAAGGAGTGGGCGGCGATACTCTCAGGCCCCCGCAACATTCCCCGCAATGCACGTTTCAAACAGATCCAATTTTATGTTCTACACCGCGCATATCTATCCCCGGACAAGATAAACTTGTACTTCCCGGGCACGGGAGCCAAATGCCCGAGGTGTGACACGGAGGGAGCGGATCTCCTCCACATGCTGTGGCAATGTCCCCAACTTCGGGCATACTGGCACTCGATACTCACGACACTGAAACGATGCACGGCAGTGTCGATCCCGCTCTCGTGGGAGGCGTGCCTCCTGGGCCTCTTTCATAGGACCAAACTGAACAGGGTGACTTCCCGCTTCTGGGACCTTGGCCTCATCACAGCCAAAAGACTCATCACGAAGCACTGGAAGCGGGCGGCACCACCAGCGGCGGAGCACTGGCGCGCATCACTAGATAACTGGGCGAAAGCGGAAAGTATATCATTACATAATGAGGAGACAGCGGGATTGCGTAAATACCCCATAGCGGTGCCTTGGGACGATATGATCCGCTCTTTCCACAATGGACCACAGGCACCAGATACTCCTGAGAGACAGACACCCCCAGATGGGGAACATAGCGATGACCAACACACTCCAGGTGCCGCAGACGACAGACACAACGCTCATACACCTGACCCCTAGGCACCCCCCCCTCTACTCCCCCCCCCCCCCCGGCTCAGCTGACACGCCAGGATTGCCGACACCCTCCTGCATCGCCAGCGTACTTCCCACACATGCAAGATCAGACACGAGCCTGCTGCAACATTGCCACTGGGTCCTCCCCCCCCTCTCTCCTCGCCCCCCCCCCACCGTAGGCCCCACCAGCCACTGCACCGCACGCCCCACGACCCCAAGTTTGACACCCCCACCCCGTTACGTTTTCATCGAAGTAGCTTGATTGACGGGATACAACAACTAAGACAGCATGATCACGCACTGTTTGAACGCTGACATTCTCGGCGAACTATTGTGATATACTCTGCAGACTACTCCATGATCTATGTATGCATTACCTTGAATATTGAATCTTCATACATTGAGACTCTGTATGGAATATGCTTGTATTCTTCTTTTCTCCTTTGCATTGAATAAAAGACATATTTAAAAAAAAAAAAAAAAATTAGAGAAGTCTCCGTATAGAGATGCCCTAGAGTGGTTGTAACGAGTTCTTCCTTTGTTTTTCAGATTGATCCTTTTCCGGCCGCGCCATCCCGGCCTTAGACATTTTCCCTCGTCAGACCACCTCTAAGCTCTGGGTACAAGTGTGAACCGAGTTTGGGGAGGTCTGGAGGTGGACCCTTTTGAGCATCACCCGGATCCCAAAGAGCTGGGCGATACCCGACAGAGTCAAAGGGACAGTGGTTGTGCTTCCCCGGAGCCACAATAGCAACCGCAAACTACTGGGTCGGCAGTTCTGTGCATATTAAGTCCTGCTCTAGTGATATTTGGACAAAATATCGTTTTAGAAATATCGAGCTACAGAAATATTGAGTTCTAAATATCTTGACATAAATGTCGTGAGAAGAATATCGATTTTTTTTAGGTAAGTAATATTGTTTTCAAGAATAACTGTTGTTAATACAGTTTTCAATAATGCAGTTGTAAAAATTATAGTTTTCTAATTATCTTTATGTGTTTTAGTTCATATATTAATATTATATGTAAAATATTGTTTGTATAATTGTTAACAGTATTTTTAAAAATAGTTTGTAATTTTAGGTGATTTATCATTTTAATTTGACTGTTAAGAGAAATGTATAGTATTGTAGCGGGTTGTGAGGATTTTATGGGTACAGGATGGGAAGTTAATTAAGTAGAATGAATTAGAATACATTTGTAATTGAATATTAATTATTTAATTATTTAATTGATCATTAATTATGTACATTGTATAATTATTATATTTTTTAAGTTATATTTTAGGTGCGGTTATTGAGTATGTAGGAGTATAGGGTTGGAAGTGAATTAAGTAAAAATTGACTGATAATGTTATGTTATGTTATGTTATGTTATTGGTTCTTGTACCGCGCACAGCTGCCCCAGCAAAGGGGCGTCCTGGCGCCAGGAGAGATAAACACAACATCACAGAACGCAGCAAAGTCAGGAAAGATTAGTTAAAAAGAAAAGTTTTGATGGCACGTCTGAATAGCAGTAAATCTTCCATAGCTCGGATTTCACTAGGAAGAGAGTTCCACAATTTGGCCGCCACTACCCGAAAGGAGCGGCCACCCATCCTGCTAAGCAGAAAGCGTGGAACAACAGCCAAATTCTGACCCATCGATCTCAAGGATCGAGAAGGAACATATGGGGTCAGTAAATTCCTCAAGATAGGTGGAGCCATACCTTTCAAAATTTTAAAAGCTAGGCAGAGCACCTTGAACTCGATCCGGCGAGCGACAGGCAGCCAGTGGAGCGATTGCAATGCTCTAGACGCCAAGCAACGACGAGGCAATCCTAGTACCGCTCTTGCGGCGGCATTCTGCACTCGTTGTAGCCGCATGAGTTCTGCCTTGTTCGTACCTGCTAGTAAGACACTGGCATAATCTATCCTGGATAGGATCGAGGCCTGGACTACAAGCTGTCTAGTAGAGGCGTCGAAAAATTTAAGCACCGGCCTGATACCCCTAATTATGCCGAAACAGGAGGCAGCCACCCTCTTAGTTTGGCAGATGAAGCTCAATGTAGGGTCCAGCCATACCCCGAGATTTTTTATCTCGATGGCAGGGGAAGGAATCGTTCCTAGCTCGGGGGGCCACCAGATGTCATTCCACCATCCAGGTTGCTTACCCACCACCATCACCTCGGTCTTCTTTGTGTTCAATTGGAGGCAGTTTAGGTTCATCCAATTGGCCACGGCGCGTAGCCTCTCACAGAAGTTGTGGGCGTCCACAGCTGAGTCCCCACTTAATGTGACTGCCAGCTGCGTGTCGTCCGCATAGGACACCATTGTCAGGCCCCAGCGTTTGACTACCGCAGCCAGCGGGCTCACATAAAGGTTAAAAAGCGTGGGGCTCAAAGATGAACCCTGTGGGACTCCCAGGGTGAGCGGGTGAGAGGTGGATTTGCCAGGTGGTATCGCAACCTGAAAGGATCTGTTGGTGAGGAAAGAGCGGAACCATCCTAGAGCCGAACCCCTAACCCCAGCTTCAGCTAATCTCCGCAAAAGGATCTCGTGGGACACCGTGTCGAAGGCGGCACTCAGGTCTAACAACAGGAGTGCCGATGTTCGTCCGGTGTCCAGCACGGAGCGCAGATGTTCAACCATGTATAACAAGGCAGTCTCCGTGCTGTGGCCTGCACGGAATCCATTTTGCGTGGGATCCAAGATGTTAGCTTTGGCGAGATGGTCGGCCAGGATCCTATTCACGTGGGCTTCGGTGATTTTAGCAGGCCACGGCAGCAATGAGATGGGGCGATAGTTCTCGGGTTTTACCGGATCTAGGGTAGGCTTTTTTAGGATGGGGGTAACTACCGCTTGCTTCCACTTGGTGGGCACCATCCCTGAGGTCAGAGACGTGTTAATAAGGGCCAGCAAAGGAGAACGACATGTTGCCTGCATGTTTTTGAACTGAGTCGGTATGAGGGGGTCTGCTGGGGAGCCAGATTTGATTTTTTGGCTCAATAGATCGAAACCCTCCTTAGAAAGGGGGGCCAGCATATCCAAAGTTGGAGCATTGCCCTTAGGACCGACATCTAAGTCCGAATGGTGCACGGCAGTTGGAAAGGTACGATAGATTGTATGCACCTTTTGGACAAAGAAAGAGGCCAGACTCTCACAATGAGAGTCTGTACAAATTTCTGCAGCAGAGGCCCTCTTTGTCGTCAGGTCTTTTAGGACCTTGAAAATAAGTTTAGAGGGGTTAGGGCTGTTCCGGAACTCCTTAATCAATAATGAATTTATTAATAGTTATTTAATTTATTGTTATTTATGTAAATTGTGTAATTATTATTTTAAGTAGTAATTGATTATAAATAATAATGTATTATTGGTTATGTAATTGATTATTAATTATGTACATTGTGCAATGATTATATTTAAGTTGTGTGTTGTTGGATTTGTAGGGGTGTAGGGTGAGAAGTTAGTTGTTATAATTAATTAATAATTAATTATTTATTATAAATTGTTTAATTGGTTAACAATTATGTGCATTGTTTAATAATTACATGTTTTACTTATGTATTAAGTATGGGCTGTTGTGTTTGAAGGGGCATAGGGTGGAACGTTCTTTAAGTAATATTTCATTAACAATTAATTGTTCATTTTTTAATAATTATTTAATTTATTTCTAAATATGTTAATTGTGTTAACTTTTTTATTTTAGTTATATTTTAAGTGTGGGCTGCTAGGTTTATGGCAGTACAGTGTAGAAACTTAATTACACAATAAATCAATAAAATCAATTTAAATTCAAAATTAATTATTACAATTCGTAATAATCATTTACACTGTTAAATTGTTTAAAATTTTTAGATATATCAATTTTGCATTAAGAGTGTTATATTTCTGGTCAACTAATAGTGTTATTAAAATATGTTATGTGTTTGAAGTGCAGTAATTTCCCTACTGCTGTACAGACTGGAGTGGGAATAGTAAATATTTCCCATCTGGAGTCCAAAACGTTCCCTACTGTTGCACAGACTGGAGTGAGAATAGTAAATTTAACGCCTCTGAAGTCCAATGCTTTCCCTACTATTGCACAGACTGGAGTTGGAATAGTAAATGTAACCCCTCTGAAGCCCAACGTTTTCGCTACTGTTGCACAGACAGGAATGGTAACAGTAAATTTAACCCATTTGAAGTCCATAGTTTTGCTTCTTGTTGCACAAACTGGAGTTGGAATTGTAAATTATTCCTCTACGAAGTCCGCACAGACTGGAGTGGGAATAGTCAATTTAACTCCTCTGAAATACAACCTTTCCCTACTGTTGCAGACATTAACCCCTCTGAAATCCAGTTATTTTCTTACTGTTGCACAGACTGGAGTAGGAATAGTACATTTAACCCCACCAAAGCCCAACACTTTCCGTATTGTTGCACACACTGGAATGGGAATGGTCAATTTAACCCCTCTGAAATACAATGCTTTGCCTACTGTTGCAAGCCTGGAGTTGGAATAGGAAATGTTACCACTCCGAAGTCCAACATTTTCCCTAGTGTTGCACAGACTAGAGTGGGAATAGTGAATTTAAACCATCCAAATCCACCGTTTTCTCTACTGTTGCTGCGACTTGGCTTTATACCATGTATAAATAATGAAAATCAATATTTTTGTATTAGTTTTAAAAATATTAGTGTCAAGGATATTTTTGTTCAGATATATTTGTACTTACCAGAATAAGTATATTTAAACTGCCTTTTTGTCATCAATATTTTTGACTCGATATTTGTGTAGCACAATATTTCTCATTTTGATATTCTGTCAGACATCTGCTCTGGCAGATACCTCAGGTACATTATTATGGGGTATTTGACAGGGCATCTAGGTCCAGATCAAAATGGATCAATATACAGACAGTGCTGTGGGGAGAAGCGGCAGACGAGCATTGAAAAGGATGGCTCCTTATCCCCCCCTCAAAGCCATCGTGGACACAGATCCTAGAAGCAACTCAACATTCTAAGCAATCTTTGGAGCATCAAAAAATAAACTTGATGGGGGGCGTGGCCACGAGGGCGACAATGGCGGACGCAGCTTCTTAGAGCTCCCGCCGGCCCGCTCATAATCCTTCCAATTATCCTCACCCCGAACCTGCCTTTGGCCACACATCGATAGTGGAGGAGGCGGTAGACGGTGTGCGCCCTCCGGTGCCGAGATTGGGGTCCCTAGTCCCTGGTTCGTGAGCTTGGTGGCGGCGGCGCCCCCTGGGCCTACAAACCGGGTGGAGAGCCGGGGCCTCGATTTCCTGCCGGCCCGGCCGGAGGCTCCAGACGTCGGCCGGCTTGGGCGCCGGCGGACACTGTGTTGCTGCACCGGGCGGCGGCCCGGGGGCGGGGGCAAAGACAGCGGGCCCCCTGCCGCCTGTAGAACACTGAGGCGGCCGAGGATTGCGAGGGAGCAGTGCCAGAGGTGAGCCCTCGGATCGGAGGACTGGTCTGGTCCCCCTGGGCTGCCGGCGGCCATACTCGCCTCGGGACTGGGGGCGGAGTGTCGGCGCACGAAAGGACGTGCTCAGCCTGGTGGCCCGGTTGTGTGGGGGCTCCTGTGACTTGGCCCCTGGGTGCAGTGAGCCCTGTGGCCCCGGGCGCGGAGTGGTGCCTGAATTGCCCTGGAGGGAGCCTATCTGCTGGGCTTGCATGCGAGGCGGTGTGGGGAGCCCAGGAGCAGACGCCGCCTCCTCTGTGTGGATGCCGGAGTGGCCCAGTGAAGCGGCGCTGCCTGATTATCCTGAGCCTGGTTGCCCTGCTGTGCCCGTCCTGACCTCAGTAGCGGGCAGGTGCCTGGAGTCGGTGTGGCAGCGGCGGCCGGAGTGGAGCCGGTGGGTCGGGGCCAGCAGTATCATGGACGTATGGAGGTGAGGAGCCGGAACGCCTACAGAGATTCCTGGTAGGGCGGGTGAGCCCTACACGTGGCCCGGGGTCGGGGGCTTTGCTGTGGTCCTGGCCGGAGGAACGTTGGAGACACCTGCACCCTGAGCGCCTGGTCAGTGGAGGCGACTGGTAGTGGTGATCCGGGGCGGCGAGGTGCCCTGCGGACCCCCTGGCCTTGGTGTCTGCAGATCTGGACCCTCTGGGTGGGCCTTGCCTTTGATCTGCGGAGTGTGGAGGGTCGGCCACGGGCACATAGCGGCCCGCCTGCATTTCTTGACCATGACCCGAGGCGGGGGTGGCAATGGTTCTGCCAAGCTAGGGCCAATTGATAAATATACTGGACCCAGTGGGGATTCCGGAGCTACTGGGGGCAGCCAGAGCGTGGGCCCAGACAACGCGGCCCTGATGGCAGCCATCACACAGTCGCGGGACATGTTGGACGCTAAGATCGGCGCAGTGGGAGCTGATGTCATGTTGCTACGACAGGATCTCCGCAACGCCGTTGCCCGCATAACGGAAACTGAAACCAGGATCACGGGTGGGGAGGGGGCTGTTGGCGCGTTGACACAGAAAGTGGCGGAGATGGACAAAATCCAGAAGGGGCAGGTACTGCGCGTCGAGGATGCGGAAGGACGTGCGCGGAGAAATAACCTGCGCTTCGTAGGCTTTCCAGAGGACGGCGAGAAAGGGCCCATGGATGCCTTCTTGACATGGTGGCTTGAGAGCTGGCTTCCCCCGGATGTCCTGTCGCGCTGTTTGGTGGTGGAACACGCACATAGAGCCCTGACGCAGAAACCACCAGTGGGGGAACGGCCTCGGCCGGTCATTGCTAAAATCCTGAACTTTCATGATCGAGACACCATACTCCGGGAAGCGAGGGCCAAAGAGACTCTGCTGTTTGACAATCACAAGATAATGATCTTCCCCGACAATACCAAACAGGTACAGCAGCAGCGCCAATCCTTCCTGGCGGCGAAGGCTAAGCTGCGGGGCTTGAAGATAAGCCCTCCTTCGGGTTGTCTTCCAATCCAAGACGCACTTCTTTGAAACCCCGGAGGCTGTGTTCAGGTGGACGGATGAGACGGTCAGGCTCCGAACAAATGCCCAGCCGGGCCTGGGCTCCGGGCCGTCGTGGGGGTCGTCACAGGGGAGGAGCGACACTGCCGTCAGGGGTAAACGACACAGGAAATCTCGGTCACGACGACGCTCCCTGTCTAAAGTTGGCCTCCCAGATAGGACCCAGCCAGACACCGATCAGTCAGGGAAAGAAAACTGAGCACCATGGGAGTTTGGCCTTCGATACTTACCCTTGTCCTTTGTTGGGATCTGCAGGGGGCCCGATATGGCTGCTTCATCGATCGAGTGGATAGCGTCAGCCGCAGTGAGACCTGAATATTGGCTTGGCTCAAGGGAACTGGCGCTGGTGGTGTCTGACTGCCCTGATCTACTCGTGCTCTACAAACTGTGGTACAATGGGGTTCGGGGTACTGGCCTGTAGGGCGGCCCAGTCCTTCCACAGATGGGTGGTGGCCCTGGGAGCAGGTCTTGTTAGTGGGGGGGAGTAGTTGGGATCCATTGGTATGGTGGACTTTGGGCGCTCCGTTTTGGGCCTGAAGCTCCCCATGCCGCGACAGGTACTTCAGTGTTTCATAAGGTATAGGGGTGGGGGGCGGGGACTTGGAGTTGCATTGTTGGGGGGTGGGGTTGGTGGGTAGTTCTGAGGGAGGTTGGGGGTAAGTTGAAGGGGGGGCACGTGATTTCATCTGCTGCTTTGTTATTTGAGGTATTGGGTGCCAGGGCCGGGTCCTGGGGGCCACAGAGACTTTTCCATCGAGATAATGGTTGATGTAACGGGGCGGGATCTAGCTGGTGACGCTATGCCGATATTGAGTTGGAATGTCAGGGGGATGTTGGACTAAATTAAGCGTGGGGCAGTCTTGCGCTGGGGTAAGAGGGATTCAGCCGATGTGATGTTACTCCAAGAAACTCATATGTTGGGTACAAAGGCACTGAGTTTGCAGCGATTTAGTTTCCACCAAGTATTTCATGCGGGGTTTTCCAGGGGCTCGAGAGGGGTGGCCATTCTTATTCACCGTAGGCTGTCATATACCCACGAACGTCACTGGATTGATCCCCAGGGTCGGTATGTATTTGTGAGAGGCACGATTGGTGCGGAGCCGGTGGTCTTTGGCAGTGTGTATGCCCCCCCCCTTTACAATGGTCCTTGGCAGAGAGACTGTTTGAACTGTGGGCCGAAATCCCGGACGCTTTGGCCGTGATAGGTGGCGACTGGAATGATGTTGTGGACGTGTGCTTGGACCGCCGGAGGTTGCAGGGGGTTGCAGCTGCGGCCTCCCCTACACGACTGAGGGCAATGATCGATGGGCTGGGCTGGGTGGATGCCTGGAGACACTTGCATGCCAGGGCGCGTGAGTACACGTATGTATCCTCTGTGCATGGTTCCTTCTCGCGACTGGACTGTGTGTTTGTACCGGGGGCCTTCCTCGACAGGGTGAAACGAGCTGCAATTCAACCTCTGGGGTTATCTGACCACTCCCCTGTCGCTGTGCAGGTTGCACTGCACAAGACGCGCCGGCCGTTTCGGTGGCGGATGTCCTCGTGGCATCTCCAGCAGGCGGACTACACACAGCATATGCGTAGCGCGATTGCCCACTATTGGCAGAAGAATCTAGCGGAAGGGATTGACGGAGTGACAGTATGGGAGGCCATGAAGCCCACTCTGAGAAGCGTCGACATTGCATGGTGTGCTGCCGCCCGTCGTTCTCGACGGGAGGCCGTTGCCACGGCTGCGGAGCGGGTGGAAGTGTTGGAGAGACGGTGCTCGGAGGTAGGGGACGAGTTGGCGCTACGACTGCTCCTGCAAGCGCAACAATGCCATGCCTCGGTCTTAATGGACGAGGCCAGGCAGGCGTGGCTGGCTACTCGGAGCAGGGTCTACCAGTGGGGGGACAAGTCCTGCACTGTGCTCCATAGGCTGTGTCAACAGACGCTGCAACCGCTTACGCTACCAGGTCTCACTGACGGGGAGGGAACGGCCATAACGGACCCTGCGACTCTTGCGGCGAGCTTTGCTACCTACTATGCGGAGCAGTATGCTCCTCGGGACGGTCTCCCACCGGATGCAATTGATCAGTTCCTTACGGAATTTCCCCCCCGTGCGATATCGGACGAGGCCAGGTTAGCCTTGGACCTCCCCTTGACGGCGGAGGAACTGGGAGATGCGCTGGGCCAACTCAACGTAGGTAAAGCACCGGGGCCGAGTGGGTTCCCCAGTGAATTCTACAAGAAATTCCACCTACAGCTTGGGCCGCACTATAGGCGGGCGCTGGAGGTTGCGCGGGAAAGGGGTAGCTTGCCGTCGGACTGGCGCCAGGCAGAAATTGTGGTCTTCCAGAAGCCAGGTAGGCCCCCCGATCGGCACGAGTCATATCGCCCCATATCCCTGCTCAACTTTGAAGCCAAATTGTTGGCCAAAGCGCTGGCGAACCGACTTCTCCCATATATCACGGACCTGGTCCACCCGGATCAGGCCGGCTTCATGCCGCATCGGGCGACGCGCCACAACATCAGGCGTGCACAGGCGGCGGTGGACGCTGTGGGGGCGACCGGGGAGCGGGCAACGTTGTTGCTGGCAGAGATCGACAGGGCGTTCGATTCGGTCAGCTGGACTTACCTCTTTGCCCTCTTGCCACATCTCAACTTGGGCCCGGTGTTCGTCTCCTATATTAGGCTGCGCTACGCAGACATCACCGCCTCGGTGCGTATATCCGGGCCGATTTGGAGAAGTTCCCCATTGCCAGAGGGACCCGACAGGGATGCCCCCTATCCCCTTACCTCTTCGCACTGGCCATGGAACCGCTGGCAGCGTGGGTACGCACCGATGCACAGTATCGTGGTTTTGTGTGGGGGGCAGACCTCTCGGACAGGATCGCGCTATACGCGGACGATGTTCTTTTCTTTATGACTGACCTTCACCGCTCTGACCCCCGAATACTGGAGATAATGAAGGTCTTTGGTGAGGTGTCGGGTCTTTTTCTCAACCCGCGCAAATCAACCCTGTGGGTGCTGGGTGGAGAGCCGGAGACATACCCCTGGGCCTCGGCCCTGCAGGTAGCGGTTGGTGGTCTAAAATATCTGGTAGTCTTCCTGTCCGAGTCTGCCACGATTGCATGGGAGCGCAATGTACTGTCGGTGTGGGACAGAGTCCAATCTGATGTCAGAACCTGGTCTCGCATGCCCCTTAATATATATGGCAGGTCTGCCATTTTCAAAATGGTCGCCCTCCCGCGGCTCCTGTACCAACTGCAGAATCATCCATATAGGGTTGACCCACAATGGTTCCGTCGCGTAAATTCAGTCCTGGGCCGCTTTCTGTGGGCAGGAGGCGCTTCTAGGGTAGCGCTGCGGACTTGCTTCTTATCCACGTACTGTGGAGGTCTGGCTACTTCAGACCTCCTGTCCTACTATCAGGCGTCCCATCTGATGGTCATGAATGAGTGGTGGTACGGCAACCACAATGACCCGGCGTATGCACTGGAACACTTCTTGATGGGGGATACCACAATACATACCCTATTATATTCGGCTAGGCAGCGCAAGAAATTGCCGCGGGTCTCTCAGGTGGTCTTTGTAATCTGGAGACAGGTGCTGCGCCGCATGGGCTGGTGGGGTAGGCTGACGGCGGAGACTCCACTTTGGAATAACGGACAGCTTCCCGCACTTGCTTCGTTGTCGGGGTTTGGTGGCTGGGACGCCATCGGGATCTCCTCGCTTGGCCATGTCCTTGCCGGGACTACCCTCAAATCCTTTCAGGACCTCAGTTCCGAATTTAACATGTCTAAGTCCCAATTCTTTAAATACCTGCAATTCCGTCATGCACTCGCACTGAGTCTGGTAGGGCTGGACCAACTTCCCGAATTTAGCCCAGTGGAGGCCAAGCTTTTCATGGGAGATCTGGGGGATAAGAAAGTCTCCAAAATATACCAAACGCTTGTCACTCATTGCTCCTCTTCTCTCCTGTCGTTGAGGGCCTCCTGGGAGACAGACGTTGGCCCGTTGGATGAGGATGACTGAAGGAGGCCCTAGAGTCCCCTCGTGGGCCTGCCATAGCTGTGCGACTCCGGTTCATACAGTTCAAGTACCTGCATAGGGCTTACTACACTAGGGAGAGACTGTGGAGAGCTGGCCTCATTGCTGCCCCGGAATGCCTGCGCTGTGGTACTGAGAGGGGCACGCTTTTACATACTGTGTGGTCCTGTGTGGGTCTGACCAGATTCTGGAATGGGGTGTGGGATTGTTTGTCGGACGTTCTGGGGTGGGACCTTCCCCGCACACCCAGGCTGGGTCTTCTTCATATCCTAGAGAATGTGGGTGGGAACATCTACAAGTGCCACCTTCTGCTGCTGGGCCTGGTCGTGGCCAAACGAGATCTGGCGAGAGCCTGGAAAAGCGACTGTGCCCCCCACTTAGTGCCTGGAAAGCGGGTTTAGACTTTCTTATGGGGCTAGAATTGCCTGTGTTTGAGGCCAGGGGATGCCCCCGGAAACACTACAAGATCTGGAAGCGATGGGCGGACTACAGGGGACTGACCTTGGAGCCCCCAGTTGACTTAGATGATGTACAATCGGCTGATGGAGACATCGGGGCCTTGGAGGGTACTTGATGCCTACTGTGCCTTACCTGTATATTGTGGTGGAAAGTGAACACGTGCACTGGGTTAGGGTGGGATTTAGAGTGGGTAGCGGGGGGGGGGTTTATCTGTTGGGGTAGTTAGCGGGGCATGGGGATGTGGGGAGGGGGCGATTTTAGAGTTTAGGCTGTCTCTATATCCTGCTACATGTATGCCGTTGACAGTGTTCTCCTGTGTGTGGAGAACTGTACATATGCTATGCCTAAACTTTAATAAAAGCAGTTGTGAAAAAAAATAATAAACTTGATCTCCATACAGCTTAATTTACTGTGTGTGGACTTAGGCAAAGTTAATTAACACTCTCTGCTAACGGGAAGAGTATCACTGCCTTGACGAAGGAAGCGGAGGGACTTCAGACCATGATACCCATCCTTAATGAATGGGCAGCATATTTGGAGGAGCGGGTTGAAGATGTAGAGGCAGGTCACACATATGTAACTTACTCTTTGTGAGTTTTCCTGAGCTAGCAGAAGTAAACTCCTCAGAGCTTTCTTGGATGAATGGCCCTGAAACAATATGGATCCAGGCACATTTTTGCCCATTTTTGTCATTGAATGAGCTCAGATAGTGCTGGTCCTCCGGGTTCCTCAGCCCAGGAGCACTTATTGCGAGAGTCCTTAACTATCGAGACAGGGATGGCACTCTGCGGTGGGACAGAAGTAAGTTTGAAGGTTCTGTTATTATAATATTTCGGTATTAAAGTAGAAAAGTACAGGCTCAATGGAAATCCTCTCTGGTGGCAAAACAACAACTGCGAAAGCCAGACATCTGATATATGCTCCTATACCCTGCTAAACTCAAAGGGATTCATGGTGGCTGGAACCATTTTTACTGTGGCTGGAGAAGGTGTGGGATTGGCTTGACAGCAGGAGGGGCAAGAGTGCATAATACAGATCTGAGCAGTGGCAACTGCAAAAGCGCCAGCAGACCGAACAGTTCAGCAGAAAGAAGACGATGGGGCATGCCAATGGAGAGAATGAGCGCTTGAATAGAGGTACAGGAAGATGGTACGGTGCTGATGGTGCATGAACTGGAGGCAGCTTGAGGAGGGGGTCACAAGCTGACTCAAAGGCAGACACACTCGATAATGGAAAATGACCGCTATTGGAGATGGCCTGGGCTTGACCTGCATGCTGGGGAGCGAGTGAGTATGTGGTCACACCTATGTATAACAGTAACTGCGATATGATGCTACCCTTTTGGGACTAGGCATGTTGTGACAGTTCTCTCATGAGTCACTGAGTTCCCGGGGAGTAGAATTTTTCCTGTGACCTGAGGCTGCACAGTAGAGAACCAAGGGTTAACATGGTTTGATTCTTACACAGGAGGGTTGCTAACAAGATCCACACTGATGAACCACTGACATAACGATTACTAGCATGCATCTTAATTAAGGCTCCCTATTTTCCGCCGTTTATTCTGATTTTTACAGACAGAAATCTGTTTTGTTTCCTGTCTGTATTTAATTGTAAATGTGGATAAAAACAGAAATTGGGTTGGTTTTGACTGATTCTAAATGTTGTTAATTTTGGCTGCCAAGCGAATTACTGTGCTGATTAACAACCTAGGGGTTTAAAAAAAGAAAGGAATTTTAGTAAAGATGCTTAAACAGCAGTCAGCAGTAGATATGAACAAAGTTGATACTGATATGTGTATGTTTCCATATAAGTGCATGGATTTATCACATGTGGGTTTTCATATCATTGAAATCTCGCAGGCATTTAATTATGAGTGCAAATTCATCAGATAAATACATGCAGAAATATACAAGTTTCAGCTACATTTTTTCTCAAAACCCCTACAAAATATGGATAAATACAGACGGAAAAGTAAAAGAAAAAAAATACCATAAAACCGGGAGCCCTAATCTTAATACATTAGTTAGTGACATTGGGGTGAGCTGTTCTCTTCGGCTCAGTGTAGTTTCCTGCTCACTGGGCAAGGAGATTGTAATTCGTGAGACCTCCCCTGTATTTGTAAAACTGTAGAATAGGAATAAGTTTGTACTGTGCCTTTTCGTTTTATTTTCACTTACTATAACTGTGCCATTCGTATTTTATTTCTCACCGCTTCTGTTGCCCCTGCGTCGCTGAATAGTGCCCCTGCCCTTCCCCCTTTACCCTCGGCTTTTCTCCGTCCCGCTCTGCCAGCCGCTGCCCCCCTGCGGCCCCGCCCCCCGCGCTCCCATTCGCCGCCCCGCTCCCACCTCCCAGCTGCCCCTCGCACCCACATCCCGTTATATGGCGGCTGCTGCGCAGCCGCACAGAGGACGCGCGCATTGGACGCGCCGCTGGCGTGCCAAAGGAGCGCAAAAGGCAACCCCGTCTGCGCCCCTCCTGCGCCTGGACAGCGCCCAATGCCAGAACCCCTGGACCCCGAAGCCGCCACAACACCAGACTGCACTACGACCCCAGCACCCTTCACGCACTCAACCCTGGAAGAGATCACTCCTGCTACCGGGCCACCCCGAAGCGCACCCAAGGGCCCTTCACCTGCCGGAACTGCAGCTTCACCAGCATCCAGCTCGCCAAACCATCAGCAAGAGAACCCAACCACCTCCGATGCATCCTCCTCAACACCCGCTCCGCTCGCAAGCACGCCATTGAACTCTGGGACCTCCTAGACTCAACCACCCCCGACGTCGCCTTCCTGACGGAGACCTGGCTGAACACCACCTCGGCACCAGACATCGCCATAGACATCCCAGAAGGTTACAAGATCTCCCGCAGAGACAGCACCAACGGAGTGGGAGGGGGGATCGCCATCATCCACAAGGACACACTCAGAGTCTCAACCAACACCAACGACACCCTCACCACCGCCGAGCACATGCACTTCCAGATCCACACTGACCCCAACACCACACTCAGAGGAACACTCGTCTACAGACCACCCGGACCCCGACCACAGTTCAGCGACTCCATCGCTGACCTCATCAGCACGCACGCCCTCGCCTCCACGGACTACATCCTCCTCGGGGACCTGAACTTCCACCTCGAGAAAAACAACGACGCCAACTCTACCGCCCTGATCGACAACCTCGCCAACCTCGGACTCAAACAACTCGTGATGAAGCCCACCCACGCCGCTGGACACACACTTGACCGCATCTTCTCCGCAAGGCCCCACGTCTCCTTCAACCACACCACCGAACCCCACTGGACAGACCACAGATGCGTCCACTTCACCTTCAGGAAACCCACCACACACCACTGCACCCAACAGATGCCATGCCGCTGCTGGGGCAAGGTCACCGAGGACCAACTGACCACCACCCTCACCCTGGGACCTCCTGCTGACCCCACCGACCCCGACATCAACCTCAAACAGTGGATCAACGACTGCGCCGACACCCTAGCCCCACTCAAGACCTCCGCCACTAATCACACCAACAAGAAAGCTGCATGGTTCACCGAAGACCTCCGGACCTCCAAGCGCACCTGTCGGAAGCTGGAGAAGAGCTAGCTCCACGACCGAACACCAGACAGCTACACAGCCCACAAGAACGCCACCCGCAGACACCACCAACTCATCAGGACCGCCTTCAAAGACCGCCTAGACAGCAACGCACACAACAGCAAAGAGCTCTTCAACATCGTGAAAGAACTCTCCAACCCCAGCTCCAAAAGCAACGACATTCCACCATCACAAGACCTGTGCAACTCACTGGCCACCTTCTATCACCGCAAGATCACCGACATCCACGACAGCTTCGACACCGCCACCCCCACATCCACCGCTGAGACCACCACCCCTGCAACCACCACCCGCACCAGTCGCCTGACCGCCTGGTCCAACGTCAGCAACGAAGACACCATCAAGACCATGAACTCCATCCACTCCGGATGCCCATCTGACCCATGCCCTCACCACGTTTTCAACAAAGCCAGCACAGCCATCGCACCCCATCTCCGGAAAACAATCAACATCTCCTTCGAGACAGCAACCTTCCCAGAGAGCTGGAAGCACACCGAGATCAACGCCCTACTGAAGAAACCAAAGGTGGACCCCAGCGACCTCAAGAACTTCCGTCCCATCTCCCTGCTCCCTTTCCCGGTGAAAGTCACAGAGAAGATCATCAACAGACAGCTGACCCGCTACCTCGAAGACAACAACATCCTGGACCCATCCCAGTTCGGCTTCCGCAGCAACCACAGCACCGAGACCGCCCTCATCGCCACCACAGACGACATCAGGATCCTTATAGACAAAGGAGAAACAGCCGCCCTCATCCTTCTGGACCTATCAGCAGCCTTCGACACGGTCTGCCACCGCACCCTAACAGCACGCCTCCATGACGCCGGAATCCAAGAGAAGGCCCTGGCCTGGACCACATCCTTCCTCTCCGGCAGAACTCAGAGCATCCGCCTCCCACCCTTCCGCTCCAAGACCATCGAGATCATCTGCGGCGTTCCACAGGGATCATCCATCAGCCCGACGCTGTTCAATATCTACATGGCACCACTCGCCCACGTCGCACAATAACATAAGCTCAACATCATCTCCTACGCCGACGACGCCCAGCTGATGATATCCCTCACCGAAGACCCCCACACCGCCAAAGCCAACGTCCACACAGAGGAATGAAGGCCGTCGCCGAATGGATGAAGGACAGCAGGCTGAAGCTGAATTCTGACTCATCCTCGGCCCCACCCCCTCAGCCTGGGACGACTCCTAGTGGCCAACATCGCTAGGAACAGCCCCAAGAACCCACCGACCACGCACGCAACCTGAGGGTCATCCTCAACTCTGCCCTCTCCATGACCAAGCAGGTCAACGCCGTCTCCGCTTCCTGCTTCCACACCCTCCGAATGCTCGGCAGGATCTTCAAATGGATCCCCTCCGACACGAGTAAAACCGTCACCCAGGCCCTCGTCACCAGCAGACTGGACTACGGGAACACCCTCTACGCAGGAACCACAACCAAGCTCCTGAGACGGCTGCAACGCATCCAGAATGCCTCGGCACGACTGATCCTCGACGTCCCCCGACGCAGCCACATCACACCCCACCTGAGAGGCCTGCATTGGCTCCCTGTCAACAGCAGGATCACCTTCAAACTCCTCATCCACGCACACAAATCCCTACACAACGCAGGACCAGCATGCCTCAATGACCAACTCAGCTTCTACACCCCCACCCGCAGCCTCCGCTCTGCCAACCTCACCCTCGCCACAGTTCCACGCATCCGGAGAACCACCGGCGGCGGCAGATTCTTCTCCTACCTCGCCGCCAAGACCTAGAACACTCTCCCTACCAGCCTACGACAGACCCAGGACCGGCTGGCCTTCAGAAGACTTCTCAAGACCTGGCTTTTCGATCAAGAGCAGCCCCCCCCCAGCGCCTTGAGACCCTCATGGGTATGTAGCGCGCTTTACAAATGATGATGATTGATTGATTGATTGATTGATTGATTGATTGAAGAGATAAAGAGTGGGGTTGTAATTCCTGCAGGGCTCTAATTTAAGTGATGCTGAGGGGAACTTGAGAAAGAAATAGAGGTAGGCCATTTGCCGCATATAGTGCAACAGGTAGCTAGAGTGTGGGAAACATTAGTGAAATAGATCTTATGCAAGCCACATATTTCAACAAAATTACCACTTTGGTGGCTAAGGCCTTTCCTAGACATTAGTAGCAATATCTCCATGAGGCAATGGACAGAGGGTGGCTGTGCCACCTTAGGAGATCTATTCCCAGGAGACACGTGTATTACCTTCCAATAGACACAAGATCAGTTTGGGGTAGGCATGGGCCAACATTTTCCATTTGCTAAACTACCCAAGACTATCAGGGATAGACGTACAAAGTTCCCCTCGGCCCCAGATGTAACACAAACACTTGAGCTTATGTTGGAAGAGGGGTCTACAGGGAGGGTGGTTTCCTGACTTTATGCAGAACTGAAACAAGACAGAAACCATTGGTCCTAAAAGCAGGATCAAGATGGGAGGAAGATTTACAAAAACTGTTGCCAGATAGGGAGTAGAGAGACACGTGCGCTCAGGTGGGGGGAGATGTCCAGTAACGTCAGATTCAAACAGTCACCTTTTCATCTGCTACATCGTACCTATCTCACCCATAGACTGCATCGCATTTATCCACTTAGACCTAACACATGCTACAGATGTAACACACTAGAAATGCATGTTCCCTACATATGGTCTGGAGTTTTAATGAGGTAGCATACTATAGGAGGGGGGTTATGGAAAGGTTTTGGGTTGTATCGAGGATCCGACTGGAGCCCGCAATTAAGCAATGCATTCTGGGGCTTGTCCTATTTCCCAAGAATAAAAAGATAAATAAATGTTTTGTATCATTGGAGCTTCTATTAGCAAAAAGGCATACAGCTATCTGTTAGCTGGCTGACTTTTGGCTGTCACTGAAATTATAGTTGAGATATATGGAGGATTGGGTGCTGGCTGAAAAAAGACAAATGATGGAAGTAGGCACTGACGAGAAAGCTGAGGATGACTGTATGATGTGTGCTCGACTTTTATAAAAAATTTGGTAACCCCTACAAAGGGGGAATCATCCCTTAAGGAAGAGATGGAATAACAGAATTCCACTGGAGAACTTACCCTCTGTATAGAAACTCAAAAAGATATTACGTAAAACACCTGAAAAGCCATCCCGCCCCCACCAAAGGTCATGTGGGTATCTATTGGGGCCTAGCTTTATCTCATAGTCAAGAATAATATAGATCTTTTAGTTGTCGTCCTGCACTTTCCTGTTTGGGAAATGTATTTGATCACTGTATTCCTACGAATGCTGCATAGGTTTTTTAGAACCAATCCAATTCATACTAGTGCACAAGAGTATGTTTTTCTGTTGGAGCATGTTCTACGCCCTCTATTATTGGAATTGTTACTGGAAAGCATATAAATGAAAAATAAAACAAAAAAAGTAAGAAGGTACAAGAAAGTGATAGTTTTTAAAGACAATACATAGAAAACAAAATGTTTACCATAGAAAAAAAAGTTAACCAGTACAGTTCTTGCCAAGGCAGAGGAGGGAGACAAATGAAGTACACAAACGATGTGGAAAGGAAAACAAAAGGTGGGAGCAAGCATTCTGTATAAACTGAATAGGAATAATGAGTTTGACAATTGTCAGCAGGCAGGCAGGGGGGAGCTGGGAGTCCCCTCTCAGGAGCAACCGCAAAGAAGAGCGCAAAGGCTGCCCCACTTAACCACATGTGAACCTGAGCAGGCAAGTCTCTCCCATGGGACAAAGAGTAGGAATAGAGCAGGAAGGGCAGTGGAGTCTCCTAACTTCGAAAGGGCCATCTGTTGTGTGTCCTAATTTCACCACACTGAAAGAGATCCCTTGAATGTTCTTGGGAGGAGACCAGCAATGTAGAGTTGTGCTCTCCCTCCAAACCTCCATCTTAGGTACCAGCAAGGTATGCCAGGGACTATATAGAATTCATGGTGAAAGTAGCCACAATCACTCATTGCTCTCCACTCACATCTTAACATACAAGTAATGCGCACAAATGCAGCCTATACACACCCGTAGCGCATGCACAAGAAACATCCATACACCTCATGGATTGGCAAAGAACCCGGTCATGGGTCACTGGCAGAAATATTTAAAAATAAGAGCAAGACCAGTAAGCTGCTCTCCCACACAAGCCATGGGGAAACTGTCCTGGCCTTCATTTTAATCACACCTCAGAGGCCTACCCTGGCTGAGAAACTAGAACTCAGTCTCTTATATAAGGAAGCAGTGTTAGGCCATCTAGCATGCCAAGAGCCAGGGATCAATAACAAATGAGGGAAAGGATGGTCGTGCACGTGCATCAATAAACACCTTCACATCTAATACTCAGCATTTGAGGTCAGGTTGCATCGATGACCCAAGAACATGCACTCCATGAGCTACGGAGAACCCTCTTGATGCCCACTGGCAACCCAATTCTCAGCCAACCTTCCACCCCAAACCTGGAAATTAATGGTAATCAATGGTATTTAAGGTCTGTAAGGTTTGTATAAATCGCCACTACAACGCTCGTCTGCTTTTACTCCGTTGGCCTTAATAACTACTCACTGCCTTTTTCTTAGGCACCAATCCTTACCTGGGTTTAAGTTTTCCCAGTGTAGTAAGGTGTGTGACTGAGACACAGGCAGATGAAGTGGTTTGCTCTAAATTAGGTGAGAAGGGTGGGATTATAATTTACATGTTCTAGTTATGAAGTCGACAGGTTCAGGTTCCAAATGAAACCTAAACATGGCGCAATAGTTACAAACACATTTTCAATGAAGTATTTTCTCTTGTAAAATATAATTTGTTTATAGGGCTACCATCTCGTCAGTATATTAACCGCCAGCCATACAGCAAGTATTGTAAAGGTACTGGGGAAATTTGCGAAAAAGGCGCTCTCCCCCTTAAAATGTAGACTTAAAACAGCAAATACAAAAAGAAATCGGTTCAGAATTAAGTTAGATCTGTCTAAACTATTCCCAGATGATTATGAAAAAAACAAAGGCAGAATTGCTATGATAAAAAAATTACAGAAGATTGTCATAAAATCTTATTCAAGTACCAACTCATGACCCTTTCAGAATAGAAAAAACACACGAATAATTGAATGGTATTATCCTCTCAGAAAGTTGACAACCCTATTTGTTTAAGAGGCCATCCTACATAAAGGTTAATTTTATGTGAACGATGACTTACATTTTCCTCTTTCACAAAGGGTCAGATGAAGCCAAAACTTGAAAACAAAGCTGCATTTTTCTACCGAGGTAGGGAAAACCTTCTAGGAAAGACCTGCCTTGTGTGAGATATTTGTTAACAATCACTTGTGAATTAATGTGCCGTATCGCCGCCATCTTGCATGGCAGCTAAAGGCAGGAGCGTGGAGCACCGCTGCCAGACGTGAACTGAAACCGCGGCACTGGCGTGATTCATCCGGCGAACAGTAAACACATGACGTCAGTCCAGGTGTTGCTTTTCAAAAAGTAATGCCTAGCATTAGAGCAACATCGGCCTCACCCACAAGGGCAACTTACTTCCGGTTCGAGTGAGGCTCGAGGTGAACGGAGTTTCCGCTGTCGCTTACGAGAATTAAAAACCCCTCCCATTTGTAGGTTGCCAAGAAAAGAAGGACTACGCCCAAAATTTCCACTTCGAGACAAGCGTTTATATCGGAAGAGCTTCCTTATATGTTTATAGATGAGTTAAAAAAGGAAAGTCCCGAACCAGTAGGATTTATTTCGACGGGTGTGTCGCCTTCCTCATATAGCACTAGACGCCGACTACTACTTTCAGCCTACGTACACTACAAGAGGCTAAGTCAGAAGGTCCGACGGTCACAGGAGTAGGTAACTTTCCAAAAAGGTTTACAACTGTGGGTTCAATTACGAGTTGCGTTCTGGGCAAACACGAGTTGTCCAATGTTTCAAAAACCAAAATTCCCACATCCGGAAACACCAGAACAGTTTTACAGGATCTTTAAACATTCTGTAAAATGACAACTGAAGACAGGCAAGTGTTACAATCGTAGAAATAGGCCGGCACCCTCCCTCCCCCCCCCCCCCCCCCCCCCCCCCCCCCCCTAGAGCCCCACAGAGAGCAGCCTCCCCTGTGTACACGGAGCCTTTCAGCCCCTTCTATTCACACCAGTCTTCGGCTGTCATTCCCTCTACATCCCTTGTTCTCGACTCAGTCATAAACACATGAAGTAGTATCCAATCCCAGACAGGACACAAAACAGGAAATGATTGCTAATCCACACACCCTCCTGCTAAGGGCTTTAATACACTAGCTACTCCTTAGCACTTCCTGTTTTGGTTTCTTTTTGGGGGACGCTGAGGTAACTGCCGGGCTTTTTTACTTCCAATGTGGTTTGCCCCAGTCTTTCTCTCTCTGCTGGGTTTTGGGGAGCGCCTTTGTGGGAGCATCAGGAGTCGGGATGTCTTATGGTGGTCTCCTTTGACTCCGTTGAGTATTGCTTGCTGCCAGGAGACCTGCCTGCTTGACTTGATTGGTCTCACTGGTTTGCGGTTGGTTTTTCCTGCTGTGTACTCTGTTTCCAGACTTGACAGTAGGCTCTCTGAGACTGCTTTTTTTGACAAATCGGTTGTGGGCTGCCCTCCACTGTGGGTGTGCACGCACTCCAGTGCAGCGCCAGTTCTGACCGAGGGCTGGGAATGCCCTTAGTCCTGGCATCCATGGGAGCATTTTTTCCGATCGCTGTCGTCTCTCTTTTTCTCTGATGGGCCCCATGGAACAGAGAGAGGGGAGTTTGGAATGGGAGCATATGTTTTTGTCAGCAGCGTTTTGATGCCTTACGTGCCTCTGTGCTACTGCTACATGATAGGGAAGCAGTTCGTAGCAAGTGTGTTGGTGGCCGGCCGGTCCACTCTGGTGCACACTGCTCCTCCCATGCATAGTGCCAATATCGACAACACTCCCCATCCCCCCCCCCCCCCACACCAATATCCTGGAGAAATAAACAGACAAGACACCTTCTTTGTGGAGAAAATTTCTGCAGGTTCATTTGCATAACAAATATGCCAACATGGTGGGTTATCTAACCTCCCACCGGTGGACCGCCAGTCCACCCCATTACTCACGCCCCCAGAAGGAGGGCAGAGTGTTCCAGGCAACCCCCGGTTATTCAGGTCCACAACCGCCCGTAGGACTAATAGGGCGCCCTCGCTCCTCCAGGGTCCAACGCGAGGGCCTCCCTGGGGATATTTGGCCTTTGCACTCTTGTTGTACTCCTGCAGCGGGGACCCCTCTGGACCTTACAGCCTCTGGATCTCCCTGTAACTCCGCCACAGCTCTGTGAGTGGCCACTATCACAACCAGGGCCCCCACCAAGATAGGCATCATTAGGTCCGCATTTGATATCTAGGGAGGTTGGCCTCAGTTTGAGCCTCTCCCTTATTAACTGCCGTTCCATGAGAAGGCACAAACTGGACATTCATGACCTGCTTTTAGAGGGCCAGTTAGATGTCCTGTTCCTCACGGAAACATGGCTCAATGAGGACTCGGCCCCTGACATTCTGGAGGCCCTCTCTAACGGTTATGGCATCAGTAGGGTTGACAGAACCACAGGGAGAGGTTGGGGGATTGCGATGATTTTTAAACATTCTTTACGGTGCACCCTTGAACCCACTAAGATCGTGGGCAGTGAAGCGGGCATCTTCTCGATAACTGTCTCTAAAAGCTATATGATAAAAGGGATTCTGGTTTATAGACCTCCAGGTCCTTTTACACAGTTTGTGTCTAAACTGAGTGAATATTTAGTCCATCCGGCACTCCGGTATGAGAAACTACTGGTGTTGGGAGACTTGAATCTGCACTTTGATGACGCCTCTGACTCGGGAGCGCAGAGGATTTTCCAGGAACTAGAATCACTCCAGGTGATACTTAAGTCGGAACACCCTACGCATAGATAGGGTCATTTACTTGACCCAATCTTCGCTAATTGGGATGCTCTTGAAATTGAGAAACCTTTGCCGGTCCCTTGGTCGGATCACTATGTGATCCCTTTCAAGGTGTGGATACCGGCTCAAAAGACTCAAGTGAGGGTTGTACAAAGGCAGAAATACAGGAGGAGGGCGATCTTCTCGCAAGACAACTTCAGTACAGTCCTTCTTCAGGGGGGACCTCCAGGTGGTTAGGAAATTGACACAGCGTGTGAAGCCCTAGACAGGCGCATTTTGGAAGCACTTGACATCTGCGCACCCTGGGCAGCTAAGGCTTCCAAAAGACAAGCTAGATCAGCGCCCTGGTTCAGAGACGAATTGAGACGGGCGAAAGCGGCCTGTGAACCTCTTGAAAGAAGGTGGAGAAGGGATTTTTCGGCCCAGATGAAGGCTGAATATAAAGTGAACCTTAAGCTCTACCACTCCCTCATTAGGAAGACGCGGGCTTCCTATTATAAGGAGAGAATTGAGGGAGCGGAAGACTCAGCCAAAGAGCTGTTCACTGTCTATAAGGAGATCTCTTCCTTGGATAAGATCTAAGCTTCGATTACAGGCTCAGTGGAATCCTGCAATCGGATTGCAGAGTTTTTTGCAGAGAAGGTGGAGAAAATGTACTCCACCTTCCCGGTCTCTGCAAGGGAGGGGTGTGCTTCTATTGTTTTTAAGGGAGAAGAGATTCTGGATGCTTTTAGCATCCCTAATCCTGAGATCCTAATGAGGATAGCCAGTAACATCAAGTCGGGTTCTCCCAGTGACCCTGCTAGGCCTAGGGTGCTGAAAGGTAGTATGCAACTTCTTGAACCCAGTATTAGGCATCTGTTAGACCTCTCTTTTAGCTCAGGCGTGGTACCTAGAAGATGGAAGGAAGCGGTGGTCCTCCCATTGAGGAAGAAGCTGAGTGTCAACATGGACCAGTTAGACAATTTACGCCCATCTCGCTACTCCCTTATTTTGCGAAAATTGAAGAGAAGGTGGTGAACATCCAGCTAACATCTCATATTGGTAAACATGATCTTTTCCATCCCACTCAGTCTGGTTTTCGCGCACTGTATTCGAAGGAATCTCCTCTGCTCCTCTCCACTGAGGTCATTCGGAAGTACGTAGATGAAGGTCAGACTGCAGCCTTAATTTGACTAGATCTGAGTGCCGCCTTTGACACGGTTGCTCATTGTACGTTGCTCCAGTGTCTCAGGAAGGGAGGGGTGGGTGGGAAGGCATTGGCATGGATGGAATCCTTTCTGCAGGATCGCAGCTTTCAGGTGGCACAGGGACCGTTTCGGTCAAAGTGTATCATGCTTAAACAGGGGGTGCCGCAGGGGTCCACCCTCATCCCGACCCTGTTTAATCTTTATGTTGCACCAGTGGCAGACATTACCGGAAGGTACGTGGTCAAAGCAGTGTCTTACGTTGATGACACGCAGTTGGTGGGGGCCTTAACACAATCGGATGAGAAGGCGGCCACCAACTTTAACTCCTGAATGCAAGAACTTGTGGTATGGATGGGTGAGAACTGCCTTAAACTGAACAGGAGTAAGACAGAGGTTTTGATTGTTGGTAAGGCACCCACTGTGTGGTCATCAGCGTGGTGGCCTCAGACCCTGGGTCCCGCCCCGGCTCATAGTGAGCAAGTTAAGAACTTAGGGGTGTGGTTAGACCACAAGCTCTTGTTTGAGCTTCAGACAAGGCGAGTGGCAGGAACTTGTTTTGGTATCTTGCGTAGTTTGCGCAAGACCTTGGACATCCTGCCTACCGGAGCTAGGTGAGGTTCCGTGATTCTGAACCCGTTCAATAAAGGTTGTTGTATCGTGACGATTTTGGTATCAGCAGACCGCAAATGATGAGTGCGGTATGTACGAGTGTTTTCGTCATGTTAAATTGATGGATACACTGCATATTCAAGGATTTCGTTCGAACCTCCGGGTTCCATTTTGTGCTCGGCAGCCATTTTGTGGTTGCCCTCACATAGGCCGATGACTACGGCCGAACGAGTCTTTGGGACACGTACACCTTTAGTTGACTTCTGTGTGACCTGAACAAACTGACTCCATTGCCCGAAGCTGATCTTGTTGAGCCAGTTCCTTGTTAGGCAGCTGTTCAGGTAGAGATCAAAGAGCAGGAAATTGCTGAGTTTATGGTACATGCACACACCCTTCTATCTTGTTTCTCATCTGTTTCTGTTCCTTCTTTTATGGCCTATTTATGGTTTGGGTTGAGGTCCTTATATTATGGGTTTTGTCCGGCCTGTCCAAGCAAGAATGTTGGATTTTGCCTTGTCATTTATGGTGGGCTGGACAACTGAAAGTGGGCTTGTCGTTATGCGATATCTTTTTAAATGTCACTGTGTGATTGGACAGTTCGTAAATAATTGATGCTAGTCAGGAATGTGATTTTTGGCATAAAAGACGATGTCTCGCAATACTACAATTGTACAGTCTCTGACGAACCACCCGTGTTGTGCTTCGTAGACCTCTGTTCCTGGTTGCAGCCAATAAATTTGGTCTTTGACGTCACCGAGAAGTATCCCGTGTCTCTGTATTCTAAGACAGGTGAACCCGAAGACATTGGGCGTGCTCCTGGCGCCGCTTTGTTCTAAAACCCGGTTCTTCAGTTGGCGCCCAACGTAGGGCGACTTCAGCGGTACCGGTCCAAGCCTGAAGATCGTGAGGAGCTTCGTGTGAAAATTCTGGAGGAAGGCCTGCCACTTCCTCGACCCCTGTATGTCGTCGTTGTCCGAAAGTCTTTGCTGCGAGGTTCCCCGCTTTCCGACGGCTACAAAGGACTGCTGCCCTGACGGTCGCCCTGTCTTGGAGCCTTTTGACGATTTGTAGAGCGAGACAATATACGGGTCTTCTGGCGACGTCATCGATATTTCAGTTAAGTATGAGTGGAGCGTCTCCCAGTCCTTAGTTTTGTTTTGGGTATCCCCTTGGGATCTTTGATTTGGGACTTGCAAGCTCCAAAGCCGAGGGACTCGTGTATTCACGAGGCTATCGTATTCAATATTCCCTTGAAGTTTGCAGCTAGACTAGTGAGCGAAGATGCCTGGTCTTAGCAGACTTGGAAAGATATTTTGTTGTGGTTGTAATAGGGATTCCCGATTGGAGGACTCGTGTCCAGTGCCTCCGATTGGAACTCCGACCTATGAGCTCTATTTAAAACATGGCGTGGGCCCTATCACGTATAATGAAGTATGGATTAGATATACGAGGAAGGATGGTGTCCTAAAGTGGCCCCAATATGGTAGTTATGACACAGAGATTTTAGATAATTTAGAAGTTAAACTTTTCAAGAAGAAAGCCCGGCCGGCGATGTTTGACTCTTTCCGCCTCTGGCGAAAGGAAGCCAAACAAAAAGAAATTAAGTTAGCAAAAAGAAATAAAAGAGAGAAAGGTATTTCGATAATGCAAGCTGCTATACAGTTTAAAGATAACGAAGAAGAACAAGCGAGTGAGCAGTTGCACAGGCAAAGTAAAATGGCGATTGATAAGTGTTATCCAGCTTTGCCACCTCAACAGCAAGGTGCAACGAAGGACCTTGAGAAAGATCCTTTGATGTCACATTTGTTGAGTTTGCCACCCCCTTATGTGCAGCGTGCTACAGCACCTCCGCAACCTTTAGTTGCGCAACCTCCGGTTGCTTTGTTTCCTGCTATTGTACAACCGCCAGCTCCTCTTCAGTTGGCTCCTATTCCTTTGGTGCAGCCTTCTCCAGGGCCGCCGACTTTGCTACCTGCTCCGTTTCCAACTCTTACGACTTTGTCTCCTGTACTTGCTACTACGTCTGCTATTGTTCCTACGTTGGTTTCCTCTCAGTCTGCTTTGTCTCCTGTTCTTATGTCAACTTCTCCTTCTGTTCGACAGAGAATGACTGAGACTGTTACTGGTCTCTTTTCTCCTCTCTTCGGGTCATTGGGTATGATCCCTGTTTCGGCGCGTACACAGTTGCGTAGCCAACTGCCTGGTCCCGATGAGCGGGAAGTATTGGATCATTTAGCTCGTAAATGGGTGGCTCATTCTTTAAGATATAATTTAGAGTCTGTTATGAATGTCTTCCGTCAATGGGAAGCACCGAAGCAGAGATATGTTTTCGAGAAGATGTGCACTTTCCTTCGTGAAGAATGGGAAGATGGTGGTTTTATTTAGAATCAACAAGCATAAAAATATACTTTTCTCGATAGGAGTATTGTCATGTAATTACTTTGCAAAGAGGCAATAAACTTTGTGAACACAATAGAGGAAACACAATTCTAAACACTAGAGCATTGAGCTCAATGGGTTTTCTACATTCAAGTACAGTTGATTACTTTGGTAGTTCCAGGACTAGATCCTAGATTCAGTTCTGGGGTCTAAGCTGAAACCACTTTGGTAAAATCGTTTTAGTAATTGTAGTGATTTTTTAGGAATATAAAGCGGTTTTAAAAGTTCACACGTAGAAACTTTTCAATGAAAATCTGGCAATGTTATCTAAAGGGAGAAAATTCAGGTTGCAGGTAAGGTACGATCTTGTTACTTTTGTAATCCAGCACTGGGCTTCTAGGTCCAGCACTGGAGTCTCTACTTAAAACAGGTAAGTAATTACGTTTCAGTATTTCGTATGATTTTTAAAGAATATTTCAAGTTTTCAAAAGTAGACACTTAGAAGAAATTTCATAGAAAAGCAGACAATGGATTCCTATGGAGAAAATACAGATTACTAGTAAAGGATCACTTTTGCGGTTCAGTACTGGGCTACAAGGTACAGTACTGGCTTCTCCCCAGGTCACAGGGGAGTACTTCGGATGATTTTATATGAATATTTTGAGTTTTCAAAAGGAAATAGAATATTTATCCGAGTCAAACCAGTCAATGTTATCCAATGGCAGGTAAGTGAGTTAGTGGTTTCCAGGTGAGTACTCGAATGGTAAAGTTCAGGTTCTGGGCATAGATTCAGGGGTCCCCCAGCATCAGATAGGTACAGTTGGTTCACCCTCAGCGGCACTGGGGCGGCCGGGTGCAATTAGGCCCAATGTTATCCAATGAGGGGTAGGGGGCCTCCGGTTGGTGGCTGCTGGCTAGCAGGCCACGCGGCTGTGGGAGCTGGGCTCCTAGTCACTTGTTCAAGGCAAATGGGGAAGCAGGATAGGGCAAAGTTTACACGGCCAGAGGCACTCTGGCAGCTGAGTGCAGGGTGCTTTTGAGCTGTCGGGCGCTCAATGTTATTCAATTGGAAAGGTAAAAGGTGAACAAAGGCTGCAGGTTCTGGGACGGAGACTCTTCAGGGGCGACCAGCACTTCGAGAGGTAAGTTGGGATCTTGGAGCACAGGTATGTGCCCCAAAGGGAGGCGCAGGGGGTTGCACGGTGCCGGGTGCAGGGGTGTCTTTGGGTGTCGGAAAAGTTTACCCTCGGCTGGTCGCGATTGAGGAGTGGGGGGGCCCTGGTTCTGAGTCTGTAGGCATCGTCTGGGTCATCGAGGAGGGTCTTTGGGCACTGGAATTCGGGTCCCAGTCGCCAGGGGGACGTCCTCGTGGCTTTGGATCACTCGGGCACGGGCCGGGCTTGGTGGGTGCAGAGTGGGCTGGTTCGGAGCATCCTGGTTGGTGCCAGGGGTGTGGTTGCAGCAGAGCCTCTGCTGATGGGAGTCCCAGTCTTCAAGAGGGTCAAGGCAGGTAGGTCCTCTGGGAGTCTCAAGCTTGCTGTCCTCAGTAGTCGCCGGGATTAGGCAGGAGCAGGTTCCAGGGTCGACAGGCCAGTAGGGGTGGGGCCAAGTCAGGTGTTGTCGTCTTGTTGTTAGCAGCTGCACAGCGGGTCTTCTTGATCTTCTTTTCTTATCGGGATCGAGAAGGAGTTCCGGAGGACGGTACCAGAGCGTCACCACACAGTTGGTGTAGCGGTTGGGCTGACTGTTCTTGGCAAGGCTGAAGGCTCGAGCCAAGCCAAAGTCTGCCAGCTTCAGGACTCCGTCCCGGGTGATGAGCACATTGGCAGCTTTCATGTCCCTGTGCAAGATCTTGTTCCTGTGAATGTAGTAAAGGCCATTGAGCAGCATCTGCATGACTTTCTTGATCTCGGAGAGGGTGAACTTGACATGAGCATTGCTGAGCAGGCCGGCAAGATCGTGCTCGCAGAAATCGAACACCAGGTAAATGCTACCCTTGTAGCGGTTGTACTGGTTAGGATTTCGGGTACCTTTCGTCCTGCAAATCTCGATTAGATTCACCACATTCTCGTGCTTCAGCAGCTGCAGGATTTTGATTTCCCTCAAGGCTGTGATGGGGAACCCTTCCTTCTCATTCTCCATCAGCACCTTCTTCAGGGCCACCTTCTTGCCCGTGTGTCGGTGTTTGGCCTTAAACACCTCCTGTTGAGAGGTAAAGTGCTTGTGGTAAGAGAACAACATGTAAACCAACACCACCGTCGGGGGTCGTAAAGCACGGCCGGCCCAGAGACGGTCACTCCCGCACACTCCCGCTCACTTTGCACCACTATGCAATGCCACAGGTACCAGCCAAGTAAGATGGTGATTTGGGGCAGACTCCGTCTGAGTTGTTCCGCGTACAGTCCGAGTTTGCGAAGGGAACTATAGTGGGTCTCGACGTTGAAAGGGCAGTTGCGACATTGTTGTAGTTTAGGAGTGAGTCTCCTCAGCCGTTGTTTGAGCCTGATTCTTCTGTTAGGAGGACAGTGCGTCAATATCCGATGAGAGAGGTTCCCCCAGTTTGGAGAGCGGGACATGTAGCCGCTAATCCACCTATTCTGCCACATTTTCAGCGTGTTTGGGTACATGTTCCATGGAAGCGAGTTGAAGTTTTGGCCCTTAGGCAGACTTTGCCTGATCCACGTAAAAATCCTGCAGGGTACTATAAGGAATTATCACAGACTGCAGACTCATGTGTTATGAATTTAGCCGACATAGACATGTTGTTTGGGAATGTAGTTCCACAGCCTTTATGGGGACTGATTCGTCATACGGATCATTCGCAGGAATTAGGTGATACATGGGCTAATATTGGTGCTGCAGATGGCCGACAAGTTGGTGGTGCTAAGCCTGAGCCTTTAGTTGCAGAATTCCCTGGTAGGATTATTAATTACATGAAGACGTTGATGCCTGCTATGCGTGTAAACTGGGACAAATTGTCTGCATGTAAGCAGAAGAAAGACGAAAGTGTGTCCGATTTCTTCACTAGGTTTGAAGAGACGTTTATCGACCATAGTGGCCAGGACATGAGTACGGAAGGTGGTCAACAATTGTTTGTTGATAAGTTCGTGCATAATTTGCTTCCAGATTTGTGCACTAAGTTGAAGGATTCTGAGAGTGCTTGGGCTGTTTCGTCGTCAGCACAGATTTTGGCTACTGCACAGTACTACGAGAATAGGGATAAGGATGAGAAAGATAGAGCCGACAAAAAGACTATCGAGTTAAAGACAAAGGTTCTTTTGCAGCAAGCGTATCCGCCTCGTAATAATCAGCGCGATTATCAGCAACCTCAGCAGTATCAGAGAAACTCGCAAAGGTTCGAGTCTTCTCAGCCGCGTTTTCCTGTAGGCCCTAATCAGTGTGCGTATTGTAAAGAAGGGGGTCATTTCAAGAGTAGTTGTCCGGTTCTGTTACAGCGCACGAATGGTGCTTCTGGTGTGAGAGGTCGAGGTGTTCAGCAAGCTCCTAGAGGTAGAGGACGTGGTGTGTTTCCTCAGAATGCGCGTTCCTTGCCTCCACAGAATTCTATGAATAGTTTTGATCAGCAGAATGGTGCGTCTGGTAGGACGGCTCAGTACTATACTGACGACTATTATGTCGAAGGTGAGAATATGGATGGTAATGATTGCTAGGACAGCCATAGACAAAGAGAGGGAGTTTTTTCAGTTCCAGTAGATCAGAGTGGACCTTATGTTGATGTGATTACATCAGGTGTGTCAGAGCCTTTTCTGTTGGATACAGGTGCTGCGAAGAGTTTTATTATGCACTCTAAACTCCCTGGCGCACCATTGTCTGGCTTGACGAATGTTTCAGTAGGTTTTTCTGGCGCCCAAGTTAGTAATCCGATTTCTAGTCCTTTGTCTCTTTCTGTTGAACCTTGTGAATTCGAAGCACCCCTTATTCTGACGACAGGTTGTGGCGAGAACTTGTTGGGATTAGACTTGTTGAAAAGATTGCATGCAACGCTACATTGCTCTCCTTTAGGAGTACAGCTTACATTGGGTAAGAGAGTGGTCTCTCCAACGTATTTGTCTAAAGATCGACTTCCAGCTGAATTGTCTTCTCTTCCTGATTCTCTTTGGGCTACTGGTCCTAATGATGTGGGTCTTTTGGAGATTCCACCATATGTTGTAACGTTGAAAGCGAATGCTAGATTGCCACGTATTCCCCAATATCGGATTTCCAGTGATGGTGAGAGAGCACTTTTAGCAATCATCTATGATCTTATTGAGAAAGGTGTGATTGAAGAAACGAGAGGTAATGTGTGCAATAGTCCGGTTTTGCCTGTTTTGAAACGTACAGATTCTTCACAACCGCCTGTATATAGGTTTGTGATCGATCTTCGCGAGGTGAATAAGATCGTAGTTCCGCAATTTCCTGTTGTGCCAGATATCACTGCTTTATTGACTTTGATTCCGGCTTCTGCTACCTGGTTTTCGGTGATTGACTTGAAGAATGCTTTCTTCAGCATCCCGATTGCCGAGGAGAGTAGGGATATTTTTGGCTTCTCTTTAGGAGGCCGAAGTTTCCGGTTCAAGCGCGCTCCTCAAGGCTATTGTGAGAGTCTATCCATCTATAGTCAGGCGTTGAAAACACAACTTAATTCGATTGTCTTACCTGATGGTGCTGCCCTTATTCAGTATGTTGACGATCTTTTAGTTGCTGCTGACAATGAAGAGATTTGTAGAGAGGCTACTTTGTCGTTGTTACGTCATTTGTCTGATTTCCATCATAAGGTGCCTCTTTCGAAGTTGCAATATTGTCGACAAGAAGTGACCTACTTAGGTCACCTCCTATCGAAGGAGGGAAGAAGATTGACCCCAGAACGAATTCAAGCAATTGCGAAAATGAGTGTGCCAACGACACAGAGAGAAATGTGTGCTTTCCTGGGTATCACATCGTACTGTAGACAGTGGATCCCTAATTTTTCGCTTCTTGCGAAACCTTTGATAGCTCTTACTGTTAAGGATACTCCAAATCCTATTCCTTGGACTGACGAATGTCAGAAGAGTTTTTCAGAATTGCGTGATGCGTTGTGTTCGGCTCCTGTGTTGGGTACTCCCGACTACAGTAAGCCTTTTACACTTTATGTCCACGAGAGAGATGGATGTGCATTGTCAGTCTTGACACAACAGTTTGGCGATAAACAACGTCCTTGTGCTTATTTTTCTTCGACTTTGGATCCGGTAGCTAGAGCGTTGCCGAGTTGTCTTAAGAGCTACAGCGGCAGCGGCTGTCTCTATTCGACAGTCTGCTGGTTTGGTGATGGATAATACGTTGATTGTGATGGTTCCACATGCAGCGGATACTTTGTTGAACAGGACCAAGACACAGCACTTAACTAGTGCTCGGTTGTCAGGTTACGAGTTAACGCTCTTAGCAAGTCATGTGCACATAAAGAGATGTAATATGTTGAATCCAGCTACGTTGTTGCCGATTTTAGTTGAGACAGATGTTATTGAACAGCATGATTGCTTCCTTAGGACAGAGGAAGAAACAAAAGGTAGAATAGACCTTAGGAACACTCCTCTTGCAGAGTGTGATGGTACCTTATGGGTTGATGGTTCGTGCTTCAAGCTTCCGAAGGGTGATACGACTGCGGCATATGCTGTTACGACTTTGCATACGATTGTTGAAGCTGCACGTATCCCACATAATTCAGCACAAGCAGCGGAGTTGATTGCATTGACAAGAGCGTGTGTGTTGTCGAAAGGGAAACGAGTGACTGTGTACACTGATAGCCAGTATGCGTTTGGTGTGGCTCATAGTTTTGGACGTTTGTGGAAAGAGCGTGGGTTCCTGACTTCGCATGGAACCAAGATTCAACATGGTCAGTTGGTGAATGAACTTCTTGAGTCACTTACTTTGCTGTTGCAAGTTGCGATCGTGAAATGCAGTGCGCATAAGAAAATTACTGATGTTGGTCGTGGTAATGCGTTTGCAGATGAAGTTGCGAAAGATACGGCGAGAGATGTAATGAGTCGAATGTATGTTGCAGGTCCGGCGAGATGGGTTCCAGATAGAAGTATGTGTGAAGATACGATAGAGAGCGTGAAGTCCATTCAAGCTGAAGCTACAGAGAAAAAGTTGAATGAATGGAGAGAATGTACAGGTAAATTGGATTCGAATGGTTGTTGGGTTGAGTTGTCAGAGCATCAGCGATGGTTGCTACCCGATGCGTATATGCTTCCAGTGGTTACGATGGCGCATGGAATGGCTCATATCAGTGTGAAAGGGATTTGTAAGTTGTTGGCTCCAGTATGACAAAATGCTGGAATCCCTAAGTGTGCAGAGAACCTGGTTAAGAATTGTATGGTTTGTCTGATGTACCATCCTGGTAAGGGAACTCCAACTCCAGCTGGTCATTTTGCACTTCCGACGTATCCGTTCGAGGTTTTGCAGCTAGATTTCATCCACATGGAGAGGTGCAACAACTTAAAATATGTGCTCGTGGTTGTTTGGGCCTTTTCGAGATGGGTAGAAGCATATCCCCTGAAAGATAACACTGCTTTGTCCTCAGCTAAAACCCTTGTCAAGGAATTCTTCTTTAGATTTGGATTGCCGAGAATGGTCTGGAGCGACAATGGGAGTGAATTTGTGGGTCAAGTGATGAAGAGAGTGTGTGATGGTTTAGGAATCCGCCAAAAATTTCATGCTGCAAATCACCCCCAATCAGCTGGTTTGGTTGAATGCTATAATGGCACCCTTAAGCTAAAACTGGCCAAGATTTAGGCGAGCTCCGGTCTACAATGGCCCGATGCATTGCCATTAGCAGTTCTGTCAACAAGAATGACTGTACATTCGCAAATGGGACTTAGTCCCTATGAAGTTGTTTTTGGTCGCCCGGCAAATATATGGGGAGTGCCGCGGCCGACCAAATTTAGTGAAATAGAGCACCCTGTATTGCTTGATTACCTTTACGAATTGACGGCTAAATTGCGTGTTTTTCACCAACAGGTTCATCATGCATTGCCACAAGCATCTGAAGATCCAGGACATGTTATCGAACCTGGTTTCTGGGTTTTGGTAAAGAATTTCCAGCGGACCAAGAACGATCAGCCCCGCTGGATTGGACCCTACTTGGTGCTACTGTCCACGCGATCAGCAGTGCGAGTGCGCGGTAAAAAGAACTGGATCCACGGCGTACATTGTAAGATGGCCCCTTTGCCTCTGCCGTACGACCAGTGGCTCCAGAATGGTATTCCTAACTCTGAAACTGAAACCGTGCCTCGTTTTCTGCCTGTTAGCGATGCACGTTTAATTGGGACAAACCCTGAACGAGAAAGCGACGATCTTCTGCAAGAAGCTGTGCCTCCGTCAAATCGTTTAGACACTTCCGAACCTGAACTTTTGTTCCGTGATCAGACATTGCCTGGCAAAGGCCGTTATAATTTGCGACCAAGAGTCGTGGGACAAATAAAATTAAATTCTTTTTCTTTGCTATTTTTGAAATTATGTTCTCTCCTCCGAGGAACTGTTTTGATTGATTTTTGTTTTTCGAACCGCCATCCTGGTTCAGCTGTAAGGTCACGGTGCAAAGACTTGGGAGTGCAAGCCGAAGACACAAGGTCGACAGTTCTGGTTGGTCTCAGGGCGTTCCCTGGACTGACAGACGCATTCCTTAGCACAGAAGACCCAACCGCCGCGAACAGCACGGTTAGAGGATGGAGTTTTTCGAGATGGAGAGACCTGTTGAAAGAATGAGCTTCAAGAGCAAAATATGTACAGTGATGAGCAGAAAACGTTTTTTAATATTATGTTTGTTGATGCTGTTTAGTTTAATTATGTTTCTGATGGGATAATATTCTCTTTCAAAGTGACGTTTGCACCCACTACACAACCTATGCCTTCCTATGTTCTGTGAAGGATAGTGCAAAGAATAGTGCTCTAGTCAAGGGTATAGTCGATATGATTAGAGGAATTAGTTCCTATGAGACTATCCAGAGAGATGAGACACCAGCGTATATTGGATGGAACGTTACTGGATATGGAGTTAGTCTGAGTGAGAACCAGCGAGCGAAAAGATCCTCTCCGACTTGGATTGTACCCCATCAGGGTCATTACTGTCTGCAAGGTAATGGCAAGAATCCGAGAGCTCAGTTAGGAAAGAGTGTTTGCACTGAGACGTATGATTTTGCGTCCCAGACTTCCCCATCGTTTCTAGCAGCGAAGGGTTCCTATTTTGTTTGCTATGATAGAGCGTACACATGGTTTTCCCCTGATTTCTCGGGCACATGTTTTGTTTCGTTCCTGTTACCTCCTACGTATACAGCTGCGGCAGATTACCACAAGACGAGAGCTGTTAGAGGTGGCTTCAGTAAGGATGATACTGCAGGACAAGAATTAGGAGATTTCTTGAAGGGTTTTCTGCCGTTTTGGGGACCTATGGTTAACAGCAGGAATATTCGACAACTGACGAGAGTGGTTGAGTCCACCATAGTCGAAACTGCCGGTGCCCTTAGTAACTTGACTGCTGAGCTCCAGTCGGATCGCCTTATGACTCTTCAGAACAGAGTTGCGTTAGATGTCATACTTGCAGATAGAGGAGCGGTATGCAAATTGATTCAATCGAGCTGCTGCGTTTATATTCCAGACAACGCTCCGACTGTGTACCAAGCCATTTCCAAGCTACATAAGATCTCTGAGTCTGTACATGTGGACGAAGGAGATTGGTCGTTAATGGGATGGTTTTGGGGATTGTTATCCACCTGGGGATGGAAGATTCTGATGGTCATTGGGATGACGTTAGCTATCCGTTTCCTGTTCTGTCTTTGCGTTCAGTGTGCTCCTGCTATATGTGGCCTTTGTGCTACTTCGTGTGCTAGGAGACCTGTCCAGAGAGAGTTGCTAAGTAATAGGATGATGCTACAGCAACATCTCGATGATCTGATGAATATAGACCTGGATTCAGACTGACATGAGTTTGGGTTTATTGCCTATGTAAGGGCAAAAGGAGGGACTGAGGTTCCGTGATTCTGAACCCGTTCAATAAAGGTTGTCGTATCGTGACGATTTTGGTATCAGCGGACCGCAAATGATGAGTGCGGTATGTACGAGTGTTTTCGTCATGTTCGATTGATGGATACACTGCATATTCAGGGATTTCGTTCGAACCTCCGGGTTCCATTTTGTGCTCGGCAACCATTTTGTGGTTGCCCTCACATAGGCCGATGACTACGGCCGAACGAGTCTTTGGGACACGTACACCTTTAGTTGACTTTTGTGTGACCTGAACGAACTGACTCCATTGCCCGAAGCTGATCTTGTTGAGCCAGTTCCTTGTTAGGCAGCTGTTCAGATAGAGATCAAAGAGCAGGACATTGCTGAGTTTATGGTACATGCACACACCCTTCTATCTTGTTTCTCATCTGTTTCTGTTCCTTCTTTTATGGCCTATTTATGGTTTGGGTTGAGGTCCATTTATTATGGGTTTTGTCCGGCCTGTCCAAGCAAGAATGTTGAATTTTGCCTTGTCATTTATGGTGGTCTGGACAACTGAAAGTGGGCTTGTCGTTATGCGATATCTTTTGAAATGTCACTGTGTGATTGGACAGTTCTTAAATAATTGATGCTAGTCAGGAATGTGATTTTTGGCATAAAAGGCGATGTCTCGCAATACTACAGTTGTACAGTCTCTGACGAACCACCCGTGTTGTGCTTCGTAGACCTCTGTTCCTGGTTGCAGCCAATAAATTTGGTCTTTGACATCACCGAGAAGTATCCTGTGTCTCTGTATTCTAAGACAGGTGAATCCGAAGATATTGGGCGTGCCCCTGGCGCCGCTGGGTTCTAAAACCTGGTTCTTCATAGGAAGACCATGGTCCATGCCTTAATAACTTCAAGGCTGGACTACGGGAATGTGCTTTACCTGGGGGCCAATGTTAGCTGTGTACAAAGGCTTCAGCATATACAGAACGCAGCTGCCCGCCTGGTTCTGACCCTGCCAAGGAGAGCATCTTCAAGGAAGGCGCTAGTTGCTCTCCATTGGCTCCCGATCAAGGAGCGAATCCCATTTAAAGCACTCTTTGTGTGCCATCGAATCCTACAAAGGAAGGGACCCGCATACCTATATAATCTTCTGAGCCCGTATGTCCCCTCCCGCCAACTAAGATCTAGTTGGATGGGACAGGTCACTGTCCCTAGAGTCCGGACGGTAACAATGGGCGGGCGCTCCTTCAGGTTTGTGGCGGCTCAGCAATGGAATAGACTCCGGTGGGGGCTTCGAATGGAGACATCGGAGGTGACCTTCCGTAAAAAGCTGAAAACTTTCCTTTTTCCAAATGAGTAGCTTCTATTGTTGCCCTCTGACAGGGAGGTGACCTGAGAATGATGTTTTTTTTTCTTTGCTTATGTACCGCAGTGCGGGGGGACACTAGTATAGTGTAACCAAGCGCTCTATAAATGTCATTATCATCATCATTACCTACACCCTCTTGACCCTCTGGATCAGTACACTCCAAACAAAAACTCCCTGTGGATTTTTGCATGCAGCGGGCCATGCCTGATCACCCTAAACCCCCTTTTTTCAGTGACTCTGCACCTGGCATTGTAAACTCTCTTGTGAAATGTTCCCGCAGCAACCCCTGACCGGTCCCTTGCCACACTAACAGTGGCGTTATCTCTGGCGATCATAATAGACATGCCCATAGCTGGTTGCTTAACTAACACCAGGGGGGTTTCATTTCTGGCAGCCGTGCACTCCTACCCAGGAAAGTCAAGTCATTGCCTCCCAGGTGTATGACCAAAATTGTTGGTAGGGGAGACACCCTCCCTCGTCTGTGTCGCAGCCTCTACAGCAAGCTGTTCCAGTGCATGCCGGGGACCCCCACTCACAGGACGCCCAGAAGGCCCTCCCCCCAGACTGTTGGTCCTGACAACTTGAAGAAATGCTAGGTTGCAAACCCCCCTGTGAATGGCACTGCACACCATTCTATACAACATATCCAGCTTGCACATATTTGCCTAATAACACTGCCGCCAACAAACCTCACAGGGGTGCCTATGGTATATTACCCTGGGTGGCTGTTGACATACGTACCTTTTAACACATTGGGATACACCTCGTGCCACCTGCATGATGCGCTCCACTGACAAGCCTGCCCAGAACGCTGGGTTTGCTGCCCCTACAAAAATGGGCTTGCAAAGTTGACTGCCAGGACCCGCAAGCCTGACATTTAATCATGCCTTCCATGCCCGTTCAACCCAAAAATGGTAAGGGGCGTGCTGTCAGCATGAACCAGAGAGTACCCCTGTCCCGAAGCGCCAGGTAAGGCGAGACCCGACCCACTGGGCCATATATCTATCTCCCAGCTGGGTGTAAAGAATACCCTTCAGCCAAGTCTGGTCGGCATGTGCCCTACTCCCTACCCCTTGTAAGGGAGCACCACACCTGCCCATCTTCCTAGACCAAAATTGGGACATTAGCCCCCTTGTTGGCTGACTGCTCCCAAGGATATTTTGCTTAACTGAAGCAACCGGTATCATGGCACTGTGGATCGGAGGACATGGAGTAAACCTATGGTCAGCGTACCTGTACCCTCTTAACTATAAAAGCAAAAAGTTCTCTGATAGAAGTCCGTCTTTGTGATCCTACCCCTCTATTCCAACACTATTAGAGTACCAGCACCCTTTTGGGAATGGCAAACTCACGTCCCACCTTAGAGCCTATTTGTACTCGGTCTAAAAGACCAGACCACCACCTCAAGCCCTGACAAGAGGAGGTCTGCTAACCTGCCCCCACTTTGTGTAAACAATCTGGGAGCATATGTTTTTGTCAGCGGCGTTTTGCTGCCTTACTTGCCTCTGTCCTACTGCTGCATGATGGGCAAGCAGTTTGTAGCGAGTGTGTTGGTGGCCCGCCAGTCCACTCTGGTGCACACTGCTCCTCCCATGCATTCCTTATGTTTTGGGAGGAGATTGCAGCATTGTTATTATATTGAGCTGTCAATCGTGTGCTCGGTCAGGTCTGATGCAGTTTACTTCATTTTTTAGGTGGTTCTATATTGGAAGCCTATTTTGGTGGCTCTCATTTTTGTTGGGTTTTCTGTGATAGAGCTCTTTTGGCTTCAATGAGGGGAAACCTGCTGGTGCACAGAGGCATTGTTCCCCATCCTCATCATCTTCATCCTTCAATGGGGAGTCGTGATTCAGCCTCTCCCTCTACAAAAAAGAAAATGTGTGAATTGGAGCAGCTGGAAAAAATGCTTTTAGAACTTTTGTCTACCTTAAAGGAGTAATTGGCTTGGTCACAGTCAGGAGGTTGGCAGGAACTTCGTTCGGACATTTCCCTCAGAGGATGGGACCTTGGTTCGCCAGCTATTTCTGAGTTCCTCTCTCTGCTCCCCTGCTGTCCATTTTTCTGTTCCTTTGTGGGATCTTTTTCTGGTCCTGCATACTCTTCAGTCCTCTCCTTTTGAGCCTTTATCGACAGTGTATGTGAAGTTCTTGTCTTTTGAGTTGGCTTTCCAGGTGGCTATCACGTTGATCAGGAGGTTGGGGGACCTTTATGCTTTGCAGTGTTCCTCTCCCTTTCTGCGGTTCATCGAGGATGCTGTGGTGTTGCGTTTGAATTCTGGGTGTTTTCCTAGGAATCATTCTTTATTTCATACTTCTCAGTAGTTGCTGTTGCCTTCTTTCTGTCCTTCTACTTCTTCTCTTGAGGAACATTTGTTGCACACTCTAGACAAGAAATGTGTTTGTGTGGACAGGTCTGCTGCGTTTCGTTTTACTGACAGTCTGTGACTTTTGGTCTAGCAGGGCATTAAATGGCTGCATCTCAGATGACTCTGGATTGTTGTATTTAAGACACTTATCTCTTTGGCTTTTCATGGCTCTGGCTTGCCATGTTTTTTCAATGTTCAGGTCAGGTCCACTCGAGGGGTCTCAACTTCATGGCTTGCTTATAATTGCATGGCATTGTTTGAATTTTGTCAAGGTGGGGCGTGGGCTTTTGAGTCTACATTTATCAGCCCTTACCATTTGAATTGCGCCCTGAATGACCTTTTGGATTTTGGGAGTGGTGTTTTGCAGGCTGTGGCGCCTGCTGCTCCTGTGTGGTTTGTTTGGAAATGACGTGAATATTACTATGGTGCTTGTTTTGCCCTGTGTGGCATTTATTTATTCTTTTCAGACAGATTTTCAAAGACCTTCCCTTTTGGGTGTCTGCTTTCATATGCCTCATGTTTATCACTGGGTCGAGGATGAGAGACGTAGAAATATTGTCCTGATTATTTACCTGTAATCCTCATTACTCTTAGTCCTACTCATCCTCAAACCAGTCATACTTCCCACCTACCCTCCCGGTATCAGGCCTTTATGTGCTTGGTATTTCAGGAAGGCCAAATTTACACAATGCTTTCCAATCAAAAGCATTCAAGCGTAATATATTGCACATAGCAGACAAGTTTTCAGATTGCTTATGTGTGACATTTCCAGTGTCTCAGCCTGCTCATGTGTTGCATTCTATTGCCTATGTGTGACACTTCAAGAAGCTCTTTATAGCCAGAAAACCAAGCAGTAAAATCAATGAAATTAGATAAATATCATCAAAATAACTTTATTCGGTTATTTTTACAAAAATAAACATCAAAGTGTGCAAAAGATAAAACCTTGTCTATTTACAATTTTAAAAAAATATATAAAAACAAGTCCATTTCCAACAGCAATAAAAAAGAGGGCTATAAAAATTACCATCCAAGCAACTGTAAGGCATGCTTCCTACTATAAACCACACAGCGTGGGGGAGTGTGGCTAAGATGGCGGCGTGAGCAGACATACTGCTCCGGAGCTCCCGCCGACGGCCTACATCAGCACCGTATTTCTGGCCGTAACTGCTACAGTCCGTCCTTATCTTTGTGAGGAATCTGACCGGGCCCGGCAGGTGCAGCTGAGATTCGGTGAGCGGCTCCTGGGGGGCTGTTTTCACTCCGAGAGATGGGCTGAGCATCGCGGCGGCCGGCCGAGGACCGGTCAGCCTGGAACCGCAGCGGGCGGATGTGAGACCTGCCGCGCTGTCCCGCGCCTTTCCAGGCCGGCGAGCCCGAGACCTACAGACAGAGCGGAGGACTGGGCTCTTGCGACCCCAGCGAGGACAAGTTGGTGCCCCCCCCACGCGACCGGGGACTGGAGCCACGCGACGGGGACGAGGCCGGCCACCATCTTGTGCAGAGCCCGGAGCGATTTGGCCGGAGACTGGAAGGGCCTGCGGGAAGGCTCGCCGCCGCCGGTAGGCCAGGGTGTGAGGGACTTGGGCCCGGAGCCTCGGTTCCCCCTGTGGAGGCCCGGCCGATGAAGATTTGAGGTTCTTCTGGTGCCGGGGCGCTGCGGTGACGCTGTGGAGGAGAGGCGGGGCCGCCATCTTGAATAGGCCCGCCCAGCCCGGATAGGCACAGACGCAAGCACAGACCCCGGTGGAGTTGCCGGTGAGCGGGGGACTTGGGCCCGCAACACCTGGGGAGAGGCCGGATAACACCGCAAGACACAGACTGACCGGTTGAAATCCGGGCGTGGGGGAGGCCCGGAGCGCTAGTTTGCGGCGGCCCGCGACTGGGCCTACCGCATGGACTTCTAGGTGGTGGCCGGAGATTGAGGAGGAGTCCGATTGCGGTGGCCCACTGCGGATACCGGTGAGTGGAGCGGCAGATAGCTGAGAGACATAGGGCAGCGGTACGGTTCGGGGAGCCGCCGCTTGCTGGACTGCGTGCTACAGATATGAGCGGAGTGGATGCATGGGACCCTATCAGCTTTTAACTAGATGGCAGGAGGCCGTCTGCTGGATTGCGGTGCTGCTTCCTTGGGGTGCCGGCCCGTGAGCCTCTCCTCGGGTGTGTGCAGAGGCTGCCGGTGACTGTGGTGGCGGAGACAGCTCTGATTGTGACTGAGGGATCCTCCACTGCTAGAGGAACGCCGCAGGGCTGCAGAGCCAGGTACCCATAGTCCTGAACAGACTGGCAGCGATATTGAGGCAGCGGAAGTAGAGGGCGAGGTCCACTGTGGCTTGAGCGCTACCAGCTCCCCGGTCCTGCTCTCGAGGCCACCGGGCGTGAGCTTTGGAAGCGGAGGCTGGCGGCCGAGAGAGACCAGGGCGACTTGAGGTGGCAATATTGGATGGTAGCAGGCGAGAGGGCCAGAGACCGGGCACGTTGGGAGTGACAGAGTGCCACGAGGAAGAGTGGCTGGATTTCGTCCCGCGGGGCCCAATGTGAACACCGGCAAAGCAACGATCCCTACATGTGGGGAGGGTGGCTGGAGCACCGTCTCATGCAGCACCTCCAGGAGCGCCCGGGAGTCCTGCCTCCTTTGCCGGTAGGTGGGGACATTGCTTGGCACCAGCTGTTGAAGGAGTGCTGATTGCAGCGACCGGGGGGGGGCCTATGCAACTCTCTTGAGCCCCACCAGGCAGTGCTATGTCCTTCTCCAGAACTCGGAAGGATAAGACCATTAAAGACTTGTTCGGTAAGGCGCCAGCCGATCAAATGGCCTCCAACGCAGCAGCTGGGTCCTCGGGCCCCAAATCAGGGAAGGACGACGGAACTGAACCCATCACCAAGGCATTCCTTGAATCTATGTTTGCCGCTCTAAGAGATGACATTCATGCCCTCAAGCAAGAGTTCACGTCAGAGATTCGGGAGGTCAGACGGGATATGGACAGCATTGGAGAGAGAGTCGCTGATCTAGAAGGTAAAAGCGACGGGAAGGACACGGAGATAGCGGCTCTACAACAAGATATTCTTAGGCTCCATGACCACCAAGTAGACCTTCAAGCGCACATTGAGGACCTGGAAAACAGGTCCCGACACCACAATATACGCATTAGAGGAGTGAAGATGGACGAGGACTCGAAGGACCTATTCGCCTTCTCCAGAGAGCTCTTCAATAACATACCAGGTAAGCCACTGGAGACGGAGCTGAGAGTGGACCGGGCGCACAGGGTGGGTCCCAGAGGGCCTTTTGCACCAAAGAGGCTATTCTTCAGAAAGCGCGTCAACTGCATCCCCTGAAGTTCCGAGATCACACCCCAGTGCTTTATCAGGACTTGTTCTGCCCTCACCTTACAGAAGAGGAGAATCTTCAAACCCATCACTATGCACCTCCAGCAGCGCAATATCACTTACAGCTGGGGCCATCCATTCAGACTGGTGTTTCGCATGAATAACAAATTGTACCAACTGCGTTCTCTGTCCGAGGCTTGCCAACTGCTGGGGGTGGAACTACCGGAGTCGGAGGGTGGCGATGAGGATTCCAAGGAGAAAGTGGACGATTCCAGACCTAGATGGTGACTACAGGGCTGCCTCAGGAAACCCCGAGCTGCGGAGGTCATGGAGGGCAGGAGGTCAGCTTTGGAGGCCGTCTCCCCGGACCTCCCTAGCACCCAGCTGGGCTGACTTTGGACATTATCCTTCACCGACTGTCTGATTTCCTAAAATTCGGGTCGTTGGCGGGAGGGGGATGCCTTTCCTATTGGTAATCTACCCCGATATCCTTTCTCTGATCAACCATGGTTTTTGCTTCTTTTTATTTCCCTAGAATGTTGCACAGTTGCGGAATTGTTGGGGGGTTGAGGGGGGGGGGGGTGTCCAGTGCTCCATGACTGACTTTCTTTTAGTGTCAACATAGCTCCACATGTCCGTAAAGACCGTCCCCGCTTAGCGGCCAGGAGCGCGGGCGGCGCCACACATGGTCCCCTACATACTAGCCTGACCCCGCTAGATATTAGTAATGCCTTATACCACCCTTAGAATTTTACCTCTCAATGTGAGAGGGCTTAACAATCCGGTGAAACGCAGAGCGGTACTGTCATGTTTGGAGAACACTCAAGCAGATTTACGCTTACTTCAGGAGACTCATCTGCTGGCACGAGACTGTTATAGGCTGCAGTCTCGTAGGTTTCCCACTCAGTTCTTCTCCTCATGCTCCACTAATATGGCTGGGGTGGCGATTTTGGTAGCACAGCGGTTTAAAGGGGAGGTATTACATAAATGTGCTGAGATTAAGGGGAGACTTTTGACCTACCGCTTCGCCTTGGGGGGCCTGACATTTACTATTGGCTCTCTGTATGCCCTAATGACGGCCAGGAGAGGTTCCTACACTCTGCTCTCACTGAAGCCACAGCCACAACAGACCGTAATATCATTTTAGGGGGTGACTTAAACCTAGTATTTGATAACCTTTTGGGCAGATCCTGTCAGCGCTCTCACCAGGTAGGCGCGTTCTCGGCAGAGGGGTGCAAACGCTTAAATGACTTGGGACTTCATGATCTTTGGCGCAGCTTCCACCCCCTAGATAGGGAATACTCCTACTACTCCAACGCACATAAGACCTACGCCAGACTGGACCATCTGCTGGTCTCCGCCCCAATGCGCGCTCTCACGACTACAGTCGAGATAGGGGTGGCCTCACTGTCGGACCATGCTCCGGTGTTTCCCACCTACATCACGGCCCTCCAGGGCTGGCGTCTCAGAGACACTCTCTTACACAGGACTGAAGTAGTAAAACAAATACACGCTCCATCACCGACTACCTTTCTCATAATGCGAACTCCGACACAGCCCTCGCAACCCAATGGGCAGTGCTGAAAGCCGTGGTTAGGGCGGAATTTATTGCTGTCTCGGCTGCTGACAATAGGGAACGCCAGCGCAAGAAGGAGGAACTCACGCAACAGGTCTGTGAACTGGAGCAGATGCACCAAAGGACGAGCCTTGAGGGTGTGGCGACAGCTCAAGACAGTATGCCACCAGCTAGCGGCACTTGACCAGGACAGGACAGAATTTGCGGCCCTGAGACTAAGACACGCTTACTACACGGGGGGATATAGGTGGGCACCTCTTGGCCAATAGGCTGAGGGAGGCCCGTCAACAACAAGGGGCCAGGGAGATTGTCTGCTCGGATGGCACTAGCGTATCAGAGGACGCCGCCATAGCGGAAACATTTTGCAACTTTTATGTTACACTCTATACCGGGCGCCAGTCAGTTAGCTCTGAAGGGGTTGCCTTTTTGGATTTGGTTTCCCTGCCATCTTTTACAGCGGCTCAGGCCGAACACTTTGATAGGATTATCTAAACAGAAGAGGTTATCGCCGCTATATGTCGTCTTAAGTTGGCGAAAGCCCCGGGGCTGGACGGTTTCTCCGCTATTTTTTTACAAAAAGTTTTGTGCTGTGCTTGCCCCGCTCCTTACCTGACTGTTTAATTCCTTTGCAGAACTGGGAGCGATACCGATAGCGGTAATCCCTAAACCCGGGAAAGATAGAACATAGGGCCTCATCATGATGGAGGATTTTCCGCCTCCTCCGGGCCGGGGGAAGCCACCTCCGGCCCGGAGGAGGCGGAAAATCCTCTGCGGACTCACCAAAGACCCACCGCCGCATTACGATGGCTGGTGGGTCTTGGTTACTGTCCACTGCTTTTCCGCCGCGGTCAGATTACAACCACGGCGGAAAAGCTCTCATTTGGCTGGCAGTGTCTATCAGACACCGCCAGCCAAATTAGGAAGCATCTGTAAACATGCTTTTCCGCGACGGTTTTTCCGCCGTGGAAAAGCATGTGTACTTTTGATTTTGGGGGCCCGTGGCGGGCCCCCAGGGTGTTGGCGGGTGGGGGGATGCACATGGGGGGTACCTATGGTACCCCCCAGCATTTACTTGCACAAAGCGGCAGGCACCGCGCGGTGCCTGCCGCTTTGTGCATGTAAATGTTAAACATGCACTTTTAACATTGCGGCGGGTGCTGCTTGAAGCAGCACCCGCCGCAAGGATGTGACCGCCAGGGTGGCGGTCACATCCTAATCGCACATGAGGGAACGCCGCAGCCCATGCGGACGTTCCCTCATCCTCTGGGGTTGTGGACGGACGCAAGCCCGTCCGCGATCCTAATGAGGCCATAAATGCGGGGCCTATCGCCCAATATCCCTTCTTAATCTTGACCTTAAAATGTACACTGGGATTCTTGCCGCTCGTCTTGCCCCTCATATGCCTGGCCTTATTGATCCAGATCAAGCGGGCTTCATCCCTGAACGCCAGACGTCAGATAATACCAAGCGGATTCTCCACCTCATGGAGAAGGCTACTCGGGTGCCCGGGGAGTACATGATGTTTGCCATAGACGCCGAAAAGGCGTTCGACCGCGTCCACTGGCCCTATTTAGAGCTGGTGCTGGAGAGGGTAGGGATAGGGGAGAAGTTCCGCACCTTTATCTTTAATTGTTATAAATTCCCTACGGCCACGGTTAGAGTGAACGGATACACCTCCTCTAGGTTATCTAACGAGAGGGGTACGAGACAGGGGTGTCCGCTGTCGCCCCTTCTTTTTGCCCTGTACATGTAGCCTCTGGCTCAGAGAATGCAACAGAACTTAGAGATTGAAGGGATCAAGTTTGGCGGCTATATCCACAAAATAAGTTTATACGCGGACGATGTCTTAATCTCACTAACCAACCCGAGGAGAGCCCTTCCAGCGTGCAAGGCGGATTTAGATCCCTTCGTCCGGGTTGCCGGATTTAAGATGAACGCAGACAAGTCCCTGGCTCTGGACCTCTCGTTGTCCCATACCACCCAAGAGTACTTACAGAGTTTGTTCCCTATCCAATGGGCGGCGGACACAATCCCATATTTGGGGATTCCGCTGGCCTCCTCCCTCCCCGTTATGGTTACTACTAACTATGCTATACTACGCAGGAAAATTTGACGTGAGCTGGGGCGGTGGTAACACTATCCTCTTTCCTGGTTGGGCAAAATAGCGGCGGTCAAAATGACTATTTTGCCACAGATCTGTACCTCTTTCGTACCCTTCCTCTCCGACCCCCTGTTGGATGGATTAGGCAGACGCAGTCCGACTTAGCCCAGTTCATCCGGAATGGTCAGAAACCGCGAATGCGAAAGACGCTGGTGACACTCTCCCCAGAGGCAGGAGGGTTGGGAATTCCTGATCTCCAGTTGTACTTCCAGGCGGCTCAATTGCGATATTTAGTCGAGTGGGGCAGATGGGAATCAGAGAAACATTGGTTGTTTCAAGACCAGGCGGTGGCAGCTAGACCGCTGCAGGAAATCCCTTTCCTACGTAAGCCTCATAGGCCCCCTAATTTGTATGCCTCGCACATAACACGGGTTCCCCTTGAGGTGTGGGATGCCATTAACATCAAACACGAGGTCACGACCTTCCCATCTCCACTCACTCCGTTGGTCGATAACCCTGATTTCACCCCTGGCACAGATGCGGCGGCCTTCACACACTGGAAACCTGCTGGTTGCTGGGTTTTGTACCATATGTTTGGAGCAGAGGGGGTCGTCCCATTCTCTCAATTTCGACAGGGGTATGGTCTCCCGGAGACAGAAAGACTGAGGTAGCTACAGGTATGGCATTGGGCACTCCAACCACAAGTTCACGCGAGCGTGGCTAGACGCCTTTCCGCATACGAAAGGTGGCTTATCACCCGCACTTCCGATGCCAAGCTCATCTCGGATCTCTACAAGATGTTACACTCACGCAAGCGCACACACATAATCCTGGCAGGGAGCGGTGGGAGAGAGAACTAGGCAGGACGCTCAGCCACAAAGAGTGGAAGGGGATATACTATCAGGCCCGGCACTCTGCGTACCACATGGGACTCACAGATACACTCACGAATATGGTGATATTCTGGTATTATACCCCAGAGCGATTACATGCGATAGACAAGGACCAAGAGGCGACCTGCTGGCGGGGCTGTGACCAAGTGGGCAACCTAGTGCATTTGCTGTGGGAATGTGTACATATTCAACCCTACTGGACTCAGTTGTTGGACGAGGTAGATAAGCACTTTGAGACGGAGATCCCACGCTTCCCGCGCTTCCCGGCCTACGTTCTACTAGGTCTTCCCAATCCCCTGACCTATCCACTAAGATCTCGTAGAGGCAGGCAGATGACCATCACAATTGGCTCAGCGGTACAAAATATACTTACACACTGGCGCACTCCCAACAGACCCTCTCTTACTGGATGGCTCCACCGATTGTGGCATGTGCTCGGGATGGAGAAGTTGGCACTTACTATGGCGCGGGATGGATCTACGTACGACGACCTGTGGTACCCATTCTTATCGCTCTTGACTACTGGATTTCGAGAAATCACATGCCCCGATATCTTAGACTACTGCGCCTCACAGAGCCAAGGAAGACGGATTGTTAGGAGGGTCATGGAGGGCTTAGTATAGGTTGGAGGAGGACATGTGGTGTGGGGAGGGACACCGGGGCACTGGACGGGCGGGGGATTTGAATCTTAGGGATGGGGGGGTTATTATTTTCTTTTTTCCATCTTTCCTGCACTGTTTATTCCGTGTACATGATATTGGCTGATCATATTTCAGATGCAGAGCTTTTGACCTCGGTTGGCTCTGCCCAGTGCTGTTATTCCGCCACTGCCTAAAGACAGCTAAATGTACATGGATATGTTTGTGTGTTCAAAATCAATAAAGACATTTAAACCATAAACCACACAGCGTACAAGTCTCAAAACGATAAGTGGGGAACAATCCTGCAGTCCGCAATACAAAAAGTGCATATTTGATATGAGACTAAGCATGAGCGAATTTTGCGGATCTCGCGTTCGCGAATTTTGCGGATTTGCGGATTCGCAATCCGCAAAATCCGCGAATTCCCGCGAATTTGCGGATTTTTGTTTTGTGTTCGCCCGTGTTTCTGCCAGTTCGCGAGGGTTTTTACAATTTCGCAATTTGCGAACTTACCTGTCGGGTCGCAAGTTTTGCGAACTTGTTGTTTCTACGTGTCCAGCCTGTTTGGGACACTCTTCTTCATCACTGCCACTCTCTGTCACCACTGCCACTCTCTGACTACTCATGCCACCCTCTGGCCCACCCATGCCACCCTCTGTTTCATCACCACACCCTCTGGTTGTCCAGTGTACATTATTTTCGGCAAAGCAAAGCACACCTTCCCTGCCTCAAGTGACCTGAATTAATTTGGGGCTGATTAATGTGTCACAGAATATTTTTTTAGCTGGCACCTGCTTCCTTAGTGCGCCCTGATTAGTGATCTTTTGCACTTGCTAAGTGCTTTCATTGTTGCAAAATTAGTTACAACACCTGCCCTGCCCCAACTGACAATAATGAATTAGGGGCTGATTAATGGATTTTAACTTCCAGCCTGGCTCCTGCTTGTCTCCCTTAGCTGTAATTCAGGACCTTTGTGGCATATGTGTAACTATTCTGAGGTTCAGAGCAGGGTCACATAATAGTTTCAACTGGCAACTGAACTCTGGAGGGGCCCCTCAGGAAGCACTACAGGAAATGGCTACTAATGATGAGCCTGAACTTTTGAACCTGGTAAGTAGTTACTTTCAGTTTTGCTAAGATCGTATTTCTGCAATTTTGCACTTATTCGCGGGGCGCGAACTCACGCGAACAGTGCGAGCAGTGCGAGCAAAATCCGCTGCTCGCGGATTTGCGGATTTTGCGGGAGATTCGCAAATCTCGCGGATTGCGAATTTCCCGAAAATCCGCAAAATCCGCGAGCGGAACGGATTTTCCGCCCATGCCTATATGAGACAGTTTATATTATGATGCAATCTGTGACAAAAGCTTCTGTCGGGTTAACCGGAAGGCAAATAAAAAGTGGCTAATAGCAAAAACTATCTGCTCAGTTACATCAGCTTTTAGGATTCTATATACGCAAGCTGATGCTGCTTCTAAATTGAGGCAGATTGGTCTTACCCACCTCCTGCGTGACTGACGGTATCTAGGGCAGAAAAACAAAACATATTCTTCCGTTTCTTTGACAATAGTGCAGGCAGTACATGAATCTAGTAATAAGCCAACCACCTCCTTTCTAGGAAATTTTAGGAGCAAATTGCTGTATCTGAATCTAACATATAAGCTTTTTGCGAGGGGGGCGACATTTGGTCGAGGAAGGGTTCCAATTGTGGACATGATTTTATTGCTAAAAATTTGGATGATAACTGACCACTAGTCAAATTATTAATGTAGTAATCTCCCACCACCTCCCAGTATCTGACTTTTAATCTCAATAAATCCTCTCTCGTTGCCCTATCCGGATGTTCCCACAGATCCATCATATTAATTAGCTTGCATCAATCTACAATGTGCTTAAACAATCGTAGTTTGGTAGCACCATTGAGCTTCATAACCTCCCATAGAGTCTCGATAAGCAGTACGTTGGGGGGTTATCCAGAAGCGCAACCAATAGGTAGGGGTTTTAATGCAGCCAGATCACCAGTTCTCTTCAACCCAAGATTTATAAAAATGGGAATTAGAGGAGTTGTAATAGGTGCCGAAATAAGGGACCTAACAAAGATGTTTTCACTAGTCGTTAGCTTATTAACAGTAGTGTAGCCCCAGATCTCGGTTCCATACAGGGCTCCACTTTGGGCTTTTGCACAGGAAAGGGTTTGGGTGTAGGATTGTTTTTGGAATCTTAGTATGGATTTAGATCTTTGGCATAGAGTTAAATAACTCTTGTTTAGCCGATATTCCCATTTGAGTAACTCATTCAGACCTATGCCTAGGTAGTCAAATTTTTTTACCCGTTCAAGGGGTTCATGCGTAATCTTGATCTCCTGTAGACCACCCGTACTTTGCCAAAACCATATATTTAGTCTTAGAGGTGTTAAGTTCTAATCTCCTACCCCTACAAAATTCTAGAAATATGCCCAGTAGTATTTGCAGACCCATAGGTGTTTTAGATATTAGTAGGGAGTCATCTGCAAAAAGCAGGATAGGGACTTTCTTGCCATTCAAGGAGGGTGCATAATTCCTACAAGCCATTAAGCGACTCGCCACATCATTTATAAACAGGGAAAATAGCGTGGGGGATAAATATCAAAGGCTACCCTGAACTGCTCAGAGGGAAGTTCTAAAAGTTGCATTGAAACAGCTGTGTTGGCCACAACAACCTTTTAGATGGCCGTTAACAATGTTTCTGGGTTAAAAAAAAGGATAAGATTGTGGGTCAGGCAACAGTTCGTCATCACAGCAGGCATCCACTGGTAAGATTACCCCCTCATTGTGCTCATACTTCAAAGTTCTGCCCAAGGTGTTGGACTTGCTACCTGCCAAAACCCCAGATAAGTGTACTCAATCACCTACATCTCTCCTGAATACACCCACATTTTCGGACATTCTCATTGATAAAAGCAAGATTAAAACTTCCACATTGGCCCCAGACATGGCTGAGTCACTGCCTCTCCCAGCAATAAGTGTTGAAGATAATGTTGGGTGCGTGCAAGACCCAACAGGTCAAGAGAAGTCATTCAATCTAGAGGAAGGAGCTGGTGATGAAGGAGCCAAAAGTGAGAGGTTAACCAATACTGAGAGCGCTTTGGAAGCCCTCGCAGCCTCAATAGCATCAATGAGAGAAGAAATTAGAAATGATTTCTTGATTTCTAAGGCGAACCAGAACAACATTTGGGCATCTTGTGAGGTGTTGGAGAGGAAAGTAGATGGGTTGAGTGAAAGGACAGAAATACTTGAGGGCTCCGTAGGGGTGTTGAAGGCAAGCCTGGAAGTAGCCGAATTAAAGATCCAAAATTTACGGAGGGAAGGAGATGCCATGAAAAAGAGAGTCGAATCATTGGAAAACTATTCGCGGCGAAACAACCTGCCACTCCTGAAGATACCAGAGGGGAAGGAAGGAGGGGACCTTAAGACATTTGTAATTAAAATATTGAAGGACTCCCTTAATCTTGAGGAGTCTGTCGAGGAGCTGGACAAAGATGTACAACAAATTCACCGCGACCCCTTTCGCTTTAATCCTGGCAGAACAAAGCCTAGGAAGATCTTGATAAATTTTCTTACGTATTCTTTAAAAGAAAAAATCTTAAATCTCTCATTAAAATTAAAATCGCTAAAGGGCCCTGATTTTTCTTTCGAAGTACGTTCTGACCTCTCCAAACCTACTCTGGATAGACAGTGGGAACTGGGTCAGAGGATGGACAAGTTTAGGTCTGCCGGTGCAACTGTTCAGATGAGGTTCCCCGCATTCTTGCGGGTTATGTACAATAACAAAATGCATAACGTCAGATCCCCTTTGGAGGCCGATGAACTGTTGGAATTCATTAGTAATCACTCTCAGGGTCGAGTTTAGCATCGGAACAATTGGAGCGGGTTGGGTTTTGTTGCACATATTTTCCACCTACAGATAAGATATATATTAGTAGATTGTACAATTAATTCCCTCTTCACATGTAATCTAGCGTTCCGGCCTGTAACGTGATATGCAATGTGATTTGAGCACTCTAGGGCAAGTATAGAGGTTGAGTGGGTGAAAAGGGAGAGAAAGTGGGAAAAAAGGGGTAAACACATAAAAGAAATAGAAAAGATGAGGAAAAAAAAAAGAGTTTAAGGGTGAAAATAAGAAAGAGAAAAAGGAAAAACAGAAGTTAATACAAAAAAATTTTTTTGCTCCAGAGGGGATCGAGGGGCATTTAGCGGTGCAGGAGAAAATGGTGTTGTAAGACGCAAATCCGGCCTCACATCTGGTCGGAGTAAGTATGGGAGGGTTCTTCAAGAGTGGGGAAGAGGGAGTGGGGGGGAGGGGAAAAGAGAAAAGAATAAAAAGTTCAAAAAATCCTCAGGAGTCTGGCCTTCCAAGATTTGTTTTGTGCCCTAGTAGGGTATACTGCCAACTTTTGGAAAATAAAATAATTTTGAGGTGGAAGGGAATGCGAATTAAGATAGACACCAGACAAATGACCTCTGTTCAATTCTTGTCATGGAATGTCAATGGTCTGCGCATGCGGGGTAGAAGAGAGCGTATTCTACAATACTTACGAGACTCCCCCGCACAGATCATTGTCATCCAGGAATCACATCTCTTAAAAGCTGAGGCCAATATAATTTTAAAAAAGCAGAGATGGATAGACAAATTTATCAGTACTGGTCATAATGCCAACTTAAGAGGAATACTCCTTATATGCAAAAAATCTGCAAAGGTTCAGATCCTAGAGTACAAGGAAGATCAGAGCGGAAGATGGCTTTTGGTGAATATGTCCATTGACGGTTGGGTGTGTAACCTAGTCGGATACTATGGACCTAATGTTGATGATACGTCTTACTTAGAGATAATAAGGAACCATCTGATGACCTCCCAAGTTCCAATCATTTGGGCCGGGGATTTTAACATTGTACTAAACCCAAAATTGGACAAATCTACTAACTCTAGAGCCCACATGCCTTCCAAATCCAGACAGTCCCTTAAAGGAATAATGGCACAGCTGGGTCTGGCAGACTTATGGAGAGAAAAGGCGGGTAATAAATTAGGGGTATCCTACAGGAACCTAAAATACAAACATAAGTCAAGAATCGACTTCGCGCTATTTAGTTATTGTCTTAAAAATTCCCTTTCTGGGATAAACTATCTTCCCTCTCACCTATCAGACCATTCAGCTCTTTCGTTTGCTCTCAAACTTATAGCTCAAACTAAACATCCATCTTGGTCATTCGATCGCACTATCCTATTAGAACAAGAGGAAGTTAGATATCTGGTGAGCGAAACAACTTTGTTTCTGGATGTAAATCTAGATTCAACAACTCTTGATACGGAATGGGAGACTCTGAAAGCATTTCTGAGAGGATGCATAACAAGCAGAGCCTACTTCCGGCATAGTATGTATCGAAGGAAGATTAAAAATCTTGAGCAGGAATTGGAGAAGATTGAGCAGAGGCTTGGGGCATCAATTGGATCACCCGAAGACCAAAAAAACCTGGGTGAACTGAAAAATCAATTAGAGAACATAATACAAGAAAGAGTCTCGAAGAAATGGGAGGCGAGTAAGATCTCCCATTTTGAATTCGGAGAGGCAGCGGGCAAGATATTGGCATGGAAGGTTAAGGCAGATCAAGCCCAAAATTACATCAGAGAAATCAAGGTTGAAGGTGAGAGCGCAGCCAGGATTTCTAATCAGGAGATAGGTACTGCCTTTAGGGAGTTCTTTGAGGGGATATATAGTGAAGATACCGCGGATGATCAGTTGGCAAGGGATACATGGTTGGACCAGATCTCTCTACCGTCTCTCACATCAATACAGAGTGAAGGTATGGAGATGGAAATATCTGAGGCCGAAGTTAGGAAAGCTATTAAGCTACTTAAGCATGGAAAGGCGGCAAGTCCTGACGGGCTACCAGGTGAACTATACCGCGCCTTGGGAGATGTTATCCCCCCTACTCTGACTGCCCTCTTCAATGGAATCTTAAGGAAGGGGCAAGATCCCCCAAGATCTTGGGGCGAGGCGACCATAGTACTGATCCCCAAACCAGGAAAGGACCCAACTTTATGTGGGTCCTATCGCCCGATATCATTACTGAACAGTGATTATAAGATCTTTGCTTCTATTATGTCATCTAGATTGGGTTCAGTAATAGGGGAAATCGTACATCAGGATCAGAAGGGATTTATCAAAGGGCGCCAGCTATCTGACCTGTCGTACGATTTGGTGGGGGCAATAGATATTGCTTCGACATTTTTACTTCCATTGGATACACTCACCCTAGATGCGACTAAAGCTATCGATAGGGTCAACTGGCCCTATCTAGTTGCAGTTCTGAAGAAGTTTAACTTCGGTGAGAATTTTTGTCGGACCGTATCCCTTATGTACAATGCTCCAACAGCAAGGTTGCTAATTAATGGTGCATTGTCAGACTCCTTTAAAACTTTGAGGGGTACGAGACAGGGCTGCCCGCTCTCTCCCCTCCTCTTCAATTTGTACATCGAACCGTTTGCAGAAATTTTAAGGGGAGATGAAAATATTCCATCATTCAGATTTGGGGAGTGGGAGAGGCGGGTCGCACTCTATGCAGACGACATTCTTATTTTAACATCTGACCCGGAGACATCATTCCCGGCGGTTATTAAGAGGGCTGAAGAGTTTGGTCCCATCTCGGGGTACGAGATAAATGCTAGTAAAACTGACATCATGGCATGGAACATCCTCAACTTACAGCTGGATGTGACCAACTCAATGCGATATCTGGGTATCCGGGTCGTTCAAGATGTTGGAGGCATCGCTCAAGTCAACTTAGAGAGAGTGTACAATGAATGTAGAAAACTGTTAAAATCTTGGTCCAATCTTCCATTAACTATATTAGGCAGAGTGAGTCTGATAAAGATGTCTATCCTTCCTAAATTTACATTCATTTTTAACACCATTCCCCTGGCCTTTGATGGTAAAACCTTGGATAAGTGCCAGAGAGAGATAAATTCCTTCATTTGGAAGTATAAATCGGCGAGAGTGGCATGGAAGAAGTTGAGGAGGAGGAGGGAAAAGGGGGGACTGTCCTTGCCCGATTTGCAGTATTATGCATGGGCTTTTCAGTTGTCCCATTCCAGAATTCTTTTAAAATCACCATCTAATACATCTGCTAGGGCAATGTTTAAAGCCATGCTGGTCGGTGCTACATTACCAACCGACTGATTTTTGTTTAAATTGGGGACCAAAAATACTTTAAAAAAGTCAAGTTAAAAATCCTTATGTCCCAGGCAAAAGCCTGGTTACAGATAAGGAAAAGACTAGGTTTGCCGTATTTTTCAAACTATGCACCTATCTGGGACTCCCCGGGCTTGCCGTTATGTCTGAAAGACAGACTAGCAATTCCGGTGAGGGATGGAGGAATAACAAGATGGGGAGAATTGCTGGCAGGAAAGTCCTTGAGGTCTTGGGAGGAGCTACGGGAACAGCTGGGCCCTGAGTTTTTTAGATTTAAGTTTATACAATTAGATAGTTGGGTCAAAGCTCTGGGTAGGTCAGGGGTAACATTTGGGAAGTATTGGACCATAGAACAACAGTTGGTGGAACGACAAGTGGGGGGTAAAGAGGTGACGCAGTGGTACTGGAATTTGCTAGAGAAGGCTGATGGAGAGTTCACTCTCCCGGAGGAATTGTGGGGAGAAGAATTGGGTGCCCAAAGTATAGAAATTTGGAAAAGATCTTGTACCCTGCTATACAAAACCGTTAAACCTGCATGGCTGAGACGTAATCATGTTTTCACGATACATCGAGCCTACCTCTCACCTTTGAAACTGTCTAAATTTATCCCAGGCAAGAAATGCAATTAGTGCAACTACATCGAGGCCTCCGACGTCCATATGTTTAAGGACTGCCCTTACATAGCCCAGTTTTGGGATGAAGTGAAAGCAACCCTAGATTCTATCCTAAACATATCTGTGTCCATCACACTACCCCTTATTATCTTTGGATGGGATGATAACATAACCGGCCATGCAAGGTCTTTCTTGTTTTATGCAGTTTTGCTTGCTAGGAGACAGATATGTAAAGTCTGGATAGAAAATACCGCACCATCAAACGCAAAGTGGTTGTCATCCATGTATGAAACATCTAAGATGGATATGACTAGATCTTGCAGTATACGTAATGTGGCTTTTTGGGACCTTTTGGTTCAGTGGAAATAGCAGCCGGGGGTTTTTTTTTCCCCCGGTCCTATGATTATGCCATATCACTCCAAGGACCAGGCCCCCTCCTCTGTGCCATGGTTGGTCCTACAGGTTATTAGTACCAAGATGGAGTCAGTGCAGGCCTGATCCTGCTTATTCCCTGTACTTCTTAAGGTCATCTACTGCCAATTCTCAGAAATCGTGTCACCGAGTGGGCAACAGCAAACACTTCGTATCTCGAAGCAAGACACGCATGGCGGTTGGCGGCCAATTAAGAGGAGGGCAAGGCAAATGAGGACAAAAAAAAAAAAGGACAAAGGCAGCAAAGGCAGCAGGAAGCTTTCTGAAAGCCCTGTAAAACTCAGCTGTGAATGTGCAACAGCTGACTGTTTTATTTATTCATTTTCAGTTTGCAGCTGTTTACTATTATTATTCTCATAACCATAATTATTTTTCTTTCTTTTCATCCTTCCCTTTTTTTTTTTTTAAAGAGGATTTGCAGAAACAATTTATTTTCATAAATGCACCTTATGTACATGACCTTTAGTAGCCAACTATACAGGAGCTTATACTTCAATATTTTGCATATATATACATAGTAAATCAAATAAGCAACAAAAAAAAAAAGAAAAAGTAAACAGCCAACATGAACCATATACGGGTATGTTAAGAGAAAATAATCCCAATTTTTTTTCAGAGTTTTATACAGCTCGAACTAGACCCGAACCGAATCGGGTATCAGACCGCTTTACATAGCACCAGTTACGTTACATGAGGACACACATTCATTTTAGGCACGGGGAGATGTAAGTGATTTGCCCAGAATCACAGGAGCTTTTGGCGTCGTTACCAAGACTCAAACCCAGTTCCCCAGGTCCAAGGTCGAGCGACGTAGCCGTTAGGCCAATCATTAGAATGGTCCTACTATAGCCTTTTCATTTATATACCAGTTTGTCTGATAACCCATTTTTCCAGGGGAGACCAGATTTCATTGCCTCGCTTTCAAGCACCTCGACCTTTACATTTATATAGTGACTTCTCGAGATTATATATAGCCAACAAGCGACCTATCCGAGCTTGAAATCGGGGAGGATCTGAATCTTTCCAGTGAGTAGAGATAAGAAGTGTCATTACGGTTATTGCAATAAAAACAAACTTGCTCCTACGATGGCCACATTGTATATTCTCGTCACATCCCAATAACATTAACTTTGCAGATATTTTAATCGGATACTCCACGGCTGCTGTCAGGTAAGTTTCCATTTGTTTAATTAGTTAATTTAGTTGTCCGCAGCTATAAAACATATGGATTGTATCTGCTGGTCCTTGTTTGCATCTAGGACACTTATCGTCCTCTCTTTTCCCCCAGCGATAAAGTTTCCCGGGAGTGTAATAAAGATCATATAGTGTGTTGTAGTGCTGGGCTTTCAAATTTGCTGCAAGAAAGATCTTACTAGATAGATTCAGAGAGCGACATACATCAGTGTCACGATCTCCAGTTGTCGCTACCCATTTAGTTCTACAGCATCCAAGTCATCTGGTAATGTGCCCATTAATATTTTGTATATATTCTTAATTCTAATCTGAGGTCGGAGGATGGTTTCAATTAAGGATATCCTATACAAAGAAAATCCCTTCTCCTTTGTTTTGTTCAAATAACTCATAATCTGTCTATATTTAAAAAATGAGCTATTAGATATACCATATTTGTGCTGGAGCTCTGAAAATAGCAATCTTTGTTCGCCTAAATATAGATCGCCCACCGTCAATATTCCCTTTTCCTCCCACTGTCTAGCCAATTGATCATATATAAATGGTGGAAAAAGGGAAGATCGCCATAGTGGGGTATATCTGTTATATGCAGGAATATGTACTAAGTTCTTCATCTTTTTCCAGATTTGCCAAAATGCTAACATTATCTTGAACTTAGTTTTTTTGTATTAGCTTGGCTCAATTTGTCGAAAAAGTACACCCTGAGCATTAATTCCTACAGCTAATTCATATATTGAAGGCAGATCATCAACTCCGCTATACTGTGTACCTCCTACACCTGGGGAAATTACAAAAGCCATTTGTTGTAGAAAGCACGCATAATAGTAGGATCTGATATTCGGGGCCAACCATCCTCCCTGCTCCTGTGGTAGTGTTAGGAACTTGAAAGATCGTCAAATTTTAGAGTATTTCCAAGCAAAGCTACTAAAAATGCTGTCTATTTTCTTTAGAAACTGTTCTTCGATTGCAACTGGTATGGATCTAAACAAATATTAAATTTTCGGAAACATAATCATTTTTAAAATATTACAGCGTCCGATAAGTGACAAGTGAAGCCTGTTCAACCGACAGAGATCTGTGCTAATCTTATTGAGTACTGGTGTCATATTTATTTTCCAGATAGCATCTATGTCCCTGGTGATTTTAATCCCTAGATAGGTTACTTCCGCTAATCTTCGAGGATCATTGCACACAGTATTGATATTACATAAAATTTGAGTTTTACCCGTATTTAACAGGTACCCTGATTTTCGGCCATATTCCTCGGCTAATTTCTGAATTTGCACAATTGCCTTTTCTGGATCTGTTGTTACTATAGCCAAGTCATCAGCGTAAGCCAATATTTTTGTCTTGTGGCCCTTACATTGTACTGGGATAATCGTCTGATCCTGGAGAATTTGCTCTATAAAGATGTCGATATACAGAGCCAACAATATGGGGGAGCAGGGACAGCCCTGTCTCGTCCCTCTTGCGATGGCTATAGAGGCTGATTCCTCCCCCATAATGTTCAATCTGGCAAATGGCCGATGATACTTTGCTTGTATAGCTGTTAAAATACCAGGTCTAAACCCCCTTTGTACCATAGTTGTCCACAGGTAGGGCCAAGCCACACGGTCAAATGCTTTCTCTGCGTCTAGGAGGATCATAGCCATCTTCTCACCGGTTGCCTCGGTAATATCTAATAGAGCAATCGCACGTCTAATATGATCTGTTGTACCTCTCATTGGTATAAAACCGTGCTGCCATGGGGAGACAAGATGAGCTATGATCCTTCCTAACCGGGTAGCTACAATTTTCGAATATATATTTGTGTCTGTATTCATGAGAGAAATAGGTCTATATGAGGTGGGGTTATCGGCAGGCTTCCCTTTTTTTAGAAATACCACTATATATGCCCTTTGCCAGGACTCGGGTGGGGTCCCATTATATTGCACCCCTAGCAACAGATCTAATAATATAGGGATAATTTCCTTTTGAATCGCCTTATATAGCTCTAATGGGATCCTATCTGGACCTGCCGCCTTCCCTACGGCCATGGCTTGAAAAGCGGAGAGTTCCTCTATTTCAGTTATTTCTTTGTCTAACTCCTGTCGCATTTCTTCGTTTAACATGCGTTGGTTACTAAGAATATGTTCAGTATCATTGGGTGGCATAGACTCTGTATCCCCTTGTTTATAGAAATCTTGGTAATATTTCTCAAAAGTTTTTATAATATCCTTTTTTAGTGTATATAAAGTTCTGTCACTACCCTTAATTTCTGTTATACTGCTTTTAGCTATTTTCTGTTTAGTCCGCAAAGCAAGAACATTACCGATGGCTTTACCATACTCATACCCTTCCGATATATGTGCTTGATAGATGGCAGCTCCCTTCATAGTATAGTGGTTATTTATTTCAGCCTTGATAATTGCTATATTTTGGCATACTTTAGTTTCTTCACTCTCTTGATTTTGACAAACTGCCTCTGTATATTCCTTTTCCAGCTCTCCAAGTTTACTTATCAACTTATTGTTTACACTCTTTTCTTGTTTCCTAGCTTTACATACAAAGCTAATCGTCTCCCCCCGAAGTCCAGCCTTAAAACTGTCCCAAACAACATTACGTGTGGAGCTAAACTGATTAATCTCATAATATTCGATAACCCATTTTTTTAATATGTGCTAGATAACTTTAATTGAACGGCAGTGACCCATCAAACGTCCATTGTATATTCGGATGATCTAGATTTGAGAGTGTCAACCCCATAATTAAGGGGTTGTGATCTGAACATAGTTTGGGCAGTTTCTTTATATCAGTCATTGAAATAAAAGAGGATGATACCAGAAAATAATCAAGCCTATAAAATTTCTTATGGGGGTTTGAATAATATGTATAGCCAGGGTCTGATGGGTGTTTCATCCCCCAAACATCACAGAGATCGTAACTGCTTTGTAAAGCAGAGAGAGCATGATGTACTCTGGATTTTCGTCCGTGATATCTTTGGGTACTAGCAAGCCCACTTTCATAATGAATATTGAAGTCTCCACAGAATATAAACGGGCCAGGCCATGATGCTGCCTGAATTTCTAAATTATTAAGGGTCTGTGGATCATCCTCGTTAGACCCATATTCTGTACATATGGTTAATCCCGTAGAAAGTTGGCAAATAGCCCACCTTCCCACCCTGTCACCCAATGTCCGTGTGGCTGGTCCAAACTGTGTTTTCATATGAATTGTAGTCCCTCTGATGGTTGACGTCTGGGTAGAGCATGCCAAAAGATTATAACCTTTTTCAGCAAGCATGTCCCGACTCCCCCACAGGATATGCGTTTCTTGCTGACATATTATATCAGCATTAAAGCTTCTCAGAATTTCTGCCACTCCATTGTGTTTTTGTCTATCATTAAGACCACCTACATTGACCGAACAAATAGTGATTTTAGCCATTTAGTCTGTCCAGGTTCCTCTGCCTTAATCTCTCTTGCCTCCTAATACAGTTTATTTTAAATTCTTTTTACTTACATCCTCTTTTTTTCTCCCCTGTTTTACTTGTCCCTTCCCCCCATCCCCCTTTCCACCCATTCCACCCTCTTCCTCTTCTTTCCCCACCCTACGGCTGTGCCCACTACCTTACCCTTACCTTCCCCTAGATTTCCTCCCCCACCCTTCCCTTGCAAAAAGGCATTGAGACTGCTAGTGATCTACTAGTAGGCTGCTGTGATGGCTACTCCCCCCTGACCCCAGGATAGAAAAGCCACAGACAGTAAAGGCCAGTAGAGATTCAAAAACATATACTATAAAGATCTAAGAGACAGAAAAGAAAAAACATAAATGTAACCATGCACCCTAGTATCGCAGGCTCAATCTTGACATTACTAAGTCTATAAATTTAGGTCCAGCTCTCTAAATATGCTTGAGCTTTGATTTCTGAGGTAAAAAAGCGAACATGTTCTCCTTTAATTATTTTCAACCGAACAGGATGCAACAAGAATGCCTCTCCCCCTCGATCTTGCACTGGTTTGATCATTTGTCGAAGACGCCAATGTCTTTCTACAGTAAAATGGCAATAATCCGGTTGCACAAAACAAGTATAATCCCCACCACTACTTTTTGTTGTGGGCTTTGCTTTATCGTAAACAGCCTGGCGAAGCAAAAAGTTACCAAAATAGATAAGCATTGCACTAGGTTTTAAATCGGACTTTGAAGATGATTTGAGGTTAAACGGAATGCGGTGCGCCCTTTGAATTTTCAATTCCCAATTCCATCCTTCGAGTTATGGGAATGCCTTGGGTAACATATCAACCATATATCTTCGAGCATCTGCTCCTTCTCTTCCTTCTGGCACACCCAGAACTCGTAGATTATTACGGCGCTGTCTATTTTCATAGTCCTTGAGCTTCCATTGTATGTCAATCAGCTGCGCATCATGTGCCATAGTGGTCGTGCGTGCAGTTGCTACATTGGTTTCCAATGCTTCCGTCCGGGTTTCAAGCGTTGTAAGTCGTTCATTAACGATTTCGCAACTTTTCTCACTGCCCTTGGATTTTACGCATTGTAGTCTGCGCACGTTTGCTGTCTTGGCGTGTCTCTTCACGGTGAGAAAGTATACATTGAATAACAGTATCTAGAGTCGTAGGCGCACCAGGGAGAGTAATCTCCGTTGAGGGTGCACTTGTGTTAAGTAGCTCAGCTCCCAGATAGTCCCATCTCAAACTTTTCTTTTGTGGACTAGGATGGATTGCCCTTCTCATCGTTTTGCGTGGCGTGGTGCCAAGCACGTCTTTGCTTTCACTCCCGATGCAGATATCTTCGGGGCCATAATCAAGCAACACCTCTGCCGAAGCTGAGAGCACTGCAGGCAATGTTCTCCTTCCGCTTCACCAGACGCCGATACAGAGACTGCCAGGCAGGCCAGGAGAGTCTTCACCAATTCAGCCCGGCAGAGCACCACTCCACACAGGGAGGGGCCAGGACAATGCTCGAGGTTTCCGAGGTACGGAAACAATGTATCCATTCCTGTTCGCCTGATACTTTGTTTTTTGCACAATGCCCCGACTTTTTTCTCCTCGGAAAAACTTCTATATTCTCTTGCAAATCGACGTTTATTCTCACTCGCTTTTACTGCCGCATTTCGTCTTAACGCATGTCCGCGGTCGGAGGGGAGCAAACGGCTGTCTTACTCAGCCGCCATCTTGCCCTCCATGTCCACAACAGCTGACTTTTAAAGGGCATATGCTCCCCGCCAGTGCCAGGTGCGTGACGTCACTTAGGCTTTTAGTAAACACAAAAGAGGGCCGCTGGAGCATGTGCAGTGAAACTGCTATCGCACATGCTCCAGCAACCCTCTGTAGTGTTTGCTAACCCTCTTGTGTTTACTGAGTGCCCACTACAAGGTCCGTGGACAACCAAGGAAGGTCTGCCTGGCCACTGGCGGCCTGCAGGCCACACTCTGAGTACCAAGGATGCAGATGGTCTTGAAAATATTGCAGGCCACCAAGGGCAGCCAGTGAAGTTCCACCAGGTTAGAAGTGATTTTGTCCTATTTCATTAGGCCCTTGATGAGGTGTGCTCAGTGTCATTCTTTAGAATTGTTGGGGTCTTGGTCAAGATATATTCAGTGGCTCTTTGTTAGGAGCAACTTCGAATTTAATTAACCAATTTCTGCTAATTTAAGCTCACATGATACTATTCAATTCTAAACTTTCTGACACAGGGTCACCCCAAAACTGCCAAAATATGTTTTTCCAGCAGCCCTAAAAATCTTTACAATGGCACTGGGTAGAGAGAGAGATGACGTGAGAGGTAGAGGTAGGAAAAAGAAAAAGAAAGGGGTTAAGATAACCTGACAGGAGTGAGATATAGACAGGAAGACCTCCTTCCCTGGGGACCCCTTTGTAGCTGGGGTCCTCAGGCAATAGGTCACTTTGCCCATGTTTTAAAAGGTCACTGAGAGGATGTGCTATAGCTTGTAGAATGCCATTAAGCAGGACCAGTGTGGCTTCTAGAAGGCCTCATATCACCATCAAGATGTGAGAGTATTAGCGCATGAAAGGACAGTTCTGATACTGCTTTCTAGTTGAAATGGATTAACTTTAATTAGTCGAGAGAACTAGTATCAGGCTGTCTTATTTTTCTCTACAACATGTTCAATTATGGTTAAGATTTGGTGTCCAGAGTGAATCTGATTGCGCTGGAAATGGGACAAAGTAGGAGTTCGAATCAGTTCAGATTCAAGTTGTTGAACCAAATTTGATCTAGCAGTTGCAAGACTAGCAGCCACTACCCTCCCCTTCCTCAACAGCTCTGTGCGATAACCCACAACCAGAAGTAAACATTCAGTTCTGAGTGACAATGCAAGTCAAAAAGGAATCTCAAACAATAGAAAAGATGCATACTATACAACTAGTAAAGTAATGATCTCATGATCAGTTAGCTCAATTAACTTAGGGATGCAAACGTGCCCATGCATGCACACAGACTGCTTTACTCTTGGCAGTACCCTCTTTAGTAAATCAACCTCTCATCAGGCCTTCAAATGGCAACAGCATCAAGAGGATGTTGAAAATCAGGCACGCTTGCAGTATATAATATGGTAACACATCATGGGTATGTTAGCCAACACTGGGGAAAGATAGCCTCTGCTAGTGCTGAGAGGAAGTTCAATCTATCTACATCACAAGCTATGTGCAGATCAGCTCAATGCCTCTCTTTTCATAATATGGCAGGAAGCCTGCTGCTCATAATGTTGTGCCCTCTCTCACTGGGCTGCCGGAGGTGGGGAATGCAGCAACTGGTTTAGCATAGGTCGGAGCACCTTCTCAAGCCTGGCACCTGATAATGTAGCATGTAAATGATAAATGTTGGCTCGCTCTTTACTGCAGCGTCTGTGATATGCTGAGAGGGCATATGGTGATGGTGCAACAATTAAGCTACCTACGTTACTATGATATAATTCATGAAAGAACTACAACCAATCCTCTGGAACACCTCTCACATGGAGCCACTTGCATAAAGTTACTTCTGATGGATACTTCTGCCTGTGGATTCCTCACCTTTTGAATACCCCCCGCGCCAGCATTTCGCAGAAAATTCTTTCCTAGCTCTCCCATGTCGACGAGGACGTCACAGTAGACAGGCTCCGCTCGCGGCGCCGTATGACGTCATCGGAGCCACAAAAGAACCTCGTTGGCGTGCTGACGTCAGTTCCCTTTTTTCCGCACCGTCGACACTTAACGGTTTTTCTAGGGCTTTCCATTTTCATCGAGGAAAACTTTGTATCTCTTAATTGTTTCAGATGGCTACTACCAGGAAGACCGGATTTAAACCCTGCAGGGAGTGTGGCGAGCATATGTCGATTACGGGCCCGCATGTTGACTGCCTTTGCTGCTTATCTTCGGACCACACCGTTGAGGAATGCCGAAGCTGCAGAAAAATTAATCCGAAGGCAATTAAAGAGCGTGAGGCCAAGTTGTTTGTGGCCAAAGCCGAGTAGGAAAAAAGAGGTAGAAAGAGTGCGAAGTCTTCGTCTTCTCACACTTTAAGGTCGAAGAAGCACAAGAAATCCAAGAGAAGACATACCTCTTGTCATCATTCTTCGAAGGCCAGGGTTTCAAGGTCGAGGTCGCCGACTCCGGCTGAGCGACCTCGGAGGAAGGTCTTTATCTCTTCATCTCCTTCACCTCAGGCGACGCTGGTACCATCTCCAGCTGCGGTGTCGTGGCTTCAGATACTTCTTCGCAACATGAAGATTCACCGGCTCCAGTGACGTCACCAGCGCCTGGTGAGTCCTCTCCAGTCCATGTGACTTCACCTGTGCGGGCACCGGCTCCACAGGCTGAAGTGCGACCTCCTCTTCAGGAGCGTACGGATCCATATCATCCTCTCCCTGCTCCTGGGGCTGATTATTCTCATTTTCCTAATGTGATGTTTGGCCTGTTTGCCAGAGCCTCGACTTCATCTGGCATGCCTTCAGGCCCAGTGGGTCCTTTGGCTTTCAACCTGGGTGTTCCTCAGTTCTATCCCCAGGCTCCTTTCATGCCATTTATGCCATTGACTCCAGCTTGGCATTTCCGGGCGCTGTGATCCTCCACTCCGGCTGCCCGGACTCATTCAGCTGCTGAGTCGGCTCCACCTCGAGTTCGATCGACGTCGAGGTTCGAAGCTGAGTCTCCTCCATCAATGCCGTTGATGTCTTCACCGGCGCCTTGTGTGGTTCTACCAACGCTGTTGCCTAAGTAACGCTCCAGGAGAGAGGCACAGAGACTACTCGAGGAGGAGGAATATTTACAAAATCAGGAGGAAGGAGAAATTGTGGACTCTATGGATGAGTTTGAAGGCCTTCATGAAGCTAGTGGCTTCGATACTTCCCCTGACTATAACCTGCCATCTGCAAGTGGAGGTGTTGTACAGGACATTGCACCATACCATGTGGTTATAAGGAAGGGATATGGTTTATTGGGCCTTAAGCTTCCCTCAGCAGAGATAAAGTCCAACATACTAACAGACGTTTTAAATACTTCATCATCAACTTCCGAGCCGTTGCTTCCTTTTACAGATGCCTTAACAGATCCAATTCTGGAGGTGTGGCAGAAGCCTTTATCTGCTCCTGCTATATCTTGTTCCAACTCGAGATTGTACAGGCCTGCCCCTGGTGATCCAGCTTTTTTGTCATCACATCCGACACCGGAGAGTTTAGTTGTTCAGGCTTCTTGTTGAAAGCAGTCTTCTGGTGCTTTCCCAACCATTTTAGGTGATAGGAATTTGAAGAAGATGGAGCAAGCTGCGAAGAAGGTGTTCTCTTCGGCAAGTATGGCTCTAAAGTTCATTAATGCAACTTGCCTTCTTGGAAGATACATTCATGCTTTGATGGACTCTGTTGTACAATTGGCTCCAAAGTTGCCTGAGGAGGATCGTGCCAACTTCTTGGAAGTTCTTTCGGATTCGCAGGCTGCAGCACGTCAAGTGATTCAGACAGGCATGGACACTGCGGACTCCGAGGCTCGTGTGATTGGGCCTTCTGTGGCTACAAGGAGACAGACATGGCTCAGGTCTTCTGGTTTATCAGCTGATGTTCAGGCGACTTTGCTGGATCTGCCCTTTGATGGGTCAAAGCTCTTTGGTTCGAAGGCGGATGTATTGTCACGCATTTCACTTTAAATTTTTTAGAATATTAGCTGGTAAAATCGACCTATCTTCCCAAGGTATTCTCTTTACAGCATTATTGCAAGACATTCCGCAGGGACAAGACTTCTTTCTTTTTAAATTTGGTGACCCCAAGTTTTTTAAGAAAGTGAGGCTCAAGATTTTGGGAGCAGCCCTAAAAAAATGGGTATTCATCAGGAAAAGGCTCAATATCCCATATTACACTATACAGGCCCCGATATGGGACTCCCCCGGGACTCCTGTCTGTCTTGATGATCAACTGTCCCGACCTCTGAGATTGGCAGGATTGGAATGATGGGGTGACCTACAGGAAGGTGCACAGCTTTTAAGCTGGGAGGCTCTTTTCAATTTGACTGGGGGAACACTCACCAGATTTAAATATTACCAGCTATCCGGATGGTGGGCGACAAGAACTTGGGATTCTAACGACCCAAGCCGATGTTTGACTCTGTATATAGGTGTCGAAGATGGAAAAATCAAATCTCATACTGGTACTCAGCCATGCTATATGTTGAAAATGTTACCGAACTAGAAATACAAAAACTTTGGGGTGATATCTTAAATTCGAATAGCGGAAATACTAAAGATCTATGGGCTGATTCGTTTGCCATCTTGCAGGCAGTAGTCAAGCCGGCTACATTAAAAAGAAATCATCTGTACACTATGTACAAGGCTAACATTACCCCTAAAAAATTAACTACATTCTCAAACTCTAAGTACTACTGTCCAAGATGTAGATATCCTGCTGCGGACGATGTCCATATGTTTGTGGACTGTCTAGAGATAAGAGAGTACTGGAACAAGATTCAGGAATTTCTAGAAGAAGTTCTTCAAGCATCTCTAGAACTTAACACCAGAATCATTCTCTCTGGGCTATGCATGGACTATAATGTAAATGAACTCTGTACGAGATTTGTTTTCTATGTTATGCTTTTGGCAAGGCGTGAAATCTGTAGAGCCTGGAAGGATTCAATCTCCCCTTCCTTTTCAAGCTGTTTAAGACATATTATCTTTACAAGTAAATCTGATATGGCATGTGACCCTATAAGTTTTGATAAGACCCGGACGGCCTTAGTCTCATGGCAAGATAAGTGATTGGTTTTCCGATGATTTATCTGGGGCCCTGATGGTTCCCTTGCCTTCAAAGTAACACAGGGCACCAACACGGTGTGAAATTGAGTTGAACTGGGAAAGCAGTGGCTACTTGGCTACTTGGCGGCCTGTTTCCCATCAAGACTTCCAACAACGGTATATGAGGATTACCAAAAAAAACAAAACAAAACAAAAACAAAGGCGGACTCAGCCTTGGAACGCTTTAAAGGCAGCAGGGCTACTGCAAGATCTCTAGGACTTCAGGTGCAGTCTAGCGGTTATGGTTGCAAAAGACATTGTGGCTTTGGGAGATCTGCTTCCTTTCGTGGCCGCCAACAATCTCAGCTGAGCCAACAACAGCAGAATCCCTTGTACAAATCATACAGAGGGAAGAATAAGGGAGGCATCAGGGGTGCAAATCGACAACAATCCTCCTCCTCTTCCTCTGCCTCCCCTCCCGCCACCTTTGGTTCAACAGGAAAGCAGTTCTATATCCCCCATCTTAGAACATGTTGGTCCGGTTGGAGGTCGGGTGTCCCAATTTCTACAAGATTGGAGACTGATCACATCAGATCGTTGGGTCTTGAATCTTGTAGAGAATGGGTACGCTCTCCCCTTTTTGGAGTTTCCTCCTCCTTACCCTCCTCGCCAGGGTGGGTGTTCAGAAGACAACTTACTGCTTTTACAGCAGGAGGTACTCACATTGTTTCAAAAAGGTGCGATAGCGGGGCGTGGCCGAGACAGCGATGTGAGCGGACGCGTTCTAAGCGAGCTCCGTCGCCCCGCTGTGCCATAAGCCTGTTTAAGTGAAGTTCGGGGGTTGTTCCTGGGACCCCCCCATGTGCAGCAAGCCCTGTCTACATCGCACCCCCGGAGTGAGTCCTGGCCGTGGGGGATCCCGCTGGAGGCAACCGGAGCTCTGCGACCTCCGCGGCCGACTTCTGGCCGCCATTTTGCTGACGGGTCTGCCGCCAAGACGCCCGGCCCTGCCCCTCCCGAGCGAGGCCGATCCCCGGCGTCTGCACAGTAGCAGAAGATCCCTGTGAACCGCCCCCCGGGGACAACTTGCTGGCAGGGGTCCGCCGGGCGGAGTGAACGCGGCTGTCGACGCCGAGCCTTCCCTGCTGGGAGGCGCTGAGGACACCCGGGCGCCGCCGCCGAGAGAGGCCTCGGGCTCGGCGGAGTCTGACGGCCGAGCCTGGAGAAGCTGCTGGAGGACCTCACCCTGCGAGACCCGACTCCGGATCCCGGACCGCCGCAGGACTACTCCGGTGAGCTGCCCTCCCTGGGCCTTACTGCGGTGCTGACCGCCATCTTGTCCCCTCGTCGGCCACCCGCGGAGACATACCCAGACGCGGTGGGGGGGTCCTCGCCTGCCCACGCAATCCCCTGCTGCCATTGAGGAGACTGTCGAGAAGCGGCGAGACTGGTTGGGGCGCCCTCCCCCCTGCCTGTGGGGACTCTTGCCTCTACCCGCCATTTTCTGCCTTGCTGCTTGGCGCCATAGGCCCCGGGCCCCTGCCCTGCCTGGCTACTGGGGCTCTGGAGAGTAGCGGCTGCCGGGTGGTGCGACGCTGAACCCGGATGGGCCACCACAGCTGGGCGTTGCGCCTTGGGGGACTTGCGCTGGCCCTGCCCTTGCCTGCACCACGCTTCGGACGCCCACACTTGCGGCCCTGTGCTGCACCCTCCCCCCACAGTGATCGACATCGCCTGGAAGCCACGAGGACGGACTGAGCGCTTCTTCCCCCCCCCCCCCCCCCCCCCCCTGGAAGCGGACGGAGAGAGTGTCCGGCGGAGCGTGAGTACCCCTCCATCTCCTCTGGCGGCTCGGGGGGGTCGAATCACAGTTTCTCGCCGTTGGGGAGTCACAGGCCTCTGGCGGTTGGGGGGCTGGGGGCCCCTCGCACGCCCACGGGGATGCCCTCAATTTAAGCCGAGGGGACCGCTGTAGCACCTCTGTTTGGGAGAGAAGCCCTTCCCTAACGACAGCTGAGGCACCCTCACGACCCCAGGGGACGCGGCCTACGCCCCACACACCGGACTAAGGGGACCCTCACTGGAGATTCTACTGGCGTGGGCTGGGGGCCGCTGGTGACAGACCACCCATCCTCCCGCTGCTGTGCTCCTGGAGCGGACGATGACCCGGGGCAGAGGGGGCAAGACGGACCCGCCGGTGGCGACGACCAAGGGCGCGTCGGTAGCCTCCATGTGGGGCAAAGCGGGCACGCCGCCTTCATCTGGAGGACCGCCGCAGCCGCCCGCGGACTCCCCCCCAGTGACCCAGGCTTTTATGTCCTCCTTCATGACTGAACTGAAGTCCGAAATTGGGTCCCTGAGATCGGAGGTCCACTCGTGTGTCAAGGAGCTACGTAAGGAGGTCACCGACCTGGGTGATAGGGTTGATGGCCTTGAGAAAATAGTTGACACCCGCACTGAAGACCTGGAGCAGCTATGGCAGAGGGTGGCGGCCCTAGAGGAACAGAACATCGAGCTCCAGGTCAAGCAGGAGGACCTTGAAAATAGGGGACGCCTCAATAACCTCCGGATACGGGGAGTGCCACGCGGAGAAGAGGGGACTGACACCATGGCCTATGTGGCCCAACTCCTGTGCGAGGTGTGGGGCAAGGACGATGCTTCCCCGCCGCTCCTGGACCGTGCCCACCGAGTCTTTGGGGCAGGAAGCAAGACGGGCCTCCTACCTGACATCGTTACCAGACTGCATTACTTTACGGACAAGGAGGCCATATTGAAGGCGGCGAGGGATAACCCGGACCTGCGCTACGGAGGACACAAGATCCAGATCTTCCAAGATCTGGCCCCCAATACGCTCCACAGGAGGAAGGTCTTCCGCCCGGTCACTGAGAGATTGCGGGCCCTCAACATTTCCTACCAGTGGGGACACCCCTTTGCCCTCATCTTCCGGTGGGAGGATAAACGCAGGGCCATCCGGTCCTACCGAGAAGCGGCCCGACTACTTGGCATGCCAGAATCCCCGGAGCACAGCCCCTCCCGATCTCGCCGCCAGGAGATGGCCCCCCTGCCCGGATTGGTCCACGGTACGCCACCATCGCCGCACCCCTCCAGTGGATAGCTGCTCTACCTCTCAGGCCAAGCAGGACATTATAGCGCACATTCACTCCCTTGAGGGTGACCGCGAGGAACAGGCCTCCCAGCCCCTCGCCTCTGAGACTGAAGGAGAAGACCGACCCCCGACTCCAGCTGACCATTGATTGGCAAGGACGTGGCCGGCACTGCTCCGGAGGTTGGAACTGTCCTACAGATATCCGGGGCCACCCTGTCACTAAAAGAGGACTTGTCCTGCCGCTGATGATGATGGGGACCCCATTCGTTTCTCGCGGGCTGCCTCCGCCCCCCCCCCCCCGTGGTGGGTCGGAGGGAGCAGCCTGTGACATCCCTCTTCTTCGGAGCCTGGACCCTCACCGTCGAGCCTTGCTGTCCACTTGACCCCCTGGATAAGGCTTATCCACCTTTGAGAGGTTTCGGTTCTCGCTGCCCCCGAACTTGCTCGAGACAGCGGGGCAGACGGGCAGCGGGACGATCAAGACTCTTACTTTCAGACAACCGCCCCCCCACTTTGTCCCGTAGGAAGTGACATTCCTGTGATCATCCGAACCCTTGGGAAGAGGATGCCCGGTACCTGGGACATTGTATTGCGGCCCTGTTGGCCTGTTGGCCTGTTTTCATCTCATACTCTCCATTTTCCTACTTTCCCTATTTTTCCTACTTTTCGCCTGCGCTGTCCCCTCCTCTGGCTCATTTTTCATTCATGTAGTGTGGTGGCCTGGTGGACGCCGTGGGTGCTGGCGCAATGGGGGTGGATGGAGAAGAGCACTGCCCTGACTGCGGGGGGAGGTGGACAAAGGGTGACAGAGCGGCCTCGACTCCCTTAGTGCGATGACGGCGCTTATCCCCGCTCCCCTAAAGGTCCTGTCACTTAATGTCAAAGGGCTTAATTCCCCTAATAAGCGGAATCAGGTATGGCGCTATCTTTTACACCACTCCCCCGACATCATCCTCCTACAGGAGACACGCCTTCTACAGGGAGACACCAGACGCATGGCGCACCCTAGGTACCCCACGCAATTCTGGGCGTCAGCTGACACTAAAACGGCGGGGTTGGCTATCTTATGTAGAGCTGGCTTTAGGCGAGGACCCACTAAACCCTACAAGAGTGCTGACGGGCGTTTCCTCCGTGCCACGGTACAGCTGGGGAGCACACAGTTCACCCTGGGTTGTGTATATGCACCCAACCAGTCGCAGGATAAATACCTCCAAGCGCTTCTGCGAGATCAATTTAGACCTGGCGACCCGCACACGATTCTGGGAGGGGACTTCAATCTTGTATGGGATCCAGAGTTGGACCTTGCGGGGGCTGCGTTTGATGGCGCGGGCGCGATGTCCTCCGCTCTTATGGCGCAGATCACGGACCTAGGATTCGTAGATGTGTGGCGCTATCATATTCCTTTTACTCACACTCTCATAGGACGTCCTCCCGCATTGACTATCTCTTCACTTCCTTTGAGCTGACTTGAGATGCGCTGAAGGCCACCATCTCAGATATCTCGCTGTCGGATCATGCCCATGTGGAACTTCTGCTACAAGATCCGCTGGCTCGAGCCCCTCGGGAGCGGAGATGGGCCCTCCCTCCGAGCATCCTTCGAGACCCGGAGGATGTTGCCAGCATCCGGGAAGCCATAGACTCGTACTTCGTCGTCAATGACAACTCAGACACGCCCTTCTCGACAGTCTGGGATGCCTTCAAGGCTACCATTAGGGGCCACATTACCTCCCTGCCAGTAGCAAGACGACGGGAGGCGTTTAAACTGGAGAATGACTTGACAAGCGAGATCAACAGGCGGAGATCCAGGACAGAGAATGTCCCTCACAGGCGTCTAGGAGAACCCTCGCCAACCTTAGGGGATAACTCCGTACACTGCGCACCAACAAGGCGGAGCGCTCCCTGCTGGCACTTAAACAACAATATTACGAGGGCGGGGACAAGGTGGGGCGCCTCCTAGCTGGTAGACTGCAGGCACGCACGGCTAGAGCACATATAGCCAATATCCTAAGGCCGGACGGCACCTGTGCCACTACTGAAAGAGCCAAGCAGGAGGCCTTTGCTGCTTATTATTCCTCCCTATATGCGGAGGAAGCCACAACGGCGGAGGCACGAGCGGCTGTCCTTGCTGACTATGAAGGGACCCCGCTGCCACCGGCCTGTGCGGAGGAGCTGGAGGAACCCATACAGGAGGAGGAGATTTCTGCAGCTGTCAAGGACCTTCCCACCGGGAAAACGCCGTGACCGGATGGCCTACCGCTGACATTTTATCGCGTATTCCTGGCCCAGCTTCGCCCGTACCTATTGAGGCTATACCGCTCCTTCTCCGACACCTCTAGCCCGTCCCCCGATATGGGTCTGGCGGAAATCGCCTTGATACCTAAGCCAGGGAAAGATCCCACCCTATGCGCTTCCTACCGCCCTATCGCCCTCCTGAATACCGACCTAAAGATATATGCCAAACTACTGGCCAAACGACTTGACCCGTATATGCCAGGGCTGGTGAATCCGGACCAGGTGGGGTTCATCCGGGACCGTCAGGGGGCTGACAATGTGCGCAGGTTGGCACATCTAGTGGGGAAGGTGCGGCATTGGGACATCCCGGCTTGTCTTCTCTCGCTCGACACGGAGAAGGCCTTCTATCGGGTCGACTGGGCCTTCCTGAGGGAGGTTCTCCAGAAAGTCGGTATCGGTCCCAAAATGATCGCTAGGATCATGGCCCCCTACCTTGGGCCACAAGCCAGAATCAGGCTCAATGGCCAGTTGACACCGCCGCTCTCGATTCACAGGGGCACGAGGCAGGGATGCCCGCTCTCGCCACTCTTGTTCGCTCTTGCGGTGGAGCCACTGGCGGCGCTGATAAGGCGTGCCCCCAACATCCACGGAATCCCCCATGGGGGACGTGACAACAAGGTGGCTTTATTTGCAGACGATCTGGTCCTCACTCTCACGCGCCCTCGTGATTCTCTCCCAGCGGTTCACGAGGTGCTTTGCCTGTACGAGACGGCGTCTGGCCTTAAAATAAACCATACCAAATCCTGGGCGCTCAACCTCACTATACCTGAGGCAGAGATCCCGTTTCTAAAACGGGTTGTGCCCTACCAATGGGCGGAGACTCACATCAAATACTTGGGCCTTGATCTGACACCCCATCTAGAATCTTGGTCCTCTGTGAATTGGACGGAGTGCCGCAAAGACGTTCTGGCAGACCTCAGGAAGTGGAAACCCCTGATGGTTTCATGGCTGGGGCGCCTTAACGCAGTTAAAATGTCGATTCTCCCCAGAATTCTCTATGTCATTCAATGTCTTCCCACCCCGATCCCACTCCACTGCATTAGGAGTCTCCAGCGCGACCTCACGTCTTTCATTTGGGGTAGAAAACGCCCCCGGTTCTCCCAGAAAGTCCTTATGGAGCCGAGAGACAGAGGCGGCCGCCGAGAGACAGAGGCGGCCTCGCCTGCCCGAACTTACTACACTACTACTGGGCGGCGCACCTCCGGTTCGTGGTGGAATGGGGTGCACGCGAAAGCGACAAGCACTGGTTCCACATGGACCGGGCGGTCACAGGGCGTACTATATGGGATCTGCCCTGGCTGCCGCAAGTGGCGCGCTCCAGGAGTGCGTACATGGGGTCCCGACAAAAACGGTCCTGGATATCTGGGACAAGATAGCTGTGTCCAAAGGCCTAACTACGTTCCCATCCCCACACACCCCAATCGCTGGCAACCCGCACTTCCCTCCGGCCGCCCGGACTCGAGCATTCGAGAGCTGAACACACGGAGATTGCAGGGTCATAGGAGATCTCTTCATTGGAGGCTCGCCCAAAACATGGAAGGACTGCAGGGAGGAATTCGGAATACCTTCGACCGCTGGCCTACAATACGCCCAGCTGCGCCACTGGACTACGGGTGACGACATGTACCAGGCGGCCACCAGGGCCTACACACCCTTTGAGAAACTAGCTCGTTCCCTAGGGGGGCTGAAGAGGCTTATCTCTCAAATATATCACATACTACAGCATCCTACCTCGATGCCTACGCATCCCTATCAGAGGCAATGGCAGTTGGCAGCAGGCGTCGACATAGAGCCCTCCCAATGGAACAGGCTGTGGAATGATATCCACAAAATCTACAGTAGCATCCCTCAGGGGGAAAATGCTTACAAGCTGCTCACCCAATGGTACTATACCCCGCTGAGACTTAGCAAGATGTTCCCTACCACCTCGCCGCTGTGCTGGAGGTGTGGATCTGCGACTGGTGACTTTGTGCATATATGGTGGACGTGCCCCAACCTAGCTGTCTTCTGGAAGGAGGTACTAAGCCACATCAAAAAGGTGCTGGGCTTTCCCATACCTGAGGAGGTTTGCACGTTATTGCTTGGCGTCCGACCCCCCCGCGCTTAGGGCTCTCACGCGTAGCGACTGGATCCTCACGCTCCAAATGCTAGGCGCAGCTAAGCAACTCATCGCTTTGTACTGGAAGCGGGCCGAAGCACCGCCGATAGCCTCCTGGTTTGTGCACCTTTGGCAGGTCCTGGCTATGGAGATGCTTACGGCACGGATACAAGCGAGAGACGCGCGCTTCAAAGCCGTGTGGGAACCCCTTGTGCGCCACCTATGCTCAGTCAGCTACGCGCGACACATGCCTCCCAGACTCCGTGCACTACACCTCTTTGATGACGCCCTAATCCCCGCAGATCCCGCCAGACTTTGCCCCTGACCACCGCTCTTCCCGCAAGCGCTGTTGCAACCACGTAAGTCCTCTCACACTCTGCCCCCTGACCAGACACATGAAGCTGCCGCTCCTTCTCCCTGCCCCCCTTTCCTCCCTGATTGGCTATCCTCCAACTTTTCTCTTTTCCTACTTGCCGCTATGGCTTTCGCCTCACTATGGGGCAGTTGAGCCCTGTTGGGCCTTAAATTCCTGTGACACTACAATCAGCTATACTATGCGCCTCCCTCGTGTAGCGGAACAGCATCTGCACGAGGCCAACCTTTGCGCCCTCCACCCTCCAGCCACGCGGCCGGCCCCCTTGCGGGGTTGTAGGCAAGGCGCTGTGTTAACGCTTCTTACCAGCCCTAGGTGGTACACGCCCACGAGTTCGTATATGCGCGGCCGGCCTCAGCACGAGGTTGTAGGCTTATCGCTGTGTTCACAATAAAAACAGATTTGAACAAAAAGGTGCGATAGATGTGGTTCCGGAGCAGGAAAGGGGTCAGGGTTGCTACTCCCGATATTTTCTGATCCCCAAAAAGGATGGTCGCTTGAGACCAATCTTGGACCTCAGGATTTTGAACCTTTACCTCAGGTAGGAAAAGTTCAAAATGTTGACCTTGGCTCAGGTTGTTCTTGCGCTGCAACAGGAAGACTGGATGGTGTCCATCGATCTGTAGGATGCGTATTTTCATCTTTCCATCCTGAAGTCGCATCGGAAGTATCTCCAGTTCACGGCGGGATCGCAACACTACCAGTTTGCGGTCCTGCCGTTGGGTCTTACTTCAGCACCTCAAGTCTTTACAAAGGTGATGGCAGTGGTAGCGGCTCATCTCAGAAGGTTAGGGGTTCTTGTTTTCCCCTACCTGGACGACTGGCTATTGAAAGCGGAGTCTCCAGAGTTGCTTTTGCGCCACTTGCAAGTGACAACTCATCTGTTGTTCAAATTGGGTTTTTCGATAAATGTACCCAAATCGCTGTTGCCTTCACAGTGCAGCCTGTTCATAGGGGCAATACTGGACACTTCTGTGTGTCGTGCATACCCGCCTCCGCAGAGGATTCTCGACATACAGAACATTATTCCTTTATTTCATGATGGATTGGTTGTTCTAGTCCTGAAGGTTCTTCGCCTGCTCGGTCTGTTTGCTTCCTGCATTCTGTTGGTCAACCATGCACGCTGGCACATGAGGGTACTCCAGTGGTGCCTCCGCAGGCAGTGGTATCAACACAATGGAGATCTCGGGGAGAACATCAGAAACTCCAGAGAAGCTGCAGCGGAGCTGTCTTGGTGGAGTGTGCAGGGCAACCTGTCGCAAAAAAAGCCCTTTCAGTCTCCTCCGCCAGTGGCCACAGTGTTCACGGATGCCTCCACTCTAGGGTGGGGTGCTCATCTGGGGGATCTGGAGGTCAAAGGTCTTTGATCTCCAGAGGCAAGGTTGCTTTACATCAACCTGTTGGAAATGCGGGCGATACGTTTGGCACTAAAGGCTATCCTTCCTTCCCTTCGCGGTCAGTCGGTTCAGATCCTGACGGACAACACTACTGTGATGTGGTACATCAACAAGCAGGGAGGTGTAGTGGCTCGTCTCTGCCGATATGCTCTGCGACTTTGGTCCTGGGCTCAGGGCCAACGGATTTGTGTGTTTTCAAATCATCTGGCCGGTGTGCTGAATGTTCGTGCAGACAGTCTTAGTCGGCGTTACTCGGCCGATCACGAGTAGCGGCTTCATCTGGAGGTGGTCCATCGTATCTTTCAGATGTGGGGATCTCCTCGGTTGGACCTGTTTGCCACTCACAAGAACGCACACTGCCCATTGTTCTGCAGTCGCCAGTATCCGATGTAGGGAGCATTAGGGGATACGTTTCAGATAGATTGGAGCTCATAACTCCTTTACCCTTTTCCTCCCATACCCTTGATTCCTCAGGTTCTGAGGGAGATTTGCCAAGACCGGGCCCAAGTTATATTGATCGCCCTGGATTGGCCAAGAACGGTGTGGTATACAGACCTACTTCACCTCTCGTTGCACCCTCTGCTCCGTCTCCCTCTCAGGGCAGATCTCCTCTTGCAGTCGCAGGGGTAAGTTCTTCATCCCCACCTCCAGAGCCTGTACCTTCATGCCTGGAGATTGAATGCGACAACCTGAGTTCTTTCTCTCTCCCACCAGAGATAGTGGACGTTATTTTATCATCCAGGCGACACTCCACTAAGTCTGTTTACTCTTCCCAATGGTCCAGATTTGTTAAGTGGTGCGGAGAGAGACACATTTATCCCTTTTGTCTAATATTTTGGAGTTTTCTCTTTCTTCGGCACAGCAAGGTTGTGCTGTGGATACTGTCAAGGGCTATTTGTCTGCTTTGTCGGCCTTTTTATGTTTGCCTGACCAGCCTTTTTAGGTCTCGCTATTCGATGCGCACGCATCGAGCTTGCGAGGATATAGAGCTTTAACCAGAGTTTAACCAAAAAGCCGATTTGATACAGTGCACGTGGCTTTCAGGCGTGGCCTAAAGCGCGTGCACAGCATCAAATCGTCTTTTTGTGTAAACATCTGTTACTTAGCTCCGCCAGCAGCTCTTCCCGCTCCGCCCCTTGCTCTCCGCCCCCTGCCTCCCCAGCCGCCAGCACCTCCCCTCATCAGTTCCCCAGCAGCATCTGTTCCCCAGCCTGCCAAGAGCAGCTCTTCACGCTCCGCCCTCTCCCTACTCTCTCTCCCCTCACGACGCTCTTCCCGCTCCGCCCCCTCCCCACTCTCTCTCCCAGCACACCTCCGGATCAGCTAAGTAAATAACATGTTAATTTCACCATTAGGTAATGTGAATTTGATATGTTCTGTAAAATCGTACAGCGCCTTGAACTAGTTTTGGGGTGGTAAGTGGGCTCTTTGCGCGACACAGTCGATTGCATACAATGTGTTTTGAAACAAGGTTTATCCCATACAGATTTAATTTTCGCAAAAGGAGTGCGCTTTGGTTTTGAATCATGTTCTCACTGTGTGGTATAGAAATAACGGTAGGAAGATGTGCCTCGAAACGACTTTAATACTTCACATTTAAAAAGTTGAGTTTATTTTTCTGCCAGGTTCCTTTAATTAGAGAGCAGCTCTTCACGCTCCGCCCTCTCCCTACTCTCTCTCCCCTCACGACGCTCTTCCCGCTCCGCCCCCTCCCCACTCTCTCTCCCAGCACACCTCCGGATCAGCTAAGTAAATAACATGTTAATTTCACCATTAGGTAATGTGAATTTGATATGTTCTGTAAAATCATACAGCGCCTTGAACTAGTTTTGGGGTGGTAAGTGGGCTCTTTGCGCGACACAGTCGATTGCATACAATGTGTTTTGAAACAAGGTTTATCCCATACAGATTTAATTTTCGCAAAAGGAGTGCGCTTTGGTTTTGAATCATGTTCTCACTGTGTGGTATAGAAATAACGGTAGGAAGATGTGCCTCGAAACGACTTTAATACTTCACATTTAAAAAGTTGAGTTTATTTTTCTGCCAGGTTCCTTTAATTAGAGAAATGGGGAATCATTTTGCTCATATGTTGGAATAAGTGAAAACCTTAATAGAACACGACTTCAATTAAATGAACTAAGTTGCAAAAGTGGCACAATGGTGCAAAATTAACTTTCTCCATAGTGTATACTGGTGCAAAACTTTACGCATGCCACAGTATCTGGAGCTATAGGAAAAATTACATCATGTCAAGTTTGGATCTATTTCTCCGAGCGAAAGAAACAGACTATTTTCGCGTGGAGCCTTTCCTGGCTCATATTACTTATAAGCTTGCATAAGGACAACATTGAAGCGATGCCATTTTGTTCTACTTTGTTGTGCTTACCTAATATAAAATTGAGCAAATGTGCGTTTTCTTGACTTTTCCAATGGGAAACGACTGGGGACCCTTTGTTTCATTCCCTGTATATAAGATTCAAAAAATGTTTAATTGTTCTGCATTTTCAATAAGGCTTATTTACGGTTGCGTTTTTGTTAAAATCACTTACACACATTAAACGATATATTAGCAAAAAATGCATGCTCGATTTTTTTGCAAGCTTTTTACGATTCCTTGGCTTTATTTGTGTCTTGAGTTGACGCAATTCCTCTCATATAATGTGGAAATGTGGAATTGTGCAAAAAATGTTTGATTCCTTTCTTTGCATGTAAGGGGGCACACAGAATGTGCAAAGAAGTAGTGCAATTTAAAATTGCATTTGCACCAACACAAGAACACAGAAACAGGCATCTGTACAATTGACATTTGCCTTGCTAGATCAGTGGAATAGTTGTGTTTTGCACTGGTCGGTCGATGGAGACCACATGTTTGCACTGTGATCACGTACACACAGCTTCTGCGTGTTCCTAAACTCTGGGGTGACCTCGACTGCCCAGAGATTGTCTGTCTCTCTCCTGCTGTCTCAAATCAGTGGTACTACAGAAAGGACCTAAAACAGCTTGAAGGCCGGAAGTAAACACCTTCATGGCTCACCCCACTTGGCCATCAGAGCTTTGCGATTTGTGAAAAATCTTAAACCTGAACCCACCTTTCTAAGCACTCTGGAGCTGCTTAGTTAGGATGGTGCCGAGGAACTACATTGCCACTAGGGTGCTCCCAGGGCTGATTTATGCATATAACAAGACGTGATACAAAGGTAAACACTAGTATGTGCGGCACAGTGCTGATTTAAATGTTAAACAAGGCATATGCGTTTCAGTCTGTGTTTAAGGTAAACGTGTAGTAAATGCGGGGCAGTTTTGTTTAAAGATAAACTAGTCCCTCCAGCGCAGTTTGGGTCTAAGATGCACAGCACTCGCAGCGCAGTTGTGATGTAAATACAAAGTATACACAGTGCTGTTTGGGTTTAAGGCCTAGTACATGGTGTTAATGTAGATGCTTAGTGTAGGGGAAACAATTGGTTGATGCATGCAGTTTTGTTTTAAAGTAAACGTTAGGTAGGTACACACTTAGGGGCTTATTTACAAGCCCCTCGCGCCGGCGGTGCGTCACATTTAATATGGGAAAAAGTGACGTACCAGTGGCGTAAGGTTCTTGTAAATAAGCCCATTAGTGTACTTAATGCAGCTTTGTTTTAAGGTAAACACGACGTGCCGTTTAACTTCAGCACACAGTTTAAGTAGTACAGTTTTGTTCACGTACACATATTGTATATAAAGGCCAGTTCTTTCTAAGGTAGAAGTATTGACTACGCAGTGCAGTTTGGCTTTAAGGTAAACACGGACACTCGGTGCAGTTTTGTTTATCTTCACAATATCCCTCACAGGAACCTACGTCATCACCTCTAAACAAAACAACCCCTGACATGTCCTTTTGAGGGTATTTTCCACACACATCACCTACCACAGGTCTGTTTTTATCTACGCCGTTAGCGTAGAGCTCATGCGAGAGTCGGGTCATTATTAATTACGCTTTCGGCGCAGAACTCCTGCGCAAAAAGCCGCAGGCTAGGGGGGAGGGGGTGTTATTAATATTTACGCGTTCAGCGTAGAGCTCACGCCCCTAGAAGCAGCAGGTTGTTATTATTTACGCGTTGAGCATAGATCGCACGCATCGAGCTTGCGAGGATATAGGGCTTTAACCAGAGTTTAACCAAAAAGCCGATTTGATACAGTGCACGTGGCTTTCAGGCGTGGCCTAAAGCGCGTGCACAGCATCAAATCGGCTTTTTGTGTAAACATCTGTTACTTAGCTCCGCCAGCAGCTCTTCCCACCCTCCTCCCTTTGCCCGAGGACATCACGAGAGCCGCTAACCCTCCTCCAGGAGCCAGCTGATGAGGGAGGAGACGCACAACTGCGGACCTCTCCTGCTGGCACACGAACAACGTCACCTTCTTCACTCTTCAGCACACCAGTCATATTTTTGGGGGACTAGCCAGAGTTGTTAAAGTTGAGCTATATGTACTGTGAAGCCAATGCAGACAGCGGCAAAGTGGCAAAGTGGCTTTGAACGAAACTCAAAACAAGTAACTCTCACTAGGGTCCGCAAGGCTTTAATGTCGAGAAAGAGTGCACGCTCTAAGAGCTGAAAAAATGGGACAACGTTCGCGTTCACTCAAATTCTGTGATGCTTCTATCCACAGCTCGAAAAATTATTTATAAAGAAAGAGACATCTCTCACTTTCCTCTCGTTCCTGCCAGCTGTCACCTCCACATTCCATATCCTCCGTACTTTTTAATTTTGAATCATTATGTTGCCCTCCTTCTCCGTAACTCATTCTTTCTCCCGACTTTTCTTCCCTTTACTCCTTTGTTATCTACTCCCAACGTACTTCTCTCTTCTAATTTCATTTAATAGGTCGAGCCTGGTCAGCCCATGCACTGCTATGCAAGGTGTGCTGTATTGGAGTATGGACTTGAAGCCCTGCCCACTCTCTCCCCACCACCACATCCACCACCACCACATCCACCACATCCACCACCACCACCTCATCCACCACATCCACCACCACCACCTCATCCACCACCACCACATCCACCACCTCCACATCCACCACCACCACCATATCCACCACCACCACCATATCCACCACCACCACCACATCCACCACCACCACCACATCCACCACCACCACATCCACCACCACCACCATATCCACCACCACCACCACATCCACCACCACCACCACATCCACCACCATCACATCCACCACCACATCCACCACATCCACCACCACCACATCCACCACATCCACCACCACATCCACCACCACCACCACATCCACCACATCCACCACCACCACCACATCCACCACATCCACCACCACCACATCCACCACCACCATATCCACCACCACATCCACCACCACCACCACCACATCCACCACCACATCCACCACCACCACCACCACATCCACCACCACCACCACATCCACCACATCCACCTCCACCACATCCACCACCACCACATCCACCACCACCACATCCACCACATCTACCACCTCCACATCCACCACTTCCACATCCACCACTTCCACATTCACCACTTCCACGTCCACCACTTCCACATCCACCACCACCACATCCACCACCTCCACATCCACCACCTCCACATCCACCACCTCCACATCCACCACAACATCCACATCCACACCCACCACCACAACCACCACATCCACCACCACCACATCCACCACCACCACATCCACCACTACCACCACCACATCCACCACCACCACCAAAACCACCACCACCACTACCACCACATCCACCACCACCACCACATCCACCACCATCACCACCACATCCACAATCACCACCGCATCCACAATCACCACCACCATCACATCCACCACCACATCCCCCAGATCCACCATCACCACATCTATATGTGTGGCTCTGTGTGTGTGTAGGTGCAAATGCAATGTTCTTGGATTTTCGTCACAATAAAATACACTGAACATAATCTTCACAAAAGTTATTTACAAACGTTTACGCTATTGCCATTATAAATTACAATAACTTTTATTTAAGTATTAATTATTTATAAAATTAAAAGCCATTGTTATTTGTAATATCAATACATCTAAGTCACGTAAATACAACACATTGCATTACAAATGCTATAGGTGTCACATTTGCGAAAGTTAAAACTATTGACATTGTAACTGACAAAGCTATTAATTTTGCTATTTTTAAAACCAACACAAATAAAAAAAAGTGTCATTTACAATACCAATCGCTCAAACTTTCCTAATGCGAGACCTATTGCATTTCCAATGCTTGTTTATTCATGTCCCCCATTGTCACAAGGTTCCTTAAGGGCCTTACAAATAAGTTACCTCCCACTCCTTTCATTATGCCTCAGTGGGATCTGAATTTAGTTATCTTTTTAATGGGTTCTACATTTGAGCCTCTTTATACTTGTCCGTTGAGGCTTCTATCTTTTAAAACGGTTTTCCTAATTGCCATTACCTCGGCTAGGAGGGTAAGTGAGTTTCAGGCTCTTAGTTCGAAACATCCTTTCCTGACCATTCATGCGGAAAAGTTAGTTCTAAGGACCAGGACTGCTTTCCTTCCGAAGGTGGTTACCCCTTTTCATATGGGACAATCCATTACTTTACCCACATTCTATCCTCTCCCTCACCCTTCCAAGGAGGAAGAGATACTGCATCATTGGACCCTAAGAGGGCTGTCAGCTTTTATTTGGATAGGACAAAAGATCTGAGGCTGGACGATCAGCTCTTCGTGGGCTATGTGGGGAAAATGAAAGGCTAGGCTGTGTACCAGAGGACTCTTTCCAGGTGGATTATCTTGTGCATCAAGATTTGCTACGCCCTGGCCAAGAAGGACCCTGCTGAAGGTATCAGAGTTCATTCCAACAGAGCTAAGTCTACTTCTTGTGCTTTGGCTAAAGGTGTTCCTGTTCTTGCTATCTGTAAAGCAGCAACTTGGGCCTCCCTCCACACCTTTGCAAAGCATTACTGCTTGGACTCTGAGGCTAGGAGGGATGGCCATTTTGCTCGCTCTGTTTTACAGGATTTGTTGGTCTAGTCAGGTAGACACCCTCCTCCAGGAAAGGTACGGCTTTGGGAATCTATTCAAAAGGTGAGGAATCCACAGGCAGAAGTATCCATCAGAAGATCAAGTTACTTACCTTCGGTAACACTTTTTCTGGTGGATACAGTATCTGCCTATGGATTCCTCGCGGTCCCACCCGCCTCCCCGTTGTCCACCTGCTTCTACCAAAAAATGTTTTGTTTTAATCATGTTTATATTTTAATAATGAGAAATGCTTTTCCTTTGCTATTTCTCTTTGCCTTTATTTATCATGCATTTGTGATTTTACTTATGTATATATATATATATATATATATATTTGATATGCTATGTATACATTTGAAAATGTGTCGGTCTGCCCGTTTGCCTCGGTGGCATGGAAAAAATGGGTGGAACTGACATCAGCACGCCGACGAGGTCCTTTTGTGGCTCCGTTGACGTCATACGGTGCCGCAAGCGGAGCATGTCCATTGTGACGTCCTCGTCGACGTGGGAGAGTTAGCAAATATTTTTCCCATGGAATGGTAGCACAGGGAGTATTCAAAAGGTGAGGAATCCACAGGCAGATAATGTATCCACCAGAAAAAGCGTTACTGAAGGTAAGTAACTTGTTCTTTTATATCAAAATGCTAAAGTGAGACATTCATATTATTCAAGATCCCGATGGGGAAATTATTTTATGTGTGAGTTCACCATTCGCTCCGAGTGGTGTCCCTACAGGCATGGTGTTCCTAGCTGTTCCTGTCCAGTGAGCCGCGCATCAATCGCTCTCTGTAAATACTATCCCATCCAATGCATGGTCCAGCGATTCATGTACCACAAACCATAAATGACATTCTCAGGTTTTGCTAATGCACATGCTAATCAAAATCCATATAAACGCTGTTTAAAAAAATAAAATAAATCACTTTCAGGTAAAATCTATTTGAACATTTGTAAAACTGCAGAAATTCCCTCAGCACAACATGTGTTTACTGGCCATGCATTTCGGACTACAAAAAGCCTTCCTCGGTGAGCAATCAAAGTTGTATCCCAGTAATCTATTAATTCTTCATTCTACAACAGACAGCAGTTACTAGCCCGGTCGCAGCACGCACATTTCAGTCTCTAGCGGCTTTATGATGTACATGTATGCTCAAAAGTGAACCTAATTTTACTCTTATCAATGTTAATATTAGGCCAAATATGTGGAGAGTGATAAAGACATCATCCCTCCATGTCTTTGAAGGTGCACAGACATAATATCGAGTCCAAAATATCGATTGGACATAATATCGAGTTTTTAATATAGACTGGACAAAATATTGACAGGACAGAATATAGATAACAAAAATATTGTTTTTGAGGTAAGTGAAGTAATATCGACTGTTAAAAATATAGATAGTTAAAATATCGAAGTATATAATATAGATAGTTAAAAATATCGATTTTTTATTGATATATAATTTTTTAGAGTGTATTTTTATGTTATAATATGTGTGAAAAGTGTGTATTTATGTTATAAATAATTTTATTTAACAAATTTTGTTTTTATAATTATTGCGTAATTTAATTCTGTAGCGGGTTGTGGGTTTATAGAGGAATAGGGTGGGAAGTAATTTAATTATAATTAATTAAATATGTAAATTTATTTATTGATAGTAATTTTTCATTAATTGTTAATTAATTTAACATGTGTTAATTAATTTAATTGTAATTGGAAAATAATTATTATTAATTGATTAATTGGTAATTATGTAAATTTTACTAATTTAATTCTGTAGCGGGTTGTGGGTTTATAGGGGAATAGGGTGGGAAGTAATTTAATTATAATTAATTAAATATGTAAAATTATTTATTGATAGTAATTAGTAATTAATTGTTAATTAATTTATATTTGTTAATTAATTTAATTATAATTGTTAATTTTTATTTATTGATTAATTGGTAATTATGTAAATTTTACTAATTTAATTTCTGTAGCGAGTTGTGGGTTTATAGGGGAATAGAGTGGGAAGTAATTTATTAATAATTAATTAAAGAATACAATTAATTGAAATTTATTTATTTGGAATTAATTGTCAAATAATTTGTAATTATTAATTAATTATTTGTTAATGTTTAATTGATTTGTATTAATAGGTGATTAATTGAAATAATTATTGCTAATTAGTAATTTAAAAATATTAATTATTATATTAGATAACATTTTTATTTATTTTTAATTAATTATTAATAGATATTCATTTTTAGATTTTTGAATAATATATGAAATATTTACTTTCCCTAATGTTGTATTCTCTGGAGTGGGAATAGTAATTTTAACCCCTACGCTATCCAACGCTTTCCCTACTGTTGCATCCACTGAAGTGGGAATAGTAATTTTTACCCCTACGCTATCCAACACTTTCCCTACTGTTGCACTCTTTGGAGTGGGAATAGTAATTTTAACCCCTACGCTATCCAACACTTTCTCTACTGTTGCACCCACTGGAGTTGGAATAGTAATTTTAACCCCTACGCTATCCAACGCTTTCCCTACTGTTGCACCCACTGGAGTGGGAATAGTAATTATAACCCCTACGCTATCCAACCCTTTCCCTACTGTTGCACCCACTGGAGTGGGAATAGTAATTTTAACCCCTACGCTATCCAACGCTTTCCCTACTGTTGCACTCTTTGGAGTGGGAATAGTAATTTTTACCCCTACGCTATCCAACGCTTTCCCTACTGTTGCACCCACTGGAGTGGGAATAGTAATTTTAACCCCTACGCTATCCAACACTTTCCCTACAGTTGCACCCACTGGAGTGGGAATAGTAATTTTAACCCCTACGCTATCCAACGCTTTCCCTACTGTTGCACCCACTGGAGTGGGAAGAGTAATTTTAACCCCTACGCTATACAACGCTTTCCCTACTGTTGCACTCTTTGGAGTGGGAATAGTAATTGTTACCCCTACGCTATCCAACGCTTTCCCTACTGTTGCACCCACTGGAGTGGGAATAGTAATTTTACCCCCTACGCTATCCAACACTTTCCCTACTGTTGCACCCACTGGAATGGGAATAGTCATTTTAACTCCTACGCTATCCAACGCTTTCCCTACTGTTGCACCCACTGGAGTGGGAATAGTAATTTTAACCCCTACGCTATCCAACGCTTTCCCTACTGTTGCACTCTTTGGAGTGGGAATAGTAATTTTAACCCCTACGCTATCCAACGCTTTCCCTACTGTTGCAACCACTGGAGTGAGAATAGTAATTTTTACCCCTACGCTATCCAATGCTTTCTCTACTGTTGCACTCTTTGGAGTGGAAATATTAATTTTTACCCTTACGCTAATCAACGCTTTCCCTACTGTTGCACTCTTTGGAGTGGGAATAGTAATTTTTACCCCTACGCTATCCAACGCTTTCCCTACTGTTGCACTCTTTGGAGTGGGAATAATAATTTTAACCCCTACGCTATCCAACACTTTCCCTACTGTTGCACCCACTGGAGTGGGAATAGTAATTTTAACCCCTACGCTATCCAACGCTTTCCCTACTGTTGCACCCACTGGAGTGGGAATAGTAATTATAACCCCTACGCTATCCAACGCTTTCCCTACTGTTGCACCCACTGGAGTGGGAATAGTAATTTTAACCCCTACGCTATCCAATGCTTTCCCTACTGTTGCACTCTTTGGAGTGGGAATAGTCATTTTTACCCCTACGCTATCCAACGCTTTCCCTACTGTTGCACCCACTGGAGTGGGAATAGTAATTTTAACCCCTACGCTATCCAACACTTTCCCTACAGTTGCACCCACTGGAGTGGGAATAGTAATTTTAAACCCTACGCTATCCAACGCTTTCCCTACTGTTGCACCCACTGGAGTGGGAATAGTAGTTTTTACCCCTACGCTATCCAACGCTTTCCCTACTGTTGCACTCTTTGGAGTGGGAATAGTAATTTTTACCCCTACGCTATCCAACGCTTTCCCTACTGTTGCACCCACTGGAGTGGAAATAGTAATTTTAACCCCTACGCTATCCAACACTTTCCCTACTGTTGCACCCACTGGAGTGGGAATAGTCATTTTAACCCCTACGCTATCCAACGCTTTCCCTACTGTTGCACCCACTGGAGTGGGAATAGTAATTTTAACCCCTACGCTATCCAACGCTTTCCCTACTGTTGCACTCTTTGGAGTGGGAATAGTAATTTTAACCCCTACGCTATCCAACGCTTTCCCTACTGTTGCAACCACTGGAGTGAGAATAGTAATTTTTACCCCCTACGCTATTCAATGCTTTCTCTACTGTTGCACTCTTTGGAGTGGGAATAGTAATTTTTACCCTTACGCTATCCAACGCTTTCCCTACTGTTGCACTCTTTGGAGTGGGAATAGTAATTTTTACCCTTACGCTATCCAACGCTTTCCCTACTGTTGCACTCTTTGGAGTGGGAATAGTAATTTTTACCCTTACGCTATCCAACGCTTACCCTATGTTTGCACTCTTTGGAGTGGGAATAGTAATTGTTACACTTTTGTTATTGTACGTTAATAATATTGGCTATTATTTAATTATATTTTGTTACTATATATATATGTTTTAAGAAATATGAATTAAAAAAAATTTTTGATTTACTTTCATTAATTATTTAATTATTATAAGTTAATTTAAGTATTTTAATTATATTTTAGTAATTAATTTTTAATATTAATTTAATTTAACATTGTTTTTAGTAAAGTCGATATTTTTTTAAAACTATATTTTTGTAAACGATAATTTTAACTCGATATTTTTGTACTTACCTGTTTGTAGATAGAGACTCGATATTTTGCCAGTCGATATTTTGTCAATGATATTCTTGATGGTTGATATTCTGTCTCTCGATATTATTTCAGTGATCCGTCTTTGAAAAAGCAAGCAAGAACACACCGAACTGCAGAGGCACACTTCTCGCTGCACTTTTCTACTCCGGTCAGTGAATCCAGTTGCAGAAACATCAGAACAGCATAAACAGGCGACACACTAAAATCAAAAGTTACACAAACCCAACTTTATGTCCTCTGAATCTCACTAGCTTAAATAGAACTAAGAGTGGTCCAAAGTTGAAGCGCTGTATCCATGCCAACATGTCATGGTATCCACATAAAATGTATTTACATAGAGTGAATCAGAAAAAAACAATGTAAGTGATCAGTAGTGATGCTGAAAATGTAAGATGGATCTTTCTGAACGTAGGGCCACATGTATCAATAATGGAAATAGCGAGTGCCTAATTGCAATTTTCTGTGAATCGCAATTAGGTAATGGCTATTCCTAATGTATGAAACTCCATAAGTTTCATTTAGCAATTCTGAGTGGGTCACAAATCGACCTACCTCATGAATATTATTGAGGTAGGTCGCAATTTGCGACCCATTGGGTCACCAGACCACAATGTCCGTGATTGCTTTTAAATAAAGCAATAATTTTTTTTAAATGCAGTCCATTTTCCTTAAAGGAGAATGACTTGCATTTAGAAAAGAAAAAGAAAAATTTTGCTTTTCATTTTTTAAGAGCAGGCAGTAATGGACCACTGCCTGCTTTGAAAAAATATTTTTCGCTACCATCACCAAAGGGGAAATGGTCCCTTGAGGACCCGTTCCCATTTGCGAATGTGGAAAGGACTACTGCCTGCTCTGAACAAAACATTTTCACTACCCTTCCCAAAGGCGAAAGGGTCCCTTGAGGACTCCATCATAGCACCGCACCTCCGAGACGTCATCAACTGCTCCTTCAAATACGCCACCTTCCCGGAAAGCTGGAAACACGCTGAACTCAGCGCCCTCCTGAAAAAACCCACAGCGGACCCCACCGAACTCAAAAATTACCGCCCCATCTCGCTCCTTCCATTCCCGGCCAAAGTCATCGAGAAAGCTGTCAACAACCAGCTCGCCGCCTTCCTCGAAGCCAACAAATCCCTCGACTCCTCACAGTCCGGCTTCCGAGCAAAACACAGCACTGAGACCGCCCTCATCGCAGCAACAGACGACATTCGAACTCTACTGGACAATGGAGACACAGTCGCCCTCATCCTCCTCGACCTCTCCGCAGCCTTTGACACAGTCTGCCATAGCACCCTTCTACAGCGCCTCAGAAACATCGGAATCCAAGGAAAAGCACTGGAATGGATCACCTCGTTCCTCACCGGAAGAACCCAGAAAGTCCGCCTCCCACCATTCAAGTCAGAGGCCACTGAAGTCATCTGCGGCGTACCACAAGGATCTTCACTCAGCCCCACCCTTTTCAACGTATACATGAGCCCCCTCGCGGCCATCGCCCGCCAACACAACCTCAACGTCATCTCCTACGCGGATGACACTCAACTGATCCTATCACTCACCAATGACCCTAGCACCGCCAAAACTAACCTACACGAAGGAATGAAAGAAGTAGCCGAATGGATGAAACACAGCCGTCTGAAACTGAACTCTAATAAAACAGAAGTCCTCATCTTAGGTACCTCCCCCTCCGCATGGGACGACTCTTGGTGGCCAGAAGCCCTTGGAAAAGCACCCATCCCGACAGACCACGCACGGAACCTGGGCGTCATCCTGGATTCCTCACTTTCAATGAACAGACAAGTCAACGCCGTCTCCTCATCCTGCTTCAACATTCTTCGCATGCTCAAAAAAATATTTCGTTGGATCCCCACCGAAACTAGGAAAACGGTCACCCATGCTCTGGTCACGAGCTGAGTGGACTATGGAAACACCCTCTACGCCGGGACTACCGCTAAACTCCAGAAAAAACTCCAACAAATCCAAAACGCCTCAGCCAGGCTCATATTAGACATCCCGCGCAAAGAACATATCTCTGGTCACCTGAAAAACCTCCACTGGCTTCTCGTCAATAAAAGGATCACTTTCCGGCTCCTAACCCACGCACACAAAGCACTCTACGAAATCGGACCAGAATGCCTCAACACACGACTGTCCTTCTACACCCCCTCCCGCCAGCTTCGTTCTTCCAACCAAGCCCTTGCCACTGTACCTCGCATCAACAAGACCACCATGGGAGGTAGATCCTTCTCCTACCTGGCAGCTAAAACCTGGAACTCACTTCCCACTTACCTTCGCCTTACCCAGAACCACCTAGCATTCAGAAAGCAACTTAAAACGTGGATATTTGACAAGTAATTCCCCACCCCTCCATAAGCGCCTTGAGACCCTCTGGGTATGTAGTGCGCTATATAAATCCTTTGACTTGACTTGACTTTGCGAATGGGTTACCACCTACTTTAAGAAGGTGGTAAAATACAATTGTTTTGCTACTGCATTTTGGTACAAAACAGTCTTATATACTGCTGCAATTCGGTATAAGGAAAGGACGCCCTAAACACGCCCCTTTCTAATACCGAATCAGTATGTATTCGCAATTCCAAACTGCGATTCGGTAACGTTACCAAATCGCAAATTGAAATTCATACATACCAACATGCATTTGACCGGTCGCAAACGGCCTGATTTTATGAATTCGGCCATTTGAGATCAGTAAATGCATAATACATGTGGCCCATATATTTGACACCCCTGTGCTAGTTCCTGACAATATAGGCAATGTTCAGTGAGAAAAACTAAAGAGTGTGAAAGGTATGCCCAGATGTGGGTGCCATAGACCACTGTGCCTAGCATTCAAGTTGCTTGTGTTCCTGTTCTTTGGGACACGGCCTTGCAGTTTGGACTAGACAGTTCCCCCTGGAGAGCTGTGGTATCAGAATCAGTGGCAGCTCCTCCGCTAAGGCGGAGGAGCAAGAACAATAAAATGATAGTAACTCAAGGTTATTATCAATGTATTTGTTCCTGCAGCAGAGCTTGGCAGGGCATGCAGGGCTGCTCTGCTCTCAGAGCAGGAGAGGAGTGGTTTGCCCACTCCAACTGCCCAATGGCTGTTTGGCCGGTCCTCATGGGGCGGTCAAACAGTCATGCGCCCTCCGCATGTTCTCCATTCAGGCTGCATTACAGCCTGAATGGAGAACCTGCCCAGGCCCCCATATCCTGGCTGAGCACTGATCCACGGCAATCAGACCAATCACAATGCTGCATTGCAGCGTTGTGATTAGCTTAGGGCAGGGAGCCTGGCTGCGGCCTCAGAGAGACTGAGACGACGAGGGAGAGAGCGTTGAGGAGGTAGATTTAAAAAAAAAAAATCACATTTCCTGGCTTGCACCGCAACCCCCAATCGGTGCCAGACACTACTGATCAGAATATTGTTGTCAGAAAATCATCTGATATAAGTATTGTGTCCTCCTAACTTTCATCTACAAACACATTGTCCATTAGAGTTAATAATTAAAATGTACATCCAAAGAGGTGATATTTTTGTAAACAATACTCGGGGCACAGTATATATGTCACACTATTCCTGTACACGATATTCTGACACACTACCCTGGGACCATATGGTTGGCCTCTGTCTATTGTGGCACATTTAACACACAAATGATAGACTGGAATGCAGCCCAGTGTAATCACCAGTGACTAAGATTAAATTAAGTATTCCACTAAACACTTATAAAGGTAACCAACCTGCCCAAGCATAGACCTCTGGTCAACATTTAACATCAATTTACAAAGAAGAACTGGACATTTCAACCAGTGGTATCTTACCCTCTTTGTCCATCTCAACAGAAAGATAGGAAATACCAAAAGAATCCAAAAGGTCTTTCACCTGTAAAAAAAACACAGTGTACAAACAGTCATCAAAACTCTGATGGTACCACATTTTTTCTACATCATACAGTGGTTTTTGTATATGATAATCAATAAGTATGTATTGCTAATTAATCATTGACAAAGAACAGCAATACAAAGTATCTTACTCAAGATCACGTTTGTCTGAATTAGAGCTACAACTTGACATAAAACTTAAAGTGAATATTTATCAGTGATGATAGCAAGTATTGCCTCAGCATACCAATGTAAATACCTGGGGATATCTCAGTTATTTATTCATACACAGAAACATATTGTTATGAATATATATTTATATCTAATAAAAAGATAATCATTAAAATGTATGATTTCAATATAATCTAATATGCATTAGTCATTCTTATTGTTAAAAAGTAAATCTAATAAATCATCAGTTCTGCGCATCTTATGATATTTAACAACACATAAATAGTTTTAAAATCATATGTTGATAAATTTGCTAACACCAACGAGGAGATTGTTCTAATTTAACAATCTTCCCTTCTCCTGGCAGAAGGCCTCTGGCCTTCCTGATGACATCTATAACTTTACCAGTCAGGTGCACACATCCCACTGGTAGTGAGGCAAGAGATCCTAGTCAATAAGATACTTGATTATAGTTTAGAAAGACATGTAAATCAGGGAGCCAGCAATCACTAATTCTTTATGGGATTACCAGGATCATTGTGACACTGCAATCCTTGATCTTCTACGCTCACTTGCATTCTGGAGACATGGGATAAAATGCATCTGGCAAAGTAAACTGGTTCTGAAGCTTTTAACCAGGGCCCCAAAGAAAAGTGTGCCACCACCAAACTGAAACAGAACAGTTAATACTTGGAGGTTCTAAAGCTGCGAAAATATAGAGCACCGGATAGTTCTTCGGACACTGCATGACCAAGCTGTCTCCCAGCAATGATTTCCTTATTTCCATGCTTGGGAAATCCACCTGTGCATTTGGGGTAATGTATTCTCCGCAGCCCAGTAGTACATCTTGATTTCCTCCAAAAAGCGAGGAAAGAACTTCATGGCTTTGTGTTAATTTTTTGACATTATACATTATGGTGGGTTGTCTGCCAGTATGAGAAGATTTAGAGGGCAAATGTCTGAACACCTGTAAGTATCTCTGCATGCTTCAGCGGTCTGCTACAAGACTTTTGATTCCTGGACCCCGAGAGAGAATTATAGAATTTTTCCCCAATCTGTTGGTAAAGGAGTTTTTTTATTTTTAAAAGTTTGCGAGTCAACTCTGAATGTCAATTTATATCACAACTAACAGAATAATACAAGACAGAAATAAACCTACACGTATTGAGACCCACACAGTGAGGACATCACCTGATGACAAGAACCTCATTGCCTTATAGCTCTCCAATTGAGCACAGCATATATTTAGTCTTGCAAAGAGAATAGCCTGTTGGAAGATACCAACAATCCCGGGAACCATAGAAGTCTTCTGGGAAGCATGACATTTTTGGCCTGACAGTGTCTCGCATGTAATTGCCATTAGAAATAAATTATTTAGATCCTTAGACACAGGCAACTCATAGCAGTTTCATATTTTATTTACCTGTTTTTGGCTCATAGCAATATACATAAAAATTAACACCAACGTCTACAAAAATACAAGAAGATTTTTTCAAACTCTTGCATTGGGTGCTTACATATCCTGAGCCACTCTAAACAAAAGTCAAATAAGTCGTATTTTAGAGGCTCTCCCTGGATTCAGCACTTTTTCCATGACTGTTCACTGGCTAACATTATCTAATAATAATGCATCCACTAGCAAATGTTCCTAAAGCTCTCCCAAAGAACGGAAAATGCAAATCACTAATGGTCATCACACTGTCTAACCTAGTAGCAAGGTGAATGGGAATGATATAACAACACCTCTGCAAACTGATTCATATGAAGGTCCTTGCTTGCAGAACGTGTCCAGACACTGACTGTTGCAGTTTCTCTGTAGAGGATGCTGAAGCACATATGGTTGGTGTTATTCCTCCTCCTCGCGCCGTAATTCTATGGCATTTACAGTTCCCCTGATGTTTTACTGTGGTTCTCCTTATGGACCTTGTACCCTTGATGATTTTACCATTACAAAGAACAAACACCGTAAAGGAAAATATGCTCAAAATACTTATATTGTCCCTATGATGACCCACAAATGCTATACTACTGAGTGTCGAAACATTGACTTTATGAGTGGAATAATAAACTCTTGATTGGGTTAACAGTTTGTTTGTAATGTTCAAGGTGTATAGTTTCTTGACTGTTTGTGTGGTTACACTGAACTCACTGCTTGCTACTTGTTTCATTCTATATCTATTTATTTAGCCTATACATCAATGGCTTATTAGACTCCCTGCTAGCAGAAAAAGACCTCGAGGCCCTTAAATTAGCCTCCCGTTTAATCCCGGCAATAATGTTTGCCGATGATACTTTATTAGTATCCAAATCTCCATACAAAGGGTTCTTAATAAATTTGAAGTTTTCTGTAGCGAAAGAGGTTTAGAAATTAATCTACAGAAAACCAAATTTATGGTGTTTAATTGTCTAAAAAGTACACGTCCTAACCCCTTATTAAATGGTAAACCTCTTGAGAGAGTATCCTCCTTTATTTATCTCGGCATCACCATCACAGAAACCATGGATTGAGGGGCCTACATTATCAAATCATTCTTTAAACTGGCACAATCATCAGGTGGCATCATGAGAGTCATCTGCAAGTCTAGTCAGAGACCGGTCTGCCCAGCAATTGAAATATACAGGGCCCAAGCCTGGGGAGGTGCGCTTTATGGCGCTGAATTATGGGGCCACTCCTAATTTGAGAATTTATCGCAGGTCGAAAATCACTTTCTTGGACAGTTGTTAAGACCCCACGGAGCACTCCAGTAATCCCGCTCTGATTAGATCTGGGGATAATGGCGATTGCAGACGTACTGAATCTTAAACCTTTAATGTATTGGCGTCGCCTGTGGACTACCCCTGATCTTCTATCATATAGGGAGGAACTGCTAGAAGTAATGAACCTGTGGAGTGCTGCTAAATTGCCGTGGTTAGCTCATATCAAACTTATGTTAACCAGTATGGGGTTTGGGGATTTTTGGGCTGCTCCTGAGTCTAAATGTTTATCAATCACAAGAAAAGAATTGAAGGCCCATTTTTTGGAGTATAGATTGGCTCAATTCCACAGCTGCCCTCATATAGGCAAGCTAACATCTGTTTTTTTCGAAATCAAAGATACATTATGCTTTGAGCAGGCTCTAGATGTCATCAAACCTGTAGCTGGTAGAAAGCTTTCTCTACAATTCAGGCATGGGGCCCTCCCTCTCCGTTCTTTTACATCTAAATGGAAGGGTTTGCAAGCTGTGAATTGCCCGGCATGCGATTGTCCCAAAGAATCTGTACTCCACGTCTTCTTTAGCTGTCCTGGCTACGATAAAGCGAGGAGACGTTGGTTGGTGCAGATTTGTAGGAAGCTTGGAAGCAGGCGGTGCTCAGAGGCGTTCATGATACTGAAGTATGACACCAGTATACCAATCGTTAACTCAGTTGCAGGCTTCCTATTTTCTATGTGGTTTAATTGTAGGATTTTCATGAAATTAGTTTAAGATGCTGCAGTACGCCACCGGGGTCGAATAATATTAATCATATTCTAATAGCTGGGAATAACACCACCCAGGGGTTGGCTCCGATATTTTACACAAAATTTCTTTTTATGATTAGACTAGAATGAAAATAGTCACTGGCAGTGGTTGTCTGGCTGCAAGGAAATGGTAATCTGTTAGTTTATGTCATCAAAACCCACTAAAAACCTCTGTATAGGAGTGATTTGTAGACCTGGGGAAGCCAGTGTAAGGATAACATTTATTGACATATGGGAATAATGTTGGTTATTCCTTTTATGATCCTTTTTTATCTAATTTATTTATTTATTTATTCGCTCTATGCACCTTGAAGTGACCTTTGTCCCCCGTTCGTAATTACTCTTAGAGATTTTTATACTGATTCCTTTTTTAAATGTATGTGACTGTTTTTCTGATGTAATCTTTTAAATTATCTTGTATGTATTGTGTTGTAATTTTTAGGTCATACTGACCGAAATAAAGTTGTTTGAACTTGAACTATTTAAAAATGTAACCTTCGCACCACTTCTATCCAAGCACTGAATGATCATGAGCTTTCGTTGTTTATACTGTATGAATGTCATCAATACTTTTCTTTAATCATAGTTCAGCCAAATATTATTTTCTTAACTGAATTGTTATCAGTTGATTTACTATACAGAGATCAGTGATCTTGACTCATGCAGAAAGCATACCTTTTAACTAATGCTACTTACCTATAAGATGTTTTCAGATTTGCTAAGAATTCCCAGATGAGCCCCTGTTGTTTACTAGTATCCTATCGACGTAGAGAGGGTTCTTGGACATTACACATTGTTGACTGTTAAGTGTAGGGTGATTCCAGTTGTGTTCCATTGTGCTTTGTTTTTGAGGTGTGCAGGGACCATGCGATAGATGCATTTTTGGGTCATGTAAATTCTCCTAATGGTGGTTTAGATTCTGACGTAAAGAAGTCAATATTTAATTGTTGGAAGGAATGGAGTCTAGAGGGAATCCTCCCAGTTCCAGTTGCTAGTCTTTTGGCAATGCTTTCACTCCTTTGGAGATGGTGAGTTTGAACAGGCTGAGATACAGTGGGTAAGTGTGGAGAAGATGGCAGTGGTCCTTTCTGCCATGAGGCACTGCACTAGAGGGGGAGTTCAAGGAAGAAGATGTGAGATGCGATGACTACAGAGTCAATCTGTGATTCGAGGGTGGTTTTGGGATTGTTGATAAAGCATGTGCATTTTACATTGAAGCACAATATAACGGACTGTCTTAATGTGAGAGGTGCTATTAAACTGAAAATAATATGTGGTCACATGTTTGGTCTTGAGAAACAGGGGTCCTTTTTCGGTTCTGTTGAGTTTTAGGAAACTTTGCTAGCCAGCAGTTACTGGCAATAGGGCAGGCTACAACAGCTAAGCTGGATATTGTCGCCAGGGTAGTGGCACTGTCAAATAAGAGGACCTTTGAAGGGGGCCGAAGTTAGCTAGATATAAAACCATACTATAAACACCAGAAATCGTTGGGGTTTTCCACACAAGACTTAGCAGGAGTATGAGTGTAAGGGGTCAATGTTTGATGAGTTGTAGGAAATGGCTATAAAGAAAATGCGAATCAGAAAAGGAAGGCGTATGAGGCACTTGCCTGTGAGATGTGCTGCAGAAGGATATTGTGGACTGCAGTGTGATTTCTTCTCTGAGATCTAAAAACACTAGCAGACATATCTATCCTTTTTTCACAGCTTCAATGGTATTGTCCAAGATTTTGTGCAATAGACTTTCGTTCTCTTCTGTTCTTTGTTCTATACAAAATGCTAATTTTAAAAAAAACATATTTTGTGCAATACCCTAACTGGAAAGGCACAATGCGGCACTCTAGGAGTCTGTGAATATTGAAGTCATTAAAAAGTTAGGCAAATATATCTTTCTGAAAGGTTTTGGAAAATGCAGACAGGTGGGCAGGAGATTTTTAGTTGTTGGAAATGACTAGGAGTCTGTGGCTTACTTGAGAAGAAGTGTGCCAATGATTTATTTGAAGGCAGGGTAAAGGCAGGACAAAAATGATTTGGTATTCTCGGATTTTGGTAGGAAGATATTTCTCGCGGAGGAGCTGCATTGAGACTTCTGATGATTTCCTTGCTGATGGATTAAATGAGTGACAGAGATGCTATTAGTTTTGTCTTTTCGGGGGTTTTACTGATTTGTTGTGGACTGGTGCAAAAACCCAGGGTGTCAAGCCATTTCTTGGCGTTGTGATTTTGTGATTAAGGGCAGGTGTGAGCCCATGAGTGCCCTCCCTCACTCCCTTTTGTGATGTAAAGTTGAATACTTTACCATAAAATTGTCAGGATGTATCCGTTCTTGAGTCTACATAACTGGGTCACATGCCTGGTGATGACTTTGTGAAGTTGGCAAGACAGTTGATGGTGGTGAAGAGTTTAAGTGCCTAGGAGCCTTCTTTGCAGTGAAAGTTGCTTTGTAATAATCTATATTTGTAAAGTGAAATACTGAGGGAACACCAGGTGAAGGCATCAGGAACAGAAAGCATGGGAGCCGCAGGCAATCTGCCCTGCGTGACTCGGAGGGAGATGGAATGGTTCGAAAAACCATGTGATTCATGGGTTTGAGGAACATGTTGGCAAAAGTTACACATCTGTTTTCTTTTTATTACAATATATTGTTGCTCTACCAATTTATCGAACACAAAAATAATATATAGATTGTGGGTTTGTGGGGTGGTGAAGCTGGCAGGGGCTTAATTTCTTTACTACTTCCTGATGTGCATTGCAGGCAACGGATTTGCTTCACTGCCTCGGTAGGGATGCTTTTGAGTTTCTGAGAATAGTCATGACTGATAGGAGGGTGAAGAGAACACACGAGTTGAGAAGGACCGGAGTTAAGAAGGACATGAGTCTATGAAAGTAGGATGCATGACTGGATGATTGAAATGAGTACCTTGGTGCTAAATACAAATAGCAAAGGAGAGCAGAGGGTTGGCAGTTGTCTGGCACTGATATTTACCTGCCTTGAGGTAAATGGCCAGGTAAAAACCTAGCTTTTTCCTAAAAATCCTCCTAAAATCCATCACAACAAATAAATCTACTCTGTTTAACACCCTGTCCATGTTCTTGTCCCCCCCACAAAGCTTTTAGCTATGTACCCAAGCGCCAGGATGCCCGTAGGGTTACAGAGCGCTCTACAAATGCTATACATAAATAAATAAATAAATAAATAAATTGAGTAGGCGCTGTCCCCTTCAACCTCTCCCCCCCTCATTGTTTATGTTAACTGAGACGCAGTATTTATCCATTTTTACCTTTTCGGCAATGTGTTTCTCTCTAATCCAAAATGTGGATAACATGTGAAAATGTGTAACTAGGCTCAAGTGTCCTCTTTGATGTACCTCCTCTACAACATCTAAGTGCAGCATGATGTGTACCTCCTGCTCTAGGAGAGGCAGGCACAGCGTGTTCACTTCTATTAACAGAGAGGGAAAAGTGCCTATTAGGGAGATAAAGGTCTAGAACTGCATGACATTTGTCAAAAACATGCAACGATGAATATACAATAGGCCATTGGTCCAAATAGCATGTATACGTATTCCCTTGGAAAGGTCCAGAAGTTTCCTTAGCTTTCTGAATGACCTGAAAAGGCCTTATTACATAGTTTGAAAACAATTTTCTGCAAGAGGTAGTGGCTGTTGTTATCTATCATCACCAATGCATTTGTCACGTTCCACTGGAGGCGGCCAGCCATTAATGACTTCTGCCAAAATGTAGGACAGCTGAAACAAATGCTGCCCTCTCTACTCTATCTGTGGACCTTGGGTTTATGGTAAGTGGAAGGGCGAGGTATGGGAGGAATGGGGAGCTTTCGGTTCCCTTTCCGATGGAAAAGGGCGTGAGGCAGGGGTGTGTACTGGCCCCCACGCTCTTTTCCTTGTTACTCAACGGTTTGATCGAACATCTGAAGGGATCGAGGGATCTAGACTCTCCAAGTTTAGCAGCCCGCAAGATACCAGCCCTGATGTTCGCTGATGACACCCTCTTGTTATCAAAATCGCCTATGGGGTTACAGCGAACATTGGAGGCGTTTTGTTCCTTTTGTAAATCTAGGAATTTGGAGATAAACCTTTCCAAAACCAAGAACATGGTTTTTAATGCAAAAACATCAAATTGCCCCCACCCGCATATGGAGGTTTCGGCGCTGGATAGAGGCTCCACCTTTGAGTATCTAGGGGTAACTTTCAACGATAGGATGGAATGGTGGTCCCATATGGCTAAGGCAAACTTGAGGCTGGCCCAATCCTCTGGAGGTATACTCAAGGTTTATAACGAGTGCTCATTTAAATCTTTGGGGCCCCCAGTGGAAATTTATAAAGCACAGGCAAGAGGTGGGGCGCTCTATGAAGTAGAATTATAGGGCCACGCCAGCGCCACTTCACTGACCACCACTGAGGATAGTTTCATAAGGCGCTTACTGAGACTTCCCCAGAGTACACCTCTGACTCCTCTACGGCTAGATATGGGTTTGGTCCCCATACAGGGGGTCATCTCAAATCGCCCCTTTACTGTACGGGAGGCGACTCTGGTTTACTCCAGAGCTCCTAAGCTATAGGGAGGACCTAAGGGACATTTTGACCACAAGGGGCGCGAGAAAAATCCCCTGGCTGGAACACATTAAGCAGCTCTGCCACGCATTGGGCAGGGGAGACTTGTGGCTGAATCCTGAGGAAACCTGCGCCCTGACCTCTAAGAGGTCGTTGGCTGCTACTCCTAAACAATACCGAATGGACTTATACTATTAAATCCATCTTTGGGTAGGCTGACCAATACTTTTTTGGAGGCTAAGGATATTTATCAGTTCGAGAAATTCCTGGACGACATTCAGCCTACACTGGCAAAGAAGTTATATGTCCAATTTAGACATGCAATACTACCAGTGCGGGCTGTGACAAACAAGTGGCCGAATGCTCACCATACATTGAGCGCTTGTCCTGGGTGTGATTGTGGTGAAGAGACAGATCTGCACGTTCTGCTCTTCTGCCTTTCCTACTCTACGGCCAGAGCTAAATGGATCGTCCAATGATGTAAGTCCAGGGGCCTCAGGGACTATAGGGAGGTATTTAGAATATTGAAATATGACACCTCCCCCCTGATTGTGTTTGCAACCTCCAGATACCTTCTGTCTATGTGGTGCGCAAGAGGCGCAAAAATCAAAAATAGCCAAAAGGCCCTAACCGCGCCAGCGCAATCTCTCTAATTCAGAAGGTAACCTTAATACTATCACACGCAGGAACTGAATCTCCTTCCCTTTTTTATTCTCTCTTTTAAACTGTACAGGATGTTGTTATGCTTTTATCATCTCAGTTTAAAATATTTTAGGAAGTGTCTGTTGCTATTTTGTTTGTTCAGTAGTGTTGTATAATGGTATGCTTTTATCAGAAATTATTGTATACATGTGCTTTTATGGTTTTTAACCGATAATAAATCTTTTTTTGACTGACTGTTAAGTGTAACGATTCTCAGGGATCCAGCATATCCCTTCTGTTCTCACTTTTTTGCCATCTGTGGAGAAAGGAGCCTAGTATCATTGCTGCAGCAGGTGCAGTGGGGTCCATGGGTATGAGGTGCTCACTGCATCCTAATTGCGGATGTTTTTCACTGTCCAATCAGAAGTGGGACCATTATGCGTCCCTAAAGCAAAGCTGTTGCTGCACATCACTGTCAGAGGACCCCATCTCACAAACCCCTAATAGTATGCAGTGCCACACCATGGATAAAGAAATATCACTTTTCAGTGATCAGCTCCATAAAGTCTGTGAGTCTGGAGGAATACATCATCTAGCTGCAGAGGTTCCATCACCAGCAAACTAATTCACCAGGTAAGGGAACTGTAGGAATCATTCCATCCATGGGAGGTAGACTGAAGAGCCCATCTTTAGAGTTAGCATCTGCCATGATGTGACTAGAGTGGGCTGGCCAGCCTTCTACAGCCTCTCACCAAGTCTCTGTAAGGTGGAGTGGTTCAAGGGAGATAGCGTGAGTCACAGAGCGCCCACTGAACAAGGCCTAACAGGGACAGCACTCTTAGCCAGTCTTTGGCTTGTTATGCAAACCTCTTGCACGTGTTTGACTTCCCTAATGCTTGGGAGAATAAGAGGGCAAGGACAAAGGGTCAGCCTCAGCAGTCCAAACCTGCTCAGGGCTGCTAGATGTGGATATGCGGGACTCAGCAGTGTAAATTGGAAAGTATGGGGTCCTAGTGCCTAATCAAACATGACGGGCTGGAGGCGTCTTGAAACCTGGGGTGGCTGTTTGGACGTATTAATCAGTGCTTAATTTGAGCCGGTATTGTTTGGTGCTCGGCACCTGCACTTAATTGTCAACACCGGCGTTTGTCACAGTGTGCTACAGGGGGAGCTGTCTGAGATAACCACAACAGTCAATTATTAATTCAATACACATTAAAAATACTATTACCTGCCGCCCAAGCCATTCTTATAGATTTGGGGGCCTGGAATAGTCCGAATTGTCACACTTACTGGAGTGTGCTGGTTAGTAGTTGTGTTGTTACTATCATTGGCAGCATGGCAGGGAGAATGTGTGGATCAAGCTGCAGTGTCCTCCTCACAGGAACCTTGGCACTTATTTATTTTTCCAAATTAAGCACTGTAAATCATGTTTGGTTATTTGGTCCCTGAAGTGTGGATGTCGGTTATACCTGCTAACAGTGGCACTGGAAATAGGGGTGTGGCGGTTGCAGCCAGCAGCACCCACAGATGAACTTGAAAGAGTCTGATTGAGAAAAGGTAATAAGGAGACCCTTTAATGTGCTTTTCCAGCATCTTTTGAAACGGGAGTCAAAGACAGTATAAACGGTCGCTATATATTTTTTTTTTAATTTGGGGACTTTTGTTTAATTTTCATTATGCAACTTTGTATGTTTTTTTATTTTGTGATTTCTGTTTATTTTTCTGACTGCAACTTTGTATCTTTACCCCAATAGCACTCTTTCTAGTATAGTACAGCAGAGTGTGAAAATAGGGAATAGGCGTGGCGCCGCGGCCAGGGCGACTGACTCCGAAATCACGGTTCGATCCCCGGCACCGGCAACAGATTAGCCCATCACCATGTGACTCTGGGCAATAGCTTGCTTAATCTTCCCAACCCCTAGAGACCTTTACGGGCGATTTGCGCTTTACAAATGTGGATTATTATAATTATTATTATAATAGGCAGCTAATCTTACGTTTCATAAATATATGTAAATAAAGATAATTGCTTGCTTTGCAACTAAACTTTTTTTTAATATTTTGAAATAAACAATTAGCATTTGGAACATAATCCTGAAGTGTGTTAGCAATACGTTTTGTATGCTCAGCACACCAGCTCACAATATGTTTAATGTGTGATTCGAAAATGTTGAATTGGTCTGATGTTTTAGCTTTTGATTTTAAATGTGCCCTGCTTTCTTTCTAAGACGGAGGCACCTGCAAACCTAACAAGCATTGGAAATGCAATAGGTCTCGCAGTAGTAAAGTTTGAGCTATAGGTGTTATTTATTTTTTTGTTTTTTATTTATGTGTTGTTTTTTCTAAATAGCTAAATTAATAGCTTTCTTCTTTACAAAGCCAATAGTTATAATTTTTGTAAATGTGACACCTCTAGCATTTGTAAAGCAACATGTTTTGTATTAACGGGACTTATATGTGACTTATATGTATTGATATAAAAAAATCAATGGCTTTAAAAAAAAATTAATAATTAATACGTAAATAAAATGGATTTTATTTTATATTGCCAATAGCTTAAAGTTTATTAAATATATTTAGTGAAGATGCTGTGGTTGCGCTGAGTGAGGGTGAGTGAGGGTGAGTGAGGGTGAGGGTGAGTGAGGGGTTGAGGGTGAGTGAGGGTGAGGGGTTGAGGGTGAGTGAGGGTGGGTGAGGGGTTGAGGGTGAGTGAGGGTGAGTGAGGGTGAGTGAGGGTGAGGGGTTGAGGGTGAGTGAGGGTGAGGGTGGGTGAGGGTGAGGGTGAGTACCCAGGTGTTCTGCAGAACTCCTGAGGCACTCTAAACTGACCACACAAAATAGAGAGATTACGGTCAGAATTGTGAATGATAAAAGGGATATAGTGGCGTAAAACTGGACTGGGTGAGTGAGGGTGAGGGTGAGTGAGGGTGAGGGTGAGTGAGGGTGAGTGAGGGTGAGGGTGAGTGTGAGTGAGTGTGAGTGAGGGTGAGGGTGAGGGGTTGAGGGTGAGGGGTTGAGGGTGAGTGAGGGTGAGGGTGAGGGGTTGAGGGTGAGTGAGGGTGAGGGGTTGAGGGTGGGTGAGGGTGAGGGTGAGTGAGGGTGAGGGGTTGAGGGTGAGTGAGGATGAGTGAGAGTGAGGGTGAGTGAGGGGTTGAGGGTGAGGGGTTGAGGGTGAGTGAGGGTGAGGGTGAGGGGTTGAGTGAGGGTGAGGGGTTGAGGGTGAGTGAGGGTGAGTGAGGGTGAGGGTGAGTGAGGGTGAGGTTGAGTGAGTGAGGGTGAGTGAGGGTGAGGGTGAGTGAGGGTGAGGGTGAGTGAGGGTGGGTGAGTGAGGGTGGGTGAGGGTGAGGGGTTGAGGGTGAGTGAGGGTGAGTGAGGGTGAGGGGTTGAGGGTGAGTGAGGGTGAGGTGTTGAGGGTGAGTGAGGGTGAGGGTGAGGGAGGGTGTAGGTTGCAGTACTGCGGAAGAGCGGTGCGCATTGATAGGTCACGAGACCTCACGACAACCATGGCTAAAAACCATTGGCAAAACTAAAAGGTCCCAAACGGTGCGATCTTATGGGTTTGCCAGTGCTTGTTTTCTGTGGTTTCCATCGCATTCCGGTGACGTCGCATCCGTAGCAGCATGGCAGCCTCCACTAGCACAGCATCGCCGCTTTCTCTACGAGTGCTAGCAGAATGCCGGGTATCCAAAGCCCGGGCATGCGAGCTGCGATTGCTTCACGGGGAGGTACCTATGCCGGTCTTTATGCCTGTGGGGACACAGGGCACCATGAAAGGAGTCACGGCGCATCAGTTGCGGGCGCTTGGATGCTGGATCTGCCTCGGGAATACCTACCATCTGGGCATGCGCCCGGTAAGTGAGGGAGGGCTCTTCCAAAATTGACGGTGGTGAGCGGTAGTAATGAATGAAAGTACAACAGACGAATAATAACCATGATTGCATTTGTAACACATCTGGCTACATCACGGATCTTGTTGAATGACATTCAGAGCCACTTTTAGCAACACGGAGTTTGAAAATTATTTATACACTTTAGGGAATAATTCATTATTTAATCACATGCATCACACAGACAAAAAGGGCTTTTACGGGGCAGAAGTTATTCAGTAAGCATGCTGTTCAATGGCGTGTTCAAGATCCGGAGCGCTGCTACAAAACGATATAGAAATAAAATCATGATCTTGTACTCGGAACAAGGCAACGAATCTTCTATGTCACCTAATCCGAGCAGCCTTCAAATTTGAATATATGAAAAGAAATGAAGTGAAGGAAAGACCTTCCCAATGGTCAGATTACTAATTTTAGTACGAAACTACAAAAAAGGATATCAGGATGCGGTTTCAGCAGTGACGGATGACGGATAAATACGTTGCATCAGGGAGCACTGTGTGTTGTTAGGAGGGCATTGCTGTGGGGAGGGGGGAGGACAAATGCGACGCGACATGGCAGGCAGGGGAGGGGGCGGAGCGGGGGTGTGGGAGGAGTGCGGGAACAGACGGCGAGGGGAGGAGAGTAGGAGGAGGAGAGTAGGGGAGGCACGGCCTAGCCGCCGTGCAATCAAGAAGTGAGGGGGCGGGAGAGTAGGCAAGGCAGGCGGCTGGGGGGAGGGGGTAGGAGAAATGCGACGCGACATGGCAGGCAGGGGAGGGGGCGGAGCGGGGGTGTGGGAGGAGTGCGGGAACAGGCGGGAACCACACGTCAGCCTGATTATCTAGAACACATCTGGCTACATCACGGATCTTGTTGAATGACATTCAGAGCCACTTTTGCAACACGGAGTTTGAAAATTATTTATACACTTTAGGGAATAATTCATTATTTAATCACATGCATCACACAGACAAAAAGGGCTTTTACGGGGCAGAAGTTATTCAGTAAGCATGCTGTTCAATGGTGTGTTCAAGATCCGGAGCGCTGCTACAAAACGATATAGAAATAAAATCATGATCTTGTACTCGGAACAAGCAGCCTTCAAATTTGAAAAAACAGCACGGGATGTAGTTAAGCCGATACATATGACACAATATTTAGGAACTAACCGGGACCATGCTAGAGAAGTGCCTTAAAAAATTATCCTGGGCCTCACGTCGGCGCAATGACATGGCAGGCAGGGGAGGGGGCGGAGCGGGGGTGTGGGAGGAGTGCGGGAACAGACGGCGAGGGGAGGAGAGTAGGAGGAGGAGAGTAGGGGAGGCACGGCCTAGCGGCCGTGCAATCAAGAAGTGAGGGGGCGGGAGAGTAGGCAAGGCAGGCGGCTGGGGGCATGTGCACGCGCTTTTAAGCTCAATGCGCATGCGCATTGAGCTTAAAAGTCACGGGCACTGCAAGGAATCGCCACGATTCCTTGCAAGTTGGACAAAGAGTGGATAAGCCCCCATAGTCTCGCTTGCTCGATGCGCGTGCGCATCGACAGGCGAGACCTAAAAATCACTGTCTTTTGTGATGTAGCAGACAAATCATCCGATGTATTATCAGTGTATTGTGGCACTTATCGTTCTAATTATATACTGTCACTTTTAAATATATAAGGACATCTGATTTTCAAACATATGAGCGATTGCCAGCAAAATGAGTTTAATTAAAAACCTGATTATTTGTTTTTAATCTTTTTTTTATTATTCACAACAACAAAACATACCACCAGACCATGTATTACATTCAGTATCACATGAGTAGTTTATTGCACGTGGTGTCAGGGTAGCAGCAGTGACCGAACTTCTCTCCTGGTCACCCCTCTCTCCTCCTGGCATCTGAACATGCCCTCTTACCCTTCACCCCTTGAGTCGCCCGACAATGTCCTCCTGGAGACAGAGCAATCCCGGAGAGGGCCAGGGCCTCCCAGTCTAGGCCATAATATGTTCTGCACCATCCCCACACCTGAAACTTCCCAGGATAGCCCGTCGCCGCATAGATTACTCTTTCTGCATCCATACAATGCACCACGCCAGCCACCTATTAGGTCTTGGTGGGAGGGGCGGGACTTCCCACTTACAAGCTATGTCTCTGTTCGCTATGCTAAAAGTCAGCAAGCAGAATATGAGTTGTTTTCTGGGGAGGTCTACGTAGCTCGGTATTCCCAGAACTAACAACGGTGGCGTGATTGGGATGTGAGTTTCCAGGATTGCTGCAGGCTCTGTGACACACTCCCTTCCTGCATGCCTGTGTAATTGGGCAAGTCCACATGGTATGTTAGAGTGTGCCTGCATCTTCACAGTGCAGGCAATTGAGGTTGTGTGCCCTACCTATTGTGAACAACCAGGATCTAGAGATGTAGACCCTGTGGAGGATCTTGAGTTGTATAAGCCACACACTTGTTGTAACTGCTACTTCTCAGGGTGCATCAGACTGTTTTCCTTATAAGCATAATGGTCACTAAGCCTGGAGAGCTGTTTCTCAGCTTTGTTTTTTAATATGACAAATGAGCTAATGCTGATTTTTATAAATGTGCTAATGCTGTCTTTTATAGCAATGGTTTTAAGTAACTGCACTAAATTAATAAAAACTTCAAACTTCAAACTTCAGGGTGCATCGGTGCTGCTTCCCAATCTCTGTTCTCCATAGGGCCCAGATCCACTTCCCACGTATTCCACAAAGCATGGAGGTTATCTACCCTATCGTTACTGAGTGTTTGATATGTTAATGAGATGGCTTTAGAGGACATCCCCTCCAGACGTGCGCTACGTTGTACAGGGCAACTGTCGCTCGCCATGTAAGGCATGGTGCACCTGAATATATCGGAAAAATTGGGAACCATGCAACTCGTATGCTGCCGGCAGGGTGCTGAAGGACTTTTTCCTACATCCTCCCTCGTCCCCTCCAGGTCTTCAAGCGTCGATATCCCAATCAGATTCCAAAAGGTCTTTCTTGACATCTTTTGTAACCTTTTTTAAACCTGCTTATTTTGATGTTGTTAAAAGCAGCAGAATGATGGTGGTACGTACATAGTCAAAAACGTGCAAACGTGCACAACTCTGTCCGGTTTTCATGCTGTATTTTTACTAACAATAAAATGCTGATATGGAAATCAAAAATCTAAGTCAGCTAAAGTTTTTTTTGTTCTTTGGGCTTTGCCCCACGATTCATCTTAATGTGGGTGGCTATGGTATGGACTTGGACTGGGAAAAACGTCAAGCATTCATCTTACTGGCCCCATTTTCTGCTCTGTATGATTAACAACATGTCTGGAAATTGCAGGGGGATGAAGCAGTAATATCGCAATTAATCCCAGTTCTCCTCCCTGCAATATAAGGGAGATTTCTGGTAGACTATTGCTTCTGTCGAAGCATCCAGTAATAACTGTCAGGAACATTGATTGCTCTAGTTGCTCCCCAAATTACACTCACAGGATCTGAACAGCTACATACCTGTACTAAACTGTACCTGAACTATTTGGAACATTATTGCGGTGCTCTGCACATTTTTGTGATTTCTTTAATTCTGTGACTTTGGACATTCCACGTTGTACCACATTCAATCAGTGTTATCAGGTGTCACATTATTAATGCCTATGGTAATCATCTTTTGCCTCTCTTTAAGATATCATTCCGTGTGTGCAGCAAGTGCATGAGCCCACTGAACTATTGTAATGTTAATTGTCCGGCAACTTCTGGCATGACTGTTTTTCTATTTCATGTTTAGAGGAATTCTTGCTAGGATGTTTTAAATAAATTAACAAACACTACTCACAGTGAGGTGCTATTTACAAGTAAACTAAATGAATGAGTAAATCTGTTGCAGTACATGCTTATGGTGAATTGAAGAATATGAAACTCATATTATTTATTAAGTAAGTAGCAGAGTCACATATTAGTTGATTGCAAGTTCCCAATTTAATTATAAACATATTCAGTTTCGTGACATATGAAGGTCTGGTGGGACTAGTGACCTATCTGCAAATGCCCTACCTACTACCCCCCCTCGCCCCCCACAACCCCCCGGAACTCCATCACCACCGACAAATGCAGCCAGCAAAAACCATCACAGCTCCCTCATCCTAGGAAGAGTGACGCTGTCCATGTTTTCATTTCACATTTTGTTTATTCTTGCATTCCCTCATGGTATTTGCTTTTTTTGGAATTTGGAATTTGGAATGGTATTTCTAAAGCGCAGACGGTCGCTCCGGAAGGAGCATCATGGCGCTATGAGTCCTGATTCCAAGTCACAGAGTGAAGTGAGGGAGGCTAGATGGCAGCTTTAGACCAGTCGTCGGGAAGCTTGAAGATCCAGGTTTTGAGGAGCTTCCGGAAAGGCTTTTCGACTGTTTGAAGCCTGAGATGCCTTGGCATACTATTCCAGGCTTTAATAGCTAAGGTGCTTAGAGTTTTGCCGCCTTTAGATTTCAGGTTGAATTTAGAGGGGGTCATGAGGTTATCTTGTGAAGATCTGAGGGAGCGGCACGGAGTATAATGGGGGAAGCGTTTAATCAGGTAGGAAGGACCGGATTTGTTGAAGGCTCGGAAGGCTACAATGAGAATCTTGAAGAGGATTCTCTTGTGCAGGGGGAGCCAGTGTAAGGCTTTAAGGGCTGCGGAGATAGAAGATTTTCGTGGAAGTTTTAAGACAAGCCGGGCGGCAGTGTGTAAGACACTTTGTAGTTTGGCGAGAGTAGACTTTTTGGTCCCTGCCATGAGTCCATTGCAGTAGTCCACACGGGAGAGTATGAGGGCTACCGCCACCGTTTTTCTTGAGTCAAGCGGGAGGAAGTCAAAGAATTTCCTTAAGGACTTTATTATGCCGAAGCATTTTCCTGCTGTGGTCGAAGCATGGAGATCGAAGGAGAGCTCGGAGTCGAAGAGCACCCCGAGGTTCCTGGCTGATGAAACAGTTTGTGGTGGGGCTGCAGAGTTGTCCGGCCACCACAGGGCAGGGCAGAAAGAGGCATTTTTTCCGATGGGAAGAATCTCGGTTTTATTCGAGTTGCAGCGCAGATGATTGGTGTCCATCCATTGGAAGACTGCTGTAAGGCAGTGTTTCAGGTTGAGCTCTGCCGTGTTAGAATTGTCATCTAGGGGGATGATCAACTGAGTATCGTCGGCATAAGAGGTGACGGTTATGCCGAACGATTCTATGAGGGTAAGGAGAGGGATAAGATAGATATTGAAGAGGAGGGGACTCAGAATGGAACCCTGAGGGACTCCACAGAACACCTTTTTCTCATTGGAATGATAGGGGCCAAGGGTGACGGTTTGGTACCTGTCACTGAGGAAAGAACTAATCCAGGATAGGGCAGAGTTGGTGACACCGATATCCAAGAGTCTATTGATCAGAATGGAATGGGAAATGGTGTCGAAAGCTGCCGTGAGGTCGAGAAGGATCAAAATAGCCTTCTTCCTTTGATCTTGAAGGATTTTGATGGTATCGGTCAGTTCGATCAGGGCCGTCTCAGTGGAATGTTTCGACCGGAAACCGGATTGCTGGGGATGAAGTAAGTTATGTGAATCCAGGAAGGTCTTGAGCTCCTTGTGGACCAACTGTTCCGTTATTTTACCTAGTGCGGGTAGCAGGGTAATCGGGCGGAGGTTCGTCAGGTCAGAGGGGGGTTTGTTCGACTTTTTCATGAGTGGCTTGACCACCCCTTTTTTCCAAGAGCGGGGAACAGAACCGGATGAGAGGGATTGGTTGATTATAGCATTGATGGAGGGGTTGACATCATCGATGATGTGGTGAAGGATCTTAGGTGGACAGGGGTCAGAGGGGGAGCCAGATTTGCAGGCGAGGATCGCTTCTCTGGTCTGGGACAAGGTGACTGGAGTAAAGCTTTTGAGACTATTGGCAGGCGGGTTAAATTGGTCCGGGTCCGGGGGTGAAAGAATAGGGGGAGGGGGGGGGAAATTTTTGTGGATGGAGGTGATTTTTTCATCAAAGTAGTCGGAGATTTTGTCACAAAGTTCTTGAGATGGGGGGATTTCCGGTTGAAGAGCTTTTGGTTTGGTAAAGGATTTTACTATTGCAAAGAGGGTTTTTTGCTTTTGACTAGCATCCTTGATGGCGTTGACGTAATAGGTTTTTTTAGCTGATTTAATGGATGTAATTCCTGCGGTCGCCGTTATCATAGGTTCTACGCCATCTCCGTTCCGCTTTTCTACAAAGGAGGTGAGCGGTAGTTAGGTCCGGCGTATACCAAGGGGCCTTGTATTTAGCTGTCTTCGAGGCCCTGTCCTGTTTGTGGGGAGGGCATTGACTCGAAATTTCATGAGAAAGCCAAATTGAGACACGTTGCGTCTCTGTCGATGTCACCCGAGGGGGAAGGGGCATTAGATGGGGAAAGAGGATGAAGGATGAGGTTTTTCTGGACAGTATTCCAGTTGATGGGGTGGGCGAGATGGCGTGGTGGTGGTGCAGGATGGTGTGGTTCTGCAGTTTTTTCATGCAACATATTAGTCATGTTGTATATGGCAATAGTTCCTATGTAGCTGTGTGAGTTCAGGTTCTAGGTGGGCCATCTTTGAGAGCAGTGGCATTCAGGCAAAATATAGTGAGAGTTTTTCGCAGTGTCTGTTAGTGGGTCATAAAGCAGTTTGGAATACTGCACATTGCAAGTGTCAGTTTGCCAATTGAAATGGGGATTGTGTGTGAAATTGTGTGATGGAGCTACACATTTGTCAAAATATTGCCAGGGTAAACGTTCAAAGAAATGCAATGTGTACATGTGAGTGGGGACACTTTGTGTGTGAGATTAGTGAAGTGAAGGAGATGAAAGGAAGTATGTGCATGAGAGAGTGAAAAGAGGGTGCTGAAGAGGAAGAGGCATGTGTGAGGTATGCCGAATGGGGGTTTAGAAAGATATGAGGACCCAAAAAAGAGTTTAAATGTCTAACAAAGGGATCGCAGAAGGCCTGTAGTGTGATGAGAAGAACAGGAGTTGTTGCAAAACTCTGAAGACCTTGTCCTTCCACCAATCACAGCCATGCTTAAATTACTTACTGGTAATGCTGTTATTCTGAGACCTCCTTCCTCACTTTAATTAATTACACATGAGGTCTCTCTGCCTACCCCCACACCCAACCACATGTCAAGATCTAAAATAAAAAAGTCCCTCCCCTGCCACACGTCCTGTCAGAAATCAAGCTTTCAACCAATGAATGCACCAGTTTTTCATACTGGGAGGGCAGGAGGGACTATGAATTAAGGCGATAGAGTAGGACTCAGAGTAGTGCCATTACTGGCAAGTAATTGAAGTGTTATCCTTAGGTCCCTATCTCGCTAAAATTCCTTCTCCATATGAGGTACTAAGCTCATAGAGGGTAGAACTCTAGAACCAAAAACATCAGTAATTCTATGAACCTTTGGCAACCTATAGTGCCTCACAAAGGTAGATGAGTCAGACCATTTTGGCGAAGGAAGCTCACTGCAATTCAGCAACCATAGAAAACATGCAATGGGTTGATCTGCCCTGTATTTGTAATGGAGGAGGCTGTCCCTCCATCTCGTTACCAATCAAAGTTCTGATCCACTTACTCAAAGTCACTGTTGAAGGGTTTTCACCCTTCTTACCTGGTTCAAAATTCACAAACAGGGACTTCACCTTCGTAAATGAAAGTACTGTGTCCAGATATAGAAGAAGTGCCCTTCTCACATCTAGCAAATGTAGTTGAGATTCCTCCTCCCCTCTGTAGATGTAGAAGGAGAAAAGTCTTTCAAAATCACCTCCTGAAGTTTGGGAAAGGAGAAACTGACCACAAAGAAAGTTTTGAGAGTCAGAAAAAGCAAACTGACAATGTCCAATGGCTCAAATGAAGATTTACGCAATGTTGCCAAAAATAAGGTCATATCCCAACTTGGAAAAGATCGTAATGTTCTAATACAGCAAATGGAAAAACCCTTCCTAGACACCTGTAAAATGAACACCAACTCATCTGGAAGCCCCTGACCTCGCAATCTTTAAACTGTTCAGCAGAGCATCCGTAATGACTCTATCAGCAATATCGGAAAATCAAGGGGAGACGGACTCATAGGGAGCAGCCACTCCGGAGCAACTTTCATGGCCATCAAAAGAGGGAACCAATTAGCCCGAGGCCAATCACATTTGCTTGCTCTCTCCTCACTCTGAACAGAAAAGGTCTGATTTAGGGGAAATTAAGGAAAACATAGAGTAGACCTTTCCGGCTCCGGCACGAGAGAGCATCCTTCACCCAAACTTGCTCATCCTTCGCACTTGCATAAAACATTTGGACTTTGGTATTGACTCCTGAGGCAAAAAGATCCATCACTGGCATACTCCATCGACGAGTCACCAGAGTGAATACTGACAGATCTAGGGAAAACTGCAGAGAAGATGGAATGTCTCTGCTGGAAATATCCACTTTTATATTGGACACTATTTAAATAAGAACTGCTTTCAGAGAAATAAAATTAATCTGATCCCAAGAAAAGAGACTGTGTGCAATTCTGTTCAATGTCCTGGACCTTGTCCTCCCTTGCTTGTTCACTGAGGTTTTTGTCGTAACATAGTAGGTCCATACCAAGATTGCTTTCCCTGTCAGATAACACTTGAATGACAGGAGAACTCGCCTCACTTCCTCAAACTCCCACCAGTTTGAGGATTTCAGAGCATCCCTGCGAGACCAGAATCCTGAACATAAACTGACTCTCCCCATGCACCCCAACCTGAGAGACTGGCACCTGTTGTAATTATTAGGGGTTATGGATGATTCCGTTGCACTCCCTTTGGTAAATTGTTCATGTCTGTCTACCATGCTATATCGTCTTTCACTGGGTGAGACATCGGGATTTTGTACATCAGAATTTGAGAACTCGCATTCCAGTGTGTCAAAATCCAGGCAACCGACTTAGAGGCAAGGTCTTCCTGAACTCTGAGCTACAACAAGACCTTTGAAGCTCTGTGTCTTAACCATTCCAAAATATGACTCTTAATCTTGGCAATTCTTTGAGGTGGCAAGATAGCCTTTCCTTGTAGAGTAAGAAATCATGCCCCTATAAACGTCAAATCTTGGTCAGGCTTCAGATTGGGTTTTTCCCAACTTATGAGAGACACATGAGTTTGTAAAATTTCCAACACTATACTTCTGTGAGACAACAGCATACCTTCTGACAAAGCCTAGATTAACCAATCCTCAACAATGGACAGAAATTCCCTAAAAATGAAGAGCCACACGTGGTGCCAGCCCTTTGGTGAAGTCCCTTGGAGAGGATATGAGACCAAAGGGAAGAACTCTGAATTGATAGTGATCTTCCCCCAGTCCAAGCTACAAAAACGTTTGGGGAAATTTTCTTATATGTACATGAAGATAAGCATCCTCCATATCTATTGATTTCATCCAATTCCGTGGCCTCATCAAAGAAAGAATTGCTTGGAAATTCAACTTCCGAAGGTGGAGAGTTCTTATCCAAAAGTTGACCCACTTCAGGTCCAGTACTGGCCTGAAATCTTCTGAAGGCTTCTGGACCAAGAAAAGGCTAGAGTAAGCACCTTCTCCTTTTTCCTTCTGAAGTACTCTCCTAAATATATTTTTCCTGGGCAATGAGTCTACCCCTTCAAGAAGAGCCAGTCATTTTGGACATGACACAGGAAGATGAGGGACCTTGACCCCTGTACTTGAGGTTTTTGTAGAAAGTCTATTGCATAACCCTTGCTGATTATGCGCACTACCCAGGTGTCCATTACATCACTTTGCCAGACATTAAGAATATTAGGTAACCACCCTCCCATTGGCACAGCTTTAGGGTACCATCATTGACAGGATCTTCTCTTTGATGGACCTTGCTTCCACAAATCTTTCTTGTGAGAAAAACCTTTTTGCTGATATTTCTGCTTACGCACATCAGATTTACAATCTCAGCGAGGAGACAATTTCACTCTCTTTTTCTAGAATGTCAGTGAATTAGAATTCCCTTCATATGGAAGTTTGTGTTTTTGATCTTTAAATGCCCTAAAGAGCATAGAATTCAACTGATCTACGAAAAGCATCCTGCCCTGAAATGGATCTGTGACTAATACCGTTTTCTCAACAGCCTCATTTTCAATTCCCTCATCCAGAGATTACTTCTAGCCTCAATCGCAGCTCCAGAAGACATTGTGGTCACTTTGACAACATCTGAAGAAATATCAGGCAACAGCCTTGCATGTTGATCCATACTTGCCAATAGCTCTGAACATTCCTGACTGCGTGAATAGCCAGCGCCAGCTGATTAAAGTCCCTAATGAGCGGCTGAGCCGTATTTGCTGCATATAACTGGCTTTCAGAGCCAGATCATCTACTGCAAATTCCTTTCTTCATTCTGAATCCACCTTTTTATCAGAGGGTTCATAAGGGGCACAACCTCTACATTAATAGTCATTTTTCTAATTAACAGGACCAAAATCAATCTACTTTGATTGTATGGGAAAGAAATGATCACCTTTCAACATATAAAGCTTTTGGAGGAATCACAGCACATTGACTTTATTCACTTCCCTCCATTCGCCCATTACCATGTCCTAAATTGCTCCAGGAAACGTGATCATCATAGTGGAAGATCTGACATATTGTGGGAATATGGCATCTTCTACCTCCGCCACAAGAAAGGGCTGAAATGCCACATTATGCAATACATGACAAAGAGTGTATCACTTTTCTTCTCTCCTGAGATATCTCCCTGATGATGTGGTAGGTTTAGCTGAATACGAAGATAAAGAATTCCACTCTTCCCATTTCTTAGAACTCTTGCCACTTTGTTTACCTTTCACAGAGGCTAATGCCCTTGATACTGCTTCTTCAACGATGTCCTCCACCAAGTGGTGGCCCCTCCATAGGGGCATTTGGGCGTCGCCCCACTGCTTTCTCGCAGTGCGAGAAGCAGAAACGTAAAATGGTTAAAACTACCATTTTATGTTTCTGCCTTGTCTGCGCCCTTGCTCCTGGCTCTCGCCTGCCTCGCTCAGGTTTGGAAAGGTAAGCAGAAGTGGGGTGCAGCATGGCATGGGCTGCTGGGGTGGGTAGTGTCTTTGAGGTGCAGCAGGGAGGGGCTGTCTGCAGGGTGAGAGCTCTGAGCTGAGCCAGAACAAACCTCAGACTTTCTCACAGCCAGTACTGAGAATCCCCTCTGACACCCACACCTCAGCCACCAATAGTGTGCCTGCAGGGTAGTGCCGGTCAGGGCCGGTCTCTGCTGGGTGTGCGCCTCGGATGTGTTTGTTTATGACTTGTTGCCAGGCGAGGGGAAGAGTAACCCAGTGGGACTTCATTAGTAAGCATATTAAAAATATCGGTTCTTCTTTAAATGTCCTGTTATTCTATGCTGAGTTTGGCCATTTGTTTAAACTCACACCTGCAAACAATTGCCTCTGTGCTCGAGGTTTAAAACATTCATTCCAATATTTGGATGGGGAGGGATCCTGCAGTGCAGTGAGTACTCACACCCAGTGCTCCATTTCAGACAGAGGCTGCTGGCTCGGGGTGCCCTGTCTATGTGCTTGGGCTCAGCTTCGCCCCCTAACTCCTGATAGACATAAAGTGACCGGATGACCCACTGGCACCATATATCCTTCCTAATTTACTAACTATTTTGAGCACAGCCTGCACACTTCCGGGATAGTGTCACACTCTCACATTTGCTCGAAATTACACCATTTGCCTACTCTTTTTCAAAATTTTCCTGGGGGTACATGGGTGGTTTATGGTCACTCGCTACGCTCGCTCGCCACAGTGAAGCACGACAATTGTTTTACGCCCTACCACTTTCAAATGTCACCAGCCGCCACTGCCTGCACTGCACCTGTGTCTGTGACATAAGAGGAGGACAGGAATTTGACTTAATACCATCCCTAGTAAAACGTTTCACCAAATAGGCCCCTCATCACCTGAAAACGAGGAATAAATAACATGCTTTCTTTTAGCTTGTCATTTCCCCGACATACTGTCACACAAAAAAAGCCAGCACCCTGCAGCTCCTCAAAATAGCATTAATCAGACTCACCAACAATCCAATAGGTCCCATACCCATTCTAGAACACCAGTCAGAATGGGAACCCATTCTTCTATTCACAAAAGGAAGAAATGAATACCACAAAATGGTATAAACGTCAATTCATTGTGGATCTTACAGTGTTTGCTCGATACCAGCCAGAATTACTACTCCAGACAGGATTCCTCGCAATGCACGTCCTCTGACCAAGAAGCAGTGACCTAGCTGCACCAGATCCACCACATCAGAGCGTCCCACACTGTTCCTAACACCCCCTGCTACGCAAGTGGGAGGCTACTCAGACAGCCTGGTCACTGAATTCTCCACAGAAGACCCAGCCAAACTAGGAAATCCTCCTCAGCATTGACTCCTGCTGCACTCGTCAGCGAGGCACCATCAACAGCATGAACTGAGGTAAAAAAGACAAACAGTGTGATGGGGAGGGATTTTTTATTTTAGACGTTGATTGGGCCTAGTTGGAGACAGAGAGGCCTCATGTGTAATGAATTAAACTGAGGGAGGGACGTAAGGGTATTGTTTTATTGACACTTTGCTCAAAAAGTTTCAGTTGCTTTCTGTGTGTGTGCATGTGTGTATGTTTATGTTTGATGAATCGCCACAAAGACCTCCAAAACATTTCTCTTTCTTGACTAGTTTTGCATGGCACGTAACCTCCCTCTCTGAGTCACCACGGCCCGGGACCCTATTACCCAGACCTTTTACTTTACTAATAATGGAAGGGAATGTGCGGCCAAGCCACTTGAGCTCCCGGGACCCCATTCCCTAGGGCCTTTCTTTTCATTAAGGGAAGGGGGATCGGCAGTCTCAATTCCCAAGCCAACAATGGCCCCGGGGACCCCATCCCTGGGGCCTTACATGGGTGACCATCCATTGCACCCACAGCACACACAGGGTGTATAGGGCAAGATCCAGTGCCTCTGTGGCCCCACCATCTCCTTGAATACACCCATTCTGGATGCATCAACATTCAGCCTGGAGAGAGCAGATATTTTCACTGCTCCTGCTAGATAGGAGCCATCTGAGTTTCCCTGCCTGCAAGAGTGCAGGCAGGGAAATACATGTTTGCTCGCACTCAGCGGGAGCATTTTTAAAGCTCCCACTGGGTGGGAGCAGACATGCCTTCCCTGCCTGTGTTCCAGCAGGCAGGGAAACTACTGCCCCGGTTACTTACCGGTAATCTTCATTACTCCGAGTCCATGTCTTCCTCGCCACAGTAATAAACATATGAGCCTCCGGCTCCACACAGAACTCCAAGTAAATTAAAAGAGCAGCGCTCTAGTCTCCCCTCCCTCCTCCAATAGGGCCCCAGAGGCTTCATCCAATCCTATAAAAGGATAGAGAACAACCAGCCCAGCCTGAAAAACCAAGCCGCAGACATGAAGCCACCACCAGGGCCAGGAGGGAAGGGAAACTATACTGTGGCGAGGAAGACATGGACTCGGAGTAATGAAGATTACCGGTAAGTAACCAGGGCATTACCTCCGCGTCCTGTCTTCCTCGCCACAGTAATATACATATGAGCCGATACCAAAGCAATCAGCTTCATGTAAGGAAAACAGACCACACCATCAGTGCAGCGAAACATATTTTTAATATACAGAGGCACAACAACCCAAAAAATGGACAACCTCTTAAGGCACCCCAGCAGTCAAAACAAAAGAGGCAAACGAAACAGAACCCCCACCCCCAATCTGGAGGCGGTAATGGGACATGAAGGTATGCGGAGAAGACCACGTAGCAGCCCTGCAAACATCCTCCATAGACACCCCTTTGAAAGAAGCCCAGGGTACAGCAACAGACCTGGTGGAACGACCCTGAACAGGAAGAGATGGAACCACAGATACCGAAGCATAGGCCAAAAGAATGGCTTCCTTAATCCACCGACTGATCGTGGACAGGGAGGGCTTCATACCCTGACGCGACAAACCATAATTTACAAACAAGCAGTCAACCTTACAAAAGGGAGAAGTGCGAGATATGTAAATCAGTAAGGCACGCCGAACATCTAAGAGGTGCAAAAGGGACTCCTCAGCCGAGGAGGAATCAGGACACAGAACCGGAAGAACCACCTCGGCAGACCGGTGAAAAAAAGAATCCACATTAGGAACAAAGGTGGGATGAGGGCACAAGACCACACGGTCTGCCAAAACCAACAAAAACGGGGCAGAACGAAGGAAAGCACCCAACTCTCCCATACGCCTGGCAGAGGCAATCACCACCAGAAACACCACCTTGAGAGTCAAAAACTTCAGGTCCACAGACTCCAAAGGCTCGAAAGGAGCCAACTGCAAGGATCGCAAAACTAAAGGAAGGTCCCAAGGAGGAGGACACAAGATAGGACGTGGTCGCTGGAAAGAAAGAGACTTAAAAAGTCGAGCAACCAACGGAGAAATGGAAACCAAAGGCAGGACATGAAATGCCCGAATGGCGGCCCACTGAGCCCGAAGGGTCGAAATGGCCAATCCCAACACAAACCCATCGTTCATAAAGTCCAGAATGCGAGCTGGATCCAAAGAATCCAACGTCAGCCCATGAACAACACACCAAGAAGCAAAATTATCCCAATGCTTGGCGTAAGACTTAAGCGTAGAAGGCCTCCGGGACTGCTGAATGACACCAGCCACAGCCACCGAACAACCCTCACGCATCAGAGACTCCCTCTCAAGAGCCAGGCCCGCAGACCCAGGGAACGGAACACAGGCAGAGGAAGAAGAGGACCCATCAGAGGATACGGCACGAACGGCAAGGGCCACCCCGGAGACTCAGCCAAGTCCCTCAGAAGGGGAAACCAAGGGCGACGCTTCCAACAAGGAGCAATCAGAAGCACCAACGACCCCTCCCTCTTGATCTTCTGTAACACAGGCGGAAGCAGGGGAACAGGGGGAAATGCATACAGCAGACCCTCCGGCCAAGGGAACGAAAGGGCGTCCACCCTCCGGGCGTCCCGGCAAGGCATAATCGTGCAAAAACAACGGGTCTGGGCATTGTCCTGGGAGGCAAACAGGTCCACAATCGGACAACCAAACATCATCTGCAACCTCCTGAACATCCACCTCGTGAGAGACAAGGATCCCATGGAAGGAAACACCCGGCACAGACAATCCGCCACAGTGTTCTCCGCACCAGGTAGGTAGATGGCAGACAGGGACTCCAGATGCACCTCCGCCCAAGAACCAATCCGACGAGCCAGGCAACTGAGGGAGCGAACCCTGCACCCCCCTTGATGGTTCACGTAAGACAACACAACCTGATTGTCCGTCCGGATCTGCACGTGGTGACCCTGAACAAGATCTGAGAATTCCAATAGACCCAGAAGGACGGCCTTCAGTTCCTTGTAGTTGGAGGAACATGACAAAACCGACTGAGGCCAAATCCCTTGAGCCGCCGAAACCCCCAGAGTAGCACCCCATCCCAGCAGGCTGGCATCGGTAGTGACCACGCGGGTGGGAACAATCAGAAAAGGGCGGCCCTTGGACAGATGACCCTCGTCCAACCACCAACCCAGGACCACCCGAACCTCCTCCGACATAGGAACCAGAACATCCATATCGAGGGAACAGGGGTCCCAATGCGATAAAATGTGGGACACCACCGGGTACATATGAAGGCGAGCCCACGGCACCGTCAACAATGAAGCCGACATCAGACCCTGAACTCGCAACCACAGGCTCACAGGATGAGAAACCCCCACCAACAGGGAACGAACAGCAGACATCAGGGACAAAACACGGGGAGGGGGCAGGAACACCATCCCTAACTGAGTCTTGAACAGAGCCCCAATGAAAGTCAAGTCTTGTGCAGGAACCAGGGAGGACTTCGGCACATTCACGAGGAACCCATGATGCGTGAGGACATGGCACACCTTCTGGACATGCAACTCCGCCTTAGGAAGAGAAGAAGCAGAAATTAGAATGTCGTCCAGATAAGGAAAAACACTAACTCCCTCTCCATGTAAATGTCCAATAAGAGGAGCCAGAATCTTAGTAAAGATCCGGGGAGCAGAGCAGAGCCCAAAAGGCAATACCTGGAATTGGTAATGACGACCCTGCACACAAAACCGGAAAAACTTCTGAAATTCCGGATGAAGAGGAACATGAAGGTAAGCATCCCTCAGGTCGATCGATGCAAGGAAATCCCCCTGAGAGATCAGAGGAAGGATCAAAGGCAGGGAAACCATCTTGAACCGTTGGTGAGGGATGAAAGTATTCACCCACTTCAGGTCCATCACCGGCCGAAGATCCCCTGTGCGCTTGGACACCAGGAAAAGTATCGAATACACCCCTTTCCCCAACTGATCGCTGGGCACAGGAACGATCGCCTTCTTGACCACCAGGGAAGCAATGCCGTCTAAAAGCGCCAATCGTTTCACAGGATCTCTGGGACAAGGAGTGGCCCTGAAACAGTCTGGGGGTGTCTGGGCAAATCCAATGCGCAAACCCTCCGAGATCACCTGAAGCACCCATTTGTCCGACACAGTCTCCCGCCAAGAGTCCAGGAAGCAAGTGAGTCAACCCCCAACCGGACCTACACCAGGAGCGACCCAGTCAGGATTTGGAAGCAGGAGCGGAGGAGGCAGAAGCGCCGGAGAACCGGGACTTATCAAAGGAGGGAGCACCCCGGCCACGCCCCCGTCCACGAAAGGGCTGACCAGCCCGACCCCTCTTCAAGGTACCAAAAGACCGCTGGGAACCAAAGGCACGGAATCTGCCAGGACGGTCAGGAGCAAGCAGTTTACGGTCCTCCGCCGTCTTCTTCACCATGTCGTCAAGAGATGAACCAAAAAGTTTAACCCCAGAAAAAGGGATTTTCATGAGCAAGTTTTTCTGTGCAGCATCAGCCTTCCAGGAACGGAGCCACAACTGACGCCTCGCAGCCACAGAGGATCCGGCCGCAGAAGCAGCAGCCCCCAGCGAATCAAAGGAGACATCAGACAGCAGACGAACCTGCTGCTCCATCATCGCCAGGGTAGAAGAAACATCCACCCCCTGGTCCAACAACTCCGACAGAGACTGAAAATCCTTGAGTAAGGACTGGATCGTGTAGGACGAATAGGCCGCAGCCCTGATAGAAAAATTGGCAGCCGCAAAAGTGCGTTTCACAGCACCATCCACCTTACGGTCAACCGGGTCAGCAGGAGATGAGTCCTCCGAGACAACGGACCCATGCGAAGACATGCTAGCCAACAAAGAGTCAACCTTCACGGAGGCAGGGTATTTCACCGCAAAATCCTGAAGAGGGTACCTCTTACTCAAGAAACGAGGAAAGGAACCTTTGTCCACATCCTTCCATTCATTCTCCAGGACCTTCAAGACAGAGGAATGGAGAGGCAAAGAATCAGGCTCGGGACGACGATATTGCGAGAACAGATCGTCTTCCAGAGGCACCACAGAAGCAGGGAACACCAAGTTTTCGCGAATGTGACCCAGTACCTCCTTCAGGTCGGCACCTTGCACAAAGCGACCCCTGACATCAACCTCCTCCTCAATATCCGAATCAGCATCAGCAGTAGCGCCATCAACCCTCGCCTTTTTAGGAGGAGGGACAGGAACATGACCCTGCAAAGCAGCAGAAACAGCCGTATTAATCATCTGCTGCAAAATATCCATCGAGGGAACATGCACCCCCGAACCGGAAGCCACGTCCAAGGGATCAGGAACACCCAGACCAGAGGAAAAATCCATGACAGCCAGCCGTGTAAGAAACACAAACACAGGCAAAACGCAGAACAGCCCGGTAAAATAGGACCCGAGGTTGCTAAGCAACCAACAAATCCCACCCCGAACCCAGTCGAAGGCTTGAAACGTATCTGGAAGAGCCGCGCGCACCCATAAGGAAATCAACGATGTAAGGACCGCAGCGCGTCAACCCCTTAAGGCGTCTCCAGCGGCGCCGAGACCCGAAGATGCAGGAAAAACCATGCCGGTGAGGCAGAAGGTAAGGGGAACTGAAAAGAAGCCTCCGGCTCCCAGAGAACCCGCACCCGGCCGCGCAACGTCCGCTCAGCTGGACGCGCGGTCGGGAAATGCAATAACACACAGTGCGAGACGCCGGGGTGCCGGAGCCCGGCGGCGGTGTCACAAAACGGCAAACAGGACACAAGTTGGCCCGTCCAAAGTTAAAACAGCCGGAAACCGCAAGACCACGCAAGTCCGCTAAAGCAGGACACGAGGCACAAAGGCAATAGAAGGGGGAGACAAAACATTAATGAAATATAAAAACATGTCACGCCCACAATAAAAAACGAAAATAGAAGGCAGCACATAGTACAAAAAACGAACTTCCCCCAACTAGATACCATAGGACGCAGGGAACCACTAAAGCAGGAACCCAGCCCCACTCACCTGACCAGCAGGGAAGTCAAAGCACTCGGAGAAGTGCAGAAAAAAAGAACAGGCTGGGCTGGTTGTTCTGTATCCTTTTATAGGATTGGATGAAGCCTCTGGGGCCCTATTGGAGGAGGGAGGGGAGACTAGAGCGCTGCTCTTTTAATTTACTTGGAGTTCTGTGTGGAGCCGGAGGCTCATATGTTTATTACTGTGGCGAGGAAGACAGGACGAGGAGGTAATGTGTCCCAGAGGTGGGCTTGAAAAGGGAGGCTGTGGCCCCTCCCCTTTATTAATTATGTCAGCCCCAAGGGACAGAGTCACTGGGGCCTTTACAGGCCCACGAAGGGGAGCCATGTGCCCACCTCATTTATATTTATGTTTTAGGCGGGGGTATAGGGAAGCTGTGGCCATTACAGGTTCAGGGAGGGGTAGTATGCACCTTGCCTTTTTATTTATGTTTTGGCCCAGGGGATGAGGTCCCTGGGGACTTTACAGGCTTGGGGAGGGAGGCCACAAGACGTATAGTACAGAGCTCACTGTTACCTGATGAACTACTACACTCACTTGTCACATAGGAGACAGTTCTCAGTGGATAGTCCTGTCTCCTCTGAACCACTAATCTAAACACTAATGGCCAAAATAATACATCTAACCATGTAGACTAGTCTTTTGCAAACCACCACAACACCATTTGCGAACTGAGAAAGAGGCTTTACTGCAAATGTCAGATTTACACAAACCCCTATAACATACAACCAGTAGAGAGATCTTGGCAGACAGGCCACTGTTTCACAACCCACTAGTCAAATTAGTCTTCATCACATATAGTCACTCTCCAGTACAGTCACTCACACACCCACTTGCACAATATATGTTAGAAATAGTAACACTCATTTTTAGTACACACAGTATACTAGTTTTACTTTTGTAGTTATTTAGAATATATGTTTAACACATATACAGCCTGATTCATGAAAACAGAATTCTGCGAATTTTAAATTGCGATTAATACCGAATCGCAATTTAGAATTCGCAGAACGGCATTCATCAGTTTCTGCGATAAAATAAAGCGAATCGCAAGCGGCCGCAAAAGGCGATAGCGATTTTTCAAAATCTCAAAAAAATTGCTAAATCCGTCCAATTCCGTGTAGGAATAGCGATCTCGCAATTTGTGAGATCGCAAAATGCGATCTCGCAAATAGCGAGATCGCAAAAACGGGAAGTCGCATTTCGAGCCCAGTGATGACATCACAACCAGGAAGCTGGCAGTTCCCACCCCCATTCAGAACAGTGAGGCAGAGATCGAAGCTGCATCACGCAGAGCACCTCTCAGAACACCTCCACACTTGGAAATCTTTCACATTTGAGACAGCTGCAATGGCAGAGGATGCAGCAGCAGGGCCCAGTGACACCGGGCGCAAGCGCAAGGTGAAATTTTCCGAGCAGGAGCTGGAGCACCCAATAGATGGAGTGTGCCAAAACCACACCAAACTATTCGGAAAGGACTCCAGGAGGGTGCCAGAGGCCGAGAAACGGCGACTGTGGCTTGGGATCCGTGCCAGAGTCAACGCTGTGGGGGTGACACAGAGGTCCATAGACGACCTAAAAAAGAGGTGGTACAACCTCCGAGGTCGTGCCAAGGAGAGGGTGGCAGAGAGGCTGGGCGAGAGGCAGGCAACTGGAGGTGGAGAACCAACAGTCCCTCCCAACACCCCCATGGAGGATCGTGTGGAGGACACTCTGCAGTGTGAGGCATGTATAGGGGTCATCCCTCTGGACTCATCCCGACCCACCCAAGACAGCCAAGGTAAGTGACATGCGACTGCGACCCTGTCCCCTAACAATGGCCTTGACCCTATAGCCTCCCATAATCAACCCCAGTCATGCAACCCATGCACATTAGGATATGCCCAAATGCATTGTGGGACATGTAGTCTGCCCACAATGAACAAAAACTCCAATGCAGCCAGACATGTCCCAAAGTACGCAATGCCACAGCCAGTCAGGGAATGTCAGCCAGCATGCATGTAGCAACTGCACATGTGAAAGATACATGCAATTAATCTACGTCCACTTTCCATCACAGGTGGCGCAGACAACAACAGCAGCGACAGCGATAGGCTGCAGATAGACGAGGATGCAGAGGAGGTGCTAACAGCCACACAACCAGCTCCATCAGGCGCTGCTCCATTGCCTGCTGCTAGACCACCACCATCAGCGCCAGCTCCATCAGGCGCTGCTCCATTGCCTGCTGTTAGACCACCACCATCAGCGCCGGCTCCATCAGGCGCTGCTCCATTGCCTGCTGTTAGACCACCACCATCAGCGCCAGCTCCATCAGGCGCTGCTCAATTGGCAGCTGCAACACCACCACCAGCGGCACCCTCAACATCAGGTGCTGCTAGACCGGCGACACTGTGCACACCCACTGTGGCCAGCCAGCACAGCAGGCATGGCAGGGAGCGGCAGCAGAGCACAGCACGCAGCGGCAGGAGGGGGATGGCTGTGCGTGTGCCAGGGTTCAGCATTGAGCGCCGCATGCTGCGCATCCATCAATTGCAGGCACAACGCCAAGGTGCAATCCAACTCCAGCTGCACAACATTGGCAGAAATGTAGCAAATGTGTTGGATAGAATAGAGCGGATGACAACTGACATGGAGGCAAACACAGCGGCCATCATCTCGCAGCGCAACATCGCCCGCCGCCGCCCCGCCAGCTACTCACGCGCCTATCTGCCTACACGCGTTCCAACTACGTGATAGGTAATGCCACCTCCCAGCTGTCACGTCGGTCCCTGGCAATGCAGCAGCAGATGGTGCAATGCTGCGAGGATGTGGCGCGTGTACTGGAGCAGGTGACCAGTGCTGTACTGGCACTACATCCAACTGGCCCAGCCAATGGTGGTGGGGACGACACTAGTGAGGAGACCTCAAGTGTCAGCAGCCTGTCTGCCTCACAGGTCGGTGTCCTAGGCCGCAGCAACAGGCCCACTGCGGGTTCACGTGCCCTCCCTGAGGATGAGCCTGTGAGGCGATCGGCCGCGCGCCAGAGGCGCACTTGACATTACTATCCATTGGCAGGGACATGCTGATGACAGAAGCATGTCGTGTTTATGACTTTGAGCAGTATGGCGCAATACTACTCACATGTAAATAATTTCAAAATGTCTTTATTATTGTGCCTTCAACAATAATATTTATTCAAGCATCGTACATCAGCCTCCTGTCATTATTTCCATTGTCATGCATTTGTGAATTGTTGGGTGAGGGGAGTGGGTGCACTAGAAACAGTTCATTGTGATGTGGTTGCGCCGTCTGTGTCCTTCAGCAGGATGTTCCCCGCGAGCATGACGCACATGTGCAGGTGGCCTGTCGTCCCCTTCCGGCTCACTGCCAGAGATCTCTACAGGTATCCTGCGCTTGGTAGCAATGTTGTGTAGTATTGCACACACAGCCACAATGCTGCAGCACACATCAGGACTGTAGTACATGGCCCCACCAGTCTTGTGCAGTATGCGGAATCTGCTCTTCAGTAGCCCAAATGTCCTCTCAATGCAATTCCTTGTGCGTATGTGTGCTACATTGTAACGCCGTTGCTGTGGTGTAGCAGGGTTGAGGTATGGGGTGAGGAGGTATTCACGGAGGGCATAGCCACTGTCACCTGAATGAGAGGAGCACAGGGTCAGTGCCTGTGCAGCGCAGCTACTTCATCACAGTGTAACATTGTGGGCCAAGTGTACTTACCAAGTAGGTGTCCTTCACCAAAGTCTCCCCTGGCCAGTCGTGTGTGGAGGCCGCAGTGCCGGAATATGAAGGAGTCATGTGTGCTCCCCGGGCACTGTGCCACTATGTCCGTGATGTATGTCTTAGCATTGCACACCATCTGGATGTTGAGAGAGTGGTAGGACTTGCGGTTGCGGTACATGTACTCCGTTTCAGCTGGTGGGCAGATGTGGATGTGGGTACAGTCAATGCATCCTATCACATGTGGGAATTGCGCAACATTGTAGAATTGATGCTTGGTCTCATCCAAGTCCTGTTGGCTGGTGGGAAATTTGATGTGGTGGTGTAGCTGGGTCAGCATTGCATCTAGGAAACTCCTTAGTCAGCGGGACATGGTGGGCTGGGATATCCCCCCAGCAGCGGCAACTATCCCCTGGAAGCTCCCGGAGGCCAGAAGGTGCAGGCTGCACAATACCTGGACATGTGTGGGCACGGCATTGGTCCGCCTTGTTGGGTGCTGCATCAGGGGGTCAAGGTCCTGAATTAGCTTGATGATCATTGGCCCATTCAGGCGGTACTTTGCGTATATTTGCTCTCTGGTTTGGCCCAGCAGGGTGACCCGCTGGCGGAATATTCTCTCCTGGATCCTACGTCTGATCCGTGCTGCTCGCTGTAGCCTTCGCCGCCTGACCACCATGTAGAGTCCTGGCATTGTGAGACTCCTAATGCTGCTGCTGCATCTCCTTTAGTGTGTTTGGTCAGGCCAGCACCTGTTACTGATTGGGAAATGGTTTTTCGAAGAAAAAAAATGCTTTGCTTTGATGGTTACCACCTGCTTTGGGTTGTCCTTAAATTGCGCCTCGCAAAAAGCGATTTACGGGTTTTTCGCTAATTGCGATTTTTCTTGAATAGCGATTGCGATTGTATTGCGATTTCGCAATTTTTTTCGCAGAATCCGTGGTTTCTCGCAATTTCAGAATCGCTATTGGGCTACTGCAGGGATTCTGCGAATATTTTTGCGATTTCGCTATTCTGTGTTTGCGAATTCGCTTTTTTTTCAAGAATACCGTTTTAGACAATTGCGCTCGCAATAGCTTTTTCGCAGCTATTGCGATCGCAATTTTGCTTCATGAATCTGGCTGATAAACATTTAGAAAACACTCACAATCACTGCATGATGTTATCAGCGATGTGTTTTGAGATGTCATCAGTGATGTTATATGTGAAGTCATAAGCAGATACAGTTAGCTCAGGTAAGTATAACTGCTGAATTTCTATGGTTTTGTGTGTGTGAAATCTAAGCCTAACTATAACGTCCCTGTTACTTTTGATTTTTTCTGTGAGTTTCTAAGGTTTTATGATGTTATCTCCTAACTATAACGTCACTGTAACCTTTGTTTACTTATAGTAATTTAAATAAAGGACCACATACTCTCATGTCACTAGTAGAAAAGTAGAAATATCCCAGAGGGACTGTAAGTGGGTGTGTGAGTGTCTGACTGGGTCTGTGAGTGGGTGTCAGTATTTAGGTGGGTCTGTGAGTCAGTGTGTAATGTTTGGGTCTGTGAGTGTGAGAGTGTCTGAGTGGGTCTGTGAATGGGCATGTGAGTGTGTCTGTCATTGGGTCTGTGAGTGTCTGAGTGGGCCTGTCAGTGGGTGTGTGTGTATCTGATGGGGCCTGTGAGTGGGTGCAAGTGTATCCGAATAGGTCTGTGAGTGGGTGGTTGAGTATTTCAATGGGTCTGAGAGTGAGTGTGTGAGTGAGTGGATCTATGAGTGGACGTGAGAGTGTCTGAATGTGTTTGTGAGTGAGTGTCCCATTGTTTGAATGGGTGTGTGAGTGGGTGTGTCAGTGTCTGAGTGTGTCTCTGACTGGGTATCTCACTGTCTGAATGGGTCTGTGCGTGGGTGTGTGAGTGTCTGAATGGGTCTGTTTGTGTCTGTGAGTGGGTGTTTCAGTGTCTGAATGGGTGTGTGAGTGTATAAGTGGGTCAGTGACTTAGTGTCTCAGTGTCTGAATGTCTATGAATCAGCGTGTGAATGTCTGAGTGGGTCTGTGACTGGGTGTGTCAGTGTTTGAATGAGTCTGTGAATGGGTATGTGAGTGTCTGAGTGTGTCTGTGAGTGGGTTATGAGTATCTAAGTGGGTCTCTGACTGGGTGTCTCCGTTTCTGAGTGGGGATGTGAGTGAGTGTGTGAGTGTCTGAGTGGAGGTGTGAGTGTGTGTTAGAGTGTCTAAGTGGGTGTATCTGAATTGGTCTGTGAGTGGGTGTGACAGCACCAAGAATATGCAACCCACTTCCGCCCGCCATTAGGAGAATTCCATCTCTGGCACCCTTTAAAAAGGAGGCAAAAATCTTCATAATGGGCAAATTCCTCTCCTATTTCTTGTGTGCAATCACCTCAGCGATTTAGATCTTCTCCCATTTACGGCCACATCTTGGATTATCCAGCTGCTATCCACCCGGCACCTCCGGGCATCCCACCCTAGGATCTGGGACCTCTTTTTCTCGTAAAATGTTTTTACATGTTTTTATCCTGTATGTTTCCACCCCCTATTCTAAGTCTCTTGTATACAACCTGTTAATCCTGTAAAGCACTCTGATACCCTAACGGGTCAAGTTCATGCTCTATAAAACACAAATAAATAAAATAGTCTTTGAGTGGGTCTGTGAGTGGGTGTGTGAGTATCTCAATGGATCTTTGAGTGGGTGTGTGAGTGTCTGAATGGATCTATGAATGGGTGTGAAGATGTCTGAGTGGGTATGTGAGTTATTGTGTGAGTGGGTTTGTGAGTAGGTGTACGAGTGTCTGAGTGGATCTGTCAGTGGGTGTGAGAGTGTCTGAGTGGGTGTGTTAGTGTCTGAGTGTGTCTGAGAGTAGGTAAGTGAGCGCCTCAGTGGGTCTGTTGGTGGGTGTGTGAGTATCTTAGTGGGTGTGAGAATGTCTAAGTGGGTCTGTGAATGGGTGTATGAGTGCCTGAGTGCATCCGTGAGTGCATATTTATTTTAATTTTACAGGTGAATTCGTCGATCTGCTGTGACTTTACACGGGGGTTGTGCTGAGCGTCGCAGCAGATCCGCGACTTCTCGCATGTGGAAAAAAAAGAATTTCAAGGCATTTTCCTGACCATCAGGGGAATACCTCATAAACCTCAATATTGCACCCTGGGGTCTACCCTGATCTCTTCAATTACATTTTATGTGAATTTTCTCAGTGCAAGACTGTTCCCGATTTCTAAAATGGCAGCCTCAACCATTGGCGGCTGGTGACATTTGAAAGAAGGGAGGCGTGAAACAATTGTCGTGCTTCACTGTGGCGAGCGAGCCTAGCGAGTGACCATTAACCACCTATGGGCGGTTCGGGGGGTTGTACCCAAGAGAACATTTTGAAAAAGAGTAGGCAAGTAGTGTCATTTCAAGCCAATTTGAGAGAGTGACACTATCCCGGAAGTACTGCAGGCTGTGCTCAAAATAGTTAGTAAATTAGCAAGGATATATAGTGCCAGTGGGTCATCCGGTCATTATATGTCTATCAGGAGTTAGGGGCTGAGCTGAGCCCTAGGGCATAGACAGGGCACCCCCAGCCAGCAGCCTCTGTTGAAATCGAGCACTGGGTGCGAGTACTCACTGTACTGCAGGCTCCCTTCCCTGAGTGGTATGGCCCTAGCATGTATTTATTTATTTCTACAAAAGAAGTACTGTTGAAGGATTATGCTTTGATGAAGACTAGGGTCTGAAAACGAGGATCGTTTGAGCGCTATAAAGCAAACACCACAAAACACACAGGCAAAAAACAAAAGGGGTGACAGTCAGAGTATAAGGAACACTGTACTAGTTATGTGAGGGAGCAAAACCAGACAGGAACAATGATCACACGTAGGCTTAAATTAAAGGCAACAAAAAGAGAACACCCACTGATGCACACACCTTAGACGTTCCACCTTCCAATGTTAATAAATGTGCCCAACTGATCTTGGTGAAAAAGAGTGCTACGATTGACGAGCAATAAAAACAATACATTTTGTAAAGTATGGTATTTAATTGGTTACAATACGATTTCATTTGATTTAAGGACATTTCTTCTGTTTTTATTTTGATATTCCTGGCTTGAGAGAGAAAAAGTTGTTTAATTTTCTTACTGTAGAGGACACGTGGTAAATGTACTGAAGGCTCTGTGAAGAGGAATATGTCTTTCTTAATAAAAATGTGTGAAGATCCGTCTTCGAGCTGCTGATGGGGAGATAAAAGTACCGCCCACTCATGGGAAATAAACCTAGCGCCCACCCATGTGTAGCAGATGAAATATCCTGGCTCATTCAGACGCACCCGCGAAGGTGGGAGCCATGGCAACAACACAGTGATGGGTGTCACTGTAGGTGAGGGAAAACCGAGGTAAAGCCAGGTAAAGTTCAGGGCACAGGCCTGTGTCCTCGGACTTATCTCTGAAGAGAAAGCGGAAAGAATGTGCTCCCTGTGTGTCAGCCTCCCGGGCCTGGGGAACCATCATCTGGTGCTTCCACTGCTTTTCTAAACATAGCAACGGGTGCAAAGTAATTTGTTTTTAGATAGCACTTGCTTCCAGATACAGCAGCCTTACGGCGCTGTGCATTATTTACTGTTGCCCAAGGCATTTCTCATTCCAACTCCTAAGGCTGACTCAACACTGTTTCCTTTACTGTTTTGCTTGGTTGAATAAACTTTTCCAGAGGCACACAACCACACGTAGACCCTCATTTAGAGCCAGTCGAGGCTGGCATTACGTGCGGGTGGGGTGTAAATGGGGTCGTCGCAGAGGGTATGGGGGGAACTGGGAGGGGTTTAATAAAATACAAATATGAAATTAAACTTACTGAGCTTCTGGATGGGTCCGACGACTCCCGGCGTCCGGGCCGACCAAGCAGTCAGTACCCACAACAGTGGGTATGCCACTCCCCTCCTGCCCTCGAGCACGACTGCCCATGATCCCGCCCCCAACCAGGCACTCGCACTTCTGCTTTCTCGCAGTGCGAGACGCAGAAACCTAAAATGGTAGTATTTACCATTTTATGTTTCTTCTTCCCGCACTGTGAGAAAGCAGTGGGGCGACAATCAAACGCCCCTATTGAGGGGCCACAACTGGCCTCAACTTTCTAATCGGGTTCCGGCCAGCCAACCAGAGCATTGTTGGTGACGCAAGGATAAGTGGAGCGCTGCGAAAGATCCGCAAGGGCTCCATGTCCCTAGAAATACACATTTGTTTTTCCTTTAATATCTCAAAAGCTACTGAACTGATTCATGCCAAATCACAAAACGTACTCTTTCTGGACCAAAATCTAGCTTTCTGCCAAATTTGGTGTAATTCCATTCAGTAGTTTGGGCTGTAGTCGTCTCTAAAATCTTTATGGGACATGAATTTGGAAACGCACATTTTGGAACTTGGCTAAGCATTGCTCATCATCCGAAAATTATTTTATAGGGTGCCTAACTGAGGAGATCTATCAGCCCATCCATAAAATGTTTTGCCCACCATTCCTGCTTCAAAATCAGGATTGCTCATTGGTTTTATCCATTTTCAGATGTTGTGCTGTCAAGAAGCTGAATTGCAACTAGTATATTTCCATATTTATTTAAATGATGAATGTACACTCGCTCTTGTATGTCTGCAATGTTTCAGTGCCATAAACTGCCTGCCTTTATGTAACACAACAATACTCAGTTTTTAGGTCTCGTCTGGTGAGAGCTTATTTCATTACACAGCACACGCCACACATAATACACATGGAGATACAGAAAGCGGCATTTGGACAGCCTCTGGCTACTGTGGTTCAGCTGCTGACAAGGTTGCCCTCCACATTGATATCAAGTCACAGTATTTTGCAAATGTAGACTACTTTAAAAAAATGATTCCACACATGCATTGGCATTACATTTTTGCTTTTTTGGACTTCATGCTCTTTTTATATATTTCAATCCCACCTTCTTCCACCGCTCGTCCTGCTCATATTAGTTCTCTCCCAATCGTACATGTCTCGCTCTGCATTTTTTGATTTTTTTAATGCATTTTAATTGTTATTTTTAGGTTAACATTTAGAGATGTTGTCAGCCATGTTAGAAAGGTTAAGAAAAAAACACAAAATGTTGCTGTCCATCACAATGTACACATGTGTACATGATGTTTGAAATGAATCTGAGAGGATGTGGGCGTGTGATACGAGTAATTGGAAAGGTGGTGTTTGAATGAGTTGTTGGAGCAGGCAGAGTGTATGTGGTTGGGGTCAGAACTTGGGAGTTATGGGCTGTTTAATAGGATAGTAAGAGGGGGTGGGTATTTATGTTGAGTTTCACGAACGTGGGTGCGAGCAGATGATTAATTAGGAATCAGATGAAATTTCAGGTTTGAAATAAGAATGAACATTGCAAATGTTACATAAAAGTAATTTATGAATTTCTATATGATTAGTTGATATTAGGGTTAGTATGCAACTCAAAGTTAACACTGATTTTATAATATGGAAAAAGTGGCATATGCAATAATAGTGAATGTTTGTTTAATTACAGTTACCCCTGAAGAAGGGCCTGGGATGCCCAAAATGCATTGGGTTTTATTAAAAGAACACTGCTTTGAACAAATCATGCGTTCTTATTGTGTTCTTGAATGAAGCCAGTGGGCACATCTTGAACATTAGAAGCTTGAGAAATAGCATGATACCAGAACATGTGGATTAATTTTCAAGAATTATAAAAAACTTGGATAAACATTGGTGAAACATGGAGTTAAACGTGGCTGATACAAAGTATTTCTGAAATCATTTATTGAGCTGTGCGACTGGGTTGGGGTGACACAGTCCCCTCACACTACTTGTATTCAGCATATAGGCATTATGTTTTGCCCATCTTTTTATTTGGCTCCTGTCACTGTCCTTTGTAAATGTTGGCTTTTCATTGGTTAATAGGATTAGTAGTCCCTCCTTAATACCGTCTTTTCTGTTCTTGTAACCTTCTCATGAGGACACCCACTGTTACATGTGTTGTAACCCTATATGTTTTAATTAATCTGGTGGACGTAGGTTTGCAGCACTTGCCCCCCGCCTATGGAATACCTTGCCACTGGAAATTCGGCTCTGTCAAGATCTTCTACCTTTTCGGAAAGCACTGAAGACTTGGCTTTTCAGACAAGCTTTTTAAATCCTATTCTTTTACCTCTGTTGTGTTACTGTCAAACTCAGCGCCAAGAAACTAATCTGTGTTAGTGCGCTTAATAAATAATTTAATAACATAACAATTACAGCCTCAGAGCACTATTTTCTTACATGGCTTTCTCCTGCCTGCTGTTGAAGGCTGGACACACTCTCCCACAACACTTTTTTTCCCTTATGTACCCAGCACAGTATGCCTCGGCTGGCATAATGGGAGCTGCACCATTCTTTTGATATTTACTTTTATTAAAAATGGCAGCACCCGCGCTTTAGTTTTAAACATCTTAAGCTGAAGCGCGGGTGCCGCAATGGCTTCAAAAGTAAATAAATTAGAAAACCAAGCGTGTAGTTGCCATTTATTTCTATTTCTTTTTACTTTTGTTACAACTGCGGCACCCGCGCTTAGCTTTAAACATCTTAAGCTAGAGCAAGAGGTGCCGCAATTGCTTCAAAAGTAAAGAAATAGAAATAGACAAATATTTTTTGTCTCTTTCTTTACTTCTGAAGCAACTTTAACTTAGGATATTTAAAGCTAAAGCACGAGTGCCGCAATTACTTTGCAATGCAATATCTCGCGCATTACTGAAAGTTTGAGCTATTGGTGCTGCATTACTATTAGCAACGCCAATAGCTCAAACTTTCAGTAATGCGCGACCCATCGTATTGCAAATGCTTGGTTTGAACTTCTGCTGCGGTCGGTCTGCAGAGCTACTGGCCTGGCAGTCACTAGTGACACCACAAAGTGTGACAAAGGACGACCTCCTATCCTCTTTTTCCATTTATAAAATACACATTCGTCAATAAATTCTTCCCCTTTTCTATTTACATTGGTGCTTGAAGTGACGGGAAATTTGACTGCGCACCGTAAGGTGACTGTGGGTTCACTTGTCTCAGCCAATCAATGGAGGCGTTTGAGGTGGTCACAGCTGGATATTACTCTTTTTAACCAAACATTTTTTAGTTTGAGGCCACAGGAGATTTCAAAGTGTTTAGACTTATCAGTTGAAGGAGAAGAAATTATGCATGCATTTATTTAAATTGGCCAATCAGTCACCAGTTTATTGACAGTACCTGTAGCTACTGTTTGTGCGAATTCACCAAAATGTTTTGATAGTGAGTGTTCCCGGGCTTTGTGGCAACTTAAGAAGGCTGTGAAACAGATCCCACGTGACAGTGCCTGGGTGGCAACTTGTCAAAGAAATTACAAGGCGGCTATCAAGGAGTGAAAGCGCTTGCTACAGAAACAACCATGGGAGGAGCTGACAGAAGCATGTGAAAAGAAGGATTGGACTCTTTTCTTGAAGATTATTAACAGTCCCTGTTACACAGACCCAGGGAAGCCAGGATTAGCTCATAATATTACCCCAGAGCAGTAGAAGGCCAACTTTGAGGGTGTGTATAACTATGGTCATAGTGAGGAATCCACTGTGGATGACAGTTCTCTCTCTGGCATTAGAGCTATCTCTTTCAGTCTTGATGAGGTAAGATTGGGCATCGAGGGTTTGTCACAGAATACAACTGTTTCAGTCAGATACACCCATGACAGGAACGTGACGGATCCTTTTGAATGCTCTAGAGGGGTGAGACAGGGATGCATATTGGTCCAATTTTTATTTACGTTATATATTAATGGACTGGAAGCATCTCTGACGGCTTTACAGGCTGATACCCCCAGAATAGGCAGAAGATCTGTTCAAGTCCTGTTGTATGCAGATGACGCGGTATTGTTAGCTCAAATCCCAAACAGCTTACAGGTCTTACTGGATGGTTTTGTGGCCTCTATGAGTGGAATGGATCTTTCGCCAAACTTGTCTAAATCGTATGCTATGGAATTTGGTAAGCAGGCCACTAGAAACAACACGTATAAAGTAGATACCCCTATATTGGCAAAGGCCGAGCCTTCTCTTATCTAAGTATTCTATTTGATGAAAAACTAAATTTTAAACATTTACAGGAGGGGAAATGGAGCTCAGAAAACCTATGGTAAGAGGACACGTCCTAGTGAAATCAGTGTTTGATATGTAGACTTATATATTGATTTTAACAAATGCCTATGATAGATTTTTAATGACCTGTTTTAGATTGAACTTGTTGTATCATTTATTGGCGTCACCTTTTAGCTTTGTTGCGCAAGTAGAAGGCAGAGGTTCCTGTGGTTGCGACAATAGGTCCCCACAGGACACCCTACATTTTGTTTTTTTTGGGCAAATATTTTAAGTACCCTAGGCGACCGTTTCTTAAATCACTCTTAAAGAAAATGAGTTTTCAGGCATGCCCGTATAGTTTTACAGCATCTACAGCTTCTGCCAAATGCCCATACGGTATTTTGTGTTGTTAATTGTTCAAGAGCTGCACTAAAGTCTAGACAGTCTAGAGTTGATTCAAAATGGCTGCCGATTGGTGATTTCGCACACCCCATGTGATATGTTGGTCCCAGTGAATTGGGCCTGTTTTTTATCATGGTTCTCTTCTGTGTCAACAATTGGATCGGTGGGTGTATCTGAACTGTATCCGGATCCTCACTGGATGGCGGAAGTGATAATGTTTACATTGTTAATTTGTGAATTTTGCACATTGGTATCATGCTGCTAACAATTGATCCTGTTTTTGATGTTTTTAGTCTTTTTAAGTCTTGTTAATTTGCAAATTTTGCACACTGGTATTATGCTGCTAACAATTTATCCTGTTCTCGATGTTTTTAGTCTTTTCAATGTTGTCTCTTTTTTTGCTGTGATTCATGTTGAATAAAGAGTATTATTATTATTATTATTATATATTATTATTATTATTATTATTATTATTATTATTATTATTATTATTATTATTATTATTATTATTATTACTATTAGCATTATTAGCATTATTATTATTATTTGCATTTAAAAAGAATCAGTACAATGGGAGCACTAGGAACTTCTCTCTAATGAGAGCCACTGTGTAAAAGTAGGAAATCAATAGGATACTGTACCTTTTTGCAACGGTTGCAGGTTGTTTTACTAAAGATAACTACATTGTTTGTATCAATATAGTTGAGCACTGTTAATTTCACGTCGATATTTTCTTTTGTACTTGCGCCATTCCTTCTGGGGGTAATGTTTTTCATTTTTGCTGCTTCTTTTGTCACATTGTAAAGGTCACCTTCGCCTTTCAAGAACAAAAAACACAATCATTAATTCAATACAGCGATGTATTCATTATCTTGGCTACAATGTATTCTAGTCATGACACAAAATAACTCAGTAAGTGTAAAGACTTTGGATTCAATATGCAACAGTTCACAGGTTTGGTCCTTTCATTCGCCATTACGAATTGGATCCACAATAAAGTGTAGGTCATAAAACACCAACAATGCTCGGCCAGATACAACTCATGAACTTTATTTTTGATATAGATGTACTCATCATATTGTAACAATTGATGTGCTCAGGGAGAATTCAACTGTGTCATAGTTATACCCAGAATTCATTCTGGGTTCTGTGGGATTAAGTGGTAACCAATCCCTCTTCCTTGGAAGCACTTACTTCATTGTATTGTTTGCTCTTTAATAATTTTGCCTATATATCTAGTTGTGCGCCCGAACTTATACCTGGTTACCATTGCGTATAATATTTCAGATACAACTCATGATGTGTGAACATTTATACAAAAGCTTATGAACAAGAGCACACCAGGACCCAGTAATGGCTTGGGTGGGAATTAGGGTGAAGCGTGGGCATACATTTGACCGCAACCACAAATGTGAAGATCCGCTCAAGTCCTTAGAGGCGGAGAGTCAAAGAGAACCAGATCCTTGAGGGTTTGCAATCTGAGGTCGAAGTAAAGGCATTCCAGTGGTAGGGTGACAAGAAGGAAAACTAGAAGACTCTCAGTTGGCACAGGGGTGGTAAAGGAATATCTAATGATGAAGGATCTGGGACCAGAAGGTGCACCTGGAGGTATAGTAAGAGCAATGCTTTTGTTAAATGTACACAATAATAAATGTACAGTAGCTCTGCCATTTCATAGATAACTTTTATTTTTTACTTGATGGTTTTATGAGATAAATAAACACTTACTGCTGACAACCGAGGGGGCTGAGAGCGAACAACACGACTCGGAGATGAACAGTAGTGGGGCGAAACCCCTGAGGAGATTGCCCTCAGGTTGAGAAAGTGCCATTGATATATGTAACTATGTATGTGATATTTGTAAGGCGCGAACCTAAACAGGTAGTGGAGCGCTGTACAGGGTCAAGAGCAAGCATACAGTTAACGAGTGATAGCAGACGTAGCTGAGTTCTAGGCACAGAAGTGTGCTTTTGCTGCTTTGTGATGGTAGAGAGTTCTTTAAAGATATGCATCTTCAATTCTTTCCTAAATTGGAACAGCTTTATAGCTATCTTGAGGACTACAGGGATATTCTTCCGATGTGCATATATGTCCCTTGCTCACTTTGCCACTGAATTCAAGCTAGCCTGGCTGAAGAGGGGTATTACCCTGAAACCAGTCCCAGTTGCTTGTTTCCGGTTCAGAGAAGGCCTGGCTTGCAAGCCCGGACTGGACTGCTCCCATGAGGCACAGGTTCAAGACTGATTTGCATATGGCTGGGTCTGAAATGAGGTGGCAAAGTGAGCCAAAGAACGATGATAGATTCAACACAGATCTGTGACTGGGGGTGAGTGTCTGAAAAGTTTCAGCACTCCGTCCATCATCTCCTTGTGTTTACTTCATAGATGTAAAAGGCCTGCTGTCATTTGTGTTTCCTTTTTTACATTTCTTAGTTTCCAGCATGATGGTGAGCTGCCAGATGAGCAGACGTTCTTCTCACAATGTCTTTGTAAATGATGGTTTTGAAGATGGTGCCGGCCAGCTAGGAGTCCCAGTAAAGCTATATCAGGGTCACTGCAAGGTGATCATATTTCTTGAGACCTAAATGAGACGTGCTGCAGCATTTTGATGATCATAAGAGAGGCGAAAGTGGAGTGTAGTATTGAAGTAGACTGGACAATAAGTAAGCTTGTAGGTTAGGTTTATTCAGCTTAGGAGAAGCACAGCGACAGGCACCAGGCAAAAGCTATCAACTGCCAGAAGGCAACATTCTATTACAAAGCTATAGAACATAGGAACACAAGGGTTCTAACTACAGGTGCCAGGAAGGCACAGAACAGTGAATACTACATTATCCTCTTTTCAGTAAAACAAAAGAAGAAGCGTTCGTACTAGGAGAAGAAGAGGAGAAAAGGAAAAAGAGAAAAAGAAAAGGGGAAAGAAAAGAAGAGAAAAGAAACCAGAAAATTAGAACAAGAATAGTAGAGGAAAGAAAGCACAACTGGTAGAGAAGGAGAAGGCAGAGGCAACAGGTTATCTGAACCTGGCAGGAATCTTACACACTCTATGACTCCTGCGAGGTCCAGGAACAGAAGCATCAACAACATTACCGCCATTACCATTAATAGCAACAGTACCAGAACGTTTGTCACTTGAAACAGAGCAGGGATTGGGCTGAGAAACACCAGTGTAAGCACCATCACTACTAACTTTAACAATTTTGCAGATGTTCCACCAATCCTTATTATTTACACGTACAGCATTCCCACAGACCTTGTCAACTACAACAGGTTGAGAAAACTTGCTCCTACCTTTGGTGACATGGACAGGATTTTTAATTCGAACCACATCACCAAAACAGATGTCATGGGCAACAGATCTCTTTCTTTCATCAAAATAAGTTTTTTGCTTCTTCTGAGCATCGGACACATTGTCTCTGACAAAAACATCAACTCCATCCATAACATTCATTTTTACCCACTTGGACATCCAACCCGGACAAATTTTGGTGGAGGGTTTTCTACCCCTCAGGAGCTCAAAGGGGGAGACCCCAGTAGAAGAATGGGCTGTAGTACGATAAAACCACAACATGGAACGCACAGCATTCTCAACTACACACTTGCTAGCAATGGCCCACTGGATGCAGTTGTTGAGAACACGGTTCATCCTCTCAACAAGGCCATTGGCCTGGGGGTGGTAAAGGGAACTTTTCTTATGTGTCACACCACCTTGTTTGAGGAAAGATTCAAACTCACAACTGACAAATTGGACACCATTGTCAGTCATGACAACAGAAGGAAACCCCTCTCTCAAGAAAATGTCTTTTAAAAAGGAAATTACACTAGCAGAGGAGGCTTCACTGACGAAGCGAATTTCCGGCCATTTGGAGTAGTAATCAATGGCAACAATGGCAAAACGGGAACATGAAGGTAAAAGGTAAAAAGGACCGACCAAGTCAACCCCAATCTTTTCCCACGCCCTTTCCGGAAGTTGAACGGGCTCCATGGGGGGAGACCTAACCTTATGGCTTTTATCTGAGGACTTACAAATTACACAGTTGTCAATCAAGGAATCAACGCACACGTCCATCTGCGGCCACCAGAACACATCTCTCAACCTACGTTTGGTGAAAGTCTTCCCTAAATGCCCTTCATGTGCACCATCCACCAGACGTTTCCGCAAGCTCTCAGGAGGAATGAGCCTCCCACACCGCATGAGAATGCCATCCTCAACAGTGAGCTCGTCAGCAACCTTGACAAAAGTTTGGAAGAGCCCAGTGACATTCTTCTCCTTGGGCCAACCAGACTTCAGATAGTCGACAACTTGTAGGAGAACTGCATCCTTCAATAACTCTCTTTTCCACTCACCCTCACTGATTGCACACATGCCTTCAAGATCCAGACCTGCGACAAAACAATCCTCAAGGTCTTCATCTTTTTCAACCTCGGAGTCATTATCAGTTAAAGGAAAGCGAGAAAAATAGTCGGCTCTGACATTCTTTGAGCCTGGCAGATAAACAACCTTAAAGTCATACTGAAGAAGCTTAGTGGACAGCCTCGCGATTCTAGGGGTGTGCTCCTTAATTTTTTCCCCGGACAAAATAGAAACTAGTGGGCTGTGATCGGTACGAATAGTGAAATGACTACCCCAGAGATAGGGATTGAACTTCCTGACTGCCCACCAACAGGCCAAAAGCTCTTTCTCAATAACAGAGAAGTTAACTTCTGCTCCACGCAGTACCCTAGAGGCATATGCGATGGTGTTGTCGACTTGTCCATTCCTCTGAGTAAGGACAGCCCCAAGTCCAAACCCACTTGCATCAACAGTCACCACACACTCCTTGTTGGGATCGAAGGGTTTGAGAATGCTCTCCCCAACAAGCTGAGATTTGATCCACTTGAAAATCTCTTGGCAATTTTCATCCCAAACGAAAGGCACACTTTTCTTTAACATGTTAGTCAAAGGCTGAACCTTTGACGCGTAGTCTTTGATGAATCTGGAGTAAAATTCACTGAGACCAATAAAAGATTTTAGTCCAGACTTGTCGGTAGGTGGAGGAGCATCAACAATGGCTTTCACTAAACCAGGACGTGGTTCGACACCTGCATGAGAAACAACATGACCTAGGAATTCCATCTTTTCTTTTAAGAAAACACATTTCTCTTTCTTTAAAACAATACCCTTGTCTTGCATGATTTCCAGGACCTGATTTAAGGAAAAGTCATGATCCGCCTTGTTCTCGCCAAAAATCAAAACGTCATCCTGGAAGACAATCACTCCAGGAGTATCCCTAAACATCTGACTCATCAACCTTTGGAAAACTGCGGCCGCTGACGCAAGGCCAAACGGCATCCTACAGTACTGAAAACTGCCAAAGGGGGAGACAAAAGCAGTCAGATGTCTAGAAGATTGACTCAACACCACCTGGTGATAAGCGGAGGCCAAGTCCAGCTTAGTGTACCATCTTGCCCCCCTGGTAAGGGACAACAAATCTGTTATTTTTGGTAAGGGGTGTGAGTCAATCCAAATGTTCTTATTGAGGCTGCGCAAATCCACACAGACGCGCAAATCCCCATTCCTTTTTCTGGCGACAACAAGGGGAGACAACCACAAGGACGACTCAATGGGTTCTATGACTCCTTTTCTGCAAAGGCCCATCAACTCCTTTTCTAAATCATCCCTCACGCTGAAAGGAACACTCCTCACCTTATGTTTTACAGGGATGGCACCATCCTTCACTCTAATTTCGTGGTTAAAACCCTTGATGATGCCAAGGCCATTCCCAAAAACTCTTGGGAATCTGGAAATTAGACTCTCAACATTGTCACCTGAAACGATAACAGCTAAACTCTCTACATTATCACAAGATTCATCAATACTGATCTGTTCTTTGGACCCTGGTCTAAGGATCATCTTGAACAAACCCTGGTGGAACCAACCCAAAATGTTTAGGCCCTTCAAGGAAACATACACTTTACCAAAGATCCTCCTTCCCCTGAACTGAATAATGTCTTCAAAGAACCCTAGAAGAGCAATTCTACGCCCTTCATAAGAAACAGGGGTCCTATCAGGAGGTAGGAGGTTCCTTTCAGGCCAAGTTACATCAAACAACTTTTGCGTAATCATAGTTACTCTAGCTCCAGAGTCCACTAATAGGGTAATTATCTTGTCACCCACACCAAAATCTTCGAGAGGATCAACACAGTCAGATGGATCACCTATAATGACCCCATCGTCTCGTACTACTACAACCATGTCTCTGAGATCGTCTTGGATGCCATTCATGGAGTCAGAGTCATCATCGGTATTTCCATAGGACTCTGAGACATTCCCAATAGTGTTGACGGTACTCAGACTCTGAGACTTGTTGCTGAAAGTGGAATTTCCCTGTTTAGAGATTTGGCAAATTTTCGCAAAGTGCCCAAACTTCCCACAGTTGCGACAGGTAGAGTTCCTGGCAGGGCAAAACTTGTTGTTTTTATTATGGGAGGGATTTCCACATCTGTAACAAATGTCATTTCTTGAAAAAGCATTCCTCTCAAAACGTTGAGAACCAGGAGAGTTGTTTCTGTCAAAACGTTGACTGCCAACCACTTTACTGTCTTTGTTCTCCTTGGTTCTAACTATCGAAACTCCCTCATCACATTTCTTTTCAAGTTCCTTTACTTCTTTTTTTGACAGCTCTATACTCTTGGCCACACGAATAGTCTCTTCAAGTGTGGGATTGCCCAAAGTAAGAAGCTTCTGCTGAATAGATTTATCGGAGCACTTGCAAACGTATTGATCCCTTATTAATTGCTCTCGAAAGCCTTCGAATTCACATTCAGCACTTAGTTGTCTTAGACAGGAAACATACGTCTCAACATCCTCCCCAGATAGTTGTTCTCTCTTGAAGAACTTGTGTCTTATGACAACAAGACTTGGCTTGATATCAAAACGTAACTCAAGCCTTAATCTTGTTTCTGTGTACTCATCTACGTCCTCTTCAGCGTTGTTTCTTACTAAGGGAGGTAAATGTTTGAAGATTTCTCTTCCCTCGAAACCCAAAGAGTGCAGTAGAAGACACTTCTTCATTTCTGCGCGATATCTGGACGCGCCTATAGCCCCCAAATAAGTCTCAAAGGCATCAAACCATTTTTTCCAGACTATGGGAGGATTGCCTGGGGTCTCGAGAAAAGGAGGAGGAGGAGAAACAGATTGCATACTGGAAAAGATTGGAGATTTCCCTCTTTATAGACTCTGCCGCTGTGCAAAAGAAATTCAGTATGCAAAATAGATTTTCCTTGAGAAAGGATCATGTGATAATTTTTCCCACCACTAGATGGCACCAACGTGTAGAAATAACACTAGACGAACACCTTTCCTAAAGAGGAAGTGAAGTCTGTGATTAAAGATGAAGGTGCTTTTCTTTATGTTCGTGTGTCTTTATTTCCAATGGGAATGGTGCCAAAGTGTGGACGATGCAGGCCGCTTCCGAAGAGTTAGCGCTGGATAGAGACGCGAACAGGCTCAGAGACGCGTTGCCAGGGAGACGCGTCTAGTTGGAGGAGCGCACGTCAGGCGATTGTTGTAGATCGCTATGGAGACGCGTCAGGTCAAGGAAACGCGTGCCAGGTGGTTGCGTTAGCAACAGAGCCTCGCGCTGATGTCAATGACGTGGCGCGCTCGCGCTGGAGATGACGCTGCGGCTTCCTCGTCAAACAATCTCGCGCTGACACCAATGACGTTGTGCGCTCATAAATTAAGCTGATTAAAGGCTTAAAATTAGCTTAAAACGCGCAAAATGAAAGCGGACCACTTATCTTCACCGAAGATCTTCACCAGAGAGTCGAACAGCTGCACTTCAAATACACTCGATCCACAGTGTAATCTCGGCAGGAATACGAGGAGAAACGAGGTAAAGGCAGGTTCTTTTACCTTCTCCTAAGCAGCATCGTCGCCAACAATTTTGTAGTATTGAAGTAGACTGGACAATAAGTAAGCTTGTAGGTTAGGTTTATTCAGCTTAGGAGAAGCACAGCGACAGGCACCAGGCAAAAGCTATCAACTGCCAGAAGGCAACATTCTATTACAAAGCTATAGAACATAGGAACACAAGGGTTCTAACTACAGGTGCCAGGAAGGCACAGAACAGTGAATACTACATGGAGTCATAGAGGCCATGGAGCATGGAGTTACTATTCTGTTGTGGCAGCAGTTCTGAAGTCGCTTTCTGGAAGAAATAGTTTCACTTTCTTTGAAAGAGAGAGCTGGTACTAGGTCTTTGCAGCGAACATATCCACAACTCTGTATATGTTAGCACCTTTATTCACTTGAACAGCTTTGGTCAAAGGAACAAGTCCCCACATACCCTCCAGCCACAGCCCCTTTCACAGCTGCTCCCAGTATTACAGCACCAGATACATCAAGCCTACAGAACCCAAAGTACAGCACATTCTATAAAGAAAACAGAAAATCTATAATGAGTAACTAACTCCACTACACTCTAACCCTTTGTTCGAAGAAACAAAAAAGATATGACAGTTAAAAAAAGACACAAGTAGACATTACAAGGAAGAAGGAATTAGGAGGGAACATTATTCACACAATATATAGGCATTACGAACAACCATAAACCTCAAAATTCTTTGGCATCTGCGGGGTTTCCAGGGATGGGACCTAATAGGGATATCCACACTAGGGCATGTCTTGAGGGGCACAACGTTAAAATCGTTTTGAGAGCTTAGTGAGGAGTTTTGTATGCCCCGGACACAGTTCTTCAGATACCTACAATTCAGGCATGCCGTCACACCCGCACTGGAGGGATTAGACACCCTGCCCGAATTCAGCCCAATAGAGGCGAAGCTGTTTATGGGGGACGTGGGAGAGAAGAAAATCTCCAGAATCTATCAGACCTTAGTTATACACTGCTCTTCTGACTTACAAACACTGCGTGACCTCTGGGTGAGAGATGTGGGGGACATAGAGGAGGAAGACTGGAGAGAAGCTCTTTAATCCCCCAGGGGAGCAGCTATTGCCATGCACCTGCGCTTTATACAATTTAAATATCTCCATTGCGCTTATTATACTAGAGAGAGGCTGTGGAGGGCAGGTCTGATTGAGTCCCCGAAGTGTCTGAGATGCAACCACGAAATAGGGGATTTCTTGCACACAGCGTGGGATTGTGCGGGGCTGGTGAGATTTTGGACGGGTGTGTGGAGCTGTTTGTCGTAAGTACTGGGCTGGAACCTTCCACGTACCCCTAAGCTAGGCCTACTTCATGTCCTTGAAGGATTTGGGGATAACATCTATAAGAGACACCTATTCTTGTTGGGACTTACAGTAGCGAAAAGGGATGTGGCCCAGGCATGGAAGGATCCCAATGCCCCCAAAGTGATTGTGTGGAAAAAGGGCCTGGACTTCTGTATGGGTCTTGAGCGGCCGATATTTGAGGCCAGAGGCTGCCCCACAAAACATTATAAAATCTGGAAAAGATGGGCAGACTACAGGGGCCTGGGGCTGGAACCTCCGGCACCGACTAGAGACGTTGAAGGGGAAGAGGCGACGGGCACATGAGGGGAACACTTGACATTTTACGGACATGTATATACACTAGCTGCAGTACGAGGGAGACGCCGTGCAGGGGGTGGGTAGGGGAGGGGGTGGGTCAGGATGGGGGGGGTGCGGGGCTGGGGGTTGGGGGTTTTCCTTTCCGTGTTTGAATATTACTGTAAACTGAATCGCTGATTGTGTTGTACTGTATTTGCCACAGTTCCTCCGGGGTGCGGAGAGCTGTACCTTCTATGCGATCAGTCAATAAAAAGAGTTGTTAAAAAAAAAAAAATTCTTTGGCATCATAATGATTCTACCACAAGGGGATTCTCGTGAAAGTCCTTTGAACAAAGTTTACAGCCTTCTGATAGGCCCAAGGACATGAGAAAAATGTTGCTGACAGCACATACAGGACAGGACTCGGGGCTGAAGTAAGAAATAAAGAACATATATATATATATATATATATATATATATAGATATATATATATATATCTATATATATATATATATATATATATATATATATATATATGTCCCATGTTCTCGGCCCCTAGTCAAGACCGCATGGCCCTCAGTTCTTTCAGGGTGGTGCTCCTTCCGCGGCATGGGCCGCCGCGTAAATATTCCAGCTCCGAGGTACCCAGCGTACAAAGGAGCACCCGGACCTCATCTGCACACAAGGAGCCTTGAATGGTAAGTACGCCTCCAGCACAACGATATCCTTTGACTGTTCAAACTGCCCTGGATGCCTGACCCGTTTCGAAGTGTCCCCACTTCTCTTCAGAGGCTTTGGCAGTTATGAAGGAGTGCTTGAGGCACCACAACCCTTCTTGCTTAGATGCACGCCCATATGCAGATTCGCATAGCTGGTGGAGAAGCAAGTACCTATGGCCGATCCCTGTGTTTGCTTGTAGTTTAGCCTATCAAAAAGGAACGTGTTGTTGTTAAGGCACCATTCTGTCATCTCTAATATCATACATGTGTGCTGGTATAGTGATATTGGTCTTTTGCCTAGGTAATGGTGAAGTGCCCTTAGCTCATCTTTGTGTCTTATGCTGGTATATAGTGACTGTACGTCAAGGGGCATATATATATAGAGAGAGAGAGAAAGAAAGAGAGAGAGAGATAGAGTGTGTGAGAGAGAGAGGGGGAGAGACAGAGAGAGAGGGCTCTTGGTAGGATACCCCTCTGTCCAAAAAGGGGCCAGTTTTTTAACTATATGGGGAGGGGGATCTGTGTAGGGCCTCTCTCTGAAGTCCAATTTGGGCCCCAGGGACCCTATCCCCCGGGGCTGAGTATATTGAAGGAAAGGAAAGGGCATCAGAAGGCCCTGGGGGTTCCATCCCCCAACCCCTCCCTGAACCTGTAATGGTCTCTAGGACGTCAATGACTTTTTCCCAGGATGACCGCTGGACACTGTAGTTTACCTGCCCGCACCAATGCGGAGAGGGAAACGTGTTTGCTCCTGTCTGGAGAGAACATTTTTAAATCGCCTGCCGAACGAGAGAAAACACAAGGCGTGCTCACAACTAGCGGGAGATTTAAAGATGCTTCCGCCAGCTGGGAGCAGACCCGCACGTATGCAGGCAGGGAAAAATAACCCATATTGCTACCATCCAGAGTAAAAAATATCCGCTCCCAAGGGTGGGAGCCATATTAGCTCCTCCTGGATGCGGGGAGTTGGCGGGGGCCCTGGGGCTTCCGCCACAGCCTCCAACATGTGGTATGTGGGTGCCCCTGGGCAGCTTCAGGCCCTCCTCCCCCAAAATATATACGTTGGACCAGGGGGTGTGGGTACCATCAAAGGCTGTGCGCAGCATGGGGAGTTTTTTCCACAGGACATGGCATCAGGCCAAACCCTGTGGCCAACCCCATGCTGCGCTGAGCCAAAGGTCATGCGCAGCATGCGATTGGCTGCTGGCAGGGAGTTGGATGCAGGATCTGGCTGCAAACGGGGCCCTGCAGCCAACCTCATTCCACAAACTACCAAAGGCTGTGTGCAGTGTGGGTTTTGCTGCCTCCAGGTGGGTTGACAAACAGGACCTAGCCATTGCCCTGTGTGAAACCGCCTGCTCTGCATGGCCGAAGGCACTATGCATTGAGGGGTTGGCCACAGGGCCTAGCCACAGGCCAGACGAGCATTTCTCTGCTGTGCACAGTTGAAAGCTGTGAGCAGCTTTGGGGTATTGGCTTTATTTATGGCAATATAATATTACTTTATGTTTAAAAAAAAAACTCAAATTTCACTGAAAAAAACAAAGGTTAAAGTGATGTTATAGTTAGGTGAATATCTCAGTATCCACATTAATGTTTTGAACAAAAAAAAACATTGAACTTCAGCTGTTGTAGTTAGGAGACCTAAGCATAACTTGCGCTTCGCCATGCACTGCTTTTGACTTCACATATTACATCACTCATGACATGTTCTATGATATCATTTATGACATCACTGATGACATCATCCGAGCTTCTTTTATACACATTGCTCTTTGAACTGGTATGGCATTAGAGCTATGAAATGTAATGTAAAATAGCTCAAAATAATACAACGCATCATGAGACGGAAATGTTTTGCCTACTGTTCCCCTTCAGGCTTATTAAGCATTTCCATAGGGCTATAATTTTGCATAAAATAATGGCAAGAGTGAAAGCGATTTGTCTGACATATTATTAGGGCGTGTGGGGACCACACATTTGCAAATATTTTGTTTGTGCATAGTCACTTGATGGTGAAAGATCAAAAGCTCAGTGCCTCTACTGCAACCCAGGGAGGGGGTCCTGCTGCCGGGAGGAAGGAAGGCCTGAGTACCATGATGGGACCCACTTCCAAGTGGGTGCTCCCTTGTAATCTCTGCAGAACCCTAGTTGTGAGCTGCAGGGAAACAGACTGGTGTAAGCCACCCCTTCCCAGAGAGAGGACTTGCACAGAGGTGGTCTTGGACCGAAAATTTGGAAACAGGACAAAATACATTACGTGACCATGTTTGCTGACCTTACCGGCTTTTTTCTGGGTTTTTTTCCTATTTTTGAGCTGTTTACTTTAAAATGGTGCAATTTATTTATTTTATATCCTGCCCCAAAATAAATTATTTCAGTTCCAAATTAAGCTTACTTTCCCGTTTTAGTGTTCGCAGCTGTCACACAGGTCTGGGAGGGAGGTAGAGCTAGAGTGACCCCTTGTACTGAGCAGGAAACTGATTGGTGGTCTTTGGCGCATTGAGGCAGCCACAACCTTGTGTGCCAGAGAAGACACCGTTTTTGATGCAGAGGTAAAGAACACAAACTAAAAATGTGAGCAGAAAGGGGCACAGGCTGACATCTAAACCTGCCTGTGTTTTGCTGCCACCTCGTAGGTGTTCGGTTTCACAGCCTCCAAGAGTTAGAGGTACTTTAACCCTGTCGCCCCTGGTCGGCTTCTTTGAAACCGTTTATCTCTGCCAGGGGAGTTTTACACTGTTATCCTGCCTTTAAAAATGCCCATATATGAAAACACCAGGAAGGCGACTGCTACCTTTCCTGATAGGGAAAGGTACATTTCAATATGTTTGCATCTCAAATGTCTTCCAGGCCGCGCTTCAGACACAGCCTTTGTGCAGTGATGACCCTCATAGTAGGACTGCCTCCAGCCTGGAGCACCCACAGCAGAAGCACAAAGAGGCTCTTCACTGTAGGGTGATTACGGGCCTCACCTAAAGGGCCCCCCTCAAACTGCAGCTCCTCCCCTACTCACCTATAGCATCTACAAAACAGGCAGAGTTTCACAAAGTCTATTCAGCAGCCATTAGCTAACAAGAATGTTATTTGAATTTGTAAATGAAGCCCTTTCACCATCCCGTCGCCCACACCAGTTTGTGCACCCCCTACCCTCCAGCCACTGGAATGAAGGAAATACACTCACACTGTCTGGGGAAGCTGTCCTCATCTTCCATCTGGTGCCATTGCAAAATAGAAGCATTTAAATGTCTCTCACTCTGCTGTATAATTAAAACTTCAAGTCAAATCTGAGGCTGAACACAAGAACCTCTTTTTCCACTTGTACATTATTTCCCATGTATTTTCTCGACATATGCATCCAGCCATTATTTTTCACTTTCAAACCTTGAACTGATAAACTGAGTTAGCTGGATGGGTGGTCTGACAGTATCCAAGCAGCAGAGAGATGATTTAACTGATTCTAGTACCTCAATATAGCACAATCTTCCCAAGTAAATGTTTGTTCTATATCAGTGCATCCTCTGAAAAATATTCACTGCATTCCTTGAATCTGGCATTAAAAAAACTATCCTTTAATTAAAACTTCTGTTTCTTGCCTCTTCTTTTTCTTCTCTCTTCAAAAGTCCATTTTCTGCCTTTCCATCCTTCCTCTGCATGGTTCCTCTCTCTAAGCACAACCTACTCTGACACATGCACGTTTGACTGTTCTCTATTCCCACAACTCATTTACTAGATCACAATGTGTATTCCTTCCGCTGAAAGTCCTACCTATGCTTCCTAATAATACCTTAACTCCTCTAACTCCTGTTTTAATATCACCAATCATGTGCATTGGGCTCCCCCCCCCCAACTAATGATTTCAGCCAATCTCTAATACTTTAGTCCAGCTTAAAAAAGCTTGAATGACTGCATGGAATGGTTTGCTTTGAGCACACAAGACTAATATCAATAACTAACAGTAACCAATTGCACCAAACTAACCAATAACCTTGGGTTCTGGAGCAGCGTGCTGCCCGGCATCATGGGCCAGATGTAGGTGGCCCTTTACCGACCTGTAACGGCCGATTTCGGCCGTTACCGACCGGTAAATGGTCATTCCTGATGTAGGGGGCCTATTTTACCAATTCGGTAAATTTACCGAATCGGTAAAATACCGAATCGGTATTTTTACCGATTCGGTAACTCCATATGTAGGTGGGACTCTTCTGAGTCCCAAAGGCCAGTCAGATTCGGTATTTTACCACCCAATCCTATTGGGTGGTAAAATACCGAATACAGGTGTGCATGCACATCTGTGCATGTACACCTGTGCAATGTGACACACAGACATGCCCTTAGGGCATGTCTGTGTGCCACATGGCACACAAGTCCAGAATTGGGGTGCTAGAGGGTGTCAAAGTGACACCTCCTGCACCCTTGCAAAATTCGGAATTTACCGAATCAGTAAATACCGATTCGGTATTCCACATTGATTCCTATGGGCTTCAAGGCCCATAGGCATCAATGGGGGATACCGATTCGGTATTTACAGAATCGATAAATACCGAATCTTACCGATTCGGTATTTACCGATTCTGAATTACCTACATTTCCCCCCCTCTAATTTACCACTTCTTAAATACCGAATCGGTATGATTCGGTATTTTAGAAGTGGTAAATTAGAATTACCTACATCGGGCCCTGATGCATTTACATAGGAATTCCTTATTTACCACCAACTAATAGTTGGTGGTAAATAACGAATTCTTAAAGCCCAAAAGCACTGTTTACAGTGTTTCCTACATCTCATTTACTGATTCGGTAAATACCGAATCGGTAAATGATGATTCGGGAAATACCGAATCGGTAAACACCGATTCGTTATTTACCGAATCGGTAAAAAAGCCTCCTACATAGGAAAAGGCTTTTACCGGTCGGTAACGGCCGAAATCAGCCGTTACCGACCAGTAAAAGCCTACCTACATCTGGCCCTTAATTACTTGTGTGTATCAGTGGCAGCAATGCAAGTTGAGGTTTTTTTCCTCAGAGGTTTTTATAGCGTGAACTTGACCCGAAGGTTTCAGAGTGCTTTACATGAGCACCCAGGGGCGTAACAATAGCCCCTGCAGCGCTGGGGGGGGGTGGGGGGTTCGGGGGGGGGTGTCAAGCTCCAGGGGGCCCCCTCCAGCACTGTGCACGGCATGGGAGAATGGTACTAGGTGTCGTAAGGGATGTTGCATTACAAGTTACCTGGAAGTCTGCATCAAAACAAGCATTGAAAATGCAATAGGTCTCGCCTTTGATGAAGTTAAAGCCATTTGCTTCGCTAATGGTATTGTATAGCAAAGCAAATGGCTTTAACTTAATGAAAGGCGAGACCTATTGCATTTTTAATGCTTGTTAAAGAGGGTCGGCTAAAAATGGTGGGAGGTATCTTTTTATGTTTTGCAAAGCAGGGATAGTTAGCAGCTGTTTTAAAAAGGCAGTTTATTAAGAGGCATGCTTCTGGCTCTAAAAATGGCATTTTATGTAGGTTCTTACTGCCTCTACTGTAATTCTCTGCTAAGGAGCACTGTCATTCTTGGATCTGGGTTGAAGTAAAATTGTAGTCCTTTTTCTATTTTTGGGAAGTGTCCCGGTTTTTGGCTTTAAAATTCTGGTCAACCTATACTGTTACATACACAGAGGTTCTTTACCTGCTCTGAAGTTCTGGACGCCTTTGACCTGGTTCTGGTCCAGCAGCACCGCCGTGCCTTTCCTCACAGAGTTGCCCATGCCGCTGCCCCGGGGTCATACTCCCCCTGGTGTCCTGCACCCCGAGCGTGTTCGAGCATCGGCCCTTCCTTTTCAAATGTCCGTCGTCCCCTGGACCCACGCGTAAGAAAGCATGCTGTTTGATTTTGTAAGCGTCCCAAGTTTTCTTTCCAAGGATCTTTGCCTGGAGCCTGCACGTCAGCTGGTAAATTCGGCAGAAGGCTTATTCATCTTATTCTTGAAAATAGCTATTTCTGTTCAAATATTGCAGTCAAAGCAAGTTAGTTATCTGTGCTTCCAAGCAATCCTAAAAAGGCAACAGTCGCAGACAGCTGTCGTTCCGGGGTAAAGCTTCAATGTCTTTTATTGTTGGTCTCTGAGGGCTGCTCTTGAGTTTCCAGGCACTTAGCAACCGAACACATTGATGTCAGATTTCCCGTGACATGATATGACTAGGCGTTTTTCCCAGTTATATCCTTGTTATCTGGTGTATGCTGCCATCTACTGGAGCAGATGTAATAACTCAGGGCTTGTCAACACAATCTTTAGCACACCTCACGCATCAAAGGGTTTTCCTAATGACCATAGTATCTGTGTGCCTGGCAAACTCCATGTTATGGACCGTAATCCTTTTGTTTAAAATCTCAGATTCTGAGTCGTACCTTACGGATTGCCCAAGATTCCAATATTTCTGCATCCAATATCTTGTTCCAATTTAACTTTCAAAAAGAGGTACCCCCGACACAGGGAAAAGTTTCGTATACTTGCAGGAATGTCGAAGAAGGAAAAGAAAAAGATTTTTTCCTTTTATAAAACCCTCACCCGCCCGGGTTTCCCCTGGGTGGCATGCTTCATCATTGGGCCCATCCTTGTCCTCTATGGACAGGGGCGTGCTACTACCAGAACAGGTGGAAGGGCCTTCTCCTACGTCGCAACAAAGACCTGGAACGAGCTTCCAGTCAACATCAGACGTTCCCCCCACTCTGCACACCTTCAGGAAGTGCCTCAAGGCCTGGCTCTTCCACTGATCCGGAGCTGCACCCCTCTCCCCAGACCCCTCCCCTCCCCCCCCCCCCCCCTCCCCAGGGCCGTGAGACTCTCACGGGTGAGTAGCGCGCTTTACAAAACCCTGATTGATTGATTGATTGGTTATATTTAGACAAGAAAAGAGATGAGCTCATCAATGTGAGAAAAAAACGAAAATAAACCTCAACATCTCGTGCAAAGAGATGACTATAGCAGTGGATATTGCTAGTGAAGTAATTGGAAGTTTAGCGTCTATTTGTTGATAGTCAGAATGCAAATGCTGTTGTGGATTCTCACCCTCTATGGACATTGAGGAGTTAGTCCACACGCTGAGACAGCGTTCCACCTTTCACTTATACTGTCCTAATGATCAGATTACGTTTGAGGACTTTGTTTGTGATATTACATGGGGTGCTTTAATTTAGAAAGATGATATTGGGATTGGCGGTTTAGATGTGTCCCTGTGGAGGGTTAGATGTCAGGAGCTGTGTTTTTTCAGTTTTCATGAGCATGGCTTTGTACAAACCGTCCATTGAAGCATTTTATTTCAGAGCTTTGCCTTGTGTCTTTCTCAGGCTTATCCTGAGCGAGGTCCCAGGCTTAAGATAACAAAGGGCGTATCAGTAGAGCTAAACCTTTACTTCAGTGGGGCACTGTGGGCTCAGAGGGGGTTCTGTTCTCATTAAGGCCTAGGAGAACCATCATCAGGATGCTATTTTAGTGGTATAATGGGAAGTGTGCCATTGCTTTCATGTATCAGTAAGTGCACTCTATGTCTGTGAGAAGATCGGATGTATGCTGATAACCTTGGGGAAGTGATTGAAGGAAAGTGCTGATTACAGAAGAAAAGATGCACACAGTAGTTTAGTGATATCAAAAAAAGAAAATCCTGAAGTCTGAACATTTGACGAGGTTACGAACAGGATGTGTTGCGTAAAGAGTCTTACTCTTACCGCATTACAATAAGAAATCCATAGGAGGTTTCAGTTCTTGGTACAAGTCACCAAGCTCTGGAACTCTTTGTCAGGCAAGATCCAGAAGAAGCCAGGAACAAATAAAGCTCAGAAGAGAGGTAAAAACATGGTTGTGCCCAACATAATTACCCACACCACTGACCCTTGGTTAGAACCTTGAACGATAATCTCCCCTATCAGTATAAATACAATTTAAAGGTATGTAACCAGGCGAGGTCGCCCCCACACACCTCTGCTCCTGCCTCCATCAGCTGTGCCCTTGCTGTGCCCTTTGCTGCCTCGCTGCTGCCTTCGTTTTGTTCCTTCGTTTCTGCCTCCATCTGCTGTGCCCTTTGTTGTGCCCTTTGCTGCCTCACTGCCGCCTTCGTTTTTTATCACGTTTTTCTCCCTCTCCTAACCTTTTTTTACTTCTTCACAGGACGACCCAGCCGCCGCTGAGCCGCCCTCTGCCCTCCTTTCCCGCCGCTGCCTACCTGCGGCCCGCCCCCCTCCTGCCCATTCGCCGCCCCGCTCCCGCCACCCAGCTGCTCCTCCCTCCCGGCTCCTTCTTAAGGAGAAAGCACAGAGGTGCAGGGAGCGACCGCTGAGCCTGTAACCAGGCGAAGTCGCCCCCACACGCCCCTGCTCCTGCCTCCATCAGCTGTGCCCTTTGCTGCCTCGCTGCTGCCTTCATTTTGTTCCTTCGTTTCTGCCTCCATCTGCTGTGCCCTTTGTTGTGCACTTTGCTGCCTCGCTGCTACCTTCGTTTTTATCACGTTTTTCTCCCTCTCCTAACCTTTTTTTACTTCTTCACAGGATGACCCAGTCGCCGCTGAGCCGCCCTCTGCCCTCCTTTCCCGCCGCTGACTCCCTGCGGCCCCGCCCCCCTCCTGCCCATTCGCCGCCCGCTCCCGCCACCCAGCTGCTCCTCCCTCCCGGCTCCTTCTTAAGGAGAAAGCACAGAGGAGCAGGGAGCGACAGCTGAGCCTGTAACCAGGCGAGGTCCCCCCCACACACCTCTGCTCCTGCCTCCATCAGCTATGCCCTTTGCTGCCTCGCTGCTGCCTTCGTTTTGTTCCTTCGTTTCTGCCTCTATCTGCTGTGCCCTTTGCTGCCTCGCTGCTGCCTTCGTTTTTATCACGTTTTTCGCCCTCTCCTAACCTTTTTTTACTTCTTCACAGGACGACCCAGCCGCCGCTGAGCCGCCCTCTGCCCTCCTTTCCCGCCGCTACCTCCCTGCGGCCCGCCCCCCTCCTGCCCATTCGCCGCCCGCTCCCGCCACCCAGCTGCTCCTCCCTCCCGGCTCCTTCTTAAGGAGAAAGCAAAGAGGTGCAGGGAGCGACCGCTGAGCCTGTAACCAGGCGAGGTCGCCCCCACACACCCCTGCTCCTGCCTCCATCAGCTGTGCCCTTTGCTGTGCCCTTTGCTGCCTCGCTGCTGCCTTCGTTTTGTTCCTTCGTTTCTGCCTCCATCTGCTGTGCCCTTTGTTGTGCCCTTTGCTGCCTCGCTGCTGCCTTCGTTTTTATCACGTTTTTCTCCCTCTCCTAACCTTTTTTTACTTCTTCACAGGACGACCCAGCCGCCGCTGAGCCGCCCTCTGCCCTCCTTTCCCGCCGCTGCCTCCCTGCGGCCCGCCCCCCTCCTGCCTATTCGCCGCCCCGCTCCCGCCACCCAGCTGCTCCTCCCTCCCGGCTCCTTCTTATGACGCCCCCACGTATGCGCAGCGTTGTCGTGCAGCGGGCGCGCCGATTGTGCGCCAAAGGCGCGCCAAAGGCAAGCCCGTCTGCGCCCGTCCGCGCCTGGACCATGCCCAGCGCCAGGACCCCTGGCCCCCGCCGCTGATGCAGGACTACACGACAGACCTACGACGCCGCCGCCCTCAACGCACTCAATACAGGCCGGAACCCCACCTGCTGCCGAGCCGCCCCGAAACGCATTCACAGACCCTTCACCTGCAGAACCTGCAAGTTCACCTGCCTCCGAACCTGCACCGCACCCGCCAAACCAAGCTCCAGCAGCAACCTCAAGTGCATCCTGCTCAACACCCGCTCCGTCCACAGACACGCCGTGGAACTCTGGAACCTGCTCGACACAACATCACCAGACGTCGCCTTCCTCACGGAAACCTGGATGAACGCCTCCTCAGCCCCCGACATCGCCATGGCCATCCCGGACGGGTACAAGATCATCAGGAGGGACCGCGTCAACCAGACCGGAGGAGGCATCGCCATTGTCCACAAGAACACCATCCGCATCACGACCGACTCCAACGACACCTTCGCCACCGCTGAGGACCTCCACTTCCAGATTCACACCGACCCAAAGACGACCCGCAGAGGCACCCTCATCTACAGACCCCCGGGACCACGCACACAATTCAGCGAAGACATCACGGACTTCATCAGCCCACACGCCCTCTCCTCCGCCGACTTCATCCTCCTAGGGGACCTCAACTTCCACCTGGAGAACAACGAGGACCGCAACACCGCCGCCCTGCTGGACAACCTCGCCAACCTCGGACTCAAGCAACTGGTCAACACCCCCACCCACTACGCCGGCCACACGCTTGATCCCGTCTTCTCATCCAGCAAGCACATCACCTTCAGCCACTCCACCGGACTCCACTGGACCGACCACAGCTGCGTCCACTTCAGCTTCAGAAGAACCGCAACCCACCACCAACCACAGCAGGTTCCTCACAGAAGCTGGAGCAAGATAACCGCCGACCAGCTCACCACCTCCCTCAGCCAGAACCCACCCGCCAGCACAACGGACCCCAGCAATGCAGCCCTCAACTTCACCCAGTGGCTAACCGCCTGCGCCGACGACTTCGCACCACTGAAGAACCCTCCCAGCAGACCCAGAAGCAAGAAGGCAACCTGGTTCACCGACGAACTCAAGGACTCCAAGAAGACCTGCCGCACCCTTGAGAAAGCTTGGCTCCTCGACCGGACCACCGACAACATGATTGCCCTGAAACACGCCACCCGCAAGCACCACCAGCTCATCCGCACCACCAAGAAGAAATCACTGAAGGAACGACTGGACAACAACGCCCACGACAGCAAGGAACTCTTCACCATCGTCAAGGAGTTCTCCAACCCAAGCACCGGCAACAACGACATCACTTCCTCACAAGATCTCTGCGACTCTCTCGCCTCGTTCTTCCACCACAAGATTGCTGACATCCACAACAGTTTCGGCGCACCATCCACGCACCCAACCGTCGAACCAACGCCCCCCACCGCCACCCTCCGCACCTGGACCACGGTGATCACCGAAGACACAGTCCGCACAATGAACATCATCCACTCCGGATCTCCGACTGACCCCTGCCCCCACCACGTCTTCAACAAGGCCGACTCCACCATTGCACCCCAACTCTGAGACGTCATCAATACCTCCTTCGACACCGCCACCTTCCCGGAGAGCTGGAAGCACGCCAAGCTCAGCGCCCTACCGAAGAAACCTACAGCGAACCCCACCGACCTCAAGAACTTCTGCCCCATCTCGCTCCTTCCTTTTCCCGCCAAAGTCATCAAGAAGATCATCAACAGACAGCTTGCCGCCTTCCTCGAGACGAACGGATCCCTCGACCCCTCACAGTCCGGTTTCAGAGCCAACCACAGCACCGATACCGCCCTCATCGCAGCCACCGTCGACATCCGAGCCCTGCTCGACAACGGGGAAACAGCGGCACTCATCCTCCTGGACCTCTCCGCAGCTTTCGACACTGTCTGCCACCGCACCCTAATCCAGCGCCTAACCAACATCGGCATCCAAGAGAAGGCACTGGAGTGGATCGTCTCGTTCCTCGCCGGAAGAACACAGAGTCCGCCTCCCCCCGTTTCGATCCGAGGCCACCGAAGTCATCTGCGGCGTTCCGCAAGGCTCATAACTCAGCCCCACCCTCTTCAAAGTCTACATGAGACCTCTTGCCGCCATCGCACGCCAACACAACCTCAACATCATCTCCTACGCCGACGACACCCAGCTGATCCTCTCCCTCAACAGAGACCACGACACCGCCAGAACCAGCCTACACGAAGGGATGAAAGACGTCGCCGAGTGGATGAAGGACAGCCGCCTGAAACTGAACTCAGACAAGACGGAAGTCCTCATCCTGGGACCATCGCCCTCCGCCTGGGATGACTCCTGGTGGCCCCCAGCCCTGGGCACCGCCCCCAAGCCAACAGACCACGCACGCAACCTGGGCTTCATCCTGGACTCCTCCCTCTCGATGACCAGACAAGTCAACGCCGTCTCCTCATCATGCTTTCGCACCCTGCGAATGCTTCGCAAGATCTTCCGATGGATCCCAACCGAAACCAGGAAGACGGTGACCCAGGCCCTCGTCACCAGCCGACTGGACTTCGGAAACACCCTCTACGCCGGAACCACAGCCAAGCTACAGAAAAGACTCCAACGCATCCAGAGCGCCTCCGCCCGACTCATCCTGGACATCCCCCGACGCAGCCACATCTCCGGCCACCTGAGGAACCTGCACTGGCTCCCCGTCAACAAGAGGATCACGTTCAGGCTCCTCACCCACGCACACAAGTCTCTCCACGACCTGGGCCCCAAGTACCTCAACGACCGCCTGACCTTCTACACGCCCACCCGCCAGCTACGGTTCACCAGCCTCGCCCTCGCCGCCGTACCACGCATCCGAAGAGCAACCGCCGGAGGCATATCCTTCTCCTACCTAGCGGCCAAGACATGGAACTCCCTCCCCATCCACCTTCGGCTGACCCAGGACCATCTCGCCTTCAGGAGACAACTCAAGACCTGGCTGTTCGAGCAGTAGCAGACCTCCTCCCCCAAGCGCCTTGAGACCCTTCCGGGTGAGTAGTGCGCTATACAAGTGTTATGATTGATTGATTGATTGATTGATTGGACCACTCCCAACCAGCAGACCAAGCTACAAAGACATACACAGGCACAGCACCCAAATTGGAGACCTCCGCCTAACACAGCTTCACATTAACCTCGACATGCAGATGGGATATAATAATAATAACTGCACCATCCCAACCGCAACATATGCTTCTCCACTCCATATTATAAGTATCCGCTGCATCTCATCACCTTAAGATTGCCCTCACTTCTACCTATAACAACAAGATGGAGGACACTAGTGTTTCAAAGGATCCCACCAGTCTCAATCTGATTTCATCTGTTTCACCATATGATATAATTTAACAATTCCCTACAGACATGTTATGTATGAAATGACCTGTGAAACCTTACTGGGATCAGGATGGCACAGATACAGGCTATACCACCCCCCATAACTAACCACTCTGTACTCCTAAACAGGCCTGCGAAGGCCGGGCAGATCAGATATCCATTGCATGGCCACTGGAAAATTGTAACAAAGTCCACCTTGGAGGGACAGAATAGTGAAATGCTCTGAGCACCAATAACCTACTATGACAAATTGATGATTATTACGCAGTGCACCTTGGCAAATATCCTTGTTTGAAGTCTCATTAGAGCAATCGTAGACAGAATGTGTTAGGTTTTATGGATAATAGTGTAATTCACCAGAAGAAATATAGCCAACAGTCCCAATTGTTCACCTGTTCAAACCAAGGTACTGAATATTAATATGTTAATCTGATCAAGACTTCTAGCCGCAGATTCCTTACCTTAGAATTATCCCCAGCCATCAGACTGGATAAGGACATTTTTCATGAGCAGTACCCCAGTGTGCCAGTAGTTAGCGATGTCTGCGCTGAAGTGACGTACACGGTGCCTGTATATGCGACACCCCAGTGCACTGATGTCAGTTTCTTTTCGTGACTTTCCACACAAGGAGCGCTGAGCCACGAAGAACACTGACTGCTGGTGTGTGAAACAAGGGCCCTGAAAAGTAATTAGCCCTGTCCCTAAAATTCTGTTCACATAGCACGGAGAATGGCACTGATGGGTGGGTTGGTAAGGAATATGCAGCTAGAGTCTCCACACAATACGACGTTAACAAAGGTAAGTACCTTGTTTGTTAGGAACTCAGGGAAAAAATGGGGGCAGGAAAAAGACACCAGAGACAATGGTTAAGAATGGCGCTCACAGCAGCCAAGGATCATCCCAGACCCACTGCTCGGATATCTCAAGGACATACTGTGACCAGTTCCAGTCCAACCAGGTATAAGGGAATATGTACATTCAGGGCCTTCAATCCCTACTCGGCCAATTAGCTGTCGAAATTTGTTCTAAATCTCATGTCATGGGTATGGTACATGTGTGCATCTAATATAGGAAGGGCCCTCTTTCCCAGTTAGTTATCAGATTATAGTGATGAGATGCAACTACCACATTTATAAAGACAATAATATCATAAGATTCCTTGAACACAGAAGTTATGGTTAACAAAGGGCAGCGAAAGAATTTGTTTGCTTTTTTTTAACACGTGCTGCAATAAACATCTTTGTTGAAGATAGATTGATGTTCTGTTGATTTTTCAGCCAACACATTTCGTCCCGTACATGGCACGCAGGCCTTGGGCTTTTTCAAGGCTGTTGGTAGTAAGTCAAAATATGAAAAAAAGTTGAAAATTCATACGCCAAGCTCATTGTGTGGTAAAGCACACTTTGGGCCAGAGCAAACGAGATGAGTTCAGCAATATGAACTAGTATGGGACATGTGAGAAGTGAAGGAACAGGAATGTTTGGAAACACTCTCTAAATTGATTAATCAAGATGTGGATGATCTAAAAGTATGGGTAAAAAGCCTAAATCAAGCCCTTGGTGAAGAATTACAACTTATTGTGCTTTATAGTTGGGCAGTTGCCAAAACATTGTACTGGCCAAAATGGTCAGATGCGGTCACCTTCTTTGGATAAATGCATCTCAGGACTGCATAAGGATTCAGGATATGCATAAACCAAGGTGATATTTAAGAGCTGTTTGGTTTAGGCGGGTTCCAAACCAGAACCAAAAGGAAGGTCTTAAACCTGAACTATACAGCAGGAGGTTTGGCTTTGCCTGGCTTTGAGTGCAGTTACTTAGTGACCCAGCTGGAGTATGTGGTGGACTGGATGGAATAAGGGTTGAGCCTCAACAATTATTAATTCGACAAGGGAGTCCCCAGGGGTCGGCACTCAGCCCCATGCATTTTAACATTTACATTGCACTGCTGGCAAGGGTAATCAGATCATATGGGCTTGAAGTAATCTTGTGTGCAGATAATACCCAGCTGTTAAAAACCATGGGACTCAATCCAGCAGACACCAAAATATGATTCAAAACTGCATGAATCACATCACCAACTAGATGCAGACAAATTGCCTTCAACTTGACGCAAGCAAGACTGCGGTGATATTATTCGGGAAAGTACAGGAATTCTGGTCGGATAACTGGTGGCCGACAAGTCTCGGCCCATATCTCTCCCCAAAAACAACAGTACAGAATCTTGGCATTATAATTGATAAACTGTCTATGAAGGACCAGGTAAACCATACTTTGCGTACCTGCTACGCCATTATGCGAACTTTACGAAAAATCTACCAATGGATTCCATTGGGGCCTAGGAAATCCCTAGGGCAGACTTTGATAATCAGTCACCTGGACTATGAAAATGCTTTAATGGCGTTATGAATGAGGAACTACATACCAGGCTTCAGGTGATGCACAATACCGCAGCATTGGTACTACACCTTCCACCTTGATCTCCATCCGCCTCCATCTTAAAAACCCTTCTAGGTTTACCACAGGACCGGTCCTAGGACTTTTGGGGCTCTGGGCAAAAGGGAAGATGTGAGGCCCCTCTAATTTGCTTGTAACATCACTAGAAGTGACATCATAGAAAAGTGACATCACAAGACTATTGATCTTTGTCATTCCTGAAGAGACATACTGTTGATATCAGTAACATGAACTAAAAGATCAATATCCAAATGAAATATGTCTATTTTAAAACTGTATTAAGTGGATTACATTAGTCACATTGGATGGGAAAGCTAGACGCAGATCTCACAAAGATGGCTATCTAACTCCTAGTCATTTATGCAACAGGGTATAGCAAATTGAAGTTGAATTCAGATACAAATAACTTTTTATTCTTTTTGAGAGCTTCATAAAGCAGACTAGGACAAAAAAGGACAGCAGAGTCTGGTAGAAAAAAAGCTTTTGGATTTAGGATTCAGAATGATTATATTCTCCTCACAGGGGATGTAAGCCAGGTGAGGGAATATACATTTCATATAAAAAGCAGATAAAAGGAAACATTGCAATCTGACAATGAGGAGATAAGTAAATTGATAAGTACATAAAAAAACAATTCCAGTGAAACATAAATAGAGTAACTTAAAAGTTCTAGGTTATTCTCATTGGGTGGCTCCCTGGTATTAATTCATTATGTAAAGTTTAGTATCTGTGTGTTTAAAGTAAAGGTATGCTGTAGATTTATGGGGTTTTCATACCAAGGTTTTTCATTTGGTGTCAGAACTGTTGAAAGTGATAGTTGCAGAATGGCACTATTCTGATGAAAACCCCTCAATCACCCCATAAAGATAATATACTATTCTTCTATATATTCACAGCTTTATGTGGTCGTCCAACTTGAGAAAAATATGGGTTAGGGCATGAATTTAAAAAAAAGAATTTGCCATCTTCGTATCATGTCCTGTACACATCTGGAAGTTATTGGTAGAATCTGCCCTCTTAGCTGATCAGCATATTCCTCAAGACATTGGTGATCAGAAGTAAAGTTACCTTGTGGAGACACATAAAAAGTGCTTTTTACAAGGCTCTTGGGACGGGGGGCCGGTGCAGTTAGATCCAGCATACAAGCTTCTTACTATATATAATGATCCAAACGTTCTATGAAAAGATCTCTGGTAAAGCGCCCCCTTGTGGGTGCCCATTGGGCATTGAAGTGCTGGCCTGAAATGGAGCTTGCCCGATGATGAAGCATGACACGCACACAGGTGTGTGAGGGCACTTGCTCCTATTGTAGCATATCCCCGCAGGGTAGTAGTGTGTCTGGGGTCTGAACCACAATCCAAATAAGACCCGTCCAACTGGTGATTATCTGCTTTTGACAGTCTTCTGCAGCTTGAGAGAGGCTTGTGTGAAGTCCTGCTAAAAATGTAGGCTTCCTCAGGTCCCTTATAAGTCAGTGGAATTTGGATGTTTTGAAGTTTGTGTTGTTTCTGCTGAGGTTGTCAGCCTTGATTTCTCTTCGGCTTCCTTCCTCCTTCATTAGGTGTACTTTTTTTAGCATTAGGCCGTATCTTTGCCTCTAAATAAATAAATAAAATAGTGCATGGCTACAGCTTATCTTGTATAAACAACAGGAGTGGAAACCCTTCAACCTTGTTGGGATTGGGGTGGAGTGATATATACGGCAAACAATATCCCAACTGGTATTATTTTTGGACTAGTATAAAGGATATCTAGACAGCATTATCCATCAAAGAACAAGGAAACTCAATTTGATTTTCATATGTGCTCAATGCATCATTTTATCAGCATTTTTACGCATTATAGGGCAATTAAGTTACAGTTGATATCAACACTGTAATTAATAAATAACAGGTGACAGCCCAAGGATGTACAAGGTGCACGAGTGCAAAAAGTGAGTGGCACAACGGCGACACAAGTGACAGTGAGAGCAGCGTGAACGGCGCAAAGTGTTTGGTGAAAGAATTATATACAGTGGTTAAAAACAAAGTGGTAATCAAACAGTTCAATTTTTGTTTTACAATTTTTTCAAGAACCACTAAGTAAGGGGCGCCTAATGTCTTGCTGGAAAGTCAACGGCGCTTTGATCCATATGAGTAAGGATCATCATCAGGACTGAGGGGCGATAAACAGTGCTGTAGAGGGAAGAAGGAGAGAGCGGGTAAGGGGGTGTTGGGGGGAAAAACGATTAGTAAAAGGGTAAAGGTATGGAAACATCAGATTAATTGATTGGAGAGGGAGAGGTGCTCACCGTTAGGAAACTGATTGGAAGCAAAGCAGGGGTTCTGGCGGTAGGAGAAGTCTCAAGGGACGTCTCGATGCAAGTTAACTATCGTGCCCGAAATATCATCTTCGGTGTCACAAGTGCCTGGGAGCTGTAGGGAGAGATGGAAGGCCACGTCAGGAGAGCGCGTTTAGAGATCGCTAAGTCCTGGGATAGCGATAAGAAGCAGGAGGGAACTTACCAAGAATTGAAATCAGGGATCTCCGTAGCAGTGTGGCCCGATCGAGGTTGAGATCTGATTTTGTCGTGGGAGGTGGGATGTGGCGAGTAAATCTGTGGAAGTGGGAAAGAGTTCAGAGATCGTGGATGATCGGGAATGATGTTGATTCAATTAAGATGGTGGGAGCCAGCTGGAGGCATTACCTGTCCTCGAGGTGTTCCGACGAGCGAGTGAATGGGTTGTGGTGAATTAGATTGGGGTGGGGTGGATTTGAGTGGAGTAGATTGAATTGCAGTCGGTGGTTTGAAATTAGTGGGGTGGCTTGGATTGAGGTGAATTGGATGGGGTGGGGTGAACTGGATTGGGGTGAGGTGGATTGGATTGAATTGGGGTGGTTTGGGTTGGATCTGAGTGTGGTGGGTCAGATTGGAGTGGGTAGATTGGTTTGGGTGGATTGGATTGGATTTGGATGGAATGGATTTGGATTGGAGTGGAGCAGACAGGAGTGGTGCAGAAAGGAGTGGGGCAGATTGTTTTGGATTGGTGCTGATTGGAGTGGGGCAGATTGCTTTGGATTGGAGTGGCGTGGATTGGATTGGAGCACATGGGTTTGGATTGGAGTGGGGCAGATTGTTTTGGGTTGGAGTGGGCCAGATTGGCATGCGGAGATTGGAGTGGGGCAGATTGGAGTGCGGAGATTGGAGTGGGGCAGATTGTTTTAGATTGAAGTGGGGCATATTGTTTTGGATTGAAGTGGGGCAGATTGGTGTGTGGGGTGGGAGGATTGGAGTGTGGTGGAGTGGGGTAGTTTGGATTGGTCTAGGGTGGATTGGATTAAGTGGGGTGGATTGGTGTGGGGTGATGTGGGATGGATTGGCATGGATTAGAGTGGGGACGATTGGAGGTGTACTGAACTATTATCTGTTAAAGCATTTTTCAGAAAAAACACAAAAGAAAGAAACATTGTCAATTTGCAATAATATTTGAGAACAGCGTACACAAGCAAAAACAAAAGAAAACATTAGTGAAAAGTACAAAAAGAAGACTTGGCAAAATAAAAAAAATTTAACTAGCTTTGCAACTTTGTTTGTCCTGCTGGGCACGTTTTTACCAGCAAAAAAAGGGGGATTCCTTTCTGTGGTTCTTAGATGGAAGTTGGAATATAATTTGTAAGGTAAGACACCTAGACTTTTCTGTCCTCAATTGCATATATACTAAACATCACATAAATTATATCAAAAAAACATAATGTTCATTAAAACCATATTTATTAAAAGAAACAACCTTTATCAAATAACATAATATAGACAAAGTTTTGTACATAAAATTTCCTACATATATCATAATAATTCACAAACACATTACAATATATTCCAATACATTAACATGTAGAAAAATAATTAAAAGTAGCCAGTATTGTCGACGCGTTTCGGTGTTTAGATCGATGGCACACCTTCCTCAGGACTACATTAAAATTCTTCAATCTAAAAGGTATATGGAGAATTGATTAGTATACATTCAGTGAGGGATTTAAATTTCATTGACTCCTGTGCACTATGCGGCAATAATATCAATTTGGGAATGCCTTATGTAGGTCTGTTTACCACCCCAAGTCCCTGTTAGGAGCCATGTGCGCTCTTAAAATAAGGAAACCGAATGTTTGGTTCCTTTTAAACTCTTGTCTCATAATCACCCCAAGCCCCTACGAGGAGCTATGTACTGCTCTAAAAAAGGAACCATATATTTGGTTCTTTCCTAATCCGAATACTGTAAGTTTTGCTATTGATTCTTTTTGAATTAAACAAACCCCTGTCTCACTGACTTTAGATTTAACATAACAAAGCAGTTTGACTTTCGTTTTAACAGAACAGAGTAATTTCTAAAACTTGCACACTGTATTCATTGTCCATTTAGATAAAAGATTTGACTTCAATTTAAAAAAGAAGTATTCAACCTCAACTACTCCAACAAAAGCCGGGAAGAGGGAAGACGCCTTAAACCTACAAAGCTGGCGATACACTAAGTCTCCTGATGTAAATGCTTAACGATACACGACCCTACGTTCAAAATTACAAAGTAAGCGTGATATCATTATGTCCTGCAAGTAACTGAGTAGTAGTCGGATGTTAAAAAAATATATAGAATTTATATCGAATATCATTATTCTTTATATATAGGTCTTTCAAGGAATTAACAGAGACTTATAACAGTGGATAAGGTTACTCTATCTCCAGGATTAAGACTGGTACCGCAAATTGAAAATTGCGAAAAATGTAAGAAATGTATCCCTTGTAATGTAGACACCAAAAGATCCGTAAAAACTTTTCTGCAATGAAATTTAAATCCCTCACTGAATGTATACTAATCAATTCTCCATATACCTTTTAGATTGAAGAATTTTAATGTAGTCCTGAGGAAGGTGTGCCATCGATCTAAACACCGAAAAGCGTCGACAATACTGGCTACTTTTAATTATTTTTCTACATGTTAATGTATTGGAATATATTGTAATGTGTTTGTGAATTATTATGATATATGTAGGAAATTTTATATAAATACATACTTTGTCTATATTATGTTATTTGATAAAGGTTGTTTCTTTTAATAAATATGGTTTTAATGAACATTATTTTTTTTGATATAATTTATGTGATGTTTAGTATATATGCAATTGAGGACAGAAAAGTCTAGGTGTCTTACCTTACAAATTATATTCCAACTTCCATCTAAGAACCACAGAAAGGAATCCCCCTTTTTTTGCTGTAATATTTCCCAGTCCTTTCTGGGTTTGTCAGGGAAAACTCTCTCTTTTTCTACGTTTTTACCAGCCTCACGTCTTCTGTTTGCAGAGCACTAAAAGTTAAACAGAATACAATAGTACCTCAATCCCATCGGGAGCAGCGAACGTGCACTGATTAAGTTGAATCAATCAGTGCCTGGTCCCTGCTCCACAGAGAGGAACGGAAGTGATGTTAGATCTGACGTGACCAATTATGAGGCTGTAAAGAGTACCAAGCAAATCAACATGTGGTAAGCAACGGGCAGGTTCCAAGCACTTTTATGCACACAATAGTGTCTCGCAAGCAAGACGAATGCGGTAGCGCATGCTCTTGCAGGCACAACCCTAAAATGGGTCAGAGTAGCACTAAAAGATTTTCAACAATCACATGCGCAGCTGCATTTTGCTATCTTCATAGAGAAAAAGGAAGAGCTAAAAAAGAGGGATGTTTAAGGACCCTTGCAGCTTTTCTGAGGAACTGATTGGGGACAAGGGCCTATGGATAAAGGATGGCTCTGCCGGCAGTAGTTCATCGGAATGCATTTATTCCTTTGCACTTTACACTGAATAGGTTTTTCAATGTCTTTCAACTCATAATATCAATGAAGTTGCTTGTCATTTCTACATCTGAAAAGGCAGACAACATGTTTCAATGGTTAGTAGCTGACAGCATGTCACACTCTTTCACAACAAGAAACTTTGTCCAGCTACAGTACTTCCCTTCTGCCTTCTACCCCACCCACCTTCCCTGCCCTGTTAAACAAGACCCAGGTGCAGCACAAACATGGGCTGTCAAAACAGTATCCATGAAATCCCCTACAAGTAATTAAATGAACAAGAAATTCACAGCCACTCGGACATAAGTGAGGGGCCCAAAGTGTATCACAAAGCAGTAAATCTGCTTCATTCGCGATAAGAGGGGCCATGGAGCTTCCTGCTGGTGAAATTGGGTGGTAATCCATTTTTACGCACTTAGCTGCATTTACTAGACAACCCTCTAAGTCCATCACTGGTGGGCTAGACTGGGCAGCAAACATGCTAGTCTCTCCGGGGAATAAAAATTAATGATCTAACAGTAGCGCTGTGAAGCCAAGGACAGGGCCCACCTATCCTGGGCCTCCCAGCACAAAATAATGGCCCAAGCCTGGTCGAGCGCTGTGAGGCCCCCTCGCCCTGGACTTCGCAGCACTAGATAATGGCCCAAGTCCCAGTGAAAGGGGCCCAACGTCTAACCTTGCAGCCTGATTCAGTGCTTCGAGGCCCGGGGGATAAGGACCCCCTCCACTGTGCATCAAAGCAGTGGTGAGGCACTTTGCTGAACACTGCCCTACTGTGGCAGTCTGAGCTAGTTCAGGTACTACAGTATGCTATGCAAGCACCTCCGTCCTTGGAGTATTCCATTGGGATAGGGACTTGCAACAATGGCTAAGGGAAAACTACCAAACGGTGGGTGACCTTTTATTAATCAGCGCTTTAGGTCAGTTCACGGCACCAGGATAGTGTCTGCTGCGCCAAAAGATTGGTTTGTACAACAATAAAGACGGAAAAATGCAATAAAAAACAAGTGGGCATTTACAATGCCCGGAGACTACTAGCTTCAGTGGGATGAAGGGCTGGATTTCTGGGAGTAAACAAGAACATATCTGAACTGTATAGAGCAGATATGGAATTATAGACGTATGCAATAAAAAAATGGGAAGATAGTGTTACAGAATTTACGGAAAGGGAATGGAGCAGAATAAAACTACTAGTCAATAAGTATCCTCCATTGCTGGATTTAAATTGAGACAATTCAAGACACTTCTGGATGCACATTGACTTAAGTTCAACAGGGACGATAAATGCCGTCTGACAAGAGAGGAACTTTGTACCACGTAATTGCAGTCCCAGAGTGATGGCGTTTTGGACAGTCATTGTAGACCTGAATGCCTTTAAGGTGCCCGGATCTAGGCCTACATTCGAACTCCAAGGACCAAAGATGAAGTCTGAATTCGATTTTGCTAATTTTGCTCCTTGCAAAAAAGACGTCTCTCCATTAAATGGCTGGCGAAGGAGCAGCCCACGATAGAGAAGTTGTTAAATGACTTAGAATAATGTTTGGAGGCAGAGGGCATGGGTCTGAAAAACATGAGAAATCAATGATGTAACCAGCGGTTGTCAATTCTTTCCCTTCCCCTCCTGATTTGAGACCTCGGTGATTTTCTTGGTGGGCATGAATATTTGCTGATCTGATTCTTATCATGAACTGCATGGTCTGCCTACAGAAAGTATGGGCTAGAGAAAGCCTCTGTCATTGTACCTATAATAATTCTACTTACTGTTTGACCTTATATTACTTCTGTTTCACACTACTGACGAGTTTATTGTATCCTCGAAGCCAAAGGATGCCATTGTCTGTTTTGGTACATGTAGAAAAAAATGTGAAATGTTTGAGAAAGCATAGTTGGACAGCTGGTGACACCAGGTGGGAAGCACTGATAGATTAGGTAGGTAGTAGTACTAGTCATGTGTAGGTAGCTGGGCGTAACAGCAGACAGTAATGTACACAAAGGTTAGTGCATGAAGGTCTGGAGCAGGGTGGCAGGGATCTGGTGCCAATGGGTGAGTTGAAATATAGAACTGGTCGTGATTCAGTAGAGGGTAGTACTGAATATGGAGCTAGAATGGGTGGCCATACTATAGTGTGAAAGGAAAGTGTGCCATCAACAGTCAGAAATCTGTGACAGCAGAGAAAGGTTCCTCATTTCAAAGGTGAGTAACATTAAGTATTTTGTGCATTTACAGATTTCTGTAACGTTTGCATTTTGAGTAGTTGGTTGGTGTGTACATGTATGTTTTTCAGCTTTTGTTTTTGCATATCTGGAATGGAGATTTTCATTTAGAGTGAGTGTTGACTGAGCATGTGACATCATGTGGAAGGGAGCTGGCGCTAAAGTTCTAGGTTTTATTGCTTTGAAAGCTGATGGAAGAGTTTGGAAGTAATAGCTGAGTGCAGTCCGCAGTGCCTATAAAAGTACCCTACCACAATGCTCTGAAATACAAACTCAGAACGTAAGTAGGTCCTGGGGTAGGTGGGGCTTCTGTTGGCAGGAAGAACGGTGAGTGGGAAAAAACGGTTGGGAAAACCCCAGCAGGAAAACTCAGGCAGCTGTGGTGTCACTGGATACGTCGGGAACAAGCAGCAACTGGAGGCCACAGGCAAGTGGCAAGGTATGTGTCCAGGTGCCTACGCCCCAGATTTATGGAACCGTGGAGAGTAAGATGCAAGGAGGACTTGTAGTTGTCGAGTTGCTCCTTCTTCTCCATGTAAATTGTTGCTAACTTTGTCCCCAGAGCCGATATTAACAGACTATCAGGTTCACTTAGTTCCATGTACCGCGCGGAGCCTCCCCTCATCATTGAGAGGCATGCGCTATGACGGGCTAAGGTTTTTGGACAGTCATCCTTTTTTCCTCTGTCACTTTTTTCCCTTCTACATTCTTAGTGGTTTTCAATTGATGCATTTTTAGGTCTCGGCTAAGCGCGCGGAAGCGCGTTCTCGCCAAGAACCTATTGTCGGCTGTGTGCTTCCCAGGAGACACTCCTTGCCACGCGCATCGCCTTGAAGGCGATTTCAAACTGACACGCGCACAAGTACGAGCGCTGTTGCCAGTTCCTTGCAATGCGCGCAGCTCCAATACAACGCACGCATGCGCATAAACAGAAACACACACACAAGGGCACACGCACGCACATACATGCAGACACCCCCCCACACACATACAGACACGCGCGCACACACACACACAAGTGCACCGAGCTCACCCCCACCGTCACCGTCGCACACATACATACACACACGAGCATACACACACACACGAGTGCACCAAGCCCCCCCAGCCCTTTGGAACTTACCGGGCCAATGTCGCGCAACCTCCTGCTGGCGGCTCCGGGGCTCTCCACCGCTCACAGGAGCCACGGGCCGCGAGACGCATTGACTTCGCCTGCCTCCTCTTCCGGTCCGGACCAGGCCCCGCCCCCGTCAAAGACGACTTTGCCTGACTTCAGGTGCGGCCGCGGCGGGATTCCTGGGGCATTTTCTGCACAAACCTTGTTTTTCTATCTTTTACTGCTGGCTGAACTGGGAATTCGATGTTTCAGTGAAGCTTCCTGGCTGTATGCAGTGAGTAAGCTGCCAAGCAATGAACGTGCTTAGAAGAAGGACTGTCTAGACATGTAAGGTCACCGCAGAAAGGGCGCCTGGAGAGGTGCGCAGTAAAGGACACACTTCTCATATCCATGTTCCCCCCTGTCTGTGTTGGCTCGCCCCCATCTATCTGCTATCCTTCCGTTGTCTGCCTTGATTTGCCATCACCCTCCCTTCTGTTGTCCGTGTTGCCTTGCCCCCTTCCTCCCTTCTGTTGTCTGTGGTGGCTTGTCCTTCTCCATTCCTTTGTTCGTGTCCCCTTGCTAACTCCCTCCCTCCCATTGTCCGTGTTGGCTTGCCCCATCATCCCTTTCCTTTGTCCTTGTTGGCTTGCCCCTACCCCCTCCATTTGTCAGTGCTGTCTTGCCCACCCCCTCCCTTCCGTTGTCCATGTTGCCCTGCTCCCACCATCCCTCCTATTGTCTGTGTTGCCCTTTTCCCACTCTCCCTCCTCTTGCCTGTGTTGCCCTGTTCCTACCTGCTATAACAAATTATAGCCCTAAAATGTAGAAACCGCTGGCTGCATCATAGCCCATATCCCTCTACCTCGTTCCATTGTCATGTTGGTTCTCCCACTCATAAGCCCTCCCTCCATTGACCGTGTTGTTGCTCCACCACCTGCCATAACAAAAAAGAGCGCTATGACGTGGATACAGCTGGCCACGCTATTTCACGTTTTCCCCCCTTACCTGCCCTCTGTTTTGCCTCACCCTCCTTTCCACAAGCCATAAAAAAAGCAATGACAAAGCCAAAAACGTCGGGTAAAGCCTTTTTTTAATTTGAGGTCTTCCAAAATCCTTTCCTTACCCCCGTTTGAAAAACATGTCTCCTATAACTGGACTCTTCCCAATTACTACTCTCGAGGGATGCATACCTGCAACATATTAGGCTTGTAGTAGAGGCCCAATTTGTGTATGTAAGTCTTTCACTTGTAATTTTTTTTGTTTCTATGTCCTTTGGCTTCCGGCTTAAATTCACAAATTAATTACAGAGAGTTGTAATATCTCTACTAGAAATATTTGTTTTTAGTAAAGTATATTTTTGGAGTTTCTACTCCCAATCCTCCTTAATTAGCAACTTTGTCAACAGAATAACATATAATGTGTAAAAGTAACCAATATGCAAAACTGTGTCCGTTCTCTGTCCCTTTCTCTGAACACGCAACATCACAAGAGCTCTGGTATTCCCCAGAGCACCATAACATCTGAATTGTAAATATTGCAGTTCACTGGAGCCTTAATCAAAACATTAATTCTATTTTTGCTGCTTCTTCAAATGTACAATTTTCGCTAATGCAACCAGGAAGGGACTGGGCGAGCTATACATGTCAGGCAGCAGCGAGGCTTGGGACTACCGAGGGAAACGCATGTGACACACGAGTGTGCTGGTGGGTCTCTGAAGCCGCTGACTAACTTACTGAAGGCACTCGGACTCATGAGATGCGTATGTGAAAGGGGCGGGGGGGTGTGCGTTGCAACCAACTAATTTAGTGAAGGCGATGAAGCTATTGGCAATGCCATTTATTTATGATTTAAAAAAAAAATGAGCTATGGCAATAGCTCTATCTTTAATGCTGCCGAGACCATTGCATTGTAAATGCTTGTTTCTTGATGTTGTGGTGCTGATACATTTATTGCAACTGGGTTCCATGATAAATGTTACGTTCAGTTAACGATTCTACAGCTGGATCCCCACCAAAACCAGGAGACTGGTCACCCAAGCACTGGTCAGCAGCAGGCTGGACTACTGCAACGCCTTCTACGCAGGAACCACGTCTACCCTCCAGAAGAGACTCTAACGCATACAGAAGGCCTCCACACGCCTCATCTTCTGACTCCCCCGCCACAGCCACATCACCACCCACCTAAGAGTTCTACACTGGCTCCCGGTCAACAAGAGGATCACCTTCAAACTCCTCACCCACTCTCACAAAGCACTCCACAGCGCAGCACCAGCATACCTCAACAAACGAATGTCCTTCTCCACCCCGAACCACCAGCTTTGCTCCGCTGACCTCGCCCTCGCCACCGCCCCACACATCCACCAAACGACCACCGGCGGCAGATCCTTCACCCACCTCGCAGCAAAGACATGGAAAAACCCTCCCCGCCCATCTGCGTCAGACCCAAGACCTATTGACCTTTAGGAGAAATCTCAAGACCTGGCTGTTCGACCAGTAGCTGCCCCCCCACCCCCACCTCAGCGCCTTGAGACCCTCACGGATGAGTAGTGCGCTCTACAAATGCTTTGATTGATTGATGTGTGTATGAAAAGGTCATCATTTGTATACAGTTTGCTATTCCCCTGCTTAAAGTACAATTCATAGTGTTTTTTGAATTAACCAATGCACTTTCTTATAGGTTGTTATTTTCCATGTGTGTTGTTTATGTATTGTGAAAGTTTAATTGATGCATCTCTGTCTTAAGCTGAGCTCACAGGCAAAGTAGTTATCGCTGGTATAATCCCTTGTACATAGTTTCCCCACAATCAGAGCAGTATTTAAGTTTGTTTAAAAGACTAATTGCATTAAAAGTGTACTAGTCCATAAAAAGTTCCCACCCCATCATGGAGTCACCTTTAAACCACATGCAAGCTAGATTCTCAATGCAGGCTAAACAGTTCAATACATTTTGTTGTGAATGGCACTAACACACTAAGATGCATACGTTACCCTGGCCAAAAGATGGAACCTTCGACATCAATATAATGGAAATTACAAGGACACACATTCAAACCAAATATGTAGGAAAGAAGAAGGCTAAAAGAGAGGCACTGTTAGAACTGTGGGCCATCTTACTTGTGGCCCAGACCTATTATTCTGCCACAGAATCCACAAGCAAGGTATCCACACCAACCCCACCATACACAGGCACAGAGGTGCTCTTTCTGATGCCTGCCACCCCTGCCATTCCTGCCCTGGGTTACACCAATCCACTGGTAGAGGGGACTGAATCCCCCCCCACCTCCCACACTGGGCTGCAAACCACTAGATCTAGAGCAGGGAGATTGCACATCGGCAAACCCAGACAAATCTGGCTTCATACCAGTTTGATGCCAGGATCCACCGAAATTCGCTCCCCCATTGTTAGACCTGGCAACTTTTGGCGTGTTTCCCTACTCTTTTTGTTTTCTGGCCTCCTGTTTTCAATAGTATGTTGGACTTCGTTTAGCTGGTTTATTATTATTATTAAACTGAATTTGTAAGGCGTACAGCTACCCCAAGAGGTTTCCCGGCACCAAACGGCGGTTTAGTGCCTCTGCGCACTTTCTCACTGCTGTTGAGGGTTAGAGTGCAAGTGCTCCTACGGTACATTGTGTTTATGGATTGGTGTTATCATGTTTGGAATATTTGATTTACTACTAAGTCCCTAGTATGCAGCACTGTTTGTGCCCAGGGCCTGCAAATCAAATGCTGCTAGTGGGCCTGCACCACTGATTGTGCCCCCCACACAACCAGCCTTTCAAATGTGTCTCAGACCTGCCACTGCAGTGTCTGCATGCAGTTTATACTGCCATGGGGACCTGGCATGTGCCCCTACTTGCCAGGACCTAACCCTCCCTTTTCTTACATGTAAGATGCCCCTCAGGTAGGCCCAAGGTACCCCCCTGGGCTGGGTGCAGTGTATATGAACGGTAGGACATGTCCTGGTGTGTGTGACATGTACTGATAGTGAAATACTGCCAATTTCATGTTTCACTATTTCAAGACTAACTGTCCCAAAAACTAACATGGGAGTTGCTTTATAACATCTTGCAAGCCTAGCTTTCCATTTGGACAAGATAGAAAAATGGAGCTCAGTATGCCTGAAATCAGGATTTAAAAATACATATTTTAGTAAAGATGAGTTTTATATTTATATAATATATTTATATTATTTTCTTTCCTAACCATTCTGTGTGCCTCTGCAGGTTTGTGTATTGACTGTCTGGTTTTGGAGTGAAAGGGGCTGGGGATGTTCATTCACTGTACACAGCCACAAGGGGGGTTGAGGTGTGTCCTGCCTTTTCTCTGTGACTCATAGTTGGGCTAAATAGGCCTGGTCTGCAATTAGAGTGGTGGGAGGACTTTTCACTAGAACCTGAATAGGCAGTGCCTCCTCTGCACAATGCTGTCTCCACCTCCTGTAATGAAGCTGGGCCAGAGAGGGCAGAACAGGTTTGGACTAGGCTCAGAGGCCCTTGCCACAAAGAGACCAAAGGTTAAATGCGGTATAAATACTGTGGCCCTGACCCGAGGACTTTAGAACTCTTTTGGATCAAGGAAACTGCCAAGAAGAAGACCTGGAGAAGCTGTGAGGATGGACTCCCACTTTGCTGTGTGCTTTGCTGTGTTGGCCTGCAGTATCTGCTTCTGTCTTGTGCAGAGAAAGTCCTAGACTGAACTTTCTGCAATCTTCTTTCTGAGTGTCTCCAAGGACTTGAAGTAGAGCTTTCCCCCTGTTCAAGAAGCCACAGAGTTGCCACAAAGGGAAACCGCAACCCGACGCCATCACCAAGACCACCAGCGGTTTTGTAACTTGAAGGCACCGCCGTACTTTGCACCGAAACCCTGGTCTCACAGATGACAACGTCTGCCGCTGCCACAGAGCCGCTGCTTGCACCGCAACCGCTCTGCTGCCTTGGCCTCACCGTCGATGCCATTGCCAGGTGACATCGCCACTGCTGTCTGAACTATGGTCTGGGGGCACAGCTCGTAAGCCACACAAAGCACCGCCCTGTCCCACACCACAGCACCGGACCACTGACACCAGGACCTTCGACGGCTGCCATTGCTTGCACGGTGACCGTCAGCATCCCTACGAACACTGTCCCACTTCACACCGCAGCCCTGGTGTCATCAACGCCCCTGGACAACCGCCACCAAGCCACTGCCTGCACCATGACCTGAGGGCAACGCACCGCTTCACACCACAACCTCAACGCCCACTGCCACCAGCCCCCACAGCCGCAGTCGGCTGAAACTGTTTAAATAGTCTTCTGATGCTACAGCCAGGCAGCACCGCCGCGGTTGTACGGAACCGTTAGATTTGCTGATCCACACAGCTGTGGTAGCCCCGGGCGGAGCTATCAACTCCAAGGAACTGTTTTTAAAGGCTATGTTTTTGCTTTATGAGTATTTCTGAATAACTGTATGTGGATTTTTATCGTTTTGGTCTTGTTTTACACATATAAATTATGGGTATTTTTCTAAACTGGTGTGGTATCCTTTTATAGTGTTTTCTCTGTATTACTGTATATTATGTGTGAATGCTTTACAAACTGTCATGCCAAGCTACCAAGAGGGTGATCAGGGGTTATTTTGGAAGTGTATCCCCCTCATCCTGACTAGGAAGAAGTGTCCCTACTTGGACAGGATAACAACCTGCCAACTAGAGACCCCATTTATAACACCCATCCACTGTATGCAACCCACCAAGCCCCAGCAGCGCTGGGAGCCTACTCTCCAACCGGTCCGGTAGAGCGCTCTCAGGTAACTGTGAGGTTCATAGCTATACTGGAAAGTTAAACCACCAGTGGGGGGAGGAAAGAGGTTCCAGCCCTCCAGGTTCTGACATTGTGGGAGGTGCCACAGGGAATACGTCCCCAGAGTGTGCCTAGGAAGCGGAAGAAATGGCAGGAAGTAAGTTGCAGAACAAGTTCCTACCAAGGAGAATCACATGCAGCACTGAGCAAAGGAGGCATCCTAGGTAGGAGTGATGGGAGAGGCGCTTGTTGAGAGTGGAGAGAGAGAGAGAGTTCTCACCTGGGAGGTGCAAAGGGAGAACAGAACCATACACCCTCCCCCAGAGGAGAGCGGAGCTAAGCCCTGGGCCCCACACAGAGAGGAGCCAGAGGAAGACCTTGAAGGCAGGGGCGTAACAAACGCCCCTGCAGCCCCCGCAGTGCGGGGGGCCTCACTCTCTACAGTTAATGAAGGGGGCCCCCAGGGGGCCCGGCCCCCTCAGCTCTTCTGAGGGCTGTGAGAGAGGCCTGCGCTGAAGCAAGCCTCTCTCCCTCTGTGTCTGAAGCAGGTGCAGCCTGCTCCGTTCCCCTCACCCCCTCCCTCTGACTAAAGAGAAACAAAGTATCAACATTGTTTCTCTTCAGTCAGAGCCGGAGGCAGGCCCGGGACAAGGACGGGGCCCCAGAGACAGCAGTCCACTGCTCCTCTGAGGCAGCACAGAGCCCGGCCCCCCACTCTCTCCTCTCGATAAGCAAAGCCCACCCCAAGAGACAGGGACACGCAAAGCCCACCCCAAGAGACAGGGACACGGAGGGGGTGGGGGCCCCACCCCACAAGAGAAGAGAAGAGACGGGGACAAGGATTGGGTGGGGGCCCGGCCCACCCCACAAGAGAAGAGAAGAGACAGGGACAAGATGGGGTGGGTGCCCCATCCCACAAGAGAAGAGATAGGGACAGGCCCCCACCGAGAAGAGACAGGGACAAGGATTGGGTGGGGGCCCCACCCCACAAGAGAAGAGAAGAGACAGGGACAAGGATGGGGTGGGGGCCCCATCCCACAAGAGAAGAGACAGGGACAGGCCCCACCCGAGATGAGACAGGGACAAGGATGGGCTGGGGGCCCCATCCCACAAGAGAAGAGAAGAGACAGGGACAAGGATGGGCTGGGGGCCCCATCCCACAAGAGAAGAGAAGAGACAGGGACAAGGATGGGGTGGGGTGGGGGCCCCAGAGACAGCACTCTCCACTTCCCCTCTGAGGCAGCTCAGAGCCCGGCCCAACGCTCTCCTCTCCATAAGCAAAGCCCACCCCACAAGAGAAGAGAAGAGACAGGGACAAGGATGGGGTGGGGGCCTCAGAGAGCAAGAGCAGGAGACAGCACAGAGCAGTGCTCGGGACCCTGACAAGGGTGGGAGTGGGGGCCCCCAGAGAGAGCATTCTCCAGGGCAAAGCTCACATGAGAAGGGACGAGGCAGCAAAATGGTGCCCTCAGGTAAGCCCTCTTGTTAGAACACACCATGGGCATCCGCAGGAGGGGAGGAGGGGGGCCGAGAAGGGTGCAAGGCAGAGGGGGAAAAGGGTGCAAGGCAGAGGGGGAGAAGGATGCAAGGTAGAGAAGGGTGCAAGGCGGAGGGGAGAAGGGTGCAAGGCAGAGGGGAGAAGGGTGCAAGGTGGAGGGGAGAAGGGTGCAAGGCAGAGGGGTGTAGTGTGCAAGGCAGAGAAGAGAAGGGTGCAAGGCAAAGAGGAGAAGGGTGCAAGGAAGAGAAGAGAAGGGTGCAAGGCAAAGAGGAGAAGGGTGCAAGGAAGAGAGGAGAAGGGTGCAAGGTAGAGAAGGGTGCAAGGCGGAGGGGGAGAAGGGTGCAGGGTAGAGGGGAGAAGGGTGCAAGGCAGAGAAGAGAAGGGTGCCAGGCGGAGGGGAGAAGGGTGCAAGGCGGAGGGGAGAAGGGTGCAAGGCAGAGGGGAGAAGGGTGCAAGGCAGAGGGGAGAAGGGTGCAAGGCAGAGAGGAGAAGGGTGCAAGGTAGAGAAGGGTGCAAGGCGGAGGGGGAGAAGGGTGCAAGGTGGAGGGGGAGAAGGGTGCAAGGCAGAGGGGAGAAGGGTGCAAGGCAGAGGGGAGAAGGGTGCAAGGCAGAGTGGAGAAGAGTGCAAGGAGGAGAGGAGAAGGGTGCAAGGTAGAGAAGGGTGCAATGCAGAGGGGGAGAAGAGTGCATGGCAGAGGGGAGAAGGGTGCAAGGCAGAGGGGAGAAGGGTGCAAGGAAAAGAGGAGAAGGGTGCAAGGTAGAGAAGGGTGCAAGGCGGAGGGGGAGACGGGTGCAAGGCAGAGGGGAGACGGGTGCAAGGCAGAGGGGAGAAGGGTGCAAGGCAAAGGGGAGAAGGGTGCAAGGCGGAGGGGAGAAGGGTGCAAGGCGGAGGGGAGAAGGGTGCAAGGCGGAGGGGAGAATAGTGCAAGGCAGAGGGGAGAAGGGTGCAAGGCAGAGGGGAGAAGGGTGCAAGGCAGAGGGGAGAAGGGTGCAAGGCAGAGAGGAGAAGGGTGCAAGGAAGAGAGGAGAAGGGTGCAAGGTAGAGGGGGAGAAGGGTGCATGGCAGAGGGGAGAAGGGTACAAGGAAGAGAGGAGAAGGGTGCAAGGAAGAGAGGAGAAGGGTGCAAGGCGGAGGGGGAGAAGGGTGCAAGGCAGAGGGGAGAAGGGTGCAAGGCAGAGGGGAGAAGGGTACAAGGCAAAGGGGAGAAGGGTGCAAGGCAAAGGGGAGAAGGGTGCAAGGCAAAGGGGAGAAGGGTGCAAGACAGAGGGGAGAAGGGTGCAAGGCAGAGAGGAGAAGGGTGCAAGGCGGAGGGGGAGAAGGGTGGAAGGCAGAGAGGAAAAGGATGCAAGGTAGAGAAGGGTGCAAGGCGGAGGGGGAGAAGGGTGCAAGGTGGAGGGGGAGAAGGGTGCAAGGCAGAGGGGAGAAGGGTGCAAGGCAGAGGGAGAATGGTGCAAGGTAGAAAAGGGTTCAAGGTGGAGGTGGACTAGGGTACAAGGGGAGGGGGAGAAGGATACAAGGGGGAGGGGGAAAGGTGCAAGAGGGAGGGCAAGAAGGGTGCAAGGCAGAGGAGAGAAGGGTGCAAGGGGGATGGTGATGAAGTTAAAAATGTGCCCCCCCTGGAAACATTTCTGCGGACACCCATGGAACGCACACTACTTTGTGAGGGAGAGTGGGAGAGAGTGGAGAGAGAGAGAGAGTGGAGAGAAACAGTGGAGAGAGAGAGTGGCTAGAGAGAGAGAGAGAAAGAGTGGGGAGAGACAGTGGAGAGAGAGTAGCCAGTGGAGAGAGAGTGGAGATAGACAGTGGAGAGAAAGAGAGTGGAGAGAGAGTGGAGAGAGCATGGAGAGACACTGGAGAGAGTGGAGAAAGAGAGAGTGGAGAGAGAGAGTGGAGAGAGAGAGAGTGGAGAGAGAGAGAGAGTGGAGAGAGAGAGTGGAGAGAGAGAGAGTGGAGAGAAAGATAGAGTGGAGAGAGAAAGATAGAGTGGAGAGAGAGAGTGGAAAGAGAGTGGAGAGAGAGACAGTGGAGAGAGACAGTGGAGAGAGCGAGTGGAGAGAGCGAGTGGAGAGAGCGAGTGGAGGGAGCGAGTGGAGAGAGCGAGTGGAGAGAGCGAGTGGAGAGAGCGAGTGGAGAGAACGAGTGGAGAGAGCGAGTGGAGAGAGAGAGAGAGGGGAGAGAGAGAGTGGAGAGAGAGAGAGAGAGAGGGGAGAGAGAGAGTGGAGAGAGATAGAGTGGAGAGTGGAGAGAGAGAGAGAGAGAGAGAGAGAGTGGAGAGAGTGTGGAGAGAGAGAGAGAGTGTGTGGAGAGAGAGAGAGAGTGGAGAGAGAGAGAGAGTGGAGAGAGAGAGAGAGAGAGAGAGAGAGAGAGAGAGAGTGGAGAGAGAGAGAGAGAGAGTGGAGAGAGAGAGAGAGAGTGGAGAGAGAGTGGAGAGAGAGTGGAGAGAGAGTGGAGAGTAGAGAGAGACAGTGGAGATAGAGAGACAGTAGAGAGAGAGACAGTGGAGAGAGAGACAGTGGAGGGAGAGACAGTGGAGGGAGACAGCAGAGAGAGAGTGGGTGGAGAGAGAGTGAGTGGAGAGAGAGTGAGTGGAGAGAGAGTGATTGGAGAGAGTGAGTGGAGAGAGTGAGTGGAGAGAGAGAGTGGAGAGAGAGAGTGGAGAGAGAGTGGAGAGAGAGTGGAGAGAAAGTAGAGAGAGAGAAGGGGGAGAGGGTGGAGAGAGAGGGAGTAGAGGGAGACAGTGGAAGGAGACAGTGGAGGGAGACAGTGGAGGGAGACAGTGGAGAGAGAGATAGTGAGAGAGTGGAGAGAGAAAGTGGAGAGAGAGACAGAGGAGAGACCGTGGAGAGAGAGACAGTAGAGATAGAGTGGACAGAGTTGAGAGAGAGAATGGAGAGAGAGTAGAGACTGACTGACTGAGAGAGAGAGTGACTGACTGACAGAGAGAGAGAGACTGATTGAGAGTGAGACTGACTGACTGACAGAGACTGACTGAGGTAGAGAGAAACTGACTGAGAAAGAGAGACTGAGAGAGAGAGGCAGAGACTGACTGACAGAGAGATAGACTGATTGACTGTGAGAGAGACTGACTGACAGAGAGACTGACTTGGAGAGAGACTGACTTGGAGAGAGACTGACTGAGCGAGAGACTGACTGAGAGAGAGACTGACTGAGTGAGAGAGTCTGACTGACAGAGACTGACTGACAGAGCGAGAGAGAGACTGACTGACTGGGGTAAAGAGAGAATTACTGACTGAGAGAGACTGACTGACTGGGAGAGAGAGAGAGACTGACTGGGAGAGAGAGAGACTGGCTGACTGAGAGAGAGATTGACTGACAGAGAGGGAGAATGACTGACAAAGACTGACAGAAAGAGACTGAGAGACTGACAGAGAAAGAGAGACTGACTAACAGAGAGAGAGAGACTGACTGACAGAGAGAGAGACTGACTGACAGAGAGAGCGACTGACTAAGAGAGAGAAACTGACAGACTGAGAGAGACTGATTGAGAGAGACTGACTGAGAGAGAGAGACTGACTGACAGAGAGAGAGACTGAGACTGACAGAGAGAGAGACTGACTGACAGAGAGAGAGAGACTGACTAAGAGAGACTGACTGAGAGAGACTGACTGAGAGAGACTGACAGAGAGAGACTGACAGAGAGAGACTGACTGACAGACAGATAGAGAGCGAGAGACTGACTGACTGACTGAGAGAGACTGACTGAGAGAGACTGAATGACAGAGAGTGATAGACTGACTGACAGAGAGAGAGACTGACTGACAGAGAGGGACTGACTGACAGACTGACAGAGAGACAGAGAGAGAGAGAGAGAGAGAGAGAGAGAGAGAGAGACTGACTGACTGAGAGTGACTGACTAAGAGAGACTGAATGTCAGAGAGAGATAGACTGACTGACTGAAAGAGAGATACTGACTGACAGAGAGAGAGAGACTGTGATGGAATTGGGGTCAAAGTGTGTATGAAGCTATGCAATGCCTCTTAAGATTGCTATTGTCTAATAAAAATAAAAATGTATTATCAAAATGTGCTCTTTGTAGTTATATCTGCTTTTGAAATACTGCATTGTCACTTTGTCCAATGTTTTAAAACGGAAACAGGAAGGAGCAGTGAATGCACTTTTGTCAAAACTGAACGATGAGTGGGCCCGATGTTGTATATCATGACAGGAGTCTGCATCAGGAAACCCACCTAAAATTGGGCAAACTTCCCCGGCCTACTGATGGCAGGGACCCTGTAATGAATGGACCACCACCTATGACAGCCTGCTGGCAGACTAAGCCCAACCTTTAACTCCACCATCCAGTGTTACTATTAACGGCTGGATTGGTGACAGTGGCGTAACAATCGCCCGCATCCCCTGCAGTATGGCGGGTCGCTGGCCTGAGAGCTCTAGACAGGCATGGAGGATGGGAGGGGGGCCCCCTCCATGTAGTTTGCAGGGGGGCCCCCTCATGTTTCGTTACGCCACTGCTTGAAGGAGGCCCCTATTGGGAACACGAACGCCATCAGAGCAGCAGAGTAGGAGAGGGGCTGACCAGGAAATAAGAGATAAGGCTAGCCTAGCCCGAACTCAGTTAAAACAGAAGAGAAGAAAAATTATACCCCCGAATGTGCCAGGAAAAACAAATTGACCCCTAGAAAGATAGTGTTGAGAGAAAAAGGCGAGGTCTTTGCGGGACCATTCTGCCACCTGCTAGTCAACTGGGCCAAAAGGGAGAGCTGTTAAACCATGGCTGGTGGAGGGACCTTATGAACCAGAGGACATGGCATTCATAGAAAACTGCATCCGGCAGGCTGGGGGAGGTCCCAGGTGGAACTTCCCCTACATGCAGGAATGCCTGACAAGATGGGAGCGCTACTGTAAAGGAAAGCCAGCATAGCGGCTCCAAGCCAAAATATGCCAGTTGTTACAGAAGGGCATGGCAGGGACCATTTTTGTGAAATAGGCCCAGAAAAGCAAAGAAGGGCTTAGCACCCACTGCCCCCATTGATGGACGGGGCGGGAAATGGATCTCCTCTTTTGAGAAAAACACACCTAGCAATAGGTGATGTCAAGGGACTGCTCAGCAGCCTCGTTGGAGAGCAGACTAACACAGTGTTTTCCCAAGCCCACATGCCAGCAGTCACACTGACCAACACTGAGCATGGCGGGCCAAATTCAATTAATTCAGACACCAGATCTGCATGGCTCTGAGGGAAATGTTCCTTGACCGCCCAGATGTAGGAGGATTGATGGCAGACAGCATGAAACCTGGGGAAACTGTGACTTTCTAGACAGAATGATGAAACGGTGGGGTCAAGAGACAAGACACCCATGGACCAACAGGGGCCCCAGGTTGCATTCTTCTAGGACATTCTCAAAAAGGGACTGCCCACCGAAATACAGAGGGGGATTAGACACCAAAACTTAGCAGGAAATACAGGGCCACATATTACATTACTACAGGTAGAAACAAGAAAAGGACAGGAAAAAACAGGAGAAGGCCCATAGACACACCACTAAGTTGGTCCAACAGAAGTTGAAAAAGACCGACCTGAAGGGGGCACGCTGGCAAATAGCACCAGTCTTGAAGGGCATTCTGCAGCTGGATCCCAGAGGGTTTCCACGCAGTCCTAGTGGAAGAGGTCAGGGAGGCTGGCAGCAGCCAGACCTCAGAGAGTGCTACTCCTGTCACTAAATGGGCCTCATGTCTAACCGATACTGCCTGAAAGCTTATCATGAGCAAAGATCAATAGCACAGGGTCAGTCCCTGCATAATCCCTATCCACAAAACCAACCCTAGATCAACCCGAGCACACAGCACATTCAGCCACAAGGAAACCAGTCATGAAACACACCACCCCAACAAGGACCAGGTACCTGGCCAAACACATGGCAACGGCAGCAGGCAAGGAACCCAACCCAGCAAGCACCAAGACCCCAGCCATGGCAGGGATGGGTGACCGTCTGGGTAGGCAATGCCTTCAAGCAATTGCTCAATCCAAAACAGCAGTAGATCCAAACCCCCAATATGACACATGCACTTCATACCCACTTCAGAAAACTTGCCACAACAATAAAGACTAGTGACACACCATAGGAGAAAACTCATGCCTTTCCTTTCATTCAGGAAAAACTCAGGGCTGCTGTATGTTCAGTCGATCAGGAATCTGTGGTAATATTCCGCCATCTTGGGTGCCTGCAGGGGCTTAGGCCCCACTCTGCTACAAGTCCCCCAGGGTGGGGTTGGCTGGCCACACCGCGGGGGGAGGGCAGTCTGATGAGGGGGTAAGGCAGCCCCGACCAGTGCAGAAAAACAGACACCCATGTCCCTTTACCCAAGTCACTAGGGCGCGCCCCAGATCGGAAAGGCCCAATTCTTCAACATTTTTAAGCCTCCAGCTAATGGAGACCCCCTTTCAGTTCCAAAACGAAGCAACACTCCGATGCTGAAAGCCAGGTTTTTCGTGCACTTGGGTTCTTGAGATGACCCATAGAGCTCTGTAGTCCATGCACAATTTGGCACCAAGTCAGTAGGCAAATTCACCAGGGCAATCAGCCATCTCAACTCATTAATCGAAGCACAAAAAGTCCCAGCCGCGCACCTGACTCCAGTCGTAAGCAAGACATTTTGCATCCTCCTCTCACCTAATACTACCAAACATCCAAAGTCTGCTCATCGGATCATGTCCCTCCAAAACAGTAGTATGTCACCGAGCAGAAAGTCAAATTCCTGCCAATGGCAGGAGGCCCAAAGCATCCTGGATTAGAGGGAGAGAGGGACAACGGTAGGAAAATGGGTTTCTGTAGATGATCATCGCAGCCCCTGCACAAGATTCGAGGATAAGCTCACCACCACACCCAGCCTATTGAAACAAATAACACTAGGCCTCATGAACATCGTCCATGGAAGTAATAGGCCCAGTCCCAACCATTGCCACATCCGAATCACAAAGGGGCCACAGAGCAGCTTCTAAACCCCATTGGTATTCCACAATAAAACAGAAACTACATGAGACTTTAGGAAGGCGCCCAATGAACTGCAAGAAGCAGGACAAAAATTAGCTCAAAAATAAACCTTCCAGAAAAAGATAATAGCCAAAACACCCAGCGCTGTTACAGAAAATCATGCTGCACGCCACATGCAGGGACCAGATGGGCATACAAGTTCCTATTACCCACCAATTCCAAATTGCTAGACGCCCCCTTCCTTTCATGGCGCATCAAGCATGTGCAGGTCAAAGGGTACCATCTGCATCAATAAAACTACACATACACGTTAGGGAAATTAGGGTATTGGAGAGCCGTCAACGACCATAAAATGGTAGATGAAATGAGTAATCCACACACCCATGAAGATCACCCCACTAAAATCTCACCCTGTCATGGAGTGGGGGAGGACCAAAATGACCGACAAACTAAAAAACTAAAACTCAGGTGCTCCATGGCCAAATGTTCACCATCTCCTAAAATGACTTCCTAACCGGTGCCACCTTCCAGTGCCCCACTAAAATGTTGCGCAAAATGGATGTATCGAATATTCCCCAAAAAGGACATGCACAGGAATTTCCAAGACCGAATAATGATGTATATTTTTCTAAAATCTAACCTACAACCCACAGCTCTTATCCAGCATGCCTGCAATCGAACCTCAAGTGCGCCACCTTTACTGAGGCCCACCACCTGTTCGGCAGCAGCTTCCGAATTCCCAACGAGACCAAGACTTCAAGCAAAAAAGACCACGGACTAGTTTTTAACTGACAATTTTTTGATAACAGACTCTTTACACTATGCCAAGCAAAGACACCCAGGAAGCCAGAAAGCTGCAGACGATCCCTCCAGACATCATTCCAAGACCTGCAATGTTTCAAAAGTGATGTATTATTGCATCTTTATATATCATCTGCTTAGCATCAGTGGGTCCGCACCCAACCGCAGCGAGAACTTTACCTAGTTACATGTAGCCTACCTCAACATTTCTACAGTGCTTGAGTAAGGACCTCACTTACACTTACACTGAACCAAACACTAGTATTCCAGTTTTGTATTTCATAGATTAGGGCCTTGATACAATCCAATAGAGTTGAACCCCATAGAGTAGTAAACATCAGCCGGTATGAAACGTACCCCACAGCATTACACCTATTCACTGAACCTTGTAAGCAGTTTTTGGGCAACACTCACCACCGCTATCCAGGGGCTCACGGAGGCAAGAGACAGCAGCCAGCTCCCCCCCGCCGCCGAAGACCATCCCGGCCGCCGAGTGGGGTTGAACAGGACATCGCGGGACTCCAACTCCCAGCGCCCTCAGCGCCCCCTGACTGACCGGGACGCCGCCTCCTTTGCCTGCTGCTTCCGCCCGGAGGCGCATAACCACCACCAGCACCTCCCGCGTCGCGGGACGCGTGCGGGTGACACCGGGCGGAGCCCCGGCAGAGGGCGGCCCGTCTGTGGCCGTCAGGGGCCGAAGGAGTTTTTGGGCAACACTCACCACTGCTAATCAGGGGCTCACGGAGGCACGAGACAGCAGCCAGCTCCCCCCCACCGCCGAAGACCATCCCGGCCGCCGAGTGGGGTTGAGCAGGACATCGCGGGACTCCACCTCCCAGCGTCCCTCAGCGCCCACTGACTGACCGGGACGCCGCCTCCTTTGCCTGCTGCTTCCGCCCGGAGGCGCATAACCACCACCAGCACCTCCAGGGGAGTGGGAGCTTGGAAGCAGTTTTTGGGCAACACTCACCACCGCTATCCAGGGGCTCACGGAGGCACGAGACAGCAGCCAGCTCCCCCCCGCCGCCGAAGACCATCCCGGCCGCCGAGTGGGGTTGAGCAGGACATCGCGGGACTCCAACTCCCAGCGTCCTCAGCGCCCCCTGACTGACCGGGACGCTGCCTCCTTTGCCTGCTGCTTCCGCCCGGAGGCGCATAACCACCACCAGCACCTCCCGCGTCGCGGGACGCGCGCGGACGACACCGGGCGGAGCCCGGGCAGAGGGCGGGCCGTCTGTGGCCGTCAAGGGCCGAAGGAGGCCGGGCTGGGCCACCCTATTAACGTCTGTCACCGATAATGGGTAAGCGAAAGAAGGCAATAACTATGGAGGAGGGTGGGAAGAAAGCCAAGGTTCCAAGACACTCCAACTCTATTATGACGTACTTAACATCAGTGGTGGGAGAACTAACAAAGGAAATTGCCAATGCTGAACTTGAACTGGGCTTGACAGCTACTCCCCCATCAACCACCGTCGCACCTTACCCTACAGTTCTGGCCAATTCACCCACGATATGTACCCCCCCGGCACCACTTTATCCCATTGTGACCATTGCTACTCTCCCGCCCACATGCCCTGCAGTTGAGGAATCTAGCCCAACCCTCCCAGCCAGTCAGCCTGATCTGAGACAGCAGACCACCACACCTTTAACTAGGGGACTTCTGGATAACAACATTGCCAGCGCATGCCTACTAAACACAACAAATGACCTATTGGGTAATAAACTGTAGGACCATTTTGTTTCCAGGATTTAACCACTACTTGTTGGGATAGCAAAAGACATTGTGGACACTTTGAACACTTGCTTAGAAGGTCTGCTTAGGAAATGCGCACTAATTGACAGACTCATTAATAATCCCCCACCCAATATGGTCCCCCATGTAAACGCGAAGTGCCCCGAGGGTGAGGTTCAGAGGATAGAGGTTGGGAGGGTGGAGCCGGTTCAGGTACCATGCGTGGTTCTACAATCCAAGAATCGCTGAGGGGCTATTAACACACTACCCCCAGCCCTGGAAGCAATGCCTCCATCTATGGAGGGGCTGCCATGCACGCAGCTTCCGCTACGTACCCCCGACCCCATGAGACCCTCTCATAGTAAACATAAACTTAACTTACCACCTGAAGCGTCCCCCCTGGTAGCTGTTTTTATTGGGGTGCCTCTAAGGGTAGGGGAGGCTGAATCCTCTATGGACCTTATGGCTAAATCTAAAAAGTGGTGCGCGGACAAATGTTGTGGTAAGAACATCGCAGATGAGATCATATTTACAAGGAGGGTGGGTTGGATTGGTAAACATCAGAAATCCACACAAGGAGACTGTGTAGTTGTTAACTTTAGTAGGGCTAACCTAGCGGATAGACTTTTTTGGGATGGCTCTGACATATCCTTATCGGACCAACTAAGACCTGTCCCGCTGGGTTTTTTCTACCCTCCACCAGGGCGCATGTCGTATTTCAGAGGCCCTGGGACTAGTAGGGGGGAAGGGCGTGTACCCCTAGGCGAGGGCAGGTTTAACTCCCACGCACTCCCACAACCCCTGAGGTGCCCAAATACCCCATTGACTAGTCAACCCTATGTCCACCAGAACGCCCAGGAGGGTCCTGCGTTGGCTATTGCTAACCGCTTCGCTCCCCTGTCAGGTTTGGAGGACATGGACTGACTATCTGGTGACCCCACTTGCGCGACAGAAGAGGTAGGGAGCAGAATGATGGCGCATGTAAGCTATTAAGCTGGAACGCGGCAGGACTTAACTCCAAACATAACGACAAGGGGTGGATGAGTTTCATCTCGGGGCATAATGTTATCGCCCTGCAGGAAACTTGGGAAACATCTGCTAATTTCTGGATGGATGGGTTCACCAGCTTTGCCAAAGTGGCTACCCCTAGCTGTGCGGGCAGAGCCAAGGGGGGTCTTTTAACTTTCTTTTCCCTAGAACTGAAGGGTTCCTTAAGACAGATTAGTACTGCCTCCCCCAACATCCTTATTGTAGAAAGGGAAATTAGTCCCACTAGGAGGACCTTATATATCAATTTTTATAACTCAGGGAACAGGGACAATAGCGATAGCAATGTTGCTAGCTTAGATGCCGTTTTAACGTTAGTCAGTCAGAATACACATTTCGATGCAGAATACATACTGCTGGGTGATTTTAATATCCACCCCTGTAAGCTAGTGTGCGGTACAAGTAATAAGGAAGGGGGTGAAGGCGCCGAAGGTCCCCACTTTGAGCACACCACACGAGGGGAGGAGCTAGAAGACTTTTTGGCAAATTTTAATCTATATGAACCGGAGGGGGGTCCAAGAATAGCTACCTTCACGGGCACCAACCCCGGATCTATAATTGACTATATTTTTGTTACACCTGGTATCCTAAATAGGGTCATCACCTACTCTACAGTGCCCTCTCATCACAGCGACCACAATCCTGTTTTACTCGAGGTAGCCTGTGGAGATTATATGGGGCCAATCCCGGGGCCAGTTAGGTCGGAGCGCATTTTGCGCACCTCTGACCACGGCAAAAGAGTCAAATGGGCTAAGGTGGTTCCGGAGAACTTTTATGCGGAAGTTTTCCCGAAAATTGAGGCACAGGTGGCAGTGTGCCAAAATCCACACGCCCAGGACTGCGAAATCATAGGGGACTTCGAGACGATCTGTGGGCAGGTTTCGCAGGATCTTCTTGCTAAACCTAAGAAGGGAGTGCCAAATAAGCAGCGTTGGTTTGATGCCGCCTGCTCAAATGCACATAGGTCCCTGATGCCAGCCTTGAAGAAAACACCTAGGATAAGGGACGACATTGTCAGATTGAGGAAAGATTACAAATTAGCCATTAAAACCAGACAAGATAACATCAAACGGGAAGCTTGGGAGAACCTCCTTTCCGTGACCGTCCTGAAGGATAGCCAGAAATTCTTGGTAATAATTAAACAGCCATTCTTCTCTGACCAAAACAATGAGGCTATGGACTGCGTCATCCCAGACGACAAATGGCTGGACCATTTTAAAAAGGTGTATGGGGATAATGAGCTGGCAGGTCAAGTTGGGCCCTTGGTGACTTTGGACGCCACTCCTATCTATTTTCTTAGCTCAGAGGTGGAGAAAGCTATTTTGGCCACAACTAAGCACAAGGCTCCGGGCCCTGAAAGGGTCCCGGCTGATTTCTTCATACATTCCCCCAAGCTATGGGCGGGGGTCTTGGCCAATGTTTTCTCTGCCGTTAAGGGCAACCCCACACCCTCCTCTTGGGCCATCTCTACCATCGTCCCTATTTTTAAGAAGGGCCAGCGGGATGATCCTGGGTGTTATAGGCCCATATCCCTCCTGGACTCTGCAGTAAAGATCTTAGGCAGAGTCCTCTTGACCAAATTGAGGGATAAAGTAGAGAGTTGTGGAGGGCTGGCTGAGATCCAGTATGGGTTTAGAGAGAAGAAAGGTACGATTGAGCAGTGCTCTAACTTACACCTGTTGATCTCAAAATACACGGTGGCCAAGGAGGGGTCCTTGTTTTTAGCATTTATGGACCGATCCTCGGCCTTCGACCTGGTGAACAGGTCTAAGTTATGGATGACCCTGCTGAAGATGGGGATCGATGAGGCATTGGTTAAATTCATGGCGTCTCTACACCAAGAGCTCTTTGCTGCGGTGCGGGTCACCAATGAAGGAAGGTGTACGTCCCGCTTCAAGTCCATGCGGGGGGTTAGGCAGGGCTGTATATTATCCCCCCTGCTTTTTACCATTTATATCAACGGACTGGGCGCCTATCTGCAGGAGGTTGAGGGTGATGTTCCGCGTGCAAGAGCAGTAAAGATCCCCGCGCTCCTGTATGCAGACGACGCCGTGCGGATTGCTCGCACTGGTGTCTGCCTCCAACGCTTACTGAACCCTTTTGGTACATTCATGGACCAGCTGGACCTAAAAATAAATACAAATAAGTCCAATACTATGGTTGTGGGGCGACAAAGTAGCAAGAAGAAAACAAAAACTTTTGAGTGTAAGGGCGAGGTCGTCTCCAGAGTCTCCACTTTCCCCTACCTGGGGGTTCTCTTCGATCAGAGAGGATCCTGGGGACCTCAGGTGAGGACAAAGAGGTTGGCGGTGATTAGGTCATCGGCAGCCCTCATGGGTTTTGCGGGCAGGTTGGGCGCTAGACCCATGGAAGCGCTTCTGAAAATCTATAAAAGTAAACCAGTCGCCCTGGCCTTTGGGGCTATGTAAACCTGGAACCAATTCAGAAAGCGGAGAACAGATTCATACGGACCCTCCTGTCTGTTCCTCAGTCTACACCGACTTGTTCCATACACATGGAGGTGGGCTTAGACTTCCTCACTGATGGGCTGAACATGGCACCCCTGATCTTTTGGTTGAAGACCTGGCTTAATGAAGATCTGCCACTCAACCATAAGATCATGGCTGATGTCTTGTCTCTAGACCACTTTAAAAGGATCCCATGGTTGGCCTATCTGATGAAGGCGTTCTCAGATTTGGGACGACCAGAGCTCTTTACTTCCCCTCAGGACATCAAGACTCAGGATATTAACATTATTAAAAAGCAATTCATGGGGAGGGCAAGAGCATGTCGTGAAATGAAATGAAATGAAATGAAAATGTGACTTGTAGAGCGCTGCAGCTGCCCTGAGGCGTCCAGGCGCTAAAACAGATGAAGCACTCTTGAGGTTACTTTTTAGGCATTGAACAGCAGGGTTTTTAGCTGTTTCCGGAACGTAGTCAGGTTGGGGTTGTTCCTCAGCTGCAGAGGGAGGGAGTTCCAGAGTTTGGAAACATTATACGAAAAGGAGCGTCCTCCTGCTCTGGCTCTGCAGATTCTGGGGATTTCGGCCAGGAATGCTGTTGAGGAGCGAAGGGATTTGTTGGGCCTGTAGGGAGAAATCAGGGGGCGTTTGATGTCTGGGCCCGTTTCCCAGAATGTCTGGTGGGCGATACAGAGTGATTTAAATTTTACTCTGTCCCTGACAGGTAACCAGTGCAGGGTCTTTAAACCGGTTCTTACAGAAGTCCTCCGGGGGATTCCCAGCAGCGCTCTGGCAGCACAATTCTGGGTGCGTTGGAGCTTCTGTAGGGTATAGTCTGGGGCTCCCAAATAAAGGGCGTTATTGAAGTCCAAACGAGATTGGATGAGGCCCTGTATAATTATCTGTTTGGCCTCAGAACAGAGGAGGGGAAGGACTTTCTTGATCACCCTAAGGAGGCCAAAGCAGGTAGCTGAGATCTTAGTGGCCTGTGTGTTAAGGCTCAGAGACTTGTCGAGCCAGACACCCAAGCTTTTAATGTTGTCTCTGGGGGGTGGGGCCATTCCCATGCTTGATGGCCAGATCAGCTCTATGGAGGCGGGGGAGGCTGGGCCCAGGATCATCAGCTCAGTTTTATCGTCGTTTAGCTTTAGGCATGAGCTCATCATCCACTTCTTTACATCCTCCAAACAGGCCGCTAGGTCTGGTGGCGACTGGAGGCCGCTCTTCTCAGCAAGGGAGACCACCAGCTGGGTGTCGTCCGCATAGGAGATGATCTTGACACCATGCGGACGAACTACCTCAGCCAGTGGCCTCATGTATGCGTTGAAGAGCATAGGACTTAAAGAGGAGCCCTGGGGAACTCCGCATCCCAGGGGGAGAGTTGATGAGCGGGATGTGCCGTCGAAGACCTGAAAGGTTCTGTCAGATAAAAAAGAGTTGAACCATGTCAGGGCGTCTCCGGTCACTCCTAAGTCGGCAAGGCGGGTTAGCAAGATTTTGTGGTGTACCGTGTCAAATGCGGCACTTAGATCGAGGAGGATCACTGCCACTGATCCTCCTCGATCCAAGAGCCGTCTTGCCTCCTCAGTCACTGCCAATAAAGCGGTCTCTGTCCCATGTTTGGTACAAAAACCTGTTTGGGAGGAGTCGAGGAGGTGGTTTTCCTCGAAAAATGTTGTCAGAGTGGTGTTGACATGTTTCTCCAGAATTTTCGACGCCCAGGGGAGTAACGAGATCGGGCGATAATTACTGGGGTTGGCCGGGTCAAGGGAAGGTTTCTTCAATAGAGCCCGTACCATAGCGTGCTTCCATGTTGAAGGGACCGTCCTACTGGTTATAGAGGAGTTCATGAGATCCAGGAGCGTGGGGAAAATAGCAGCGCTGGCAAGATTTAGTGAGCCTGGGGGGGCAGGGTCACACGGGGAGCCGGATTTTATTTGTTGTGCCAGTTTCTGTACGGTTTCCAATGTTATCAGGGGGAGAGACTCCAACCACTTGGTCGGATTTACTGTCAAGTGCGGGTTTTGACCAGGGGAATCAGTGGGTGGATTAGGGAAGGAGAGATAAATTTTATTAATTTTTTGGAAGAAGAATTCCGCCAGGTCCTTGCACTTGGTCGGTGAGTTATTGTTGTCTGTGACCGGAGGTGGGGGTTTGATCAGGGAGTTGACTATGCGAAAAATTTCTTTGGATTTGGATTTTGCCATGGTGATTTTAAGATTGTAGAAGGCAGCTTGCGAGGATTTAATTGCAAGCTTGTAGTTCCTGATCATTTCCCTATAGGTGGCTTTTTCTTCGGGATTGTATGAAGTGCGCCACTTTCTCTCCTGTCTTTTACAGAGGCGTTTATGGTTCCTGAGCTCTTCTGTGTACCAGGGAGCAGTTTTGCTATGTCTCTTGGACTTTGGTGCGTGTTCTGGGAGGACCCGGTCCAGAGAGGTGGTTATCCATTCCTTGTATTTTTTGTTGTTAAGGGTTGGGTCTTGGGAGAGGGAGGGTCTCGTGGTACATAAAGCTTGTACCCAGTTGTCAGTGGGGAGTTTGGACCAGTTGCGAGTTTTCCTCGTGGTAAATAAGGAAGGGGGTGGTTTACTCGTGGTCCAATTGAAAGCTATTAAAAAGTGATCTGACCAAGGAAGTCTGGTTATGCTGCCCACTTTAAGCTGGTCGCAGTTGCTGAAGATCGGATCTAGCAGGTGCCCCTTTTCGTGTGTAGCAGATGGCACTCGTTGCTCGAGTTGACATGCGGCCAAGCTTGACTGGATTTCTTGTGCCGAGGGGTCTAGTGGGTTGTCGAAATGAATGTTAAAATCTCCGAGTAGGGAGAAGTTGGAGGGAGAGACAACCGACTGGGAGGTCACCGAGAGTAAAGATGTATTGAATTGTCCTATAGGACCGGGAGGGCGGTAAATGAGAATACCGGTAAAGCAGGCATTGGGAGAAAATTCGATGGAGAAAGAGAGATTCTCACAATCTTCAATATCTTCCGATAAGTGGCGACTAGTGTAGCTTTCTTTATATATGATCGCGAGGCCGCCACCTCTGCCCAGTGGTCGGTCGGCTCGCGCTATCTGATATCCTGGGATGATAGCTTGAGCTAGGTCTGGCTGAGAGTCTTGGTTCAGCCATGTCTCGGTCAGGAACATTGCATTTGGGGAGTGTTCCTCTAATAATAGGGAGATCTCTAGGCAGTGTTTTACAAGGAACCTACAGTTGAGGAGAAGCATGGAGTAGTTCTTTAGCTCGACTGTGGGTTTGTTGGTTATAGTGCATAGATCTAAGTTGCAGTACTTACAGTGTCGCGGGATCTCCAGGGGGTGTAAGGGGGATCCGCATTTGGGAGAAGTAGGTGGCCGCAGCTGCCATAGGAGGTCAGGGCTATATACCAGTCTGTCACCTCTGGGGGAACCAGGGGACATGGCCCTTGGGCCCGGCCGGGCGCGGACGAGCGCAGACGAGCTTGCCTTAAGCGCGCCTTCGGCACGCAAACGGCGCTCTCGCTGCGCTCTTCCGCTGCGCTTCCTGGGAACGCACATGATTTACAGCTGGAGAGGGGAGGGCCAGGGGAAGTGGGCGTGGCCTAAAAAGGGGCGTGGCCTGCGGGCGAGGCAAAGCGCTCGTAGAAGCGTCCTGCGCCTTAAGCTATCAGCGATAAATCCGCTGTAAAGTGCAAGCTGGTACTGGTGAGTAGAATATTTTTTAAAAACACAGAGTAACACAGAATAACACAATTTTAAAAATGTCTCCCGGCTATTTTGCCTCAGGAGTGCTGCATCGTAATGGTGGCGCTTGTTCTCAGCGTCCCTTTATGATGTCGGAGTGGGCGTGGCCTAAAAAAGGGGCGTGGCCTGCGGGCGAGGCAAAGCGCTCGTAGAAGCGTCCTGCGCCTTAAGCTGTCAGCGATAAATCCGCTGTAAAGTGCAAGCTGGTACTGGTGAGTAGAGTATTTTTTTAAAAACAGAGTAACACAAAATAACACAATTTTAAAAATGTCTCCCGGCTATTTTGCCTCAGGAGTGCTGCATCGTAATGGTGGCGCTTGTTCTCAGCGTCCCTTTATGATGTCGGAGTGGGCGTGGCCTAAAAAAGGGGCGTGGCCTGCGGGCGAGGCAAAGCGCTCGTAGAAGCGTCCTGCGCCTTAAGCTATCAGCGATAAATCCGCTGTAAAGTGCAAGCTGGTACTGGTGAGTAGAGTATTTTTTTAAAAACACAGAGTAACACAGAATAACACATTTTTAAAAATGTCTCCCGGCTATTTTGCCTCAGGAGTGCTGCATCGTAAAAGGAAAAGGAATTAGCGAAACCAGCAGTGTGGAGACACTATTTACTTGTAAACTCATTTGCATTAGCACCTTATCTTGGTTTCGTCACGACCCCATTTCACAGGTTCCTTCTAATTAAGTTCAGGTTTAATTTGTTACATTTTTATTTGGGCAATTTTAAAACATGGGAAAAACCTGAACTAGCCCCCCCCTGTAGTTGTGATCATTTTTCCACCCAAGACACCATGCACTTTGTTATGTTTTTTGGGTTTTATTTAGAGCCAAGAAAAAAACACCTGTTACCGGTTTTAAAGGAGGCTGGCTTTACACAAGTGAGACCAGCCCTGCTCTACCTACAATCATTGACTAACATACGTACTACTTTTTGTATGGCTAACTTCTTGGTGGCTGCAGCTAGAACCAAAAAACATATATATTAGACCAATGGCCCGCATAAAACTGTGTAACTAAGATGTAAGATCCTGGTGTAATACTAAATGAACTAAAAATTTGTCTTTCTTCTTTTATTAATCCTACGTATGCTCTGATTTGCTTGCTACTGTAAATGATTTGTAAATAGTTTGTATTGTATATATTTTAAAGTATATGACATTTTTTTATTTCTTTGTATGATTTTTAACTAAATCGAATAAAGATATTTTGACTGACTGACTGACACTGAGCCTATCGACATTCAAACTGAGTTACACAGGATGCGCTGGCAGGGCAATATAAGGGCAAACACTGTTTGGCCCTGAGATTTTCCACGGAAGAGGTTCTCGGCGGTAGCAAGACCACCGCACCAGTGCACAAACATGTCCACTCCCACCTTTGTCTGTGGTCCATGGTGGCCCTTAGCGTATCTGGGACAGAATTTTTCCATAACAAACGGACCCGAGACATGGAGTGCCAGTGCAGGGCCATTCACTTAAAAAAAAAAATATATATATATATATATATATATATATATATATATATATATATATATATATATATAGCTCTAACTAGACCCGAGACATTGGGTATCAGAGCGCTTTACATGAGCACCAGTTTCGTTACAGATGGACACATTCATTTTTGTTAGGCGCTGGGAGATTAAGATTTTTGCCCAGAATCATAGGATGCATCGTTGTTGAGACTCAAACCCGGTTACCCAGCTTCGAGGTTGACCGCTCTGGCCATAAGGCTACATCATCACCTTGATAATACAAGGGGAAATGAGTCTAGAAGGAAAGGTTTGAATGCCATCATAGATATCCCATGTCAGGAATTCTGGGAAACTGACATAGATAGGTACACATGGCTAGAAGGGAGGGTGCAACCCCTAATTGTATGGAAACTTACACTGTACTATTTGTGTTTCAGAGGCAAAGGAACAATCCCACTTAATACAAACAAGAATTGTGAAGCAATACTGCACATATCAGATAGGCAATGTGACACCTCTGTGTGAATGGATACTTATTGGCAGTGTGGCGAGTTTGCCTACACCCAGCTCATTTATAGAGGATGGGTTCTCTACGCCCTCGTAACCATACACATCTTGAACCTGGTCATCTCATCCCTTGAGAAGATCTGTCCAATCAATCAAACAGGGGTTTGTAAAGTACAGCTACTTGCCATTTAGGGTCTCAAGGCGCTGGGAAGGGGGGGTGCCGCTCCGATGGGGTCATCTCAAGAGCCAGGTCTTGAGGTCCTTCCTGAACTGGAGCATTGTCAGGCATTGCCGGAGGTAGAGGGGGGGGTCGCATCCTTGCATCCGCTTTGGTCCTGTAGAAGCGTGGGGCGGTGGCCAGGGAGAGTTTGGCTGATCAGTGGTTTCTCTTGGGGGCATGGAAGGAGAGACGGTTGTTGAGGTATTCTGGTCCGATGTTGCGGAGGGTGTTATTCTTCTTTCGATAAGGGGCCAGTGGAGATCGCGGAAGTGTTGAGTGATGTAGTTCTGCCGGGGGATGTCAAGGATCAGTCCGGCTGCGGCGTTCTAGATGGTCTAGAGCTTGTAGAGGAGTTTCTTGTTGATTCCAGAGTAAAGGACGTTGCCGTAGTCCAGTCTGCTAGTGATGGATGCGTGGGGATCCATTTGAATGTTTTTTGGAGTATGCAGAGGGTGTTAAAGCAAGCTAAGGATAAAACATCCACTACAGAAGAAAACAACTCTATTGCATCAGGCTCAAGAAAAATTCAAACTATTTTCTGATGCTCAAATAAATGCAGGGGGTCCATACCCTTCTTCACCTTGCAAACAAAGGTGAATAACCGCTGGTTACATATAACCAGGAGGGAAATTATGAAAATGATCAATGATATGGAGTTCGACCTCAAACGCTATCAAGGAAGAACTAACAGCCATCTGCCTTATGGTGATGCAACATCGGTATGTGTTGGACTTAATGACTGCGATGGAGGGTGTGGTGTGTGCCAATATTGGTGTGTCTTGCTGTACTTTTATCCTTGGAAATGACATAGAAAATGGTACATCAGCTCTTGCCATCCAAGCATTGCATCTTCTACAAACTGACATGAAAGAGGGGGGAGTTGCCCCTGAGCAGAACTGGTTTATAGACTTATTTTCCTGGTTTCCCAATGAGTGACCAAATTGTGCCTGTCATTGCTTCCCATTTCTCTTTTTCTGCTGTTTTTGTGTGGCTTCCTGCAAGTAGGGGTTTCCTGTTGTAAAAACCCAGTACTCAAGTTAGGAAGAATGCACGTAACTAGGGAGTTAATAATAGACACAACAGATACACAGCAAACCTCGAATAATGCGAATGTCATGAAGCATCGGATATATGATGTTGTTGAAAATTCAAATAGAGGAGGTGTAGGAAAGTGCCCTTTTTTGCATGGTTAAACCCCACTTTTTGCCTGACATTTAACGCAACCTGACTTGCTGTGCCCTGGGTCCCTGCCAATCACGTACCCAGGGCCTGTGCTCTTTCGCAAGACTGTACCTTTGTATCCACAACTGGCACATCCCTGGCAACAGGTAACCCCCAGGGTACCATGGGTACCAAGGGCACTGTGACCAGGGAAGGCATTTAAGGGCTGCAACACCTACAGTGCCATCCTTAGCAGCCCTACATCTTAACACACACACACTGCCACTGCAGGGTGCGTGTTTTGGTGCAGGGAAAAGTGAAGAGTCAACATGGCACCCATCTCTGAAAGCCATGCCTGCATTCCACTGCTTGAGGCCTGGGTAAGTCACCCCTCTAGTATGGTGCACTGGCCCTAAGGTGAGGGAACAGGGGCATGAGCCCTGTACCCCTACAGTGTCTATGTCCATTCTTAGAGTATAAGAGTATATGATCTAGGAGTTGGTCATTACGAACTCCGCAGCTCCATAATGGCTTTACTAAAAACTGGGAAGTTTGGAAGCAAACTTCTCAGCACATTAAACCCACAGTGATGCCAATGTGAGATTTAATGTAAGATGCATACAGAGGGCATCTTTGAGATGCTCCCTGAAAATCGACCAGCCCTGGTATGGCTCCTGAATGGTTGCCTGCCATATGCCACCACCAGGCAGTTTTCTGTACCCCTGGGCAGAGAGATTCCACTCTCTTGGTCCAGAAACAAAGCCCATCCTGGGAAGAGGCTCATGCCCTCTCCCACTGGAGGGTGGCATAACAGGGGGTGTACCCACCCTAAGGAAGGGACCTATTGGTCCTAATCTTCACACCTCTTTAATGCCCCTAAATTTAGTACTTGGGGGTAACCCTGAACATTGCCTCCTCAGATTCGAGGAAGAAAGAATAAGGACTGAAGAGCTGTGCTGACCCAGGAAGGAGAAGAGAACACCAACTGCCTTAGACCTAGCCCTAGCAGCCTGTTCTGGCCATGACCTGCCTACAGCAAGAACCCCAGCGAGTCCAGCAGCCAGCAACCCACAGAGCCTAAAGGACCTGCCCTGCGACCCTCTTACAGACTCTGTCTCCCGTGAGCACCGGATTTGCTCAAGCAAAAACTCACCCCCAGTATTGGGATTCAGGCGACTCCGTGATTCTGCACTATTCTGCACCCGGCGTCCACGGCCCGAGTTCTAATAGCCTAACACCACAAGGAGATCTCCCCAGTGATCCTGACTTTGAATCTGGTGATCCCCGACCTCCCTCCAGTCTCAAGACGATGCCTGCAGCCCCAACCTGAAGGGTTCCCAAAGACCAGAGCTGGTAAGAAAACCAGACGCCAGAAGACACCCCTGCAGCCGACGCCCCACGACCTTGGGTGGCCCAACCGAAAGTGTCCAGGGATTCTCCAAGATCCTAACTTACCTCTCCAGCTGATTGTCTCCTTCAGGAAGCCTCCTTGCCCGAGCCTGCAGCAACTTCGCAGAATCAAAGGTCTCAATAGCAAAGCACAGGGTCCCTGATGTCAGTTTTACACCCTGCCGCCCCGGTGTAGCTGGTGGTGCAGCTTCTGGGCTGGTCTTTGCCCCCTGCAGTCTGACCTTAACCCCAGGAGATAATCTCCCATACCCGAGTGGCCTGCTCGTAAGCAGTCCCTAACCGAAGGCCCCCTTAGCCCCATTGGCTGACATTGGGCCCCTGCACTCAGCATCTGGCCGCCCCAGTGCTGCTATGGTGCAAATCAAGTGTCCGTGTAGGTCCTTGGGGAACCTTGGTCCTAACCCCCAAAACTCACCCTTGTAAGTGAAGTACTTATCTGCAAAACCGCTAACACTTTTTTACCATAGGAACCCATGTAAAGAGATTCTGAGCATAAAAAATGTCTAAGTGTTGGACTGTTGTTATATGAAGAAAAGAGAATTCAATTGCAAAGTATAAAAAGTCGTACTTACCTTGTATTGAGAGATCCTAAGGTGTGGTATTTAGGCACACTACCCCCCGTACCAAAAGTAGACCAAGAGTAATGAGGAGTAATTACTGTGTAAGTTAAACTGTTTCCAATGCATATACCAACCTGTACCAGTTGCAATTTCAAGCTCAACTGTATTTCCTTGAACAGTCATACATTTGCAAGTATATTTTACCTACCCGTGCTGCTTGGTTCTAAAAGGAAACTTATTTATACTTTTTTTTACTTACCTAAATGGTCTGGATTCTGTATATGAGTGTGTGCCATCAGCCTTGATTGAGGGAATACAATAAATGCTTAACATACCCTCTGGATAAGCCTAACTGCTCGTCCACCACAAAGAGAGCTGTTAGTACTTACCTTATTTACGCTCTGCTATAACTCTGGGTACTCCCTGAACTCTGGGCACACTATAACTTACTTTGGTATAGTATATACAGAGCCAGCTTCCTACAGGGGGGATGTTAATATTGATAAATACGATGTTGATGTACATCATAATATTTGTACGTATAATAAGGAACTCACATCTCTGTTGTTGAATTGACCCATTATGACCTCCCCCTCAACCCGAGTCAGAAACAAGTGGTCAGGCAGGCCCTGCGACCTAGGCCAGAAGCAACTGATTGACAGATCACAGGTGGATAAATGTGCAAACAGGAAAACCAAGATTGATCACATAGATAAGGTTGCAACACCACAATGGTCTCAGGAGATTGGCCCCAATAAAATACCCTTGGCCAGTCAGATTCCACACTAAGTTAGGCACAAGCATCCAATAAGAACACAGCATATAAAATCAGATGCCACACTGAGGGGCCTATTAGGATGGCGGCCAGACCTGCGTCGGTCCGCCACCCCAGAGGAGGAGGGACCGTCCGCAGGGGCAGCGGCGGTCTCTCCGTGCTAATTAGGATGTGAAATACAGGATGTGCCACCCTGGCGGTCACATCCTGTATTTTTAACATTGCGGCGGGTGCTGCTTGAAGCAGCACACGCCGCAATGTTAAAAAAATGCATGTTTACCTTTGCATGCATGAAGCTGCAGGCACCGCGTGGTGCCTGCCGCTTTGTGCACGCAAAGGCAGGGGGGTACCATAGGTACTCCCCATGTGCACCCCCCACCCCCCTTCACCCCTGGGGGCCCGCAACGGGCCACCGAAGACAACACCCTATGCCTTTCCACAGAGGAAATGCCGCTGTGGAAAGGCATGGGACCGCCGCTATCCTAATATGGCTGGCGGTGCCTGATAGACACCGCCAGCCATGTTAGAGCTTTTCCGCCACGGTCGGAAGGCGACCGCAGCGGATAAGCGGCGGATGGAAAATAGATCCCCCAGCCATCCTAATCTGGCGGGGGGTCTTTTTCCAGTCTGCAGCGGATAATCCGCATCCTCCGGGCCGGCAGTGGCTTCCGCCCGTCCCGAGGATGCGGACTATCCGCAATCATAATCGGCCCCTAAGTTTGGAACACACAGCCAATTAGAACACAGGATGAACACTACATGCAGTAATCACACGCTCCCCATGCCGGATATTTGGACACGTACCCACTGGCCCTGCGTTGTGTCCACACAAGGTAGAGGTCCACCTGCACTTATCAAACGCCCCAGATTTATGGCCCTGTGTCTAGGTCCAGATTCTGTCTCCAAAGGAATGCATAAATCGTTTTATGATACTTCATTTTATGTATAAAATGACGGCCAAATCGAATGTGGTTTGAGAGTTCTTCAGACCCGAACTGTTCCTGTTCTTCCGGTCGCTGCATTTAATTAAACCAATTGTTCCTGTTTTGCCAAATGCTTGTTGTATTTAATTTTTTCAAGGTAAATTTATATTCAAGCAACACACAGCCAAGAAGGATTCCCATATGGCTGGTTCCGAATTGAGGTGGCATGGTGAGCAAAAGAGCAATGAGTCGGGATGTTACCCTGAGCGATTTTTAGGCAAATTGCAAGCTTTCCTCTCGTCACCTTTTGTGTGTTTCATGCACACTGCAGGTGTCTTTTTGAATGTGCTATTCATTAAAATATTCCATGATTATCACAAGGAAAAGAAAACATTTCTTCAAATGAGAAAGAATGAAAAGGAATATCTTGTTTGACAATTAGAACATTGACTTAGCCAAAAATTAAACGTTCACATGTCACAAAGCATATATATGTACAACACCTGAGCACACCATATCATTATTTCAAATTAAAGTAGTATAAGTATTTTTCTAAAGCAGTCAATATAGTCTCAGCGTGCTATATGTTCTTAATCCAAAAAGTCTCAAAGGAAAAACAGGGAGTCCGAACAAATCTTCTTAGGTTGAGGTCTGGTTTTAATTTCCACAGTTCACAAGAGGAAAGACAGCAGCCGACGCGCGTTTCGCCCACAGGGCTTTTTCAAGGCTCTTTGTTCGTTATTCCAAGCGTCTATAATTGTCAATATTCTCTTATATACACTTTTCTTAGGTGGATGGATAGAGTCCCCGAAAATAGCAGCGATGAATGACGCTAGATGTTTTGGGTTTAGAGTTCCTATTCTCACTCATCAATATGATAGTTGTGACCCCAATATATAAAAGCTTGTCCTCTCCCAAAGTCACCGTCCAACCTTAGGATTCAAATCCATCCTATATAGCGTGTGATCCTTCCGAATCTTGATAAATCCAGAGTTACACTCTTATAATCCTTCGAACACCCAGCGTGGAGCCGACTAGTACTTCTTCTTCCTGTATCACAAAGCAATCAACGTTAGCCATTGTAAAATTCAGGCGTACATTAACTCTATTTAATCTAAATATGATTAAATACAGTTTCTCTCCACAAATAGCATTAGTGTGTCAATGTGTTAATATAGTGTTAATGGAAAATATTTCAAATAAAAAACGGTTCCACCTCAACAATGGGGGATTGGTGTCAGTACAACGCGATGTATTACAACGCTGTTATGGCTGTCTTTTTGCCAGCTCTCTGGAGAAGGAGAATGATGGAGAGTGACTCCAGCCTATCACCCTCATAGCATAGGGATTAGGCCGATAGACAGGGACCCTGTCTTACAGATATAAGGGCATTTTCGTGCCATTTCCCTTAAAGTAAGGCTTATGAATTTAAGTGAGGGGTTAGATATATAAGTATTAGTCATGATTTACTCATTTGCTAACATGCCGATCTGTTTCTCATGGAGCTATGTATATTATGGGCTCCGTAGGCCTTAAGCGAGACAGACTCCATTTTGCTTTCTGCCTGGTAGCTCGAGAAGGCTTTCTAGGTTAAGAGTGATGTTTTAGTTTCAAGCTGTTGTTCGCTTGGAGAGAACCGGTTCAGGCTGACCCTTATCGAAGGAATGTATTTTTCTCCACTCCGAAGACACAACTTCAGGCCGGCCGGCTGGGAAAGTGTCCTTGGTACGGGGAGGTACAAGAATTTGGTGGGCGGCAGGTTACTGGCCGTAAATTTCCATGAAGGAACGGGCTTTGATATTAGCGAAGGTGTTAGTCTTTTAGTCAGTCAGTCCGTAGGCGGCATCTAGCCGTTAGCATCTCTGCCATTATTCATTTTCATGGTGGACAAGTCACCATCTTTGAAGTCGGAGAAAGATTTAAGACCGAAACTCTCTGAAGATAGACTGAACGAGAAGTGGCGCGGAGCGCACTAACCCAGAGAGAGAGAGAGACGGTAGCTAATTAACAGCAAGGTTCCGAGGTCCTGAGGGAGAGCAGACGAGGTTGAGCCTAGCGGTGCAGACGTGTACTTGTGACGGCTGAGGGCGACTGCAAGGCGAGCCAGGACCCAGAGACGAGACAGGAGCCTAGATGACTGCCGAGTCCCGATTTCCCATTAACCAGGTGAAGTCCGACCGATTCTTATAGTGCGTGCACCCTAATCTTTCTCTTTTATTTCTTGTGCAAATGTAATGCTGCATAGTAATGTGATTTATGTTTATGGTTAATAAATGCCCTAATTCATATAGAATTATCGTGTACCTGGTTCTTGTGTTCAATCTTGGTAAATGATGCTCCTAGTTGAGCACTGTTTAGACGAACGGATGAGAAATCCCGATCAGACGAATAGTTATCAAATAAAGAGGGAGTGAGTGGACCTTTGATGTCGTAAGCACGGAGTACACTATACAATCTGAATCCATATCCAAAGTTATTATTTTAGTTTTATCCTAAGTAGACTATTGAGATATCATCCCAATAATGTTTCATAGGAATGTGGTCGTCGTTGATATGCGGCGTTAATGAGAACGGCGGGAGGGACACCGCCGTGTAAAGCCACCAGATTGTGGTATAAGACTAAATGAGAGCGTCAGGGGGGATACTGACGTTTATGTTTCGCAGGATCGCGAACGCTTTGGAAAAGGGAGCATTGGGTTCTGCAGGCCCGTGTGTAGACACGCCGGATTGTGTGTCAGATCTGCCCTGGGGTAGAACGGTCTGGGTCAGAGTGACCGCGAGGCCAACCGATGTGAATAAGATATTGTAGAAAATCCATATATGTATATTGTCATTCCCCATTCTTAGGTGCGACCTGTATATTCATCTTTATATCTACTCATTGTAAATACGATCTAAGAAGGGAAGGTGAGTACGTTTTGGCTGGGTCACAGGGGCCCCTGGGGGCTGATCCCATCTAAACAGAAAATCCAGCCATTACATCTGGCGTCACGAACTGTTTACGAAGCCTGTGTGCATTGTTTTGTTTTGATCTCGTTGGTTTGCGCTCGGCTTGTACGTATAAAATTTTGTTTATAATTGTGTATATAATTTTTTGCGTGTTAATATGTTTCCGAAAAAATCTCCGTCGGTTTTCAAATTACCGATTCAGATTCCCGGCTGGGAGTCTACGCCTTATGAGGCTTTAGCCCGTGAGTGGGCTGATTCTACTGGTTTGAGTGAAAATTGGTCTTCATGCTTGGAGCAGGCGGAGCCTGCCGATGTGATTTCATGCCTACAGAAAGCGCCAATAGTGAAAGGCGATGAGCTTCCTATTTTAGGACGCAGAGGGTGGATTATTCTTAATGCATACAGAATTTTGCATGAGAAGTTTGTTTTATTACAGAAACAATTTAAAGATACGGAAGGACAGTGTGTTGAGTTGCAAAATGCGCATACTCTTTTACGTTGTCAAAATAAACTGCTTGCCGACAAACTTGAAACATATCAGACCATTGCCGAAAGAGCTGCGGTCCGTATTGCACGATATAAATACAAACATCGTCGTGGGCGCGTGTCGTCCCGCAAAGTGCGTATGCTTGTAGCGAAAGCCGGAATGGATTGGAACCCCGATGAGTGGGACGGTAATATCTGGGATTCTCATACTTCTGACTCCTCGGCAGAGGAGGGTGACAAGCGCGAGTCTTCTCGCTCCGGACGTGATTGTAAATCTGCTTCATGCATTGATTTGACTCCCGATTCTGACCGTGCTCGTTCTTCCCGTGCGGATGACGTAGCTTGCCCTGATTGTTCTGTTAAATCCAAAATGCGGGCTTCCACGGAAGCTCTTCCCGCAGTTTCTGCTCACCCGATCTTTCGACGGAAATTACAACAAGCCCCTGGTAATCCGGGTGGTATCCCTCTTGACTGTATTGAAGATTTTACTCAGCAGGAGATTAGTGACATCCTGCAACGATTTAAACAACGGCCTGGTGAGGCCTTGCTTACCTGGATGGTGCGTCTTTATGAGCTTGGCGCTTCTGGTATTATGCTCGATGCTGTTGATTGCTTACGATTTTGCTCTTTGAGTTCTGATTCTACTATTCAGGACCATTTTCGGAATTTTAATGGTAATGTCCAAACTTCTTTGCTCCAGCTTGCGTCTGATGGTTGTAATCATAAATATCCAACAGAGTCTGATTGGCCCTCTGACGAAAAGCCGTGGTACACTCTGCGCGATGCGTCGCAACGTTTAAAGGAAGAAGTCATGAAAACGTGTATCTTCCTTAGTACTGCTGACAGGTTATTGGATGGTTTGTTAACATCTTCCGTGCGTAACCGCATTATACGTACTTCTCCTGTTGCTTACAAGCAGGTCATGATGACATTGTTGATTAATCAAACTGGCAATCCTTTGTCTGCTGTGCTTGAGTCTGTTCGTCAGCTTGGTGAGCTGGGTGAATGGTTTAAACCTGAAAGACAATCCCGACCTGAGGGTCGTACTGGAGGGGACTATAAGTTCTCTAGACGTGACATGTTTCTTGCTCTCATTGCTGATGGTGTCAAAAGGGAAGAGATCGATGGTGAACCTAATAATATCTGATGGGATATGTTTCGTAAGCGTGGTTTGGATCGGAAGGAAGGTGCCCGTCGTGTGCGAAAGAATGATTATGATCGTGGTTCGGATGATAGTGGTGATGAGAGACGACGTGTGAATTCTGATCGCCGTGATGACCGGCGCCAAGAACGTGGTGGTTCCCCCCGTCGTAGTGATGGGAGGGGGAGAGAGGATGATCGTGAAAGAGGAAGAGATGATCGTGGTTCTAGCAGACATAGAGATGCAAGGAGTTATTCCCCTGATATACGAAGGAGGGAGGATCGTAATAGACTCTCTGACCGTAATTCACAACTTTTTGAACATGATACTAATCCGTTTCGTACTGGAGACGGATATGAACAAGAAATTCTGATACCGAAGAAAACTGAAAACATCTACCCTGATCTGTCTTGGTTGACGGAACGCAGGAAAAATGACTAGGAAATAGGTCAAGCTCCGGTACGCAGGTGGGCCCACAGAGATTACAGACCATATGTAGATATTGAGATTTTTTGGAAACATCGTAATATCCAAAGGGCCCGAGCGTTAGTTGATACTGGGGCGGAGGCCACTTTAATTCATGGTAAATCAAGGAAATTTCATGGACAGTCTTTCACAATTACCGGCCTGGGTGGTAAAGAAACACCCGCAGTTCAAACTGCACTTGAGATTAAAATTGGTAGGATTCCTCGTAGAGAATACTCTGTGTTGGTTGTGCCACTTTTGGAATATATTATTGGAATTGACATTTTGAAAGGTATGACTTTGCATTTGGATGATGGTTACTATCAGTTTGGTACTAGACAGTACATTTCGACCAGACCCGTACGGGTTGGCCGTTTACGCATGCCACCTATTAAGATCCCTTTAGCGACGAAAGTGATTTCTCAAAAACAATATCGCATCCCAGGTGGTCATGAAGAAATTACAGCTACGATTCAGGATTTGGTTGACGCAGGAGTCATTACTCCGGTCACATCTGCTTGGAATAATCCTGTTTGGCCCGTGCGCAAAAGTGACAACTCTTGGCGCATGACTGTTGATTATCGAGAATTGAACAAACATACACCTAAATTGACTGTGGCAGTGCCTGACATTGTTACACTGATTGAGAGAATTCAAAAGCATCCAGGTACATGGTATGCTTCTATCGATATTGCTAATGCATTCTTTTCGATTCCAATTGCCCCTGAATGCCAGGAACAATTCAGTTTTACATGGAATGGACGTCAAATGACGTTCCGGAGTCTTCCTCAAGGCTATGTACATAGTCCTACGATCTGTCACCGGCTGGTGGCGGAACATTTGTCTGAAGTGCCCATGAATCCACGAGTTCAGATTTGTCATTATATTGACGACATTTTGATTCAAGGTGATACGCAAGACCAGGTACAGTCTCATTTGGATCAGATTATTGACTGTTTGCGAGTAAAGGGTTGGGAAATCAATCCTGACAAATTACAAACTCCATCTCAAGCTGTAAAATTTTTAGGAATCAATTGGCATGAGGGTCACAGAGAGGTGATCCCACAAGTTAAACGTAAAATACTTGATTTTGCTGTTCCCAGAAATAGGAAAGAGGCGCAGTCCTTCATTGGGTTGTTTGGATTCTGGCGCCAACATATTCCCCATTTGAGTCAAATCTTGGCTCCACTGTACCGAGTCACTCGTAAAAAGAATGCGTTTGAGTGGGGTGAAGCTCAACAGACTGCTTTTAATTTGGCTAAAGAAGCTATTCAGTATGCTTTGGATTTGTGGCCTGTGAGTGATGGTGATGTTGATTTGAATGTGTCCGTGGAAGGTCTGTATGCCAATTGGAGTTTATGGCAAAAGCAGGGCAGACAAAAAGTGCCATTAGGTTTTTGGACCAAAAAATTGCCAGAGGCTGGTGAGCGTTACTCACCTTTTGAAAAACAGTTGCTTGCTTGTTACTGGGCTCTGGTGGATACCGAGCAATTGACTTTAGGCCATGCTGTGATTTTGAGGCCTGAAATTCCCATCATGCAATGGGTTTTGAGTTCACCGAAATCCCATCGAATTGGACATGCTCAGGAGGCTAGTGTGATTAAATGGAAATGGTACATTCAGGACAGGGCACGTGTGGGTCCGAAAGGTGTGGCGGTTTTACATGAGCGAGTGGCGCAGGCGCCCTCCAATGAGGCTGAAAGTGAGCGTTCGGTTCCCGTAGTGCAGGAGTCTCCCGTGAAGTGGGGTAAATCATTTGATGATCTGTCCGCGGAGGATAGAAAACATGTGTGGTTTACGGATGGTTCTGCGAAGTTCATTGGTGACAAGAGACATTGGAAAGCTGTCTCCTATAACCCGATTACTCAGAAATTATTGAGTACAACTGGAGACGGTAAGAGTAGTCAATATGCTGAACTATATGCGGTTTACCAAGTTTTGAAACAGGAGTTACCAGGTACATGTCATATTTTCACTGATTCTTGGTCCACTGCAAATGGACTAGCGGTGTGGTTGCCTACATGGCACTCGCACAATTGGGAATTGCACTCCAAGGAATTATGGGGTAAAGAATTGTGGCAAGAAATTTGGGAATTGCTTCCGCACAGTACTGTAACAATCTTTCACGTGGATGCTCATACTCCAATCGATTCCCTTGACAAATTTTTCCATAACATTGCAGATGAACAGTCTAAAATTTCTGAGGCAGTGGTTGACATGCAAGATTCTGATTTGGCGGGATTGGCGAAATGGGCCCATCAGAAGGCAGGACATTTTGGAGAGAAAGCCACTAACAGGTGGGCTGTTGATAGAGGAATTCATATTCCCTTTTCTTTAATTAAAGATGCCATTCTACATTGTCCCATTTGCCAACACTCTAGAAAGAAAGAGGTGCCTCAAATTGTTCGAGGTCACTTACATCGAGGTAAATTGCCCGCCCAAATTTGGCAGATTGATTATATTGGTCCGCTCCCCATGAGCAGAAATTGTCAATACATTTGTACAGTAGTTGATACTTATAGTGGCCTTTTGGTCGCTTTCCCTTGCAAGAATGCTACCCAAGTGAATACGATTAAAACACTGGAGCTGATTATCCTATATTATGGTGTCCCATTCCAAATTCAATCAGACAATGCATCCCACTTTCGTGGAAGATTGGTGCAGGAATTCTGTATGGAAAACAATATCGACTGGGTATTTCACATTCCATATTATCCACAAGCTTCAGGACTGATTGAGAGAATGAATGGCTTGTTGAAAGAACAGTTGCGCAAGTTGACTGATGACCGTTACAGCCAGTGGAGAGATGTCCTACTTCAAGCTTTATTAATTTTGAATAACCGTCCTTTGTTGCATGCTGAATCTCCTTTGATGCGTTTGTTTCCTCCACATGTTGATGCGAAACCTAATTCTGTTGGAAGTACTGTCACTTATTGGGAAATTACCCCCGGTGCTTTGGCTCCATGTAGAGCAACCCCAGGTTCCGCGGGCCTCGACCTGCATGCTTTAAATGATGTACACTTCCCAGGAAAAGATCGAATAATTGTTGAAACTGGCATAGGTGTCTCTATACCTGCCGGTAGTTTTGGATTAATTGCCCCTAGATCTGGCCTGGCCCTGAAAGGTGTTCAAGTCCTTGGTGGTGTGATCGACAGTGATTATCAGGGAGAGATTAAGGTTCTCTTGCTTAATAGCAGTGAGATGGATTTGTTTATCAAAAAGTCTGACCGTGTTGCTCAGCTATTGATTATGCCTGTCTTCAGTGGTGAGATCAAAAAAGGCTCTGCCCCAACGTTGCTAACTGTGCGTGGACAAAAAGGCTTCGGATCGTCTGATCTTCCTGGAGCTAAAATATGGGTGCAATCGCCTAAAAATCCTCCTGAACAGGCTGATATTATTGCGACCGGTCATGACAACACCGTTCTGGTGATGAAGCCAGGGAAAGATGGCTGGGAAGCTGTCCCAGCTGACAAATGTTATTTACGAGAATGATTAAGGCCTGTGTTTGTATTCTTTCAGATCATTCTTTGGACTGCTGCTGCAGGATGTGTCGTCGTTGGACTCCTTTTGGCTTGCTACGCCGGGAGAGGAGAGCATCTACCGACGCCGAATGATGGGATAACAAGAGCCACGCGATCCGCGTGGCAGAAGTCCTCCAATTTTTGGATCACACTCGCGAAGCGAGTGACGAACTCTCCGCATTTTTGCCTTACCCCCATGAAATCCGTTACTGACATCTTATCGACCTGTTTGGTTGCTGTCCCTGCATCTACTGAAACCCTTCATCATGTATTTAATGTGTCCAATGCCCGACCGAATGTCATTTTGGGCGACTTCTTGGCCCATGAATTTTGTCCCTCATGTACTCTTCTTCCAGACCAGGATGTCCTTATTAATTCCAGAATTACTACTTTTAATATTACCCCTGGTGACCTTTGCTTCATGATGACCTGCAATCCTAAGGCCATCTCTGAATGTCTGCGGTTGAAACTCCAAGCCGCTACTACTTTTTCATTTCATCAACGTTTGCTTTGTACAAAAAGACTTCCTAATTCATGTTTTTCAGTGAAGAACAATATGACTTGCAAAAGTTTAGTTGTAGCCACTAGCCATTATCGTTCAATGTTGTTACCAGCTGGATGGCTCTTTTCATGCGGGAATTCATCTTGGCCCTATATTCCTGCGAATATTTCTGGTGGCCCGTGTGCCATCACTAGATTAAGTTTGCTAATGTTTTCTTCACATCCTCCTTCACATTCCCGTATTGTTCGTGACTCAATGTCCTTACATGAAGACTGTGATTCCTCTGTTCATCTTTTTTCCAAATCAGAATATCTTGGTTTAGCTTTTTCTATTATTGGTGTTCCTGCATTAGCCGTTTATAATGCTAAAACAATAGGCAAGATGGCCTGCTGGATGGTCAAGTCGATCAACCAAACTTCTACTGTTTTGTCAGATTTATTGTTAGATTCCCAAGGTGAACGTAGAGCTATTTTGCAGAATCGTGCCGCTATTGATTATTTGTTGCTAAAACACGGGCATGAATGCTCTGAATTTGAAGGTCTGTGCTGTTTTAATTTATCTGATCATTCTAAAGATATCCAATCCCATATTAATAAACTCCACGACTTGACTGCAGAAATTAGAGAACACATAGATCAGGGTTTCTTTGACTGGCTTTTTAATTGGCTCCCTGACATGCATTTTTTACGACAAATTTTGGGAGGGGTTATTATTATTGTCTGCATCCTTATAGCGATTTGCTGTTTTATTCAGTGTATCCCTTCCCTGCTACAATTTTTTAGACTTACGAAGAGTCGTAGATCAGTTAGTTTTGTTTCATATTATTCGTCTACTGACGTTAGTTCCATTTAGTTATTGGTAAATAGACTGGAGTCAAGGGGTGTAATGTTATGGCTGTCTTTTTGCCAGCTCTCTGGAGAAGGAGAATGATGGAGAGTGACTCCAGCCTATCACCCTCATAGCATAGGGATTAGGCCGATAGACAGGGACCCTGTCTTACAGATATAAGGGCATTTTCGTGCCATTTCCCTTAGAGTAAGGCTTATGAATTTAAGTGAGGGGTTAGATATATAAGTATTAGTCATGATTTACTCATTTGCTAACATGCCGATCTGTTTCTCATGGAGCTATGTATATTATGGGCTCCGTAGGCCTTAAGCGAGACAGACTCCATTTTGCTTTCTGCCTGGTAGCTCGAGAAGGCTTTCTAGGTTAAGAGTGATGTTTTAGTTTCAAGCTGTTGTTCGCTTGGAGAGAACCGGTTCAGGCTGACCCTTATCGAAGGAATGTATTTTTCTCCACTCCGAAGACACAACTTCAGGCCGGCCGGCTGGGAAAGTGTCCTTGGTACGGGGAGGTACAAGAATTTGGTGGGCGGCAGGTTACTGGCCGTAAATTTCCATGAAGGAACGGGCTTTGATATTAGCGAAGGTGTTAGTCTTTTAGTCAGTCAGTCCGTAGGCGGCATCTAGCCGTTAGCATCTCTGCCATTATTCATTTTCATGGTGGACAAGTCACCATCTTTGAAGTCGGAGAAAGATTTAAGACCGAAACTCTCTGAAGATAGACTGAACGAGAAGTGGCGCGGAGCGCACTAACCCAGAGAGAGAGAGAGACGGTAGCTAATTAACAGCAAGGTTCCGAGGTCCTGAGGGAGAGCAGACGAGGTTGAGCCTAGCGGTGCAGACGTGTACTTGTGACGGCTGAGGGCGACTGCAAGGCGAGCCAGGACCCAGAGACGAGACAGGAGCCTAGATGACTGCCGAGTCCCGATTTCCCATTAACCAGGTGAAGTCCGACCGATTCTTATAGTGCGTGCACCCTAATCTTTCTCTTTTATTTCTTGTGCAAATGTAATGCTGCATAGTAATGTGATTTATGTTTATGGTTAATAAATGCCCTAATTCATATAGAATTATCGTGTACCTGGTTCTTGTGTTCAATCTTGGTAAATGATGCTCCTAGTTGAGCACTGTTTAGACGAACGGATGAGAAATCCCGATCAGACGAATAGTTATCAAATAAAGAGGGAGTGAGTGGACCTTTGATGTCGTAAGCACGGAGTACACTATACAATCTGAATCCATATCCAAAGTTATTATTTTAGTTTTATCCTAAGTAGACTATTGAGATATCATCCCAATAATGTTTCATAGGAATGTGGTCGTCGTTGATATGCGGCGTTAATGAGAACGGCGGGAGGGACACCGCCGTGTAAAGCCACCAGATTGTGGTATAAGACTAAATGAGAGCGTCAGGGGGGATACTGACGTTTATGTTTCGCAGGATCGCGAACGCTTTGGAAAAGGGAGCATTGGGTTCTGCAGGCCCGTGTGTAGACACGCCGGATTGTGTGTCAGATCTGCCCTGGGGTAGAACGGTCTGGGTCAGAGTGACCGCGAGGCCAACCGATGTGAATAAGATATTGTAGAAAATCCATATATGTATATTGTCATTCCCCATTCTTAGGTGCGACCTGTATATTCATCTTTATATCTACTCATTGTAAATACGATCTAAGAAGGGAAGGTGAGTACGTTTTGGCTGGGTCACAGGGGCCCCTGGGGGCTGATCCCATCTAAACAGAAAATCCAGCCATTACAAACGCGTTCCGTTACAACGCGATTTTTACATCGCAAATACCATTACAATGCATGCCATTACAACGCATGGCATTACATAGCAGATACTTTTACAACGCATGGCATTACATCGTAAGTATAGGTAAGTATATCTTTTTTTTAAAAAAATGTAATAAAGTTCATTAAATTAATTTAAAATAATAAAAATAATATAACATTTTTAAAACAGTAATTAATTTAATTATAGTAATTTAATTAATATTAAAATTGATATTAATTTAATATATTTAAAATAATATAATTAATGAAATATAAAAAATTTATAAATAGTAAATAATATAATGTAATTAATTACAATAAAGATAATTATAATTTAATGAAATTATAAATAATACATAATATAATTATATTTAATATAATTAAAAGAATGTAATCAATTAAACATTTTTAAATAATATAATTTAATTATAATCGTTTATTAATACAATTAAATTAATAATTGTAAATATAGTTATAAATGTAATTAAATTAAATAAAATTAATTTAATTAATTTAATTTATATAAAGTCGTAATACCCCTGTACCCCCAAAAACAAACCCAGCCCTAAAACCTAAAAACACCCCTGTACCCCAAAACCCAAACCCTGCCCTAAAACCTAAAAACACCCCTGTACCCCAAAACCCAAACCCAGCCCTAAAACCTAAAAACACCCCTGTACCCCAAAACCCAAACACTGCCCTAAAACCTAAAAACACCCCTGTACCCCAAAACCCAAACCCTGCCCTAAAACCTAAAAACACCCCTGTACCCCAAAACCCAACCCCTGCCCTAAAACCTAAAAACACCCCTGTACCCCAAAACCCAAACACTGCCCTAAAACCTAAAAACACCCCTGTACCCCAAAACCCAAACACTGCCCTAAAACCTAAAAACACCCCTGTACCCCAAAACCCAAACACTGCCCTAAAACCTAAAAACACCCCTGTACCCCAAAACCCAAACCCTGCCCTAAAACCTAAAAACACCCCTGTACCCCAAAACCCAAACCCTGCCCTAAAACCTAAAAACACCCCTGTACCCCAAAACCCAAACCCTGCCCTAAAACCTAAAAACACCCCTGTACCCCAAAACCCAAACCCTGCCCTAAAACCTAAAAACACCCCTGTACCCCAAAACCCAAACACTGCCCTAAAACCTAAAAACACCCCTGTACCCCAAAACCCAAACACTGCCCTAAAACCAAAAAATACCCAAACACCCCAAAACATATACATCAGTACCCCAAAACATATACTCCTATACTCATACTTAATTTAAAAAATACTTAAATTAATATATTTAATTTATAATATTTAAAAACGAAATAAATATTTTTTTATAATTAATAATAATTAAATCAATTATAAAATATTAAATAAAATTTAAAAAAAATTAAAAACTTACCAATACTTACGATGTAATGGTATGCGTTGTAATAGCATCTGCTATGTAATGCCATGCGTTGTAATGGCATGCATTGTAATGGTATTTGCGATGTAATAGCTGCGTTGTAACAGCATTACGTTGTAAAAGATGCGTTGTAGCAGTAACACACCAACAATGGGGCATATGTCATCTCTACGCTTGACCTGCCCAAGGAATGTTATTTGGCAAGTCTCAGCAAGAATACAACAGAACCCTTGTGAACATCTTCAAACCCATTATAGCCACCAACCTCATGCCTAACTCAGAGAAATTGAGTTTTGTCAGACTTCCCGCCAATTCTGAGGACACGGATTTGAGCGGGGACATGAGAGCTGATCCAGATAAAGTAAAGACCCTTGATTTACGGGGCTTCTCGGTGTGGTAGGGGCCTGCAAACATGTATTTTGTTCTTGTATGGTAAGTCTTTTATAGGTGTGACTGATCATGAGGCCTTTATTATAACTTTTGGCCATTCCAAATCAAAGATGAGCCCCCCGAATTCAGAGTTGGTGTGTGCTCCTCCAGAACTAATAATTTCGCACTGTGCATAAATCTGGGTAAGACCTAAACGTAAATGATTTCTTCTCCCACTTCCCAGTGATTACCTCTATCATAAAGCATGGCAGCACTAAAGGCTGCAGAGATCACCAAGAGGTTCATCTTTGACATGATGTGGCAGACAGTGAAAGACTTAACAACACTCTTCGCAGCATCGCAGACAAACCTCTGGCTGAAGTGATACTCAGGAGAAATGTAAAAACATATTTACACAGCACTTGTCCGGGCAGTCATGCAGCCACTCAGCAGTTTGCCATGGTGAATTATTCCTTGCAGCATCAGGGGCCATAGTATACAAAGTGCCCAGTGGGCACAACGGACATGTATGCCTGCGCTTTGTGCCCTTCGGAAACGTTGGTATTACAGATGGGGTCACAGAGGCTAATGCAGTCCCTTCTGCAATATCAGCCCCACACAAAGTAGGGAAGCATTTTTCTTTAAGCCCACAGCATTTTACAGACGCAGGGACAAAGACAAAGAAGCTGCCAGAAAGTGCACTAACTGTGCACCACATAAAGGTGGTGCACAGTCAATCCACCGGGAAACAGAGGTCCCAGGGACCGCCTAGACACCCTCTTGCGATTGGAGGCTGTCGACCATTGCACCCACCTGTAGCAAAATACCTACCCTTTGAAATGCATGTCAGTTTGCCCATTGCAGTGAAAGGCAAATGGACACTCTGAACAGTGCATTCACCATTGTAGGTGACACTGTCCCAGCCTTTGCCTAGTGCACGTTGTTATACGTGCAACGCGGCACAGACTGTGGCATAGTGCCCTATGCATAATAGGGATCCTGGTCAGCATCCATGCAATGCTTTGTGGCATTGTTCCTTCTGCTATTAATTTCATCTAGGCTGGTAGTAATAACAGAAGCACTTAATTCATTGAACATTGGGAGTGGCCCAAAAATAAAAGCAGCATCTATACTACTATTATAAAGGAAGAACTTTGAAACTTTGAGGCGGGTAAACTCGGGAACCACATCGCCAATCCACACACCCGCTACATTGTTGTAATCGTCAGAGTGTGCAGATGGACATAGGCTATATAAACGTAATAAATATACGATATTTAAAATATTTACCTTATTATAAAGGAAGAACTTTGAACCTTTGAGGCTGGTAAACTCGGGAACCAAAGCGCCAATCCACACACCTGATACATCGTTTTAATCGTCAGGGTGTGCAGATGGACATAGGCTATATAAACGTAATAAATATGTGATATTTAAAATATTTACCGGAAAAAAAAGTAGTCCCTTGGAAGAAGCGCCGGCTGCGACGTGCGTGCCCGACGTGAGAAGCGCGGGGAGGAGCGGCGTCTAGGAGCGCGAGGAGGACCGGCGTACATGGCGCGGGGTGGAGGAGTGAGGATCGGCGGACAGGCGGTGAGGAGCGGCGGATAGGCGGTGAGGAGCAGTGAGCGGCGGATGAGGTAGGTTATTTATTTAGGAGCGGTGAGCGGCAGAAAAATGAAGCAAAAATTAAAATCGTGAGCAAGAGAAAGCAAACGGCAAAAGTGAGCCAAAGGGTGCATTACAGGAGGAAAAAGTTACGTGTGCAGGTTACAAAAGCGTACATCGTGAGCAAGAGGAAGCTAACGGAGCATTACAAAAGTGAGCCAAACGGTGCATTACAGGAGGAAAATGTTATGTGTGCAGGTTACAAAAGCGTAGAAAGTAAACATAGAGATATAGGAGGAAAAAGTGACGTGTGCAAGTAGCAAGAGGAAGCAAACGGAGCATTAAAAAAGTGAGCCAAACGGTGCATTACAGGAGGAAAAAGGTACGTGTGCAGGTTACAAAAGCGTAGAAAGTAAACATAGAGGTATAGGAGGAAAAAGTGATGTGTGCAGGTAGCAAGAGGAAGGAAACGGAGCATTAAAAAGTGAGCCAAACGGTGCATTACAGGAGGAAAAAGTTACGTGTGCAGGTTACAAAAGCGTACAAAGTAAACATAGAGGTATAATACTGCAATATATGGAGGAAGGCTCCGGGGGACCCACGGACAACGTCGGGGCAGGCGGAGGCCCTGAAGCCTAATTGCTCCCGGACAACGTCGGGACGGGCTGCTAGTATAGGCATAAAGCGGTCCATCATGCGCCCAGCAATGTTGTCTGAAGGACTAACAATTCATGCCACAACTTCGGACCCAATACACATTGCAGTTGCTGAACTAATTGTTTCTGGCGATGGAAGAACCTAGAGAGGGTAAAGATTATGAACAGATGCTGTGTGACATTTACAAACTGAGATCCTTTTGCAACATGCATGATGCCAACTCCCTTGATTTAGGTGGATCCCTCACAATTTGTAAATTAAAATTGCTTTTTTTAAGCATTTTCCCACTTAAAACGTCCTCTTTTTTAATGTATGCTAATCAAAAAATAAATGTATAATTCTCCATCTCACGTGTCTCCAAATTTTGGTTTGCCTGTAGATGCCATGCCATTGTGAAAGGAGGCACCTGCAGTGGCATTTATCAGACTGTGGCTGTGAATTCCATAGTCTGGTTAAATATTTATAGTCCAAATGTAAAACACTCTGGTGACTCATCAGCAGTATGACGCGCTATATCAATGCAATTTCAATACACAAGGATTTAAGTGGGCCGGATCTGGCTGGGTCTTACACCTCGTAGTAATTAAAAAACAACATTGAAACAGGCTCCTATTGGGCTCTATATTCAGGTTCTTAACTGGCAAGAAGACTTATGGATTTTCAACAAAGTTTACAAAAACCCTTAGGGTATTCCATATCAGTGCTGTAATCCCTGTTTACATTTCACGCTTTACTTCATATTGTGTTTATTAATAGTATTTGCTTTATTCAAGATGTTGTGTGTTTTTTTTTTTAAAACAACACGTCTCATGTGTGGTGTATTTGTTGAACAAACACTTCAAAATGTCAAGGTGACTTTAGGTTGTGGCTGAATGAGAGTAGAGACCCCCCAGGATATAGCAGCATGAATTAGTAAATTTAGCGGCACAAAAATGGAAATTTAGCGGCACAAATATGGAAATTTAGCTGCAATTTTGCGGCATTTTATTTGGCCATTTTTCCTACAACAAACACAGATATCTTATTTTTTTTTGTTATTTAACAACATGAAGCTATGTATATTTGGTTTATTTACAATGTAGACACTTTGTTTCCCTCGAAAAGCAAGACTGCATCTCCGGCAGAACACAGAACATCCGCCTTCCGTTCCGAAGCCACCAAGATCATCTGCGGCATACCCTAGGGCTCATTCCTCAGCCCTACGCTGTTTAACATCTACATGGCACCACTCGCCCACGTCGCCCGACTGCACGACCTCAACATCATCTCCTACGTCGATGACACCCAGCTGATCCTCTCCCTCGCCAAGGACCCCCACACCGCCAAAACCAACTTACACGAAGGAATGAAGGCCGTCGCCGAATGCATGAGGAACAGCTGACTGAAGCTGAACTCGGACAAGACGGAGGTCCTCATCCTCGGATCCACCCCGTCGGCCTGGGATGACTCCTGGTAGCCGACCGCACTGGGAACAACTCTAACACCCACCGACCACGCACGCAACCTGGGGGTCATCCTCGACTCATGGCGCCGTAAAGTGGGTGGTAGGATCTCTCCCCAAGCTCCACGAGGGGTGCAAGCGGCAGGAGAGGAGTGCCGCAGCGAGGCCCAGCCAAGGGCGGAGATGGCGAAGCACGCGGAGCCAGAGGAGCGCCGGACTAGCATCCTGAGGCTCCAGGGTTTCCCTCACTGGTGCTGATATGGTGTTGTATCCCGGGGCGAAGGCATCTAGAAGCACTCCTCCAGGCCGGCGAACAATGGAATCTGCGGAGTGGCAAACCCGGCTGAGCAGCCGGGCTCACAACCAACGTCTGGCATCAAGAGTGGGCATCGCAGCATCTGGGAGACAAAGACGGAGGAAGTATGGAGTGACCCCTGACCAGCGAACCCCCGCCGGAGATCGAATGCCAAGGCTGATAGGACCGGCGAAGCAGGGTCAAGAGACGCGGCCATGACACACAGCCCCCCCCATACAGCGTGGGAGGAGGAAGAGGCTCGTAGCGCCAGCGACGATCCAGCGGGGCAAGACAGCAGTAGAGGCAAGGTGAGGCAGATATCTAAGTGGGGTTTAAGAGCATGCTGCAGGGATGGCGAGTGAGTCGTTGACTTGGCTGTGAATCCCTCAATATGCAAGGATGAATGGCTGCGTAGTAAGAAAAAAATATATATAGGAGGCATTACGGCTTGTGTTAAGAGCGGGGCGCTGGGTCCCAAGCCCCCTCCCCCCGTAGCCGGACAGGGTGTGAAATAGCATAGTTGTGGCCGGAGCTGGCATGGAGTGCTCGGAAACGCCTCGGGCCAGCCCGCATTGTTTAGAGATGCAAGAACCAAAGAAAGGGCTCAATAGCGTGGAGAGTGAGTAGCTGTCAAGCAGGGCATAGATCGGAGATTAGCAGAATGCCAAAAGGGTAAATAATGATAAGCCCTTAACAGTACAGTTAACATATCTCTCAATGCGCCTCCTGCAGAAAATTCCGGCCTGTAATTACTAGCGTCTAGGTTGCAATTATATTGGGTAACATTAAATAAGGAGAATTAAATTCATCCAATTTTGTACAACTGCCGGCTGAACCTCGGGGCTGCAGAGCACGGTATTCTTATTTCATGTGTTACGCTTTTAAGAAAATAAGGCATCTTTTTTAATGTTGGAGCCGGGAGATGCGCATTTTTATAAAGAAGTGCTTTACTAGGAGGTTACACATTCTCTGAGCGCAGAAGAACGAAACATATGTGGAAATGTTTTCTTTTTCAAGTTTGTAGTTTTGGACATGTGTGCCTCAGTTGCAATGCGGAACTACCGCATGTCCTAACAGAACACTTCAGTTCTGTGATCCTGCTGGAAGTGAAGTAGTGTAATGTTTAAACAGACCCCCCAGGATATAGCGGCTTTTGTAAAAATGCAGCGCAATTTCGCTGGCACTTTTGTAAAAATCCCAGCATTTTTACAAAAGTGCCGATTTTGCGGCAAACCGCGAAATCGCGAAATCCTGGAGGGTCTGAGTAGAGTCTGAAGATAGAGCGAGGTTCTCACAATGCCTGTTAGTGGGTCAAAGAGATTTGCAGAATGCTATACATCCAATCCTTGGCTTCTCTGCAGAGCATAGAGAGCGATAGTTGCATAAGTACAATTGGTAATTAAGGGAATGTGTGAGATACGCAGATTAAGAATTTAAGAAAGATATGTGAAGAGAAACAGCCAATGTGTCTAACAGAGAGACTGCAGAGGAAAGTGGTTTGACCACTGCCTTAAATCGGCAGGTACCAGGGCTCGAGTCGGGGTAACACGCAGGTGGACGGCGTACCCCCACTTATTTTAACGGGTGGACGTTGTCCTTCCTGCCAAACAGCTGGACTTCACTCTTGGCCCTCTCTGGGTCGAGGAGCTCAGAGCTCACAGCACGCTGCTCACTCGCTGACTTCTCAGATGCAATCACATCTAAGGGGTGAGCGAGATGAGGCAATGAGCCCGATGGTGCAAGCCACCTTTTGTGACGTCACTTCCTGTTGTGACGTTACTTCCTGTGACAGCCTCCCCCCCTCTTCTTTTTTTAGGACTTGTACCCTGGCAGGTACTGTCCGTTACTGACTACCGGCACTTCTTTAATTTGAAAGGGAGAGTACCTGCACCTCTTAGCATAGGCACAATACATTTAATGGGAGAGTACCATCACTTCTCTAAAGCAAATAGGTACTGCTGTTAGTGAGTACCAGCACTTTTATATTTCCATTTAAAGCACTGGGTGTGACAAAGGAAATGGAAGTGTCAGGAACAGTCACCAGAATCCACAGGAGCGAAGATAAATCCCCCAACTTCCAAAAAGCAGTCCTCAAAGGAGAATCTTGAAACTCACTCCGAGACACTGCTCTCAAAAAGTATGGGGAATAAAACCAAGGAGTGTCCACCACTCTCTCCATATGATGAGGATTGAGGTCGTGTAGAATGGCAACCAGGGAACGTAGAGATGGAAGGAAAGAACAATAACCACCCTTATATATCTAGGCAACTTTTAGAACATTCCAAACATTGAGCTGTGTTTATCATCGTCTCACACTCACCAGCGCTCGTCTGGAAGACTCCTTGAAGAGGAGGACCACCAAATATCCCGGTACCTCCTTGTATGTGGCTGGAATGAGGATAGGTTATCGGAGTTCTTCCGGGAGGTCTCAAACTGAGGTAACCTTAACTCACATACATTCACCATTCATTCAACGGACACTGTAGGGGATAGAAAAGAAGGTGAAAACTTGTCTAAACTAAAAGGACAGGGGATTGAGGTGTTCCGGCCGGCCAGTTGGTCCCAACGTGGCGGAGCAGATACACACTCACTGAGGTGTGCTGTCCGGCTCCACGGGAGAATATGGAGCGGAACAGCAACTCCCTCGCATGCAGGAAAGGGATCCGAGGTGTTCCGCCCGGCCCTGTCAGCCACAGCAGGGCGGAGCAGACACACACTCGCTGAGGTTCTGAGCTGGGATGGGGCAGTGAGATAAATAACGGTGATGGATCAAGCCCTGATCTTTGGACTGGGTAAGAGTGGTCTGTTTAACTCAGACACTCTGTTCATCACCACCCCCTTTTTGTAAATCGTTTTTGGCCACTATAGGTGTGGCAGGGTATACTCAGACATGAGTCCCTTTCTCACTGCTCCATCAGGATTCAAGCAAGCCGGGCCGAAGAAGGCTGGAATGCCAGAAACCGGTCCCCGGTAGCTTGTCTCCTTTCTGGTGAAGAATTGGCTTGGTAGTTTAGTCTGCCCTGTTCCCATGATGCACTGGGCCAGGGACAGACTGATTTGCATATAGCCAGGTTCTGAGCTGGGATGGGGCAGTGAGATAAATAACGGTGATGGATCAAGCCCTGATCTTTGGACTGGGTAAGAGTGGTCTGTTTAACTCAGACACTCTGTTCATCACCACCCCCTTTTTGTAAATCGTTTTTGGCCACTATAGGTGTGGCAGGGTATACTCAGACATGAGTCCCTTTCTCACTGCTCCATCAGGATTCAAGCAAGCCAGGCCGAAGAAGGCTGGAATGCCAGAAACCGGTCCCCGGTAGCTTGTCTCCTTTCTGGTGAAGAATTGGCTTGGTAGTTTAGTCTGCCCTGTTCCCATGATGCACTGGGCCAGGGACAGACTGATTTGCATATAGCCAGGTTCTGAGCTGGGATGGGGCAGTGAGATAAATAACGGTGATGGATCAAGCCCTGATCTTTGGACTGGGTAAGAGTGGTCTGTTTAACTCAGACACTCTGTTCATCACCACCCCCTTTTTGTAAATCGTTTTTGGCCACTATAGGTGTGGCAGGGTATACTCAGACATGAGTCCCTTTCTCACTGCTCCATCAGGATTCAAGCAAGCCGGGCCGAAGAAGGCTGGAATGCCAGAAACCGGTCCCCGGTAGCTTGTCTCCTTTCTGGTGAAGAATTGGCTTGGTAGTTTAGTCTGCCCTGTTCCCATGATGCACTGGGCCAGGGACAGACTGATTTGCATATAGCCAGGTTCTGAGCTGGGATGGGGCAGTGAGATAAATAACGGTGATGGATCAAGCCCTGATCTTTGGACTGGGTAAGAGTGGTCTGTTTAACTCAGACACTCTGTTCATCACCACCCCCTTTTTGTAAATCGTTTTTGGCCACTATAGGTGTGGCAGGGTATACTCAGACATGAGTCCCTTTCTCACTGCTCCATCAGGATTCAAGCAAGCCGGGCCGAAGAAGGCTGGAATGCCAGAAACCGGTCCCCGGTAGCTTGTCTCCTTTCTGGTGAAGAATTGGCTTGGTAGTTTAGTCTGCCCTGTTCCCATGATGCACTGGGCCAGGGACAGACTGATTTGCATATAGGCAGGTTCTGAGCTGGGATGGCGCAGTGAGATAAATAATGGTGATGGATCAAGCCCTGATCTTTGGACTGGGTAAGAGTGGTCTGTTTAACTCAGACACTCTGTTCATCACCACCCCCTTTTTGTAAATCGTTTTTGGCCACTATAGGTGTGGCAGGGTATACTCAGACATGAGTCCCTTTCTCACTGCTCCATCAGGATTCAAGCAAGCCGGGCCGAAGAAGGCTGGAATGCCAGAAACCGGTCCCCGGTAGCTTGTCTCCTTTCTGGTGAAGAATTGGCTTGGTAGTTTAGTCTGCCCTGTTCCCATGATGCACTGGGCCAGGGACAGACTGATTTGCATATAGGCAGGTTCTGAGCTGGGATGGCGCAGTGAGATAAATAATGGTGATGGATCAAGCCCTGATCTTTGGACTGGGTAAGAATGGTCTGTTTAACTCAGACACTCTGTTCATCACCACCCCCTTTTTAAAAAAAAAAAAAAAAAGAGGTGTGCCATCCGGCTCCATGGGGGAAATATGGAGCGGAACAGCGACTCCCTCGCAGGAAAACACAGAAAGGGGAGGGTTATAAACGAAAGTCTTGAGCAGCACTGAGACCGTAACAGACTTCGCAGTACTTGATATAAGGCACTTGATATACACAAATGTGGCAAGTAACAACGAGAGAGGTTGGAGGGAAATGCAGCAAAGGGGGATGCTGCCAAGAAAGAAATACTGCTACACCTCAGGAGGATACCGACTCCGTGGTGAGCTGGTGAGCTGAGTCGAGGACCCGGGTAGTGGAGAACCAGAGCACGAAGACGCCAAAGGAGCAGCGTTGAGACTGGAACAACACGGAAGTAGAAGGCGTGGTCATGGAACGAGTCAGTAAGCCAAGCGTCAGGCTACGTGCGAGGCGTTCCTTTAGAGGACTAAGGGAGTGTGTGTAAAGTGCGCCTCCGGTTCCATGATCCGACCCTAAACACAGCTCAAGGTCTCCTTCTTCTCCCTCGAACCCTAACAGGAAGAGCCTCACATACGTCGAAAACCACTACCCATTTCACAGTACGTCGAGGACCACTACCCATTCCACAGACCTTAGTAATGTTTAATTCACAGTCTCAAATTTAAAACATTCACAATGTTAGTTATTCACAAAAAAAGAATTATTGTTCAGTGGTGTCAAGTCAAGTCAAGTCAAGTCAAGATTTGTATAGCGCGCTACATACCGAGAGGGTCTCAAGGCGCTTGAAGAAGGGTGGGGAGTTACTTGTCGAAAATCCACGTTTTGAGTTGCTTTCTGAATGCTAGGTGGTTCTGAGTAAGGCGAAGGTGAGTGGGAAGTGAGTTCCAAGTTTTAGCTGCTAGGTAGGAGAAGGATCTACCTCCCATGGTGGTTTTGTTGATACGAGGTACAGTGGCAAGGGCTTGGTTGGAGGATCGTAGCTGGCGGGAGGGGGTGTAGAAGGAAAGACGTGTGTTGAGGCATTCGGGTCCGATTTCGTAGAGTGCTTTGTGTGCGTGGGTTAGGAGCCGGAAAGTGATCCTCTTATTGACGGGGAGCCAGTGTAGGTTTTTCAGGTGATCAGAGATGTGTTCTTTGCGCGGAATGTCTAATATGAGCCTGGCTGAGGCGTTCTGGATGCGTTGTAGTTTTTTCTGGAGTTTTGCGGTGATGCCGGCGTAGAGGGTGTTTCCGTAGTCCAGTCGGCTCGTGACCAGAGCGTGGGTGACTGTTTTTCTAGTTTCGGTAGGGATCCAGCGAAATGTTTTTTTGAGCATGGTCCCCCTAGAAAAAATGGTCGGTGGTAGGCCAGGGAGAGGGGGGGTCCATGTACCTTGCAGGGGGACCTCCTCAAGTTTTGTTACGCCACATTGTTGTTAATCATTTATCTGTCATTACATAGGAAAGAAATCCTAGTTGTGCCCCTTTTCATATCACTTAAAACCAAGCCAGACATATTACTGCAATGAACGTCTAATTATGTCCAGTGCGCATAATTGTGCTACGCCCGCAGTAGGAAAAAGAGAAATCCAACTTTATCGATAGGATTCCCGGGTGCACTCCTAAGAGACTTTCACGTGGATGTAAATAAGATGTAAGGCTGCTGCTTATAAACAGAATGAAGCAGGGGTTATTGACTGGAGGCCAGCGGCAGAACTAAATCCATTTATATATATATATATATGTGTATATATATATATATATATATATATATATATATATATATATATATATATATATATATATAAAACTCTAACCACTAGTATATGTAGTAGACCTTTGTACTTACTACCATTCCTATGTGATTTTAGAGTTTATAACTTGTACATTTGCAATTTTTTCTGTTTGCATCTCTTCCTCGAGTGACTTTACAACTTCTACATTTGCAAATGTTTTCTGTTTGTATCTCTTATATAACTCATGTAATTCAAAGTCCTTATGTAACGCAACTGGTTATTTTGTAAAGCGCTCTGGCACCTTCGGCTAATGTTCACGCTATATAAAATCGCATTAAATAAATTCCACGGTTAGGGCCAAAAACTTGGAGCAGCCGAGGGGCATCATTGGGCTGGCTGCGCTAAAGACGAGACCATCTCGTCCTTAGCACTGAGAGGCTCCCGACGACGGCTCACAGTTTAAGCCTAGTGCCAGATCGCGGAGGGAGGAGCGTCTCAGTGAAGGAGCAGCGTGCCAGTCTGCGTGCGCGGCGGGAGGAGCGGCGGCATCCGGAAGAGCTGCTCCGCGCTGGGACTGGCTCCTTCGCAGCCATTTTCTGTCCAACCAAACAGCCGATCTGAGGAGCGAACCAACCAGGGCCGCAGCGGAGGTTTGTGCCTGGCTTCGGCCAATGACTGCCGGCCGGGCCCGCGCGCTCGGCTGAAGTGTCCGTCTGTGGTGATTGTGTCTGTGTGTGAGTGAGGTGTGCTGTCTGTTTGTGCTGTGAGAGCAGGAAGTGGGTAGGTTTTCGTTTGTCCCAATGTCCACTGGCCCTCTCCAGGCGCCTGGCGGGCTTTGTGGTCGGAGGTCCGCCTCGCTGTCTTTTCCGCGTAGGTCTTTGTGAGGCCGCTGGAAAATATTAGGCGGGCCGAGGCGTCTACTGAGAGGGATACTCGCCTTTCTCACACAAAGGAAGGGGGTGCCGGCCTTTAGTGTTCGCTCGATGAAGTAGGGAGCATATCGCAGCACACCCGCCGGCCGACTGGAAACGCGTCAACAGGACAGCTCAGCGATCACCGGGGCTCCATTTTGTGAGGGAATCGCCAGGATTTCGTGGCACCACTGACTGTGGGGGCGTGCAGCTCATAAACAACGCCTTTTTGTTATATGTGAAGTAAATAACAGATGTCCGATGAGGCACATTATGCTGACTCCCCCGTCCCTGAATGTGTTAAATAAACCCTGGCCGGCAAAGTAGCCGAGCGCAGGCCTGGCGAGGACCTGAGGTGTAGTGTTGTGTAGGATTGTATTCGTCGGGTATCGATTGGGAGAACCTGCATTAACAGCTCAGGAAACGGAGGCTCAAGAAGAGCGATTTGCATTCCCAGTGGGGGAAGGGTGCTACGAACGACGGAAGCCCCAGGCGCCTTCCTTGCATACTGGTGTGGCTGATCTCCCTGGCTCGAATGGCTTACTCGTGTGCCTGTCTTACCCCACGAGCTGGTTTATGTTACTCACAAGTTTATGGTTTCCCAACTCCTTTCTAAACGTGTTCCAGCTCCCCGTTATTGGTTTACTTTGGCTACTGCAAGCAACTCCTCGGTTTGTTACCATTGACTTCTGGTTGCTGCCTTCTTGTATACTATGTACCAAGTGTGCAGATTTCTTGTTGTGCTAGTGGATCAGCACCATCTACTCTGCCAAATCACCGCTTTCGGGTTACACGCCAGCAAACCCAGTGTTCAACATCGCCTCTGGTAACTGAGAACGCATACTTGGGCTTACCACCTGTTATCTGTCAGTCACTGTTATTTTAGGACGAAGAGATATTATGCCTCGATGCTAGTAAGGGGTTGTAGATTATCAGAGACGCATTCACATTGCCACTCTTGCTGGAGCATTCATAGTGATGGAGAAGTTGGCTTGATGCCTAGCATATCAAATAATGGCGAGTGGTTGTTGTGTGGTACTACAGAGTGTTCGAGGTAAACTGGTTTTCACGACCGTTCTCACCCAGAGAAGACTCATCATATAAAGTACGAGCGGGAACTACTACTCTGAGGCAGGTGCATGTAATTTTTTTTGTAGTGTTGCAGCACCCATAAAGTGTTCCCGCGCTCAACACAAATCAAACTATTTTTTACTGAGAGTTCGGAAATAAACGCAGGAAAGGAAGCTACGGCGCCAAATGCATTTATGAATATGGTCAGAAGTAGTACAAGAATATTAATGCTTGCCTTTGTGAATTGGCTCTGAAACGCCAAACTCCCTATTAGCAAAAGTGCAAAGAGTGCACAGGCTTTTCCATTTGTACTAAATATTATAAATGTTCTATGAATATGCTATAGACTAGCAGCCGTCCCGACCTTGTCCGGGAGCAATCAGGCTTCCCCGACCCCCGCCCGCCCCGACATTGTCCAGCAGCCCAGGCCCCCGCCGCGATCATTAGTGCCCTATGTTATTTGGGGCTCTTCGTATTCAGCACAGTGTACTTTTCTTATGGAGCGATTTGACATTGCTGCTGTTTGGCTCTATCAATGATGTGACCCCCGCCCGCCCCGACATTGTCCAGCAGCCCAGGCCCCCGCCCGCCCCCCCCCCCCCGACATTGACCAGCAGCCCGGGCCCCCGTCCCCCGCCTGCCTCCACCCTTGCCTGCCCGACCCCCGACATTGTCCGTGGGTTCCCCGGAGCCTTACCTCAGCTGCCGCTCCTCCCCCGCGCTCCTCAGTTCGCCGCTAGTCAGCGCTCCTCCCGCCTGTCCGCCGCTCCTCCCCGCCGGCGCTACTTCGAAGGGACAACTTTTTTTTTTATGTAAATTTTTTCAATAACGCATATTTGTATAATTTATATAGCCTATGTCCATCTGCACACCCTGACGATTACAATGATGTATCGGGTGTGTGGATTGGCGCTGTGGTTCCCAAGTTTACCCGCCTCAAAGGTTCAAAGTTCTTACTTTATAACAGTAGTATAGATATAGATGTTTTGGAGCGACGTCACAAAGGGATACAAGTATGCTAGAGTACTAAAGAAGAACCACTTTACATACTTCAAAATTCTTTTGTTTATAGGCTCTTAAGTTTTAAAGATTATTAAAAACTTGTACGGCTGAATAATTGTTCAAAGCTGAGCTGAAAGCGCATACAGTTATTTATGAAAAGTGACGCAAACAGCGATGCGTCACTGTTCATTGAGCCTGCCTTGCAACATGCTGGATGCGTCATAATTACAGTATGATGCATTATGTCACAAGTAGTTTGAGATACGTCAGCATTTTTGACTCGTCTGTAGGCGTAAAAATGACGCATTTCTGGAGTGCGTCACGAAAGTGACGCAACTCCATCAATGGGCCATTTCAAGTCCCATTTCAAATGTTCCTGCGTCAGTCTTATGCCTGCTGTGATTTGCGTCCTAGAAGCGACGCAGTGAAATCTCACAGATTTCACTGCGTCACTTCTACCAGGCTTACTTGCGTCAGACCGCCCACCCTGCATAAATTATACTCCAGGTATAATGTGGCGCAGGGGGTTACAAAGTGACGCATCTACTTGGATGCGTCACTTTATGAATATGATGCAACATGGTGCATTTTTTACCCTGCTGGTGCGTCACTAAAAGTGATGCAAGGGCTCATAAATAAGCCCCCAAATGTGTTTTTTTCCCCACAGATTCATGAAGGAAAGGATGGTTTGCTTATTTTCTTAGCTGGGAAAAAGTGAGTTCCAAAAGCTGCTTACATTACACGTAAAAGATTGTTTACACGAGAAGGCTCGAATTTTGGAGGTTACAGGTTTAATATATTTTGTCCTGAAGACTTAATGCCCGCCACAGGTAGAATTTCGTTGGGTAAAGTGAATTTCGTAAATGGTGCACTGTTTTGATTTATTAAATTTAGATGCAAAGCTATACATGTTGATATATTTGTATGGCGTGAGCTACGTTTGTGTTTGGGACACAATAATATGGAATGTCTTGCCACAGTAGGATGTTGAATATAATGGCTCAACGGGCAAGTGCACCTTCTGCACAGATGCACCCTAACCAGAGAGTCACAGATAAAAATACCAGAATGTTTCTATTTTCTTTAATTTTTTTAGAGTTCCTAAATTAATTCAAATCAATTGAATGTTGGTAATACATGCTAATTGAAGTGCAATAAAAAGTATGAAAATGCAAGTGTGAAGTGCAATTTTATGTTTGCTACAGTATTTTAAGAAGGGATCTTGGGAAGCTCCATAGCAAAATCAAATGCAAGATCTTGGCTCAGAAGTTGAAAATAAGCATACATGGATTATAATTGGTCTACATTGACTTGATCATATATATATATATATATATATATATATATATATATATGAATATATGATTTGATCATATATATGTATAGGATTTAGTCAAAAGAATTGGATTTTTCTTTTTTTAGTGTGGGCAGACTTTGGACGTGTCTTTTCTGAATCTTTTTCATGGCTGCTACCTGTACAGAACGAGAATAGTGTTTGACTTGTACTCTGGTTATCGTCCCTGGTGGTCTAATTGAAGTTACCCATTTGGTATTTATACACCGGAATGCTCAGCAATTAGAAATGCTTCGGGTCACAGTAGGAGCATCTAGTATAAATATATAAGCAGTATTCTGGTTCTTGCTAGACATTTTATTTATGCCAACTTGTGTTTTCCTTTATCTTATCGCTATTTGTGTTTTACTGTACCTTATGTTCAATAAATTTACTTCGAAACTGAATTTTAAAGACTGTAAAATATGTAGCAGGTTATGTGCAACTATTTGTTTCAGCCTTTTTTTCCCCTCGAATCTTTTTATCTAAGGCTGGTATGAAAAACATTGGAAGTGGTCTAATCCTTCAATTTTCCTACCAGTTGAAATTAACCTGTTGGTCAACTAATCGATTGGTGTGTGCATGCACACACTTTTCACTGAAAAACCCAAATCAGTTAAATACAGTTAGGGTTCTGGCACAAACGAGTAAAAGCACTGAGTCTCACCAGTTATGGTCCGCACAACACGCACCATAACACACAGGGTCCGCTGTGCTATTGTCCTTTTAACTGTTGTGTATTTTTGTCATTGGCCTATAAGTGTTTTTTTTTTGCATTCTGGACACAATGGCATATGTTGTGTGCATTCTACGTCACTGTTCTCTGCGACCCTGCACTCTGGCACTTTACTAGGCATGACTGCACTCTGCACTCTACTCTGCGCCCTACTCTGCACCCCTCAACTCTATGCCACACCACTGCACTCTACCCTGCACCACTCCACGCCAATTTTCTTTACACCACTTTACTCTGTGCCACTCAACTCCATTGCACCCTATGCACTGCCTTCTACTCTGTACCGCTCTCCTCTATGCCACTGCACTCTGTTACTCTACATCACCACACTCTACGTTAATGTGCTCCGTACCACTTTACTCAAAACCAATGCACTTTAGACCAATCTACTCTACAACACTGTACTTTACGCTGGTTCACTTTACTCCACTCTGTGACGCTCTGCTCTATTAAACGTTTCTCCACTGGCCACTCCACATCATTCTATGACACTACTTCCCTCTTCCACGCTCGCAACTTCCTCTATGCCACACTAATCTACTCTATGACAATCTTCTCTGCTGTACGTCATGCTACTCTACAACACTATGCACAACCCTGTACGCTACTGCACTCTGAACCACTCCACATCACTCTTTGCTGCTCCACTTTACGACACTCTACTCAACTCTGACGGTGTGCTCTACTCTACACACTCAACTCTCCGCCCTTCTCCTCTACAGCACTCTACTCTGTCATGCTACTCCATAACACTCAAACGCCACGCAACTCTACTGTATGCCACTCCATAACAGTTCACGCCAGTCTCCTTTACCCTACTAACTTTTAGCTTGTTAAAGCTGAATTTATCTGGAAGAAAGCAAACAGTCAATGTGCCGTCATGGTAAGTCCCCGGGGTGGAAACATACAGAGTGCATTCTGTGAAATGTTTCGGCATGCTTGAGTTGCGCAGCGTCTTTTATACCTTTCAACACTCATTGGATTACATTCAGAATGCCAACCTATTCGGCTATGCCAGGCTGCCATGTGTGTACTTTAATCAAAAAGATAAGCCTGTCCGCAAACTGAGTTTTTAGTGAAAACATTCAGATGGCCTGTGCTGATCTCTTGTCTCCGCTTTAAAGTCTTTTTGGCTGTGCTTTTACATATTAGCAGGAGTTGATTATAAACAAACAACACCTTTTATGACATCTAAAAGCATTGCTGTTACGCCCGGGCGGCTTGGCAGGACATCCATAGAAAACAACAAATTCTTCTTTTCGGTTTATTCGTTGGTTCGAGGTCTCAGATGGTACATGGCTGAGATGAGGCAACTTTTACGTGGCTTTGCTTCCACTCTGGCATCTTATAATTAATTAGCGAGATTTGAAAGCTTTATGTTTATCTCCCCATCCAAAAACATGAGCATGTTGCAAGAACCATTCTAGAAGCACATTTCAAAATGGAGTTTCTATTGCTATATGAATGAACAATGGTTCAGCTCTGTATTGCTTTGCTTTCTCGCTTTCACAATCTTCCTTTTGGACCCAGGTTCAATATATACCGCTATTCAATCCTATATATTACACAGTCCTTCAATGACATACACTTAAACGCACAAGGGTTGAGGCAAAGAAACCTGTACCTGTTATCATCTGTGACTCAAAATATGGTGATGGTGCTCAAGAAACCAAGGAACACAACCCTGTCTGTTCCTTTAAGGGCAAAGCCCAAAATTCTAAGCACAAAATATGAAATCAGCACTTATCAAAAAATATCTTCGGCAGTCTATAATGTCTTTCAGTCAATCAACAAAATAAATTCCATAATGAACAGGTCCGGACTTGACTGAAGTTCGCTTTCAATTCTTTATTGTGGTATTCCAAAGCAGATAAAAAGATCCAATTTTCCAAAATATTTTTTTCTTTTTTAGCCAACGCGTTTCGTCTAAAAAATGAGACTTCTTCAGGGCTAAAGATAAAACACAGAAAATTATACACTCATATGTATATACGATTGACTATTTACAAAAAATCTTATACATAACAAACATCACAAAAACGTTTAAAAACAAGATCAGTCCGATTTGATTTTAGCTAAAAAATACAGACTATATTTTAGTTTTTTTAGAAACAAACCCAGTGTTCATTCATATGAATTATAAAAATTCGGAAGGTAGATAATTTTTTCAAAACGTAATTACATAAATCATAATAAACAACAGAGAAGAAGATTCTACAAAAAGGAAAATTGTATCGATTCACATTCAATCAATGGAAACAGTCCAAGAGGAAGCATCAGTATCAACTTTCCTTCAATGACAGCATTTTGCATTATCATGGCATTGTTAACTGGTTTGGTCTGGTGGGGTTGGGGGGCCCAAAGACTTTAAACATGTGCTCATCAAAGAAAAAATAGTAATTTTTATTTGTGTACATGCTCTTTAGGATGGTCTTGGATACTGTGAATTATTATTTCAAGATAACAAAAACATGCCAAATCGGGGGGCAGCTGCTTGTAGGCCCTTGATCCGCATATTCAATAAGTTTAATCTCCTGCATACAAAGGCATGCTAAGCCCGGAAGCATTGGAAAGTGAACGCGTAATGTTGCATTCACTATATCCTACCTGGGTTCGTGTTCTGTTGGCATGTATGCAAAGTATTCCTGTAGTGTTAGCTGCCAACCTAAGATATGGAGTATTCATGCCCTTTACCCATGACCCATTGTGCCGCAGAAGGAAATCCCTAGATTTTCTGGACATGGTGGTAAGGCCAGCAAAGGCACGTAGTCTGAATCTTGCTCCACATCCTCTAGTGGCCTCTAAGTGACTCTTACATCCTGGTGAAATTATCTGTGTTCTAAATCTCTTCTGTAGCTCAACATGCTCTTTTCTTGGGGCACAGGTAATAACCATGGCATATGTAATAATACATGAATCATCGTATGAAAAAGGCATGTGTAAACAGGGCACTCCTTTTCTACAGTGGGTGGCATTTTTAAACACATCCAACATTCTGACACATTAATTTCTCTCATAGGCATTCATGGTCTGTATAGCTACGTTATCATGGTATTCCATTGGGTAATGCTCATGCAAATCTGTACCCTTTTCGCCAGTCTCGAGGCTCTCAACAGGCAAAAAATACTTTCACCGATAGAAATGACAATGAAGGCTAATACAGCTATCAAAGCAAAAACAAGAGGAATGCAGAACGCCCCCCCCCCCCCAATTCTTCAAGTTAATTATTTCTTTGTAGCTAAAACAGTCTTTGTTCCTGGCCCTGTTACTTGTCCCATTTTGAACTTATGGCAGAGGTTGCCCGAGTTGGCACAAACTTGACCTATGGGTGCAATACAAGTGTCTTTTTGCTGGCTGGTAGATTGCGATAGGGCAGTTCCTAGGTGAAAGTGTCCCTTGCTGGAAGCTCTAGCAGCTCGAGTGCTCACAAATCCTACCCGAGAAATCGCAATCAGCTCTCAGTTTAGATACCAAACCGTTGGTTAGAATGTCAAGATGGACTTTTTGAAATTTTCACTGTGGGTCTGGTACATTTACATGTGTACTGCGGTCAGGGTTAATCCCAAATGCGTTCACTATTTCGTCCAGTGAAATAGGCAGGGTTAATTGTAGCCCAGGTATGCACCTGCCTTTTACGTGAGTAAAGAGTTAGTGGTCCGGGCTGAGTGAGGGCAACAGTTAATGGATATGTTAGTTCTCTTGTAATCGACTCCAGTACTACATCCAGGTCTCTCAGGCTCTTTTCTTCTTCTGTGATCAGAGTTTGTATGGTTGCTCGATAGCTGTGGTTGTTGAGATCCTTCCGCTGTGGTCGTGAAAGAGGGCGGCAGCGGTGCTGGTGGTGGTTCCCTCTTCCGATGCGACACAGGCCTCCAGTTCTTGTTGTTCGTGCATTTAGGACCCATTTGTGTAGCCAACAAGACCTGCTCGGGCCCTTCCACCAAGGCTGGAAACAGTTAGGCCTCTGGAAACTGCAGTTCAGGGCCCAGTCACCTGGCTGGAAGTGGTGCCCTCTACCTTGCAGCGGCTCTGCAAAGCCTCTTTCACTTGCTGGTTAATAGAAGCAAAACGTTTAGTCTGGGAGAGGATGTCACCTGTGGCCTAATGGGTAGAGCAGTTGACCTCGAAGCTGGGGAATCTGGTTGAGTCTCAGCATTGAGACTTCACATTCTGTGATTCTGGGCAAATCACTCGATCTCCCTGTGCCTAACAAAATGAATATGTCTGTCTGCAACGCAGCTGGTGCTCATGTGAAGTGCTCTGATTACTTCGGGTCGAGTTTGCACTAAATAAAACGTATATAAAAAAAAAGCAAAACAATAGTCTCTCATCAATTCATTTGACATGGCATTTGTCATTACTTTTTCTGGATCTCCCCAGGCTGCCATTAGCCGTCCTGTCACTGTTTTGTGGGGGCTAACTTCATTGTTGCATCAGGAATATTTCTCATGCTCATCAGAACAATCAGCAATGTGTCCATCCTTGGCTATCCTGTTTCTGCACTTATTTTTCCGATCTTATTTACAAGCACATCATTCTTCCTTTCCAGCGCATCCGCTGCCTCTGGGTGATAGACACAGTGGAACTTTTAATTTATCTCTTGAGCCTTACACACAAGTTCCATCAGTGCGTTAGGGAAGTGGCCTCCGTTGTCAGACGAAATGACCTTTAAGAAGTCACATCGTGGTAGAAGTTCCTTCACCAAGCATTTAGCTGTTGAAACTTCATCATTACTTTTTACTGGGAATCCCTCTACCCAGTACATACAGACCACCATCAATACACATCTATATTTGTTAGTGGGGCGTATTTCAATGTAATCAAGGTAAAAGAAGGCTTTATTCGATTGAGTTAGACAAACAATCATAAAAGCACAAGATTACAATATACATACAAGCAATTCTTACATTAAGAGAGAAATTCACACGAGTGATACATTAATAATTTCATGATTGTGTTAAAAACGGTATTAAACTTACAAAAGCCCTCATCTCATTAAAAGCAATTAAGTGCGCATGTGTTTCCATAGGCGCTCATGATCTAAACATTGTAAAGCCAAAAGGGCAGGACGACATTGGCGTAGCCCAAACTGTTTCAAGATAGGTACTAAGAGCAAGCTCCTAGCAGCAGAATAAAACCTACAAAAAAGAATGACATGAATCGTGGATTGTGGGGAGGTATATATCGCAGGGGCATCGCTGGAGGTCTTGAGACCAGTCATTCATTATGGGAAAAGTAACTAATCTATGGAAGACCCCCAGCCTAAAACGGGTTAATAAAAATCTATCATAGGCACCAGGTACAAAAATTAAATAGGGTTGAATATTAAAAGCAGTTAAGACCAACTGATTACGCAGGACTGTCGGTTTTAAAATCTCAGATGACATTCTAAGGTATCCAGGAGCAGGATACCCTATTTTCTTAATTCCTTCCTTGTTGTTGCCCTAATGGTAGTAGGATTGGTAAAATACTCTAAATGGCCAAGATCTTAAAAAACTATAAACATATCTTAGCCATGGTATCCTCTTAACACCGTCCAGTTTCAAAATATCTGAAAGGATATCTTCGGTTTGGCCTCTTCTTTATTCCAGAGCCCGTGCCATAATATCACAGGCTCAAGCTTAATTAAATCAGAGATAAAGGGTAGTCCTAACTCTGCGGGACAAATCCATGCTGAGATACCACCCGGGACAGATAGAATGTATCTTAGGAAGGAGTTCTCTACTCTGAATTGGAAGCAGATCAGCAAACCCCCAGACCCCATGCCCGTAAACTGTAGCTGAAATGCACTTAGCCTTGTAGATTTTAATGAGCTCCTCTGGAGTTTTTTTGCCTAATTTTCTGGCAAAATCGGTAAGAGCAGATGTAGTGCATAGGAGTGCCAGTTTCTTTGCTACAACTGCTTGTACCCAAGTATCGTTGTGGGTGAAATGAATACCTAAGTATGAGAATTTCTTTGTTCAACCACATACATATACTTTTGTTTCTTTATGCCATTACCATAGCGCATGATAAAAGTTTTGGAAGAGTTTACCCGTAAACCTAGGTCTTTCATGAAAAAGGAAAAACTGTCAAAACGCGCTGTAGGCCTACTTGTGTGCGAGACATCAACACTGCGTCGTCTGCATACAAGAGAGCTGGGATAGGGCGACCGGCTACTAGGGGAAATTCTTGGTTATCTTTAAGGAGAGCCTCCCACAGTCCATATATATACAAGTTAAAAAGGAACGGGGCCAGGACACAACCCTGCCCAACTCCGCTCCTAATCGGGAAAGCAGCTGAACGCTCACCCTTCAGACCACAGCGTACGCGTGCCTTGGCATCATTATAAAACATTTAAGAAAATAAATAATATTTACATCAAATCCCATATCTTCTAATATTGATCATAGTTTATTGTGGATCACATAGTCAAATGCGGCTGTGAGATTGACAAATGCTAAAACAGTTTCCCTTTCTTAGCCTTAGTGTACTTCCCCACCAAGAGGGACAGATTTAGGCCCTGCTGGTCCGGAAGCCATATTGTAGATCGGACAGGACAGAGTTCTCATCAGCCCAATCCTGAAGGCGTTCCACTACCTACGTTATGGCATCCAGCCGGGAAATTGGCCTACAGCAGGGGTACTCATAGTACGGCCCGCGGGCCGCTGGCGGCCCGGCAAGCCTTCTCTGGCGGCCCGCGGACCTTTCAGACATCTACCCGAGTTTTTTTTGTTTTTTTTAAAAAGGCTGTCTGCAACCAGAGCTGACTCAGGGACTCTACTGCCTGTGGGGGCCGGGCGATTGCCGCCGTAGTCAGAGTGGGGCTGCAGGGGCGCTGTGAGGTGAAAATAGCCTCATTAACATGTTAATGGTCACCATTAACATGTTAATGAGGCTATTTTCACCTCTCAGCGCCCCTGCAGCCCCACTCTGACTACGGCGGCAATCGCCCGGCCCCCACAGGCAGCAGAGTCAGCTCTGGTTGCAGACAGCCTTTTAAAAAAAAAAAAAAAATGAAGGAGACAGAGGGAGGGAGGGAGGGAGGGAGGGAGGGAAAGCGAGGGAGGGAATAGTGCTACATGGGCCTAATTTGTGCCGGAGCTTTCCGTGAGCACCGGCACTTATTTTTCAGTGCCGGTACTACAGCTTTATTCATGCTTTCAGGCCATCCTCAGATAGAATGTAACAGATAGTCCTAACGAACCAACCAACCATATCCCACGTTTATCAAAACACTTCCAGGAAAACATATTTTGCGCAATGCGTTTTAAAGGCTTGCACATTCATGCACGAAACAAAGAATACAATACCCCCTTGGTTCAGGCACTACAACATCACACGAAACGTCACTTAAGGAGTTACGGCCGCCTTTGAATTACAGATCACGCCCGAGTCACGTGCCTGTGATTAGCGCAATATCCGGCTCCTGCATAGCGCACAGACTCCCGGCTGAACAAAGGTAGGAAGTGCGCTTCGGTGCTCATTGTGGCTTGTAGCAATTATAAGATCTGCTGCATGACTTCCAATATGCATGCCCTGGAAAGGCATTTCCCCTGAGCACGGGTTCACAGTTTTATACGCAGGAGCCCCTTTGAGCAATGCTAGCAGGAAACTTGGTGTGTGTGTGTGTGTGTCAATCTACACTACTACAGACTACCTTCCATCTGGAAACAGACAGAAGTGGGCCCGTATTTTGGTCCATGGTTTGTGGCCCTACAGGTCACACTCACTCTCACTTAGTTTTGGAAATTCCTGCAGGCCCTGCACCGATCGCCTGCCTCTCAGCAGCCTTTCCCTCCCTGGCGGATTACGTGACTCAGGCAGCCTCGCCAGATAGAGCTGTAATATTCACCTGCCTTCCATGTGGGGGCCAAGGGGACACACAATTGCACTGAGGAAGGCAATTTCAGCACCTGGAGAGCAGCACAGCTCCTCTCAGACCCTCGGAGAGTCACGCAGATTGACCCCTCCCTTCTCGGGCCAGGTCCTTTGAAAATGATACGAAGGTCCGGGTCCAGGTCGACGGATTTACAGCAGTGCTACAGTGCTCAAAGAGAGTGTCTTCTTGGCTGTCTACTCCCAAACACCGTTAAACCACCAGCATAAGGGACACACTGGAACTGACACTTGTAAGTATGTATAGCAGCAGTACCTCAATTGCTGTTAATTTATTTTGGCATTTGGCCTCGTGCAAAATGTACATGTAAGCAGAGCAGTTTTGATGTACTGATGCTTTGCGTTCCATGGCAGTATGTTATAGTAGCAGTGGGCTGCATCAATATCTGGTGTATTGTAATTTGGGATTACCGTTTCCACATTTCGGGCGGGAGCCAGCCAAAATAAAGCACTTTTTGGCTTTAAAAATCAGGAGTCTCCCTTCTTAATCGGGAGACGGAGACAGAGGGAGGGAGAGCTAGAGAGAGGGAAAGAGAGGGAGAGGGAAAGTGAGGGAGGGAAAGGGAGCGAGGGAGGGATGGAGAGGGAGGGAGGGAAAGGGAGGCAGACGGAGACAGAGGGAGGCAGGGAGACAGAGGGAGGCAGGGAGACAGAGAGAGGGAGGGAGACAGAGAGAGGGAGGGAAAGAGAGGGAGAGGGAAAGTGAGGGAGGGAGAGCGAGGGAGAGCGAGAGGGAGGGGAAGGGATGGGGAGGGAGGGAGGGAGAATGAGGGAGAGCAAGGGATGGAAAGCGAGGGAGGGAGGGAAGGGGAGGCAGACGGAGGGAGGGAGACAGAGGGAGGGTGGGAGGGAGGGAGACAGTGGGAGGGAGGGAGACAGAGAGGGGGAGGGAGACAGAGAGGGAGACAGAGGGAGTGAGGGAGACAGAGGGAGTGAGGGAGACAGAGAGAGGAAGGGAGACAGAGAGGGAGGGAGAAAGTGAGAGAGTCAGAGTGAGTCAGATAGAGGGAGAGATGGAGAGAGATGGAGAGAGAGAGAGTCAGAGGGAGACAGAGTCAGAGGGAGACAGAGTCAGAGGGAGACAGAGAGAGGGAGAGGGAGAGAGAAAGGGGGAGGGAGAGGGAGAGGGGGAGAGTGAGAGGGAGAGGGAGAGGGGGAGAGTGAGAGGGAGAGAGAGGGAGGGAGACAGAGAGAGTGAGTAAGACTGAGTGAGAGAGTCAGAGTGAGTGAGACAGAGGGAGAGATGGAGAGAGAGAGAGATGGAGAGAGAGAGAGAGTCAGAGGGAGACAGAGAGTCAGAGAGAGGGAGAGGGCGAGGGAGAGGGAGGGAGAGAGGGTGAGAGAGGGAGGGGGAGAGAGGGAGAGGGAGAGAGATGTGTGTCTATGCCGGGTTTGGTGGCTCAGTGGACGAAGGAGTCCGCTGCAGGGACCTATGATCAACATTATGGTCACAGTTTTTTTGTTACTTTAGCCCCGCCCCTTTTCCACTGACCCCGCCCCCACCGGTGCGGCCCTCGGACACAAACCACACTGTAAATTTGGCCCCCGAGAGAAAGTTTGTGAGTACCCATGGCCTACAGCATCCTGGGTCTTGTCTGTCCCCCTTCTTAAAAATGGGCACGATAGTAGAGACTACCAGAGTGGGTAAAAAAAAAAAGTACTACAACTGGCATTAAGCACCTGTACCAGTAGGGGACCCCATAAACGAATGTTTTATTTGAACATGTCTTCAGGGACCCTGTCCGGTCCAGGTGCCATGCCACCTTGACTTGAATGTAGGGCCCCCTCCACTTCCTCTAGGGTGAACATTAGTTCTTTGTAGTTTAAAAGATAATTTAAACCATGAGCCCCCTGAACTTGGATATCCAGTGTATCGGAATTTCCCTCGCCTCGTATATTTGAGCAAAGTGCTTGATCCACTGATCCTCAGTTATGGCTGTCCTGATAGATGGGCCGGTCTCACAACAAGCATTGGCATAGCTAATAGGGATCGCCTTTGGGACCTTATAAGTGTTTAGCAATGCAACAGTTGATGTTGTTGCACCAAGGATATTGTGCTGGATAGCTAAACACTTATAAGGTCCCAAAGGCGAGACCTATTGGCTATGCCAGTGCTTGTTTAAGATTGAGCATTTTGAACATAAACACAATTAGCCATTCATAAGAGCTGAGGTACAAGGGGATAAAGCAATTTCCTAAAGACCAGCTAGCGACGGAATAGTAAGGAAATCCGTGTGAGAGCCCAGGTGAGCCTGTGTCAAAGCAGTGTGTTAGAAACAGACTGCGCCACTTCCTTCCAGGATGGAGTGATCTCTTCAGCATGGTTATTCTCTTCATAATTCACTTGTTTATAGTCGGGGCAGCTGGAACTATGTGGCAAAAGAGGAGCAAAGGGTAGATAGAATACATGCCACGGCACAAGAAAGCGAATAGTGCATTAGTATGCTGCTCATGCTACGGCGGTATTATCATGCTGTTTTGCAATATTTGCACCCATTGATACAAAAGAGATGCTTTTTGAAAAGACGAATATTTAGGAACATGGATTTCAAATGGACGCTGACTGACAACAAAGAATACTGACTATGGAATGAATGTACACACTAGAATATGTCAAAAAGGGGGGGTACTTTATTCAATAATATAATTGTTAGGGATCTGACTTTTTAACATTCATTGTCGATCCAACATTGGTTGTTATAGTATGCGCTTTATATTTATCATGTGTCACAATACATTTTTATATAGGAATATACATTTCATAGATAGATCCAAGGATTACAATACATAAATAGATCAAAGTAACAATAAATATAAAAAAAAATATAAAAAAAACATGGCTAAAGATAATTTAACATTGCTACGCGCGTTTCGGCTATGAGCCTTCATCAGGAAGCCATGGTATATGTTCCGAGTGTACCCAATTGATATTGTAGCCGCAATATCCGATGGTGGGCTCTAGATGTCGGCTGTCGAGACGCCGGAGAGCCAGACCCCATCATTGGAGGACGATATTCGCGTTATCTACAGTAACGTCCTGTTCCACCCCCCCTTCTTCCTACTGGAGCGAGGAAATACAACACAGTGAACCGCATACTATCAGCCCTAAACAAGATGTCCCGCTCCCGGTGATAAGTCCCAGAACTCTCCACGCCACCTTCTCTTAACTTGAGTAAGGAAATATTACACTGTGGCCCGTACAATAACAGCCTCAATCAAGATATCCCGCGTCCGGTGATAAGTCCCGGATATCTCCATGTCACGCATTACCGCTATCCTACGCAGTGGAGAGTTATCCTCTGCACTCTACGCTGTGTTACACCCTGATCCTAGCGTGACCTCACAAGTACATCTAGAGCCCACCATCGGATATTGCGGCTACAATATCAATTGGGTACACTCAAAACATATACCATGGCTTCCTGATGAAGGCTTATAGCCGAAACGCGCGTAGCAATGTTAAATTATCTTTAGCCATGTTTTTTTTATATTTATTGTTACTTAGATCCAAGGATCACAATACATAAATAGATCAATCTATGAAATGTATATTCCTATATAAAAATGTATTGTGACACATGATAAATATAAAGTGCATACTATAACAACCAATGTTGGATTGACCATGAATGTTAAAAAGTCAGATCCCTAACAATTATATTATTGAACCCCCCCTTTTTTGACATATTCTAGTGTGTACCGTCATTCCATAGTCAGTATTCTTTGTTGTCAGTCAGCGTCCATTTGAAATCCATGTTCCTAAATATTCGTCTTTTCAAACCCTTCAATGATCCCGATTTAGGAACCTTAGTCGGGGATACCTCCTTTTCTTACATGTACAAAAGAGATGCTTAGCAGCATCGCTAAAAACCATTGGCAAAGCCAATAGGTCCCAAAGTCGAGTCCTATTGACATGATTGTTTTTGCTTTAGTCTGACTCCGGAAACACCACTTTAAAATTGCAAAAGGCAGTGTTTCACTGGAAGGCACAGTAAAATTCCAGACCCAAGGCATTAAAAAAAAAAAAGAAGCAACACGTTTGGGATTTTTCTGTACTGTGATGGCTCTCTGGAAAAAATGATCCAGGTTTCAAAAGAGGTTCTGTAATGTAACATCAGTTTGCACTAATACGAAATCAGACAATCTTTTATAAATAAGAAGGGATCAATATTCCCAACCTGTTGAATTACATTGAAATATGTAAGGATGTTTTCAGTGCTACAGAACAAAGCTTCAACCACACTCCAAAAGGTTCAATTAATTTGCACCAGTTTAGCATCTTAATACAGCAATCAGCATCTGAAATGTGACCAGTTAGCCCTCCCAGATTGATTGTGAACTACATCAACTAGAAACACTTTTTTGTTAAAATGTGCAAATTATGCAGCAGATCATGGGTCATGCGGCAAATGTGATACATTTGTAATTACACTGGAAAAGCTGTGGCTGCAGTATCACGTGGCTTGATTGTTGTAAACAAAGAGCATTACCTTTGGTGAATATTTATATCATAAGGGAAAGTCTTTCCAGTACAAAACGAGTAACCAGTAGCAAGTGCATGCTGCCTCCGTCGGTAATTTTTTTTCAGATACAGCAAAACATTCCAATTGAAATAAATGAATAAAAAAAAACTCAATCAAATACAGAAATCTCTTTGTCGTTTGCCTGCATTTCTGTCCTGGCCAGGTTAGCATTAAAATAAATTGGTAAAGGAGTACCACAGGACCCAGGGGCCAGGGCCACTGTTTGCAGAGCTTGAGTGGTGCACCCGTGGCTGTTTGTTTGCTTGTTTAGATGGGGTAGAGTCAGATTGTGAAGGCGTTGACTCTTGCAGAGTGACTGTTTGCATGTGACGTAGATCGAGTGTTTGTCCACATCTTCGTCCTCCGCCACTCATTTAAAAAATAAAAACAACGCTGTCCCGGGGAGTAAAATATGCTCTTAAGAAAGTCAACACAGGAAGCTAGGCAAAAACAAATCAGCGAAATGTAATGCCCACTGGAAAAACATCAGAGGAGAGGGAAACATTGCAACTATGAGGAAAGAGACTGTGCCACCCGTGCGCCTCGAGTGCCCTCGTCGGGCCATGCGGTGTCACTGCAGGGACAGGTCGGGTTCATGCTGACCCTCACATGTAGAGAGAGGGGGAGATTTAATTTTAGCAGAGGAAGGAGAGGAGCTAAAACTCTAAAAGAAACGAGTAAACAAGTATTCTGTGGTTAAATTCAAGAGTAATTGGAGCACTCATCCCATGGTGACTTTGAAAAGATTACTTGACATGCTCTCCTGAGAATCAGAACCCGGCCCCCGGTAATGTACGTGCGGGCGCTAACGGAAGTTGTGTGTGCACGCGCGCGAAAGTGCTCAGCAACAGCTTGTGCGCGTAATAGCAAGGTGGTGGCCGGCAACAGCCTTTGGCAGCACTTTCAAAAGCCAGCTACTAAATGTCTCGAAGAGAACAGCGCATGCGCTGGTTCTAGCGAGACCTAAAAATGGTGCCCTAATTGCCTTCCAGAATACCACACTGTCTCTAGCTACAGAGGCCGAATGTAGTGCCTCCCATGCCTCCTTCTTCAATATAACTTTTCTACCCCTTAATGCTTGTTTATATGCCACTCTAGCCAACCTCATAGCGTATTCCTCTGGGTTTTATGCAGCTCTTTTTTTTTTTTTAACTGAAAATATATTTGGGTGCACCTCCAGTCAAACCACCCATTCTGGGATCCATTCTTCTTTTTACACCTAATAAGGGACTCTCTTATTACGGTGGTTATTACCATAAAGGAGGCTGGTATTTTATCAGGGTAGCTGTTTCATTCAGGCATATCTCTATGTGTGTTTTACATCTATCAACCATGGTTTTAATCAGCGCAGCCTGATTTACCATAGCCCAGCAGAGGGAATACTCGTTAATACTCCCAATGGCTATCTTTTCAGGTACCTGATCATTGTTAGTATTAAGTCTAAAAACGTTACTAGAGGGTAATGTAATAGCGAGACAAATGGGGAAATGTCACTAGGTGAGTTCACTGAGACTTGGAAGGAGTGTAAACTATGTGCGTGGTTGCTTGATATTCAGACATAGTCTGTGGTGGAACAAAGTCACCTACCGTTGAATGTCCAAGACAAATGGGCTGGTATTGGCCATAGTTCATTTACAAATCCCAAATCAAAACTAAAAATAAGTTCATTTAGCTGCTCTCCCAACACAGTATGCCTAAAATGAGACGAGCATGTTCCTTCTTCTCTTAAAGCTCTGCATAAATTGTCCCCAGCATTCTCACATAGCATGCAGTTAAAATCCCCTGCCAGTATTAGCATTGTCTTTTGTTTTGCTTTTACCCACTAATCTCAGTGATTGTGGCATGTTTTTAACAACAGTTCCCACTTTTCCAGGGGGAATATTGTTGTAAAAGTTAACCAAAACTATGGAACATGTATCTAAATCCAATCGAACTAGTTGGTAATAATCATCACTGGCAAGGATCATTATTTCCTTTATCTTCATGCTACTCGATATGTACGTGCATAAACCACCCTTAGCTTTACCTCTCCGTCCATCAACTGCTGGGCTCTGGTAGGTCCTATACCCATTCAGATGGATCGCTTCCTTGGACCATGTCTCCTGGAAACACAGGACTGCACATTGAAGAATACATTCCCACCACAATTGGGTGTTTAACCTGGATCGAGTCCCAGCAATGTTCCATGAGACAATGTTGCAAAGAGGAGGTTTAAAATCAACAGGGCAGTTGTGAGGGTGGATTACTCTCCCTGGAAAATCCTCATTTGCATGTCTGGATGAAGAGAGGGCAATTAAAGTCCCCTTGGGTTTGAACTGAGCCTCATTCTTTGAACCTGTAGGCCTTCGTACCTCATCACTATTGCTATCAGAAAGATCCATGGTTAAGTCTCTGGATGGAGAAGAGACATTTAGAATATCATGGGGATCAGCTTGAGTCTCCATATTCAGGTCCGTAGGCCCTCGAACCTCTTCTTTATCACTTCCAGCATAATATTCAGAGACCATACCATCGTTCCTCCTTAGTCAACCCGGAGTTACCCATGCAATCAGGCCTGCAGATTGTGCGATTATATAATGCAAGTTTCCTTGGGTCCAGTCAATCAATATCTTCCAAAGAATTCAGGGCGTCAAAACGATTATACACTAGAATGGGATACCTAGACTGCCTAGTTCTCAAGTGATTGTCTCCCTTGGACAAAAAACCCTGACAGATTGAAGAGTTGGAGGGTCGATAAAAGTATCCCAGTAGTAGTATGTGCATGTCATTGGGATTGGAAGGCCCACTATTGCTCCTCTCTAATATTGTGTGCACCAAGAAAGGTGACTTAAACGTTAGTACAGCACAGTCTCCGCACAATGATTTGGCAGAAGGACCGACCCACCCGATCCTTCGTACCATTTTAAAATCTGAAAAAAGGGGCTCTTTCAGAAATGGAGGGACTTATTCCTTAAAGTCGACCAATGTTCGAAAACGTTATTAGTTAAGTGAGAGGCATTTGCCAGAACTACTGTAAACGGGGTTGCTTCTGGGGGCAGATTCAAGATTTGTGATGGGCTGTAGGACTTGTCTTGTCTTTCCTGTGTATTTATGCCTCTCTCTACTTCTTTATTTCCGCTGTTCACCCGAACAATCTGTACTCCTCTTTCTGTGCCGGCAGGGTTATGAAGGACTGTTATAATGGATCCATCCTTGGTGGGATATTGCCCAATTGGAACAGGTGGGTTATCTATATTAGGTGTAGTGATGTTAATGTTATTACTCCTATGACATGATTGATTAATGACATTGGGACTAGAGGATGGTCCAACACCAATGCCTGCCCCCCTATTAGACGGAATGCGTTAGTTTAGGTTGATGCTGTCTACCAATGTTGCTGGGTATTTACTACCACCCAACTCCTCCATTTTTGGCAAGCCTAGCTTCTACGTTAGTTACCTTTAGCATGATGGGTTCCATGAGGGTTAACCTCATTGTCTCAAGTCTACCCCAAAAGTTCCCATCTAGTCTATTGTCTGCAGGCTTGTCAATCTCATTCTGTTTTACAATATTCGGGGGGCCCTTATTGAGTTCACCCGTACCAATGACTGGTTTCGCCTTCTTCCTATTAATTCTCTGTACAGATTTACTCTGTTTTAGTGGTGTTTTTACCTTTCCTTTTTTAGGTCTCGCCCTCAAGACCTATTGTCACCGAGATGCCTCTCAAGGGAGACAGACCGGGGCACGCACGGCGGTTCTTGTCTTTGGACGCGCACGTACAGGCACGCGTGCTCGCACACCTCCTGTCCTGCAGGCAAACCAGCATTCAGTTGCACTGCTTACAGTGAGACAAGAGATGACCACGCGCGTCACGCTGTTCACACACACACAGACGCGCACAGGCGCGCACACACACACACACACACACACACACCCCTCTCTGCCCCCCCCCGCCCCCCCCCTCGCACTCACCGGGCTCTTTCCGCGTGTCCCTCTCCATCCGCAGCGGGTCAGTCTCGGCAGCAGGCAGACTCGGAGGTCGGCGTGTCTTCTCCGGCGATCTTCAGCTTGCGCCTGAACAGCCGATGTGCACGCTCACGGCAACTGCGTCTCGTGCGCTCCCACCGCGCTGTTTCACACCTGGCGATCCTCAGCTTGTTTAATATATTCACTATTGATATCACTACTGTTTTACCTGTGACCGTTCTAGTATTGCCAGCGAGCACTTCTATGATGTCCCTTCGAGATAACTGTAGCTAATGTGATCTCACCTCATGTATATGGCCGTTTCATTTTCATTTTTGCCTTGTTCCCCGATATCGCTAACAATTGGCACATGTTTTAATCTTCGAAGTCCTTTCGGTCAAGTACGTGTCACCGTCATTGCATACAATGTTGCACACCTTACTAACAATTTTGTTCTCTTGACATCGACCGATAAAGTTTTTATAGTGATCACATTGACATCCCAGCCGCTCTACAGGCCCGCCCCCAACACGCGCTCTGGATGGCCTGCCACGGGTGCATCATCGATCACATGACTAGGCACTTCCTGTTATCCTTAGTAACCGCGCAGTCACCACACGCAGCCGCACATTCAGCCTGGCCCCCGGACCGACTCCTCTGCTGGCCTATGATTCATTCAGGTAACCGTTCTCCGACCTCCCTCCCCGACCCGCTCTGTTTTAATAACCCTTGCCCACTGCTTCTTACAAGCCGCTGGTTTTTTCCCCCCCCAGGACCGGCCAATTTTGAACCAATATGGAATTCTTGATCCGCCGCAGATGCCTGTTTTCTTTCAGGTAAATCACCAGCGCTGCACTCCCATTCCCCGCTCCCACCACTCCGTAATCACGGTGATTTACGTCCCTCCTTTACCCCCCCAGGATCTTCGATCCCACACTGGACGTCTAGAGACTGGGACCTGTCGTCCCGCTATACTTTTTGCCTCACCGCTCACTGTCTAAATTAAGATTCCCCAGTAAGTTACTCTTGCCCTCGCCTCTCCAATACTCCATGTTCCCCCCGGATTGAGCAGCATTCCTAACCCTACACCTGTATCCTCTTACGATCCAACACGCATAGTCCACCCTCATTGACAACCAGAAACAAAAGCACCATAGTTTTGTGCATACCACCGATACATATCACAGGTATGTGAGGCTGTCTTTCCCGCGATCCCGCTTCTACCTGCCAGCCCCGAGGTTCTCACCTGCCGGTCCTATCCTTTTCAGCTTACTTGAATGTGGCCATTCCTTCTTGATACTACTCTGTATCAGTCCAAATTTTTAATTCTATACTGCATCTCATGGTAAAATGAAAATCTCGGGTTACAGTTCAATCGCCCCCTTTTTTGCATACAATCTGCTTAATGGTAAATGTATAGTCCATTTGGACAAGCATGTCGGAATTATCGGCAGATGTGTAAACATTTTATAAATGATCTGCTTACCGTAGGGGTAAGCCGCGTTTTCGTCATTGTGGAATTCTAATAATCCCTTTGATTATGTTGGGGCACATTATATGAGAGATTAGATTTTACCAATGCCCTGTGTGTTAGTAACTCCTTTTATGCAAATCTAAATGCATACAGCCTGGAAACCAGTCTGCACCCACACACTCTAACGCATTAAATCACCAACTCCTCTCCAATCTAACCCTACGCTGGGAGAGGTCAGAAATATACTCCTGTTGCAGACATCTATAAAAAAAAAAACCATCCAGGCGGGTTGATGGAATGTATTTGGGGGGGGCGTTCAGCATGCACAAATATGCTTGAGTATATTTGTAGAGGGCCTAGCCTTTTCTTGGCTGGAGTCCTTTCTTGCTGGGAGAACCCAAGGAGTCCATTTGGCTGGCTTTGCGGCGGCCTCCCGTAAGGTAGAATGCTGGGTCCCCCAGGGTTCATCACTTTCCCCTCTTTTGTTTAACCTCTACATTTTCCCCCTCATTTTTATGTTACAGCAACTGGAGGTCACCGTGTTCAATTACGCGGACGACCTCCAGTTAATCTTCAACCTGTCCCACTCACCCTCATCTGCTTTGAACGTCCAAACCATCATGACCCTCATTCAAGATTGGATGAACTGCAGCCACCTCAAACTCAATCCGGACAAGACCGAGCTGGTCCTGACCGGAGGTGGCTGCAGTCCCTGGTCTTCTTCCTTCTGGCCCCCCTCCCTTGGTGCCCCTCCTCTCCCGGTTCCCAAAGTGAAAACCCTGGGAATCTTTCTTAATCCCCAGCTTACTGTCCTCCCACAAGTTAATTCCGTGGTCTCCTCATCTTTCTTCTCTCTCAGAGTAATCAGGAAAGTTTCCCGTTTCTTTTCCCCCCCCAGCTTTAAAAATCATCATGCTGGCCATGGTACTGTCCCGTATAGACTACGGTAACATAGTCTATAACGGAGCCCCTGCATACATGATCCATCGATTACAACTGGTGCAGAATCAGGCGGCCCGCCTGATCCATGGCCTTCCCAGATATCATCGGGTCACTCCACTACTCAAAACTCTGCATTGGCTCCCCATAAGAGAGCGTGCCCTGTTTAAGCTCGGCTGTCTTACTTATCAAGCCAGAGCGGGCACTGCTCCCGAGTTCATCTGTTCCCTCATCAAACCTTACTGCCCAAGCAGAGAACTTCGCTCGGCCCATTTGGCCCTCCTTACCATCCCCCGCTTTAAAAAGCAGAGGGCGGGCGGAGCGAGATTCGCTGTCCTGGCTCATACTTTTTGGAACTCCCTCCCGATTGCTCTGCGCACCTCACTTTCCTACCCCCTATTCCGAAAAAACCTTAAAACTTTTCTGTTCACTCAAGCCTACCCTTAAATCTCTTGCTGCTGCCATCCACTGATCACCACTAGCGCCATGAAACTGTTGGGTGTGCGAGCGCTGTACAAATGTTTTTAAATTCAAATATTTGCTAATCATTAATTTTTTTTACACTTTTGCTATGAGTACGGTTCACAGGCCTACTTCTATAAACTCTTGTGAATTCCTGATAGTCGTAAATCTGCACAAATGCCATCACGTACATGGAGGTGCCCTTTTGAGACTTTCTTTAAGGTTTTAGGTGTTAATATGTTTATTTTAATGTTACTGTTAATGTTGCCCATGGTTTTACAGTGATTCTCGAGTATTAATCTTCGTTTGAGTTATTTGCGTATATTAAACCCATTTTACTAAATGGTGCCTTGGAGAAATAGCTTTTAAAGCTGCACCCCAGTTAAAAAAACAAAAACAACATTTCCTTTCAGATTTTTTGTGTGTATTATGTTTTGAAAGCAACAATCGCTTATCTTAATTGCATGGTTATGTATTTGTTTGCATGTAAATAGGAAACAGTGTGGCAGCATTATAAATAGCCTTAAATTGGTATGTGTTGCTTCAGGGTGTACATTTTTATACTGGAACCATTGTTAGTAATGCAACCTGGGCGCGCAAATCACTTCATTTCATGACAGTGCTTGCCTAAGTAGTAAAGGCTTTGCCTTATTGAATAATGTATACGAACTTGAACAGCTGTTTCGTATGGATACACATGTTTCATCAGTGACACACCTTTTCTTAAGAACATGCAACCTCACCCAAGAGGCACAACATCATTGCTTACCAACAGCAGCAGTAAACTGCCACAACTCTGCCAACTGACATGGATATCAAACTGCAACTCTGCACCTCTTGATAACTGTCCTGACTCCATTCCAACTACAGCATACTCTGCTATATACAATAGCAGACTATCTGGGCTATGGCAGTGTGAGTAGTAATGGGTACACTGTGGACTGGCTAGGCGCAGGTGTTTGAAATGTCAAATAGAGGTCTGATATTGAAGGAGCTGTGTGTGTGTGTGTGTTTCCTTTTCGGTCTTGCATGTCTATGGTTGTCAGCACAGCACCTCTTAAACTTAGTGACCACTACTGTTAAGGTTTTTTTTAACTGGGTTAGAGAAGAGGTGGGATTAGATTTTCTTTTCTCTCCATGTATCCATTTCCTTTTTTCTCCACCCCATCACACCTACCTTTAGGAATTAAAGGGATGCTATTGGGAACAGAGACCAGCTTTTTTGCTAATTTATTTTCAGTAATGGATAGTGGTTGCACGTCTGTGTAGCGCAAGATCTCTGCACCATAAAGTGCAGAGCTCTGCTCTTTTGTGCGATAGACCTCTAGGGCTGGTGAAACAAGGCGTGAACTTGTTTATTACAGTTATGTTTTTGTAGACATTGTGCACTTAAGCATCCTCTAGAAAATACTGTGTTCTTTAAGATAACTTCCCTTATACATCAAGTGGGTGATTCTCATTCAGTATGACGGTTTCCTTGCATACTGGGTCTTAATTGTTCTCTTAAATATTTTTTAGAGAGAAAATGCATGTTAGCAAGCAGCATAGTCCAAATAGAGGTTGATGAAAACGCAGTAAATGGAGTAAGTTTACACTCCAGTGTCTTCTGAAAAGTGTACTGATTAAGGGCGTAGGATCAGGTGGGGGCTCAAAGGGTAGATTGAACTCCTCCAGATGTTTAAGAGGAGGGAGTAAACAGTGTATGAACATGATTCTGAGGAAATGCTGGACACCACAAAAGCCTCTTCTGAGTGCTATATCCTGCTGAGCACCCTCTGTCCATTAATTATTAAAAAAAATAAAAGCCATTGTTATTTGTAATATCAATACATCTAAGTCACGTAAATACAACATATATTGCATTACAAATGCTATAGGTGTCACATTTGTGAAAGTTAAAACTATTGGCATTGTAAATGACAAAGCTATTAATTTTGCTATTTTCAAAACCAACACATAAATAAAAAATTTGTCATTTACAATACCAATAGCTCAAACTGTCCTAATGCGAGACCTATTTCATTGCAAATGCTTGTTTCAGGGGGGGGGGAGGGGTCTGCAACATCTAGCCTGCGTATAGCCTTTTGCCCTCTGCTAATTACCTTACACCTGGCAGGACTAAATTCGGAGTCCGAGGGTGAGGAGGAAACAATATCTATAGCTTGCTCTGTTATAACTAGTGCTGAAGTACTGGCGAGTAACGGGGATAGCTCGTTGATATTTGCCGCACCTGATTCCATGAGTGCGGGAGTAATGGAAAGTCTACTCTTGGAGTGTTGAAGTGTTAAGGACACCCTTCGTTCAATGAGTTTTATTTTATTTATCAGGCATGATTCCGCCCTCTGTAGGAAAGGATCTAAAGTCTGTAATCAATCTGGAGAGCTTCAAAGGCCTTTGTCGGTTGCACAAAGTGTCCTTTGGGTACTGGAGCGGTTTCCCCAGCATTTCCCAGCATTATGCTGAGCGCACATTATACACCTGTGGCAAATGTTTGTAGCATATTTTATGATGATGTTGACCCAAACATATTCATACATTTTACTAGTCCATTTCTACCAATATATGCAGGACTGTCCTTCCGATGTTATATTCATAGTCATCTTCGATTGGTACCTGTGTCACAAGCATGAGGCTGGAAGTCTCTGTTACTGTTTCTTCAGCCACCTTATCGGCAAAAACATTCCTCTGTACCGCTTTATCTATTATTTTCTTGTGTGCATTGCATTCTACTATTGCTAATTTCGCAAGAAGAGCTAAGGAATTCAACATCCTTGTTATTAATACACCATGCGGTATTTTTGCCCCTTGAGATGTAATAAAGCCCATTCCAATGTCTGCCGAAATAATGGGCAACACTAAATGCATCCTGGCTGTCTTTGTAAATATTAACCGTTCGTCCTGTGGCTTATTCACATGTCCTAGTTAAAGCAATAATTTTGGCAGCTTGTGCTGATAGTTCTGAAACTTTCAACCATAGTGTGCAAGGTTGTTACCACATATGCTGCAGATCTCGTGCCCTTCTCTGTTCTCACACATGAACCATCCATCCACAGTTCCCCTTCAGCATCATGAAATGGTGTCTTCTGCATATCTGTCCCGCCTCTTGTCTGCTGCTCCTCTTTCCTTTAGATGCAGTTGTGATCATAAAAGTGCTGGTGTGCACTCTCAACATGAGGTAGGAGTATTGCTAGGTTCAAAACATTACATCTGTGTATGTGCACTTGTGGGTGAAACACCTCATAATTTGTCAGCCTAGCATTCCTGAGGTGCTGTGTGCATGTTTTCAATATCAGATCCACCGAGTGTGGGACATACAGGTGAACAGTGTGCTCCATTATCAAACTTTCTGCCTGTTGCAGTGCGACTGCTGCTGCTGCTACAGCTCTATGGCAATCCAGCAATGCTTTGGATACGAGTGTGGCAGAGCAATATATGCATCGCCGTTTATAATCCCCATGCTGCAGGCGCACACACCCTTCAGATTCATGAACGAATAAATACAAATCTTTAAAATAGTCAGGTAGCCCCAAGGCAGGAGATTCACAAAGAGCTTGCAAAATCAAGAAAGCTATGTTCATGCTCTGACACCCACATGAGCGGCTTAGCTGTGTCCTTGCCGGTTAAAGCCAATAATGGCTTTGCCAATAATGAAAAATCAGGGATCCAATGGCGGTAGTAGCTAGCCATTCCTAAAAAAAATTTGCACCTGTTTTTGTGTTCTTGAAGGTGGTACAGCCAAAATTAATTTGATGTGATCTGTACCCAATTGTCTCCGCTCTTTCGACAAGAAGTATCCTAGATAAGATACAATTTGTTTAACAAAAAGTTTCCTATTGGGAGACACCTTGTGCCCCCTAGCAGCCAAAAAGTTCAGTGTCTGTTCTGCACTGTTCTTCACTAGTGCTTGCCAATAAGTCATCAATGTACTGAATTAATGTTTGACATCGAAAGGCATCCAATTGCCTTTTCAGTGCCCGAGTGTATGATGAAGGATTCTCACAATACCCTTATAACACCCCTTGGAAATAAAAACTATGAGCAGTGACTAATAAAGAAAATGCTGTCCTCATACTGAGGGATGGGGGGAAAAAAGCGTCCTTCAGATCAGGCACAGAAAGGTATACCATGTCAGGTGCCAGAGTGGATAGCATAGTCACTATTTTGGGCACTACAGGAAATTGCGATACCACTATTTTATTAATCTCACGAAGATCAATTATGATCCTATATCGATATGGTGGCAAAGAGAAACATTGTTAAAATGTGGGGTACACCGCAGATACCTACAGTCGGGGAATGGGAGCAAGACCTGGACCGGTGCTGCTCTGCAGAGAAGGTCATCTATCAGGGGTGGGGATGTCCTAGTAAATGGGATAAAGTTTCGGGGAGCTGGCCGAAATACAGGGTAATAGCAACATAAAGCGAACTGCAGACCACAGGAGATGGGGATGGAACAGGGTGGGAAAGACACATCATGGTGATGTGAAATCAACAGCTAACCATACTTGAGTAATGGGAAATCTTGAATGAGCCAAATGTTATGCACTAAGGAATATGGTCGGAGGGGAGAACTTCACTGAAGTGTAATTGTGTTGTACTGCTATGCATTGTTATGCCTAACAAAATAAAAAGAATACAAAAAAACAATGAACCTGTATGATGCCTAACAAAATAAAAAGAATACAAAAAAAACAATGAACCTGTATGATGAGGGGGCCCTTCTTTGTCACTTGGCTTCTTTAGAACTGGAAGTATAGGGCTAGTAAATTGGTTTCCTGTTACTTCTTTTACGATTCCTTCTTGTAATAAATCATTGACTACCTCTTGCAAGCCCTGCAATCTATGTGCTGAAATTTTTCACTTGGGTATACATCGCAATGGAACTTCTGGGCGCACAACTGTCTGTACTTGGTCTATATTCATTTTTCCTACATAATTTTGATATTTTGCCCATATTCTACTATATATTAACTGCTGAATATGCGCTGGGATTGTATCTTTGCCTGATCTGATAATTTACATAGAAGCAATTTAAGTGGAGCTGTCATCTATCTCAAGATACATCCCATCCGATGTGCGCTGAATTGTTTTAGGAAATGCAATCGTAGCAAATTATAAGCACATGTTTCAGGAACCATAAAAGAATGCTCCTCTGTGAAAAGGTCCTATAGTATAATTATGTGGGACTGACATAGAAAGTGTTACTAACACATTGGTAAATCCCACAGATGTCTTCTTGTATCCAGAGAGGGGTCTGTGGGAATGTGCTTTTGGTCAGAGATGAGCTGGAAGCACCAGTATCTAAGAGAAACTAAACCGGGTTCACCGTCTACTACTTCTGCTTGTACATAAGGACCCTTATCATCCACTGGGATTCACCTGATTACAACCCTTGACGAGTGTTCCGTCCTGAAAGGTAGATATGAGTAGTAGCGTCGCAGGAACAGGCATCGTAATTAGAAGTTGTTGCGGGCACTCCTTCCCCCTTATTGTAGTAGTGTTCGAGTGCAGTCAGTGAGACAAAGGGTAGTGTCTCTTCTCCGCACCGTCGTTCGCAAGAAGAATCTTCTCTCTTCTGCGTCGCCTCTAAAGGGAAAAACAAGCTTTAATCATGAGTCAAGTACAGCGGTTCCATTACATTGTTTTGCGGCTTGGAGCCCTTCTCAAAATGCTTGATGTAGTATTCAATAAAAGACGTCTTTGATGAAGAGAAATGTATTCTTTAACAACTCTACAAAGAGAGCAAGGAAAATATTCAGGAGAAAAGAGAACAGAAGAATAGACTTTATAGTAAAATTGAAAACTTACCTGATTTGACTTCTTCCTGAATCGTCATTCTTCCTATTCAGACTTCTTTGGGAATATAGCAGGAGTCGTGCAAGTATTCTCTGTTAGAAAGAAACAATTGTTAAAGGTGTTTTCAAATGTACATATACAAGTAGAAGGTAATAGTTGTTTGATATTATGAACATTGAGTATATGAAAAGTGAGAACTACAAGGAAAAGACGAAAAGAAAGATACTGTGATGTGATTTACATATAAAATAGAAGCTATCACCGTAGTCATTTTGGGTATGGAGAGTTGTATTTAATGATGAGACCATATACACCAAGTTTACTACCTAATTAATATAGGCAAACTGAAAGTAATAAGTCGTTATATATCTCTTACAGTTTCCAGTCTCTCTGCAATTGTATGAATACATAAAGATAGAAGCATTGATTATACCAGGGCAGCGAAGAGACCAGATAAGGCAGCCTCTTCTTTTCTCCCCATCACCTTTCCCATGTGGAGCATTTCTGACTTCCAGTTAAACTTGGAGAGCAGGAAGTGTTCTAGGAGGGGCATTGGGACTTAGTCTTCATTCTGCTCCCGTTTACGTTTAACCTCTTGGCTGCTAATGACAAAACTCGTCATGGACTTTCCATTGATTTCAATGGAAATTATATGAGATTGATAATATTGCCTTAGCAGTAAAGGGGTTAACTTGTAAGAATATGAGACTCCTGATATGTAGTGTCAGGCTTGGGAGTCTGGTCATGGGAATTTTGGATTGAGGTGATTTATGGGTAGATGTTTTGTTTGTTTGTTGTCTTCTGTCCCTTGAATGTGTAGACTTAAGGATGACCGGAAACCATTTGTAAAAGGAAGCCTGTGGATTCAGTGCCCTGGCTGTTGCTTTGCTGGATGCCTGTGGGTACATCTCCTGTGTGCATACATTTTGTATGGTGTCATTTTGAGTGTGTAGACGTTTGGTGGACGGGTCTCATGTCTGAGGAAGTCGCATGCATGCTATAGACCATTGTGCAATGGTCGTCACAACCTAGTTGTTATCCCTGTTCTTTGTTTGATATGAGGTGTGAAAAGCCTCATGTTTTGACCAGTTGCACAGGTTCTGTAACTATTTGTGTGTTTGCCTGGGTATTTGACATGTTGTAATTGGATGAATGTGTAAGCTGTACATTTTGGAAATAGTCTTTTTGAATGATTGTTCCATTACTTTATATGGCTGTTCATTTATTTTATCATTTAGAAGGAAAGGAGGTGTGTAGTATGCTGTGTGTCCCTACTCTGTGTCTAGAATGCCAAGCGTGAATGATGTAATAGAATGTTGGTGTGTGGTGTGCAGTGAAAGCTAGGAGATATTTAGAATTGGAGTGAGGATGGAACCTTGACAGGTCCTACCTGATGTTGCAGTAACAGAAGAACCTAACATGACACAGAACTTGCCTCCTACATGAGTGGTTCCAACAATTTGAAATGAGCATTTGTGACGCTTGTCTGAACTCCAACATAATCAACAAGTATTCATGCTCTATATTTCCAACTTCTTAGAAAAAACATTGAAATTGAGGAGGGCATAAATGACTTGAGTACTCTTCTGGGAATCACCTTTGCAATCGAAATTACAACCTTTTGTTATAGCACCACGATGAAAAATAAAATCTATAAGAAATGTTTTGAACATTTTTGATAGAGACTTCAAACCGCAGATTCTTGACCTTTTGATAGTTCCCAGACTTCCAACTGGATCCGATATCTTTTGAGCAGTATCTGTGTGCATGTAGGTGGTGCGGTGCAGCTCCACACAGATGCAGGAGTTGGCCCATATAGGAGCCATACCTGCATACTGTCATGCCACAACACTAGGCGCAGATTTAAAGCTACCTCTCGTCTCTTAGACAGTTTCCAAGCCAAAGTTCAGTGTGCAATGAAAATATCACCTCCTAAAATGACAGGATTCCAACCCTGTAATGATAACAAGCAAAATGTCTGTGACAGAGCCTTACCAGGTTTGTCTGTGGGCAAGCCACAACTGTAAGGCCTGCAGTGACTGCATCAAAGAATCGAAAGGCCAGATTGGACCTTGAGGTGAAGCTCTACATTGCTGAACATCGGTAGACCCCATGCCGTGAGTGGTTTAAGTCCAAGGGTTGATCTTGGTCCCGTTCCTTTTCTAGGAGCCACAGGAGTAGATAACCATTACACTCCTATTATTCGAATAAATCAAAGAAGAATCACAAAATATCCAAATGGGGCTAGGCCTCTTCCCGCCACTCTTAAAATCCTGAGAGGGTGTGCGGATAGTCGGAGGTCTCGCAAAGTCGCTCGATGTCTGAGCCCATTCCTCTAGAGTAGGGAAATCAAAAGGGGGGAGGAAGAGGTAGTGCTGCGTGGCACCGAGGTGGGCACGTCCTCCTCTAGCGAAAGTAACTGTAATCAAAAGGGTCCACCTCAAAGAGGGTTAGTGTGTATCCTGTTGACTTTGGAGTACACACACTTGGTTAAAATACCCCTCACACACCAAAAGGGCCCTTGGTGTCCTGCTTCATCATCGGGGTCTTCCCGCCCGGCTGCCGGACGGGGCAGTGCTGCGACAAGCGACTACGCTGGAGCACCTTTTTAATTGTGGGTGCTATGTGAGTGAATTGGAGTGAGGGTCAGTGGGGTCAGGGGTGATAGAGAAGTGATGTTAAAAAATACCTGGCCTAGTGATAGAAAAAACTATTTAATAAACACTGGCTGGTATTATTAAAAAAGGTGGTGTCGGAAAGGGCAAGCAGCTTTATGGGCTTACTTTCCTGTGCGGGTCAACATGTTTCGGGGCGCCATGCCCCTTCGTCAGGACCGGGGTAAGAGATCCCTGAGGAGGCTGATCCTTTCCTAAAGTCTGGTCGGAGGGAGATTTCTTTTCCTCCTCAATGCTCTCCGCTTGAGTGGAGTGATCCATAGTTTCAGGCTTCACAACACTATTATCGGTTTGAGTTTGGGCTGTGGCCATCACAGCCCCACCAACCTTTTCAGGAAGGGACTCAGTTTGGGTATGGGCTGTTACCATCACAGCCCTGCCAACCTGTTCAGGGAAGGAATCTGTTTGAGATTGGGCTGAGACTGGCACAACCCTCCTGACCTGTTCAGGGAGGACATCTTGGACTGGGGCTGTGGCCATCACAGCCCCACTAACCTTTCCATGGAGGTTTACCATTTTAAAATGGGTTTCTTGCTCTACCTCAGCCCAGGCTGAGATCTCTAAATAATTCCCCAGTAGACAATCTACAGGCAAGTTTGATGACACTGCCACTCTCTTGGGACCAGTGACACCTCCCCAGCTGAGATTTACCACTGCCATGGGATGATCTCTCTGTACTCCATCAATGTTGGTCACCTGGTATGTGGCTCTAGGTAAAAGTTGCCTTTAGGGGACTAGGCTCTCAGTCACGATAGTGATGCTAGCCCCCGTGTCTCTATAGGCCTCAACTTTCAGACCATTGATGAGGGGCTCCTGTCTGTACTTGTCCAAAGTGTTGGGACAAGCAGTGAAGTTGGCAAACCCCATGCCATTTTCACAGACAAGAGTATCTATGGTAGGGGACCTGGGTAGGCCAGAGTCCACCTGAGTTCCCCAAGTAAACTCAGCCACATAATAATCCTGGGGGATTACTACTAACAGTAACAGGAGGTTTGGGAGTATTACTTGGGGCTATGTTCTCCTTATTGTTAGCCTTTGGGCAACTGCTGTCAGGTTTCCAATGGCCTACCTGTTTGCAGGTATGGCAATACGGTTTCTTCTGGTTAGAGGAAGTGTTTTGGGACCCACCCCCCTCATTGGGGTTTTGGGGCCCTGTGAAAGTCTTCTCTTTGGATTTATCCCCACCTTTCTCTTGAGGCTGGGTAGTCTCTTTCTTTTTGTCACCACCATGGTTCTTAGGCCTAATCCTGGTTCTGACCCATTTGTCTGCCCTCTCACCCAATTCTTGTGGAGAGGTCAGATCAGAGTCCATCAGGTGCTGATGTGGAAGCTGGTTTGACAATTATTTAAGATGTGCTCTTTCATAATTAAATTATACAATCCTGTGTAATCTGTAACCTTACTTCCCAGCAACCAGCCCTCCAGAGCCTTAGTGGCACACTAAACAAATTCAGACCAGTCCTGAGTCTGTGTCTTCTGGGTCTCTCTGAACATTAACCTGTACTGTTCAGTGGTTAAGCCTAACCCATCAATCAGAACACTCTTCAGGACCAGGTAGCTTCTAGCATCCTCATCACTAACTGTGAGGAGCTTGTCTCTGCCTCTACCTTCAAAGGAGAGCCACAAGATTGCTGCCCACTGCTCTTGAGGAACCTGCTGTACTTTGCAGGGTCTCTCCAGAGCAGTTATCCACTTGTGGATGCCATCCCCAGCTTTGTAGGGGGGCACAATCTTACTCGGTTTCTGTTATCAAAAGACCTGTCTTTATCCTTGGGGATAATGCTGCCACCAGTGGATCCTAATCCACTCTCTATAGGCTGTCTTGCTCTAGCAAATTTCTCTTGGGCCAGGGCAACTTCTAATTCTTGCTTCTGGATCCTAAGCTCAGCCTCTCTCATTTTGGCCTCATGTTCCCTCCTCTGAGGGGTTGTCACCCCCCTTCTGGAGTGACCATGAGAACCTCTAGAAGCATGGGAAGTGTCAGAGTCACTTGAGTGATTCCTTCTCCTCCTAGACTCCTGGTTAAGTCCACCTGGGGGTCTGAGTGGGTTGGACCCAGTATCAGTCCCAAATAGGCTTAAGTTAGCCTGGCACCTGACTATTTCTACCATCATCAGAATCACTGTCATCATCTTCTGCCTCATCCTCATCTTCAGGCTGATTCTCATTCTGAACTTCATCAGAATTCTGGACATTAGGGACAGGGACATCAGTGTTATCGTCTTCAGTGGGAGAGCCCCCTTCTCCATTCCCTGTGGGGTCTGGTTTAGAAGTTTTTAGAGCTTCAGACTGGTCTAAAAGCTCTCTGAGGTGTGCTGTGCTAGGGTTCTGACCTGGCTTGATGCCTCTTAAGGTACACAGCTGCCTCAACTCTTTAAAGTTTAACATAGCAAATTTGGATGGTGCCTTTGGAGGGTCACTCTCCACAGGGACAGGTCCAGTGGACCCCTCTGCTCCAGACATTGCTCTAGTGACGGTGGATGTGTTGCAATCTACCTACACTGGTGTTTACCTACTAAACCGTCTCTAGTTGGTTGTAGTCAGGGTGTGCTAATCCCTTTACTCTGCAACAACTAAGTTCAGTAGAATTTAATTATACTAGTCATGTTTTATATGTACCTAAAGGTACCTGTATGATCTTTCAAATGATATTTTCAAAAGATTGCAATGGTAAAACAACAGCAAGCTCAAATCCCAACCGCTGCTCACCAATGTGAGAAGTTGGCCTGATCTATGATGTTCACTAGTTCTAGTGACCACCTTGTATAGTCCAAACAACCATTATGATGATTGGTTGTAAGTCAACCTTATAGACCAGCTATCCTAGGGGTAGCGTGGACAAAGCAGTCTTAGGCTAAACTCTGTAAAGGCATGTGAAGCAAGCTGTTTTACCTTATACACTCTCCTTGAATACCAAATGAAAGGACACCACACAGATATATATTGAAAATATATATATATTTATTTACTACAAGTATCCCCTATACTCTTTATGCGCACAGAAGCAAATGCATCAAAACAAAACAGTGTTTAAATATACAAAAGTTGCACAATATGAATAGGCCCTGGTGGCCATTCAAACCATATACTAAAATAGTGGTATAAGAACCACGTATCTGAAAAGGAAAAGGCCTAGGGCCTGGGGAATCGCTGGGACTGCAAGGAGTTAGTGACCAGGAGGCCCACGGAATGCGTGTGCAGTGCTGAAAGTTACACGCGGGCGCCTATTGATTTCAATGGGCGCGTAAAAGTCACAAAGTTACTGCAAAGGGAGTCTTCCGGATGGACCAGAACCTAACAACTTGAAACCTAGACACTAGAGATGTTACTCTACACAGGAGCACCGGAGTGCCAGCGTTACCTCACCCACAGGAAGCGGGTGCATAGGTGTGAAAGTGCGTCGGGTTTCGTCGTGCAGTTCAATAGAGCCTGAAGGTGATGATGCTGCAGGCGGCCAGTCGAGAAGAGTTTCGGTGGATCCAAGGGTGGATCTGAAGAGGTGAAGACCTGAAAGCAGAGGGGGCAATGTTCAAAGTCACTAGCCAGTGACTACTGTGGAACCAAGAGGGAACCAGGCGATGTCGGGTGCCAACAGGTGAAGAAGTGAAGATTGTCTCTGCAGCCACGTGGACACGAAGAGGTCAGTGATGTCCAGGAGTCGATCACGAGCTGTCCCACGAGGGCTCTAGCTGATGGCAGTGTCGGATTCTTGATTGGAGCAAACAGGCCTTGGCTAATGCAAGCCATGCAGGAAACGATGCAAGCTTCTTACTCTGACCAGCAAGGTCAGAGGGGCTGCTCCTTTTTACTGGAGCAAGGGCCAGTCTGGAGCAACCAGACCAGTGGTGTTGATTGTAGATTTCGTCGCCAAGATGGCCACTATCCAACGGACCAGTGACCGGGATGACGCGTCGAGTGGCAAAATGCAAAAAGGCCCCACGCAGATCTAGTGGATGCAGGAGGGCTCACCTTCGGTGCAGAGGCTGCTCGGTGGTGGGGCTTCTCAAATCCCAAAGCACAGCGTTGAGGATGCCTCGGGTGCTGCGCAGTCAGCTTCTCGTGGATCTTCCAAGATGGCCAGTCCCACGTCTCTCGGTGCCTCCACGGGTCTCTTCTTTTCAGGGACTGTGGATCGGGCTCTGAGATGTCTGGGAATCCAGGTCTTGTCGGGCTCTGGGCTTGGGCTCCGGTGGGAGGCGGCGGCAAAGCGGACGTCGAGTTGCTGGATTGTGCCTGTATTCACAGGGTGGTCACTCATTGGCCACAAGGGAGATTCTCTTCAGTCTGCTGTGCAGCAGAATGTCGAAGTCCAGTTTTCTTCTTAGTTGCAAGTCGAGTTCAGGATGATCTGAAGTCTTAGGACACATCTCCTACTCTTAAACCAATTCTAGGGGCCGGATCACCTGCTAGGTCCCTCCTCTGGGTGGGACCAGGAAGGAGGGTGGTTACACCCCCTTTCCTTTGTCCAGTTTCGCGACAGGACTGGGGCTGGAAAGCCCCAGCTCCGGTTTGAACTGGCATATGCACAGGGACACCTTGTGTGCCCCAGGCATGTCTCATTCTGTTCAGCCCTCCCTAACCCACTACACAAAATCCTGTCTGGGGTGGTGCAAGCACCTCCCCTGACAGGAAACCCTTTGTCCAGGCCTCCCAAGCTGGAAGGACTCCCAGCAGCAGGAGGTCAGACTTGTGTCTGTGGTGACAGCATCCATTTTGTGATGCTGAGGCTCATGTTTAACTTTACCCGGGTTTCAGGTTAGGTACATGTCGTCTCCCTCTAGAAGGGTGGAATGCTACCCCCGTCGCCAAAATTGGCGAGGGGTTAGTATTCCAAGTCGTATGACACCGTACTCGACATGTTTTGATAAAGCCAAACCAAAGATAGCATTTAACCGTGAGGTTCATAATGCACTTAAGAGTATATGGTATGGCAATTTCATGAAACAGCTAAAGGACGTTGTTCCGAAAGCTGCAGACAGGCTCAGCTCATGCCAGAGCACCATCTCACATGAAACCAAACACTCTGCCTCCAGGATTGTCGAGGCCTACCATAGGAGTGACTTATAGGTTACCATGTGTCCATATATGTTAGATATAGATATACTATATCTAAGTAAGAGGTGGTTACACCAACTTACCCCAGCTGAGTGATCAGCCAGTTGTGTCAAATAGCTAGGCCAGGCCAGGGGTGGCGCAATACATGCTGCAGCCCCTGGTAGGCCTGGGTTGCACCTATGCCCTGGGTACCTAGGGTACACTGGTACAGGGACTCATAAGGGGAACCAGTTCCAATTGGTAATGCACCTAGAGTGCATTGGAGTCCATTTAGAGGAGAGAGCAGAAAGCCTGGGGCCCTGAATAGCAGGATCCCAGGCCAACTAAGTCAAAAACCAGCTAAACACTAGGCAAAAAGTTGGGGGCAACCATAGTCAGATATCCACCTTCCTACACCCAGCACTTAATTTCAATGAGGTTGATTCTGAAGCTGCTGGGACTGATGGCCTCCTGCACCCTGCTAGTGGAGCATGCCAGGTGGAGTATGTGGGCTCTCAGTGGGAACTGAGACTGTAAACAACCTGCAGCGGTGGTTGCTGGACTGCGATTGGCTCAGCAGCAGACCCCTCCCTCAACCAAAGCGGACAGTGGTGACTGATGCATTGCTTCTGGGTTGGGGCAGTCATCTGGGAGGTCTCTGGTGAAGTCCCGGGTCCACATCATCCTTTGTGAGCTGAGGGCCATCTGCTTGGCATTGAAAACCTTCCTACCATCCATCAAGAGTGAGGCTGGTACAGGTACTTGCAAACTACACCACTGCCATGTAGTACTGCAACAAATATGGCTGGATGGGGGTCACTGACCCTGTGCCAGGAGGCCTTGCTGCTCTGGAAAAGGCTGAACCACCAATATATTTTTCTTGGTTTTGAACCACCTGGCAGAATCCTTGAATACCAGCGTAGTCGAGCCCAGTAGTCGAGGCTTAATGGATTACAAATGGCATTTACACCCGAGGTTGCACAAGGTCTCTTGGGCTAATGGGGACATCCGTGCGCCACAGCCAAGAATGCGCAATATCAGCACTTCTGCGTGTCGAAGTTTCCTAGGGGACTCTCACTCAGAAGCATTTTCCACCTTAGGTGGAACTTAGAACTCCTGTATGCCTTTCAGTCTATGCCACTCCTGTCCCGAGTTCTCAAGAAGATCAGGACAGAGCGAGCCCAAGTCATCCTAGTGTCTCCAGAATGGGCACCAAAATGCCCAGGTTTGAGCATATGTCCTCCTATCAGGGAGGACCTGCTTTCGCAGCAATAGGGCAGGGTTCTGTACCCGAGCCTTCGCACGCACAGGTTCAAACTTGAGATTGAGCGGCGACAGAAAAAACACCTTTCACCTCAGAAGGCAGTTGATTTCTTGGCATCCTGGCATCCCTCGATGAAAATTGTGTACACCTGTAATTTGGGCACATTTTTGGCTTGGTGCGCCACATGTCAGATAAATCCCCTCCAGACCAAGTTATCTGACATTCTGTTGTTTGTTTGTATCTTGCCCCGCAAGGCTTTGCTTGGAGCACATTTAAGGAATATGTTTCGGCCTCTTTACAGTTGCTAGATCAGTTAAGTCACCAGTTATAATTTCCGAAAGGTCTTCTACCTATGTTTCCCCCTTTCTCATTTGTAAAGCACCAATGGGACCTTAATCTAGTCCTGGCCTATCTCACATGCACTCTGTTCAAGCCTCTTGACAGTTGTCCTTAACGGATCCTTACCATTAAGACAGGGAGAGGTGTGGCACAGCGGCCAGAGCGGCTGACTCCGGAGCCCAGGGTTCATTGCGCCATGCTGCGTGGCCGCCATTTTCTAAGTTGAACTTTAAGCAGATCGGACATTGAGGCTACTTCATCACAACTGTTCATAACATTCCTGTTCAAGTTTGAAACAATTTATTTTAGCATATTTCTCCGTTCTTGCAGTAAAGGTACTTTCGTGTTTGCTCTTCTTTCAGGTTGATACAGAACAAAGGTACTGTTATTGTTAACGATTGGGAGCAACTTTTTCTTTTACGCAACAGCGCCATCTAGTGGATCTTTAAAATAATTTCAATTTATTCAAGCATTTCTTTCGTTCCTTGGGCTAACTTTCTTTGCTTCTCTAGGTGATATTATATTTACCTGTGGAACGAAGATCTAGTTCTTTACATTTATTTCCTGTTTTTAAAAGCTGAGTTATGTGTTGACTTATTATGTACTAATCCTATTTTGTTACATGCTGGTTTTCTAACCTAAGTGCATAGAATTTTATACTTTATCTCATAACTTTCATATTTTTTCTCTGTGGTTGTGTTTTATTTACATTCTCTTGGTCATGCAGAATGTCACAGCCCCACCATTTTTCCTCATGTCTCCTGGTGAACCAACAATCAAATGGAAGAAATGGAGGAAAGTATTTGTGCGTTATGCCAGAGTGTGTGGAGTTAGTTTGTCAGCTGAGCGTAAGACCTCTGTTCTGCTTCATTGTCTTAGGTCAGGGGGTCAAGACGTCTTTGACCATCTTCCCCAACTTACTGATGAAGAGAGTTCTGGCTTGAATGAATTTGAGATTTGTTTAAAACAACTTGATAAGCATTACAAAGTCAGCACAATATTGGAGAGATATCAATTCGCAAAAAAGAAACAAGAGGATAATGAAACGGTTGAAGGGTATGTTACTCAGTTGAGGAAGCTCGCTTCCTCCTGCAAGTTTGGAAATCTGTGTGATGAAAGAATTAGAAATCAATTCATGTTTGGGTGTAACATCGAGAAAGTAAGAGAAGAACTTTGGGTGTGATAAGTTAGGTCATTTGGCCAGTGACAAAAAAAATTCTGCTTGGAATGTTATATGTGCCAAATGTAAAAGAAAGGGGCATCTTTCCGTAGTTTGCAAGACTAAGACTAGTTCCTCTAATGTAAAGTCAGTAGAGGCAGAGATTTTAGAGAAGGATTTTGTCTGCGGACAGATAGTGGTACAAGTAGTGTCCCATGGTGAAACTAAGTCCTGTCCTTTAGATTCAATTTTGGATGATGGAGAGTCTACTAGAGTTCTATTTGACTCTGGTGCCAAGATCACAATCATCTCAAGGAATTTCTTTGAATCCAAACTGTCTTACAAAAATACCCTGCATAAACCAGACATACGTCCTTTAGCGTATGGGGGTGAAGTTATTGCTTGGAAAGGATACTTTAATGGGCTGATTGAATATAACGGGCGCTACACGTCAGGGAAGGTTTGTTTCACTTAAAGGTGATAGCATAATTAGTTGGTTCCTTCAAGGTGATTTAGGGGTCATGTTAGATCCAAGTAGTGATTCTCCTATTAAACTCAAAGAAGTTATACAGACAGTTACGATATCCTCTGATAGTACGTTGGAGGCGAAAATTAAAGAGAAGTTTCCTCATGTGTTCAAAAATGTTTTAGGTTGTCTCAAAGGATTTAAGTTTAAGATACCTTTGCGGCTAGACTCACAGCCATTTTCTTGTAAAGCAAGAAATGTTCCATTAGCTGTGAGGGAAGAAATGAGGAGGAATTGTGCAAGTTGCAAGAGGTTGGCATCATTGAGGAAGTAACTGCAACAGATTGCGTTTCTCCAGTTGTAGCCACCCGCAAATCGGACGGCTCACTTCGTCTATGTGTGGATTTGAGACAATTGAATAAGTGCGTTATTGTGGATAGATTCCCTTTACCGAATATTTAGGAATTACTCACATTGTTGGATGGTGCTAAGGTGTTTAGTACCATCGACTTGACCTCGGCCTACCATCATGTCGAATTGGATGAGGCTTCCTGGGATTTCACTTCATTCATCACCCCGTTTGGTTCTTTTAGATTTGTACGTATGCCTTTTGGGCTTGTCTCGGCTGCAGCTGTTTTTCAACGTATGATGGAAAAGGTTTTGGAGGGTTTTAAAGGATGCTGTGTGTATCAGGATGACATTTTGATTTTTGTAAAAGATCAAGTTGAGCATGAGAAGTTTCTTTTTGATGTCCATGGGAAATTAGGTGATGCCAATCTCACTATTAAATCTGAAAAATGTAAATTTGGTACATCCTCAATTCATTATCTTGGACATACAATTTCACATAGTGGTACCTCTCCAAAGTCCAGTCTTATTGAATCCATTACTCAAATGCCACCTCCTTCTTGCGAGAATGAGTTGGGCAAATTTTTTGGCATGATAGAATACTGCAATACATTTGTTGAGGGTTTTGCGAGTTTAACAGCCAATTTGAGGAGTTTGTTAAAGAAGGGCTGTGAATTTAAGTGGACTTCTATGTGTGATGAGGAGTTTAATCCTATTAAGGATAGGTTAAAATCTCCACCGATTTTGACAAGTTTTGATTCGTTTAAGACTTCTGTTGTTACTACAACAAGAGGGTGAAGAAGGAATGTCTACAGTCATGTTTGCATCACATGGTTTGAGCGATCCAGAGTCAAGATACTCTGTTATCGAATGTGAAGTTCTGGCGGTGTTTTGGGCTGTCAGAAAGTTTAAGAAATTCTTGTGGGGTACTAGATTTATAGTGAAGACGGACCACAAGCCTTTGTGTGAGGTTTTTTCAAAAAAAGGGATTGACCTGATCTCAAGTAGAATTACGAAATGGGTCATTGCTCTCCAAGTATATGACTTTGAGATTAGATATATTCCTGGTGCTGATAATAGTGTGTCAGACACATTATCTAGATTGGTGAATGTTGGGCACGAAGAAGTGCAGTTGGAGGAATGGGATGATCCTGAAATGCATGTCTGTTTTGTTGATGTAGAAATTGTGAGTAGAGATAAATGGAGAGATTTAGTGTCTTCGGATGCTGTTCTTGTAGAGGCCATTGCTCTGTTAAGCAAAGGTTGGGAGAACAAAAATGGTTGTTCCATTGACGCTTCAAAGTTTTGGTGTGTGAGAAATGAATTGGCATCCTGTGATGGGTTTTTGTTGCGTGGTACCAGACTGGTTCCTCCCTCCGAGGTTCGGAGGAAGTTGATTGACTTTGCCCACGAATCACATTCTGGGATGTCTAAAACAAAGGAAAGATTGCGTATGTGTTATTGGTGGCCTGGAATGGATATTTCTATTGAGAGAGTTGTTAGAGAGTGTCTGGTGTGTACTCATAGTGGTAAATCCAAAATAGTGAGAGTTCAGCCTATGGTAGTCGGATCTTCCTAAAAAGCCATGGAGTGAGGTTGCTTTTGATATTGTTGCTCCTGTTCATCATAATGGTCTACAGACATTTATCATGGTTCTATTGGATTTATTTTCGAGATGGCCTGAGATTTGCTTTTCACAGGGTATTGAGACTTCTCAAGTTCTAAAGTTTTTAGATACTGTTATAGCTAGGGAAGGATTTCCGGATTCCATTCTCACGGACAATGGGGTTCAATTAGTTTCACAACAGATGGTGTTATTTGAGAAATAGGGGTATACTTCATAAAAAATTTTCATTATATCACCCAGAAACAAACGGAATGATTGAGAGATTTAACAAAGTTTTAAAAGAGACTATTTCCTGGGCCAAGACATCAGGCCTTAATTGGAAAGTAGAAGTGTTAAAGAACGTGGAGTTGTACAGGTTGACCCCGCACTCAACTGGGAAATCTCATTTTTTTCTTTTCAAGGGGAGGATTCCCAGTACTCTTGTTAAACCTTCTTGGGTGAGGGATGTTGGTGAGCCTGTTGGCAATTCCTCCTCAAAAGAACCTGATTGGCGTATTAAAGAAAAGTATGTGTGTCAAAGGAGAAAGGAATCTTTTAACATTAGGAAGGCTACGAAGAACACTGGGGTTGGAGTTGGTGATTTTGTAGTAATTAAACTTCCGGGTTCTAAGGTAAAATTCTCCATTCCTACTAAAGTCATTAAAGTGTTTAACAATGCTGTCAGGACTCAAGATCATAGGGTCTGGAACCTTAACAGGGTCTCTGTTGTTCCAAAGCCTGTGATAAGCGATTCTGGTGCACTACATGTGCCTAAAGAGTGTAATGACTCTATTCCAGATGCATCTTCTAGAATTGTAAAAAGACCAGCATATTTGAAGGATTATGTTTCGTAAATTTTGTTTTTTTTGGGGGGGGAAGATGTGCGATATTCTGTTGTATTAATGTTATTTGTGGTAATGTTTTACATGATTTACATGAGGTTCATTTGCCTTAGTATCTGGTGACATCATTCATGTGTTGGTTCCAAGCTGCTCTGTTGTCATGGTTCAAGAATGTTAGTATTTAATTGATATTGAGCAGTTGCTTGGATTGGATGGTGGCACTGGATGGGTTCATCTTCAACTGCAATAAACCTACTTATTATCTTCAACTTCAAACCTGCCTACCTCTTAATTTCTATTTGAAGGATTTCACATAGTTTCTAGATTTTCTTTGTAGTTTGAGTTGAAGGGAGGTGGGATGTTATCTCAATTTCTGTTCATTTAGTCCTAGTTTACATCTCTCTTCATTCAGGGCTCCATTGAACCACAGGTTTTTGTCTTAGTCCGGTATTCTTTTGAGTATTGGTGGGGCTACTCGGTCAAATAATTTGGACATCGTGGAGTTGTAGTGAGCAGTGAGATCATTGACGTCTGACATGTTATTAGGAGGAGTAAATTCTCACAGTGGGAAGCTAGATTATTCTAGTTAAGGTGTTTCGTGTCTCTTATCCAATGTCTGAGCTTGATTTGCTGCGAGTAAGTTGCCCCAGTAGCGGAGGGTATTTGGAAAGTAATAATGTGATGGTCTAACCAATCGCAAGGGGTGATCGAGGCCCTCCTATGCGCTGCATAGGATGGCCTTTCGCTGTCGCTCTGCTCATTTACAAACACACACTCATGCTTGTGGCGGCATCCACCTTGCGGGAGCGAGCAGTGGCGCACCACAAGCACGAGTGCAGTGCTTGAAAATGAGCAGACTGCTCTCCCAAGCTCGCGCGCTCTCTATTTGTTTACTTTTGCTACAATCGCGGCACCTGAGCTTTACTTTAACTATGTTAAAGGTAAATCGCGGGTGCCGCGATTGCTACAAAAGTAAAGAAGTAGAAAAAAACATCTATTTCTTTACTTTTGCTACTATCGCGTCACCTGCGCTTTATTTTAACATGGTCAAATGTAGTCAATGTGGGTTCTGAGTGTGTCTAGTTCAGATTGGTAAAGTAACTGTCTGAAGGACTTCATGCTCATTCTACCAGAGCCAAAGCTGCTACCATTGTATTAGCACACAGAGTCCCTGTTCTAGGCATGCCACACACCTACATGGGCATCCCCCCATACGTTCAAGGAGCATTATTGTCTGGAAAGTTAGGTTTTCAGAAAGGGGCATTTTGTTTGCTCGGTCCTGCTTGATTTCTTGGTTTGAGTCCCTTGACGGGCCCGCCTCCAAATAGGTGCTACTTTGGTATCTATTCAAAAGGTGAGGAATCTGTAGCTAGAAGTCGCTGTCTGAAGAACAATTTATTTACCTCTGGTAACGCTCTTTCTGGTAGACTCTGTCTAGTCTCAGATTCCTCATCAACCTTCCTATCCACCCCATTCTGTGACCGGATTCTATTCATTATTAAGATCCCAAGTCTGGGAATCTGCACTCTGTCTACCGATTTGCTTTAGAGGTTCTGTGTCTGTGGGTGTGGACAGTCTTAAAATCAATTGACACCAGTGTGCCATAGTTGCGCCTATATATGCTGCAATGTCATTTTCCGGAGCAGACGTCCATGCAGAGCTGGAAAGCGACACCATCCAGCAGCATACACAAGTACCTCTGAAAAGTTTCAAGTTACAAGCTGACGCCTGGGAAGTATTTAAAAGGTAAGGAATCTGCAGCTAGATAGTCTCTACCTGAAAAAGTGTCCCCAAAGGTAAGTAATACATTTAGGGCCAGATGTATGACGGCATTTAGCGACTTCCAAATTGCGTTCAATTGGGAGTCGCTAAATGCCATGTACAACAGTGTCGGAGACACAGTTTACGATTCCCAATGTGGTAGCAAATTGCATGCCTCATCAATATTCATGAGGCACTCGCAATTTGTGACCCCATTAGGAATTGCTGGCCCTCCCATGTATTGTGGCCTGCTGGGTTCAGCAGAACTCCATGTCTGGGACTGCTTTATAATATAGCTCGGTTTTTTTCCCAAATGCATCCTGTTTTCTTTAAAGGAAACGGGATGCGTTAAAAAAAAAAATGAAACTTTTTCATTTTATTTTTTAAGGGACCACTGCATGCCCCTAAAAAATAGTTTCCCCTGCATGTGCTAAGGGGAAGGGGTCCGCCGGTGGACCCCTTCCCATTTGCGAGTACATTACCACCCTCTTGAAGAGGGTGGTAAATTGCGAGTGTTTTGCGTCGCAAAACATTATTACATAGGGTAGCGAGTTGCAATTAGGAAGGGATGCCCTTGGAATGCACCTTCCTAATTGCGAGTCGCAAATCTATTTAGCCAGTCTCAAATGAATTGCAACTCACTAAATAGGGGTTGTATATTGCCCTATTAGTTTTTGCATGCGCAAACCGGTCGCTGACCTGTTTGTGCTTGCAAAAATGGGTCTTACAACCGGCCCCAAGAGTACAGAGTTAGCTACGGGTCAGCTTAGCGTTGTACAAAGAACAAAATAAATTTAGGACTGTAATTTAAAAATAGCTTGAAGATATGTGATAGGGATATTTGTTGGTATCCAGACATTACATGGAGGTCTTTCAGAGTAGGAGTTAGAAATCATAAATAATTAGGCCTAGGCAGGATTATTTATTCTACCGGCTGAATTGGAGGAATTTGATAATTCCACGTTAATCTTGTAATTCTGTATTACTTATAATTTCCACCATTCCGCAGGCAGAAATGATTTGCATTAAATTTGTTTCTAAACAGACATGGAAGAGGGAGCAGTCCCTCTGTTTAAAAATTATTGCACATTAAAGTTTAATCTGCTATGCATTTTAAACGGAGGGGACTGCTCCCTCTTGTGGCTCAGTTTAGAAACCACTGCTGTGCACTCTTCTCAGCGCCCTTACATAGTATAGTGGTTACTGCAGAGTATGTAAGGGCGCCAGGGGGTATGCACTACAGAGTGATATGCAGTGGTTTCTAAACTTTAGAAACCACTGCAATACCACTCAGCAGTGGCCCCCTTGCATACTCTGCAGTAGATACTGCAGAGTATGTAAGGGCACCGAGTGGTGCCTGGCTGCACAATTTTCTTAATGCAAAATGTATCCTCTCATTTTTAGAGAAAATAACGGCAAATGCCCACTCAGCCTCTTCGTGTAATTCTGTGGAATTTTAATGTAATTCTGCGGAATTATACAGAATCAAATTCCGCCCATACCATTCGAAATTAAATGGTCAATGAACGTCTCCTTGGCGTTCCGTGACCTACTTAATACATTCCACGTTTAGCCTAGTTTCTCTGAATTGTCACCGAGATGGACATTGAGCCATAAATGTAATGCATGATTTATAATTTGCTGATATATCATATGGCCTAATAATTAAAGGGCATGTTGTGAATCTGCAAGACTTATTCTCTGATATCAGAGTGCCCTCCTAGTCCCATAAAATGGTTACTGTGTCTGCTAGTGGCAGGACAGCAATCTGTTTTTAACAGCTGTTCTTCAAAGTTGTACCTGCCATCAACAGCCATGTGTATGTACGCAGATAGGCCTCCTTTGCTTATGCTTACCTAACTAGGCCCTTTATTTCCTGCCGAGCAGAGCGGCCTGGAAATCGTTTCTCTCATGCTTAGCGTTTATAAATTGCTGTTTTTCTTCGTTCCTTGCATTTACGTACCACAGAGTCCTTTTCCATTTCTGCTGATTTCTCATTTTCCTCGTTACCTTCCGCACATAGGTGATATGGAGCATATTTGTATAGTTGCTTGTCACCCTGAAATTATGGCATCGATCTGGCATGTCTGGGCCCATGTTGGATACAACGGTTTACGGAGAACAGCAATTGTGTGTGTACTAACATTGCAACACTGGTAGGGGTCTTCTTCGTGGGATGGATCTCCTGGCGACAGGAGGATTTAAGAAGATTGAGGTGGTGTTTGGACACAGATGGTGGAGTGTCCTGGGATGTGACAGTAAAAATAAAAGTGGGTTATAACCTGTGAGGACAGAGCCTATTATGAAAACGATGAAGCTCTGTGTTTTTTTAATAAGTCCGCTTCAGTTTTATAAGCACATTAGTATTATGAACTGTTAAACTTGGCTGTTTCTGCAAGCTCATCCTCAAACTTTTTGCCTTCCTACTCCTATTTTCTGCGAAATTCGTTTTCGTTGGCTTTAAGAATCTATGCAGTGCTTGTGCTCTCTCCTTAAAACATGGTTATTTTATAGAAACTTGATGTGGCGCTGCGACTCACCCCTGAGAGGGCATCTCGGCACTCGGGTAACAGACCAGTCTGGGAACATCCATTAGAACGGCCAAGTCTTAAGATGTCTTTTTAAGCCTGAAAACTCGGTGCATGCCCTCATATAAAGGGGTAGCTTATTCCAGTGGTGGGAAGCAAGATATGAAAAGGACCGACCGCCGTATGTTAATGTTCGAATACTATGGGGGTGATAAGGAACCAATGTATCCTGCAGATATTTAGGTCCTTTGCCTGACCAAGCTTTATAGGTCAGAGAAGTTTAAAAGTTACTATTTTCTTTACAGTTAGCTATTGAATGGCCTTCAGCAAGGGGACTGAAGGTGTGCACGATGGCTGTTTATTAACCAGTTGGGCAGCAGTATTGTGTACCACCTGAAATTTTGATTGGAGGGATTTGTTAGATGTTGCAACTAGTGCATTTCCATACTCCAGGCGACTGATTATCAGCGCCTGAACTAGGGTCTTCCAGGAGGTCAGGGGGAGCCACTGAAATAAATATTTTCTTTTTTATAACCAAATTTATTGATTTTGTAAGAAACCAACAAAGAGAACAGTACCAGTTGTACACACATTTAGACATGCAAGGCAAATATAAGCAGATATTACACCAGCGTAAGTGAAGTGATCGACAGAGCAAAAACAAAGAGAGCCGCACCCATTCCAGTCCTCGGGCACGCTCTGAGAGGATCAGTCCTCCACCACCCCTACCCACTTGCCCCACATCCTGCGAAATTTCTTCAGGCAACCTGTTGCTTCGTACAGGGGCCGCTCCCGGGCGGCGCACCAATCTACCCCTCTGTGCCAGCACGTCATGGTGGTGGGGAAGGGAGCCGAGTTCAGCCAGTTGGCTGCAATGTCTCTTTTGGAGACCATCAGCGATGTATTCAGAAAGAGCTTTTCAGCCCTGGACCTGTCCATTCCCTCAGTGATACCCAGCAGAACATTAAATGGATTAAGGGGAACCTCCCAACCCAGAACCTCAGTGAGTTCTCTAGTTACGGACCTCAAATAGCCTGTGATCTCGGAGCAAAGCCATACCATGTGATAGAAGTCAGCGTGTGGGTGGCTGCAGCAGGGACAGGATGCATCAAGTCGGAGCCCAGCGCGGTGGAGATGCAGCGGCATAAGATAGGCAGTGTGAAGGTAATATACTTGGACTAGGCAGAGCCTTGCTGAAGCTGTGACTGCTGTGGGGGTCATCAATGCATCTCTCCAATCCGCATCATCCAAGGACCAGAGCCAGCCCTCCCATCTGTCCCTGAGGTATGACATTGTAGTGGGGGTCTTGTTGATAACGGATCAGTAGATACAGGAGATTCCCCCCTTCCCCAGGTTACCGGTCATAGTCTGAGCTTTGGATGGGCGTATTCCAGGAAGGGGGTTACCATATAAGATGTGAGAGTTGAGGGCGTGTCGTATCTGCAGGTATCGGTAGCACTAGGAAGCGTGAAGAGAGTAGTGAGATTGCAGTTCATGAAAAGTTTGAATGTGACTCCCACCCCGGATGTCACCCGGTAGGGAAATACCAATAAGGTCCCACGCTCGAATGCCAGAGAGGTTGGCGATCTCTTAAAGCCATGTCCCTCACCACAGTGAGGTATGCTGGGTCAGTTTGTTCGACCACTGGGTGGATCGTAGCAAAGCTCGCCAGGCCAGAAGTACCCCACAAGTGACTTTTGGGCAAAGTTTGGGAGATGGCATCCCCATACAACATCCCCTGAATAGCGGACAGGCCCAGGGTGTGTAGCTCTAATCGGTATGCTGTGTCCGACCATCCACCATTAAACCAGTCGTGCACAGTAAGGAGCTGAGTCGCCAGATGATAAAGGTAGAGATTAGTCATCCCCAGGCCCCCATCAAAGGGCGGGACCCGGCACTGGGCAAGGGCCAGTCGAGGCCCCCGACCTCCCCACAGGAACTTGGTGGCCATGCTGTCCAGTTCTCGGAACCACAATCTCGAGAAGGAGATATGCGTATTCTAAAGTATGTAAAGGAATATGGGGAGGACCATCCTCTTAAAGAGGGCTAGCCTGCCCATAGGATTCAGGGGCAGGGCTTGCCACTTGAGGAGATCCGTCCGGGCCTTTTTCACTAATGGAGCGACATTAAGTGTCCAAGCGAGGTCGGGGAGAAGGGCCACCCAGATACTTGAAGGACTGCCGACGAAGAGGTATCGTCGGCTGCCAATCAAAGGACTCGAGAGAGAGAGAGAGAGAGAGAGAGAGAGAGAGAGAGAGAGAGAGAGAGAGAGAGAGAGAGAGAGAGGTGGAGTGGAACCAGAACAGATTTATTCGTGTTCAACCTAAGGCCAGAGGCTTGTTCGAAGCAGCTTAAAGCCCGTAGGCATCCGGGTCCTGACTGAGCCGGATCTGCTAAGAATAGCAGAATGTCATCGGGGTCGAGGGTGATCTTGTCTTCTTCCAATGGAATACATTCTTAAGGAGCGTATTACCCCGAAGCACGTGTGGCAGGTAGCTATCACCTGATCTTTCATTGATAATTTTTTTTTCTGTCAGAATACCTACATTTCTTACTGTGCTGTTAGGATAGGGAGCTGGGCTGAGCTCGGGAGGCCACCAACCAGTTGTCCAAAGGGACTGCGCTTTTCCAAACAATGCAATCTCAGTCTTGTCCCCATTTAACTGAAGGCAATTCAGGGACATCCATGTAGCAATTTTTCTCATACATGCAGTAAAAAGTTGTTTAACATTCTCTATATCTTGCCCAAAAGAGATGACCTGTTGCATGTCGTCAGCATATGAAAGTATTTCAAAGTCATAGGACTTAACCAACTGAGCAAGGGGAGAGATTTAGATATTAGAATGTGTGGGGCTTAGGGCCGAGCCCTGGGCCACTCCCCTGCCTAGGGACAGAGTCTTAGATTGGAAAGGACCAAGAGTAATTTTTTTAGTCCTGCCCTTGAGAACGTCTCTTAGCCAATCCAGTGCAAAACATTGGCTTATACTCAATTGGCATATTTAGTTTACTTGCAAGTCCCTTGTAAAGCGACACAACATGTGCCCAGTGCCTTTAAATTAAATGCTACCAGTGGGCCTGCAGCACTGATTGTGTCACCCACTTATGTAGCCCTTTAAATATCTTAGGGCTGTCATTGGAGAGCCTGTGTGTGCATTTTTAACCTGCCACGTCGACCTGGAAAAGTATACCTTTTGCCAGGCCCAAACCTTCCTTTGTAAGACATATACGTCATCCCTAAGGTAGGCCCTAGACAGCCCTAAGGGCAGAGTGTAGTGTATTTAAAACATTGGCCATGTACTTGTAGGTTTTACATGTCCTGGTAGTGAAAAACTCCAATTCATATTTCACTACTGGAAGGCCAATGTCTCCCATAGCATACATTGAAGTTGCCTTATTACATTGTGTAAGTGTAATTTCCAACTGGTAAGAGATAACCAGTTTATGTTTGGTGTCTCTGGAATCCTAATTTAGAATCCTAACTTATGGAAAAGTCTGATTTTAAATTACAGTTCTGAAAGTGCCACTTTTAGAAAGTTGGTATTTTCTTGCCTTAGCAATTTGCTTCCTGCAGCCTAACTCTGGTCACATGAGTAGTTGGCAGTCGGGCTTTGTGTATACCTCTTAGACAGCCGCACACAATGGGAGGTTAGGTGTGACTGGATGGATCATCACTGAGGAGCTAGACCTGGCCTGACTTACAATAGGTTGTGTCTTGTCTCCACAGAAAGGGCTTGTTAGAAATGGGAGTCACTAGTTGGCAGAGGTAGGTACCTACCCTTGTCCAAATATAGACCCTGTCTTCTTGTCAGGGTAAGGGGGATACACACTTTAGATAACCCCTGCTCACCCCCTGGGTAGCTTGGCACGAGCAGACAGACTTATCCCAAAGGCAATGTGCAAAGTATTAGTACTCTAAACACACAGTAAAACAGTGATTGCACCACAAATGGACACCACACCAGTTTGGAAAAATAAAGTATCTTTATCTAAACTCAACAAGTCTATAACAACAAAAATCCAACATACAGTCTTAAGAATATGACTTTTAAAGGTTTCAAACAACTTAGTCAATAAAAAACTATGGATGCATGATTTCTCTCAAAGTACCTGTAGTTGCGACAAAATTCACAAGGCCAAACAGCCGCAGAGATGGGAAGCGTCGAGAAACAAAGAGATGCGTCTGTTGCTGAGACCCTGGGGAGGCGATGAAACAGTTCTGCTGCACGCAGGAGAAGTGATGCGTCAAATCCGGTTCGTAGGGGGAAGTGTTGCATCGATTCCGAGACAGTTCTTGTCCGCGAGTGATGCGTCAGGAAAACTTGCACAGGTACGATGCATGGAAATCCCGGATGTGTCGGCGATCGATGCGGCGCTGTCGAGTAACAATGCGTCTGCTTCAGCCGTGATCTCTCGGTGCCTCGGTTCTTGAAGTGTCAATAGTCGCTGAGTCTGTTTCGGTAGCGGTGCGGCAATGTGTGGTGATTCTTCTCGCACTGCTGTAAGAAGAGGGAAGTGTCGATTTTCTTGTAGTTGTGTTGCTTTTCCAGCTTGAGGCCCAACACAGTCACAGGCACCTCTTGGCAGGTCCGAACTCCCAGCAAGGAAGTTCAGGGGAGCTGGGGGTGAAGTCTTTGTGTCCCTGAGACTTCAGAACAGGAAGCAAGCACTACTCAAGCCCTTGGAAATCTTCCTCTTGAAGGGGGACACAGCACCCAGAAAAGTACTTTTCCTTTCCTTGGCAGAAACCTCTACCGCCGCCCAACTCCAGGTATCGCACAGCAAAGGGGCAGTACTCCTCCTGTTTCTCCAGCTCTTCTCCTTGGCAAATGTTCCTCTTGATTCCAGAAGTAGTGTAAAGTTCTGGGGTTGTAGGTCCAATACTTGTACCCCAAAATGTCTTTGTTCAAGGGTCTCTGACCCCAGTCCAAACCAGTTCTGTCCTCACTGATGCAGTATGCCCACAGGGGGTTGAGACAGCCTTGTGCAAGGAGACCGGCCCTATTCCGGTGCAAGGAAATCTCCCACCACTCTAAATGCAGCCAAGCACCATTCAGCTCAGCTCTGAGTCTTCCAGGAAGGGCTAGGCCCACCTCAACCCCCCAAGTGGCTGTCTTAAGTGAAATCACATTCCCAGCCCATGTCACTCATAAACCAGACTGTCAATACACAAACAGGCAGAGGCACATCGAATGGTTAAAGAAGGAAATGCCTACTTTCTAAAAGTGACCTACCATAGAGGTGCCTTACACGTAAGAAACGGGAATGTTAGGTTGCACTTGCCAAGTCAAAATGGCAGTTCAAAACTGCACGCAGACACTGCAGTGGCAGGTCTGAGATATCTTTTCAGGGCTACTCATGTGGGTGGGACAATCAATCCTTCAGGCCCACTAGTAGTATTTGATTTACAGGCCCTGGCACGCTTCAATGCGCTGTATTAGGAGTTCACCAGTAAATCGAATATGCCAATCAGGGAGAACCAATTGTAACAATTTATACAGGGAGCACTTGCACTTTGACACCGATCAGCAGTGGCAAAGTGCCTAAAGCATCTGAGCCAGTAAAAACGAAATCCAGCACAGCATAAAAAATACAGGAGGTAAGAGGCAAAAAGTCAGGGTAAACCACGCCAAAGATGCCAAGTCTCACAGGGCTGTATACCCCATTTAGTTAGTGTGGAGCCAGGGAAGGCAGGGCATCTATACACTTCAAAGGCATACCTCTAAAAGCTTGACCCACTTCAGAGTTCCAACTGTGTATAAAGCAAGGACCTTAGACACCACCACTTCATAACACTTCTGGACCTGTGGATACTCTTCTAGGAAAGGCGACTGCTGTGCTGCTACAAGGACTGCCATTCTGCCAGACTGCTACTCTACAGGAACTGCTGCCCTCTTGCCTTGGGAAGAAGAACTGGACCTGTAACTGCAGCTTGAACCTAGGACCCCAGAGTTATTCAAAGGGCTAGTCTGCTGGCCTCCTAATCTAAGCCCCAAGGACATAAATGGCTCCCAAACAGTTCTGCGCCCGGGCTTCAGTGAGTTCCTGACCCCCAAGTGGTACCTCACAGGTCCTGGCCCCTTGGTGTGGCTCTCCTAATCAAGTTTTTGTGTTCCACACAACTGAAAAAGGTCCCGTTCACGCAAGAACTGTGGCGCTGCTTGATCCGAAAATCAACGTGAGCCTCCAGTCCATCTCTTCACACAATAAGCATTGATTGCTCTGGAGGACCGCCACTGCAAAGCTCCAGCCCACTCTTCCGCGACCCCCGGCCTGCTCCCTTGCACTGACCACCTCCTGTAACGATGTCCTTGCTCCCTGCAACCCTCTTCCACATGAACGGGACTCTCTGCACAAAACCTGAGAAGGTAAAATTTCAGCTGGACTTATCTGGCCCGTGCTCCATTGCAGTCGGTCTGAATGTTTCACTATGATTCAGCCGCATTTGGCGCGTTACGCTTTTAGATGTTATTTTACAGTTTATTCTGAAAAAATTCATAACTCCCGTTCTACCGATTTTGATTTTTGTCGTTTTGGTCTTAATATATGTCTAACATTTTGCTCTCTTTTTCTAATTTGTTCTGGGATCTCATTGTGGGATGTTTTCACTGTTTTACTGTTTGAAGTGTTGCACAAATACTTTATACATTGCCTCTAAATTGTGTGGCTGCTCTGTGCCAAGCTACCAGAGAGTTGAGCACAGGTTAATTTGGGGTTTGCTTGTGCCTTTCCATGACTAGAATTGTGGTTGTTGGTTGACCATGGCTAACACCCCATTCAACCAGGAAGCACAGCTACTTCACAGGCTAACATGTTTTTTTGTGTGTCATTATTCATTATACCAGAAAGTGCAAGTTTCTTCTTTGCTGGAGTACATGGTTACTTGCCATCATCCTCGCAAAGCATTTCAGTGAGCTGGGTGCTGTTCTTCCTTTAGAGCATACACCTTTTTTAAGGGGATGGGTTGACCTCAAGATGCATCCAAGTTGTGCTCCATGGGTGTTGCTTTGTTTTAGAGCACACTCAGGATGTTATCCTTGCGCTGAAGAGGTGTAAGTCTAGCTAAACCTAGGGCCTAGTGGGACTACGCAAAAATCTTGGTCTTCAACTTCTTACATAATTCAAGAAGTAAGGAGAAGGTTCTTATGTGTAGCGGTAGTTCGTTCCACCCTTTAGAAGCTATGTAGAAAAATGCTGGACTGTCAGATCTAGTTTTCCATATGCGTGGGATGAATGTATATCACACCGCGAGCAAATACCACACAGTAGGTTACAACGTGGTCGTTACAATGACTGCGTTGTTACCACGCGTGGCTTTACATCGCAAGTGGTTTCTACGAATTGCACTAGATAGTGCACTGGACTTGGGAATGGTATAAATTACTATTCATACTCCAGTTAGCGCAACAGTAGGGAATGTGTTGGACTTAAAATCCAACACATTCCCTGGTGTTGTACGCCACCTAGCGCAAGTCGTAGAAACGACTTGCGATGTAAAGCCACGTGCGGGAACAACAGCGTTATAAACGCACGTGGGATGTGTACAAATGGGAGTCCAGATGAGCCGATGCATCTGGGAGGTTTGAGAAAGCAGATGCAATTGTTGAGGTATGCTGGGCCATTGCTACGTAGTGCCTTGAAAGTGTGAGTGAGGAGTTTAAATTGTGTTAATTTGTGTATGGAGAGCTAGTGCAGCTCTTTAAGGTGTGGTGTAACGTGTGGGCAGTGTGGGAGGTTGAGTTATTCTGGCCACCAAGTTCTGAATGGTCTGCAGCCTTAGGGTGAATTTTTTTGTTTATTCCAGCATAGATTTCCCATAGTTGAGCTTGCTTGTGACAAGGTCATATGTGTTGGGTATTCGGTTGATAATTAGGAGTCATTTGAAAATCTTCTGCAGCATCTTCAGGATATGGAAGCATGAGGCGGTAACAGGATTGACTTGGGTGTTCGTGTTGAGTTTGCTTTCAATGACAATCCGAGCTCTTGGCATGGGGGTGGGTATAGGTCCTAGCTCTGTTGGCCACCAAGTGGAGCCCTACTGTGGAGTGCTCTTCCAGAAGATCACAGATTCGGTCATGTTGTTCAGCTGCAGAAATTTGGTCTTCATCCAGTGGCCGATTTCTATTGCATTGCGCTGTGAGCCGGTTACTGGGAGTCTTGTGGGGAGAGAGAAAGAATGATCTGTGTGTCGTAGGAGTTGACATTAATGTCATGAGAGCTGATGAAGCTCCCTTGTACAACACGAAACCAACCAATCTCAGGTCCAGGATTGGTTGGAGCCTGCTAACCCAGTGCTCATTTTGAGGCTGTGGGCCTGCAGCTACAATCTCTCTGCTGTTTCTCAGCCCTGGTATTGCAGGCTCTGAAGTGCGCAGGTCAGATTGGCCGGCTGTAGGAATGCAGCCAATCCGACATGCACCCTGGCAGGGGGCTGAAGTGATAGTGCAATTGAACTGATCAGCTTCGTCCCCTGCCCTCGCGCTTTAACAGCGTGAGCCTATCACATATACTAAAATGGTATTACCATTTTATTGTTGTGTGCCTGCTGCACTCGCAGAAGGTGGGGGCAACGCACCTCCCCCAAAACGGAGGAGTCGCCCCTGATTAATTGCATAACTTCCTCGAGAATGCTGTTTACCAACTTAAATAATGTTGTAATGAAATATAATTCACAACATAACTAATAAAATATGCATGAATCACAATAAAGAGAAACAATACTTGAAGAATATACAAATCTAAAACCGTGAGTATGATGTAGTGCTTAAGTGTTTGTGCTGTGCTTATTCAATTGTTTTTGAACAAAGTGATCTATATACATGTACAAAGAGTGAATATAGTGTTTGGTACAGAAAACAATGACTTGATGTAAGATCTGTGAATATTCAAACACACATCCACTTTAAGGAGTGACAATCAATTTGGTGAATATCCCTTAGGCATCATTAGGAGTGTCAAATGATTTTGCTCATATTTGTAAAGTCTAGGTGTAAAGTCTGTCCAAAAGGTAAAAGCCTAGAGGTCTCTCCTTTCGGCTTTGGGAACACAGATGTACTGGCATTGTCAGTGCTTTTTTGGCGATGCTCAACAGCATCTGTAAAAAGAAGGGAAAAATAAAGCGCAATGATATATAAGCGTACATGTGAACATCACTCATGAGAATGCATGTATCATGACTCAAAGGCTTTCCCACTGTGTTGACGCATGCATGCTTCACCACTCGTTCACCATTTTAATTTACCCTTCCAAGGTGGTAAACGCTAATTTTGAGGACTAAATGATAACAAGCATTGGCATATCCAATAGGTCTCGCCTTTGGAACCTTATAAGTGTTTAGTTATCCAGCATAATATCATTGGTGCAACAACTTCAACTGTTGCATGGCTAAACACTTATAAGGTCCCAAAGGCGAGATTTATTGGCTATGCCAATGCTGTTTTTTTAAGGGATAGAGCAGGAAATTTAAGTATCTTTGTAGATATGTTGCTGTTGTGTTCTCTCCCTGTCACACAACATAGTGCAGCAACTCTGGTTGCTGCACAGCATTGCGTGGGGTTTTAGTACACATACGATGTGCATGCAGTTAACCTTTGGCATATAACACACGTGAACGCAATATTTGACACTTCAGGTCCAATAATAGAGACAATCGAACTGACTAGGGCAGATATTATGAACAAGGGTGTATAGCAACAGCCCTTAACCTCAAACTACAAAGGCAATCCGGTGCACGCCCAGATTGTGAATCACGCAAAAGGATGTTTGGCAACAGCTCAGAAAAGGTAAACAAATAAAAACTCTGGCACTGGAAGAAAAGACAGACCCTCAAAAATAAGTGGAAGAGATGGCTAAAGCAGGCAGCATTATATGAGAAGCTCATATGATTGCCAATGAAAGGAAGTGTACCCAGCCCAATCTGAGCAAAATATCTCCAAGGGGGGGTAACACAGGCGAGGCGATGATCCTAGAAGCACCCCAGGAGGGAACAGAGGAACCAGGAACAATAGGCTGATAAATGGTAGAAGGAATGACGATCCGGTTGTGAGAAAGACTGCTGAATGCAGATGATACTATTAAGGAACCTTAGATACTAATGCATAACTTGATGTGATGAGCACACGGCCAGGCTCAGTTTCTCCTCTGGAATGCAACAGAGTTATGGACATTCCTGGCATATGCTATTAATGTTGTCATGATCTCGCTCGCTTGGGAATACAGTGTTTAAGCGTTGCACTTCTGTTTACAATGTTATTAAAGCAGACATGGGTCAATGGGGTAAGAGAGAGCGAACCTGGGAGTGGTGCACGCGTGTGCGTGCAGTTTGCTCTTTTTTGAAGCACATACTCGTGCTTGTGGAGCGCTCCTGCTCCCTCCCGCAAGCTGGATGCTGCCACAAGCACGATTATGTGCTTTGAAAAAGAGCAGAACGATGACTGAAGGTCTCCTAAGCAGCGCATGTGTGCTGCGTAGGCGAGACCTAAAAAGGGCGTTAACGCACTTTAGCATTTTAAAAAAAAATTTTAAAGAGCTTTACGAGGGAGGGAAAGGGCCAGTGGTGGAGTGGGCATGGGGTCAAGTAAACACTAAGCAGTGGGAGATGCAAGTGGAGGAGGAGTGATGGAGGTTGTTTAAATAAATAAATAAAAAGACAAAGAAGCCAAGCTTGTTGGGAAGGTCTGAGGGAAGCAATAGACCAGTTTAGGTGAGGAGCAGCATGGAGATCGCAGGAGTGTGGGTACTTGAGGGGAGAAACATTCCTCCGGCAATAAAGCAAGAGAGTTCTTGAAAGAAAAAGGAAAATGTAGTTTCCTTATCTGAACTCATGAGAGATACAAGTCATCCAGTTAAAAGGATGGCGAAGAAGCTATTTTGCAGGCGAAGAACAAACACAAGAAGAGGAATGAAAAGCATTGAATAAGATTTCAAGCAAATGAGATTGATTACAGCCGATTGGCTTTCTTACCAATGTGCTAACCCAAAAGCCACTATTCGTATTCGTACTTTGCACAGTTGGTTTTAGACAGCTACAAAATGTCTGTAGGAGAGATCTAAAAGGCCATATACTTATTTACTGCTATGAGTTGATTCTGGGAACTTAAAAAACAAACAAAAGTTAAGCAGAATGGGATCGTTCAGGTTTGATATTGTATAGTTCTGAAGGTGGTAACAATGTTGTTTAAAAAATTTGATTAAACAAAGTGCAATGCATCTACAACTTGTGGAAAAAAGGAAGAAACCTATTTCATAATTCGACAGTAACCTTAATTGAGGGTTACTGGGGAGAGAAGGGTTTTATTACATGTGTTGCTACTCATAACATGGACTGGATTGGTGAGGACCGAGGCAGAAGCTCTGCTCCCTTCCGTGGCACACAAAGTCGGATTTGAATCCAGCCCCCAAGATTACAACGCCGGCTGTCTAGCTCTTAGACCACCTCTTAATTTACGAGCCTTAGGTTGAGACAGGAGTGTCCTGCCTCGTTTTTGACTCTTGTTTAAGTTTAGAGGTATCAGGGTCCCAACTGCATTTTGCATTTATTGCGGATCCAACTTTCGCTCTATGGATTGTATGGGTCATTATTGACCATATTGATAGAAATACCGTAGTGTTTAGATAAAGGTGTCTGTTTTGTTTATTCTGCCTCTATTTAAAATTAAAATACCGTGTAACACCTGCCCTACCAGCTAAGTACAAGACTGGTATCACAGGTTATTGTTGCATTATCATAAGTTGGTAATGTGGCTGTAACTTGAGATTTCAAACTTTTTTAGGATAAAGAATTTCTGATTCGACCATGTTTTAAAAAAACACTATTAAAGTGAATGTGTCTACTGCTAAACCTGTGAGCGTCTGATTTCGCTTGTTGTTAAATTCCATTAGATATTGCCTGTTCAGCTGTGGACAGATTTGGATCCTTAATTATTTCTGTAGATGCTGCTGCTCATATCGTCTATGATGTATATGTCTCTGATCCAGACTTAAGTATACAAAAAATTGATTGATGGAATGCTTGAACTAATCTGACCTACTGGTAATTACTCAGGCCGCATCGCAGTCCATTATTATTTTGCAAACCATGCCACCTCTGTTTGGACATAGCCCTATGCAAATCATTCTTGACCCTGCTACAGTGGGAACAGTCCACCCTGAATTGCTAGGCGAGGTCCTCCCTGAACTGGAACACAAGAACCCAAGACCCGTTTTGCAGTTATTAGGGCTTATCAGTCTGGTATAGCCTAATTCCAGTAGCACATTTCACGGGATCCATATTGCACTGGCCCCAGTTTGGTATACCAGTCCCACTAAGCATTTCATCCATCACTTCTTAGTATACTTCAGTCTAGACAAACCTTGGTGGTTATTTCTTGAGTCCTTTGAATGCTTGAGGGTAGCACAAGATGTCTTTTTGTCATTGGTTTGAACCGTTTGAAAAAGCTAGCAGTATGTCATTCATAGTGGAGTGATATTACTTAAGTGTGCGCCCTCTATTTTCTAGACTAATGGGCCCTAATTACTAGTTCAGTTCCAGAATTTTAAATGGAAAAAAACTACTAAACTAAATCTTGAAGTAGTGCTACACTCTTAAAAAGAAAAACTCTTATATTTAGGCAAAATAAGTGTCAGTGTACCTTATCTATGGTGGTGTCTCTCTGGCCAGTATATATGTCGGAGATTGCATGTCTCCCCTCCCTTGTAAATTCTTATCTCAAGAATTGGATTAAGTTCTAAGGCTAGATTTTCGGGAGGGCGATGACTTTTTCAAGTGAGCCAAGGTATTGACATCAAAAAGAACCTGGCTTGACCTGTCATATCTATTGAGAAACTCAAGAATAATGTATGCACAAATATGAAGAGAGGAAAGAGACTGTGATGGATACAAAGACTTAAGGGGAATACAAATAGCACCAGAGGCCGCATTTTGTAATGAAAGACTACTAAAAGAATTGGGGCTTACAGTATAGTATGAGACTGAAAAAGACATGCTTAACAGTAGTAAACATACATGATAAGATAATAAATGAGTCCTCGTTTTGCAGAAGTGATACCTAATAGCTGGGGGATAAGTGTCTAAGCCTGAAATCCTAGTGACAAGTAAGGTTTAAACTGGTGACCTTCTAAGATCTTTTTGAGATAGACATAAATTGTTGGTTGGTTAGAAGCAATTGTTTCCTGTGTTGAGATCATTGGCAACTGTGTTTTGAATTGTATTTATGAATACAACATAGTATGGTAGCGTTTCAAGGCAATGCTGGCATAGTATGATGGTGCTACATGCAATGACAATTAGATCAAGAGGGGTTCTATTTCAAAATTTAAAACAAGTAAAAGGAGACGAAAGTGAAAACGATACGATTATGTATTCAACGGTGTAATCAGCCAACTAGTCTGGCTGTTGTTTAACTCTTTATTTGCATTTTTTTTCATGAGATTGTTTCTGTGTTTTTTGCCAGATGGATGGCGACGGTTCAGCAACAGATCCTTCCCAGTTAGGAATTGCTGGAGACTATATTGGTGGAAGCCATTATGTAATAGCACCACATGAGGGTAAGAATCGGATTAACTGACAATATAAACTGCAAATCTAAATATTTCTCTGTTGTTTTTGTGGATTTTCTCCCCTTTAAGTGTGATTGAATTAACTTTGGCGAAAGAAGAACATTTTCAAGCTTAAATGTAAAGGAGAATATAATACATAGAAGAGGACTGTGATAAAAGCTGCAAAGGCTATTAAAATGAAAAAACTGGGTGTCGTGGCCGTGATGCCAACAAGAGTGGATGCTAATCCCTAGAGTTCCCATGTGGCTCTCTAGGCCAGAGCCCTTAACGTGTACCACCTTTGGAGCCCTCTGGTGCAAATTTGCAGCCATAACCTAATAACACTGAATGGCGTTTGAGAAAGGTGGTTCGGTGTTGGTGCCACTGGCTTACATTGTCAACGTAGTGGAATATAAGGTGGCGATTGAAGGCAATGAGACACGACTCCTATGAATTCTTTGCAGATGATTTGACCAGGGGTGAGGTGAGGGTGGACTGCAACTGTCCCAGTAGAGATGACAGAGGGGCAGTCCTGTATACTTTGGCGGGGAGTGGGGCGCAATAAGGTTGTGGCCAGATCAGCAAAGGAAGTGAACAACCACTAGTGTTAACTGTTAACTTTGTTTTATATATAATACTGCTACATTAAAAAGGTGATGGAGCACTTTACATGAAACCGAATGATACATCGGTCAACCAACGTGAGAAAACATTACTTCAGCTGGGGCGGAACAAAACTGGATTGCGTCAAAGGGGAAGGAGTCCAAAACAGCATAGGGAGGTGAGGTGAAATAGTATTGAGTGTCATGTAACACTTACAGTACCATGGAAGCAACCCGAACCTAATGCCAAGGGATTGTATTGGAGACTAGATTGCAAAGGAAGGCCATGATGAAAGAATGTTTAGGGCTTATCTTAATCGTGGAGGGTGATCATTCCAGGTGTAATGGTGAAACCGAAAAATGATTGCTTTCTTGTTTGTGGAAAATCTTGATCCAACAAGATTGGGAAGACAGCTCAGTCTTCCATTGCGGAGGTCTTTGAATGTGACACAGAAGATATTAAACATAATCTGAGCTTCTAAGTGCAGCCAATGAAGATCTACCAAAACGAGAGTGATGTGGTCATATTTGTTTCTTTTTATCAATTAACCAGATGGCGGAATGGAGTATAGCTTTCAAGGGCAATAGGTTGTTCGTTGTGAGGCCAGCTAGGATGGCATAATCTGTGTCAATTTAAGAAATTATTAGGACTTTGGCTGTGGACTTCAGCTGCTTGTTGGATAGAAAATACTTTTTTGTTGTTGCTTATAATTGGTGCAAATTCAAATTTACAATCTGCACCACTTGTAATTGCATAGACATGGAAAGTGTAATTCCAAAACTAGTGATTTGACACAAGCTAATGGAGGTGGTGCATAGCCATGTCTTATTATTTCTTCTTACAGACTATTCTTAGATTCGTAGGAGATTTATATAAATTCTGCCTTTTGTGGATTACATTTTAGGCAGATGGCTGACATCCTTTCGAGCAGTTTCTTCATTTTTATGAAAAGTGGTTTGGTCGTGCCCTCTATGGGCGAAGCAAGTATTACTCTCATGCCCAAACATAAAATAGACCCCATATTGTTGCCTACCCTCCAGGCCATTGGCCTGTTAATGCAAAATGAAATCGTAAAATGATGATGACTTTTTGACCATCTTCTGCCTGATGATATACTGACTTCATCAAGATTCGTCAAGCACACAGAATGTACTTTTTGGGACCAAGGTTAATTTCCTTGGTGATGACATGCTGTGACACACCCTCATCTAGAAGAGGCTTGATTGGTAGCACCTCATCCTCTTTGTGTCATGACAGGCATAAGGCGGGGATGCTCACTTCCCCTCTTATTTTCTCTCAGCCTTTTTCAATAAAGATAAGAAATGGTTATAAGGTAAAATGGATCCACTTGGCCCTGGACAGCAATAGGATTGACTCTTTTACTTACAATGCCATATCATGATGCCTCCCTTGTCTACTTGATGTAAAATGTAGCATCCTTTGAAAGAGCAGTAGGCTTCAAAATAAACCGTAGCCAAATCTGAAATCCTTAACTTAACTAGCTAGCTGTCTTTATTGTAAACAAAATCTAGAACCCTACCAAAGACCGTCTAAGAAGGCCATACGTAGATTTTTAACTGGGGGGCTCATCAATGCCCGCTCCATGTGCAAGAATGCACTTCACACATACGATCTCATCTCAGAAAATGATCTGGATTGTTTATTAGTCACAAAAACATGGCTCAGAGACTGGTCTAACCCTGATGTAGTTCAGGCTTTGCCCTTGGCTTCCTCATACAGAGATTGGACAGACCCTCTCAGCGAGGAGGAGGGTTGACTAATATCCATCGAGACACCCTCAAATGTACCACTATGGAATTACCGGATATAAAAGGAGCAGAATATCTTGGTTTTAGCTTTCGGGCCCACGACTCATTTACCTTTTCTGGGGCACTGATATATCGCCCCCCTGGACAACCGATTCAGTTTTTAGAAAGTGTGGGTGAAGTTCTAACGAATTTAACTCTCAAATCGGCCAACTCTACTCTATTAGGTGATTTAAACCTCCATCTGGATAGCATCAGTGACCCTAATGCGTTATGTTTCAAAGAGATCTTACATGTTCTGGGGCTGACGGTACTAACAACGGAACCCACACATAAAGCTGGGCATATCCTAGACTGCATCAGCTCTAATCTAGGCACTATGAAGGTTGAATCCTCTTCAACTCAAACTTGGTCGGACCACAAATTCATCGCGTTCAGCCTTGGAACCAATGGCAAAAAGGTAACGAAGACAGCTAGGTCAGGCAAGGAGACGCCTACCCCACGTTGGGGAAAAATTATAGAACATCCAGATCTCAACAGCTGGGTGAAGGAGAGCAGACCATCTTTGCTAGGGGATGTGACACTTGATAATCAAAGCTATGAGGGGGGGGATGAGGACCATCGGGGAAAGAATTAAATCTCGGGGGGACACAAAAGCAGAAATCTAGACAAGGGAAAACATCCGCTCCCTGGTTTACCAGTTCATTAAAAGAAACACTACGAAAAGTGAGAATACTAGAGCGGAGATGGCGCAGACACTACAATAGTAATGATCAGGAGCCTTACAAAATGGCTAGGAGAAACTATCACGCGTCAATTACACGCGCAAAAGCAACCTATTTTACTAATTTGATTGAAACCTCACAAAATAAGCAAAAGGAAATTTTCCAAATTGTTAATAGTTTCATAAACCCAAAAACCCTCTCTAAGGAAATCCCGCCATCTCAGACCTTTTGCAATGGGATAGCAACCTTCTTTGATCAGAAAATAATCAATCTTACTAAAGATTTCCCTCAGGTCAATCTGGAGGGGCTAGAGCCAATACTTAACATTCAAAACAAAGAGCCTCACTCAGTAGGTTGGGAAACCTTTGCCATGATTAGTCTGGAAGAGTCCTCCCAAGCCATTTCTACAATCAATTCAGGATCACCGTTCGATCCTTGCCCCCCTGCTCTGCTAAATGCTATAAAAGAGGAGGTCAACCCTGTGATCAATTCAATTCTCAATTCATCATTTCAAACCGGGGAGATTCCAGCATGCTGGAATGTCGCAGCTGTTAGACCACTACAGAAAAAAAGCTTTACGGGACCCCACAGTCCTATCTAATTTACGGCCCATTTCATTACTCCCAGCTCTATCTAAACTTGCTGAATCTTTTGTCAACAAGCAGCTCTCGGCCTATTTGGAGGAGAACGATATTCTTCATCCAAATCAAGTTGGTTTTGGAGCTCATCACTCCACAGAATCCGCACTTCTGTCCACTACAGAGGCCATAAGAGCTGCACTGGATCAGGGCAAGAGGGCAGTCCTGATCCTATTAGATTTATCTGCAACGTGTGAGTGTCCCTTGCTATCTTATTACATCACCTGGCCAATGCAGGCATAGCGGGCACCGTGTTAAAGTGGTTTAAAAACTTTCTGATGCACAGAAAGCAGATTACTATGCTAAGCCAGTTCTGTTCCGAAGAGAAGGTGGTTCGGTCAGGGGTTCCTCAGGGCTCAAGTTTGAGCCCCACTTTATTCAACTTATATATGGTCCCCCTGATCGATCTTATCTCCTCCTTTAACATCAGCTCTATAGCGTATGCCGACGACACTCAACTAGTTCTAGTCTTAGATGAACTAATTTTGAAAGAGTGTCTGACGTCGACCTTTGCATGGATGAACAATAACCATCTTAAATGTAATTCTGCCAAAATGGAAATCCTGCTGTTTGGTCAAAACAACATCTTCTCCCCTCTTGCCTGCTGGCCAAAAGAAGCAGAAGCCCCGCCAAACACCATCACGGCAGCACACAATCTAGGAATTAAATTTGATGAGACCCTCTCTTTTAAACAGCAGGCTAGAGAAGTCGCTGGCTTATGCTTCAACACCATAAAGGGCCTCAGGAAATTTTTCGATCTCTTGCCCCTATCAGCCAGACGTACTGTTGCGGTGGCGTTAATTACATCCAAAATAGATTATTGTAATAGCCTATATGCAGGGGCAAATAAATCTGTCCTGCATGAATTGCAGATGGTTCAAAACGCGGCAGTAAGGCTGGTCCTTAGATGGCCAAGAAAATCTTCGGCCTCGGCAGCGCTGGATGCGCTCCATTGGCTGCCCATGCAGAAGCGCATCCTGTATAAGGTCCTCACGATCACCTTTAGGGCCTTTCACAAGCATGGTCCACGATATCTGTATAACAAGTTTAACAGATACCATCCCACTCAAGAACTTAGATCAGCAACAACCAATCTGATGATTGTTCCAAAATTTAGATTAGCAACAAAAGGAGGAAAAACCCTGGCAGTAATAGGTGCTAAGGCATGGAACAAATTGCCTCATCAACTTCGTGCAATCACCTCCGAACATAAGTTCAGGAAACTTCTCAAAACTTGGATTTATAGCCTAGCTGACTTGGTCTGTAAAACACTTGTTTAAATCTCTTTCCTAATGTGTGAGAACAGTAAATGTTACCATCTTTCAGCTCACGAGTCTAAGCGCCATGAGGCTCCTTGGAGTGGCAGTGCGCTATATAAATCTTTCCTCACAACATACTTCGGGTGAAAGTAGAGACCCTTCAGGGGCATACTTTATTTAAGTGGGCTGCTAGGTCATCACATACCTGGGTGTTAACATTGTTCTGGCAAAGTAAGGAATTTGAAGGAATGGCAAAGATCCTTTGGATTGCGTCAGGCCTCATCCCTATAAAAAGCCACACTCATGAGATAGAGACCCCAACCTGGCCACTGGTACCATAGATCAAGACGCGCATCCACCCAGCACCACTCTGGGACTATGGGTACTAGAGGCATCATCCTTCTAAGTCACTCCGTCGGCAAGTGAGGGAATCTGCACTCTGATGACAGGCTTGGCTTCCTGGCCAATGATTACCAGGTCCACAGACTGTATAAAGAGGTCTAGAGAAAGCTGAGCTTACAATCGCAATGTCTTTGGGCAGTTAGTAATGGGGATCAAAGACAGTCCAGTCTTTGTCTTCATCAACCCTCCAGTTCTGTATGTGGTAATGGTTGCTTCTATGCAGTGCAAAATGTCATTCTGTCAAACCATCAAGGATGCAATAATGTTTTGAGGTATATTGGGGAAGAAATGCACCAATCATACGATTCTACCACTTCTTTCTATGGATGGCACCAATTAAGACGCCTGCATCTTCTACCTCAATAGAAACCATGACCTGCAGTCTTTGGACCACCTTTTCATCACTTTTTGTAATCCATGATATGTCTTCAATGCTATTAGAAACGACCATTGCAGATAGATTGTCTTGTATCATTCCCGTGTTACACTCTGTAAGGGCCAGAAACTCCGTCTGGTGTCTCTGCACAGTCATAGAACTTTGAAGTTGTCTCTTGTGCTACCACCTTGTGGTTGAGATTCCTACTCCTTTATGATAAGAAAGAGCATACAAGCGAAGATTACCAGTCACTTTAAAGGTAACATTCTCCTTCCCCCCTTGCTTGTGGGGTTTTAACTTGGCACAATGAATTAAACGTCTTGCAACCTCCTATAACATAAACTAGCCTCAGTCAAAAGAGAGATATGCAATCCTCTCCATTATTCTGAGTTTTAAAACAGCAAAATCCTTATTGCAAACAGAATTATCTCAACATTGATTAACAAATTTAGCATTCCCTGCTTTTGGAATAGACCAGCCATGGCACTTTAAATGATGTCATTCCTTGTAGACTATTCTTTTCCTTTTACAAAACCAATGGGACAAATGTGCTCCAAAACAGCTATTTCTAAATGTTAATTTCTTTGGTTAGTTATCAGTAAATGTACTTGACCTGTGAGTCTTAAAGGTTCCTCTTTTTAGTGAAGCGAAATGAAACTTGCATTTTTTATTGAATAATAATAAGCACATTTTGTTCATTCACACCCAGACAAGTGTATCATCATAGTTCCCTCTTTCCAAAAAGCGATGGTCAAATGTTTCATTCAGTTGCCAACCCCCGCTGATTTATGCAACCCTAAATGTGGTCAATGTAGTATCTACCTGAGTAGAAGAGAAGCAGAAATGAAGCAACAGACTGACCCCTTTCTTGACTCAATTTCATCATGCACATTGAGTGGGGTAACTGATAAGGTCTCTCAAAATAAGTCTTGAGAACCAGTCTTGTTGCACACATGCAGATCCCCATATTCTTTAGACAATGCTTAAGCGGTCTTGCAATAGGGAATGGTAATTGGCTTTTCTAGAAGAGAAGTTAGAAGTGTGAAGAAGCAAGTCAATTGCCCACAAGCCGTTTTTCTGCATCCCACTGCTAATATGTATTTTAAGATCTCATCACTTTTTTATCACAATTAATGTATACATTGATTTTAATATTCTGAATTTTTCATTGCTCCCATTATTCTCAAATGCAACCTTTCCAGGGATGTTAAATATAATGGAAGAATTATACCTGTAAAGCTAAAAATATGCATGGATCAAGGCAGAAGTATCGATCTTGCCACACTTGTTTAGCATACATCCTAAATTGGCTTCTGTAACTAGTAATCTAGCAAACAATCTTTAAACGAGCATATGCAATGCAATAGGTTTTGCATTACTGACTGTTTGAGCTATTAGCATTGCGAACGCAAAAATTAAGTAACAAAGGACATTCCACGAAGCAAGGAAAGGATGTAGTGCCACAGGCTCTTACTTGGTGTCCCTGTGGAGCTGATATGGGACCTCTCTTAAGGTACTGCACCCTTAATGCATGTCTCCGCTGCAATATTTCTATTTATAATTGTATTAAAGGTGCAGTATCTTATGTGGCTAATAGAGGTCCCTTTACAACACCACAGGGACACCTAGTGATAGCCTGTGGTACTGTACCATTTACTAGCTTACTGCATTGTGTGCCACCATTAATGCTACTAAAAGCACACAATGTAACCATTACAAAATGTTCTTGTGTGAACCACATAAAATAGAAAAAGGGGAAAAGCATTTTCTAAACAAAGTACAGGGATGCCAAAGAGCACAGTGATATAGAAGACCGCATTATGAGAATTATTCCGCAGTTACACTACCAGGGTCGCTGGTTCAGCGGCTTGCCGGCTGGTGGAGGTGCATCCTGGAAGCCCAGAGCTTGAATTTGCCCAGGTACCCGCTGCGCCATGGTTGGGATCCGCAAGGTATCATTCATGGTAATGGGAATCAAAGTCCTCCTTGCGGATCATGTAGGCGCAGTGCTAGGCGTGCAATGCAGTCTTTGTTTTGCTGTACTTTTTGCTGTCGCTCCAGCAACAATGCCAAGCGATAGTCACCCCCTCTCACTTTTCCTGAATTAAATGTGGCAAGCCAGGTCGAGAAAAGAACATTTAAATGTTGCACGTACTTAATGTATTTTGGCAGCCGCGCGCAACGAAAGGAAGCAGCCTCCATTGTAAAGTTCTAGCACAGCGTGCCTATTTATAAAAAAATAAAATAAAATGGTGCCGTCCATGTCGAAATCAAAGATGTGGCAGCCATTGATGAACCTGAAGCATGCCGCACTGGTGAAAAAAATAGTGCAGCTTAAAATAAAACATAAGAGAAAGCCCGGAGTGCCTCGCTGCTTTAAATATTATATATTGGGGCGTATGCAGTGGTAATGGCGCTGCGCCATTGTTGAAGCGCTGCTTAAAAAACTACAAGCGGTTGCTGGAGAGCATGTCGTGCGTGCAATAGAAGAAAGTAATTTAAGAAAATAGTGCTCACAGACTGTAAATTAAACTTACTGAGGAACACGTTTCAGGGGGAGTCTCATGGAGGGTTACACCCGGAGAAAATGAGTACTAAGGAGGGACCTCTAAGCCTATTCATGAGTCCCCATTGACATAGGACAGTAACGGGAGCCATATAAAAAAAATGGGCGGTAAATGAGCAGAGCTTGAAGTCCATACTTGAATACAGCATGTCTCAAAGAGATAGCTCAAGCGCTGCCTAGGTGAAATGAAAAAACAAAAAGACCGTTCCTCAATTGAGGCTAGCCAGTTTTGGTTGTTGTTGGCCTTAATGAGACATGTTTTGTATTAAGGAAGAAAGATTAATACTTACCCACCCCTCGGCCCCTCCCCCATGTATGCAATTCTTATTCCCTGCCCACAGATAAAATATTATAGCAACAATGAGAAAGGCCAAATGCACACCTGTACAGCCGTTTAACCTTAAAATCCTACTCGCACTACCCTCCAGACTGACTAACCCTTTGTGGGTTTTGGGATTTAAAAAATGTACCACATATGATTAATGGCTACCTCTGACTATTGCTTTAAAATAAGTGATCAAATAACAATCAGCCTGAAACGCACTGTATTCATTATGCCTTTTTTCACATGGTGCTTTCCACCCCTTTCGTGTACTTTCTCCTGCCCTCCTCCCTTATTGCGGACCGGTACGACATCCTTAACTGAAAGAAGAACTGGCTAAAATGACTTTGTAAAAACTGTATTTAATTTCTTTCTCTTTTCCTGAAGGCCCTATTTTGCTACGGTTTGTGCTTCATAAAACCATTAAAAATATATGTTTTGCCCATTAGTTAAGAAATTGTTTTTATTATGTTTACCTCTCTTTTTGTTGTAGACACAGAAGATAGCTTGAATGATCCGGATGACACTAATGGATCAAAAGAAAGTTTTAGGGAGCAAGATATTTATCTTCCAATTGCAAATGTGGCAAGGATAATGAAAAATGCAATACCGTCAACAGGAAAGGTAATGTCTTGTTTTAAATCCCTTTTTCAGGCTCTAACCTTTGATAGAAATGTGGTACTTGTATCCGCATTAAATGGGCTAGACTCACTTTTTATTTTTGCCATGCTCATAGTGAGTTAGTAATCCTTCTCTTCCAAGGTATACTCATCAAGAGTCATAAGCACGGGAGACTGCTGTTGATCTATACTACTATTATAAAGCAAGAACTTTGAACCTTTGAGGCGGGTAAACTCGGGAACCACAGCGCCAATCCACACACCCGATACATCATTGTAATCGTCAGGGTGTGCAGATGGACATAGGCTATATAAACTATAAAAATATTCGTTATTTAAAAAATGTACCTTAAAAAAAAAAAAGTAGTCCCTTCGAAGTAGCGCCAGCCGCGACCTGCGTCAGGAGCGCGGGGAGGAGCGTCGTCCAGGAGCGCGAGGAGGAGCAGCGCATATGGCGCGGGGGAGGAGTGGTGACCAGCGGCGGACAGGTGGTGAGGACCGGCGGACAGGCGGGAGGAGCGGTGACGAGGGGCAAGGAGCGGCAGAGCGGTGAACTGAGGAGCGCGGTGGAGGAGCGGCGGCTGAGGTAAGGCTCCGGGGGACCCACGGACAATGTCGGGGCAGGCGGGGTCGGGGCAGGCGGGGGACGGGGCAGGCGGGGGACACGGAGGACGGGGTGGACGGGGGCCCGGGCTGCTGGACAATGTCGGGGCGGGGTCCCGGGCTGCTGGACAATGTCGGGGCGGGCGGGGGTCGGGGAAGCCTGATTGCGCCCGGAAAAGGTCGGGACGGGCTGCTAATATATATATATATGTGAACAAGGCTCCTCGGAGCCGAAGCGTCATGCGATGTGCTTGCACTGATTAAATAACTTTTTGCACGAACCTGGACCGTGTCTGCGTCAATCTATGGTGAGAGGGGGACCCCTGACCTATGGAAACAAAAACGCTGTTCTACGGATATATATATATATATATATATATATATATATATATATATATATATATATATATATATTCAAACGAAGGTGTCCCCCTGCGAGGTTTCACTTGAATAAACAGGCGGACCCTACGCCTTGTAGCAGTTTCCTTTTATTTCTTAAAAACCGGACATCCCTGTGCTCATTCAATTTGAACAGCCCTACGCGTTTCGGAGCTCTTGCTCACGGGCTCTATGCGATGTCTGTAGGCTGGAAAAGAGAGAGAAACGATTCACTTTTTAAATATCCTCTGGTAGGTTACGCCCTCTGGAGGTGAGATAAAGGAAACTGCTACAAGGCGCAGGGTCCGCCTGTTTTTTCAAGTGCAGTCTCACAGGGGGACATCTTCGTTTGAACATATATATATATATATATATATTCAAACTGTGTTTGCCCCAAGAGCCTCCCGGGTCCAAACCAAAAGAAGCCGCCACTGCAGTCAATCCGTTTTAGAGAAACAAGTAGATTTATTGTTCAAACCTCTACAGCATGTTTCACAGCGAAAAAACCAATGCGTTTCGTGAGCTCCCCACTCACTTGATCACAGTTGTTACAAACACTGTTTGCTGAGAATAATTTTAAAAGGGAGTCCCTCCCCCCATCGGTCACATGATTCCAACCATATGTTTTTTAACACTATGGCCTTCTGGGACTCGTAGTTTCTACATTATAAAATGTCATTTTCATGCTATTTCCACAGAAAAACAAGTTATACACCCATTCCCTGCTGATAAACAGTTTTTAAATCATATATTCCTTTAATGATATATTCATTAAGGGTTTCTTTGTATGCCAGAAAACAATAATTATACTTCCTTTCTAAATATCAGGCAATTGAGATCAAAATCGGCTTACTGTAAAATAAAAGCCCTCTAGTGGGCTGACTCCGTCATGTGGTACCTTATAAAGTAATCACTTATAATTTTCTTAAAGTTCCTTGTACCTTACAATAAAAGGGGGGGGAACGGTTATTGTTTCCAGCATTTTAAGTTAATTAATTCTCAACATGAAATTTTCAATAATAAACAGCAGGGTACTTTTGTACAGGTCTTATTCCATTAGACCTATTTAGAGCCCTCTGGTGGGCTGACATTTATGAGGGTGAAGTTTAATTATTTGTTCGTAAGTTTGTGTGTATTAATACTTTTAGATTTTGGCCCAGAATTAGGCTTCCATATATACTGTGCCGTGGTTTTATGGAGGGAAAAGTTAGTTATGGAGTACATCAAGAGAGGCTTTCATTGTTGTTAAATGTGTACATAAAGTTCCTCGGACTGGTTCAGTCCGTAAGGGGTCATTGTTCGAAAGTTCAAGATATGGCGTGATTCCTTTTGGCGCAACAATTTTTCTCGATGTCCTCCCCTTTCGGTTGGGGCCAATGTTTCCAATCCTAGAAATTTCAGAAGTCGCCAATTGCCATCATGATTTGTCTCCATGTGTTTGGCCACTGCATTTCCTCTGTCTTTGTTGGTTGTGGCCCTGGTATGTTCCAAGATACGCTTCTTAAGCTCACAGATTGTGCTTCCTATATAGCGCAGCTTGCACGGACATTCAATTAGATAAACTGTATACTGGCTTTTGCAAGTAATTAGCTCTTTGATCTTCCAAGTTTTCCCATTAGCCATTTTGATTTGTTTCATCGGTTTGGCTATCTCGCAAACATTGCAGTTGTAGCATTTGTTGAATCCAACTGTTTTCAGCCAAGATGTTTTTTTACGGTTCACGAAATGACTATGGATCAATTGGTCTTTCAAATTTGTTGTTCTGCGGTATGTGACCACTGGGTGATCACCCATCTTTTGACCAATTGTTGGATCCAGTTTCAATAATTTCCAGTTTTTTCTGAGAATCTGGACAACTTCTTTTGCTTCTCCTCGGATGGCAACCATGTACTTTTTGCCTAAAATCCACAAAAACCCCACCAGACCACCAGGGAGACCGATAGTGTCAGCAAATGGTTCATTGATGGAACCAATGGGCAATTTTATTGATTTCTTTCTAAGACCTTATGTGGAGAACTTGAAATCATATCTGAAAGATACTACAGACTTTGTGTGTACAATATCTGATTTGGTTTGGCAGGATAACTATTTCCTAATATCCATGGATGTTATCGGACTATGCACAAATATTGACAATGATTTGGGATTGATGGCTTGCAAATACTTCCTGGAAAAACGCAACATACATTATAAGGAACATAATGATATGTTGTATGAAATGATCACATTGCTACTCACAAACAATATTTTCTTCTTTGGAGAACAACTCTATCGTCAGCGCAATGGCGCTGCAATGGGATTCTCATTCAGTCCAAGCTATGCTTGCATAGCAATGGGTTGGTGGGAAGAAGAGATAGCCTGGAATCAACGAAACATCAAATTCACCCAACACATCGTACAATGGAAGAGATTCATTGACGATCTATTCATAGTGTGGGGTGGAAGTGAAAGTGAATTCGAAGAATACTTTGAACTTTTGAACAATAGTACAAGAGGTTTGAAATTCACCTACACAAAAAGCAGGCAATCGATATCCTTTTTGGATACAGAAGTATATATCCAAAATAACAAAGTGGAGACTACCCTACACAGGAAGAAAACGGCCACAAATTCAACATAGGAAGCCACAAGCTTTCATCAACCTGCCCTAATCTCAAGTATACCATACCGTGAATTCCTCCGTGTTAAACGAATCTGTAGCGAAAAAACAGAATGGGAGAAGCACAGTGCAACAACAATGGAGAGATTCCGCAAGAGAAAATATGGAAAAAACCTGACGAAAAAATGTTGGGAAAGAGCCAACGAGAAATCTAGGGCAGATTGTCTGAAACCACAAATCAAAGAAAAAGAGAAGGAAGAACCTAGAAGACTAATACTGGATTATAGCAAAGAAGCAAAAGAAGTTGTCCAGATTCTCAGAAAAAACTGGAAATTATTGAAACTGGATCCAACAATTGGTCAAAAGATGGGTGATCACCCAGTGGTCACATACCGCAGAACAACAAATTTGAAAGACCAATTGATCCATAGTCATTTCGTGAACCGTAAAAAAACATCTTGGCTGAAAACAGTTGGATTCAACAAATGCTACAACTGCAAAGTTTGCGAGATAGCCAAACCGATGAAACAAATCAAAATGGCTAATGGGAAAACTTGGAAGATCAAAGAGCTAATTACTAGCAAAAGCCAGTATACAGTTTATCTAATTGAATGTCCGTGCAAGCTGCGCTATATAGGAAGCACAATCTGTGAGCTTAAGAAGCGTATCTTGGAACATACCAGGGCCACAACCAACAAAGACAGAGGAAATGCAGTGGCCAAACACATGGAGACAAATCATGATGGCAATTGGCGACTTCTGAAATTTCTAGGATTGGAAACATTGGCCCCAACCGAAAGGGGAGGACATCGAGAAAAATTGTTGCGCCAAAAGGAATCACGCCATATCTTGAACTTTCGAACAATGACCCCTTACGGACTGAACCAGTCCGAGGAACTTTATGTACACATTTAACAACAATGAAAGCCTCTCTTGATGTACTCCATAACTAACTTTTCCCTCCATAAAACCACGGCACAGTATATATGGAAGCCTAATTCTGGGCCAAAATCTAAAAGTATTAATACACACAAACTTACGAACAAATAATTAAACTTCACCCTCATAAATGTCAGCCCACCAGAGGGCTCTAAATAGGTCTAATGGAATAAGACCTGTACAAAAGTACCCTGCTGTTTATTATTGAAAATTTCATGTTGAGAATTAATGAACTTAAAATGCTGGAAACAATAACCGTTCCCCCCCCTTTTATTGTAAGGTACAAGGAACTTTAAGAAAATTATAAGTGATTACTTTATAAGGTACCACATGACGGAGTCAGCCCACTAGAGGGCTTTTATTTTACAGTAAGCCGATTTTGATCTCAATTGCCTGATATTTAGAAAGGAAGTATAATTATTATTGTTTTCTGGCATACAAAGAAACCCTTAATGAATATATCATTAAAGGAATATATGATTTAAAAACTGTTTATCAGCAGGGAATGGGTGTATAACTTGTTTTTCTGTGGAAATAGCATGAAGATGACATTTTATAATGTAGAAACTACGAGTCCCAGAAGACCATAGTGTTAAAAACATATGGTTGGAATCATGTGACCGATGGGGGGAGGGACTCCCTTTTTAAATTATTCTCAGCAAACAGTGTTTGTAACAACCGTGATCAAGTGAGTGGGGAGCTCACGAAACGCGTTGGTTTTTTCGCTGTGAAACATGCTGTAGAGGTTTGAACAATAAATCTACTTGTTTCTCTAAAACGGATTGACTGCAGTGGCGGCTTCTTTTGGTTTGGACCCGGGAGGCTCTTGGGGCAAACACAGTTTGAATACATTGCGGTTTGGTTCTACCGCGTGAAGCGACGCACTTGCCAGCAGCGCCCAAAACAAGAGGAGAGTGGAACCATCCTGGGAATAAATATATATATATATATATATATATATATATATATATATATATATATATATATATATATACACACACACACACACAAAAAAGAAGCTGAGAACTCTCGGTAGTTCTCAAGTTTAGGCTTTCTACCTAAACTTGAGACCTACCCAGAATTCTCTGGGGAGGGGGGTGTTCCCCAAGCCATCTAGGGCTCTACAACGGGGGCAGCCCCTCTTCTTTGTAAAGTGAGCCCCTGGGGGGGTGGCGGTCCCCGGATCCGGGGGGAAACAGACCCCCTTCATGTTTGTGCCCCGGGAGGTGGAAGTCCCTGGGGAATATTTAGGTTCGCCCCGTGGAGCTGGTGGTCCTCGGGGCAGCAGGGTAGGCCCTATGGTCTCCCCTGCATTATTTTTATTTCATCTTTTCCCCGGGGAGGTCCCCCGGGGCTCTGAACAGCCAAAGGCAGGGGGCCTGTGTGCCCCCTTCCTATTTTCAAATGATCCCGGGACCTGGCCCACCCAGAGTCCTAATTTTTCCTAATAAATGCTTTATGGGCCCGGGGGGGTCTCCCACCCTGCCCCTTTTCTTTTTTTAAATCTTTTTTCTTGTGACTCAGTTCAACCAAGTCACAAGATGGGTGCCAACACTTCCTGGTTTGAAATTATGGCAGCCAATCCGATCTCAGGCTCGAGATCGGGAGGGTTTGCGGATACTTCGAATCCCTAGATATACAACTGCCAATTTCTTTACAATTTCTCAGCAACTACTGAACGGATTTACACCAGTTAACAAAAAGGTTGCTTTCTGGAGCAAGAGCTGCCTTTCTGCCTAATTTGATGTAATTCCGTTCAGAAGTTCAGTCTAAAGTTTCCTATGGAAATTAACATGGTGAAAAAGTGCTTTTTCTAGGCCTCCGCTTTACTAATCACCCTAATTTTCAAGACAGCAGCTGAAGTGACTGGCGTATTAGTTTTTGAAAATTTCGCTAGGATTCATCAAACGACGCCAAAGTTATTGACAAATTAAAAAACACTTTATTCAGTGCTTATGACTTTGATGAGCATTCTCCTAGAAGAGAACTAGGATTACAGCTAAGTAACTTATCCTTTCTAAAAATTGTTTTTATTAAAGATATTTTAGGGAAGCACATTTACGGTTTGTTTTAGAATGACCTTCTTTGTAGACAACATGAAACCTACGTATTTAAACCATGTGAAACAGTGCTCTGAAAAAGCTGTGAGTAGACTTGTGCTTCGCAAAACCCTTCAGTATCAATTATGTATTTACAGATCGCAAAAGACGCCAAGGAGTGTGTGCAGGAGTGTGTAAGTGAATTTATCAGCTTCATAACATCTGAAGCTAGTGAGAGATGTCATCAAGAGAAGAGGAAGACGATCAATGGAGAAGATATTCTTTTCGCCATGTCGACTTTGGGATTTGATAGTTATGTGGAACCTTTGAAACTCTATCTTCAAAAATTCAGAGAGGTTAGTAGTTCATCTTTTGCTAGTTCAATGCATAATCACAATTCTTGATCTTTAATAGGTTAATTTGTAACAGAGACGTGCATGTACTCAAGTGAAGCTTATTTCTACCAATACAAGGTTTAAACTGATACAGTTCCATTACCTACTGAGAACCTACCTCACACCACACAACTGGCTAGGATGTATCCAGAAAATCATTGGCATGAGCCAGATGTGACGAGATGAGAGGGGGTACTGGCACATGGTAGGTGAATTCCTTAGATTGCAAGAACTCTGCGAAGCAGAGATAAGGAGTCTACACGTAGAGACAAGTACACTACCAGAGACCACTATTAAGCAGTGCATGTTAGGTATTGTCTTTGTAAAAAAGGGTTACAAAAGTAGGTGTAAGTTAGCAGCGCTGGCAATGCATAGAGTAGGGGTTCCCTGGATGTAGGGCTGGTCGCCACAATTTGACCCATGACCTAGAGACATGTAAAGAGCATTGGCAGAAGAACAGCAAATAAAGTTCACACAAAGAGATGAGAATGCTGTGAAAGATACAGCTGAATGTGCGGGAGTGTTGAGATACGTGAGAGACCCCCAGACGCTGGACTATTGTTAAGAGACAGAGAGAGCAAATCCTATTTTAAGCTTAAAAATACGCAGAGGAGAATATGTGAAGGCTGAATTCCATGTTGCTAACACTATTAATATTTGTGAAGTTTGTTTCACTACTTGCAAACAAAATCATGACAGGTTGTAAAAGTTGAATAAGCAATGCTGGTATGTTACTGTGATTCTCTGTGTAATTGTATGTGCAGTTACCATGGTAAAGTGAATGAAGTATAAATGTCTGCTTCTCCATAAAGCTATTGGTGATGCATTATCCAGAAATTAATAAAGTCTAACTTTAAAGGGTTTGTTTGTAGCTTAATAGGGATTTTATTAGAAAAAAACATTTGATCATGTAAAGCAGATTGTTGCATGAGGCTTCATGTACTTGAGTTGCTCTTCCAGAATTATTTCCTTAATAATTTATGCTACCATATGTGTTTTGTTTTATTTGGAAGTAGTACTCTCTCCTACATCTCTCTCCATTGTCTGCCTGTGCACACTGCGACCATTCGCTTTACAGAATAAAAAGAATATTGAGCATGAAGCACTGTGCATGTTAATCCTGCATGACTATAGCCCTACTCTTTGTGTGTACCAAAGCCAAGGCCCTTTTTTACTGCACTGCTCTCAGTGCAGTATGGAATTTGTGCCTCTCATAACATTTACTGCTTCACAATTATTTTATAATATATGTTAGAACCTCTAGCCTTATTTTACTCCTGTCTATAATGGATTACATGCAACTCTTTGCACCTGTTGGAACTTTGCACTATCTGGTAGCATACTTGTGAAATTAAGTCTCCTGGAAACCTTAAACTGTTTCCAATGTTAAAATCCCAGAAAATTCTCTCTTCTCCATCTCAAAAGGGTATTAATTAAGATAAAAGTGATGCTGTTGTCACTTTTTGGAATCAGGGCGCAATTAGTAGGCCCAATCAGTAACTTCTGGGTTGAAATAATCGCAAAATTCTGTTTATTCCAAGATCCCTACACCAAGTGCACAATCATCACCAATGTCTTTAGCATTAAGGTGTTAGTAAACGCCATAGACACTTACCTATTTTATACTACATCTTTTGCCTTGAACATTTCACAAAGCATTGAGAATTATCAAAAAGAGCATGAATGTTACCCTGAATATCTAGGCTCTTTAACAGGGAGAAAAACTATCAAAAGCAACGACTATCCAAAGGCAACATTGTCTTTTCTACGTTATATCTTTGAAAAGAAAATATATATTTATACATAATACAGATTTGGTAGTTGCAAATCTTTAGTTATACCTCGTAGTAGTTCAACCAAGCTTCACAAGATTTGTCACAGACTTGGCTCATCCACCCAAGAGGCCATCTGGTGCAGCTTAATCAAACCACGTTTTTTTGGGGGGTGGGGAGATCATGTTCCCATTTGAACTCGCCTTTGAATATTTTACTCTGTTCAGCTCAGCGTTCTGGGGTCAGTACCGCTATACTCTGGATGTAGTGGAAGGTCACATCCTTCCCTGAGAGCTTTCTGAGCACAGTCTTCACCATGTGCAGAAGGCTGAAGGGGCAACATTCTCTTGGCAAATCCAAAAGGATCACAAAGAACACCTTATTGGCGGAAGGATATAGTTATTTGCTCACTTGAAAAAAATCTAATGAAAAGCTATAGAATAACCCATTAAAATGTATTTAAAGGCACATTATAAATCTGATTACATAGCCAAAGCCCTGTGGTACTCATTAGCTATAATGAGCTGTGCATAATCATACCTTTCCGTCTCCTCTCTAATGCTCTGCACCTGACTTCACACATACATTCATTAATGATTAATTTGAGATCATCATGTTGGTGAGTAAAGTGTGGATGTCATGCTTACCTTTTAGGTTCATGGTGCATATGTCTTCAACAGATGCCAGAAGGTTACCAAAGAGAGGCCATAGGTTTGAGACATTACGATAAGCCAAGATATGACCAGATAACACAGCATCAAATTGGTTAATGACATTGAGAGATAGTATGACATCAAGAGAGTACATTTTATTGCACGACAGGTCGCTCTCCACCTGCTGCACAGCTCCACCCGTGTACCGGGCCTTCCCTCCTCGCTGCTACTGCTGAGCGCGAGTTCGATCCTGCTGTGCCCCCTGAAATGCGATGACTGTCTGCTGCGCCCGTTTTTCTGCTCTTTTCTTGTGATCCCCTGCGCATTCTGCAAGTAGTGTCCTATATTGTTTGTAGCTGTTGTGCCCTCTCTTCCCTCGCGTCCCACTCAACACCACCCCACCCTTTTTTTTCTGTACCCTCAGGCCGATTCCCGCCGCTGCTCCCCTGCACCCCCCCCCCCCCACCTTCCATTCGCCACCCGCTCCCACCTCCCAACTGCTCCTCCCTCCCTCCCCGCCTTAAATGGCTGCCGCTGCTAGGTAGTAAGAGCGACCCCTGACCCAGCTTGCAAGACAGGTCGCTCTCCACCTGCCGCACAGCTCCACCCGTGTGCCTGTGACTTTCCTCCTCTCTGCTACTGCTGAGCGCAGGTTCGATCCTGCTGTGCCCCCTGAATCGTGTTAAATGTCTGCTGCGCCCGTTTTTCTGTTCTTTTCTTGTGATCCCCTGTTCTTTTTACAAGTAGTGTCCTATATTGTTTATACCTATTGTGCCCTCTCTTCCCTCGCGTCCCACTCATCACCCCACCCCCCCTTTTTTTCTGTACCCCCAGGCCGATTCCCACCGCTGCTCCCTTGCGGCACCGCCCCCCCAGCCTTCCATTTGTCGCCCCACTCCCACCTCCCAGCTGCTCCTCCCTCCCTCCGCCGCCTTAAATGGCGGCTGCGCGCAGCGGGTGTGCCGCTGGCGCGCCAGAGGCAAGCCCGTCAGCGCCCATCCGCGTCTGGACTGTGCCCAGCGCCAGAACCCCTGGAACCCGCAAACGCCACGACACCAGAATCCACTACGAAGCCAGCACCCTCCACGCACTCAACGCCGGCCGAAACCACACCTGCTTCCATGCAGCCCCGAAACAGACCCATGGACCCTTCTCCTGACGCACCTGCAGCTTCACCTGCGACAGAACCACCAAACCTCCAAGGACTGGACCCAACCACCTCCGCTGCATACTCCTCAACACCCGCTCCGCACTCAATGCCGTCAAGCCCTGGGATCTGATCGACACCTCCGCCCCAGACGTGGCCTTCCTGACTGAGACCTGGTGGAACGACTCCTCTGCGCCCGACATCGCCATAGCCATCCCGGACGGCTACAAGATCACCCTCAGGGATTGCGCCAACGGAGTCGGAGGAAGAATAGCCATCGCCCACAAGTCCACCCTCAAGGCCATCGCCCACAAGTCCACCCTCAAGGCCATCGCCCACAAGTCCACCCTCAAGGTCGCCACCCACGCAGACGACACCCTCAACACCGCCAAACACATGCACTTCCGGATCCACAACGACCCCAACACCACCCTCTGAGGAACACTCATCTACAGACCCCCGGACCTCGGGCTCAGTTCAGCGACTCCATCGCTGACCTCGCTCGCCTCCACTGACTACATCCTCCTCGGGGACCTGAACTTCCACCTCGAGAACAACAACAACGCCAACTCCGCCACCCTGATTGACAACCTCGCCAACCTTGGCCTCAGACAACTCGTCCCCGAACCCACCCAGGCCGCCGGCCACACGCTGGACCCCGTCCTCTCCACAGGCTGCCACGTCACCTTCGACCACACCACCGAACTCCACTGGACCGACCACCGCTGCATCCATTTCACCTTCAAGAAACCAACCACACACCACCACACCCAACAGCTACCTTGCCGCTGCTGGAGCAAAGTCACCGACGACCAGCTGATCACCACCCTCACCCAGAACCCATCCACCAACCCAGACGCCGCAGCCCGCAACCTCAGACAGTGGATTGACTACTGAGCCAACACCCTCGCCCCGCTCAAGAAACCCTCCAACAGCCACACCAGCAAGAGAGCCACCTGGTTCACCGACGAGCTCCAGTCCTCCAAACGCACATGCCGGAAACTGGAGAAGACATGGCTCCACGAACGCAAACCGGACAACCACGCAGCCCACAAGGACGCCACCCGCAGACATCACCACCTCATCAGACTATCCAAGCGTTCCTCCTTCAAAAACCACTTGGACAACAACTCACACGACCGCATCGTAAAGGAACTCTCCAACTCCAGCGCCATCACCAACGACATCCCGCCCTCATAAGAACTGTGCGACTCACTAGCCATCTTCTTCCACTGCAAGATCGCTGACATCCACAACAGCTTTAACACTGCCCCGACTACGCCAGACGCCACCTCCCCTGTGAACACCACCAGCGCCAACTGCCTGACCTCCTGGTCCAATGTCAATGACGATGAGACACGCAAGGTCAGGAACTCCATCCACTCAGGATCTCCGTCAGACCCATGCCCACACCACGTATTCAACAAAGCAGACGCAGCCATCGCACCCCAAATACGGAGTGTCATCAACATCTCCTTCGAAACAGCGACATTCCCGGAAAGCTGGAAGCACACCGAAATCAACGCCCTCCTCAAGAAGCCCAAAGCGGACCCCAAGGACCTCAAGAACTTTCGGCCCATCTCCCTGCTCCCGTTCCCGGCAAAGGTCATCGAGAAAATCATCAACATGCAATTGGCCCGCCACCTGGAAGACAACAACATCTTGGACCCATCCCAGTCCGGATTCAGCCGCAACCACAGCACTGAGACAGCCCTCATCACCGCCACAGACGACATCAGGCGCCAACTAGACAATGGCGAACATCAGCCCTCATCCTCCTGGACCTGTCAGCCTCCTTCGATACGGTATGCCATCGCACTCTAAAGACACGCCTCCTAGAAACCGGAATCCAAGAGTCGGCCCTTGACTGGACCACGTCCTTACTCTCAGGCAGAACCCAAAGAGTCCGCCTCCCACCCTTCCGATCTGAAGCCACCGACATCATCTGAAGCGTCCCACAGGGCTCATCCCTCAGCCTGACGCTATTCAACGTCTACATGGCCCCCCTCCCACAAGTGGCCCACCATCACGACCTCAACATCATCTCCTACGCTGACGACACCCAGCTCATCCTCTCCCTCACTAAGGACCCACACACCGCCAAAACCAACCTCCACGAGGGAATGAAGGCCGGCGCCAACTGGATGAGGAGCAGCTGTCTGAAGCTGAACTCGGACAAGACGGAGGTCCTCATCCTCAGACCCACCCCCTCAGCCTGGGATGACTCCTGGTGGCCGACCACAATAGGAGCAGCACCAACACCCACCGACCATGCACGCAACCTAGGATTCATTCTCGACTCCTCCCTCTCCATGTCTAAACAGGTCAACGCTGTCTCCTCCTCCTGCTACAACACCCTCTACAAGTGGATCCCGACCGAAATAAGAAGAACGGTGACATATGCCCTCGTCAGCAGCAGACTGGACTACGGCAACGCACTCTACGCAGGAATCCCAACCAAACACCTACAACGACTACAACGCATCCAAAACGCCTCCCCTCGACCGATCGTCAACGTCCCCCGCCGCAGCCACATCACCACCCACCTGAGAAACCTACACTGGCTCCCTGTCGACAAAAGGATCACCTTCAAGCTCCTCACCCAGGCACACAAAGCACTCCACATCGCCGGACCAGCCTACCTGAACAACAGACTCAGCTTCCACACCCCCACCCGCCAGCTCCGCTCCGCCAGCCTCGCCAACATCCCCCGCATCCAACGTACGACCTCCGGTGGCAGATCCTTCTCCTACCTCGCCGCCAAGACCTGGAACACCCTTCCTACCCACATACGGCAGACCCAAGACCTATTCGTCTTAAGAAGACTCCTCAAGACCTGGCTCTTCGAACAATAGCAGCACCCCCCCCTCAGCGCCTTGAGACCCCCACGGGTAAGTAGTGCGCTTTACTAGTACTCTGATTGATAGATTGATTAGTAATTCACAACAAGAAAGCATTGGGTGCTGAATAGCACTGGAATGTCCAAAAAAGCATATCTTTACCATTGGGCTTGCAGATTGGAATTATGTAAAAGCACCAAGTATCGCTGGAGTGCGGAGGCTCATGATTCAGACATGACATGATACATCATGCCCAAAATCTGTCAAGGTCAGGTGAATCATGCCCAAAATCTGTCAAGGTCAGGTGAATCACAAGATCCTGGCCCCAGCACATATCTCATCTTAAGTTTGAAAATTAGTTATTGGATTCTTTAGTTCCCAATGTTAATCCTCCAACCGTTAACCTACGTACTTGTCAGTTTAGGAGGGCAAGGAGAGGTTATATGTCATTATCTTTATTTTAGTCTGTGTATGCATAGGAACGTTTTTGCTAGTCCCTTGGGACAGCAGAATAACACAATTTATCCTCTTTCTTTTTTGAGAATTAATGTGGGTGAAGAATCCACAATGAGGACTCCTGCTTGCTTGGCTGTAAACACAGTACCTCTTACTAGGACGGAGCATGGAGTCAACCTTTATATACTGAAAGTAATGTTGGCCGGGCCGATAAGGCATTCACTTTTGATGTTTATTTTTTTTTAATTACACAGCTGCGCACTGTAGCTCATTAGCACAAATGTCCTCCTAAATTATATAAAATGTCTAGTCCCGTAATTACACACACCTCCAGTGTCCCCAGTGGCATGTAAAATAGTTTTAAAAGAATTACATTAACTCCTGCTTTTTTCTGGCTCACCAGGTTCAATGTATGATCAAATCACTCCTGAAATGAAATAAACAAGTATGTGTCTTTCTATGGAAAACAGTCTTTCTGAGTACCTTGTTTACCGTGAGTGGTCGATTTGGCAATGCATGCTAATTCGACCAGCGAGTAGCTGACTCCTTTCGCAAGCCAAATCTGAAACGAAAGCAATATATTTTTTGCTCCTGTATCATTTTTTATCAAATTTCTCTATGTTAGACTATGGGGCTTTCTAAGTTCTAAACCCTTTCTTTTCGATCTAAGTTCTGCTCTTTGCACCTCTATGGTCGGTATTCATCTGAAAATTAAGTACGTTTGCGGTTTCCCCACAATTGGAGAACCTTTTTGTGAAACAGGTTTTGCTGCATGTAGTCTGTAATACTTTTCCTTTTCTTCAGTTTTCCCCATAATCCTAGGTAACCTATGGTGGACTAATTCTTTTGTAGGGAATGTCCCATTAACTGAGTTAATCCAGTAGAGATAATTGATAAGAAAGTCGGATGTGTTGTGTATACAGGGGTATCTACAATATAAATGTTTAGAATAACATTTGTACGAGCTGATGGAGATTAAACAAGTATCATCCCTTTTCAGTAGCCTAGGCCTTTTCCTGGTGACGTACCATCCACAGTTGTCTTCTTCCGTGTTATCAGAACCTGATTGGTCAAGCTATTTGAAAGAAACAGGTTAGTATTAGAATCCTTACCTTGGAATATCCCCAGGCGTCAGACTGGATCCGGAAACTTTTGCGTAGCAGTACCCCTGCGCGTCGGTAGGCGTCATCTGCAGCTCCGTGTCCGTCGTCGGCGTCAATGGCGCCGGAATGACGTCGCCGGAGTACTTAGACGCCGCCCTCGCGCGCTGACGTCAATTCTTCTTTTTTCCGCGCCAGCAAGCGCTGATCCGGAAAAAGTGGTACCCTTAGTCAATTTTTGACTAAAGTTTTTCGATCAATTTTGATCCTTTTTCGAAGTCTAACGACTCGGTGCAGGTCGGGATGCCCGGGTTCAAACCCTGCGCCGACTGCGACCGACTGATGTCGGTTACCTAACCCCATCGCCGGTGTCTTCATTGCCTGGGCCTTGACCACAACGACAAGGCCTGCTCCGACTGCCGGGCCTCGACGTCTAAAGCTCCGGCAGTCGGCCCGCGCCGCTCGAGGTCCCGGTCCGCGAGGAGGTCAAGGAGCCGGTCGTGGGGTTGGAGCCACAATAGCTCCGGGAGTCGTCCTCGGTCTTCGGGCTCGAAGTCCTCAGGTAAGCACAAGAAGTCAGAGACGTCATCGCTCTTCCGACTCCCCCCCCCCACCCCCCCCCCCCCCCCCGCCTCAGGCGTCGTGGCCTGCTTCATACCCGTCGGTCCCTGGGCAGAATGCGATGCTGGAGGAGATCGAGGCCTTCCTCACGGCCATGAGGTCGCTCACTCCTCTGTCGGGCTCCGCGGCGCCTTCGGGCCCAGCGGCCCCGACAGGATCCGGATCCGGGTCGCCGCCGGTCGACCTTACGACCTCGCCGACGCCGGCCCCCAGGGTGTCGCCTCCGGCGCCAGGCGGCGCTGTCCCCAATCCCTCCCTCGATTCGGGTCCGGCGCCGCTCTCGACGCCGATGGGAAATCTCTACTTCTATGACCCGGCCCCATCCTTTGGTCCTGAGTCTCAGGAGATGGGTGGCGAGGGGGATTGGGAGGGGTCTGAGGACCCTCCGGCACAGGATTGCCAGTCTTATCAGGACTGGAAAGGGAAGCTAGGGGAGGCCAGTGGCCTGGACACCTCGCCAGACACTGGTTTTGTCTCCCCTTCTACCGTGGCTACGGAGGAGGGGGCTGCCTATAGTGTGGTGTTGACGCGGGCAGCCAAGGCCTTGGGCCTGGAGCTCCCCGTCGCGGCCGTGAGGATCAACCTCCTCACTGAGGTCCTTAAACCGCAGGCAATCTCGGTCGAGCTTCTGCTGCCGTTTATTAAGGCCTTGTCTGATGTTCTTCTGGGCACTTGGTCCAGGCCCGCTACTGGTCAGCCTGTTGATAGGAACGTGGCCAGCCGCCACCGCCCGGCTCCGGGCAACCCTTCCTTCCTTTGTTCCTCTGGACGACCCTTCCTTCCTTTGTTCCTCTGGTCTGGTCTCCGGCGGAGTTCCGGCTCCACATCAACCTTCTGGAGCTGCGGGCGATCCGGCTTGCACAGAAGGCATTCCTCCCCTCTGTCCGGGGGAGTGTAGTGCAGGTGTTCACGGACAACACCACCGCCATGTGGTACTGCAACAAACAGGGTGGGGTGGGGTCGTGGACCCTATGTCAGGAGGCTCTGCGCCTCTGGCAGTGGCTGGAACATCAGGGCGTGACCCTGGTGGTTCAACACCTGTCTGGTTCCCTGAACGCCATGGCGGACGAACTCAGCCGTCGATGCATGATAGATCACGAATGCCGTCTGAACTCGGACGTGCTGCAAGGCCTCTTTCAGCAGTGGGGAGAGCCTTGGTTAGATCTATTCGCCACAGAAGAGAACGCGTAATGTCATCAGTTCTGCACGTTGAAATTTCCAAGGCGGCACTCGCTCTGAGACGCTTTTCGCCGCGAGTGGAGCTGCTGTCTGTTGTACGCCTTTCCGCCAATACCACTTCTGCCCAGAGTGCTGAAGAAGATCAGACGCGACCGGGCCCAAGTTATCCTTGTGGCTCTGGACTGGGCACGAAGATACTGGTATCCCGAGCTACTCAACATGTCTGTCGATCCCCCGATTCGTCTGCCTCTTCAGGAGGACCTTCTGTCGCAGCAGCAGGGGACGGTCCTCCACCCGAACCTGTCCAGTCTCCACCTCCATGCTTCGAGATTGAACGGCGACAGTTGAGGCCATTTGACTTGCCTCCTGAAGTTTGTGATGTGATTCTGGCAGCCAGGCTCCCCTCCACAAAGTCGGTATACGCCTGCAGGTGGAACAAATTTGTGGCATGGTGCTCAGCAAAGGCTGTGGATCCCCTTTCTGCCCCTCTTTCTGAGGTTCTCCTCTTCCTCCTTTGTCTTGCCCAGCAGGGCTCTGCTCTGAGCACTATCAAGGGCTACCTTTCTGCTCTTTCCGCCTTCTTAAGGCTACCTGATCAGCCTTCTTTGTTCAAGTCTCCGGATGTTAATAGGTTCTTAAAGGGCATCACACATATGTTCCCCCCTGTTCCTTTCATGATGCCTCAGTGGGACTTGAACCTTGTACTTACTTTTCTGATGTGCGCTCCCTTCAAGCCACTTCATAACTGTCCTCTCCGTCTTCTTACCCTTAAGACTGCTTTCATGGTTGCCATCACCTCTGCCAGGAGAGTGAGTGAGCTCCAGGCTCTTTCATCCAAGCCTCCTTTCCTTTCTGTCCATCCGTACAAGGTTGTGTTGCGGACAAGTCCCTCTTTCCTGCCCAAGGTAGTCACAGCCTTCCAAATCGGGCAGTCCATCACCTTGCCCACCTTCTTTCCGCCTCCGCATCCCTCTAAAGAGTAAGGGCGGCTCCACCGTCTGGACCCAAAACGTGCGCTCTCTTTCTATTTGGATCGCACACGCCAGTTCCGGGTGGATGACCAACTCTTTGTTGGTTACGTGAGCTCTAAGAAGGGACGGGCGGTGCACAAACGGACCATCTCTCGGTGGGTCGTCTTGTGTATCAAGGCATGCTTCTCTCTAGCTAAGAAGGAGCCTCCTGTTGGGCTGAGGGCCCATTCCACTCGGGCCACGGCGGCTACTACTGCCCTGGGCCGGGGAATCCCCTTGCAGGACATCTGTCAGGCAGCTACGTGGCCTCGCTGCACACGTTTGCAAGACACTACTTCCTGGACAGCCAAGTCCGGAGGGATGGCTTCTTTGGCTGTTCCGTCCTCCAGGACTTTCTGGTGTGATCATTGGTTCACAGACCCACCACTGGGGTTGATATTGCTGGGGTATCTATTATAAGGTAGGAATCTAATACTAATCTGTTTCTTTCAGATGCACAAGTTACTTACCTTCGGTAATGATATATCTGTAAGAAACAGTAGTTAGTATTGGATTCCTTACTGCCCCGCCCATCCTCCCCGTTCTGCGAACCGATATCTAGGGTTACGGTCATCCCCTTTCAGGGCCCTAGTTTCATGGCATCATGGCTCTGCGTTTCTGGCGCGGAAAAGCTGTGTATAAGAACTGCCGTCAGCGCACGAGGGCGGCGTCTAAATACTCCGGCGACGTCATTCCGGTGCCAACAACGCCGACGACGGACGCGGAGCCGCAGACGACGCCTACCGACGCGCAGGGGTACTGCTACGCAAAGGTTTCCGTATCCAGACTGACGCCTGGGGATATTCTAAGGTAAGGAATCTAATACTAACTACTGTTTCTTACAGATATATTGTTACCGAAGGTAAGTAACTTGTGCGTTACAGTCCTAGATTTCAAACTCCAGAAACAGTTTTTGCCTCAGTAGTTTTTTTTGGTCAAAACATTTTTATTTCCTTCTACTTGCTCATTTATAAAACTGTCTTTCTCTATAGTGCAGAGTTTTACATACAAGCCGATATTCTTCCAAGGAAAGCTGTAATGGTTTGCTGTTACTGGTTCATTGATCATGGGGTGTGATTTATCAAGTTTAAGCTTGCTGGTAGTTAACTTGTTAAGAGAAATTCATTTCTTTTTAGTATGCCTCGTGAAAGGTCACATTATGTACCAATTTGCAGTAGAAAAGACTGCAAACTTTTTGAATCTGAAAACCCTTTTGTCGTGTACACAAGGCATGCCATGTCATTATCTGATCAAGTTTAGTTTTGTTTTTGTCACTGGCTTGTTTTTTGCGGATTTTCACCAAATTGAGAAAATCAAATGGATCCTCATAATGATACGATTCCCATTGTCAGTGATGCATTTCGGGTCCTTTGATTCCTGCAAGAGTTTGTGCTGCATTCCACATCATCTTTTCAAATACACAGGCAAGCATTTCTTTTTCGGTTTTATTCTGGTCAGCATTTTTATGTAGTGCTTGAAGACTCCCCCTTAATAATCAATACTCTTATTACGACTCAATCAAGACTATTAACTTAGCAGTCTGCAGCTTTTCTGAGTCAGCTTGTCTAAATTTACCTCAGCCATTTTTTATTATTAAGGGTTTTATAATGTTGTCACACTACTGCTCATTACCCTTTCTCAGTTTATTTTCTCCTACCATTAGTAAAAAGACAAGATAGAAGAGGTTTGCTCCTCTGTGGCAATATACTTCCTACTGTGCCTCTGATTGTTGCTTTTCTCCAGTTCGATGGTCCTTTTCATCCATTACAAAGATCAACATAACCTACAATATGGACAATGGAAGATGTAGAGACTATTGGACGTTGATTACATCAAGTGAACATAAATACTGAATTGCACATTTAGGATTTCCATACGCATTCCAAACATTCGACCGGGTGGAGAACGGCGATGGCCTTTTTAAATAGTCTCCTATTTGCTTTTCCAAAGTTGTACCTCATTTTAAAATATGAATATTTCTTTTTCAATATACTTTAATTTTATTTGCCTACTACTCTCAGGCAAATGATTTGCTCTATGTATTACTTTTGGGAATAGCATATGGCCCATTGCTTAAATACATATACTGTAACCAACCGAAATGGATGCTGATTATCGGTGACACATCAACGGAGTATACTATTTCTTATTTTCTTATCCGAGCAATAGCAGAAAAACGTTTATTAAATAGGAGATCGCTGTGTTCAATGATAGGAAAGAATCAGGACTACCATGCTTTCTTTTTGAAAAATGTTCATTTTGGTGTATGTTGAAAAGAGTCAGTTTAGCGTTAATCCATGTTTTAGAGGAGTATGGTGGTCTGTAGTCTGTTTCCAGGTCTTTGCCGCATAAATAGATTTGGTTGATTTCTCCAATCTTGTTTTATTTCTCTTGCCATCATTCTTTACGGCTCTCCTGCTTCCTAATTAGAGACATTATCTTGTTATTCAATTCAGTTTTCTTGAATATTAAAGATGCAAACGATAAATTTACGCTGAGTACCAGTTTTCCCTTATGTGTGTAGTCATTAAATTCTTAAGCACTCTTCCCTTCTGTTACGAGCTGAAAAAAAGTTGGTTATAGCCAGGTTAACTGCAAGTAGGGCAAGCTCTCGGCTGCATTATGGAGTAAGGAAGGCCTTAATGGCCTAAAAGGGACAGTATGGGTTTTCTTGTGCATGTGAATATGCTTGTGTTTTTTTTCTTCATTTAAAAGGAGCAAACATAGAGCTGAATTCTTAATGCTGTCTCCTGCGTTCTAAAACAAATGTTTACATTTTCAATGGGTATTTAGTGTGTACATTTATCTGACTTCTAGCTGCAGATTCCTTACATTAGAATTATCCTCAGGCATCAGACTGGACCTAGAAATTTTTGGGAGCAGTACCCCTGTGCGCGGTTAGGTGGCGTTGTTCTGCTCCATGTGGAATCGTCTGTGCCAGAAGTGGCGGTGCCTATCTAGGTGCCACCCAGGGGTGCTGACCACGGGTCTTTTCTTTCCGCATCTGCCAGCGCAGATCCGGGAAGTGTTACCCTTTAGTCACTTTTTGATTAGAATTTTTTTGATGTTTTGTCGAAGGCTTTTGAAGTCTTACCTCCTGGCGTGCCAGGAATGTTCTTGAGAAAGGCCAGCTTTAAGACCTGCGGCACCTGTCACCGACAGATGCCGGTTATGGACCCGCATCTTGTTTGCCTCTGGTGTCTGGAAGGGACCATGACCCGAAGGTCTTTCCCGACTGGCGCAACATGAACCCGAAAGCCTTGAGGGAGTGCTCCGTCAAGCTTCGAGCAGCTTGACGTATGACGCAGTGACGATCAAGGTCCTTAGAGCGGTAGCTGAGTCCAAGGTAGTTGTCGCACTCCAAGTCATCAAGCAACTCTCGTAAGTCCATTTCCCGCAAAAAAAAAAAAAAGTCAAAGCTTGACGTCACGTTGGCCAATGAGATGAGGGTGCATCGCCTCTGGAGGCCTCTACCTGGGTTTCCGTAAGCCAGAGCGAACCCTGCCCATTTAAAATAATTTTATGAGACCATGCACCTCCTATTTGGACGGCAGTTCCCTCTGGCATACTTTCGGGCACGTGGGTTCGGGAGGTGCCCCTACTGCATCCACACCCACTGCTCCGGCATCAGTCAGGTCCCAAGGATCCATAGATGGATCTAGATTGGTGCTGGTCGTGCCACTTCGACCTTCCCTGGTGTAGATCAAGAGACCGGTGCTCCTGGCGCCGCCATCCTCACCCCAACTCCGACACAGAGCCAGAGGGGCATTGTCCAGCGCAGACTGGAGCCATACCTTCCGGGCCAGAGCCTGAGCAGTATTCATATGAGATAGGACTTGGAGCGGAATGAGAGGGGTCGTTGGACCCTGAAGATTACCAGCTTTATCAAAAACAAAAGGACTGGTGTAATGATATGGGGGAAGCCAGTTGATTGGATACTTCTCCAGATACTGGCATGCTGTATTCCCCTACTGTGGCTATGGAGGAGGAAGCTTCATTCGCAGTGGTGGTGCAGAGGGCAGCTGAGGTCCTGGACCTTAACTTGCCCTCGATAGCAGTCAAGACTAATGTCTTAATGGAAGTGCTTCCGCTGGGAGCATCCTCATCAGAACTGCTTCTCCCTTTTAAAGAGGCACTTACTGATGTCCTGCTTGGGACTTAGTCCAAGCCCAGCACAGTGGCTCCTGTGGACAGGACGTTTGCCCATCTCCTTCGCCCCGCTCCAGCGGACCCACGCTTGCTCACCCAACACCCCCACCCCAGAGAGCTTGGTGGTCTATATCCCACGTAAATCCTGGCACATTTCCAAATGCACTACCATATCAAGAATCCAAAAGGCTGGACGACTTGGGCAAGAAAAAGGTTTCTTCCACCAGATTGGCATTGCAGTCCGTGAACACTGATGCCTTTTGGGCCACTGTTCCCACGCTCTGTGGAATATGGTTGGTTGCACAGGTGCTGCCAGCTGTCCCAGAGGAGCCTAGGCCGTGCTCTCCCAGTCTGTTGCCGATGGGAGGGATGCAACTAAGTTCACCATTCACTATGGACTAGACACCACTAACTAACTCACTAGGCAGAGCGGTTTCATCAACAGTGACGCTGTGGTGCCATGCTTGGTTGAGAACTAGTAACTTTTCTAGGGATTTCCAGTCCTCACTCATGGACATGCCCTTTGATGGCTCTTGTCTCTTTTGAGGCAAGGCAGATTTGGCACTGGAGTGCTTTAAGGACAGTAGGGCTACGGCCAGGTCCTTGGCCCTTTCTGTGGCCCCTTGTCGCCCTCAGTCAGACCTTTGTGTCTACAAAAGGGACGTACAGCTGCGTCCTTACCCACCCAGCCACAGTGGCGCTCAAGCTATTCAGCCTCTGCATGGCCGTGGACGTTGTACCTACTGGCCCGTGGGTTGGGTGGCCAGATGTCTGGTCAGTCCACCAAACCTCCCCCCACAAGCATCCGCAGCCTCCAAACTCTCCCAGTCTGCCTGTTTACCATCGTGGACACCCAGTGGGCGGGACGATTCATCTTCACCTGCGCCGCTGGCAGTCCATAACATCAGGCAGGAGGGTTTTGGAGGGCCCTCTTCCACCCCTTCAAGCCTACCCCTCCATGCCACCTACTTACACTAGGCTGATGGAGGACCACCTATCTCTTCTCCGCCAGGAAGTGATGGCTCTTTTGGCCAAAGGAGCCATGGAGAGAGTGCTGATGCCAGAAGTAGGTCATGGTTGCTGTATCTTCTCCTTTCTGGTGCCCAAGAAGGACGGAGGTCTTCGTCATATCCTCAGACCTGCGCTCTCTTTTTCTTCCTCAAGAAGGGATAATTCAGGATGCTCTCTCTTGCTTCAGGTCCTGTCTGCTCTGGGTCCTGGAGACAGGACGGGAATGTGAAAGTATTTGTCCTGCAAGGCCATCCAGTCTGCCGACAGGCGTTACCTGAGGTTCAAGGTGGGTCACAAGCATTTTTAGTTTGCTGTGCTCCCGTTTGGCTTCACCAGCACTCCTTGGCTGTTGCAGCTTATCTGCTGAGATCAGGGGTGCCAGTCTTCCCCCTCCATCTCGACGACTGGCTTTTGAAGGCGGGCTCACCTCGGGCTGTCATCTCCCACCTCCAGACTACGGCAGACCTCCTCATTCTCTGGGGTTCACTATCAACGTGCCGAAGTCACACCTGGCGCTCTCTTTCAATGGAGCTGTTCTGGGCACAGTGCAGTTTCGGGTCTATCCTTCTGAATGCCGAGTCGAGGATATTCAAACTACGATGTTTCAGCCTCTATCCTGAATTTTGGTGAGACTGACGCTGAGGCTTCTGGGTCTCATGGCCACCTCTATCCTGCTTGTGACTCATGCCGATTGGCATATGAAGACTCTGCAGTGGGACTTGAAGTTCAGTGGGCACATCATCATCTCTGGGACATCGTCCAGATCTCAGAGGGAACTGCAAAGAGCCTGCAGGGGTGGCTTACGAACAGGGAGTGGACCTATGGCATTCCCCTCTACATTTCCAAACCAGATCTGACAGTAGTGACAGATAGTTTACTCCTAGGATTGGGCGACCATCTGGGGGAGGTGGAGATCAAAGGACTCTGGTCTCCGGTGGAATCCGGACTCCACATCAACCTATTGGAGCTCTGAGCGATGTGATTGCCATTAGAAGCCTTTCTACCCGCCATCTAGGGAAGGCTACTGCAAGTGTTCCCGGATAACACCACCTCTTTATGTTACTGCATCAGCCGGGGCCGGTGGGGTTGTGTGCCCTTAGTCAAGAAACCTTGCGTCTCTGGACATGTCTGGAACAGCAGGGCCTATCCCTGGTGGTTCAACATCTGACGGGTTCTTTGAACGCCAGAAAAGACACTTAGCTGAAGATGCCTTGCAGAACAAGCATGGCGGTGGTGCAAGGTTTCTTTCAGCAGTGGGGAGAACCTTGGTTAAACCTGTTTGCCACTGACGAGACTGCGCAATGTCAGCAGTTATGTGTGCTGGAGTTTCCAAGGCGGCTTTCACTCTGAGACTCTTTTTGTCTCGAGTGGAGCGGCGGCTTCCTGTACCCCTTTCCGCCCATACCTCTCCTGCCTAGAGTTCTCAAGAAGATAAGTAACTATTGGACCCAAGTCATCCTTGTGGCTTCGGATTAGGCACGGAGAACCTGATATTCTGAGCTATTGAGCATGGCCATTGGTCCTCCAATTGGGCTGCCTCTTCGGGAGGATCTTCTGTTGTGGCAGCAGGTGAGGGTTCTCCACCCGAGCCAGTCAACGTTCTGCCTCCATGTGTGAAGATTGAGCGGCAATAGTAGACAGCTTTCAGCCTTCTGCCCTAAGTCTGCAATGTTATCTTAGCAGCCCGGCGTCCCACCACCAAGACGGAATACGACGGCTGTTGGAATACATTTGTGGCATGTTATGTCGGGAAGCTGATTGATCTCTTATCTGCTCCCATTTCCTAGGTTCTGTTGTTTATCCATACCCTAGCTCAGCATGGCTCTGCATTGGGCACTTTAACGGATTAATTATCCACCATTTTCGCCTTTCTGCGGTTCCCAGATCAGCCCTCTCTCCAAGGCCCCTATTGTAAATAGGTTTTGCAGCGTGAATCTTTCTGGATTCACTATGCTGTGCATTATTCCGCGTTCTAGTGGTTGGGTCCGGAATCGTAGTCTTTTCTTTGTTTTTTTTGTTGTTTTTTTTTTGTAGCCCAGGTGGGAGTCGACGTCCCACCTTTTGGTGTCCGTCCTGTGACGTCGGCATGCTTCCTGCGGAAGCTCCCACCCTTGGGCGCCATCTTCAGATTATTTTTTCCGCCGTTGGGTCTGGATCGTTCCCGAGAGGGCTCCAGAGATTTGGAGAAAAGAAGAAGCAAGACTCGAGTTTGGAGAGAAAAAACGTTGGAAAAGACGACACCATCGAAAGGACGACGAAGAAGGGGAACATTTTCGAGATTCCTCGACGTCCAGAGGAGAATGCGCAATCAGGGGACACCCTGAACGCAGGACATGGACAACACACCATTCAAATTCTGCCGAAACTGCCATCATAAGTACGCGCAGAAGGACCAACACCCAGTCTGCAACCTCTGTCTGCCGGTCGACCAGGAAAGCAGAGATTGCAACGCCTGCTCCGCATTCACCCCGAAGACCCTTCGAGTGAGAGAGAGGCAAAGGATCCCAAACTACACTATGCAGGGCAAGAGCCAACCTCCGTCCCTTCGAGACCTGGGACTCTCGACCGACGAGGAGGATTACGTCGCCGAAGAAGACATCGGCTACACAGTCGCAGAGACCGATAATAAGAAGACTACTGATAAGGTAGGAGAATCGACGACCCAAAAAGGCCCGAAAGACTCTCGACAGTCCACACAAGACTCTCGAAAAAACGAGGCCAAGCCCCCGAAAGCGCCGACGCCGAGAACTTCGGCGTCCGCAGCAGCATCCAGGCCCAGCGGATCCTCTCAGAAGGACTCCCTGGAGCCGAAGGAGGGCGACCAACCAAAGCCGTCGAAAAGCCTCCAAGAAAAGGAGCGCTTGACTATGAAAACATCTTCGAAGTCGACGACAAAAGACGCAAGACCAGCCTCGACGCCGAAAACAGCGTCGCCACCGAAAACGGTCTTGACGCCGAAATCCATCTCGGCGCCAGCTAGCGTGCCAAAGAGACCGGCACAACCACTCGACGCCGATCAGGCGGCGGAGATGGAAAAAAAGAAGAGGAGACTCGAAGCAGAGATGGAGAACATCCTGCAGCGAAAGAAAGATTTCGAAGAGAAAATGAAATCTTACACGATTCCCTCGAGGCCAAAGTCCCCAGAAGTACACGTGGTCGAGGATGAAGAGGAAGATTTCGAAGTAGAACAAGCGTCGGAGACCTTGGAAGATCTGGCATTTCAGGAAGATGATAATGCCTATTACGAGGAAGAGAGAGAGGACGAACAGACGGTGTACCAAGAATCAACATACTCGGATACACAGGAGGTCGAGTGGCAGGACGTCGACGCCGAAAGTCCAGAAGAGGGAGTGGACACATATCCAGCAAGGCCCTCGCCACAGGACGACATTGGGCTCTATAATGAATGCATCAAGAACGCTGCAACAGCATTCAGGGTCAAGCTCGAAGAGGAGGTGCAGAAAGGGGATTTCCTAGTAGAGACACTACTTCCAATGCACACTAGGAGCCAGTACCTGCCAATGCTTGAAAGCATCAAAGGGCAAGGAAGAGAGGCATTCAAGGAGCCTGCTACTTGTAAACCCGCCATGCCAAGGACGGAGAAAAAATACAAGCACTCCTCAAAGGACCCAGCCTACATACAGGGCACGGTCGCGGATGACTCTATCATCACGGCAATAGCAAGAAGAAGGGCCAATGTGCCAACTACTTCGGGTCCACCCCCTGATAAAGAGAGAAGAAGGATGGACCTAACAGGAAGGCAGATCGAAAGGAATGCCGCTATGCACTGGCGCATGGCTAATTCCAATGCACTACTCAACAGACACCATTACCAGATCATGGAGGAACTGGGCCAGTTGGTGAAACACCTACCTCAGGAGCACCAACAAAGGGCTTCGCACCTGGTAGAGGAAGGCAAGAACTTGGCAAACTCTTGCCTCAAAACAGCACTGGACGGGGGCAGACACTGCCAGCAGGCTTATGATGCTGGGCATCACAGAAAGGAGGCAAGCCAGGCTCAGAGTTCAACGGTGAGACACTGTTCGGTGCAATAGTGCACTCACAAGCTCTCACAGCTCAAAAAGGATAAAGACACCACAAGATCCATGGGGGCCTTGCAATTCAGGGGAGCGAAGAGAGGGACCCTGTCAAGGAGACCACACGGGAGAGGTGGGAACCAGCCGGGAACGTCGCACCAGTCCTTCCAACATTCCCACCAAAGCGACACCCATACACAACATGGCCATCAAAAACAGCAATGGCAATACTAACATAGGGGCCAGTCCTTTCGCGGGAGAGCAGGCGGACGTGGAAACACCAGGAGGGGTGGACAGCAAACCACCTCCAAGTGACTCTGCCTCATTGACAGTGCACACCCTACAAAAAACTCCAAGGGTGGAGCACAAAAGCAAAAAACTGGAGTCTCCCGCACCAAAACACCACAAGCACATAACACCAGTGGGAGGAAGATTAAAACTCCTCCTCCAGGAGTGGAGAAACATTACAACGGACAAATGGGTCATCAACACAATACAGTACGGGTACTGCATAGAGTTAGAAAAAAGACCACCAAGCAGAAGACCAAAGAAAAGAGCACTAGCAAAAAAGGAACTAGAGCTTCTTCAGAAGGAAGCAGAGGAACTGCTACAAAAGGAGGCTATCGAGCCTGTACCTCCCAGGGAAAGGAACAAGGGGGTGTACTCTACGTACTTCCTAGTACCCAAAGTAGACGAAACAATGAGACCCATCCTGGACCTAAGGTTCCTCAACAAATTCATAACGACACAGAAATTCAAAATGGCATCCCTGCAGGAAGTACTCCCACAGATTAAAACAGGGGACTTCATGGTCACCATAGACCTAAAGGATGCCTACCTGCACATCCCAATGAACAGACGGCACAAGCATCTGCTACGATTTGCAATCCACTCAGACCACTACCAATTCACAGCATTGGCCTTCGGACTAAAATCAGCACCAAGGGTGTTCACAAAGTGTCTGGCAGCAGTCGCAGCCCACTTAAGGAGGCAGGGGATACACGTATACCCTTACCTAGACGATTGGCTCATAAAGGCAAAGTCATACAATACGTGCAAACGGCACGCTCAGAGAGTGACAGACACACTAATCGCCCTAGGTTTCTCCATCCACTGGAAGAAATCATCCATAAACCCACAACAAGTCCAAATATTTCTGGGGGCACAAATCAACACCATTCAGGGGAAGGTGTTCCCCAGCGAGAAGAGAACGACGGCACTGTTGAAGGAGGCGCGCCTCTACCAGAAGGAGCAAGCTCTGACAGTGAGGGCGGTGAGCAAGATGATGGGCATGATGGCCTCATGCATTCACATAATACCAAATGTCCGACTACACATGAGACCACTCCAAGAGTGGCTGCAGGACCAATGGTCACAAGCGACGGGGTGTTGGGAGGACCTAGTGGTTGTAACGCACGCAGTGCAAGAGAAAATATCATGGTGGAACAAAGAAAACATAACAAAAGGAAAACTTCTAACACCACCAACACCAACAGTGACCATCACCACAGACGCATCCCAAAAGGGATGGGGAGCACACATGTGAAAACTACGCGTGAGGGGCTTGTGGACACAAGCAGATGTGGTAAAACACATCAATTACCTAGAACTAAAGACCGTTCTCCTAGCTAGGAAAGCCTTCCAGATGAAGTTGTACAATCAAACAGTGCTGATCCAGACGGACAACACAACAGCGATGTTCTACATAAACAAACAGGGAGGAACACAATCGTCACCGCTGTCAGAGCTAGCGCAAGAAATATGGAAATGGGCAATACCATTGAAAATAGATCTACTGGCGATACATCTGCCAGGAAAAGAAAACGTGGAAGCGGACTGGCTCAGCAGACAGACATTGGCCTCGCACGAATGGGAGCTGAATGCACCGGAAGCAAAGAGACTGTTCAACAGGTGGGGAACTCCGTCAATAGACCTGTTTGCAACACACCAGAACGCGAAAGCCCAACACTTCGCATCAAGGCAACCAGAGGAGGGGTCCCTTGGGAATGCCCTATGGATAAGCTGGTCAAAGACATTTGCCTACGCTTTTCCGCCGATTCCCCTGATACACAAGGTACTCAGCAAGTGCAGGACACGCAACATGACCCTCATACTGGTCGCACCCCAGTGGGCCAGACAAACTCCCAGATTATGGAAATGACACAGAGTACACCTCACAAATTTGGAAGGAGGAAAGACCTACTCTCCATGCAAAACGGAGAGGTGTTGCATCCAGAGCCAGAAAGTCTCAGCCTAGCAGCCTGTCTCTTGAGGACTTAGAGTTCGCACACCTAAGGCTACCTGAGAGCACCCTGAGGGTACTTCGAGAGGCAAGAAGACCAAGCACACGTAAGTGCTACGTGGCCAAATGGAAGAGGTTCACATTATGGTGCAAAAAGGAGGGCCTGCACAACAAGATGACAAGAGACTCTACAGTCCTTAAGTACCTCACACACCTGCTCGAGACTAACCTGAGCTCATCATCGCTAAGGGTACACCTAGCAGCCATTGTTGCCTACACTAGAGGGGAAACAGGCAAAAGCTTCTTTACTTCTATAATTGTAAAAAGATTCTTGGAAGGTGCAAAAAGAATAGCACCACCTAAAAGGTTACCACCACCGGCATGGAACCTCAATATAGTACTGACAGAACTCATGAAAGCACCTTTTGAACCGATGCATAAAGCCTCACTACAGATGCTAACGTTAAAAACAGCTTTCCTAGTGGCAATCACCTCGCTACGCAGAGTAAGCGAGCTGCAGGCGTTAACACTACAGGAACCCTACGTACAAATTCACAACGACAGGGTGGTGATGAGAACGGACCCACACTTTATGCCAAAGGTGGTGTCCAAGTTCCACATCAACCAGACAATTCAAATACCAAGTTTCTTTCAGAAACCAACAACAAAAGCCGAAAGGGCACTGCACACTCTGGATAAGAGACGTACAGTCATGCATTACATAGAGAGAACTAAAGATCACAGGAAAACAAAACAGTTTTTTGTCTCCTTTGCTGAAAGTTTCATGGGAAAAGCTGTTACTAAAGGAACAATTGCACGATGGATTGCGCAAACTATACAATTCTGCCACAAACAAGCTGGACAAGAACTAGTAGAGGGGCCAAGGGCCCATTCAACAAGAAAGAAGGGAGCTACAATAGCCTTCTTGGCAAACACCCCCATTCAGGACATATGCCTGGCGGCAACATGGGCTTCTGTGCACACGTTCACAAAACACTACTGTGTGGACATACAAATGAACAAGGAAGCACAAGTGGGACAGAAAGTGCTTCAGCACATATTCAAGAACACAAGCTCATCTTCCACCCAGCCGCCACAATAACAACAAACCACTACGAAGTCTATGCACAGCATAGTGAATCCAGAAAGATTCACGCTGCAAAACGAATAGTTTCTTACCTGTCGGTGTAGTTTTGCAGCTTGAAGATCTTTCTGGATTCACTAGCGAACCCACCCACCTCCGCCAGAAAGATGAGCCTGGAGAAAAGAGGTGGTAATTAAAAAAATAAAACGTCATAGAACTTCAAGGAAAACAGCGCTAAAAGAGAAAAGATAAAGAACATTGCCATACAATTCGGAAACAGAACACAAACGGGAAAGAAAAAAGAATCCGAAGATGGCGCCCAAGGGTGGGAGCTTCCGCAGGAAGCATGCCGACGTCACAGGACGGACACCAAAAGGTGGGACGTCGACGCCCACCTTGGCTACAAAAAAAAAAAACCCCTACGATTCCGGACCCAACCACTAGACGGCGGAATAATGCACAGCATAGTGAATCCAGAAAGATCTTCAAGCTGCAAAACTACACCGACAGGTAAGAAACTATTTGTTACTGCTTATTTCCCCTTGTTCCTTTGTAATGCCTCAGTGGGATCTTAACTTGGGTCTTACTACTTAATGTGAACTCTTTGAGACACTTCAATCTTGTCCTCTTAGGCTCCTCATCATCAAGACAGCCTTTCTGGTGGCAATTACATCTACCCGGAGGGTCAATGAGCTACAGACACTGTTCTCTCAGCCTCCCTAAATCTTTTTTCCCCGATAAACTGGTCTTTTGGACTCGAGCACCCTTCTTGCCTAAGGTAGTCAGCCCGTTCCACGTAGGTCAGTTTATCACTTTGCCTACCTTTTATGCTCCGCCTCATCCCTCTAAAGAAGAGAAGAGACTCCACTGGCTGGACCCAAAAAGAGCGCACTCTTTCTACCTTGACCGCACAAAATCATTCCGGGTGGACGATCCACTCTTCGTGGGGTATGTTCGGGCCAAGAAAGGGAAGGCCATGCAGAAACGGACCATCTCCCAGTGGATCGTGCTCTGCATTAAAATCTGCTACACATTGGCCAAAAAGCAACCCCTTGAGGGTGTACATGCTCATTAAACCAGAGCCAAGGCTGCAACCACTCCGTTAGTGTGCAGAGTTCCGGTCCTGGACATCTGCAAGGCAGCAACGTGACCATCTCTGAATATGTTTGCCAAGCACTACTTCCTGGACAGTCCGGTCCGCAAGGATGGGCACTGTGCTCTTTTGGTCCTGCTTGACTTTTTAGTGTGAAATTATTTTGCATAACCACCTCCTGGGAGTATTGCTTTGGTAGCTATTCTAAGGTAATCTTCAGCTAGAAGTCTCTATCAGATGAACAAGTTACTTACCTTTGGTAAGGCCTTATCTGGTACAGACTCTATGTAGCTGCAGATTCCTTACCGATCCACCCCACGCCGTGAACAGATTTCTATGTCTAGGCTTTTTCTTTTCCTTTCAGAACCCGTTTTCCACACCAGTGGTCCGTTTTCTTTGTGGCTCCGTGCTCCTGGTGTGGAAAGTCGCAAAAAGAAAATGGCGTCCGTGCGCTGGGGTGTGGTGCCTTTATAGGTATTACGCACATCATTTCTGGCACTGATGACGCCACTTGGGGCCAAACGACACAACCTACTGGCGCAGGGTTACTGCTCACAAAAAAATCGCCACAACCAGCCTGGGGATAATTCTAAGGTAAAGAATCTGCGGCTAGATAGTCTCTACCAGATAAAGCATTACCGAAGGTAAGTAGCTTGTTATTTGAGGTGTTTGTGACTGCCAGCTCAGGATGCAGTCTGTGGCCCTTTTTCTCCTGACAGACTATCTTTCATTGGGCAGAAAACAACTTGTGCTCTGACTGCTGGCAGTTCATAGGGGAACGAAATCTGGGGACAGATCGCCAGCGTCTAGTGCTCCTGTCCTCTCAAGACTAATACATTCTCAGGTACCTCTTTCTAGGAAGATTACAGGACTTGGTTCGGGATGTATAGACCTTTTGTTGTACAAGGTGGTGCTTTTGGTGGTTGTCATGTCCTTGAGGTCTGTCGGGGATTTGGCTTCCTTTGTACATATTGCCCCTTTCCAGAGGATCCTTCCTGGATAGTTGGTTCTTCAGCATTTACTTTTTTTTTGCCTCAAGTTGTGTCTTCCTTTTGTTTTCACCCGGAAGTAGTGTATCTTGGTCCCCTCAATGCCTTTAGGTGCAGGGAGGGTTACATTGCAATATTAAGTTAGTTAGGTGTATATCTATTTTCTGGTGGGAGTTTTTTAGGTCTCGCCTAGACGAAAGCAAAGCGAAGCTTTGCTGTCTAGTGCGAGACAACTTATGTTGTCACTTTTGGGGGAATGTGGACAGCAGAGTGCCACGCGCTTCTGGCAGAGATTTGACCTCGTGGGCGCGCACGCCCAGGCCGGCGCCGTGCACGTCCCCTGCCACAGATTCCTTGAACACACACATGCACACGCAGGCAGGAAGGCACACACACACACGCGCGCAACCCCCTACTTCCCCCCCAATCACCGGCAGCCCCCGCCGCACACACACAGGAGCGCACCTACACACACGCACACATACAGAGCCTCCCCCCCCCCCCCCCCCCCGCCGCATACATACAAGCGCCCCCCCCCCCCCCCCCCCCCGCCGCCACCGCCGCATACATACAAGCGCCCCAAGCCCCACGCCCCACTTACCGCCATTCTAAAGTCTTGCAGCCTCCGCGGGGCTCTCCCTCGGGCATGGGAGCCCCGCGTCACCAGCACTGCTTCTCCGTGGGCGCGTGAGCGGGCTTCCGAAGACGGAAGTCCCGCCCCAAGGAAGGTTTCGCTTTCGCTGTCGGAGCTGGTTTTGCTGGGAGGAGGGGGAAGGAGCCAGGTGCTGGTCCCGCGTTGGCACACTTGTTGCTGCTGCTGTAGTCGGGTAGGATGGCGGGCTGCTGCCTTTCGGCGGAGGAGAAGGAGCAGCACAGGATCAACACGGAGATCGAGCAGCGGATCAAGAAGGACAAGCAGAACGCTCGCCGCGAGCTCAAGCTGCTGCTGCTCTGTAAGTGGCCGCTGGCTTGTTCTATTACTCCGCCACGGACCTCTGCTGCTCGGTTTCCCGCCCGCTTCTCCCATCTAAAGTCTGGCAGCACCGGGCAGAACTGGAGCCCTCTTCCACCACCGGCAGTACCCAGTGCCACCCCTCTTCAGCAGCCACTGCTGCTGAGCGTGCTCCGCTCCACGTCTGAGCCCCCCCGCCAAACCTGCCACTTCCCATGCCCCCTCCTCTTACAGCCTTGGAGCCATCCCCACTCCCCAGCAGCACACGCCGTCCCCCCGCACTGCTCCCTCAGCAACCTCCCCAGACCCCTCCATTCCAGTGAGCACGCGCCCTTTAATCCCGCCGCCAGTCCCCTCTCCACACTCTCTCCGCACTCTGCAACCAGCCCTCTTCGCGCCGCTCCTTGTCCGCAGCTGGGTCTGCCTGGCCTTCGCCCTCCTTCCAGCCCTCTCCCCTGCACGACCAATGACCCTCCCCAATAGCCATCTTCCTCGCCTCCCGCCGTACGAGCCCACTCCTCTCCGGTGCCGTCTCCTACCTCACCGCTGACGGTGCCTGAGACACTCGGTAGCATGGTCACCGGCAGGCCTGGCTCCTCGGGAGGCCGCAGTGGCCTGGGTGGCTTCTTCGGAGGGGGGGACCCGGGTATTCTCACGTGGATCTGGCGAGAGTGCCGTGTGAGTGAAGGTCTAGCTGGGTGGTCGGGCTCAAGGTGAGTTAACACGAGGCTGGGGTAATGGCTCCTGGCGTTAAGCCAGTCTTCAGGCGTAGTCAGGATATCAATAAGGGGCGGCGTGATGATAATGGGGCTTCCTTCCCTACGACCCCGTTAGGGTTATTACGATTCTTGGTGAATACGTCCTGATACACTATAAATGAGTTAACTAAGACAATGTATTTCTGTGAGGTGAAGGGTTAATTGTGCGGGGAGGGAAAGATGAGTCACATAATTGGTAGGTGGGCAAGGGTGTTAGGACGCGGTCGGGAGGTGGAACACGTGGGTCGTGCATTAAAAGGTAAGGCCTTCCCAGTGAGAACCGTCGATTTGCGAAAGGGAGGGGTTAGAGCTTATTCTACTCAAGGTTTTACATTCATCCTACTCAGCATTCCTAGTGTTAAAAATATATTTCTGGAGTTACATTTTGCAAGGCCCCTTCTGTGTAATTGAAAACAAATGAAGGCACTAAAAGCAACAGTATCCAACCCCATAATCATGTCTGTAAATGCACATTTATGGCTGTAAGTACCCCAAATTTTCCTTGGCAAATATTCTCAAAAGGATTCCTGGTCACTGGAGTTTGCATCTGAGCGGTGCTGCAAGTTGTCCATAAAATACTGCACATTGTGCGACTTAGAATGCTTAAAGCGTGGGAATTGTGAAGCACACAGTGTCATAATATTAGCCTTATCTGTATTGTTCAATAAAAGTCATTATTTTACCTGCTTAAAAAAGTCCCTACTATCTCTTTGAAAGCATAGCGGCCCCGGTGCATCGATTTTCACTACTTGCATGTATGGGAATCTGCTGTTTGGTTCAAGTTTGTCATATGTCCCTCAAACGAAATGACCACAAACATAATCCATTTAAGAAGGAATCGATCCTGTATTCTACGTTTTCTCACCAGGCAGTCGCCTCTCACGTCCCACATCAGTGTTAGTTTGCACACACTTTATTCGTATGGCTCTGTTTGTTTGTGCGACTTAGAATGCTTTAAGCGTTGGAAATGTGCAGCACACAGTTTCATAATATTAGCCTTTTCTGTATTGTTCAATGAAAGTCATTATTTTACCTGCTTAAAAAAGTCCCTGAGCCTGTCCCATTGGTAAAAAGCAGGAGTTTTCCTATCAAACGTGCAAAAACTTTACTGACTTTTGTCTGAACTGTCGCTATTAAATTGTAATAGTTCTTGTCTGCTCTTTTTAAAATGTTAATAATAACCTAGCAACTTTACCAGCAAAACCGAGTATGTGTGAAATATGTGGCAGTACTGCGAGCCAACCACCCTCTCTCCATGTCCAGCACTGTCTTGACCCCACCCCCCACCTCCCTGCACCGACGGTCCGCTGCACTCAGCATTCCCATAATCTCACCCCCCCCCCCCCCCCCCCACCCACCAATGAGTCAGAATGTGACTCCCATACTCGAGCCCGTGTTGCTCTGTTATCCTGTTAAGGCATGTTTGCCTTCATCACCTGATCTCATCCGTGCATTCCTGAATTTGCTGCCTTTAAATAACTCTTTTCGTCTGATCAGGGAGGCTAATGGATAAGTCTCTTTCGCATGGCTGGTCCTTTTGCAAGCAGTAAACTAGATCAGAGAACTCTTTTGAATGTATGCAAATCGTAACTGTGTGAGCAATTCAATCTCATTCGTGCAAAGTGTTGTAATGGGCTTATTGGAGAGTTAGAGAAACGTGCTCACAAGTTACATTTTGATGCAAATCATCCGAGTAAATAAATAATAGCATGTTGCCGTTTGCGTCCTTGACTTGATCTGGTTTTTTTATTTTTATTTTGCTATGCTTCTCACAAAGGCTAACGTCTGCCTACTTTAGTAATAAGTGCTATACGCTAACTGAATTGTACCTAGACAACATCCTGTATCTGCTTTGCCACACAATGCAAACTCTGTCATGGATTTAATATGACTGAATGTTGTTTGCGTCTGTGCAGCGCAAAGTGTTCCATCGGTATGAAGTCACATTTCGTTGACTAGGTGTGACTTTCCAAAACGCTCCGCGTTTTCCACTGCTGATTGCAAACTGATTATGCTAAATATGGTGCTTCAAGTAGTATTTCCCATATTAGGCGAATGTGTCCACTTCTGTGGCAGTGAATGAATGGGTGAATGCAGGGCTTTGAGTGGGATGAAAAAACACCACATCCTCCACCACCACATCCACCAAATCCACTACCACCACATCCGTGTGTGTGTGTGTGGCTGTGTGTGTTTAACTCTGTGTGTGTTTAACTCTGTGTGTGGGGGTGCAAATGTAATAGGTCTCACATTTGCGAGAGATTAAGCTATTGGCATTGTAAATGACAATGCCATTTATTTATCTGTTTTCAAAACCAACACATAAATACAAAAATTGTCATTTACAATGCCAATAGCTCTAACTTATTCAAAGGCGAGACCGTTGCATTGTAAATGCTTGTACATATTATGCGTACAGGGGAGACTGCTCAATTATAGCAGGCATTGTCAGAAGAGATTGAGTTTTACAATGGATGTCCGTTGATGAGCTGGATTGTTCTTTTGGCAGATGTTCTGTAGCTTTTGAAGTGGATATGATTTGACACTGTGTAGATCTGTCAGTATATGGGATATATGATCAATTTACTTTGGGATACGAATAAATGAGTAGTAGTACCTTGAAAATAGTAGGCCAGCATATGGTGCACATTCTCCCAGTCAGTGGCCAATGCTTGGATCTTAAAATTCGAACTCAGCATTAGATTTTCCATTGTCTTTTCAATTATGCACTGTATCATTTACTCATTTAATTTTTTTGTTAATATATTAATTAGTCGCCTAATGAGTCAGACGAAAAAAGATATAACAAAATAGGAAATAGAGCGGTGTAGGAGACATGTAAGAAGTATTTGCAGATCCTCTGGCTACTTGTGAAACGTTTTCAGCTGTGTCTGCTTCTTTTTGGTCTTATTCTGAGCCAAGCAGTGCTAACTAGGCAAATAGGAGGACAGTTATTAAGTAGCCAAGTTGCAGCAGAGAATAACTTGCTCTTTTATTCAAACACAATTGCCTTGTTTATCTACCATATCTAGAGGTTGAGTTGATAAATCATGAAAATCATTTCGTAGACCGTGCAGAAAGAAAATTGAAATGCATCCTCCACCATCTGACTCTGTGAAGCACACTGTTGTCTTTGATCATCAAAGAATGAACTTATGATTTCTCGGTTACCCCCATTGCACTGAAAGCCCAAATCTGTTATGTCTAGTTTTGTTCTTGTTCTTATTCTTATTTAAATTTTCTTAAAGGCAATGAAAGGGGAAAAAGGCATAGGTGGACTTGTTCAAACAACAGACGGGCATGGCGATGAGCTGACAGAAGAATCATTCAGTAAGTACTGTTAGGTCTGAAGGGTTACATGAATGACCTATGATCACTTGTGGATTTATTTGCATCTAGCAATTCATATCATTCTCTTGAATGTCTTTGAGTAGAATAAAAACTCCCATGACAGTCCTAAAATGTCATGGAACCAGACTACAGTGCCTGAATATTATTGGAAAGATAGTCATAGTCTTGAACTCGAGCCCATGCACTATTATTTACTAGGTGAAGGCCATTATTTTACTGCATACTCCATAACTGTTAGGTGACCTTTGTCCTTCCATTTCATGTTTCCTCATTCAGAGGGAAAATTGATGTTTTTGCAGGTATATGTACACTTAACAGTTTACCATTCATATATAACTAATACATTGGTAGTGATTAGAAAAGCATTTTGATAATCACAGTGACAAGGCAACCATTTGTTATGTGTAATTTAAGTCTTTATTCTCTGTGGCTGCTCATTTACGATGAGCACAGCTTGTAATAATGCTAAAAACTCAGTGAAGTTGTTACCAGAATGACAGCAGTTGAATGGGACGCAGAAGATTTATTTTAAAGGGATTTGAAGTATGTATGAGATAGGGAATGCTAATCCACAAAAATGCTGATAATAGGATGTGGACGCTGAAGATAAGCTGTATCAAAAGAAGTTATAAAACATGTTGGCCGGATAAGTGTATTGCCTTATTTCATACTTTCTCTATTCACAAAAACACATTTCCTGTCTTGTAAAACCAGACTATTTGTGCATTCGCATTGGCAGATTTGAATGTAAGCAAGTATTGACTTAGGCATGGGATTCTCTGAGATCCATAAACTGTATAATATCGCTATACACCCTAGTTAGCTAGAATAACTTTCTAAATAATATTTTTCTCAAGAAAAAGACACTAAGTAATAGAAAACTGGTGGTAACATGTATCAACTTTTTTTCCTCAAATACAGTTTGCTAAATTGAATCCAACATACATTTGGCTGCAATAACAAAATGTGTTTATTTTTTCAAACTCAAAGGAAAATGTAGACTCCAAGTAGGCATCCTGTTTTTTCAGCTCACTGGAGGAAAATCTCCCAAAAGTGCATCCTTTTTTAAAGTCTGATTTTGGCTTCAAACCCGCTATTTTGTAATAACTACTTTGGCTTCAATCGACGACTTTTAACATATCCCATCATGATTTTATTTTTTGTGGCAAGTGCCACTTTTCCTTTTATGAGGTGTTTCTCTCCTACCCAATCACTTACCTTTAGCTGTTATGCCTGGCACTCCTAGAGATGTGTCTTTGTAGGGGAAGAGGTCCTGGAAAGCATGCATGATGTTTTTCATTTGTCTTTCCGATTCATACTCTCTCAAGTGGTGCACAATATGTGTGGCAATGCCATATGGGAGAGTCAGAAAGGGAATGGATGTCACCTCTGTCAAGTAGGAGAAGTGGGCTATTCTGTTACAAAAAAGTACTGTCTGTCTTACCAGCTGCTGCAGGGCATGGTAAACACACCCTACCTTCTACCATGTCTGTGACTAGTTCTGACCATTCTGCCCTCCTGCATTGAGGTCCTCATGCTATTTCTTTCGACACTCGTGTTTCCTCTGCTGGTCAGCATCAATAAAGCTAAAGTCAAAGTTTTCATATTAGACATCAGTGCATTTAACATAATGGGTTTCAGGGACCATTTGTTCTTTTGACGTTGCGAGATTCTTTACCATCCCAAGATTAATACTGGTATGGAGGGTTTCATAGTTGTTATGAGGTCCCCCTTCAATATGGAAAGACCACACCAATATACAGTGAGAAGAGGTCCTGAAGGCACATAATTAATGAAGCATCTTCACTGGAGCCTTCATCCCCTTCAGAAGGTAGAGGATAACGAACAACCACCAAAAAGTACACTTACATCGAGGAGAGCATTGCCTCCATAAGTGCCTTAGCTCCAGAGACAGTCCCAACCCCAGTATAAGTGTTTACTATGTTGTCCTTGTCTGTATTGGCACTCAAAATGTTTTGGTTCTAAATCTGCCTGAGAAGGATGAGACGAGGAATACAGACCTCACTGTACTACCTACAAAGAAAAAGCATTGGCAAAGCCATTCGGTCTTGGCAATCGGAGAGCTATTGCTTTGGCAATGTCAATGTAATTTAGCTGTGGTGCTCCATGTTGGTCCGCACATGTGCAGTATCGGATGTTTCAACACAGTTGTGCAAGTTTTGAAAACCAGTCCTAAAGCCTGCTTTTAACAAAGCCTGACCGTGATTGACTCACTGCGTAATGCGTCACAAGGGAGGAACTCCTCCGCTTGGCAAGATGGCACTAACCGAGCCCGTGAGGCGGCAGCCGAACACCTTCATGCACACCGTGCTCTCCAACACTATTCGCTCAGGGCCCAAAGGTTGTTGGGTCTCCGAGTGAGCATGTCAGTAATCAGTAGAGTTTGTTGCCCCAGTATTGGACTCTCATAAATTCCCATGCTTTGTATCATTCCCCGTAGTCAGAATGGGATCCTCGGTAATAGAAAAAATACCACAGCAGTAGGTACAAAAGAGTAAAAACAGGCCTAGGCCTCATCTCATTTTGTAGGCTATCCGCCTCTTTTTGTAAAAGATACCAAAAATGTTGCAACAACCAATCCGATTAGCCTCACCCCATAGAACCCTCCTGAGAGAGCCTCAGAGCCTCAGATTTTTGTAGCCGTTGTGTAAAAGTAATTACCTGCGCTGAAGGCTGAGCTTTCCCAGGGGAGGCGGGTGGGCGCATGGGAATCAATGAAAGTACCAATACTGGGGAACCAAAGTTACAGGTAAGTAACTTGTTTTCTTGCCCCAGTATTGGACTTTCATAGATTCCCATGCTTTGTATCAGAGTAGCTAGCAGTAAGCAACAAACGCACATTTTGTTATATGCATATCAGCATAACAGTATAAGTATTATCATAGATAGTCAAAATACTTTGTAACAATAGATAGGTAATATTATCAAATACAAAATGTGTAACAAAGGAAGGAGGGATAGAAGGGAAAGCTCACCGTTCACTGGAATAAATTCCTCAGGACTGCTTGTCCGACTGCTGCGTCACTTCTTGTAAAAGAATCCAAACAGTAGTGTTTCGTGAATGAATGGGCACTGCTCCATGTAGCTGCCCTACAAATGTCCTTGATAGGGACACCAGAGAACAAAGCTGTAGACGATGACACTGATATCGTAGAATGAGCCTTGATCCGTCCTTTCAGCGGCTTTCCTGCCGCCTGATGACAGAACTGAATTGTGAATTGTCCGTGAAATGGGGAATATCGTTTACAACGCGGTGTTTACACCGCACTACCTTAACAACGCTGCCATTACAACGCAAGTCATTACTACGACTTACGCTGGATGGCGCTGTTGGTTAAGGAATATTGTAATTTTATATTCCAACACCTTCCCTACTGTTACGTGGACTGGTGTTGGAATGTAAAACTATAATATTCCACAATCCGCGCCCTCCAACGCAAGTCGTTGTACCGCGATCTAAAAGATAGCGTTGTACTGACATACATCCCCGTGGAATCAGTCTCCGGGTCGATTGACAGATCTAGTGTTGGTGGACGGCTGCAGTCATCGTTCTCTGCAGTGCTGGAATCCACACAACATTTCCAAAGGGCGGCTTTTCATCGACCCAGTTCCAGAGACAGTGCTAACAACAGACTCATCACTCAATGGTTAGGGAGGTAATCTCCAAACTCACACAATTCAAGGATTGTGGAGTCAAAAGGAAAACAGCTCCACATAAATCATCTGGGGGGCGTGGCCAAGATGGCGGCGGAGTAACTGTGTTTCTCCGGAGCTCCACTCACCAAGGCTGGATTTTTGCATCCACATGGTGCCCGGGACCCCGAATCCAGCTAAAAAGAAGCGGACAGAGACGAAGAGGCACTGAGGTGTCCATGTGCTGCTTTGTGGCCCGCACCTCGAGAGCTGCAGCGGAGGTCGGGAGAGCCGATCCAACCGAGCAGCTGAGCTTGGCATTGCAGGACCCGCGGAATACATGACCCGGCTGGTGGCTGCTGGAGGGAGCATGATGCAAGAGGGGTCAGTTGTGGCCCCTCTGTGAACACTGCTGCTGGCCGCAAAGTGCAGAGTGACGCTGGACGACGCCAGGAGGGAGACGCATCAGCGGAGTGCTGCGATGCCCCAGGCGAGGCCTGGTGAGAGCGACGACAGGCCCTAATCTTCGGGCCTTCCTGCGACACTGAGGGAGATGCAGCACTCCGGGAGAGCTCGGAGGGGCGAGTCGCTGCCGTACCGCTCCCCAGTTAGAAGACACGGCCGGAGACCCGAGAGGAGAGTGGCCCTGGGCCTCAGAATACCTTGTGTAGGCCTTCTAAGTTGCGTCACCTGCGCTTGGTTACAAGCAGGTAGGCTTCACCCAAGCAGTCGCATACAAGCAGGAGGAGCAAGGGGTTGACCAAGGGGGTGCAGCCTTGGCCCCGGGAGCATCGCTGATCAGGACACTGCCAGAGGACCCAAGGCTCTATGATACAGTAGGCCCAGAGAACAGCAAGTCAGCCGCCATGGAGAAGCACAGGCCGGGGGGCCTAGAGAATCCCCGGCACCCCGTGGGAGCGACTGAGGCCTGTCTGGAGCCCGGGTGCAGGCACAGGACAGGACCATCAGGTACACTATGCCACGGCAGCTCGATGGTGCAAAGTACTATGCCGCCACGCTAACAGGAAGGCACACAACCTAGGGGAGGTATTCTGCTGAGCAGCCCTGGTAGAAACTGCACTTATGACCCCCCCACGGCCGAGGCCTACCGTACGCCATCTTGGGTTGGACTCTGGAATAGGAGTGAGGCGCACACCTCAGATCCTAAGGGGTGGGCCCTCTCAATCACGGGGCAGTCTTTAAAGGGGCTTGGCTCCAGACTGCGCTCTCGGACCATCCCAGTAGTCCACACACTGGATTGGGCCCACATCAAGAATCTTTCAGAGACAGTGCCTTGTGTCCCTCAGACGGGCGTGCAAATGACGCACAAGGAAGGGCCTCATCGGTGGCGGACGTCTGTGCTTCCATGGGGGTGACCCATATACTGAAAGCAGCGCACACGCTCTAAATGCTCTTGGTTTCCCCCAGGCAGAGATTACCACACACAGGACTAAGAAAGACCGTAATGATGAACTTTACCTTCGCCTGAAGGATCTCTAAAACTGTTCTCGGAGGTCTAATATTCGCATCAAAGGCATCCCTCAACAGGCGAACTGAGGGAAATTGGAGGAGTGGGTGATCAGGTTCTTTTGGCATGCAGCTCCAGACCTCGACAACAAGAAAATAATTCTGGATCGTACTCGCCGCGCAGGGAGACCGGTCAATAATCTGGGCAGCAACAGGATATTCTCACTTGTCTTCACTCTTACCAGCAGAAAGAGATTATTATGAGCGCAACACGAGATAAGGCAACTATCGCTTTTGAGGGGCTGCAAGTTGGAGTCTACCAGAACCTTTCCCCGCTCGATGAAGAGGTTGCCAATGGATCACAGAAGGAGGATGTAACTTCACGGAGATGATGAAGCCGCCTCAGAGACGCGGAGGCAAAATGCAGAAACCTACCAAACCCTCAGAGCTAGAAAGTCAAAGAGAGAAGCCCTCTTGTGTCAGTTACAAAGCCAAGATTAATCTGCAGACTCTTCGAACGTCTGATCCGGTAGGAGCCGTCGATTCTGCCTCTTGGAAATTGTAGAAGAATAGCTTAGTCCTGGGACGGACACATTCGGCTTTGGTGAGTGGGCCTGACCCCCTTCAAATAGATGTACGACAATCGACCATATGGACCCAAGCACGTTAGTGTGAACCTCGCCGTGTTGCAGGTGACCTCGTTTTCTCTAGCATTTTTGCTTGTTTCACTCTCTACTCTTCTTTCCCCTCTGTCCTTTCCTATGGATGTCTGGGATTTTCTTTACCACAGGTAGGGAGGGATTAGGTATGCCTGTCCACGGGGATGGATGGACAGGCATACCTATACATCTATAGTGAGTCACCACTTTTTCTCCATAGTATTTCCTCCTCACACACAAGACAACACTTAGAGTCCTACTTGTAAGTGTTTTTATTCAAGGCCTAAATACACCAGTTTGGCGGCGCGCACTGCTCACGATGCTTAGGGACACCAAATGTGACATCTGCTTATTGCAGGAGATACACTTGCTGCGCGCAGATTGGAAGCGCCTCCGCTCTAAATGATTTGATAGACCATGTTTTTCCTCGACAACAAAGAAATCAGCTGGGGTAGCCATTTTGCTAGCTACCCATTTTCCCAGAGTGGTACAGGGGGTCCATATGGAAGTCCCTGGTAGGCTACTGGCATTACGAATATTAATGGGAGCCTATACATACTCAGTCGCGTCCATACTCAGCCCAAATGATCAACAAGAGAGTTTCCTCAGCAACACACTGAGTACCATCCTTGAATCTCCAGACGAGGACCTAATTCTAGGAGGTGACTTCAACACCGTCCCAGACTCTCAACTTGATAGATCGGGGCATGAATAGGAAACTCTGGCGCCCTCTCTGCTCCAATGCTACAGAGACTGGAAGAGGTGGGGTGGGGATGACGAATGCCAGGAGACATCGCCATCCTACAGCGTGGGACTACACGTTTTTCTAGGCTGCGCGTTACATTTACGCCAGAATAGATTTATTCTGGACATCTCCCTGGGTGACCACCCACACGCATGACGTTAATATAGGCACAGCTGCTCTCAGATCACTCGCCAGTCTCCCTCGAGCTAACCCTGCCGGGAGGGACTCCAAATCGGAAGACTTGGTGCCTAAACTATACTATGCTCACATACGAACCCACGGTGTCCAAGATATGGGCAGACATAAAGTCTTATTTGGCATTGAATGATAATGGAACAGTTCCAGCTCCCATGGTTTGGGATGCACTAAAGGCAGTCATTAGGGGTCAATTTCTGGCAATTGCGTCGGGCTGAATAGGGATAGGAGAGACAAATGAGCACAACTGGAGGCAAACATTAGGGAATTGGAGGGGTCCATCGTCGCACAGGAATGACCCAGGCCCGTCGACAGCTATACGCCGCCTGTAAGCAATTGAAAGCCTTAGATTATGACAGAGCCGAATATGACCTGCGCACGAAGCAATGATATTATGAAGGGGCGAACAAGGCTGGTAGGCTTTTGGCACACCTCTTGAAATCCCAAGCACACTCACGTCGTATTACTGGGATACGGAATTCCCAAGGGGTGATCCTCTCTGCTGATACTGACATTGCTGCGGAATTTGAAGCATACTATGCAGAAATTTTTCCTGCAGAACACCTGAGCTCGCCTGCTGCTGAAGAGTATGTCAAATCAACACCAGTGACACCTCTTTCCACAATCGGTACGGTTACTCTAGAGATGGCTATCCGCCCGGAGGAAGTCGTACGAGCAATCCAGGGTCTTACCTCTGGGAAAGCCCCTTGTAAAGATGTATTCTCAACGGATTTTTAGAAGGTCTTTGCTTCGGACCTCATTCCGATACATGTGTCATCAGTGACACTGGGGCTTTAACTCCCACCATGTCTATGGCTGAAGTTGTGGTATTGCTTAAATCCGGCAAAGATCCTCATGAATGTGCGTCCTACCGCCCCATCTCTTCGTAGTTTCAGGAGATAAAAGGCACACTGGCGCGAGCACGCAGCGTGAGAAAGGAGAGTGTGTTCAATCAGTTACCTGCTGTGACTAAATGCTTTCTATCACAACGGTTTTTAAAATCTTGTTTGAGGCTCTGATTACAGTTCATGGTGTAATTTATGTTCTATTTTAATACTGTTCACTCACTTGTAAACTTGATGCGCTTGAATACGAAAACCGCTTTTGAATTCGACGCTCGCCGATAGTTTAATTTAGAAATACGTGCTTGGGGGACTAAACCTTGCCTGTCTGACCTCACGGTTCCCGGATGTAATAGCGGGCCCTCGTTGTCTTTGTTAGGTCAGCTCTCTAGTCTCCATCGTTTCAAGGGATAAAAGGCACGCCAAAGGCAAGCCCGTATGCGACCGCAGCTCGTCCATCGCCAGAACCCCTGGTCGTTCTGGATCCCACCTGCTTGTCAGAGCACAGATCTTGGCGCTCAGAAGTGGTGAGTGCTGCGGCCCTAAACTTGATCTTGGTAAGGGAGTGAGGAGTTTTTATGTAGGGCTTGCAGCTTCCAGCCCTCTTTTTCTCTTGATGGTAACATCGAGGGGGCAGAGTCTGACGAGAAGGGGGGTGGAGATATTTCCCCCTAGGACAGGAGTACTGCAGCCACCAGCAATAGTCGGGTCGGCTGCTATGGGGTAGGTGTTCAGGCCCCTCTGCTAAAATGCTTACTGCTAAACATGAGATCGCTGGGCAAGCATAAGTATGATATTGAATGCCTGCTCCAAGATCTCTGCACCGGACTTAGGTTTCCTCACAGAGACTTGGACTAGCCAGGCCTCGGCCCCGGACTGGAATAGGACAGGATAGGGAGTACAGGTAGGGGGATAGCAATAATTGCTTGTGATAACCTGAAGGTGTACAGCGAGCCTATTACACAACTGCCTGCGGAGGCCTTTCGTTTTGTGGTGAAAATTAACAACACTTCCACAGTACATGGGATACTTCTCCACAGGCCGCCGGGCCCTAGAACCCTTTTTTCCCTGTCTCTACAGACCCTGCTTGAATCCTTTATAGATTCCATCTCACTCATAGTTTTGGGTGATTTTAACTTCCATCTGGAACTTAACAATGCAGATACTAGCCGGCTTCTTGATAATTTAGCTAATGGTCTCCATCAAAAGGTGGTGGGCACCCACACATCTGGATGGGTCATATACTTGATGGGATTTTTTCAACTAACTTGGATGTCACACTGAGTAATCCCGCACCTCTTCCCTGGGCTGACCATTTTGCAATTAATTTTAACCTTCAGTATTCATTACCCACACTGCTGGATAGAAAAAAACCAGCAAGCATAAAAATCAGGCAGTGGAATAAAATCCATGGCACTAAATTGGAGCAGGTACTTAATAGCCGCCTCCCGGTTCAGGTCCAGCATAACAACAAGGCAGCTAGCCAATTTCACAGCTGGCTAGCCCAGGCTGTAAATAAAGTGGCACCACTGAAAGAAATGAAACCTAGAAGAGCTCTGCACCATCTCCATGGTAATGTCCGGAACTGAAAAAGCTGAATGTTTTATGCAGGAAAGCCGAACGTATTTTGAGAACGGAATATAGGATGGAACATAAAGATATCCTACAATACTGCTCTACTGCAATATAAAGAAGCCATTATTTTAGCAAAAAAAGCACCTACTACTCAGCTAAAATAACGGAGGCTACTAACTCTACCAAGCAACCTTTAAAAATGTTGAAGTACTAGCGAAATTGCGTCAGAACACCTGCTTTAGTCCCGATTCCGCTTTTTGCAATACAATGACCAATTTCTTTCAAAATAAGATCAATATGATTCATGATGAACTACAGAAAAACAGGTAGGGGCGACGATGGTCCATCTGACACAACGGAGGATACGCCGTTGCATTGTCAGCTGAACTTGTTTTGCTTACTTACTCCTATCGAAGTAACTAAATCTGGATGTTTCAACAAGTCGGGGTCACCATGGGATCCCTGTCCTCCAACTGTGATACATCAGGTGTCCCAGACCATTAGTAAACATCTAACTCCCATGCTCAATCAGGTGATCGCTTGAGAGAGTTATCCGATGGTCTGGAAAAAGGCCTGTATCAGACCCATCTTGAAAAAGCCAGCACTTGACCCATTAGAGGTTCAGAACTTTCGCCCCATCTCGTGCCTAGGAGGGCAATCAACCAGGAGCGGACATCTTACCTAGTTGGCAACAACCTGCTGGATTGCAGTCAGCATGGCTTCCGGTCAGGGCACTCGACTGAGACGGCGTTAGTTGTAGCAGCAGAGTAGATCCAGAGGCAGGTGGATGGGGGGGGGGAAGAGTGATCCTCATCCTCCTTGGCCTATCAGCAGCATTCGACACTGTGAATCACACCGTGTTGGTGCAAAGGCTGAAGGCGGTGGGGATTGGGGAGGCGGCTCTGTCCCTCTTTCCTAGTAGATAGTGAGCCAACTCTATACTGGGTGGGAGAATCTGAGGTAAGAAACCTTCTATCTGCCATGTGGAGTCCCACAGGGCTCGACGCTGTCACCAACGCTCTTTAATATCTATGTGACCCCTCTAGCCAGTCTCATTAGACAGCATGGATTCTCGTTTGTGTTGTACGCTGACAATACCCAAATCATCATCTCGGTATCAAAAAAGTCGAAGCAGGTAGCTGCTAGATTCCATGCCTGTCTGAAGCACATCAAGAGCTGGATGAGCAATAATTTCCTTAAGATCAACACATATATAAGACTGGGGTCATGGAGTTCCGTCCCTGTGGGATCACACATGGTGGCCGGTAGAGGCGGGCATGTGCCCAATACCATCTATGTAAGTTAAGAACATGGGGATCATCTTTAACGATCAACTGGGGTTTTCTGCTCCGATCAACCATGTAACCTCCACTTGCTTCTACATTTCTAAGCTATTGCGGAAGGTGTTCCCTTTTATTCCTCAGGAGCTTCGAAAAACTAATGTTGAAGCCTGTCACATTTTGCAGCTAAGTTGTGGAACCAATTGCCCATTACACGCAGACTTCAACCAAGCATGACAGTTTTTAGAAGCAAATAAAAACATGACTATTTTTGGGGTCCTAACTGATTAGTTTTAATACTCTTAGATCTCTTTTCTCACTCTTAGCGCCAAGACGCCTCGGCATTCGAGTGCTCTATAAACTGTAATCCTATCCTATCGAATGTGGACCTCAAGATTTGTACTAGTATACTGGAAAGGCGTCTTACGCCTCATATGCAGGACCTGGTAGATCCGGACCAGTCTGGTTTTTATACCGGAACGTAACTATAGCGGTGGCTCTAGACGACTGTGCCACCTATAAATCCCAACGCCTTCCACAACATACGGTATTCCTGTCGGTCGATGTCCAGAAGGCTTTTGACCGGGTACACTGTCCCGAACTACGTCAGGTCTTAAGAGATTTGAGGTGGGCAAACGCTTTTTACACTGGGTTAACTGTAGCTATAAGGACCGAAACCCCACATCAGGGTGAATGGGATAGTGTCCTGACCAGTAACAATTGCGAGAGTTACACACCAGGGGGGCCCTCTGTCACCCTTATTTTTCGCTCTGTATATGAAACCGTTTCCAGAACGAGTCCGACACTGCCCCGCGGTCACTGAGATTAGGATGGGGAACAAAGAACATACATTTTTTTCTCTACACAGACGACCTAGTAGTCTTTCTTATGTGACCATTGCTATCTCTGCCTCCCATACTGGAGGAAATGGAGGCTTTCGGCAAAGTCTCAGGCTTTAAAGTTAATATTCAGAAGACCCTTGCCCTTCGCATCACTTTAACTGCAGCTGATCAATAGCAACTGACCTTTTGCTTCCATTCTCCTGGGCCCATAAGGGGGTATCATACCTAGGGATGCAGATTTTTCCACAATTGAAAAGTGACTCCTCTTGGAGGAGACACTCCAGGAGATCCTTAACTGGAAGAAGCACAGAATGTCATGGTTGTGCAGGTTGACTGCCATCAAAATGACCTTGTTGCCCTGTATTATATACATACTGCAAACACTTCCATTGATTCCCCCGCCCCCCTTGCTAGCCCAGATGCAAAGACTCGTGGAAAGTTTTATTTGGGAGGGGAAGAAGGTGCCCATGGCAAAACGCCTGACATACTTAAACCAAGCAGACGGTGGTCTCGGGGTTCAGAACTTGGAGAAATATTTCAGGCAGCGCAACTGCTCCGCATGACAGAATGGTACAAACTTGAATCTGAGAAGCACTGTTTTTTTATAGACCTGGTGATTGCAGGCAAGCACATATACAAAAGTGCCCTGGCTCCCTAAGAGAAGCCGTCCAGTTGGGGTATATATTTCACCGGTGTTGTGGGCGACCATGGGAGCTTGGGTACAAGAGGCTTGTGGCCTATCCGCTGAGGTGTCCCCCTGAGGCCGTTTATTGGCAACCTGGACTTCCCCCAGCCTTGGAAGGGAATAGCCACCTTAAGTGGCAAGAAGCCAATTGTAAAAGAATAGGGGATGTCTTTAACGAGAAAGAGATTATGGACTACCCCCCCCCCCGCTAGTCTTTGGCTTCGGTCTCCCTAAGGAGGCATATTGGCAATACCTGGCACTACAGCATTGGGTTACCCCACCACATATGCAACCGCATACAGGTCGCCCCCTCACTAAATTTGAATTGTGGGTCATAACTCGCACCTCAGAGAAACATTTGCTTTCAGACATATATGCATTCCTGAATAAACCCAAGTGCAGCGACAAGTCCCCAGCGCAGCTCAGATGGGAATCGGAGATTGAGTATGAATTTTCCCCCAAAGAATGGCAGGACATTTTCCATAGAGCAAGGGCCTCTTCTTGTTGCACTCCTGGAATGGAGCTGTAAATAAGAACATCTTGAGAGGCAGATCTTGTTTCTGCAAGTTCACAAAGGCAAGATACCCATTCCAGATTTGTAAGCTGTTAATACCTACATCTCCTCCACCAGGCCCGATCCTGAAAAATTTGATTCTTTAAAAAATTGAAAATGTTTTTTAAACAAGGAAATCTAAATGATACACCACCATTAATACAATTTTTCCTAGCTTTTGGTGACATGTTTTTTTAACCCTCTGTTGTATTCCACTGGTAATTGTGAAGCGTCAGAAAACCAGTGCTCCATATTTCAAACTTTTACTGGAGTATGATGCAAATATATCTGGTATGGACAGGCATACTACCTTCCACCTGAGCATGAAATCAACATTGTTGCAGGATAATGCTCAAGTGCAATGTCACCTTGAAGTCTAAACTCTATGAGGGACCCTCATTTGAAGGGAAAGAAGAGTAGACGTTCTAATAGACAATGCTGGAGCCTCTCAAATTCCAGAATTTTATATAAGAGAACCTCTTCCATTCTCAGCTGCCAAAGGTGTTACTGGCGTATTTTGGAATGATGTCCCTTCACAGTGTGCATCTTGATTCTTTTCTTCCTGTTAAGATTAAAGGTAAGCAATGGAGGCTCGGAGCAACAGGCGCTGATTTGTGCACCAGAGAGACGGCAGACATTATGTGAGCAGAGAATCGCAGTGTAGGGAATCACTTTATCTAGAGAAGCCTATTTTGTGGCATATATGCCCTGACTCCGAAAATCAGAATACATTTGTGTAGTAGAGTGATGATTGTTGTGAAGATCTACCTTTGAGTGATTGTGACACAAGCTCTAACAATTGAAAAGAAACTTATAGGTACTACAGGCGAGCTCACATTTCTGTCTGTATATTGCCTTCCAGATCATCTTTGATCGTCTTTTAGCCTGTATTTTCTGACTAGTTTCTTGCATAAAGAATAATATCTCTATACCAGTATTAGGCACTTATGCTTTACAGGAACCTTTTGGGGCAGATCCATTCCTGGATTTGACTTCACTTGCAGGCGGAGATAAGCCTGTTCATCCTTTTGCACCTTAAGCAACAGACCATTGTCACAGGCACAGTCGTCATCTAAATCAGATGCAGCTATATTATGTCATGTTCACAATGTGATGTCAATGTCCAATGCTATGGAAACTGTGAATCAGTTAATTCTACATGGGGTGTCTATTGTACTATCTTGTATGCCAACTTCGACTATTCGCACAGTTTAGGATGTAGCAGGTACTAAACCCCAGGTTACGGCATCCAGCCATGGGCAAACACCACCACCTCCTGAATAAAACCTTTGGAAAAACATTCAGATGGGGAAATTCGCATGAATTCTTCCATTGGTGAATGGTTGCACCCAGGCTAACTACTCTTAATTGGGGATAAAATTGCAGGAGGGCTCTGCAGTAGTGTATTTAGTGGGCAGGCATAAAACTTGAAACATTGCGGCTTCCACTGTGCTTTCTTTATGTAAGCCTTGTCACCCTCTGCGGCTGGTACTGCTTTCAAAGTTGCTCCTATTCGAAAAGACTGAGTATGTGAGGGGATGGGGTGTATTGTATTGTATGGTGTGGTTGTGTGACCTCGCCGTGTAATGCACTTACCAACCCCCTTTTGGTCCAGTAGGTTTATTCTGTAAACCCCTCAGCTCCACCCTGGGTAGCTGTGGCACAGTGCAGCAAAACATATACTGAAGACAAGTGTCAAGCATTTAAACAGCACCAAAACAATTGAAGAACAATTCGACACAACACTCAAGAAACCCAAAACCAATTTATAAAAAAAGACTCTATTTTTATACGAATTTAGACGCTAGAAAGAACAAGCATTTACAATGCAACGGTTTCGCCTTTGCAAAAGTTTGAGCTATTGGCATTGTAAATGACAAACTTTTTATTTATGTGTTGGTTTTGAAAACAGATAAATAAATGGCATTGCCATTTACAATGGCAATAGCTTAATCTCTCGCAAATGCGAGACCTATTGCATTTTCAATGCAATAGGTCACGTATTTACGCAAGTGTGTGCTATTGACATTGCAAATAATTCCCACTGTGCAGCAGGCAGACCTGGTCTGTACCAAGGGTTTTATTTATATAGCGGATGGAAACAGGTGGGGGGGGGCACGCCAACTATTTTACCCCCTCACACACATTACTAGTAACGGCACTATGTGAACCTTTGCAGAGGGGCTGCCAACACAAACACCATGTTGCGTTTTCATCAACTTTTAATTCTGCAGGTGATTGTATGCCAAATCCTTAAGTATGCATAACAAAGCGCGGCCTCAGAATCATAATTCCTGACGAGATGTCAGCAGAGCACCAATATTGGTCTTTAAAAAAAAAAGGCCATTACTTGTCAAATAGCATTTGTGTCGAGCCAAAATCTGAAGGTTTCCAGGTAAAGAATGCAGTAGCTAAGAGCGGTACACAATAGGAGTGAGCGTGAAATCTGAGAAACGGAGGCTTGTTGGCCTCATAATAAACCCATTTTGGAGGTCTGGTGGCACATCATTCCTGAAAACTGCTTGCTTTCTGTGCAGCTGCTGCTACCAATGAAACAACATAAAAGACGAACTGGATAACTTAAGATGTGCCATTGTTCAAAGAGAGACCAATTAAATGGACAAGCATATACTTTTATGATAATACTTACTAGTGGCAAATGACATTACTAACGCGATCCTGCGTAATACTACCTGCATGTGTCTCAAATTGACACCTATTCTATGGGTACTAGGAGTTAAAAGGCTGGATTTAAGTGACACATTTATTTGTGAACATGATTGTTAAGAGGATCTTTGTGTACACATTATGGAGAGTAAGATTTGGTAATAAGCAAAGGTGGATTGTGTCGGGAACTATCGCACACCCCACTGACACAAATACGACAAGAAGCGGGGGTGGGAGGGGGAATCAGTCATGTCCTAGCTCTCTTACAGTCCCAATTATGTAAGCATATCGCACTATTTTACGTAGCGAGAGTTTTCTTTGTAGCCCATTGTAAGATTATCGAACCATTGCCATTAACACGGGTGCCTTCAGGTAAGGTGCTCTTGCAAACAACAACGGGAATTCCACCCCCTTAGAATGACATGGTACAGTGGCACCATTAACAACCCTTTAGGCTCCACCACGGAAATTGTTTCAGGGCTTAGGTCTGCCTCTCTCATCTACCACTTCCTGTCATATTCACAGCAAATATAAGCAACCTTCTATGTATGGCCCCTGCACACACACAGCAAGCACCATGAGAACCCACCGTGTCTTGGCAAAGCACAGCAAATACGTGCGCCAACAGCTTGTGTCGGTTTCTTGGTTACTTCTTATATTCAGAGTAGGGCTACAATAATAATTTCCTTCAGCCTGTGTACACCTCTGAGTGGATACGCCCCCTGCCCACCACCGCCCCCATGGAGAACCCAGATGTTTCCTTCTTGAAGGAGTCGGTGTGCTCACCTAGACACGTAGAAGAGGTGCTTCTTGTGGTGTTGTCACGAGACTACGAGTCGGTGAGTTTGATAGCTTATCTGAGCAGGCGCAGGCAGCAGCATTCCCTCCTCACTGCCCAAATTGCGCAATATCCGAGGCCGGAAGGGCCTTGCCGGGGCGAAGAGAAGCACGGCAATCCCCTCAAGCCGCCATCAGACTACATGGCCACGGAACCTCGTCGCCCAGCCCTTTACCTCCGGATCCCCGCACATCCTGCTGGCTCCTCCGTTTCTCTTCCGGGAACCTCTAGTTGCTTCTTTCCAACGATCGAAATGGCGCGACTCCAGCAGGGACGAGCGTGAGTCCAAAAGAGCGCGTCACAGTAATGGGCGCGTGTGGACTGTGGCAGGCAGCCCCGCCCATTACCGCACTTGTCAGCCAATGTGAGGCGCTTCCGGGGAAGTAGAGTCGGAGCGCCAACCCAAGCTGTCCTGTTAACTGGATATAACTGTGTGAAAGTTGTACCCCCGTTAAAAGCCGGTCTTAAACACGTTCTACTGGAATAAGCAGAGTGCTTTACGCTAATGGACTCACAATAAAGGCTCCAATGTAAGCAGGTACGCACACACAGCTGCGCTTACGGGCTGATTTTTGACATTTTCGACTGATTTCGGGTTGCACCACAACCCCATTTGTAATTAAAAAAACACAGCCAATACGACTAAAAATGAAATTAAAAAAAAACAAGGCCAAGGGAGAGAGGGAGGGCGAGGACAGGGGAATGAATGGACGGGGGTGGGATGGGAGTGCGTGTAGGGATTCGGGGGCGTGTTTTTCGTGCTCTCCCCTTCCCATTGGCTGGAAGGTAAAATTCCAGCCAATGGGAAGAGCAGAGGGCGGGACTTAAAAAAAGACACGGAAACGCCCCCGAATCGCGTTTTCACAGGGGAAGCGTGATTGACAGCCAATCTCTTCCAATGGCTAGCCTCCGTTTATGGAGCTAGCCAATGGAAGACAGAGGCGGGACGAAGCCCCATACTGTAGATCATAAGATTTCGCCCTGGGCGGAGCACTGCTTCGCAGTGCTACAGCCAGGCCGAAACCTAAAAAGGTCCACGGGATGCTTTCCGGTGATATAGATTTTACAAGCAATAATAAATCAAAACAATTTCACTTCGCAGAGAACAAATATTGGCACGGTTAGCGAATTTGATACAAACATTTTCAAGGAAAACTTAGGTAAGTTTCAATGCGGTCAGTTAGAAGTACTTAAGGCGACCAACACTGGCAGGGTCTGGTTAGGGGGACCAGCAAGGTCCTCGAGCAGTTACGTCTTGGTCCTGGTTGCTGGACCAACTTCTCATGAAGTCCTCTCCTGTCTGCCCGAAGTCCAGTCGCCTGTTGTCGCCGTCACAGGCCAATATTTGCTAGATCGATAAATCTCCTTCTGAGGGTTGCAGCAACTCTGACAGCACCCCTGGGATCAGCACAGTCTGGTGCAATTTGGTGCTTCGGGTCTTGGTCTTTGATGCTGCACGATGGCGTTGGTAACTGCTTGGAGACTTTGTCCCACCAGGCTTTTTCAGCTTTTGTGTTCCTGTGATCCAAACAGGAGGCCAGTGAGCTGGCCCTTGGAGTTCCCATGGCTTTACTAGGTTCTGGAGACAGCTTCTCCTTGAGCAGGACACTGCAGGCACAGTCCCTTTCTTCGCTAGCCATCACGTGCAGTTTTCAACAGTGCAGCCTCTCTTTACTGGTCCCTAGGTGCGGCTGGGCAGATCTTCAGTCCTTATTCCAAGTTGGACAAGATCTGAGGTCTGGGTGCCAGTAGAGCCCCTTATATGTTAGGAAAATGTCCCCAGGGCAGGATGCGGTCAGTTGACTACCAGATTCCCTCCTACCTGGTTACCACTTCCTGTGGAGTACAGCATATGGCTATCCCAGTATGCTCCATTCTGCCCTCGTGCAAGATGACCAGACCCCTCTCTCAGTGTTCAGACCTCCCTAATCCACCTCCGGGGTGTGGCTACCTCAGGGCTACACACCCCAAGGAAAACTGGTTTGGCAACTGGTTTCCCCTCTCTGCTCCCTGTGCCAGCCTGTCTGCCTGAACTATGGGGCAGCCTTCCTCCCTAGTGTGATACAACTGCCCTCCAAGGGCAGCTTCTCCTTTGAAGCCTGCCTTTTGGGGCTAACACCTGAGTGACTTTCTGCAGAAGAGAGGTAACACCTCCCTGTCCTGCAGTCCCTCATTGTTTTCCCTCCTTGAATAAGCTCCATGTGTGCCCGGGAAGGCACAATAGTTTTAAAGGCAAGAAAGTGGCAGCTTTGCTAAAGCTGCACACTGCAACAAGTTAGATTAAGCCCGACTTGTAGCTCAAGTAAAAATTAATGTAACTAGTTGTTTGATACCTTGGAGTGCCTACTATGGTCGCACCGTTCCAGTGTTAGCACAGCTGAGGAGTTTGTGTGTTATCCTGTACTCGCCAATTGGGCGACCAAGTCTTTCCACAGTAAAAACAGTATCTTTGCTTGTTTACTGCCAGGATATGTAAAGTACTTAACATAACATAAGATGTGTATTTGTTAAGTGCATGTTCACCACTACGGGTATCTTGGTGCTGAATAACAGATGTTTGTTGTTACCCAACTTGATGGTACTCATTTTATCGACCTCAGATGGATGAAAGGCTACGTTGACCTGCTGGGATTTGGACTAGTGACCATGAGGTCGAACACAGGCCCCTGCAGTAGACGCATTAGTCTACTGGGTCACCAGACCCGGCTGCCTGTGTCACATGTTGCACCCCGCCTTAGGACTTGGTATCCTTGCCAGAGGGAAGTTGTGGCTTTGTCTTTGGTTTCAATGTCAAAGTCAGGCTAGCAGTGTACGACTGCTCTACCAGTCTGCAGACTGCAGCACTCGTTTTACTTGGAGGACCCCCAGGTTGGCACAACAAATATTGCAAACCCTGGTGTACCCCTCTAACTTTCATGCCCGGGGACACATGGTACAATATACTAGGATACTAGGGACTTAAAACTAAGTTATCCATTTCCATTTGGGTACAGCCAATTTGAGATGCACTTTAGGGTCAGGGCAATGCCACAGAGGTCTAGTTAGCAGGTCTCAGTGCACTCCGAGGTGAAAAAAACAGCAGCATCAGTCATAAAACTTCGAGGTGACCATACAAAAAGAGGCATTACCTTACAGAGTACCATACCAGCTGTGATCCAATCCACATTTCCTGAGAGCTGCCTTTAGTACTGATGTGGTATATCGCCATTCGAGATCTAGCCTTGTGAACCAACAGTTTGGCATCTTGCAGTGTAGTCCTTGCTTGACAGTAATGAAGTGGCATATCAACACTGTAGACCCAGCAGTGTTCCTCTACCCTTCGGCACCTTGTACTGTAGTCCTTGCTTGACCGAGATATTGCTGATCTTCTTTGAGCTTGTATTTCCATTCAGGCACCCCTATGATAGGATATGATAAAGGAACTTATACAGCGCACGTTCACCAACGGTTTCTTGGCGCTTTCAGGACGAGTAAAAGACAGGGCTGCGAGGAAGAGAAATTAATTGTAGGCTTGGGAAAGTAGCCAAGTCTTCAGAGCCCTCCTAAATAAAGGATAGGAGGGGGTGAGACGGAGATCAAGGGGGAGAGCATTCCTGAAACGGGGAGCTTGCGAGGCGAATCTTAATCCCTCAAATTTTTTGCGCTTGAAGGAGCTGGTAGACAGTAGGTTAGAGCCTGAGGAACGAAGAGCACGGGAGGGGGTGTAACGCTGGAGGCAATAAAAGCTGAACCTTGAGGAGAGAGGGCCTGGTGAATCAAGCAGCCAACTTTAAAGAGGCTGCGCTGGACCACAGGGAGCCAGTGCAGGCTCTTCAAAAGAGGCTTAGCAGAGCTAGACTTAGGTTGTCCAAAGATGAGTCTCGCTGCTTGATTTTGAATGAGTTGGAGTTGATGGGATTGGTAAGCAGGGATACCAATGTACAGTGAGTTTACGTAATCAATCCGAGAAATTACTAAACCCAGCGTAACTTGGACTAGGGCATCATGGGTAAGGAATCTACAGATTTTTCTGATGCGGCGAAGATGGAAAAAGCATGCCGACATCACTGATTTAATTTGAGGTCTCATAGAGAGATCCTTACTGATGGTAACTCCTAGGCTCTTGACTGAGTTGACCGGGCTAGGTGCACTGCCCAGGGAGTGTGGCCAGAAATTATAGTGCCAGGGGTTTCCAAGGGGCCCAGTGAGAACCAGCTCAGTCTTATCCGGGTTAAGTTTGAGCTGGTTAGCATTCATGCAACTGCTAATGAACGTCATAGTCGACTGAACATTCTCAGTGGAGGTGGGGGAGGAATCAATATTAAAGATGAGCTGGAGGTCATCCGCATAGTTAAAGGTGACCACCGGCCTTTTCCGCAGTTCGGAGATGAGGGGAAGAATGTACAGGTTAAATAACAGCGGGGAAAGAACCCGCTACCTGATTGATCTGTCTTGGACTGTGGAAAGAAGTTCATTCTATCATTCGCCAGCATGATTACTTCTTCACCACCCTTTCATCACTTGAGCATCCCCATTTAATCACTACTTCACTTCGTCTTAATGCCCCTAGTATGATTGAACAAATGCCTGCTACAACATGCAAGTATCGTACTGTGATGCAAAAAAGTAAAGTAGGCAATACACACACTATTTCCCAGAAGATAGGTAATGCAGTTACTTCCCTTTTATTCAGGGGAGCATGCTTCAGCCTGCTCCAACCTATTATCTTTCTGATTAGTAAGCTAGTTAGCAATTTTCCCATCCCTTGACTTGGCCAGAAAGCCCATTGCTGCTTGTCCTGGAGCAACCCATGATCTGCTGTTGATCTTTTTTTGATCCATTCGATAACTTGTTCTGTATACTTTTGCCTTCTTCACGTGGTTAAGATCTCGTAGTTTGCACATAGGCACTTTTTTGGAGCCCTGAATCCTCCAGTGGGCAAAGCAGCATCCTGTAACCTGAGAGGGTTCCACAATTAGGATTTGTCGTAGCATAAAAGCTCAGAACAGTGAAAACATGAATCCTCAGCTGCAGTGGTCAGATTGACTTGGCAGGTTGGTACCGGTCCTTCGTAGGTTTTTGGTGCCTCAATGCTTTGAAGTCACAGGTGGTAGGAGAAGTCCATCCAACATGGCCAAGGGTTACAAGGCCTCAGGAACAGCACTTGGGATGGAGGGGGGACAGGGGACTCCAGCAGAGGCTACCAGCACAGTCAAATGCATAGCCAGGAATCTTCTGGAAAGGCCTCCTCCTGTAGCTTGTTGTGTCCCTGTAGCTTGAACAGGGTTCAGCCTTATGACTCATGGAGTCAACTTCTTTATTGTAGCTACAAGAGGGATTAGCTCCAGTCCTTCTGGGCTCCTCTCATTCCACTTCTGATCTTTTCAGGTACAGTGGTGTTCTGAGGTGGGTGTTGGGGATGCCACATTTATGCCTGCTTCAGCTTGTAGGTGAGGGAGACTCCTTGCTCCTCCCTAACCACTGGTATAAAAGTTCCCTGGGTTACCTTACCCACTTTTGCAGAATTTCTTGTGTTCACTATAGCACACAATCCTACAGTGCCCATCCTCCACTAAATCCATGCTAGTAAGACCTGTTCCCCCTTATTCAGAGCCTGTGTGCCCACCCTAGAGATGTTGGCCTAGGAAATGACTCAACCTTCCTCTGTGATCACTTCAATCAGGTTCTGGGAGCAGATCCCGTCCCACTAGGATTGTCGCCTACCTGGCTGGGGGAACAAACCAATGGACCTGTCCATGTGTCATCTGACGTCTGTCTGTGACAGGGGAGGCCCCTTTGAAGTAAATTAAGTTCCAGGACACAGCCCACATTGTCATCCCACGGGAGGACCCAGAATACTTCCCCACACCCAAACCTTTGTCTCTACTGTTGGAGCAATTTTCATACCTCATTCATGGCTTGAGCACTCAGAGGGCTGCAGCTGAAGGCTAAATTATCCTCCAGGGTCTTCAGTCAGGAAACATTTAACTTTCTACTTATTTAACATCCAACTTCACTAATGAATTGAACTTTTAATAAATATTATAAAGGGTCCATGAATGATAATTGTAGCTGTTTCCTAGACAAAGATAGCATTACAACATTTACTAGTGCATCCCAGTGTTTCTCTATGAAACGGGCAGCCTTGCTACAGTGAAAATAGCTTTTAGATGCTTGTTTGTTTACAAAAAACTTTCTACAGGTCATACTTTTATATACTCTGTTCCCTGCCTTATGAGCTATAAGGATTACATAGGGGGGCATTAATATTTTAAAGGAATGTTTAGATCTATCAAAAGGGTTTATTTTGACAAGCCAACTTGCAGTTTTAGACTACTCCAGCCAGGATGCAATGGAGGTCCTGAAGCCAGGTTTGCATTGCCACTGTAATAGATGGCACAAACGGTGCTGCAGTCTGCTAATGGCATTACAGGCTCTGGGTACACCCTGCACTATATGCTAGTGACTTACAGGTAAGCTGAATATCCCAGTTAGGAGTTTACCTATTAAGTAATGTTTAAAGAGGGAGCACGGGCACTTTATGCCTGGTTATCAGGGGTAAAGTGTGCATAGTTCTGCAGTCAGCAAAAAGAGGTTTCAGCAAAAAAGGGTGCAAAATCCAGAGCAAATATACAAAAAGGGTAGATTTACTGGTCAAACACAACGTGCACCAGATTCTGAGTGTGAGGATCCTGCTACATTTTTTTTACATGCAGGATAAGGCCACCCACAAATGGGTTTCTAAGGTGGTGGCCACACCAGCCAGTGTGAACCCCACAGTAAGTTGTATGGCCAATTCCCCTGCAGCAATATATGTGACTGAAGTACATTAACCGTCATTTGCTTTAAAATGGGTATCGACATTTTCCTGAACATAAAGGTTGTGCTATTCATCTTTGCTTGCAGACGTGGTGTATATGTTTTGTTGTCCCTTATGTTTATGAAAAAGATGAGGCTTGCAATTCTCTAGTGAAATTTAGGTATTTAATATGTTATGTTATGTTAATTTAACTTATATAGCGCATGGCTACCCCAGCAACGGGGCGTCCCAGCGCTGGCGGACGTGCCTAAGGACAGGGCAACCTAGCTCATGAGAGTGACGTGTAACGCCTCGTAGGTACCATAGATGGAGGGGAACAACCAGGTTTTGATTTGTTTTCTAAAGGACAGATAGTTCTTTGTAGCACGCATTTCCGAGGGGATCGAATTTCACAGTTTCGGGGCCAAATACCTGAAGAAACGGCCGACAGCTCTGCTACTCCACCAACTTCCAAGAAGTAGCAGAGTGATTAACGTAATATGTTAAACATGAGGCCCAGTACAACAAATAGCATTGTTTGTAGAGTTTGTTTGAGTCACATGTATTTACTAGGCAAATAAACTGATGTGTTGTTCAGAATGATGACATTCTTTGGTCAAATGCTGAAAGAATGATTAAAACCCTTTATATAGGTTTCGTAGGCACTGTGCAACATACCCCTTAATACGCATACATGGTTTTCAGAATATTTTTTTTTCTTTCAGCTAATCAGTTACCGGCGGGCTTAATAACAACAGATGGCCAGCAGAATGTTATGGTTTATACAACATCATATCAACAAGTAGGTTTCCGTTTGTTGCTCGTTAAATTAATGTTGTTTGTTGTAGTGCATTACTGCCCTCACTGTGTTTAAAGTATTCTGTTACAGAGGATCTCTTGGGCTCAACTTCACAAATTAACTGCATGTTTTCTTCATTAAGCAGTTCCTTTATAAATGAATATAGCACTTTACTATGCGATATATTACATTGCGTGCTATTACAACGCGGTCGTTACAACGACCGCATTGTTGGTACGCGATGCATTTACATCGCAAGCCTTTACAACAACTTCCACTAGGGAACTCGCTGGACTTAGGAATAGTATTATTTACTATTCCTACACCAATTTGAGCAACAGTAGGGAATTTGTTGTTAAAACTTGCGATGTAATTGCACCGCGTACCAACAACGCAGTCGTTGTAACTACCGCGTTGTAAAGGTATTGCGATGTAATGACCGCGTTGTAAAGGTTGTTTTACATTTATAAATATACGTAGAAAGCTGCATATTCCAAATCTGTTGAAATTGAATTAACGGTGCAGTTCCCACAAACAGTAGAAATGCAAAGCACATTCTGGCTGGCTGTTAAGAGTGGTATAGAAATGCACGAAGATCATTTTTATACCACTACACGCCTCAACTTCCTTTCATTATGAGGCCAAATCTAGACAGTGGGTTTAAAAGTGACTTTTTAGGCCTGGGTTGACAGAGCAGCTGACTGAACATGTTGCTAACATTATATGTGGAGTGTGCTGCAGGTAGACAGCCACAAACGTTAGCTTATTTAGATCAGCTTCTTTCAAGCATTGGCTTGAGGCATTACTTTTTATATCAGCCAACAGGAGTAATTCCTCTCCAGTCATGCCATTGACGGTTTGATGCATCATTCTGGCGCCTATGCTGTGCTTTCATTGCACTGCAGGAGGGAATATTTTACATCTAAAAGGTACTCTTGGTCATTACACATTTTGTCATATTAGCTTTTCACTAACAGCTTCCCAAAAAAATAAGAAGTCTCAAACACAGTGCTTGCTTGTTTCAGATTTCATAAGTTCTTACATGTTTTGCCATTATCTATGCAATCAGCATGTCTTAACGTACAACTGCATTCTGCCAGTGTAACCCTTTTGCAGAGAGGAAAGCTGTATTGTCCTGGTTTGTGACTGGCCAATATTGGGTAATATTTTGGAAGGCCTGCAAGCTGCCATTTACTGAATGGCTGCTTCCTTTTCCAAAAGCGCCTCTCCTCTATCTCCTCTGTTGCTCCCTCCCACCTCATGTTGCTTTATCCCAGTGTTGAATACTCCCTCACTTGCTCCTCCATTGGTGCCCCACCTCAATGCGTACAAATGTTTAGTTTTTTTCTTCAATTTATTGAAGGGCCCCGCAGCTGCTATATACTGCTCAGAACCTCCGTTTTTAAAAAGTGCTTACGCACACATACTTTTTTTTATTTACCTCTTTAAGAGGTGGACCGCAAACTGGAGCAGTAAGCAATAAATGAAGAAAATGGCGACAATTTCAGAAACTATGCATGTACATGTGTGTTCTCACATGCACCTCCGTATCGCCATTATGCTGGGCCACTACATTGTGGCACTGCATTAGTGTACATATGTCATTGTGTCTTTTAACTTAATTTAAGTATTCTTATTTTTTGTTGATGGTGCACGCTATTAGTAAAAACAGCATTGGCAAAGACAATAGGTCTGGTGTTGGCCACCAGCCTTTTGGTAATTCTTGTTTAAGCATGCTTTTTTCAAAACCTTTTTTGCTAAGGAAACTGAGGAGTTGAATCAAATCTAAACAAAAACAAATTGGCTGAAGAACAGCATGTTTTCAGGACCCAGAAATGTACACATTATAGTAGTGGAACTAAAAGGAACTATTTTGTGTGGAAATTGTGTCCTTATAAAAGGGCAGCATGCTGTAATTCATAGTCACAAAGCCATCAATTGCTGAAGTAGACTGATATTGCCCGTTGATGCATGCCGGATTGGGTGGAAGAAATATGTGAATGACGCATTCACAGAGTAATGGATGGCTCCTTGCTAAAAAAAAAAAAGTAGCTATGTTATACATACTTTTAGTAAAATCTAAAGGTCTTGGGTAATGCAGACCAAAAAAAAAAGCCAGTCAGTCTGGCATTGCTCCCAGCCTCTTGCCTTTAAGAAAAAAGACAGGAACGACAAGAAAGAAAGGAAGGAAGGAAAACGAAAAAGGAGTGGAGACAGTCAAAAAAGCAAGAAAGAAGTGCAAACAAGAACAAGCATTGGAAATGCAATAGGTCTCGCATTAGGAAAGTTTGAGCTATTGTTATTGTAAATGACACTTTTTTTATTTATGTGTTGGTTTTGAAAGTAGCAAAATTAATAGCTTTGTCAGTTACAATGTCAATAGTTTCAACTTTTGCAAATGTGACACCTATAGCATTTGTAATGCAATGTGTGTTGTATTTACGTGACTTAGATGTATTGATATTACAAATAACAATGGCTTTTAATTTTGTAAATAATTAATACTTAAATAAAAGTTATTGTAATTTATAATGGCAATAGCTTAAACGTTTGTAAATAACTTTTGTGAAGATTATGTTCAGTGTATTTTATTGTGACGAAAATCCAAGAACATTGCATTTGCACCTAAACACACACAGAGCCACACACATATAGATGTGGTGGTGGTGGATCTGGGGGATATGGTGGTGGTGGATGTGGTGGTGGTGGTGATGGTGGATGTGGGGGTGGATGTGGTGGTGCTGGAGGTGGTGGATGTGGTGGTGGTGGATGTGGTGGTGGTGGTGGTGGTGGATGTGGTGGTGGTGGTGGTGGTGGTGGTGGATGTGGTGGTGGTGGTTGTGGATGTGGTGAAAGTGGTGGTGGATGTGGTGGTGGTGGGTATGGTGGATGTGGTGGTGGTGGATGCGGTGGTGGATGCGGTGGTGGATGAGGTGGTGGATGTGGTGGTGGATGTGGTGGTGGTGGATGTGGTGGTGGTGGATGCGTTGGAAGTGGTGGATGTGGTGGTGGTGGATGCGGTGGAAGTGGTGGATGCGGTGGATGTGGATGCGGTGGTGGATGTGGTGGTGGATGCGGTGGATGTGGTGGTGGTGGATGCGGTGGTGGTGGAAGTGGTGGTGGATGTGGTGGTGGTGGATGCGGTGGTGGTGGATGTGGTGGTGGTGGTGGATGTGGTGGTGGTTGATGTGGTGGTGGTGGTGGATGTGGCGGTGGTGGATGCGGAGGTGGTGGTGGTGGTGGATGTGGAGGTGGATGTGGCGGTGGTGGTGGAGCTGATGGTGGATGTGATGGTGGACGTGGTGGTGATGGTGGATGTGGTGGTGATGGTGGATGTGGTGGTGGATGCGGTGGATGTGGTGGTGGTGGATGTGGTGCATGCGGTGGTGGTGGTGGATGCGGTGGTGGTGGTAGTGGTGGACGGGGTGGTGGTTGTATTGGATGTGGTGGTGGAAGTAGTGGTGGTGGGTGTGGTGGTGGTGGTGGATGCGGTGGTGGTCGATGCGGTGGTGGTGGATGTCATGGTGGATGTGGAGGTGATGGTAGATGTGGTGGTGGAGGTGGTGGTGGTCTCTTGCATTTGTTTCAGTTCGGAGTCCTGTGGAAGTAAATTAGGCCCGAGAAAGCGTTTCCCTTTAAAATTTGATTGATAAACCGCGCCATTAATAAAGATTGAAAATATTTGATTCAGTGTACTGTTCTGCGGTACCTTAAGATGTCTGTCCCTCCAGTTTTTTTTTTTCAGCAGTGTTTTACAAACTAAGAATGACAGATCCAATAGCAATAGCATGGCACTCACGTTAAAAAGGCGAGACCTGTTTGCTTTGTCAATGTTTGTTTCCCTAAGTGCATACCGGTCATTAATTTCAGCCCATCAGCAGACGTCGGTTTTGAGTCAATGACCTACAGCTGATTGTAGTACCCTTTTGTGTATTGTAAAATCTATGTTTTATTCATGTTTTCTCGACTATTGGTGTAATAAGCCAGGCAACCGCACTGAACCAAGTTTGCAAATGCTTAAAACCAAAAGTTTGCAGTTTATGGGACAGCGCAGGTATATGTAAATCATCTCCGGTAAAAAAATGATTTCTTAGCTCTGCCATAGACCCGCAGGCATATTACAGAAATCTGCACTGGAGCAGGGTAATTTTGTACCGCTCAACTGGTGCCCAAAAAAACAAGAGAAGCAACATCAAACCATTCAGAAACAACTTTCTCTGTTAAAACAAGGGTGCGGAGACTTACTGATTGTAAAGCCTGCCTCCCCCTTACACATCAATTTGTTTCATTTCGGGTTTCTCTTCTCCACTGCTTTTATTACTATGATCGTATGCAAAAACATACACTTACGCTTTTTCCTCCCGATAAATTACTGCGGTTGGTATTCATTCCGTGAAAGGCATTTGAAAACCCGACTAAAAAAAATTAAAGAGCCTAGTGAAGTAAAAATAGATATAGTTGACCAAATGATGTCCTTACGGTAAATTTACAACATAAAGGATAGCATGTAATTGTACTTTTAAGTTGTAAAACAGTCTACCTAGCATTAAAGGCAAGTACTTCATAAGGGGTGGAATGGAACACCAGGTAACTAGCATGAAATGAGAGGAAATCTCTGGCTGGAGCCAAAGCACCAACTATGTACTGTTAAAAGTAATAACAAAGAGTAAATACCGGACCTAAAAAAATAATAGGATTCTCACAGACGTTTTCCAGAAGTGTGGAAACATAACAAAATGTGTATAACAAAAACTCTCAGCACTTGAGCTTAAGAGATTACCGTAGTCTGAGAGAGGTCTTTGGCAATCTCTCAATTCAAGCGCGAGTCGATAGACGTTACACATTAACAAGAGCAGGAGCCCAGACCGCGCAGCTACAGACTAACCGAAACCGGATGTGGTACGGAGACATCTGTTGCTGAGGGGGGTTGTTAAACACGAGGTTCCAAAGTGCAAGCCATGAAACAGCAAGAGAAAGATGTTCGTATAGTATATTACACTAAACACAAGGCGCGAAATTAGCAGTCGAAAAGAACAAAAAATGCGACACAGCGGGCAGGGGAGGGGGCGGAGCGGGTAAAACAATAAATAAACACGACGGCTGGACGAGAGAGAAGGGGTGGGGGGAGGAAAAATGCGACACGGCGGGCAGGGGAGGAGGGGGCGGAGCTAGGGGAGACTGTGAGATGTGCACGCGCTTTTAAGCTCAATGCGCATGCGCATTGAGCTTAAGTCACGGGCACTGCAAGGAATCGCCACGATTCCTTGCAAGTTAGTTAAAGAGTGGTTAAGCCCCCATAGTCTCGCAAGCTCGATGCGCATGCGCATCAACAGGCGAGACCTAAAAAATGGCAAAAAAGGCAGGAAGGAAAAATGAAAGATGGGACAAAGAAAGAAGAAAGGAAAGGAGGTAAAAAGAAAGAAGGAAAGCAAGGAAGAATTCAAGAAGGAAAGAAGAAAAAGAAGGTAATAAAGGCAGGGAAGAAGGCAAAAAAGAAAAGGACATATGAAAGAGGCAAACAAAGAAAGAAGGATGGAAGGCAATAATTCAAAAAGGAAAGAAGGCAAGAAAGAGAAAAGGAAAAAGAAAGAAGGAAAGTAAGAAAAGAAAAATGAAACAAGGTGAATAATGATGAAAAGAAAAAGGAAAGAAGACAAAAACAAAAAGAGAAAAGGAGGCAAAAAAGAAAGAAGGAGAGATGGAAAGAATGAAGGCAAAAAAAAAAAGACTGAAAGAAATAAAGTAAGAAGGAAAGTGGGTTTACAGTATAAAATGTTGGCTACTAAAACCCTAATTACATCCACTATGTTTAAATAAAAATGCGCTGCAAATTAAAATTAAGTTTGGTTTACTTCCTAGACAAAATCTATGAAGGGACCATGGGTGAAATGAGTCCAGGAACACAATATGGTATGCTGTGAAATAGCTGAAGTCAGATAAACAAATGCCACTCCAAAAGGAAATTCCAGCTGCATTGGCAGAAGACAGTAAATAATAAAGCTGGGACGGCCCTTTGCTCACTTCTAAAGCGTTCTTCTATGACACCAGGCACCCTTAAAGAAAAGATAAAGTAAAAACAAAAACACTGGTACTAAAGGGAGCTACCTTGTGTGTGGATGTCCAGCTTGTCCTATAGCAAAATGCAGTTTCTCAAAATGAAGTTAAACAGTGACGTAAGCAGGCTGACCCATTGCCCCATGCTGCAGCAAAATTGAATGACACAACAGACCAATGGATGAAAAGAGGCCGAAAGCCCTTTAGGTGTGTGTATATAATACATAATATTTTAGTATAATCAAATCGTGTTGGCTAATGTCAGACCTGAAAAGACATCGCCAAAGACAATAGGTCGAAAAGGCGAGTCCTATTTGCTTTACAGTAATTGCTTTTTTTGTTGCAGATATTTGTAGATGAAAGCTGTAATTGTTTTGCCACAAATTTCAACTAGGTGTGATTCATTTGAAACTTTCACCCTGGGAAACATAATTTATGAGTGTTCTATTAATGCTGGGGCTAGCATGTATATAGGTGTAGATGTATCGCGAGAGGGACATAGAGTAGCAATTTTGGTGTTTTATATCACTTTTGATGACAGATTTCTGGGATTTTCTTTTTTATTTGTGCTACATCGATGGTCTTGCGATAATTGCATTAACTTTTCATACATCTGTCTTGGTGTTCAGATATATAGTATTGATTTAAATTAATAGCAAACAATCTATTAAAATCATTGACAAAAGCATTAATGCTGTATATTCTGTACTTAAAACAAGTAACATGAAAGGAAATTAAACTCTAAAACATTAACAGAGACTATGACTCCCATAAGCAGTCGGAAGGAAGCCTGTTTAAATTTGAGCATGTGACCTAAAACATTGGTACGTTTCATCAGTCTCTTCAGATCACTTCTGTCCTGGACTCTTCTTCATTATTGTTGTGAAACACAGTCGGGCATCTAAACCCAGGCCTCAGGACAGTTCCACAGGACATTGTTACCATCCTTACCAGACTCCTCAAATTATGTTGCTGCACAGTGCACCAATGGATTGTCTCCTTCAAATATACTTTATACTGTATTTTCTGATAGATACTTATATCCGCATACATGGACCCAGAGATTTTTCAAAGAAACATGACTCCCCTTCTTCCTGTTACTCTCGTCCAAAGAAGTAATGACGACTTGAGTCCACCACACGATCTATGTCTCCCGCAAAATAGACGATCCCTCAATTTGTTCCAATTCAGCCTTTCTGTGGCCGTAATAGTTCCAAACTTTTAATGAGGCCATGTTGTGGTTATGCATCCGTAAGAAGCATTTTTCTATCTGTTCTCAAATTGAAGTTATCACTTAATAAATGTGAGAAGGTAATCCAATTTTAGTCCATGGGAGAGATAGTCTCACACCACTGAAAAACGATCTTTGGAGTTTTTTTACTCTCAGGACATGTAAAACCTAAACACACATGATCTACTTTTCAAATACCATGCACCTTGGCTAGGGCCTACCTTAGGGGTGGCTTATAAGTATTAAAAAGAAAAGTTTATGCCTGGTAAAACTGCACCACGGTCTGCAGTGGGCCTTTAGTGTGTGGCGCAATGAGTGCTCCAGCCCACTAGTAGTATTTAATTTACACACCCTGGATACATGTAGTACCATTTATTAGGGACTTACATGTAAAATAAATGTACCAATCATGTGCAAGCCGGCTTTACCATAAGTTCAATGGAGAGCACAAACACTTAACCACTAGTTGGCAGGGACAAAGTGCACTGAAGCCTAAAAGCCAGCAAAAACTGATTCAACAAAGGAAGACGAGAGAAGGCAAAGATTTGGATGGCCCTGCTGAAAGAACTATGTCCAACAATTTTCTTATTTGGTCTTCGTCTGTCCAGAACAAAGTTTTCAGTCTTGTGGCAGGGCCAGGATAAGAGGTCTCTGAAGCATCAAATGCCTGGAATATTTTGTATACCTCAAGAAATCTCTTGTTGTCGGATTTTTTTATATGTATGGAGGAGGATAACTTGGAAGTTGACCTTAAAATCTAGAGGACTTGCCTATCTTTTTCGATTATTCGATTCAGAGAAATCGCCATATGTTTCCACAGCCTATTTTTTTATTCAGGCTAAGTGCCAATTACCATCCCTCCAAAAATTGTTGAGGCCAGGCAACTGATGGTACTCCCTTCATGGGGTCCCTTAAAAAGACTTGCACATTACCAAAAAAGGACTAACATTCTCCCGACAGGGCTTGATATTGTGGAATCTGAGCTGTTGTTTACTTGTTACATAAAGTCCTTCATGACTGTCCACGTGCCAACTTGTCCTAAATGATCAGGAGTGGTGTAGTCCAGACACAGATTTTGGAGCTCCCCGATTGAGCTCATTGCTACTATGGTTATGGTAAAGTTCAATAATCAATGCTGAAACATTCTTATAAGAATGACAGAGAAGAGTTGTTGTTTGAAATTGCATTTAAAGAATTAATATTCAATATACATGAAATATTCCATCAGTAAGTTTATCAGCAAAGCGTACAGGTCATGAGTACAAACAACTCAATAAAGTTCTACATGAAATCTGGCACATACTTGCATCCTAAAGGTGGGAAATTCGGGTTCCAGGGTACAGAAAGCTATACGTCCTTTTATAGAGATTTAGACAGACTTTTTTATACATTATACTTGGGTAAATGGTTCTCAGAATATGCACTAATAGGGAACTAGCAAGAAGAAACATTTTCCACAGAGTACATTCAGAGAATCTTTCATGATAGCATTACATTGGATTTCAGTCATTCTGACAGCTTGTTCGAGTATGCTAGTTGATGCATTGTTCATCAATAGCCTGATACAGTTGGGATGTCCTTGGTTATGTGCATTGCGGGTGAAGTCTATGTGAATGCTCTCTATTTATTAGTATAGAACTCAAAATTCTGTATTTAGCAGAAGAAACAAAAGTAGTAATCATCTCGTGATGTATAAAGGACAGTGTAACCACAGTTTAGGTTAGCATAAGCCCAATTCATAATACATTTAATATAAGAAAGAAAACAACTCCTACAGACCCCTTCTAACATCAGCTGTGCCACATATCATAAAATGATCACTCTGAAAACAGGTCTTTCAAGAAAACAGCTCTGCAAGAGATAGCTAAGCAGACTTGTTAAGAAATCTCCCCACCTTCACAAAACCGTGTTAGGACATAGATACATTCTTAGTCAAACAGATGGAAAAAATGATTGCTAGGATTTTTTTTTACTTGATGTGCCTAATGTCATGTTTTCCAGTGTAACCCTTAGCCCGGAACGCGATGTAAACAATAAAACAAATAAACAATGTGAATCTTCTGTGAATGAGCCAATTGAGAGTGTTACCATTAAGTGTAAATCTCCTGCATTGTTATTTTCCCTGGAATAATTTGCAACATCCCCTCCATAATGAAGAGGCTGACCCTGTAACGTAAACGATATCTGAAAATGCCATCTTTAGATGCGCTGCGACAGATCACCATAAGGTGACGTGAGAGCCACACAGCCTAAAAACAGAAGTTAATTGGCTGCATGGTGACGATCACTGAATCCACATATGCTGGTGTTTCTTTCTTACTAATCAGGAGAGAGGTGGTGGGGGTTACTAGCCTAAAATGAAATGTATCAAAGATACTAAAGCTGGGTAACTGCGCTTACAGATGAGGGGATTATTTTTCACTAAAGCGATAGAGCTCTTCAATTTCAAATGGCCAGAGTATTTGCTTCAAAAGAGCAGCATTATCACCCCCACCCCCTTTAAGAAAGACACCAGGTCATTATTTTGTAGCTGTAAGAAATTACTATGTATGATGTCCTCACAGATTTTTGCCTCATCTGCTCTGCTGACTTTAGTGGTAAATTTCATGTGCTCCACCTTAAACACAATTGAATTGACTGATTCCTAATTGGCACAGTTAACGTGCCTATACATTCCTAGTGTGTGGCGTAGAACGTGCACCCTGGGCCTGGTGGGTAAATGCCACTTGTGGACTTCAGCACCTATTGTTACATCTACTAAAGTGACAGGGCAAACATGACTTAAGCCTAGCTTGTGTAGCTTGACTACTGCAGTTTAAAACCTACACTGCAATCTGTCAAAATTATTCTTTCTGACAGGAGAAAGCTAACTTAAATACAATGCACTTATTAATATTTAAAAGAAGGACCTGTAGAAATTTACATTAACATGCCCTTGCAGTGACCAGCACCCAAAAGCTATTTTAACTCTTAGAAGGCTCTAGCTCACCCATAGAAAACAATGGGAGGAGGAGGGGAGGGGGGTTGTATATTCATTCTACAATCTCTGGATGTGGACCTTTTAGAAATATGATTAAACCACTCAAATATTTTTTAAAGCCCAACGTAATAGAAAAGTCAGATTACTTATTTATAAATATTAAGTAAAAGTAACTTGTAGAAAGTTACTTTTTCCCTGCGAGGAGCTCCTGGAGACTAATCTGCATTAGCTATCCAGTAGTAGCCTAGTCTGTAATTAGCCCATAGAGGTATAACTGCTCCCAGAGATAATGGTGTGGGTCTAGGGAGTGATTTTCCCTTTCCCTGGCAGGAAGACCAGTTGGAGTGTACCCAGGAACTCAATGTTCTCAAATGTTAGGTGACCCAGATAAGCAGGTACTAAACCCAGTGTGTGGAACTTTGCACCTAGATCTGGTTCGATATGACCACAGAGGAGGAGACTATCCATTATCCTGGCCAAACCTCTGGGCGGACTCCATCTTGGATTTTAGGAGTGAGGGGGCACTGTGTGTCTGTTTGCAGTAGAGCAGACCAAAACTGCTGCATAAGTAGGTAGGATAACTCAAAGGAACTTTTATCCCATTAGTTAGGGAGGGGCCAGGAGTTCCCCCAACCCACTATCTGGTGTCAGGCGTAAATGTGGCAACCCTTGGCACCCTTATCAGAACACTTTCTGGACCGGCAGGAAATAAAAGCGGAATGGACTTGAGAGGAGCCCTGTAGGACCAGACTTTCTCTCTTGTCCCCAGAGCAAGGAAGTTGACTTTAAGGTCAGTTGTCTGACTTGTGTGACTACAGGGCTACTAACTAGCTATTCTAACTAACTAGCTACTCTAGCGCCGAGACGCCCACGGGTATTCGCCGCGCTCTACAAATGTCAATAAATAAATAAGTAAATAAATAAAAGCTCAAGAGAGCACCATCAGCCTTGCTAGACTTAATTGGTCAACAAGGTTAATTGGGAACATGTCCTAGAGCCATTGTCAATTAATTTTCTTCATTCTACACCCACCTCTACATTTCGGAAGCTGTAGCAGATTGAACCATTAAACAGGAATTTTAAAAACAAATTCCTCATCCTACGTTTAATCGTGAAATTGGGAGAAGAGCTCAATGGGGAGATCTTGCATGAAGAAATAACGGAAGCTGTCAAGACTGTCAGTTGGGAAATCCCCGGAAGAGTACAGCTCCCGATCCAGTTTTATAAATCTACTGCTAAGCGCTCCATTCCTCTATTGGGAAGATGTTCAGTGAAGCAAGAGAAACTAATGGCATAGGCCATTCATAGGCATATGCATAGTTCTTAGTCATTTAGACTATTGCAATGGGCTCTTGCTGTCAGCCAACGAAGGAGTTAAAGCTAAACTCCAGGTTGTGCAGAATACTGCAGCAAGGCTGGTTTTAAATGCCCCTCCAAGAACGCCATCCAAACCACTCTTGGATAAGTTACACTGGCTCCCTGTTCGGAAAAGGGTGATATTTAAGACCTGTTGCCTTATCCATAAGAGTCTAAATGGTTTAGGACCAACATACTAGACAGACAAAGTTGTACCTTATACTCCGGTGCGATCTCTCAGGTCCAGTAACCAGCTGCTCCTAACAGTGCCAGTCGCCATGAAAGTAAGGCAGGGTGGTAGGGCTTTGTCCGTAGCCGGTCCCACCCTGTGGAATGGATTACCCTTGCCACTTAGGAAATGTACAGAACACTTGAGTTTCAGGAAACAACTTAAGACCTTTTTGTTTCAGTCATAAATCACCTCCTTTTGGACTTGCTGACAGCGCTCTCTAGGTCAGAGGCGCAGAGATACTCCTCCGGGAGTCTATTCGAGCGCGTTACAAACCTACAAATAAATAAATAAATAGGCGCAGACTTCAAAAGAGCTTTAATCACACTGATACTGAAGTCAGAGAAACGCCCACTTCAGTGTCGGAGCCACAGGCCTAATTCTCTGATAAGTACAGACATTAAAATACTGGCCAAGGTCCTTGCGACTAGACTGAAGATTATTTCTGCTATTAATCCATATGATCCAGGTTGGTTTAATTCTTGAACGTTCCTCTCTGAATCGCATGTTGTAGCGCCTAAGCCAACTAGACAAAAGAATAGCCCTATCCTGCGATGCTAAAAACATTTGATCAACGGGAGTGAGGCTACCTTTTGGATCATGTCCCGAATGGAACTAAGTCAGAACTTCATAGACCTGGTCAAATGATTGTATACCTCTCCTATGGCTATAGTCAAAATTAATGAATTCTGGTGAGTACTGGCTCTCAATTTGCACAGGAACGTGGCAGGGTTGTCTCCTATCGACTCTATTATTTTTACTGGTGTTAGAGCCTCTGGCGATTGCAATTCGACACTCACAAAGGCATAGACTCTGCAGCCAGCAATCTTAAAATAATGCTATATGCAGACGATATTCTCCTGACTCTAACTCCCCATAGACATTTATCCCAGCGCTGATAAAGACTATCCAGACTTTTGCTTCTCTTTCTGGATACACATTAACTTGACAAAAAGCCAAGCCATGCCAATGAATACAACATGGCCAGCTCTCTATATGGCCACTCACTCGTATAGGTGCAGAAGAAGACGAAATTCCTAGGTATCCTGCTTAGTCGTAACATTTCCAAAATCTTCAAAGATGATAGGCATCCTAACTGAGCAAATGGAGCGAGATTATGAGAAATGGACAAACTACAGCTTTTAAGGTGGGGGATGGGTGAAATTAATAAAGATTTTAACACCTTGTTTTAACAATGTCACTGTAAAGGGTACGATACCCCTTGCAACAAATTGATAGTTTAATGGCAAAACAATGCCCACAACTAGCAACAGCTAGGCTACATGTGACTACCACTTGAGGCGGCCTTCAGCTTCCTAAAATTGAGTTATTCCATATAGCAATGCGCATACCTCAGATGCCCTATCACGTAAATCCTGATTTAAAAATGCCAAACTGGGTCGAGTTATACCTGTCTTCAAGGATGAGCTATGGGCCTGTAAGCTGTCTGTGTGCCATTCAACAACAGATAGCAGAAGCAGCCTGATAATAGCGGTATCACTACAAATCTGGACATACAATCCTACAACAGTGATGATTCCTAAATCAACAGGTGCCACTCTGGAATAACACAGAGTTCAGTATAAACAGATGAATTCAGAACTGGTTTATGTGGTTTAGTAAAGGGATCCTATGCAAAGAACAAGTATTGGACAACAACAAGATTAAACCCTTTTAAGATCTACAAGCGGAATACCAGCCGGAGTTGTCCAATTCCTTTACTATCTACAGCTACAGTACTGCTGAAAAGCCAATTTGGATAATCTTCCTGGTGGCCTGGATACCTCATCGATGCACAATAATTTCGAATGCTGGGGCAACTTTAAGAAACTGATTTTGGGCCTATGTGAAGAGAGAAGAGGCTTATTTTAAACCTATGGCATCCCACCTCCTGCGAAGATGTTAACCTCTTGTTCAAAAACCATTTACTGATGATGAATGTGCCTCTCTTTTATCCAACCATGTTCATGGATGAAGAGAATAAAGATTGAAGTTTAGCTATTTTAAAACACTCAACGATTGTCACTGGTCACCGTATAAACTGCATAGGGCAAAGCTAAACACAGATGTAAGATGCTGGAGGTGCTTATGAACAGAAGTTACTATACACATATTGTGGTGGTGTCCACCCTTGCAGAACGTCTGGACCAGAGTCTAACAACGAGTGAAGGAAGCTAGCAATTTAAGGCTAGTACAGTTACTAAAACTCTCCTTACTTCATGAAGCCAGAGGTATTCCAAATATGATTAATCGGTAAGAAAAGATGGCTGGATTCCACATTAGCAGTGTTCAAGGTGTGCATATTGAGGCACTGAAAAACGAGAGTGCCTCCAATAGCGAAAGAATGGACTAAAGCAATGATGCTGATGGTGTGCTGCGAGTGCTTGATCTATAAGCTGAACGATAAGCTGCTAATATTTGAAGACATTTGGAGACCATATATTTGGATGTAATTTTAGAAAACCTGAAGATCCCATGAGAGGGCTCAGCTAAGAAAATAGAGTTTAGGAATGTTATTTTGAGGCGATATAACTGCTTAACTGAGCCAGCAATGTATTGCAGTTAAGACTCAAGTGTATGATATAGTTTATCCGTGAACATAGAGGAGATCCAAATAAACATTTTGGGAAGTTATGCTAAACACCTGTCTGTATTGCCATTTATATTTAAATTAATGTATAAATTAAAAGACTTAATAAAAATAGAAAAGCTGCATGAGGCCTTTTCCTGATGTTCCCAGCTGACCAGTACCAACTGGACCATACCTGGACCCTGCTGGTGGCATCTGCTGGACCTCCCCAATGCTTTTCCTGTGACCTTTGCCTGTATCTAACAAGACTGCACCCACTACCCCTGAAAACCTGGGAATTAAAAAATGTTTGGACCTCCAGACCCCCGGAGGACAAGGAAAGACTACTCCAGCATATGCTACCAATGTGTGACTTTCCAGGGCCAAGAAAGCAGATATCCACACACAGAGCTTCACCATAGGAGCAAATCCCTTTCAGCAGATCCTTGGTGAGAAGGTATCCAGCCTCATGGCCTCAGCATCAGATACAGCCACATCCTTGCCCTGCTGAAGGATTCAGAGTTCCGAAAAAGAGGATACGTTTGACGGTAAGAATCTTCACCACGTGAAGGTGCAAAAAGTATCTGACCAGCGAGTGGACATCCCGGGGCGCAACATTTTAATTCCTCCTGCTCTGAGCTTTTTCTGCCAGCAGTAGCATGCTCAATACCTATCTGATTGCATTAAGACTTCCTTGGGTACAGCCTGCTGGCTTGCTAAAACATTGTGCCTTCCAGCAAAAAAAAAAAGGGGCGGGGGCCAAGCCTGTTTGGTGTTTTCGATCCGGGCTCCAACGATTTCGGCCTTAAATCGTGCTTCAGTGCCGGCCCACTGCGACCATTGACTACCATTGGCTGGTAGCAATTTTTTGCTCTATTTTCCCACAAAAAACTAAAAAAAATAATGAAACATTTACTGTTTGGTGTTTTGACTTTTACTGTTTTGGTATTGCACAAATACTTTACACATTGCCCTACGCTAAGCCTTTATCCTCTGTGCCATAGCTACTAAAGGGTTGACCATGGATCAATATAGTGACTTTTAGGGTTCGCTCTGATGATTATTCCTTGAGGTGAGCAGTCGGCAGCCCCAAATAATAATCTCATTTCTTACTGTAGCTATGAACTTTGAAAAAATCAGCAGTGACATGCCCTGCTCAGTGCAAGGACTAACTGCTTCCTAGTTGACAGGTACTTTTGTAGCTCCTGCTTTCCACCAAACCAACATTTACATTCTTTCCCAGTTTCACAAGACAATATAGGCCATAGCCACCATCTCATCAGTAACTCACTACAAAGCAGTGAGACATCCTGGTTGCCTAGAACCACTCTGGGTGCATGGATCCTCGTGTCAAAGCAGCGAATGAAGCCAGCGGTGACGAGTATCCTATGTTGCCCCTATCATGCTTCCTTCACAAATATAAGGCAGCTTTATTACCTAGGTGAACTCTAGGAATTTGAGAGACTATCAGGAGTATGTGAGACCACAGCTAGCAGAGCAACATTGCTCTCAGTATCACCCTGCCAGAGTGTGTCACTATGGCTGTGATCCACTTCCTGCTTACATACAAGCTACATAATTAAGCTGGGCTCATGGACCTCTTGGCCCAGCCCAACGCACAGGATGCCTTTCAATCCCCCATCCTGCCCACCTTACCCCTTTGACTATGCCCATATAGTAACTTGTGAGTGCGAAGCACCCTTGGGTTTCACACTTGATGCAGCCAGCATACAATGCCTCAAAGAAGTACTGATCTTGGTTAGTCTTACCAGAGACATGAAGGTTTGAATCCCAGCAAGGCAAACTCAGCCTTCTAACCTTCTGCAGTGGATAAAATCCGTATTGCAGAGGTGGGTAATCATCTACAGGTAGCTTTATTTGTCTGTGAACAATTTAGTTTGTGTTGTGTGCTATATAGACTGTCACTTTTATAACTGCTGTATTAATTGTCTGAGTTCACCTCTTGTTAGGTGAACTCCAGTAATCTATCGCTGTCTTGGTATTTTATTTTTTATAACACATTTTATTTGGTTATTTTGCAGTATAGCAGGCGTAAGCCCTACAAGGATCTGTGTGAGCATAAGGATAATATTTGGATCAGTAACAATTTTTATGCTAAAGAACAATACCTGCCAAACATGCAGGTAAAACAATAATACAACCATTCGGCAGACAGTTGTTAATCTCAATAATACAGCAAATGATTAATCCGATTCTAAAAATACATCATGGCAACGCTGAGGTAATATAAATTTTATGGTCATGTTGTGTTCCCTAGCGAGTACCCCACCGACTCCATGTACGAGTTAAAAGTGCATGTAACTTCCCTCCTGTACCAGCTATGAAGACGCAAATACATTTGCGTCCAACGTTAACTTGTCCTCTTTCAGACCCACCATGAATGGGTTTGATGGTCCGTTCCTAAGTATGCTATGCCAACGTCTTTTTGAAGTGTACTCCTACGTTTTTCAGCCTGGCTGAAAGTAGGCCCTGAATCTCTGCCACCGAGCCTCTTTTCTGGCTTCTGACTGCGAGGGCCTCTGCCCAAGCAGCCCCCGTACCCGTGAACTCTGACTTACTTCTAGCGCGGCCCTCCGTGCTCAGCTCAGCCTGCTGCCTGCCAAGATTGACTATAACCTTCGAGTTATCTGTTTTCCTCCCCGAAGATACATTCCGGCCTGCTAGCTTCAGTAAACATCCTTCCTCAGCTACAGGGCTAAAGGGCCGACCTGTCTTTATGCAAGTAATTCATAGCCTCTGTTGCCATGCTTCCATGGAAGGCCCCATGCCCCCACGCTTCTCATACAGACACTCAGGCGCTTATACACGCACTCACAGCAAGTATAGAATAGCTTCTGCTCTAGAGACCTTTCTGCCCAGATAGCTTAGTTCCTAAACATCAGATATCGGATATGATAGAAGCACAAGTTGATCTGACATGCCAGACTTCTGTCTCTTTCCGCCAGTGTAAATGTCAAGTCCCCTGCACCCCGTCTATCACACGTCATGCAGCTGCGCGCGCATCCAAGCTTCCGATTTCCGCTGACATTGCAACATTCTGTTAGCACCACCCCTTGGTGCCACCCACTTGCGTCACCTATCAGTGACGTTTCTAGCACACACGCCTAGTTTACGCCTCTTGATGATGTACTAGCACCACGTGTATACTGTTATCTTGTCTTCTCTCAGCTGTTACGCCTCTTACATTGAACATTATGATGTAAATCAAGTATATAAGCTATGTATTGACAATAAACGACGGCGCGCTCATCTATCCCTTCTGACATCCTGTGTGGTGGTCAGAACATGATATCCTGATTCCTTTATGAGGAATAAAACCCTTAGAAACTCTTACACCACGGACTCTGTTTTCCTTCATTTCGATTGAGTTATTATTGATTAAGTACTTACCTGCATAGAAATTAAGAGAGTAAATTAATTATTTACATCATTTTGGCGCCCGAATAGGGACCCCTCCCCCACCTCACGCGCCGGAAGGTGCGTTGCAATCCGTGTCCCCTGCCATCAGTTAGACGGACAACACGTGTACTGGCAGGATTTCCTGCATCCCCCTCTGACACACGGAGGTGACGAAGACTGCGATCAGTGCCCAGACGAGGCGGTGAGGAGTGCGGAGGATCCCGACCAGAGCCCAGCCGAAGGAAGCAAGATCCGAGGTGTGAAGAGGCCCACCAGTTTTCCGAAGTTTTCCGAAGTTTTCCGAAGTTTTCCGAAGTTTTCCGAAGTTCCGAGTCGAGTCCAGTCGAGTTTTCCGAGGCCTTCTGTTTTCCGTGCTTCCCGGTGAGTACCATTGCTGGGTCGTATCTAGACGGGTTTGGGTACGCAAGTCCGGTCTGCACTGTTTTTAGGCAGTGTATCTGTACTGTTTAGCAGTATATAAAGTATTCCGAATTTCTGCACTGTTACAGCAGTGTATCTGTATCGTTGAGCGGTACATTCAGAGTAGGGGGAAGTTAGCTATGTCTTTAAATGTTTCATGTGATTAATGTCGTGGTATGAATGTGATTGTTCTTGTGTATTATTGTGTTTTTTTGTTTAAATAGTTACAGGCGAAATTAAGTATTAAGGATCAAGCATTTCAGTATCAAGTAGGCACAATGCCGTTTTTTAACAAATTAAAGCAGATAGGAACTAGGAAAGGGATGTTAGAGGAAGAAATTCCAATCCCCCCTAGGGACACTCCAGGTAATTTCATGTATAATAAGCATGGCATAGACGCCATCTTGTATCTAGAGTTATGGACAGATTATACCAAGCACCTAGAGGAAAGATACCGATGGCCAGTTAACGGAACATGGGATGCCGAGTGCATCATAAAGGTAGAAGAAATATTACGGAAAAAGAAAGCTAGACAATCTCAGAAAGACGCCATAGAATTTTGGCGTAAGGAATCACGTAAGCGTGCTGATAGAGCACTCCGTAGAGAAGACAGGCTTAAAGAATCAGAAAAGGCCCAAGAAAACGAATTAGTTACTGAGGGAATTCGAGTAAAAGTAGAACAAATAGATCGTATCCTAAATGGCAAAGTGAACAACATGTATCTTTTGGCCGATGGTACCCCTGACGCCATTTCAGAAATACCGAAAAATTTGCCGTCACCATTAGTTCCAACTAAAGTAATGCATAAGACTACTAAAGACATATTCCTAAATTCATATCTCGAAGATGTAGCGCCAGCTTACACCAATCTGCCTGTTCGTGCCCTGCCTACTGACAGGGCCGGGGGTGGTACTGCCCCCCAAGATCACTCTCAGCCGACACCGAAAAAGACTAGTCCCGTTCCGCCAGCTCCGCCACTTCCCTCACCTAAAACTGATCTGCCGAAACCACTTCAATCAGATCCTACTAAAAGACAAATTCAGATACTGACTACACACAGAGATAATGCCCAAGTTTCCGCTTCAGGAGGTGCGACCGCGGGTCTCCAGACCCCGCCACCGACTCACAGATTAAATCTCAGAGGTATGCAGAGTCCTTTTACGCACAGATCCCCCCGTTCTTCTAATTCATCCCGTCTTGATGCACTAAAAGAAAATATGTCAGTTTGTAGATATGATCCAGAACCTGGACAGGACGACTTAATGATATTAGCGTCTTTACGGTTAAGATCTGCTACTGATAGTTTGTTATGTTATGCAGGAATGAAGGAGCACCTAGATAGAATATATGAGTTCGTTCAAACGGGAAAGGACCCCGACAGTATTAAGGATGCCCTGGAGAAACAGAAAGTTACCATGCAAGCACTGATACTACGATTTTTCATAAATTGTCTAATAAGAGAACGAGACAGGCCCGGAACAGAGCAGAGTGAATTGGATGCATTGAACAAGTGGGGTCAAAATATAGCCGATGGAAAACATGACAGACAAAATTGCATAGAGGCCATGTATAAAAAGATTAAGAAAGCAGTGATAGCAGTACACGAGAAAGAGAAAGAAAAGGCTCCCTCCGAGGAGGAAGAAGAATCTGAAGAACTAGAACCGACTACAAGCACTATAGCATATGTAGGTAAGGGAACTTATCTTAGGAAGGGTATCCGTCCAGAAAGCAAGAGAGTTTTCTTCTCTGCCTTAACGAATCCGAATTCTGCTGAACATCAGTTCCAGGAAACTGATAAACGGCTTCGAGATCGAGTTGGGTACCATGTACTCAATTCTATGGATGAACAAGAATTAGCCCGATCAGCGGTATCATGGGCCGAAAATGCAGACATATATAATGATGACACCGTAGCACAGACATTTCTGAACCTCTCCCCCGACGAACAGAAATTAGCAGGTATATATATGATTCAGCACCTTCTCATTAAGTACAGAAAACATTATTCCGATCCAGGTCCCTTACATGAGACACTAGAAGCACTACTGATGGATAGATGGAGAGGCCTAAGCACTAAATTAGTTCAAATAATTCTAGAACAACGACGCAGATATGACACCTTTGTAAGTCCTGAATATGTTCCCGCCCCACCTCCAGAAAGGAAAATGTACCATATGCAGTGCGGGGGTGGTATTGAAAGTCAGAACCCCTTGCGAGAAGTGCACCCTGTTATGGGTGAGGATAAAATTTTGAAACGCGTGTATGTACACACGCCTCTAACTAAATTAGAACTGTTAGAAATGAAGAAATTAGTACCGTGCCATGATAAAGACCCTGCAGGTTTTCATAGAGAGCTCAAAGACATGTTACTGATGGGGGACTACACATATGATGATATCATGAAAATGTTGAAAGTATTATTGCCTACGGGTATATTCGAGAAATTAAAGGAAAAGGACTGGGAGGTGGGAGACGCAAAGATTGCCTGGGCAGAAATAGAGGATGAAGAAAAGAAACGGGTTCCAGGGTTAGGCCTTGGGGACAAAACTAAAGCATTACCAGGTTTAATAGTACAGGTCCTGCCCAGATTATTGACAACTAGAAAGGAGGATTGGGATGCAATCTCGTCCTGTAAACAGAAACATGATGAAGATACTAGCGACTTTTATTCAAGATTCGAGAAATGTTTTATTATCAATAGTGGCCTCCAGCCAAGTAGCGAGTCGTACCCACATCTTTTTGTATCAAAGTTAGTCGAGAATTCCCTACCGTTAGTTAAAAATAGAGTGTATAAAGTCGAGAGTACATGGCAAGCAAATACGCCATCCCAGATGTTACAAATGTTACAATATCACCAGAATAGAATTAGGGAAGAACAAGATCAGGAACAGAAGCGCATGAAAGACACGAAAATGAAAATGTTAGTAGCCCAGACGGTCCCATCCGACAGTCACAGGAAAGGTACGACCCAGACAAGTCACGCTGCAGCTCCTGTTAAAGGGACATGCAATTATTGCAAGCAGCCAGGTCACTACGTACACGAATGTGCAGTTCTGAAACATAACATAGCGACAGGTAAAACTAAAGAGAGACCGCATCCGCCTAGACAAGACCATAACCAGCATCAGTCTACACAGAATACACAGCCCATGCATGCATCCGCACAGACAGCACAGACCGTAGCAGTACCACAGCCACAGCCCATTGCTGCAACTCAGCAAGTCTCACAACAGATGTACCAGTATGCCCAGTCTGCTTACCCCGAATATTCCCGATATACATGAAACAGCCTAGAGAGGGAAGGTGGCTTGCCTCTTATCGAGATTCCTGTAGATCAAGAAGGTCCTTATGTACACAGTCAAGTATTGGGGAAAGATAGAAAGTTTTTAATTGACACAGGGGCAAGTCGCACTACAATAAGTCATGACGAAGTTCCAGGGGCACCCCTCTCAGGCTCACAAAATGTTTCCCTTGGTTTTTCAGGACAACCTATTGTAAATGAAGTCTCAGAACCAGTTCCCCTGGCTGTGGGTCCATTATCACGCGTTACAGACCTGTTACTAACAAAATCATGTCCGGAAAATCTGTTAGGAATTAAAACACTGAAGGCTCTAGGGGCTATAATATGCTGCTCCCCGGAGGGAGTTAGACTCTTTCTGCGGGATTTCAAGGGTCATTACGTCCTTCGTGAGTTTGACGTCAGATTGAAAAATGTACCTGATTACTTGTGGGCAAAAGGCCCAACTGATGTAGGATGTATGCACATTACACCATACCGCGTTACCCTCAAGGCAGGTGTTGTATTACCCAGAATCAGACAATACAAGTTACCACCCGATGCTGTAGCGGCTTTACTGAAAATCATTGAAGAGCTCATTGCCCAAGGAGTGGTCGTCGAGACCGACTCCAATATCTGTAACTCACCCATCATTCCGATTCTTAAACGTACTGATCCCAATGCACCGCCAGTATATCGGCTGGTGATTGATCTTCGAGAATTGAATAAATGCATTATCCCACAGTATCCTGTGGTCCCCGATATATCATCTCTCTTGACTGCTATTGATGCAGAAGCAACGTTCTTTACTGTAATTGATCTCAAGAACGCCTTCTTCAGCGTGCCTATTGATCCAGAGAGCCAATATCTCTTCGGATTCTGTTTAAATGGACGCAGTTTCAAATTTTCGCGCGCACCTCAAGGATTCACAGAAAGCCCCAGCATCTATAGTCAAGCACTGAAAAGACAACTAGATTGTATTCAAATGCCAGTTAACACCGCTTTACTACAATACGTCGATGATCTGCTGATCACCGCACGAAGTGAGCCCGAATGTGAAAAAGCATCACTGACAGTTTTACATTTCCTGGCCGACAAGGGACACAAGGTGTCTCCTTCGAAGCTACAATTCTGTGTTCAGCAAGTTGTGTACTTGGGTCACTTGCTGTCCAAAGTGGGGAGACAGCTCACTCCCGATCGCATTCAGTTAATTGTGAACATGCCGCAACCCAAGACACAAAAGGAAGTGCGGGCCTTCATAGGCCTCACCTCGTACTGCAGACAATGGATTCCCCAGTATGCATTTCTAGCTAAACCACTCATCCAGTTAACGACACAGGAGGCAGCGACTTCGACTGTCCTCCCTTGGACTCAGGAACACACACAAGCTTTTGAAGAATTAAAGAAAGTTTTATGCCAAGCACCAGTTTTAGCGACACCATGTTACAGCAAACCGTTTACACTTTTTGTTACAGAACGTGATGGCACAGCGTTGTCTGTCCTCACTCAAGACCAAGCAGGTTCACATAAGCCTTGTGCTTATTTTTCTAGTACATTGGATTCAGTAGCTCAAGCACTCCCTGCGTGCTTAAAGTCAGTAGCAGCAACAGCGTTAGCAATAAGACAAAGTGATTCAATTGTTTTAGGTCATCAGTTAACAGTTCAAGTACCACATTCTGTAGAGGTTTTGTTAAACAGAACCCAGACTCAACACTTAACTATAGCACGACTGACAGGTTATGAATTAACACTATTCCAGCCACACATAGAAATCAGACGTTGCAGCATCCTGAACCCCGCAACACTGTTACCTACAGTTATGACAGATCCAGCTCCGCATGATTGTATAGAAATAATTAATGCAGTAACTAAGCCTAGACGAGACTTAACAGATGTCCCATTGACAAATCCAGACCTGACACTTTATGTGGACGGTTCATGCATGAGAACAAGTACAGGAGAATTAGTGGCCGCGTACGCCGTGACCACTGAAACTGAAATTAAAGAAACACATCGTATTGACACCCTGTCTGCTCAAGCAGCAGAGCTCATCGCTCTGACTCGAGCCTGTATTCTAGCCAAGAACAGAAATGTTAACATATACACAGATTCCCGCTATGCCTTCGGAGTTGTACACGACTTCGGAGTCCTCTGGCAAGAACGAGGTTTTCTGACTTCCCATGGGGCCAAGATACAACATGGCCCCCTCATTCAAGCACTGTTAGAAGCAATACATTTGCCCTCGGGCATATCAGTCATGAAGTGTAAGGCACATACTAAAGTCACAGATTCTGTTTCCCAGGGTAACGACCTGGCAGACCAGACAGCAAAACATACAGCATTGACTTACACCCAGACTACTGATGTGACAAAGACAATAGTCCAGACCCAGTGTATGGCAGTTAGAGATCCCGCCCTAGATGTAATTGATATCCAGACACATGCTACTCCAGAGGAGATAAAGAAATGGACTGAACTAGGAGGGATTCAGACAGATCAAGGTTGGGTGACGAAGGGAAAATCTATATGGTTTCTCCCCGACTCAATGGTTCAAGTCATGATAAATACAGCACATAGTCCTGCCCATCTTGGAGAGAAAGCCATGTTAGACAGTTTACAGAATCTCTGGTACAACAAACACTTACGAGCAGCAGCAAAACAGAAAGTGCGTACTTGCATGATCTGTTGTCAGTTCAATCCAGGTAAAAGCGTCCCTGTTGAGCAAGGTGGATTTCATCCTCCCGATCACCCTTTTGAAGTCCTCCAGATGGATTATATCCAGATGAATAGCTGTAGAGGATTTAAGTATGTCCTTGTAATTGTTTGTGCTCTGTCCCGCTGGACCGAAGCATACCCAGTCCCAGACTACACTGCTCCGACCACTGCCAGACAGTTGGTTCGTGAATTCTTCCCACGGTACGGTTTGCCCCGTGTCGTGTATTCAGACAACGGACAGCCGTTCTCGTCCGAGCTGATGAGACAAGTTTCCCTCTTGCTAGGATATCAGTGGAGGTTCCACTGTGTCCGACATCCCGAAGCAGCTGGCCTTGTAGAAAGGCATAATCAGACACTAAAAATCCGTCTTGCCAAGATCTGTCAGGAAAAAGGGGTCGACTGGATAGTCGCCCTGCCCGTGGCACTATTCTACATGAGGATGGTCGCCCACTCGAGATCAGGGCTATCCCCGTACGAAGTGGTCTTTGGCAGACCGCCGAATATGTGGGGGACGCCCGTTCCGAAAAAGATCACTGATATTGATTGTAACATGTTGACAGATTACCTTGCCTCCTTGATGTCTGCACTCCAATCATGTCGTTCACAGGTTGCCGCAGCCTTCCCTGACAACACCGATGTAAAGGCGCATGAGGTCCGCCCAGGTGACCTGGTAGTCGTCCGGAATTTCGACCGGAAAAGTCCGCTGGAGCCCCGCTGGAAGTCTCCAAAGACCGTTCTGCTTACCACTAGGACCGCCGTGAAAATCGAGGGGAGAAAGGGGTGGGTCCACACGAGTCACATCAAACTATGCAATGAACTAAAAAACGGACTGAAACAGGACTCTGACTCGTCCACCCCCACCAAAGACTGTGTTGAAGCACAAGACGTTACTGTGCCTAAAAGAGAAAAGACTCCTCAAGAACTTTACCGAATGAAGCTTCGATCTAGCAAGTCAGACAGTTTAATTGTTTAAGTCCTCCCTTAGGTGAATCGGTTAAATAGTTTCTGACATGTATCCCCTAGATCGAGTTAGAGAGAGAGAGGAAAAGAGAAGAACATATTGCAAATCACTTCGTAGTCACTGCATAGTGACACTAATAATCATGTTTATTCTGAGTATTCTAATTATTATTGCCAGCATTCTGCTTCCTATGTACTGGCCTATTTTCAGGCGTGAACAATCTGCTTACAATGTCTCTGCTGAACACACTTTTAGTGAACTTCCTGCACATGAACTCTCTTACAGACTTGCGCTGCGCAACAATACATTCATTAGTATGTTACACCATTCCCATCAGACAAATAATGCTACAGACTGTCAGAGAAGACACAAGAGTACCAGAACCCTCTAACCTGTCCAATAAATCTACATTTGTTCCCCCAACCTACACAATTCCTAAAGAAATAATAGCTTTCGAACAGACTGTTCTGTCCTCCATCACGCAGCTAAACAAACAAAAAGTTTTTTTGAAAAGAAATATCAGTAGAGACCAACAAATGGGTCTGAACAACTTACGCTCTGATGATTCCATAGTGTTAAAACCCGCTGACAAGGGGGGCGCACTGGTGGTCTGGTCTAGAGATAAATACATAGCTGAGGCTAACAGTCAAATTAAGAATACTGACTGGTACAGAGAAGTTAAAGAAGACCCAACTTCACAAATACAAACTGAGATCCAGATGAAACTCTCTGAAGGTTATGACAAGGGGATACTGGGACCGAAAGAGTTCCAATATCTTAATAAAAAGAGCCCACGTATTCCAGTAATTTATTTTCTACCGAAAATACATAAGAGCATAATTGAACCACCCGGAAGACCAATAGTCTCCGGGTGTGATTCATTATTAGAACCACTGGCTAAGTATGTGGATGTGTTCATAAAACCTTTTCTGTCCGAAGTTAAATCACATCTTAAAGATACAACGGACTTTATAAATAAGATAGAAGGAGTTCCATTTGATGACACGCAAGAACTGCTAGTATCCTTTGACGTCACATCTCTATACACCCAGATCCCCCAAGATGAGGGACTGGAAGCAATGGAGTATTACTTAGACACACGACCACGACCACAAAGAGTCCCCACAGACTTCATCATTGATTTAGCCAGAATAGCTCTGAAAAGAAATTACTTCCGGTTCATGGATGCGTTCTACGTGCAGGTGAAGGGGACCGCCATGGGGTGTCCTTACGCCCCGGAAATGGCGGTTCTCTTCATGTCCCTGTATGAGGAGCGCTTCATTTACCAAAATAACCCATTCCAACAAAACATAACAACGTGGTATCGTTACATAGATGATATCTGGTGTCAATGGAAAGGGTCTGAAGAAATGCTGACCGAGTTTCACCAATGGTTGAACACCAGACACCCAGACATCAAGTTTACGATCACACACAGTAGAACATCTCTCACCTTTCTAGATGTAGTGGTTGTTTCCCATCAGAACCAATTGTCAACTACCTTACATCGTAAAAACACTGACAAAAACACAATATTGCATTTTGCAAGCTATCATCCCAAAAGTTTGAAAACAAATTTGCCATATGGCTAAATGCTGAGAATTCGACGCAACTGTTCAAGGAAGGAAGACTTCATGACTCATTCCCAAATTCTCAGTGATCAACTCGAACAAAGAGGCTACCCACGGAAATTGTTAAAACATTCAGCAACACGAGCATGGCATACCCCTCGTGAGGAATTACTGAGAAAAAAAGACATCAAACCTCTTGACAGACCAGTATGTGTCACGACATTCGGACCATACACAAATAAATTTAAGTCCATTATTTTAAAGAATTGGCATCTGATAACGAACTCGGAAATTCCAATTGAGAAGCCACTGTTTGCCCTTAAGAAGAACAGAAGTATCTCCCAATATATCGTGAGAGCTGATCTAGGGGTCAGCCAAGCTAAAACAGACCTACGTGCTTTGTGGAAATTACCACCCATAATAGGTCACCACAAATGTGGCACATGTGCCTCCTGCCCTAGCACAATCGAAGGGGAGGAATTCCAATTCAACACAACAAAATGGATACATAAAGGTTTCTCAAACTGCAAAACACACAACGTAGTCTATGCAATCATGTGTCCATGTCCCAAGTTGTACATTGGGAAGACCACCCAAAAAGTGAACCAACGACTGGCCCAACACAGGTCCAGAATCAGACATAAAGTGCTGTCCGCACCGATGGTGCAGCACTTTGTGGAACACCAACATACTGAGACAGACTTCAAATGGACGGTGCTACAAGCCATGACAGCCCCCCCCGAGGGGAGGAAATATTGATACCATGTTGCTCAAAAAAGAAGCATATTTAATCCTTAGGTTTAATTGCGTGATGGATGGACTGAATGAAATCTCGGAATTGCAAAGATCAAGCTATTGAGTCCTCTGTTCACCCACCCTCATCAACACATACATTCATTGACAGGTAACTTATTGCGCCAGTCACCTAGTCACTACTAGTAGCTCACAATAATGTTAAAGTATATCCAAAAAATGGTACGAAGGGGAAAGACTACAATTCCCACAATGCCCAGCACCACTTATTAGTAGGAAACAGAGTTCCGCCCTGTGTTAGAAACCGGAGCATTACAGCAGCGGTAGGAGTGAGCGTCACGCAGCCCCTTGGATTCTCAAGCATTGCCTCAATAGACGGAGGTAAGATAATCATGAACAAAAACTCTGCACGCGGTTCCCCCGCGTAATAATAACCGAAGCGGAATGAATGTCGAGTAACGGTCGGCATTTTACCTCTGTTCACAGAACAGCTAACTGTGTCCACGAAAACGCTTTGACCAACGCAAAGTACAGCAGTGCCGGGGTCAGCTTGTGGCGTCTGAATAACAAGTAAGCACGGTTGCATAACAGCGTGTATAACAATGCCACATTCGCTGTAATGAGTAGGTGGTAAATTCGATCTGTATTTCACATTTAAACAGAACCCCAACACCGCGGAACCATATTTAGATTCCAACAAACGGCCATTTCACCTCTACGAGGGATCAGGAACATAAGAAGTAAGTGATAGGGCAGCGCAAAAACAGTTAACATGTGTCGATGAGTATGATAAAGTTAGAAACTCAAAAACCCACCATCCTTTAATTCCATTTAGGTAATGGTGACAAAATATGGATAACGTGATGTCCCGTGCCTGAATATTTCAGCTTTCAACAACGTTGTAAAAGGTAAAAATCCTTGAAGGTTTTTCCTTTACATTAAAGATGTTAAATAGTAGAGAGTAGGAGATACTGAAATGTCCCCTAATTTTACACCGTAGGCATACAGCTCAGCCCTGAAGAAGAACCCCACTGAAAAAAGAAGGGTTTGGAAACGCGTCGGCTATACGGCTGTCTGAAAGTCGAATGAACCCAAATGTTAGGGGTTGACAAACATAGGGCGTCGTAACTAAAGTCGGGTTGCCCAATATGCCAATTCACAAGTAAAAATTATTTGTAACAACATCAGTCTAGGTGTATATGACTTACTGCCAACCGGATTGAAATTGTAATTGTACTTGAATGCTTTGCTATTTCGTTTTGTCTTAAAAAATTGTTTTGTCATGTTTTGAAATTTTCTTCCTATTGTTTCCTCAGTGAAAAGAAATGTTTAATCTTCTGAAGTACCATAAAATGTAAATATGTATTGAAAAAAATTGTTTTGAAATGTCTGCATAAATACCTTCTTGAAGTAACTCAAAGAGGGCACACATCAGCTGAATAAATAAGCTGTTGTGATCTGAATTCGAGTCCTGGCATTTCCTTTTTTGATATATCGTATGTTGTCCAGCCAGGACCCGTAGGACAAAACCCCCATTGATTAAACGTAATTCACTGTTGACTACGTCGTCCCGGGAGGCCCGCTGGCTGGACTCTTGGGGGTGCAACGTGTTTGCCTCGACCAGCGCTGCCCTGCGGGCCCTTAACACCTTGTGTGTACTGGCTAGGGCCTCCTCCTGTTTGTGGGACTCGCAGCTTCCCAAGAGACTGTTCAGGTGGACTTACGGTATCATGTGTTAGATGGCCCGGAGCTGGTGGAGGTTATTCTCCATTCCGCTCTGGACATCTCAGAGGTGGTGGGCCGGGCCATGGCTTCCTCAGTCGCTCTCCTTCGCCATGCTTGGCTTCGGGACGGATGTTCACCGAGAATATTCGGGTGCGACTCATTGATGTTCCGTTTGATGGCAGCCTGTTGTTCCATGCCCCGGCTGACTCCGCCATCCAAAGATTGTTGGCAGGGCTCCGTCCTCCGTCTTATTCTGCTCCTCCTCCTCCTCCTCCTTCCCCTCCCCTCCTCAGTGACTGCTGAGTTGAGCTTCTTCTAAACCTTCTTGGGACGGTCGCTCTGAGTGTGTTTTCTGGCCATTGAGACCTCCTAGCTGGGACTTGGCATTGTTGGCTGCTGGACGGCCCTTTGTTAACTGTGTGTGTGTGTTTTTTGCTGGATTTGTTACACAGACTTGGCCCTGAGATGAGGCCTTCTGTTTTTTTCCTTTTGGGCTGCTTGTCGAGCCTTTCGCGGGGTGTTTCCCTGTGATCTTTTGTTTTTCCTCTGCTGCAGAGGTTCTTCCAAAGAGTGTTCCCATGTCTTGGGATTTAACGTACCCTATGTGGGGTAGTGGTCGCTGTTATATAGCTTGCACTCTGCTGGGAAGTTCTGATGGCCTTTGGGTGTCTGTTCTACATGGCATTTGTGTATGTTGCTTTGCTTCTTGAGGTTGTGTGCGCAGCCCCTCATGGTGGTGCGTCCGGCCTTTTCCTCACCTCCCTGCTCCTGTCCTGCAGGCTGGGATGCTTCTGTGTTCTCCCTTGTCAGGCGTAGCCCGCCCGGTCTTCCTGAGGTCCTGGGCTGATTTTTCTTGCTTCTGGCGGCTTATGTCTGTTGTCGCAGCTGGGACCGGGTTACTTGCCCGGTCCGCAGGTCTGGTCCCCTGTGAGATTCTCTGTCCAGTCATAGCTGGTGGGGTCCTTTCGCAGACCCTCCTTCCCCATGGGTATTGCTAGGGTATCTATTGTACGTGAAGGAATCTGCGGCTAGTAGTCTCTATCAGATGTACGAATTACTTACCTTTGGTAACTATGTATCTGGTATAGACGATTCTAGCCGCAGATTCCTTCACGGCCCGTCTTTCCTCCCCGTTCTGCAAGGACCCTGGGGTTGGTCTTAGGCACTCGCCTCCTGGTGGGGGCTGTGTCTCCTGTGAGTGCATTCTTTGCTCTTGCTGTGCTGCTCCGCATAGTTGCTGTTCATTCGTCCTCTTTGGAGGATGGGCTGCTCTGGCTGCTCCAGGTTGGGGTGGTTGGCCTTCCAATCTCTGCCTCACTCCTTGCTGCTCGGGGTCCTGCCCCTCTGCTGCCTCTGAGTTGGGGTAATTCGGTCATGCCTTGCCCTTGTTCCTTGGGGGGTGGTTGTGCTCTCTGCCGGGGTGGCTTGGAGGTTGGTTGTTCCTGTCAGTTTTGGGACTGGTTTCTGTATAGGGGTTGTAGGCCTGCTGCTTCTGTCCTGACACTTCACGCATGTGCCTTGTATACGGGGAAAGGGGAAAGGGAGGGATGGCTATCTATGTACTGGCAGGGTGGTTGGTCAGGGCTCTGCTTTTCCTCTTCTGTCCCTGCCTTTGGGCACCGCAGTGTTTCACTGCTCTTTATAGCGTCTTCCTCTTTTGTACTCTTTTGCACACTGTTCCCATGCTCCGTTTTTGTCTGGTGGCTCCGCGTTGTGGTGCTGAAAAGTTCGCCGAAGAAAACTGACGTAGGCCCGCCGGGGCAGGGCTTATGTAACCTCGCTGACGTCACGTGCACGGACGACGCCTGGGCGGAGTTGCGTGATGCCTCCCCGGCCGCAGGGTTGCGGTGGCAAAAAAGTTTCCATATCTAGTCTCACGCCTGGGGGATAATTCTACATGAAGGAATCTGCGGCTAGAATCGTCTCTACCAGATACATCGTTACCGAAGGTAAGTAACTCGTACTTTAATTTGAAATAAGACCAGCCATTATGCCTCTTGCCCAACTTAAAAAAAATAAAAAAAACTAGAAACCATTGCTCTTTTTCTATGAATTGTATTAAAAATATTCTGGGATGTCTGGTGTTTTTTGTTGTTGTTTTTTTACCTTGAGTAAATGTAACTACAATGTGAGTATGTTTTTAATCATTAAAGAATTTGAAAAAATATTGGATATTATAGTTAGGCGTTTTTGTGTGATATTTGCAAAAAGAAAGCCTCCCCTACAATCCTGCTAAATAGAGTATTTGATACTTACGCTAATTGCTTACACATTTATTTGTCTTGTAGATCTCTGGTGTTCAACAAATACAGTTCTCCTGATTTGAAGAAACGTTTTGGCTGCAAATATAAAAAAAAAAAAGATGGAGAGTGAACAATTTGTGATCATTTTGAAAAGATTTGTTTTTGTACATTGAAAGGTGTAATGTAGCTTTATAAGACTCGATTACTCGAGAATTAATTCCATCTTGGAAAATCTGTTTTGCATTGATTTTAAAAATTGGATTTTAATATTAGTTCAATGAATTTTTTGTACAAGGGTTGACTGGCTCCTGTATGCATTGTAAATTGTGAATTTATTACTGTCTGATATTTGGAGACAGTTTCTTATTTTCATATTCAATCATGTAACTTTTTGTAATTGAAATAAAGCAGATGACTTAATTCATGACGCTTTCCCTTTTAATATAATAAAATAAAGGGACTGCATTTCTCTTTGAATGCAAGTTGCTTTTATTATGAAGTGGGATTAGTTTAGAAAAATGTAATTTCTGTCGGGCATGGATATTTGTAACTAAGTTTTAGTTGTTTGCATATTTATTTAAATAACTTCAATTTTCACATTTGTTTTTGTAAAACTCATAACAATTATTGTATATTATTCGTAAACTTCAAGGATGCATCTTCTTCATACACCATCGGTCAAACCAAACTAAAACGCCCAATAGTGGTGTTTAGTAACATCCGAACTTTATTCATCGGGTTTACACAGTTGAACTTGGTAAAGTACCTAATTTGCAGACGATCATTTCCCCATTTGTACATAGAGTTAATTGGTTTGTGAACATTGAAAAAAGTTGGTTATAGTAAAAATGGAAATAGGTTTTTTTTATATATTTTTTTTTATATTTGCACCTCGTCCCCTGAGGCATATTGACACACTTTTATAGTCAAGAGGGAAATTGACTTAAGTGTTCTGGTTAAATTGTTGCTCATTTACATATTGGGATTGTTGAGATGTATTTTACAGTTGTCTTAACAAAACATTGATCTGCACTGATGTAATTTGGACTCCTGTCGCTGCAATAAACTTTACCTAGATCATCCTGTGGTGTGTTCATTTCCTCGTATAATTGTTGATGCCTTCTTGATTACAACAGTTGTGGTAAACTTTTAATAAAACGACTTGCCAACCAGATTTTGAAGGACGTTTTTTCTATTCAGTTTCAATATTGTTCGATGTTAAAAAAAAATTGAAATTTTGCAGTAAACTTAAAATGCAAATGAAACATTTAAACAAATGCATCATTGTACAGGCATACTGAACTCCGCATAGCTAGTTATCATGAGCAATTAAAACACAACATAAGCACGTTATTGGGTCTGATATTCCTAAAAGTAAGTATCTTTATCCCCCTGTGTATTTTTCTCAAAGAAGTTCCCCAATATAGTCTTGAAGCTAGCCACGTGTAAAATTTTCCATCACTCTATAGTAATTTGTGCAAGTTTGCTTTATAAAAATTGTGAAATGTCAGAAAATATTCTGATGTGAAAGTGCACAATTATTTGCTGCATAGGAATGATCGGAGCAAAAGTATAGTATTTGGGCCAGGTTAAAGCAGAAAATGTGCCGAAAGATAAGTTTTCTCCGTGAACCAGTCCCCTTGCCTTGCATTTGAATGGAGATACGCCTTAACATTCAGTTTTCACTTAAGATAACCCTAAGTGCATATCACATAGCTTTCCCTACAATTCACATGATTTTATGGAGAAAAATTACACTCTTTCACACACACTTAAACCGTCTATCCAAACGTCTCTGAATCCCTGTTTGTAATCTTTTAGAACATTTAATGTGGCCTTCTATAAAGTGAACTTTCTCACCAGCCGTTCTGCACTGGATGCTTCCTACTCTCTCAAGATGCCTTTCACGACAAATCATCTATGACACCAGTGACTGTTTTTCTTCAAGTCCTGGGCCTTTGTAGAATCTTTTCTTTACTCGTCTCCCTTTACATTCTTCTCCCTTTATTGTTTTCCTGACAGAAATATTTATGTCAGTCGGCTTGTTGACACAATTGTTATGCAAAACATTGATTAATGGGATTCTTGAATTAATCTCAACCACTGGTAATCACGCAGGGCACACCCCAACCCATTGTTATTTTGCACACCATGGACCCTGCTCCAATAGGAGCAGTCCAGCCCAAAGCTGAGATGGTATGGTGTGGTGTGCAAAGTAACTGTGGATTGGGATGCAGCCCTGAACGATTACCAGTGACTAAGATTAATTCAAGCATTCTATGCACAGGGGCGTAACAAACGCCCCCGTGGTGCGGAGGGCCCCACTCTCTTCAGTAAATGAAGGTGGCCCCCTCAGCTCTTCGGTGAGAGAGGCTTGCGCTCCATTGGGTGGGAAGGGTACAAGGGGGTGGCCAAGAAGGGTGCAAGGGAGAAGAGTGCAAGGGAGAAGGGTGCAAGGTAGAGAGGAGAAGGGTGCAAGGCAGAGGGGAGAAGGGTTCAAGGCAGAGAGGAGAAGGGTGCAAAGCAGAGGGGAGACGGATGCAAGGCAGAGGGAAGAAGGGTGCAAGGCAGAGGGGAGAAGGGTGCAAGGCAGAGAGGAGAAGGGTGCAAGGCAGAGAGGAGAAGGGTGCAAGGCAGAGAGGAGAAGGGTGCAAGGCAGAGAGGAGAAGGGTGCAAGGCAGAGTGGAGAAGGGTGCAAGGCAGAGAGGAGAAGGGTTCAGGGTAGAGAAGGGTGCTAGGCGGAGGGGAGAAGAGTGCAAGGTAGAGAAGGGTGCAAGGCAGAGGGGAGAAGTGTGCAGCGGGGAGGGGCGAAGGGTGCAGGGCAGAGGGGAGAAGGGTGCAAGGCAGGCAGAGGGGAGACGGGTGCAAGGCAGGCAGAGGGGAGACGGGTGCAAGGCAGAGGGTGCAAGGCGGAGGGGAAAATGGTGCAAGGTAGAAAAGGGTGCAAGGCGGAGGTGGAGTAGGATGCAAGGCGGAGGGGAAAATGGTGCAAGGTAGAAAAGGGTGCAAGGCAGAGGGGAGAAGGGTGCAAGGCAGAGGGGAGAAGGGTGCAAGGCGGAGGGGAGAAGGGTGCAAGGCAGAAGGGAGAAGGGTGCAAGGCGGAGGTGGAGTAGGGTGCAAGGCAGAGGGGAGAAGGGTGCAAGGCTGAGGGGAGAAGGGTGCAAGGCAGAGGGGAGAAGGGTGCAAGGCAGAGGGGAGAAAGGTGCACGGCGGAGGGGAGAAGGGTGCACGGCAGAGGGGAGAAGGGTGCAAGGCAGAGGGGAGAAGGGTGCAAGGCAGAGGGAAGAAGGGTGCAAGGCAGAGGGGAGAATGGTGCAAGGCAGAGGGGAGAATGGTGCAAGGTAGAAAAGGGTGCAAGGCGGAGGTGGAGTAGGGTACAAGGGGGAGAAGGGTGCAAGGGGAGAGTGGAGAGAGAGTAGAGCGTGGAGGGAGAATGTGGAAAGCGAATGCAGAGAGAGTGGAGAGAGGAGAGAGCGTGAAGAGAGAGAGAGTGGAGTGATTGGACAGAGAGAGTGGAGAGATTGGAGAGAGTAGAGAGAGAGACAGTGGAGGGAGACAGTGGAGAGAGAGTAGAGAGAGAGAGTGGAGAGAATATCGGGAGCACGAGGCAATGGCGTCCGTTTGGTGAGACGCTCGTAATCGGGCCTTTGCTCGATGTTGGGCATAGGACCGCTTTGCTCTTAGCATAGAAAGCTTTTTACCGATTTACACAGACGTCCTTATCGTTGGGTCATGGGTACACGATTCTACTATTTTAAATGACTGATACCATCTATCAGCAGCACACCTGTGATTCATGTTGACCCAGAGTGGCACGTGTACTCCAGACATTTTAAAATATTACACCGACTGATGAGGCCTCGACCTCCCTCTTATCAGATAAACCTTTAGTATGCAGACAGTCAGATTATCCTGCCATGCAGATTGACCAAGTGACTATATACCTGCATGGACAAATTCTGTTTTATATAGTGATTACAGAACCACTGCCTAGATGGATATAACGAATCTCAGCTGAAACAACCAAGAATATTACGAGATATTAGGTTTCAAACAATTAATGTACATGGTATCCTGAGGAAGGCTTCTGCCGAAACATGTGTAATTTTCAAGTAAAAACCAATTGTGTATCAATGTGGACATAGGAAATTGCTAATTGGAATGTATTATTATCCTCCCCTTCCTCTTTTTTCAAGTATTTTTATTATGACTAGTATATATAATAACAATAAATAAATAATCATATATTTTTGTAACAATTGGTACATGTATGTTATTTTGTGTATGCATGTTAGGTCCGTTAAGAAAATTCCTTTGTTCCTAAATTCTTTATTCTCAAGCGAGAGAGTGGAGAGAGAGAGAGTTTAGAGAGAGCGTGGAGAGAGAGTGGAGATAGACAGTGGAGAGAGAGGAGAGAGCGCGGAGAGACAGTGGAGTGAGAGTGGAGAGATTGGAGAGAGTAAGTGGAGAGAGAGTGGAGAGAGACAGTGGAGAGACAGTGGAGAGAGAGTGTGGAGAGAGAGAGTGAAGAGAGACAGGGGAGAGAGATAGAGTGAGAGAGAGTATAGAGATGGGAGAGAGAGTAGGGGGGGCGAGAGAGGGTGGAGAGAGAGGGTGGAGAGAGAGAGTGGAGAGAGACAGTGGAGGGAAAGACGGTGGAGATAGAGTGGACAGAGCTGAGAGAGAGAGAGCCTAGAGAGAGTAGAGACTGACTCAGAGCGTGAATACTGACTGACCGAGAGACTGACTGGCTGAGAAACTGACAGAGAGAGAGACTGGCTGACTGACTGAGGTAGAGAGATACTGACTGACAGAGAGATTGACTGACTGACCGAGACTGACTGACTGAGTTAGAGAGATACTGACTGGCAGAGAGAGGCAGAGACTGACTGACTGACTGAGAAAGATAGACTAATTGAACGCGATAGAGACTGACTGACAGAGAGAGATTGACTGACAGAGAGAGACTGACTGAGAGAGAGACAGAGAGAGAGAAAGACTGACGTAGAGAGAGTATGACTGACTGAGAGACTGATAGGGAGAGAGAGAGACTGATTGGAAGAGAGAGAGAGAGACTGAGCGAGAGACTGACTGGCTGAGAGAGAGACTGACTGACAGAGAAACTGACTGACAAAGACTGACAGAGAAAGAGAGACTGACCGACAGAGAGAGAGACTGGCTGACAGAGAGAGACCCTCCTGAGAGATAGCGACTCACAGAGAGAGACTGACTGCCAGAGAGAGAGAGAGAGAGAGACTGACTGCCAGAGAGAGAGAGAGAGACTGACTGACAGAGACTGGCTGAATGCCAGAGAGAGAATGACTGACTGACAGAGGGAGAGAGAGAGACTGTCTGGAAGACTGACTGACTGAGCGATAGAGACTGAGAGAGAGCGAGACTGACTAAGAGGGAGACTGGGAGGGAGACTGACTGACTAAGAGAGACTGATTGAGAGAGAGAATGACTGACTGAGAGAGACTGACCGAGAGAGAGAGACTGGGACTCTGACAGAGAGAGAAACAGACTGACAGAAGGACTGACAGAGAGAATAAGAGAGAGAGAGATTGACTGAGAGAGAATGACTGACAGAGAGAGAGAGACTGTCTGAGAGAAACAGAGAGAGAGACTGTGAGAGACTGACTGACAGAAAGGGAGAGACTGACTGACAGAAAGAGAGAGAGAGAGACTGACTGAGAGAGACCGACTGAAAGAGAGAGATAGACTGACAGACAGAGGGACTGACAGGGAGAGACTGACAGAGAGAAGGACTGACTGAGAGAGACTGACCGACTGACAGAGAGAGAGAGAGAGACTGACTGACTGACTGACAGAGATATCAACTGACAGAAAGAGAGAGAGAGAGACTGACCGAGAGAGAGAGACCGACTGACTCACAGACAAGGAGAGAGAGAGAGACTGACTGGCTGACTGAGAGAGACTAAATGACAGAGATAGACTGACTGACTGACAGAGAGAGACTGACTGACTGAGAGAGAGAGAGAGAGACTGATGGAATTGGGGTCAAAGTGTGTATGAAGCTATGCAATGCCTCTTAAGATTGCTAATGTCTACTAATAAAAATGTATTATCAAAATGTGCTCTTTGTAGTTGCATCTGCTTTTGAAATACTGCATTGTCTAATGTTTTAAAACGGAAACGAGAAGGAGCAGTCGATGCACTTTTGTCCAAACTGAACGATGAGTGGGCCCGATGTTGTATATCATGACAGGAGTCTGCATCAGGAACCCACCTAAAATTGGGCAAACTTCCCCGGCCTACTGATGGCAGGGACCCTGTAATGAATGGACCGCCACCTATGATAACCTGCTGGCAGACTAAGCCCAACCTTTAACTCCACCATCCAGTGTTACGGCTGTATTGGTGACAGTGGCGTAACAATAGCCCTGCATCCCCTGCAGTATGGCAGGACGCTGGCCTGAGAGCTCTAGAATGGCACGGAAAATGTGGGGGGTCCCTCCATGTAGTTTGCACGGGGGCCCAGCCTTGGGTCCCGTGCACACTCTTTCACTGGAACCAAGCTGTACCCGCTGATGAGCCCATAACAGGCAAAACCGGTTCTGTATTGCTTGTGTACCGGTTCAGGGAGGACCTGGCTTGGCAGTTTGGGCTGGACTGTTTCTATTGGAGCACGTCAAGACTGATTTGTATATACCTGGTTCCAATCTGAGGTGACATGGTGTGCAAAATAACAATGGATTGGACTTCTTCCCCAAGTGATTACCAGTGGCTGAGATTAATTCAAGCCTTCCATCCCTCACTGTTTTGTATAATGATTATAAAAACTCAAATTCTGAGGGCCTCCTTTAAATAAAGTTTGTATACACCGCAGTGTGTGGGGGATGTTAGCTGTTCCGAACCACTGGGTTGGCTCAAAATTAGATGGCAGCAAAAAAATTACACCTGTTATGCGAATCGCTGCAAAATTTCTTCATGTGGGATATAAAAAGAATTGCAGTTTTTACTTGACCAATAAAATTTTCCTTCTGGATTTTCGGGCCTTTTATATTCTTTACATTCCTTATCTCTGGCTCACTACTGCATCAACCTTGGGTAAGAACCTCCTGGTGGAGGCTGCATAACTTGATCGACCTAATGATTATGCACACGCGTGATCCAAGAGCGGAGAATCAAGATATACTGCTTTAGACACCAACATACCTATCACGTGCATGAGGGTCTTTTATATCGGGACACCCCCCCTCCTCCTTTTCCGCCTGCATACCTAAGGTTGTGCAGGACAAGTGATCCATTCTCATTTTGATTAGCATATGTAATTTGGAAACTGAATGGATCAGCATTCCATCTCCCCCCACATTTGATTGAAAGATGCATTAAATATAGAAACGTCTCCTTGGCAGGTCTTTGTAAAGCCTCCTAATACCAATTAGGGAAGCACTGTGGATAAAAACAAATATTAGAGAAATGACAATAAAAGCTTGCCTAGCGAATCAGGTTATCAGACCTAGGATTACGACGAAGATTACTGCAGTATAATTGGACAGCAAAATTAATAAATATATTTTTTCTGCTGCTGGTATGTGCAGCATCTGCACTGGAGGTTTATTAGCTGAGATGAGATTCTGGAAAATTGTCAGAAGGGATAGCATGGATACTTACTGTGGGAGGTTGGTGACATGGATGTACTCATGTTTGCAAAGTGAGGTAATAACGGATTGCCCCAGTATTGGAACTTTCATAGATTCCCATGCTTTGTATCATTCCCCGTCGTCGGACTGGGAGTCTCGGTAATACAAAATACCATAGTAGTAGGTACAAAAGAGAAAGGAAAGGCCTAGGCCTCATTCCCTTTTGTAGCATATCAGCCTCTTTTTGTAAAAGAGACCAAACTCTAGGCATCAGCCAATCAGAAGAGCCTCACCCTTAGAACCTTCCTGAAGGAACGTCAGAGCCTCAGATTTTCTACCACACGTGCTAGGGAGTCTCCATTGAGCTTTGCTCTATTTTCAACTCTTTCTAAAGCATTTCTACAATTATTTCTTCAGGATTTTCTTCAGAATTCAACAAGATGTCTGAGGTTGAGAAAAAGAAAGCCCTTTTCAAACCCTGTTCCACCTGTGGGAAGAAAAGGCTTTTTGTGGAGGACAAACACAAGGATTGCATCTACTGCTTTTATCCAGATCACAAGGCAGAGGACTGTAAGATTTGCCGCACTCTCTCCACCAAGACCTTGAGAGATCGTGCTGGAAGGCTTCTTACATAGTTACAGAGGCAGAAGGAAAGGAAACATGGAGTTTCCAGCGATGAGGAGGAATCCGCTTCATTTGCTTCCTCAAGAAGGTCAGTGAAAAGGGGTAGAGGTTCCCCATCTTCCTCTATTGGGCGCCCCTCAAAGGCTTCAAAGAAGACCCCCAGGGAGTCTGATGGCCGGGGTTCAGGAGGTTCCCCCCACTACAGTGGGACGGGCAAGGCAGAACTGGTTTCGCCTCCTAAGGGTGAGAAGACAGACCCAGCCTTCAAAAAACCCTCATCACATTCTTCAGAGAGGAGTTCCAAGTCCTCTACGACGAAGACTTCGTCGGCGGTGGCTCCGTCGACGACGAAAATGAAGCCCAAGATCCAGTTGGTCCCGTCGACGGGAGCGTCGACGTCGAAAGCTCCGTCGTCGTCGAAGAAGACCTCGACGGGGAGTATGCCGACGACATCGTCGACGAAGACATCGTCGACGAAGAAACCATCATCGTCGACGGCGGTGACGACGACAGCAGTGACGACGTCGACGATGGTGTCGACGACGGTCATGTCGTCGACGAGTGCATCGACGACGACAACAATTTCTACATCGACGGCGGCTCGTCGTCGGTGGCGCCGACGACGACATCTGCAATTCCTATCTCGTCGACGAGGATTTCTCCGGCGTCGACGGAACAACCGACGATACTGGCTGCGGAGAGAAGGGTAACTATTTCCTTGACAAGAATCACGCCTGAAATGACATCCCCAAGAAGGGTGACCTCTTTACCTCCCACTATGTTGCTGGACCAAGAAGACTCTGAGGGAGACGGCCAGGATGGTTTTGAATATGCTAATAGCCCGTCTCAGCTTCTCATCAAGAGTCAAGAAACAGACTTGGAGGAGGCATATGAACAAGGTGGAGGCGACTATCAACAATCAGACCACTCTAGGGGCTATGAGCCACAAGACATGGTTTCAGTCCCGACAACATTCCTGCATGACCTACACAAGATGCTGCAGGAATACAAGTCGAAAGCTGAGCGACCAGCACCGCGGAGGTCTGCTCCGTCGACACCAGTGAGGAACCAATCTTCGGTAGTCCCTCCGGTGCACCGGATACAGACTCCTCCTCAACCACTGCGGCCAGTGCCTCAGGCTACGTCGGAGCCAGCCGACGATCCGGATGGGGATCATGATAATGATACTGATGTGTCATCCGATGATAATCAAGACTCAGATCAGGAGGGGGATGAATACAATGACTACATCATTCCAGATCAAGCTTCACCTCATCAAGACTTAGGAGATTCTCCTCCTGCTGACATCGGCAGTTTTCATCAGCTGATGGAACGTGCAGCTGGAAGATTTAAATTGGTGATGCCTGCTCAAACCACAGACTGTTTCTTATACGACTTTAAAGAAACTCACCGCAAAACAACAAGGTCAATTCCAATTGTGGAACATTTATGGGAGGAAGGTTTGAAGGCCATGAAAAACCCAACGACGGTGGTCCCTGTGCTACCGCGCCTTGATAAAAAGTATAAAGCGCCAGAAGATGGACCTGCAGCGCTAACGGGACATCCCAAGCCGGATTCTGTTATCTCACAGGCAGCGCAAAAGAAGTCACGAAACCCTTCTGCTCCCTTGACGGCCCCTCCTGACAAGGATGGGCGACGGCTTGATAACACGGGCAAGCGATTTTCATCCATAGCTAGCCTTCTAGTTCGCTTTGGCAATATTGGGACGATATGATCGTCAGTTATGGTGCGATATAGCTCCATATTTAGAACAACTTCCACCAGAGTCAGGGCTGGAAGCTAAGAAGACTTTGCAAGAAGGTGAAGCGGTCTCCATGGAAATAATAGACTGTGCCATGGACATTGCCACAACGTCCTTTCGGGCTTTGGCAGGAGCGGCAGTGTTGAGACGCCAAGGATGGCTAAAGGCGACTTGGTTTAGACCAGAAATCCAAAACAAAGTCCTTGATCTACCCTTTGATGGCGAGGCCCTCTTCGGTAAATTGATCGACGATACTCTGCAAGAGATCAAAAAAGACACGGAAACAGCTAGATCGCTGGGAACCCTCCAGTATCGCAAAACTCCCTTTAGAGGCGCGAGAGGCAGAGGAGGTGGTTACAGAGGTTCATACCAGCAGCAGCGCTATTCCTCTAACAGCTCTGGGTACCAGCCAAACCGCCAGTCGTACCAACAAAGACAAGGCCAGTCTTCTAGTTACTCAAGGCCTTACAACAAGGGTAAGCAGGCTGCCTGTGGACGGGATTCGTCCAAACGCCAATAGCGGCCTCCTGGCTCTGCCTACTGTTCCCTCCTCCAAGAGATCATCAGTTGGAGGCAGGGTGTCAAAATTCCTTCAGAACTGGTCCCTAATTACTTCGGACTGTTGGGTGCTCAACATCATCAGACGAGGACATACTTTGGAGTTTATGGAAGTCCCTCCACCCAGACCCCCGGCAGCCATTCCATCCAAACATCTGCGTCTTCTAAGACTCGAGGTACAACAAATGCTCCGCAAGGGAGCGATAGAGCCGGTCCCCTCCAACCAACAGGGCCAGGGTTTCTATTCCAGGTTCTTCCTGGTGAGAAAGACGCAAGAAAAATGGCGCCCCATCCTGGACCTCAGGGAGTTAAATGCCTATCTCATCTCCCTATCCTTCCGGATGGTGTCCCTACAGGACGTCTTGAAGATGGTCAGCCCGGGGGATTACATGGCCACGCTCGATCTGGAGGACGCGTATTTCCATGTCCCGATTCACCCAGCGCACAGAAGGTTCCTTCGCTTCACAGTAGCCAAGAGCCATTTTCAGTTCAGAGCTCTGCCTTTCGGCCTTCGCTCTGCACCAAGGATTTTTACGAAGGTGCTGGCACCTGTGGCAGCATTTCTGCGGAAAAACCACTTCCAGGTCTTCCCTTACCTGGACGATTGGTTATTGAAGGCCCCGACCAGAGCATTAGCGCAGGACGCGGTGCAGGCTTGCACCAATCTGTTCCAAAATCTGGGTCTCACCTTGAACAGAGAGAAATCCACGCTGGTGCCCTCACGGAAAGCATGGTTCCTAGGGGCAATGTTGGATTCAAAGCTCTCCAAGGCATTTCCTACTCAAGAGAGGATACAGAAACTACAACGATTGGCACGAGGCCTTCGAGGAAAAAAGTGTCTTTCTGTACGCAGCTACAAGTCGCTGCTGGGAGTGATGTCATCATGTATTCCCCTGATCCCGCACTGCAGACTGCGGATGCGCCCCCTGCAGGAGCAACTGGATCTCCAGTGGCAGCAAGTACACGGGTCATTCGACGACAAAGTGCTTGTCACTCGGCAAATGAAAGGAGCAGTGCTTTGGTGGTCGCAGCAAGACAATTTATGCCGAGGTCTATCCTTCGCAAGCGTGATGCAAGATCTGCAGGTCAGCGGCCATTGGTCTCCGAGCGACCAAAAACTACACATCAACCTGCTGGAGTTGAGAGCGATCAGGCTAGCTCTTCAAGCCTTTCTTCCACGACTCCAGGGTTCACAGGTGCTAGTCAGGACAGACAACACCACGGCTATGCATTATGTGAACAAGGAAGGAGGAACGAGGTCACTCCTCTTGTCACGAGAGGCTCAACGGATTCTGGAATGGACAATTCTTCACGGAATTTCTATAAGGGCGGAGCACTTACCAGGAGTGCTAAACGAGGGCGCCGACAGACTGAGCAGACTCACCTCAGTCAGTCACGAGTGGGAGCCGAAACAACAGGTTCTGGATCTGCTCTTTCAAACATGGGGCACGCCAGAGGTGGACCTTTTTGCGACACCAACCAACAGGAAGTGCCGAGCCTACGCCAGCAGGTTCCATCATCAAGGCTCATTGGGCAATGCCCTATCGATAGCCTGGACGGGGAGATTTCTCTATGCGTTCCCACCGATTCCCCTGATTCCTCGCCTCATCAGGAAAATGAGGACGGAACCATGCAAGCTAATCCTTATAGCCCCGGCATGGCCAAGACAATTTTGGTACACCGAGCTCCATCTGCTATCGCTAGTTCCTCCAATAGGGCTGGAGGATGTTCCGGATCTCCTGACAATGGCTGAAGGACAGGTTTGGCATCCAGACCCAAGGTCGTTACACCTGACTGCATGGCTCCTGACCAGCGAGAATACATGAATGTTCCTCTTTCCAAAGAGATCAAGGACATCCTTTCCCAGGCAAGGGCGCCTTCCACAAACAAAACATACAGACTGAAGTGGAAAAGATTCTGTATTTGGTGTAAAAAAGAAAAGGTTGATCCTTTCACTTCAAAACCTCATCAACTCCTGCCTTACCTACTCTCGCTAGCTAAGTCTAAACTGTCCCATTCTACAATCAAGGTCCATTTAGCAGCGATTTCGAGATTCAGAAGATCTGATTCTGGTCCTTCGTTATGTTCTTCAAGAATTGTCAAACAATTCCTCAAAGGCCTGTTCAGGGTCTATCCGCCAGTGCGATCTCCTCCTCCGACGTGGCATTTAAACTTAGTCCTGGCTCAACTAATGAAGGGTCCGTTTGAGCCGATTCACCGCTCAGACCTAAAATACTTGTCATGGAAGTTAGCTTTACTCTTGGCCCTCACCTCGGCAAGGCGAGTGGGGGAGATGCAGGCCCTTACTATCCAGGAACCGTTTTTGCAGTTCAAAAAGAACACTGTCATCTTGCGGACTAACCCGAGATTCATTCCCAAAGTTCCTACTGACTTTCACCTAAATGAGCCTGTGATCCTAAAAACATTTTTTCCGAACCCAGTCACTCCAGCGGAAAAGACATTGCACACACTGGATTTGCAACGATGTCTAAAATTCTACATAGACCGAACCAAAGACTTTAGAAAGTCTTCGCAATTGTTCATTGCCTTCGGCGGTCCAAACAAAGGTCTCCCTCTGTCCAAAGAGGGGATCTCTAGATGGATTTCGAGTGCTATTCTGCATTGCCACAAGATAGCAGGAAAACCTCTGGTGGGCAGGATCTGTGCTCACTCAACGAGATCAGTGGCATCTTCTACGGCCCTCTTTGCGGGGGTACATATCAAAGACATTTGCAGGGCTGCTACCTGGAGCAGCGTGCACACCTTCACTAAGCATTATTGCTTAGAGTCATTGCAGCAGGATGACGCAGCAGTGGGCCAGGCTGTCCTGAGAAACCTCTTCAAGTGATTGGTGAGCTTTCCTTTCTATCCCACCTTCCATGGGTGACACATTTTGTAATTTTCTTTCTAATGTTATGATGTACTTCTTTACAAAATGTGTTTATGGCGTTTACTGCTTGCTATTCTGATACAAAGCATGGGAATCTATGAAAGTTCCAATACTGGGGCAAGAAAACAAGTTACTTACCTGTAACTTTGGTTCCCCAGTATTGGTAACTTTCATAGATTCCCATGCGCCCACCCACCTCCCCGGGGAAAGCTCAGCCTTCAGCAAGTATGGTGTCTAGCACACTCAGCTACAAAAATCTGAGTCTCTGAGGTTCCTTCAGGAAGGTTCTACGGGTGAGGCTCTTCTGATTGGCTGATGCCTAGAGTTTGGTCTCTTTTACAAAAAGAGGCTGATATGCTACAAAAGGGAATGAGGCCTAGGCCTTTCTCTTTTGTACCTACTACTATGGTATTTTTTATTACCGAGACTCCCAGTCCGACGACGGGGAATGATACAAAGCATGGGAATCTATGAAAGTTACCAATACTGGGGAACCAAAGTTACAGGTAAGTAACTTGTTTTCTTTCTTAACAAAATATCTATCAGTTTGAAGTTGAACGGAAAGGTTCCACTACTCCTCAATGAAAGTGGAAATATAGGCACCTTAACTGTACTTTATGAAAAGACCAACTACCCTAATAAATACAGCCATCTGATGATACTCAAAAAAGTTAACTCTACAGCCTCACAAAGAAGTTCATTAGTGGTACTAGTGCTTTATCCCAACACCAAAAAGTCATAGAATAAATAAAACAGTGGTAGTTGGCACCATGCAGCTCCGCACTAGCACCGTTCTGCTTAAGGAATGGTGTGGAGCCTATATGAGCGCTATTCCCTTTCTTTCTGCTTCACCAGATCACGATCCACAGTTGCCTCTTTGAGACCTTACTTTGATATAAAAAAAAGTCTTTTCAGTGTGCAATGGATATGTCACCTCTCAATAACGACTGCTTTTAAGTCCTCTAAGGACTGTTGCAAACAAATGTCTGTCACAGACCTTCATCAGCTATGCCTGGGGTGGAGATAAGACTCTTAAGGCCTGCAGTGACTGCATGCCAATGAACTCCATACTCGCCATACCAGACCAGTCCAAGTCGAAAGTTAGGTTCCATTAGAAATCCGGACATTACAGGAGTCGTTCCAGAGGATGGTCTTTGCCTCAATCAAAGTCCTCGGGTAAGTCAAAGGAAAAACAAGAAATCTAAGCCAGACTCTGCCTCTTCCCTCCACTTACTTTCCCCAGAGAAGGTGCAGGGGCAGCACCTTATGTCTCAATCTCGCTCCTGGAGTCGTTTGACTTCAGAGCCGATCCCTCAACCTGTTCTGGCACAACCAGAGTTTCAGTGGCCATCTGCCTCTCCTAAACAGATCAAAGAGTTCTGCAAGGCCATGCTCTGACTCTTAGTATCCTTGCTGACTCCCTCTGGTGCGCCTGTGGGCCCCATGGATTCAAGAGGTTCTCCACCTGGATTACTGCTGGCTAGTTCACCCTTGGCGCCAGCTGGAGGCTCCGGCTCCAGTCCCAACTCTCCTTCAGGCTACACTGTCCACTCATGTTCCCAGAACTTCAACACCGATGGCAACTCCATCGATGCTGGAAGACAAAACTCCAATTTTGCTTTCTGACACAGAGTAGAGGTGCCACTTCCTCCATTTGATAAACCTCCAAAAAGTTGAATGCACACCCAGCATTCTCTGTTCTGCACAGATTCGGGCAATGACTGTGAGGCAGGGAATACATTTGGGCAACCATTTCACAAGGTGAATAGATATGCCAACCTGCACGAGGCTAGTGGCCTTGATTCCTTTCCTGAGTTGGGGCTCCTCTCGCCTCTTGGTCCTGCCACTGAGGAGAGTGCTTCTTACGCCATGGTGAAGCATTGGGTGGCTGAATTTTTTATCTCCCCACTTTGTATGTCAAGACCACAGTCAGTCAGTCAAGAATGCTTTATTCGGCAACTTAATGTCATAAAAGAACACAATACATTCAAAACTAGATTTCATTCATAAAAAGAAGCCTGTCATAGTATTAACTTGGTGGCCAGCTCATAAGAATCCAGAAAATAAACTTTATAGGGAGGAGCTACGTCAGCAAACAAGATGGCTGCTTAGGCTCCCGGCTCCCGCCAGAATATCCTGTACATTATCCTGAATTTACTCCGAGCCTCTGTGTGCATGAACTGCTTCGCACCCCGATGATGAAATCCGGAAACTTTAATCTGCTGATTTGACAAAGTTCCGTCGAGTTGAAGATTGTGGCCTACTCCAGCGGTGATGCCGGGGCCTCGAGTATTTTCACAGCCGGGCTGCAGTGCAACAACATCGGCTGGGAGACCCAGGCTGGGTCCGGTCAATCGGAGTGGAGGCTTTGTTTAAGCCGGAATTTGGCGCCGATCGTTTCTATTGCTCAGCATCGATGGAGGAGTGATTCTGCTTGCTGTTGGCTGCGGTACTGGGCCCGACGGGGTCCGGTGGGTCGGGGTCTCTGACCTGCGGCTTTAACCGAGTTGACAGTGGCTGCGAATAAAGACTGGTCACCCTCCGCATCTGCACGTTCGAGATTCTGTTTGTCCCCTCCGAGGATGCCAGATTCACCCCGGGAGGTGATTGTGATTGGTGTCGGGCGTGAGACTATGGATCGAACGGTGCTTGAGCCATTGCTGAGGTCAATACTGGCAGAAATGTGGGCGTTTCATTCACATGTGGATGTCTTATTGAGCAAAGTGGACACGCGCCTATCTAAGATGCTCCTGGAGGAACCGGACCCAGCCTTACTATCGGAACAGCAATCTGCAGCCGTTCAAACCGCGGCCATTTTGTCTCCGTGCGAGAACCCCGTGAGGAAGCAAGTATTGAAACCATCGGATGGTGCCCTGGAGGACGGTGTTCCCGAGGTCGTCAGTGTACTGCCGAACCTTCCACCACCATTGACTTCTGAGATACCGAAAGGCGTCCCCCTCCCGGAAACTTTTGTTCGTGACTTTCCATTCATTTGAGGTCGTCTTCCCCTCTCTTGGTGACTTTACGACTCCTGGGCATAGTACATTGGGTCTTTCCATCTAGGAGGGAGAGTTCTCCTGCGTCTGAAGTTTTTGTGGACTCACTGCCTATGAGTCGCCATAGATTGATTCTGGATGACTCGCTTCTCCTTTATTACTCCTTTGTGTGCCTCTGGGTCTCGCGGGGGGGGTTCGTGTGCTGGTTCGGAAGGGCCAAGGATAAGCTCAACCAGGTCGGGATGGGTTGGAGTGGCTTTTACGGGTGTTAGACCTACAACTGTTTGATCTAAGAGGCTGGGAGGTGTATCACGGTGCCCCCTAATTTCTTCTATAAGTGTTGTCATACTTTGGTCTTTTAGTGATTGGGGGTGTCTGTTTCTGGCGGGGGAACTAAAGGGGCTGGGAGCCCAAACGGATAAGCCCTCCTCCACTCTTTTTCCTACTTTTAGGGTTTAAGTTATTAGGGGCGACAGGCACGCTGCTAGTGGGGTTAGGCTGTAGCCATTTGCAGGGGTGCAGGGTGGGGGGGTTGGAAAGGGGTTTTTTATTTTGCCTTTTTTATTTTCTATGGCCTATTTCTCCCTACCTTTCTCTTCCTTAACCCCTTGCGTGCTGATGACAGAACGGTTCCGTCATTAGCATCGGTTGAGCTGTGCTGATGACGGAACCGTTCCGTCATGACTCCGCCCGCGCAAGGCGGAGTCAGCACAGGCGGGGAATACGCCCCGCACGCAAGGGGTTAAAGGATCAGTATAGCTGACGATTCATTCGGATTCTTATTGTGTACTTATATTTAGTGCTTAGGGGACACTCTCATCTCTAAAGTGGACGGCGTTGCTGGACTGTGAAGGCTCACTTACCCACGCCTCGCGGAACCCGCTCCGCGGGTCCCGCTTCGGATATCCCTTGCCTGGTTCTTCAGTGGGGCTTGTGTAAGGTTCAGGGCTGCGAGCGGTAACCGGGACTCGCATTCCCAGGAGTCCCGGTGTGAGTGGCCGAGTCACCTGGCCCCGCTCTCCCTGTCCGCCCCGCCCCACCTGCATCAACTGAAAAGGGGCTTGAACTTGCTGCTTCGTGGGACACTCTCATCTCTAAAGTGGACGGCGTTGCTGGACTGTGAAGGCTCACTTACCCACGCCTCGCGGAACCCGCTCCGCGGGTCCCGCTTCGGATATCCCTTGCCTGGTTCTTCAGTGGGGCTTGTGTAAGGTTCAGGGCTGCGAGCGGTAACCGGGACTCGCATTCCCAGGAGTCCCGGTGTGAGTGGCCGAGTCACCTGGCCCCGCTCTCCCTGTCCGCCCCGCCCCACCTGCATCAACTGAAAAGGGGCTTGAACTTGCTGCTTCGTGGGACACTCTCATCTCTAAAGTGGACGGCGTTGCTGGACTGTGAAGGCTCACTTACCCACGCCTCGCGGAACCCGCTCTGCGGGTCCCGCTTCGGATATCCCTTGCCTGGTTCTTCAGTGGGGCTTGTGTAAGGTTCAGGGCTGCGAGCGGTAACCGGGACTCGCATTCCTAGGAGTCCCGGTGTGAGTGGCCGAGTCACCTGGCCCGCTCTCCCTGTCCGCCCCGCCCCACCTGCATCAACTGAAAAGGGGCTTGAACTTGCTGCTTCGTGTGACACTCTCATCTCTAAAGTGGACGGCGTTGCTGGACTGTGAATGCTCACTTACCCACGCCTCGCGGAACCCGTTCCGCGGGTCCCGCTTCGGATATCCCTTGCCTGGTTCTTCAGTGGGGCTTGTGTAAGGTTCAGGGCTGCGAGCGGTAACCGGGACTCGCATTCCCAGGAGTCCCGGTGTGAGTGGCCGAGTCACCTGGCCCCGCTCTCCCTGTCCGCCCCGCCCCACCTGCATCAACTGAAAAGGGGCTTGAACTTGCTGCTTTGTGGGACACTCTCATCTCTAAAGTGGACAGCGTTGCTGGACTGTGAAGGCTCACTTGCCCACGCCTCGCGGAACCCGCTCCGCGGGTCCCGCTTCGGATATCCCTTGCCTGGTTCTTCAGTTGGGCTTGTGTAAGGTTCAGGGCTGCGAGCGGTAACCGGGACTCGCATTCCCAGGAGTCCCGGTGTGAGTGGCCGAGTCACCTGGCCCCGCTCTCCCTGTCCGCCCCGCCCCACCTGCATCAACTGAAAAGGGGCTTGAACTTGCTGCTTTGTGGGACACTCTCATCTCTAAAGTGGACAGCGTTGCTGGACTGTGAAGGCTCACTTGCCCACGCCTCGCGGAACCCGCTCCGCGGGTCCCGCTTCGGATATCCCTTGCCTGGTTCTTCAGTTGGGCTTGTGTAAGGTTCAGGGCTGCGAGCGGTAACCGGGACTCGCATTCCCAGGAGTCCCGGTGTGAGTGGCCGGGTCACCTGGCCCCGCTCTCCCTGTCCGCCCCGCCCCACCTGCATCAACTGAAAAGGGGCTTGAACTTGCTGCTTCGTGGGACACTCTCATCTTTAAAGTGGACGGCGTTGCTGGACTGTGAAGGCTCACTTACCCACGCCTCGCGGAACCCGCTCCGCGGGTCCTGCTTCGGATATCCCTTGCCTGGTTCTTCAGTGGGGCTTGTGTAAGGTTCAGGGCTGCGAGCGGTAACCGGGACTCGCATTCCCAGGAGTCCCGGTGTGAGTGGCCGAGTCACCTGGCCCGCTCTCCCTGTCCGCCCCGCCCCACCTGCATCATCTCTGCCCATTGGCCTTTTGACTTACAAATACGGGGCTCGCACGCTGCGCGGGAGCGCGCGGGAGTGCCCGGGGCTAAGACCGGGCAAAGAGCGGGCCGTTTGAGGCCGTTCGAGGTCTTAGAGGTCTGGGCTGGGCCACGTCCTTTGGCTGCACGGCTGTCTTCCCCTCTTCATGTGAGTTAGCGTTGTGTTATTTGTGGTTTACCTTCCCTTTGTTCGCTATGTGTACACAAGCCACACGCAGCAAAACTGCTAGGGGACTCATTAGACCTAGTGGGACTTTGGATGACTTTCTAACAAAGACCAATTTGGCTATAGATGCCGAAATTAACAAAATGCAACACAGGGTCTCTATGGAACTGGATGCTGCTCGGAAATTGTCCCTTAGCATTGCTTCCTCGAAGAAATCTTCACTAGGAAACTTTGCTTCAGCCCTTACCCCGGAGCGCACAGTAGGCCCCCGCCCCTTGCTCACATTGGCAGATATACATAATTGCCCATCTTTGCCTCCATGTGACCAAGCGGAGGATCTCCCATCAAATTCTCCGGAGGAGGTCGCGCTACCCAATCTTGTAGTTGGTCCCAGTCCACAGGTAAAGAGTAAATCGCCTAGGGCGGTTACAAAGGTTAATAAAAATGCTGAGAAAATGGCGCTGCAGCAAAAGAAAAGCTTGGCTAGGTCTGCATTTGCCCGTAAAAAGGCCAAAATTGCGAGAGCCCAGTTTTTTAATTGCCGACGCCAATTAGGTGCCTCTGCTCCTGGGGAAGTAATTGATAAAATTCACATAGATTTGCATGCTAGTGCTACTAACCACATCCTGGAGGGAAATGGGAATGTTGAACAGGTTGAATGTCTACTTGGCTCAAGCAAAAATGGTCTAAGGGAGGGAGGACTGAATGAGGTCGGGTGGGATAAGAGGGATGATGAGGAATTCGTACAAACTGTTTGGGATACTCTCAAAAAGTTACTTACCCCCCTGGAACTCAAACTTTCCAGAATGGAAAACCATCTGCTCGAGATGGACAGGACTATTGTCACACTGGCCAGTCTTAGTCTCAAGCAGATGGAAGCTAGATTCTCACAGGGAGAGGCACTCCCACAACCTTTAGAAGTAGATGCACCTGATGCTCCTTCCCTGGGTCCCAAACCTGTACCTATACCTAAACCCCGCACGAAAATAGGGAATAGTATCATCCCCACCCCAAACGCTAGGTCTGGCCCTGCTAAAGAGTCTATAGCACCAACCAAACCTAAGAACACCGCCTCTCGTGCTGGGGCTGACTCACAATCCCAGCAGATTACTGCACGTCCTAAATCTGTGCCTTTAGTTGATCTGCAATCCAACCAACCATCCCTCAATACCCAGCCACCTCTTGCTCCTGATCCTAACAGACCCAACTTCCGTGGTGGCTATATCGACTTACCACCGGAAGCTACTCCTTATGTTATTGTATTGGCCGGTGTACCTGCCCTTGAACCATCAGTAAAAGAGGACCATTGGTCCCTCAAAAACAAGGTAATACACTGGCTTAATATTAATAGACAGCTGCCAAGCCACCAGAGAAGCCGTGTACTCATGGTGCGAAGAGTACCATGGGTTGGATCGAGCCATAAATCCATTTTGGGCGATTGCATAGTGGTGACCTTTGCTGATCCTCACACTGCACAGCACCTCTGTTCATGGGCCCCTAGCGAAGATGACCACACTGTTGTCGTCAGACCCCTCACTTTTTTTTTACCCCCCTAGAAATCAGCACAGGATGGGAGGGACTTGGACAACAATTCAAAAGTCCGGGAATAGGGGTTTTAGGAATGGGGGACTTAGACAGAGTGCTTGGTGGCAGGGTGCTCCTACGTCTAACATGTTCGGTTGTCTAGAGGAAGTTGATTGACTCGGGGGGGGGGGTGAACCTAAAAAGGAAGCTGGCAGACCCTATCACGATCACCAAGAAAGGTTCTAGTGTAGCCTGTCCATCGTTGCCAGTGGATCAACAGATAACACCTGCTAATGTCCCTATCCCCCTCCCGGCGGTGGTCGTGAACCTAGCCCAGCCTGCAATCCCTAACATTAATAACCCTGCCAACGAAATCAAAATAGCTTCCTGGAATATAGCGGGTCTTCGGGGTCGCCTGGAAAGTGATGATTGGGCAGATTACATCTCATCCCATGACTTCATCCTTTTCCAGGAAACCTGGTCAGTTGCCCCATTGTTTAGACTTGGCTATCTAAACTTTTATAAACCGGCAATACAGGGCACAAAGGGCAGGGCCTCGGGTGGTCTCGCCATATGGTTAAGAAACAGTATGGGATTCATTGCTAGAGAAATAGTGGGGATGAATCCCGACCTTCTTTGCATATCCTTAAGCAGAGAGAACTGCACGGATATAACCCTTATTAAAATCTATGCCAGAGGATGTCAGGGTGGTAGAAAACTACCAATCATCAATGATTTGGAAGAACTTTTAAATGAGCACAAAAGCGACCAGCTTACTATAGTGGCTGGTGACTTGAACTGCTCATTTGAACCGATCCTGAACCTTGCCGAGGATGTTAGTTTAGAAGAAGATTCCACTTGGAATATTCCCCCGCTATCAATTAGCAAGGGCGTTAAAGGAACAGAGGCCGCCCTCAACTGGCTTGGGCTCTGCCTAGAATGGGGACTCCGAGCAGTGAATGGTCGTAGTATTTCTGATAAGGAGGGGAAGCCAACTTTTGATAATGGATCCTGCACAAGTCGTATTGATTATATATTAATCAATATCGAAGCTTGGGGTTCAGTAACTGACATGACTATAGATACCAGGCCAGAGAGTGACCATAATCCTCTCTCACTATCACTCAAGGTCCCTGGACTAGGGCCACTTCAGGTGGAATCAGACTGCCTTACATCTGACCTTGCCTTATGCGACAATAGAAGACGGGTCAAATGGTCCAGGGTGATAGCTGACCCTGAGCTTATCAATCGGATAGAAGAATTGGTCCTACACACTAAAGATAAAATGATAGCACCCTCCCTCAATGGCACGCCCAAATCTTACAATGTTGACCTCCACGAGGCATGTTTTGCGGCTATCAAGGAACTGCTCACCAGGCCGTGCCGAAAAAAGGAGGCAATGCAACCTAAGGGCTGGTACAACAAAAATTGCAGAGTAGCCCATGGCGTCCTTATTGCTGCGGTTAAATCTAGAAATATTCAAGATATTAGGGCAGCGAGGCAGGCTTACAAACGTATTATCTGGGAAGCAAAAAGGGATTGGGATGACTCTTATTGGATTGATCTCCTCCATGCATGTGAGACTTCCAACCAAACTAAGTTCTGGGAGATAGTCAGGTGGGGCAGGAGTATGGACTCACTATCCCCCGAAAACCATGTCAGTGCAGCCGATTGGGTTGAATTCTTTTCTGCTCAATTTATTAACCAAAATGTCCCTCAGTTGGCAGAAGGTCCTCTATCAGGGACCATATTAGCCTCGCATGGGGATAGACTCATTTTTAGCAGGTCGGACACGGAATACGCACTAGGCTCCATTCAGTCTGGGAAAGCACCTGGCATTGATGCAGTACCAGCTGACCTTTTTAAATCAAATTTAGATCTGTGGGTCCCTTATATAACAATCTTAGCAAACTCCATTGCAGCCGGGGAAAGGATACCGCAGTCCTGGAAAGGGGCTGAGATAATTCCGGTATTTAAGAAAGGGGATCGATCCTCACCTAAAAATTATCGTCCCATTAGCCTGATCGATACCATTCAGAAAGTGATATCACGAATGGCCCTAGCCAGAATACAGGGGTGGATGGAGCAAAACAGCATACTCTCCCCCATGCAGGCAGGGTTTAGATCAGGCACCAGTACCCTTGATCAGGTGTTTCGTCTAACCATGATCTATTGGAAGGTGGTTCTTTTGTGCGGTGGTGTCATCTACGCTGCCTTTGTCGACCTTCGGTCGGCATTTGATCTGGTTCCCAGGGCTAAACTCTGGGATGCCCTGAGAGACATGGAACTTCCTCCTGAGCTATTAGATCTGGTCAGGCGCCTTCATGAGGATAACTTTGCACGTGTAAGATGGGGCAAACAGGGTCAGGTGACCGCTAGCTTCCCTGTAGAACGAGGTGTCCGGCAGGGTTGTGTGCTGGCCCCTACCTTGTTTCTCCTGTTTATTAACCGGGTAGTCGCATTCTTTAAAGACACTAACACTGATGCTCCTACCCTGGGGGGTCAAAGTATCCCATGTTAATATTTGCCGACGACACCCTGCTCCTTTCAAGGACCCGAAGCGGCCTACAGACTGCCCTAAATAGATTTTCTGATTTTTGTGCCATAAATGACCTCCAGATCAATGCTGATAAGACCAAATTTATGGTTTTTAACAAAAATAAACCCATCTCCAGTTCATTTACATTAGAGGGTGTTCCAATAGAACAGGTTAAAGTCATGTCTTATTTGGGCGTGACTTTGGACCACCAACTTACTTGGAAACCGCAGCTAGAGGTGCTAACCCTTAAATTTATTCGCCTCACAGGATGTCTGTTAAAGGAACAGAAAAAAACCTTGACAAAACGCATTTCACCTGCGTTAAAAATATATGAGGCAAAGGTGAATGCGGCTACCCTGTATGGAGCGGATATTTGGGGATACAAAGGTCTACCGGCTCTTATCAGTGCTCAGAACAAGTTTTTTCGGAACCTAGTGGGGCTCCCCCAATCTTCCCCCATTACACCATTGCTTTTAGATCTAGGCTGTAGACCGTTGGATGAGATGGCTCAGTACCGTCTCGTAGCTCTCTGGCGCCGCCTCTGGACGACCCAAGAACTCAGCCTGTTTGCCCAAGAATTAGGTGAGGTTAGAGCTCTGTGGGGTGCACAGAAGATTCCATGGCTACGGGAAGTCAAACAAATATTATACTCTATGGGCCTCCCAGAGCTATGGCTGCATCCAGAAAGCTCTAACTTCCCATCGAAAGTGGAATTCAGAGATCTTTATTGGGCTGACAAAAAATCTACACTGGTCACACTCTCCTCTGTCAACAACCTAACAGGACAGTTTCTAATGCACAAGATAACCCCATTTCTTGAACCTTATTGGGACTTGATATGCAAAACAATTGATCGCAAACTGTACCACCAGTTTCGAGTGGGAACATTGCCTATCAAGTCATTTACTGCAAAGTGGGCAAAAAATCAAAGTAACAAATGCCCCTTTTGTCCTGACCAGGTAGAAAGTCTAGGCCATATATTCTTTGCATGTCCTGTGTATCGATTACCTAGACTTAAATGGTTGAAACCAATTTGCGAAACACTCAACTGTGGAAGTAGTCACGCAGCCCTGCTCAAATTGAGAGACTTACGCACTACCAAATCAGTGATTTGCATTGCAAAATTTTTGGGTTGGCTGTGGCTCATTCGTGCTAAGAAACTGTAAATTGCCTTTTTATCTGTCTTAATATTAACACACCGTTGCACCAAAATCTTTTTTTTACTCATTTATGTACTGGGGGATTTAATGTACAATTTTATCAAATCTGGAAAATGTTTTTATATACATGTATTTGGTTGTCTTTTATGAATCTTTTATTCGAAATAAAGACTAATTGAACTAATTGAACTAGTGCTTATGCTTTTATGATATCCTGATTCCCGGGTGGGCAGGCCCTGAGAACTGGCGCTCAACATTGAATGTATATTGTATTGTTGTCTGCACCGATCCATATGCTTTAGCGCCAATGCTCCATTATAGCTGTTATTATGTGCATATCCGGTCTCTTGTTCTGTCCCCCGTATTCTTCTGTTTGATTGTATGGCACCTGATCCTTCCTTAAAAATATAAAATGGAACCTCTGTCTCATCCTGGACTCAGTAGTGCATTCTAATACAAGTTTTATCCTGAATCGCTGCCGAACCTCAGGGTTGTCGGCTGATGAGCTGTGTCATACTTTGATATAGACGGTCTCAATTTGTTCAGCGGCCGGCCCCTGCGGTTGTAGGCCCATGCTTGTATTTTTATTGAATGCTACAATAGAGGTTTTAAAAAAAAAAAATAATAATAATAAACTTTATAAACAGGATTCAATGTGCAAATATGCAAGCAGGATTAAAGTGCATAAAAAACTTTGCTAAACATACAGTACATATTTTTTTTTAAAGTGCAAAGTACAGTCAGATAAACTTGTATAATAAAGTAACACATATTCCTCCTCTCGATTAAAGAATTTGAAATACAGAAGAGCACAATATATTTAAACATAAGACTACAAATACATCATTTTTTAACATCCATATAGGGTACCAGAGCCTGTTCTACCTACAAATAAAAACATTTTTATAAAATACTGAATGCAATAGAAAAATTTCAGGAGCGAAGATGATCTTAAAAATTTGAACCTACTAGACACCATATAATCAAGTTAAAAAGATCATTTTTTTCCTACGCCTAATGGTCCCAATTAGAAAACTAGCCATTCCAAAACAAACAATGGGAGAAGCTAGCATCTGAAGATACAATAGTGCTGGCCTAACTTGTGCAAAATTGCAGTTTCTAAGCAGTGGTAAGACACATTTCTTATGTAGGGGAGCATAATAATCACAGAAGAAGACAAAATTAATAATGTCCTGTTCGGAGAAATCGTCACAGTGACAGGGTTTCAAGGTGCCAGGTTTCGAGAAACCCAGAGGGACAGATAGGAGCCAATGTGCCATCTGCAAATGGAATCTTGTTCAAATAAAACGATGGAAAGGTTTACCAACACTTAATAAATAAGGTTGGACTTGGTTGTTCAAAGATAATGTACCGTACCGTCTTACAGATGGTTTAGACAAAAACTGCAGTCTTATGTTTTTAATAGCTGCTTTGTCCATGGGTTTGGGGCTTAAAAATAAGTCAGGACGACCTAACCAGGCAGTCAAATCCTTTAGGTATCTAAACCAGGGGATATGTTTGGCTCTATCTAGTGCCAAACAATCAGTGATTATTATTTGATTTAAATTAGTAGTGGGACTTTCCAAAATTCTCATCCATCTCATCGAAGGAGCCACAGCAATTTGGTCTGCAATGTATCCCATCCCTAGTTCCCCGTGTGTTATGTAGGAGGCGGTAGAAAAAAGAACTGCCAAAACCTTACATAAAAATGTATTTTCCTACTGTTGAAATCCCCTCCCCTCTATGTATCCCCAAATGTCGCTGCCATAAGTGGCCATTGGGACGCATTTTTCTTGGTATATTTTTATCAGTGCCGCAATAGGTTTAACCCCCACTTTTTTTGCACAATTTAATGTGGCCCCTGTGGATCTTGCAAGGATATTCTTTTTTTGCACAATTTGTGGGCGCCATGACACATTTTCATCAAAGAATACTCCTAAGTAAGGGAATAATGAGACCTTTATTAGCTCTATCCCCTTACAATAGTTTTTTTCTTTTTTTGGGACTTTTCAGGGCCAATGGACATGGTGTGTGATTTTTAAAAATTTATGGATACATCTAAGGAATCCATAAAAACTATAAAAGCATTTAAAAGTGATTGGATGCCCATTGCTGTTCTTGCTAATATAACAGTATAATCTGCATATAATAATGCAGGAATCATCTTGTTGCCAAAATTAGGGGATATCTCTACAGTAAGCTATTAAGGAGTCTCCCAATTTATTTATGTATAGTGTGAATAAGAGAGGGACCAGGATGCAACCTTGGTGTACCCCTCTTTTCACATCCCAGGTCGATGTTAGATCCCCATTACAATTATACCTAGCAACTGCAGAATTGTTTTTATGAATAGCATATAAAAAGTCCACCAGCTCTAGCTCGAGGCCCATATCCCTCAGGATCGACCACAACGTTGATCTGTTTACACAGTCAAACGTTTGCGTTAAATCCATGAATGCCAAATGGATTGTCCCTATTTTTTTTGATAGTATATTTGCTTATCACAAGATGTAAATTTAAGCATTGATCCAGGGTCCCTTTACCAGGTCTAAAGCCATAATGCAGGTCAGAGATGACTGTTCGATCATCCAACCATGTTGTTATACTATTTAATATGACTTTTACCATAATTTTAGCTGCTGAATCTAAAAGTGAAATTGGCCTATAGCATATAGGATCTTCCCTGGCACCCTTTTTAAAAATGGGAACTATAACTGCTTGCTCCAAAGACATTGGATATCCCTGTAGACACCCAGCGTTAAAAACATTAGTTAAGATGCTTGCCCATACATTTGGGTCAGCTTTATAGAAATCAGCCGGTACCCCGTCGGGGTCTGGGGCCTTGCCTCCAGGTATAGTTACAATAGTATCATAAACCTCTTCTACCTTAAAAAAGAGTGGTATGTTAATTCGTCCACCCTCCCTTGGCTCCTCTATTACCGTCAGGTTTACATCGCTGAAGATGTTTCCAAAATGCGATACCCAGTTATCTGCTGGGACCAGACAATCAATGTTTGAATTTGGAGTTTCAGTGAGGAAGGGGTTATTCACTACTGACCAAAAGTTTGCACTGTCTTTCAAAATGCTTGTTGGAAGACGTCCCAGGTTTGTTCCCTTAACTCCTTCTTCCTATTTTCAAGTGCTAACTAATAAGCTTTTCTTTTAAGTCTAATTTCTATGTTATCTCTTGGAGACTTTTTTAGGGCCAATATAAGCTCCGTGTGTTTTGCTGAGCATATGCCATTAAACCATTTTACAGCCTTCGGGAACCTGGACCAACCAGTAGTTGTAAGATCTGATTGGATATCTTTTGTTAATTTCTCAAAGGCTTTTATAGTGGCAATATCCTGCATAACAGGGTCTAGGCAAAGCTCAATTTCAGGGGCACAAATTGTATATAGGTTAGTTAAAAATGGTCTGGGATTGTCATTGTCCATTTTAGCCTACGAGCCTGATCTTTGGTAGTAATATTAATGTTTGTCAGCCAGGAAGCTGATTCTCCCACTTTGGTGGTAGGAAGTAGTATGTTAACCACAAGCGGGTTATGGTCACTTAAACTTGACCATGTAACCAGTAGATCCTCAGTAAAAGGCACTAAAGGCGCACACATTAGAATGTAGTCGATAGTACTAGCTCTGCCATATCCTATGTAAGTGGGTACTGGGGACACATTTTCCGATTTTGAGAGGCAGCTTAAATTTTGGTTTGCTAAAATGTTCTCAAGAAAATTTCCTGCAGATGTATGCTCAAAGTGATAAAAAGGTAGGTGTAAGCTCCCCTGATCCTTATTTGGGAAACCGTTGGAAAGACATTGGTGAATATTAAGATCCCCCAAAATTATTATTTCAAAATAAACCGAACTGCGCTCCTCATAATGTTCCAAAAAATCTTTTAAGTCTTGCAGATGTTCCAGCTCAAGTCCTCTGGTGAATGAATTGTAGAAGTTTAACACTAACTCCATAGGGTGATCCTTACAAGACATTTCCACTGCCAAAATATTTTGAGAATTACAGTTAACCAAACGTGTCTTACAGGAAAGTTTGTCATTATGGAAGTCGTTCAGCTGGGGCAACCATCCACTGAGGCCTCTTACCTTTTTATGAGGTCCTTACCAACACCTTGTTATGCTATTTGAACCAACAGCCAGCCTCCAATTAATCTTTATATGCCTTGAGAAAGCCCCAGGCCTGTGAGCCTGAAAGGGGTGAAATGTGTTGGCTGAGTTGTCAGTCGACCATGAAGTATAAAGATGTTCAAGCGAAATTTGTTTAATCTGTGATTTGTGTTTATGGTTTTGGGTCGACAAATATATTTTGAAATATTTCTGTTAAAACGTAACCATTGATCTTGTGTATATGCTGGATGTGAGGATTGAGGTTAATCTATGGTATGGTTGTGCGACCTTACCATGTGATACATTCTCAAAACTGTCTTGGGTCTAGTCAGGCTCATTTTTAAAACCTTTAGCTCATTGTCGCTATGGCTTTGAGCAGCAAGGCTTAAACAAAGGAACTAGTAAGCAATTAGAAGCATCAAACAACAACATAAAGTCACACAACACGAAAGAAATAAGATACCAATTTATAAAAATAAATTATATTTTAATGTATTTTTAAACACCAAGATGACCAAAATCCACCAGAGGTTTCTGGGTATATAGATTTTCAAGTAAAACTTAAATCTCAGCTTTTTAGCCCAAAGTGCAAACAAACATTGGTAACCATGAAGTTTGGAACCTTTTGAGAAGTTTGAAAGAGTTGTGTTTGACTATGCCGACCCGAGTGGGGCAACCAAATCCTATAGGAAGGAGATCAGGGAGGCCACAAAGGAGTATTTGGATAGTTTACCCGGTCACCAAAGCAGTCTCAAGTCCAGTATCACACTTTACATCAAGACAGTAGACTTCAATGGAATGGTCTTGATGCTGGGGATGCAGAATACTCTGGGTGCTGTGCGGTCAACTGGGTGTCCTTGCGGTCATTCCTTGGTCCATGGGTAAGGAGAAGCGGCTTTGGCCACAGGGGTCAGTGTCCCTCGAAGTCCTCTTTGAGCCAGTAGAAAGGCAGCTGAGCTAACAATATCTATACAAAGCGGGTCCAGCGATATCCTTTAGTGAAGGCTGGTGTCACTGTTTGGCGACTGACACAACACTCCCTTGTCGAGCAGACTGGGGTGCAAAGTTTTGTTTCTGTCGAGCATCAGTCTCTTTGGATGCCCAGCAGCGGTCAGTGACAATTTGCAGAAAGTGGGTACTAATTTGCCTGAAAGGGCTGCTTCAGTTGTGAAGGCCCTCAAGCTGGCTCCAGGAGGTCAGACAACTGACCCTTGGAGTCACTACTTTGGTCTGGGGCTCTGGAGTAACTTTTCCATGAGCAAGTAGCCACAGGTACAATCTCCTCTTTTGCTAGCCCAAAGTATGGCATATGCAATCCAATAGAGACGTCTAGCTGCAGAGTTTTTAGCTTGGATTAATTCACAGGGGTCATACTGGATCCACAAATTTATCTTGAGCAGTACTGCTGTGTACCGGTAGGTTGTGTTGTTCAGCTCCACGTAACATGCACAGTGCTTACCTAGGCACCACCCCAGCGCATTGGCGTCGGTTCTTTTATTTCCTTGCTAGTCAGCACAGATCTGAGGAAATCTACACCCATTCATTTTGACTGACCCTTTTTTGACTTTTTGTCAACATTTTTTCGTGACTTTTCTCGGGGATATCTGCTAGGAAAGCTGGTTTCAAGCTGTGTGGCGCCTGTCACCAACCAATGTCCCGCATTTGACAATCCCACATTTGGTGTGCCTCTGGTGCTTGGAGTGCGGTGACGATGATAACACTTGTGTCAATTGCCGCGCCATGCATCCCAAGAACTTTTAAGGAGAGGTCCCTCAAGCTCCACGCTGCAACGCTCATAATCTCAGTCAGTAAGAAGGTTCTGGTATCTGTCGTTGAGCTACTCCAAGTGCTCGTCGTTGTGGAAGTCCCACAGATGCAAGAAGTTGAAGAGATCTTCGATTTCACCACGTCCCTGGAAGTCATGTGACAATACGAGGGAGCGTCAGTACTCTATGCCTAGCTCTGTGGTGGAGCCTGGGCCATCTCCACGCATTCCAGAGTTTCTAGGACCCAGAGCGACCGCCGCGCAGTTACATGAATTTTATGAAACCATGCACCTCATATTTGGGCAGCCTGACCCAGTTGGAGCTCCTTTGGGCCCCAGGCTCAAGAGGGGCCATACTGTTCTTGGGCCAATGCCCTTGGATCTGTGGATGGATCCGGTCGATCCACCTCAACCTTCGCTAGGTTCAGTGCTGATGCCACAGACGCCCCATGGTCATGCATTCCCCATCATCATCCCTGTCTTTGACATGGAGCAAGACGGGCATCGTCTGACACTGGCACATACAGGGGGCAGACTCCCCATGTCGAGCCTGTGCCTTATTCATTTGGTTTTTCTGGATTGGGAGGTTAATAGAAATAGTCTGCAGACCCTTACGGATACCAGTTAAAGGAGCCAGAGAACAACTGTTATGAGGTTCTGGCAGATGGCAATAGTCTGGACACCTCCCCAGACACTGGCCTGGTCTCTCCCCTACAGTGGCTAGAGAGGAGGGTGCCTCTTATGCAATGGTGGTGCAGAGGGCTGCTGAGCTCCTAGAACTTATGCTAGCCTCTGTGGCAGTCAAGACATGTCTTGATGGAGGTGCATCAGCCGGGAGTTGCCCCTTCGGAACAGTTACTCCGGTTCAATTAAGCCTTACTGATGACGTACTCGGGGCTTATGTGCATAGGACAATTGCCTGCCACCATTGCGCCACCCCAGGGAACCCCCATTTCCTCACCCAACACCCCCCCTCCGCCCCCCCTCCCGCCCCCCCAGAGTGCCTGGTGGTCCAAGCCTCCACCTCCGAAATTAACCCTGTAAAAATAGGGGATTTAGCACAGTGAACTCTAAGCGCTATATGTTTTTGAAAATACGTGTTTGAGGCATATGAGCTGCAGATCAAACACTTTGCATTAGATCGCCGTTATATCGTCATCCGGTGTTGGGCTCGGATGGTTGCACCTTGTTGTTGTCTTGGAAGAAGTCTTTGTAGTCACGAGATAGGTGACTCCTCCTTTGGACGATAGCGCGCATGGGCATCAACTCCATCCTTAGGCTGTTTTTTTCCGCCATTGGGTTCGGATGCAACTTCGACGAAGGCCCAGATGTTCCAGAAGAAGATTCCAAAGATCTGGAAATTGTGTCAGAGGCAGAAGACTCCGATGACCCCATCACTCCTGGTCAACGAGTGAGTACTACTGCCCCTACCCCTAACCCCACTGCCAAAACAGAAGGCACTGGTCAAGACTTCGCCTGTTGGCCCCAGTCGCGACCGAAAGAACACTTCAGAATCCCCGGCTCTGAAGAAGAAATATTAACGCCTTCCGGTAGCTCGGGACTGACAAACCGCATGTAATAGTTCCACCGGCCTCTTCGGTACCGAAGCCAAAAGAACACTCTGCTCCAAAATCGGTTCCAACTCCTTCCGCGCCAAAAGAAAAACCGGCCTCAAACTCCTCGAGGCCTATGGATAAAACGGCTTTGAACACTTCCAAGCCTAAAGATCACGCTTCGACTCCGAAACCCAAGCCTTCAAAACCGAAGAACAAGCCAAAGGATTCTACCACGCCTCCTAACGCCAAAGAGCAACAAAACTCAACCCCGCTCGAAACCGAAAAAAACGGCGCTGAAAGCACGACAATATTGGTTTTGGGCAACTCAATAATAGAGCTGCTGTTTTTCACGGTGTGACTATGCACTCAGACACACCAGAGGAGGATTTCGTGTTAGATACATTTGAACAGTCCAAAATAACTGTACAAATATTACCAATGACTAAAGGGGTCATTAGACATGCCCCTGACATATTCAAAGATCCTGTACGAGCCAGGATTCTTTTTTTTTTTTTTTTTGAAAACCTTTATTGTGCATCAAATCAGAACAAATACGGGCCTACAACCTTCCGGCCGGCCACGGAAACAGTAAAGCACCAATGCAACGTTACACGACACAGTAATATCTCTCACTGAAGCAAGCAGTAAAGAAGGTTACACTGTAGTTGTCGTATTACCATGTCTCAGAATCCGTGAAGGTTAATTTTAAAAGTTTTCATCGCCACCATTAAGAGCAGGTCATAATTCTCCGTACCAATACAATGAAGAGAAAAGAAACGAGGTCCGTGTAGGTGGGACTCACTATAGACACCATCACCAATCAGTACAGTACGCAGCTTGCAGGTCCCAACCAGAGGATGGCCACAAAATATACACACCTCCAAAGAGGACGCAACATCCCAACTAATTCCACGCTATCACCCATCCCCCAATACACCTAACACGGGCCAAGAGGAAGAGAAAAAGCATATAGTAGCAAAAAAGGCACCATAGAAAGAAACATGAACTAAAAATTACCCCCCCACCCTACACACATGCAGAGGCTACGGCCTACCCCCCCCCTAGCAGAGTGCTTGACTCCCCATAACCCGAAATATAGCAAGAAAAGAGAAAATTGAGAAGGAGAAAAAGACAGGGAAAAGGGAATAAAGAAGAAAGAGTACAGTTCACCTAGTGAAGAGTTCCGTTAGGAAAGAGAAAGAAAATGAACATAAATCACAAAAGACCGGGGGAGGGCCAAAAGAACATATCCAAAACTGTCCAAGTACATCATTCCGGCCACCCTCACCCCGACTCCACCACCAATACAGTACCAACATGCGAAGTCCACCGGCAGTCCATCAGTGTCCCAGCAGCACAAGGAAGACAGTTCCGAGGGGAAGGGGAATACCCTCAACCTTGCCCTGTACGAGAGGATGCTGCGACGCAGTCCAACTGAATCGGAAACAACCCGGGCGAAAGAAGGGGATGAAGGGGCCCTGTCAGGATAGAAGAATGATCCCAACCGAACATCCAGCCCGTTGCCGAGAAGACGGTAATGCCACACGAAGCATTGCAAGGTGCGGGATCACCTCGTACAGCCAGTCCCAACATTCGCCACCATTCCAGGGAGGGGAGTTGCAGTTCGCTAGTCGCCATCAAGGGATCTTCAGAAAATGGCGCCCGATACCATCTTGCCATCCGGAAAACCGCTGCTGACATTCCGGATCTACCCAGGGGTGTTTCCTCCAGCACGCTTGCAGGATCAGAGTTCCGCGCCATCTCCATGTCTGCAGAGACCGGGGCCAAGGGGCTACAAGGATGCTTCAGCGGGTGTGGCGTAGCGGCCAGATGCAGCAAATCGTCACGAGCAGGCAGGGGGGCCGCTGACAATATCGCGTCCATCCGACCCCCCAGTTCCCCAGCGACGGTGCGTAGGTCAGCCCTCAAGGCGGAGAGGGCGCTCAGGATATCACAGAGCCGCAGTGGCGCCGAGGGGAGAAAGGGTGCAGCACTGTCCTCCAGTCGGTGCAAGTGCGTGCATTGCCGCGCCGCCGGTCGATTGCTCTCATTGCCAGCATTACCAAGTAGCCCCAGCTGGCACATGGTGAAGTGAGCCCAGACGGGGGGGGGTGCAGGGCAATAGTTAGTATCACCCCGCTGCAATACTGTAACAAACCCAGTCCCGGGTGTTCACCTTCAGTGTAGGAAGGCAGGCGGCAAGATGGCGCTCGTTCCAGCCCTGTAGCGAGACAAAGTAGCGGCGGATTCAATGCAGGTCTCAGGGTGTGCTACAATGTTGCTTTAGGGGCTTCTGCGCTCAGATCGGGAAACAGCGGCAAGCAGGGCTCCAGAATCCCGAAGCTGCTGCGAGACTCGGCAGCCAGCCCCATCCAGCAGCCCCCGGCGATCGTCGTTGCTCTCGGGCCAGGCACACAGCAAGAACAAAGACCCCGAGCCTGCCTCGCCGAGTCCGGAGGAGGTGAGGGCGTTGCAGCACTTGTACTGCCGGGAGCCGACTTCAGGACACAGCGGCAGGATCAGGCTGCCCTCCCGGTTCCGCCAGCGCCGAGCATTCCGAAAAGTACGTGCAGGATAACGCGGAAACCGGGAGAGCAGTTCCGAGGTAAGCGGAGCCGAGGAGTCAGGCGGCCATCATGGTCGATGGCCAGGCTCCTCCCCGAGCCAGGATTCTTAATCCTAGAATTGATTAAAAAAAATATAGACCTGCCCCTAACGACCGTGCATATATCAAAGGACAGTTGCCTTTGGATTCACTAGTAGTTTCCAATGCTAGGAAGCGCACCAATTCACAAACCTCGGGGGATGCACCACCTCTGATAAAGAATCGAAATTATTAGATGCATCTGGCAAAAAGGTAGCTGCGCAGGCAGCCAATCACTGGTGCATAGCCAACACTCAAGCACTGCTAGCTAGATATGATAGGGCTCACTTCGAACAGCTGGAGACCTATTACAGCATTTGCCGGACCAATACAAAACTCAAGCAAATGACCTGATTCAAGAGGGAAAATTGATAACAAATGTCTCAATTAAATGGGCCCTTGATGCAGCAGACGCTGCTTCTAGGTCCATTAATACTAGTACACTGCTCAGACGACATGCCTGGCTACGCATTTCAGGCTTTAAGCAAGAGGTCCAGACAGCCATTCTAAATCAGTCAACTTTTTGGACCGGCTGTGGACACTATTCTCGAAAAAATGAAGAAAAACACAGAGACTGCAAAGTCCATGGGAGCACTGCAGTCTCCACACACAAGTGGCTCCTTTTGTCACTCCTTTTATAGAGGGGCCTCTAAAAACGCGGGTACAGATAGCTCATCTTACTTTAAAAACACCACCCAAACATCCCCCAACAGAGGATATTTTAGAGGAGGATACAGATGGAATAACAACAAAGGGAGAGCCAACGGCAACACTCGCACCTCCCCTGCCTCTAAACAGTGACTTCCCTCCACTCCTCCCAGGCCATTCCACTCCGGTCAGGGGAAGAATATTACAGTTCCTACCTGTCTGGAACTCCATCACAACAGACAAGTGGGTAAGACCAATTATCCAATATGGTTGGAACTTACAGCTACCCCCCAAACATACCACCCAAGCAGCGTCCAATGTCCACAGAACATCTTACACTTTAAAAACAAGAGGTTTTCTCACTACTTCAAAAGCAAGCCATAGAGCCAGCCCCCTTACTACATCAGGGAACAGGAGTTTACTCCCTATATTTCCTAATCCCTAAAAAGGATGGGACCCTAAGTCCAATACTCGACCTCAGACCCCTCAATCTGTATATACACTCGGATCATTTTCACATGATCACTCTCAAACAAATGCTTCCACTGCTTCAACAAGGAGCATTCCTTGCCACACAAGATCTCAAGGACGCCTACTTCCACATTCCTATACATCCTTCTCACAGGAATTATCTAAGGTTCGTAGTGGACGGACAACATTATCAGTTCAAAGTCCTTCCATTTGGGGTCACCACTGCACCAAGAGTGTTTACCAAGTGCCTTGCAGTGGTAGAAGCACACCCAAGAAGACAACAAATCCATGTCTGGACGACTGGCTAATAAAAGCCAAGTCATTCAACCAGTGTGTTCAACACACTCATTAACTCGTCCGAGCCCTACACAACTTTGGATTCACAATCAACTACACCAAGTCACATCTCCAGCCCTCTTAATGTACATCAATATCTGGGGGCCACAATAAACCCTTCCACAGCTCTAGCGTATCCCAGTCCAACCAGGATAGCCAGTATATAAGCTCTCATTATCAAATTTCAAACAAAACACTCTCTCCCAGCCAGAGTGTTCATGCAACTCATAGACATGATGGCATCTTGCATATTTATTGTACCTTATGCAGGGCTTCAAATGCGTTTCTTACAGGAATGTCTAGCACATCAGTGGAATCAGGCTCAAGGAGAACTTACAGATCTGGTGTTGGTAGACAGCCGCGCACATCGCTCTCTGTAGTAATGGAATACAACAAACTTATCCAAGGGGCGGCCGTTCCTCGAGCCAGTTCCACAGATAGTTCTAACAACAAACACATCACTCACAGGATGGGAAGCCCATCTCCTCAATCACACCACTCTAGGCAATTGGACCACTCAACAGAAAGTGCTCCATATCAAGCATCTGGAACTAGTAGCAATATTCCTGGCACTGAAATCATTATAACTCCATGTACAAAACAAGGCTTTCCTCATCCATGTGGACAACATGACAGCCATGTATTACATACAAAAGCAAGGAGGCACACATTCTCTGTAGCTATCCCAGCTCGCACAGAACATTTGGAGGTGGGCAATTCCACAATACATATATCTGCTTGCAGAACACCTTCCAGGAGTTCACAATCAGATTGCGGATCTGTTAAGTCGACAGACACAACAGATTCACGAATGGGGAACTACATCCACAGGTTCATCTACCATTTTTCCAAATGTGGGGCCAACAAGACATATATCTGTTTGCCACACACAAAAGCGCAAAATACCCAACCTTCACCGCCAGGTTTCCACACCCTCTGTCCAAGGGCAATGCGATATGGATGAACTGGTCAGGCAGATTTGCGTACACTTTTCCGCCACTCCCACTGATTCCACTACTGGTACGCAAGCTCCGACAACAGTCTCTAAAATTAATCCTAGTGGCTCCCACATGGGCATGTCAACCGTGGTTCACAACACTGTTGGAACTCTCACTAGTCGAACAACACCAAAAATTAGGCCTATCTCCATCACTACTAACGCAGAATCATGGAGAGATAAGGCACCCCGATCCAACTCAGCTGAATCTGGAAATCTGTCTCCTGAAGTCCTACAGTTTGGTTACCTTAACCTCCCACGGGCTGTATGAACATTATTAAAGAAGCCAGGCGCCCTACCACCAGAGCTTGCTATGTGGCAAAATGGAAGAGATTGGCATTTACTGCACTAACAATCATAGATCCACTGGATGCGTCCATCCAGAACATCATTTGCTACTTACTACATTTGCAAAGATGTAATTTAGCGTACTCATCAACACGTCTACATCTAGCAGCACTTGCTGCTTACTTACAAAACAGACAACACTTGTCAGTTTTTAGGGTCCCAGCAATTAACACCATCGCTGCTAGTGATATTTTCCTCCTGTGCTGGAATTTTCAAAAGTCCATTGAGTATGACGAGCTGGGCTCGTCATCAGCCTGGTAGGAGGCTACTTCATGACGAGCCCAGCTCGTCATGTGCCTGGAAGGGGTTAAAGCCTTTATGGAAGTCCTTAAAAGAATCATACCACCCAGATTACCACCCTCTCCGGTGTGGAATCTCAACATTGTACTTACTAGGCTCATGGGACCCCCATTTTAACCTTTACATAAATGTGAACTTCAGTTCCTCACATGGAAAGTAGATTTCCTTATCGCAATCACTTCTCTCAGAAGAGTGAGATCCAGGCTTTAACCATACAAGAACCCTTCTTACAAATACATTGTAACAAGGTAATTCTCAGAACAAATCCAAAATTCCTTACTAAAGTCATCTCTGCTTTTCATCTTAACCAATTAGTAGAGTTACCGGTGTTTTTTCAAAACCCAGACTCTGTAGCAAAGAGAGCTCTTCACACGCTAGACGTCAAAAGAGCTCTACTTTATTACATTTACTGGACTGAATCCTTTCGGAAAACAAAACAATTGTTTGTAGCTTTCTCACCATCGCATAAAGGTAATCCCATCTCTAAAGCTGGGATTGCCAGGTGGATTGTTAAATGTATCCAAATATGCTACCAAAAAGCCAAATGCACATTCACAATTCCCCCTAGAGCGCATTCAACAAGCAAACTAGGGGCTTCCATGGCATTCTTAGGGAACATTACCCTAGAAGACATTTGTAAGGCAGCCACATGGTCTACAACACACACCTTCACTAAACACTATTGTGTTGACGTGCACTCCAAGCAACAAGCTTTATGTGGGCCAAGCTGTTCTTAAAACACTCTTTCAAACTACTGCAACCGATACAGGTGACCACTGCTAGGGGAGATACTGCTGTACAGTCTATGCAAAGTGTGTGATCTGCAGCTCATATACCTCGAACGGAAAATGCTACTTACCAGTATGCATCTGTTCTTGGCATGTAGAGCTGCAGATCCACACATGCCCACCCACCTCCCCGGGACCTGTATCTGTTCCAGTACTATCTTACCTAGATATAGACACATGGACATCTTTTTCTTTTCTACTAACTCCATCATTTCCCATCATGGCGAAAAACAATCTAAGGATGGAGTTGATGCCCATGCGCGGTGTCGTCCAAGGGAGAAGTCACCTATCTTGTGACTACAAAGACTTCTTCCAAGACAACAACAAGGTGCAACCATACGAGCCCAACAACAGATGGCGATCTAATGCAAAGTGTGTCGATCTGCAGCTCTACATGCCAAGAACAGATGCATACTGGTAAGTAGCGTTTTCCTTTTAGGCAATTCTGCATTGGACACTCACACAAGTGAGGTATCATTGTTTTCAGGAGACCAAGGGGAACGCTGGGTGGTAGGACATTTTTACTTGTGTGGTGATCCCACACATGGGAGAGTCGAGGGATGTGTGACTTGTATGGACCCCCCTGCAAATATAGCTGAAAAAAAATAGATTTTCTCACATTTCTCATATTTCAGTATGAGAAAGTTTTGGGATCACCAGGCTGACACGAATTTTGTTCCCCCAGGTCTCCCGATAAAAATCGTACCTCACTTCTGGGGGTGGGCCAAGCACCTGCGATAGGCATGGGCCTAAAACGTATTGTAGAGACATCAAAATTATCTATCACTGAACGACCTGGTTTTGTAAGGAAGGGGGGGCACATGTGTTTTTGTTACTGGGCTCGACGACCATCTAGGGACGCCTACCGAATCCAGACATTTCTGAAAACTAGACACACCGGTGAGTTAACGGAGGTATGGCTTGCGTGGATCCCTTAATGTTTTCCTACCCAGAATCCCCTCCAAACCTCAAATTTAGCATATCAAATTCAAATTGTCCCTACATTTCTGGTTAGAATCACCATGCTGGCACAAATGTCCCACCACTCAGCGTTTTTCTCAGTCTCCCGGGTAAAATGATACCTCACTTGTGTGTATGGGCCAAGGACCTGTTGCTGGGAAGGGCCGAAAACATAGGGCTTGAGGGTATGGCACAGCGAACTCTAAGCTGTATATTTTTTCTAAAATACGTTTTAGGTAATTTTGCATTGGACACCCACACAAGTGAGGTATCATTTATATCGGGAGACCAAGGGGAACGCAGTGTGGTAGGACATTTGTGCCGGCATGTTGATCACATACAGAAATGTAAGGAAACATTTATTTTCTTAGCTACATTTGAGGTTTGCAGGGATTCTGGGTAGGAAAATGTTGGGGGATCCACACAAGCCACACATCCCTGGACTCCCCTGGGTGTCTAGTTTTCAGAAATGTGCGGGTCTGGAAGGTTTCCCTAGATGGTCGTCAGGACCAAAAACTAAGGTGCCCCCCTTGCAAAACCAGGTTGTTTGGTGATAGATAATTTTTATGTCTCCCCAATTGGATTTTGCCCTTCCACCCACATAGGTGAGGTGCCATTATTATTGGAAGACCTGGGGGAACGCTGGGTGGTAAGAAATTTGTGTCAAACCGGTGATCCTACAACTTTCCCATCAAGCATTGTGAAACAAATTTGATTTTGTTCAGCTAAATTTGAGGTTTGCAGGGGATTCTGGGTAAGAAAATGTTGGGGGGGATCCACAACTCACACACTCCTCTGGGTGTCTAGTTTTTGGAAATGTCTTGGATTGGTAGGTTTCCTTAGGTGGCCGCCGAGCCCGGGATCAAAAACGCAGGTGACTCGCTCACAAAACAAGGGGGCATATTATCAAGGGGGTTTATCTCTGCTTTTTTGGCTTTAAAAGCCAAGAAAGCGGAGATAAAATTATCTCCCTATTACCTAGCTGTCGCTAACACCATTTAGCGACAGCTAGTAGGAGATAGCGAACATTTTGGGCCCCACTTTGCATGTCAGTGATATTTATCACTAATGACATGCAAAGTGGGCGTGCCAAGATGTTAGCGACTGGAAACAGTCGCTAACATCGCTATCTCCTATTACCAACTTTTGGAGATATTAGCGCTAAGTGCGAATATCTCCAAAAGCTAACACCTGCCCTGAGCAGTTCTTAGCCATGTTATCCAATGGGAGGTGGATAACATGGCTAAGAGCATTAGCTCGGTAATGCATGAATATCGCTGACTTTTCAGCGATATTCATGCATTGCGGCCGATTTTTATCGCATTTGCGATAAACCTTGGTAATACCAAGGTTTATCTGCGATAAAAATCGCCGCAGCTCAGCGGTAAATTTTTATCTCTAACCAAGCAATAGCGATAATTATCGCTATTGCTTGGTAATATGCCCCATGGTCTTTTTGTAATCAATACTTTTGAAGTCTCCAGTGTACCTTTTGGGCCAATCCCTGTCACGGGAACTAGGCCTACCCACACAAGTGAGGTATCATTTTTATCGGGAGACTTTGGGGAATGCTGGGTGGGTGGATTCACACAGATTCCAGAACTATCCATCAAAGAAATTTGAGTAAATGTATTTATTTTTTCTCTCAAGTTTGAGGTTTGCAAGGGAATCTGTGTAACAGAACCTGGTGAGAGCCACACAAGGTTTACCCTGGATGTCTATTTGTCAAAAATGTATACGTTTGCTAGGTTTCCTTAGTTGCCAAAAGAGCTAGGGTCCATAATTCACAGCTAGGAACATTACGAAAAAAAGGGTCAGGTTTCACTGGAAAAATGTAGTGTGTCAACTTTGCGTTTCCTGTCACGGGTACTAGGCCTACCCACACAAGTGAGATACTATTTTTATCGGAAGACTTTGGGGAATGCTGGGTGTGTGGAAGTTTGTGGTTCAATCTATGATGAGTAGACCAGTGCACAGCGGTTTAGTCGAAGGTTGCTGTTGGATACTGAGTTTAGTAGGTGCTCCCTAGGTGTCGTCTCCCTCCCGACAGACGAGTATAACTTGAGTATCTAGAGTGCGTTCATTTGGAAATGGATAGCATCCCTGGGGGCACTCTTTGCGGGAATAATTCCTCAATTAATTCTCGAAAAATATTAGTGACGCTGAGTTGAAGATTGTAAAGTCCAAATTTATTTCTTCATATTCACAATGTTATATTAGTAATTGTATTCATTTTCATACAATGGTTCATTCCAGCTCCAATGCATTTCAGGCAACTGCCCTCCAGCATATCTACAAGGAACGACATAACTTAGATTTACTGTTTAAGCACCTCATGTCATATACAAATACAAACTATACAATACATTGATGTTTAACCAATAAATCCCAAGTGAAGAAGTGTGTGGTGAGGGAAAAACGTGAGCAGAGTTAGAAGGACATGCAATACGGCGAAATGTGTTGTTCTCCAATAAGAGAACGGGACTTACTGGGATCGGCAGGTTTTTAGGTCCGAAAGTGCCGGAGTTGAAATGGAAAATGGGGTAGTGAGCGTAATGTTAAGCCGCTAGATAGAAAAGACTGACAAAGTCTAAGACGGGCCTGAATGATCAAAGGCTGAAAGCGATACTCACAATAGAAGTTAGAAGCGGTAACACGGTCTCCGTTAAAGTTCAGGGTTCCGTGGTCTCGGCACGGATGGGTCGCAAAGTTACTAGCGGTGAAACTAAACTCTGATGAGGCTTTAACATAAAACAAGGTCACATGAACGCATCACGTGATCGAGGTGAATCAGAGGTATGAAAAGCGGACTGTGAGAATACCGATCGAAGATGGCGGGCTGAATTTGCAAAAGCGAAAGACGGTGGGAAGTGATAGAAAGAGAAAACTGATCTGTTAGTGGGTCGCATGTTGGTGTGCAAAGTGTAATTAAATAATGGGAACATGGGTATAAACATAATCAAATGTCTAAAAGTAAACATAAGCATAAATACGATCAGGATGATGTACTGTTGATTCCCAGACCCGGGCTATAAAGGGTCATAGTAAATGTGGGCACAAAAATGACACTACATTATAGGCAACATGAAAATTCAATGCGATCATTGAGTCCATTAGGCTTAGTAGCATTGACTTTATAATTCCAATAATTCTCTCGGCGGAGTAGATGTTTGCTATTGTCTCTTCCTTCAACTTTTTGAACCACTTCTAACACCATACATTTGAGTTGGGAAATGTTATGATTCATTTCAATGAAGTGGTTTGCCACTGATGATTTAAGATTTAAAGGGGCAGATTTATGTTAACTGACGCATCCCCAGGGATGCACCAGTTAACGTGCGCCACAGCTACGCCACCCATGGTGCGCCGCATTTACAATGCGGCACACCATGGTGCACAAACGGCACAGATGCGTGACGCATCTGTGCCGGAAATGCTGGACGCAGCTCCAGCAAGGCTCGGGGGTGCCCCATCTGCACAATGCTGCGTCAAGACCTACGCTTGCTTCAAGCAGGCGCAGGGTTTTGACGCAGCATTGGCCTGAAAGTGACTGAGTGAAATCTCATAGATTTCACTCAGCCACTTTCAGGAGGCGTTCCTGCGCAGGAACACCCCCCCTGCGCAGGAACGCCTCATTATGGCGCAGGGCTTTACAACGTGACGCATCTCCTAGATGCGCCACGTTGTAAATAGGGCGCATTGTTTGTGCCGCCGTTGCGTCAAATAAAGTGACGCAATTGCGGCGCAAAGAGGCGCAAGGGCCTCATAAATCTGCCCCTTAGTCCTTATATTGGACTTATGTTCATTGAGACGGGTTTTTAATTTGCGCTCGGTCTTGCCTATATAGACTTTGCCACAAGGGCATTTCAGTAGGTAGACGACATTGTTCGTGTCACAGGTAGCTGTGACATTTAAAGCGATCTCTTGACCCCTCATAGGGTGCATCACCTTTTGGTTCCCCACAGATTCCAGAACTTTTCATCGCAGAAATGTGGGGAAAATTTATATAATGTTATTTAAACAACGTTTGAGGTTTGCAAGGGATTCTGGGTAACAGAACCTGGCGAGAGCCACACAAGTCACCCCATCCTAGATTTCCTTGGATGTCTAGTTTTCAAAGAAATGTTGGATTGCTAGGTATTCTTAGTTGCAGAAATGCTAGGGTCCAAAATCCACAACTAGGCACATTAAGAAAAAAGCCTCAGTTTTTTCTGGAAAATGTGATGTTTCCACGTTGCGTTTTGGTCCACTTCCTGCCACGGGTACCATGCCTACCCACACAAGTGAGATGTCATTTTTATCAGGAGACTTTGGGGAATGCGGGAAGACTGGAAGTTTGTGTCTGCCTGCAGATTACAGAACTTTCCATCTTAGGAATGAAACAAAATGTGGTTTTTTGGACAAAGTTTGCAAGGGATTCTGGGTATCAGAACCTAGTGGGAGCTACACAAGTCACCCCATCCTCAATTTCCCCGGGTGTCTAGTTTAAAAAAATTTATAGGTTTGCTGGGTTTCCCTCTGTGCCAGATGAGCTAGAGTCCAAAATTCACAGCTAGGCACATTGCAAAAAAAAGGGTCAGTTTTCACTGGAACGATGTGATGTGTCCACATTGCGTTTGGGACGTTTCCTGTTGCAGGCACTAGGCCTACCCACACAAGTGACGTACCATTTTTATTGGGGAATGCTAGGTGTGTCGAAGTTTGTGGTTACAAGCAGATTCCAGAACTTTCCCTCACTGAAATGTGAAGAAAATGTAGGTTTTTTTTTTCTTCATAAAGTTTCAGGTTTGCAAAGGATTCTAGGTAACAGAACCTGGTGAGAGCCTCACAAGTCAACCCCATCCTTGATTCCCCCGGGTGTCTAGGTTTAAAAAATGTATAGGTTTCTCTAGGTGCTGGCTGAGCTAGGGTCCAAAATCCACAGCTAGGCACATTGGAAAAAAAGGGTCCGTGAAAAATGTGATGTGTCCACGTTGCGTGTTGGGCTGTTTCCTGTCGCAGGCTTTAGGCCTACCCACACAAGTGAGGTAGCATTTTTATTGGGAGACCATGGGGAACAGAGAATAATAGTACAAGTGTTATTATCTGTTGACTTTCTTTGCATTTCTGACTTCCAAATGTAAGACAATCTGTAAAAAAATAGGTCATTAAGAAAAAAGACCTCTAATTCACATGCTTATATGGGTACGCACAATTTTGGAGATGTGCAAATAACCACTGCTAATACACTCTATTTTATGTTCCCATTTCGGAAATATATAGGTTTCCTTGGTACCTATTTTTCTCTCTTTATATTTTACCGAATGAAAGGCTATATACCTGGTACACAATGAAAAACCATTGCAAGATGCAGCTCAGTTATTGGCTCTGGGTTACTCGGGTTCTTGGTGAACCTACAAGTCCTAATATCCCAGACCCATAAGGGCCCATCACATGTAACAGTATATTGCTTTAAAAAAATCTGTCGTATTTAGAAGAAGTTACAAGTGAAAAGGTTGGCACAAATGGCTTTTTTTTCTAACTCAATTTCAATATTTTTTATTTCCAACTGTTAGTTTATATAATAATAATTTGAAGGATCTACACAAATGACCCCTTGCTGAGTTCAGAATGTTGTCTAGTTTTCAGAAATGTATATATTTCCATTATTGCTTTCATACCCGTTTCTACCACTAACTGGAACGAGGTTGAAAGCACAAAAAATAGCAAAAATAGGCTATGTCCCAGTGAAATGGCAAAACTGTGTAAATCATTTTGGTTTTCTGACAAAAGTCTGACTGTCCCTGAAAGCTGAGAAGATAGTGATTTCAGCACCACAAGCCCTTTGTTGATACCATTTGCAGGGAATAAACCGGACCCTTTCTTATGCAGAACTTTTTCCCATTTAAAAAAAGGGTAATCCACAAAGCCTGGGTACCTTTAGACTCCTCAAGATGTTGGGGGGAAAAAGGATGCAAAGTTCGCGTGGATTCCTTATGTGGACAAAAAGTTACAGAGGCCTAAGCACAAACCACCCAAATAGCCAAAAAAAAGGCTTAGCCCAGGGGGGACAAAAGGCCTAGCAGCGATGATGTTAAGAGAGGGAAGAAACCTTGCTCAAATAATAAACACAATCCTTGTCATTGTGAACCACATAAGTCACAAAATAAACCTATGCTTAACACACTGGTAGCTTGGCACAAGAGCAGTCAGGCTTAACTTGGAGGCAATGTGTCAAATATTTATGCAGCTCTCAAACCAGAATAAGGTGAAAAGATGACACAAGAACAATCCCAAAAATATTTAGAAAAGTAGAGTTATTTTTAATAAAGAAAATGACCTAAAAATGTCAAAATCCAATCAGTAGAACTGGAGATGAGTTTTTAAAGTTTTAGGTGAAAATGGTGCCTCAAAGCACTATTCACAATTATTTGGTCGCACTGAGCCAGGACAAAGTCACAAGTTCAGTCCGACTGCAATGGAGCGTTTAAAAATAAAAATAAAATTCAAAACCTTTATTGAGGAAATTCAAGTCAGACACATTACACACTGCTACATAGCAACTCACATTAACACATTGTAGCCCAAGTCCAGCGTCAGAAACAAGTCGACTGCACCTTGCAAAAAACATAAACACATTAAGGCAGGAATCACAGGCATCATTTCACGGGGTTCCCTCGACATATGAGGGGCACACACTCAACGACCCCATCAATGGTGGGCGACTCGGCCGTGGGGGGCCTACACGGAGGGGAAGGCAGACATCGGCTAGCACCGGCGGCCGCCGCAAGCGAAGAGCCGGCGGGGAGTGCGGGAGAAGCAGCGTCGCTAGGGGGGACACAGAAGTGGAGATAAGTCACCAAAGGGCCCCAAGTATCAACAGGACGGGACCTGGCGGGTAATAAGTTCCAAAACTCCGATAACAGAGTCTGACATCGAGAGGCGTCCACCAGCTAGCTGTGAACTTTAGGAGCAGGTCTGCGACCTCAACACATGGCCACCCTAAACCTGGCCAAGACCAGCAGCATCGCTGTCAGGCATCGGGAAGCATCTGGACAAAACCTAACAAAACCGAGTAGGCACAGGGTAGGGTTAGGGTGAACTGTAGTACTAGTAATGTCTGAAACAGTAGAGCACACCGCCCGCCAGAATTCAGAGACCTTAGGGTACAACCACGCCAGATGTGCGAAATCCGCAGCAGGGGCAGCGCAATGCATGCAGGCGTCTGTGGGAATGAGCCCGAGCTTGTGGAGCTGAGCAGGCATGCGGTACAACCTGTGCAGGAACCTAAAATGTATCAGACGGAGCCGATAATTAGGTGACAGCTCTTCGTCTGGTTACAGCAGTAAAGCCAGTCAGCCTGTGTAATGTCCATGCCGAAATCTGCGCCACAAGCCTCCCGCGCACGGTCTGTGGAAATGGAGGTGGACGTTAGAGTAAAAGCATATAGTTTGGTGACTAATTTGTGTGGGGACGGGGATGTATATATGAAGTCAAGAGCCAGCATAGAGGGAGGGGTCTGAGGGAAAGGAGACTATAGCTTCCATCAGATAGCACGCAGCTGGTAAAATAAAAGCAAGTCCAACGGGCCCGAGGAGTCCGGAAGGGGATAAAAGGTGTTCCCTGGGTAAAGGTCCACCACCGTCCGTAAACCCAAACGCGTTGCATGCTTAGACATGCCCGAAGGCTGGAGTTGGGGAAAATCATGGTGGTTCACTATTGGCATAGCATTTGCAGAGAGTAAGGGGAGATTGGAGAGCCGGCGAAAGCCGGACCTGGCCCAGCACAATGTCTCTACTGTGTCCACCTCCGCCCGCGGACGAACCCCCGGTGCAAACAGTACTGCGGACAAAGGCCAGGGGGATGCAACATCAGTCTCAACAGCAACGTGAGGTTGATAAGGGGTAGGATGAATCCAGAAGTGCAGAAAACTGGCCTGAGCACACAAGGCATAAATCCTGAAATCAGGAGTGCCCAAACCACCGACAGACATGGGGAGAGTTAGAATGTCAAGACGAGCGATATGATTAGGGAGCGCAATTTGTGAAAAAAATGAGTAGTGAGAGGGATAGGAACGTTCAAAACCGGGTAAAGAAATGTTGGCAGGACCACCATCTTGGCGATTGCGACCCGACCAGCCAGGGATAGCGAAAGGCGGCTCCAAGTTGGAATCTTGGATTCCAACCAAACAACTGCACTACCGAAGTTAGATCTCCACAGTTCGTCGAGGTTCCTACTCAGCCAGATGCCTAGGTAGCGCGTGGGGCCAGATGCCCACACAAACGGGAAGTCCAATGTGAACGGTGCAGTGGCATCAGTCAAGGGAAACAACACCGACTTGCCCCAGTTCACTTGAATACCGGACAGTCCGCCAAAACGTATGATTTCCCGGACCAGGGGGCTGAGGTTGTCCTGAGGGTGACGGACGTATAAGGTGATGTTGTTTGCGCACATGGAGACGAGAAGGGAGCGGGCCGAGAAACCAATTCCCCTGTGGGTGTGGTGCTGCCGGAGCCAAGCAGCCAAGGGCTCCATTGCGATGGCGAAAAGCATGGGCAATAGTGGACAACCCTGCCGGGTACCACGATCATTGCTGGAGTTGTGCCTAGGGGTTGGTGTAAAGGAGCTTAATCTTGCGTATGAATATTTTGCTGAAGCCCATGCGTGACAAGAGGTAGAATTGAAAGGGCCACTCAAGCGTATCAAATGCAGAGCAGCAACCGCAGGAAGATTAGGATTGATTTGATGTAGAACTGAAAAAATGGTACGGAGGTTGTGCGAGGTAGCTCTGCCAGGAATGAAGCCAGATTGGTCCGGAAGGGCAATGAGGGGCATGAGTAGCAGGAGACGGGTGGCGATCAGTTTGGCAAATATTTTGTTCTCAATATTAATTAAAGAAAGAGGGCGGAAGGAATTGCGATGATCTGCAGGCTTATCGGGTTTGAGAAGCAGAATTATCATGGCCTCGCGGAGAGACTGAGAGAAAAGGCCATTATCGAAAGATTCATTGTACATAGCCAAGTTTGGTTCTAGAAGATCCGCATACGTTTTATAGAATGAGGCCGGTAGGCCATCCAGGCCCGGGGCCTTATCGCCGGGTAGGCAGCTGATGGCTGCAAGTATTTTTTCCTTAGTGAACGGTTCATCTAAAAACTTCCGGTGGTAGTCTTCAAGCCAGACCAGCGAAATAGACTCGAAGAACTGATCAAGGGCCTCCTGTGTCGGGGGGTATTTGCAAAATATAGCTGTGAGTAGAAATCTAAAAAGCGAAGCTTGATCTCCTCCGGGGAGGTAGTTCTGGATGGACCCCCATTGCTTATGGCCGAATAAAGGAAGCAACCCGAGGTGGGCGGAAGAGATTGGCTAAGGTTCGATCCGGGCGGTTGCCCTCTCCAAAACGGTGAGAACGGCCCTCCCTGCCCTAGAAGGAGAGTTCGAAGTCTGCCTCCTCAGAGAACTCCGTGTGTTTTTGGTGTATTAGTGCCAACGTATCGGGGCTGGGGTGCGCAGCCTGGGTGGCATCCAGGTCCTTTATCTCCGTCTCGAGCCTTGTCAGGGAGGTGCGGATGGAACGAACCGCCCTGTTTGGAAATGCATTCACCCCGAATGACGGTCTTGAAACCTTCCCAAAGCTTGAAAGTCAAGTCCACAGATCCTGTGTTTAAGTCGAAATAATTAGTGATAGCCCTTCGAATGTCCTCACAAAAGACAGTGTCCCGTAGTGCTTGTGGGGGTAGATGCCAGGCAAATGCAGGTTGCGGGGAGTGGGGAAGGCGAATCTGTACCAGCGCATGGTCAGAGAAGGTGCGCGCCATGTGTGTTGCATCGATGAGCCAGGTCAGGACATCTGGGGAGGTCAGCCAAAAATCTATGCATGACCAACAGCCCCTCACCCCAGTGACACAGGTTCCCTCACGGGCATCAGGCCAAAGGTAGCGCCAAGCATCGTAAAAAGAATTATAGGTTAAAATGGAAGTGAAGGCCGCGGTGGCGCGCGGGTGGGAAGTATTGGGACCGGACCTATCGCCGATATGGTGACATTAAAGTCCCCTACCCAGACAACAGCCGCAAGGCCACAAGCTGAGATGAGGTGCCATATGTGATTAAAGAAGTCTGGATCGTCCGAGTTGGGACCGTAGACTGCGGCGATGGTCACAAGCGGGGCCAATAGGGAGCCGTGCAGGATAACATACCTGCCCTCAGGATCTACAAGTACCTGAGCAGTGTGCCAGGGGAGACCCCTGCGTATCAGAATAGAAACCCTCTTAGCGTATGAAGAGTAGGTAGAAGAGTGTGACTAACCCCAGTAGCGCGCCTGGACTCTGGAAAGGGAGCTGGGAAGCAGGTGTGTCTCCTGTAAGAGGCAAATGTCCACCCGGTGTCGCTGTAAGTGTGAGTGGATCAGTCTGGCCTTGCAGTGGTATTTCAGGCCACGGACATTCCAGGTCCAGCAGACGGTGTCAGTCATGATGAAGTGGCCCTGAGTGTACCGTTACTCAGCGCCGGTTGGGAGTGCCGCGGGCAGGTGCCATCAATATATCAGGGACGTCAGCTAGCAGGGCAGCGAGGAGAGATCACGCAGGCTTAGAACTGGTAGGTGTGTAGCAAAGGTGCAGAGCGCGCCGAAGAACAGGGACAATGCCCCCGACACCTAGACCCAGCTAACGCAGCTAGCAATTGGAAGGTGGGACCAGAGAAGCAGTACGTTCATACAATGTGGAAAACGATTGACCTGAGGCAAGAAGAGGGAAGAAGCACAATGTAATGTCGCAACTCAGACATGCAAAAGCAGTACATAACAAGCAAACGGTGGCAAAGTAAAGCCACATCCCCAATAGAGGAGCAAGAGACCCCTAAACGAAAGACCCCCCAGACCAACGCAATTCGAAGAAGCACCCACCAACCCCGCACCCACTCCAACCCCCCAATTAGGCTGAGAAACCCACCTGCCCCACCTCTGGAACCCACAACTGGGAGAAGAGAGAGCTGCTGTAGAGTAGAGAATCCTCCCGTGGGAGCATGGCAGGGCTAGGCATACACCTCTGCATAGAAGCAGGGTGGCCAAGCTTGGGTAGTGTTAGACATCATACAAAACAGGGGTTAGAAAAAAAGGAATTATGGGGCATATTATCAAGAACTATGACAAAACTGCGATAAAACTATCAAGAACTGCGATAAAACTGGCAAACAGGAAAGTGACGCTAAAACTGTGATAATGGGTTGATAATATGCCCTTGTGAATTCCCATAGCAGTCCAGGTTAACACCAGAACCTGGGCTGCTATGGGAATTCACAAGGACATATTATCAAGCCCATTATCCCAGTTTTAGCGGAGGTTTCCTGCTGCTAAAGCGGCGAAAATTTTATTGCAGTTCTTGATTATATGCCCCCATGTCCGCACAATCAATCATTGTCCTTGAGACGATGAGCACCGTTGAGCTGAGACTAGGGTGGGGGGAGGAGGGTCCTCTTGACTTGGAGGGGAGGAGCGGGCCTCTTTTTCGAGTTTCTTGGCAAATGCCAGGGCCTCTCTTGGATCTGGAAAAACAAGTGTTTTGTTACCCTGACGGACCCTCAGCTTCGCCGGGTAGGCCAAGGAGTACGAGACGTCATGCTTCTGAAGAATGTGCTTGGCAGGAAGGAATTCTCGCCTAGCTCCTTGAACAGTGAGGGTGTAGTCCGGGTAGAAGGATAGAGCATTCCCTTGGTGGTTAATGGTGCCCTTATCTCGTGTCGCACGGAGAATGGCGTCCCGTTCCTGGTAATTCAAGATTTTAGCAATGATGGGACGTGGAGGCAGCCCAGGACCGGGACGCGGAACCAAGGAATGGTGAGCACGCTCCACAATGAACATCTGGGAGAGGACATCGCCAAAGAGTTCCTTGATCAGCTGTTCCACAAAGACTTCCATCCTAGAAATGTTGGTGGATTCTGGAAGGCCTGTAATGCGGAGGTTGCTCCGGTGGGAGCTGGCCTCCAAATCCTTTCTTCTCCCGGATTACCGCCAAGATTTTGACCATCTTGAGTAGTTTCTGGCGGTCCTGGGTGGCAGCATCCTCGGCGTCCGACACCCTGGACTCGACATGGAGTAAGCGATTGTCATGAAGTTCTACATGGGCCTTTACTGAGTCCAGACAGGCTGAGAGTTGGTCCAACTGAGTCGCATTTCCAGCCACGGTCGACTTGACATCCAGCATGATTGCCTTGAGGTCATCATCCCGATTAGGGGGGCGTCCATAGTGGCAGCAGAGTCGGCAACTTCGGAGCCCGCACCGTCCTGTCGGGGGGAACTACGGAGCTCAAAGGCAATCTTGGGCTGCTTGGGTCAGATTTACCCATGATGAGAGGCCCAGCTGCAAGAGGTGAAGCTTATTCGAGGTAAAAAGGCAGCGTACAAGGGCAGGGGCAAGTCGTCCGCCAGCACCCAGTGACATGAGGTGAGTAAAAGTTCAACAGAATCCCTCGAATGGAGGCTGCTGCAGCCCGGGAGAGAGGCCCCCAAGGCAAATGAAGAGGCAGTGGGCATCCAAAACAGAGATGTAGTAGCGCTAACAATGTCACTTTATTGACCGCCTCCCGCAGGAACTACAGTCAAATGAGGAAGGCCAGCCAGGGCCCGATCCACCGCCCTCGGAAGACAAAGAGCAAAAGGGTGTCAGCAGAGCGCCAGATGAACCACCCCACTGAGGTCTGCAATCCTGTGGGGTGATGACGGAGTGTCCAAGGGCCCAAGACAGGGGGGGCGCTCGCACCTACGAGAAACACACCAGCAGATAACTGACGCGGAGCCTGGCAGAAAGGGGGAGGCAGCACCTCAGGGACGCCCCTAAAATGGTGGTTCACTGTGCTCCAGCAGGCATTCTGCGCCGCTGCGCAGAAAGGATTGAGACCCACAAAGGCACCCCAAAGGCGAGGAAGAAGGACATTGGTACATCCCCCGGGCAGACCACGCCGCCGGGACTCCTAGAGAACCAGGCCCCACCAGCAGGGGCGGGCGAGCCTACAGGGCAAGGGGCCGTGAGCTGGGGCCTCAGTTCCGGAGCACAGGAATCCCTTGCCAAAAGCTGGTTCTATGAGCCAGGCCGGTGTGGGAATCCATCACAGCAGGGGCGCCCCCAGTCAGGCCGCAGAAACAGCTCCGCCGTAATCCCGGGGTCCAATCTCCACTTTACGGTGAGTAGTGAAAGCCCAGGGCCGGCGGCAGGGAGGAGCAGGCGCAGGCGGGCCGCTGGGAGGATCAGGAGCAGGAGTAGCCGGCGCAGACTGCGCCAATCCAGCCGGTCAGGTGTTGATGTAAGCGGGGGCAGCGCACCAGACAGGGGTGACACTGGCAGGGATACGGGGGGGGGTCCACCGTTCCTGTCGCCGGGCCCGGGAACCAGTGACCGCCGTCACATGCAGCCGGGGGAGGGTGAACGAGAGGAGCAGCATCTCGCCTGTGGCACCCCAGACCAGGCGGTACAGCAGACAGGCCCCCAACCCCGCCAGCGAAGCCCCCGGGGCAGCCCCACTCACCAAACGCTGCAGCGTGCTGTCTCCGGATCACACAGCAACAGTGTGGGGCGCCCAGGGCACACACAGCTGCGGAGGGAGTAGAAGCGACCCTCCCAGGAGCTGGCGCGAAGGCCAGCACCGGCCGCCGATGCCGTATCTCAGCAGCAGGGTCAGGTCAGAGAGCGGGAGTTGGATCAGTCGAGTCTCCTCACCGCGCAGATTCAGGAAGCAGCGTTAAAGTGCGGTAAGAGTGTAGATGTCTGACGGAACATTAACGTATAATGGAACTTAGCCGGCAGAGCCCACTCAGAGTGCGGCCATCTTGCAGCCGGCCAAGTAACACCCCGTTGACTGCAATGGAGCGTTGGTTGGATAGAGTAACCAAGTTAATCCAGCGGAAGAATTACCTTCTCGAGTCCTGTCTGAAAAATGACCCTCACTTCAGCGGAGTCCCGAGGAGGAGGTTGACGAAGCAAGGAGCAAATTGAGCGTTGCGGGCTGTTGCCACTGTAGCGCAAAGAGCCTGTTGTCGTTGGAGGTTTGCGTTGCCTGTTGACATGGGATGTCGCTGTCGGAGCGAAGAGCAAGTCTCAGAGCTTCGTGTTGGTGGTCGTCACATATAGTTGCAGTTGGCATGAAGAGCAGGTCCCACTGGAGCTTCGTGTTGGGGGCCATCACAGATGGTCTCTTCTCGCTGGGAAGAGCTTACTTCGCAATGCCAAAGAGTATCTTCATATTTTCTTCAGATGGAGTACACTCTGATGCCAGCCAAGGATTCAATACCTGGGGGGTCACCTCTTGGGGGATCAGGGCTCGCTCGAAATAGGCCACTAGAGGGTTCAGGCAAGTCCAGCTAGTACTGGTTAGCTGGGCAATTGCAGGGCAGGCCTCTGGAAGTTTGTTGTGTCCATGTAGCTCAAACAGGAGGTCAGCCAATTGACCCTTGATGTCACACCTAGAGAGTCTGGGTTCAAGGAAAGCAGGTCCAATCTTCCTTCTTTAGACAGCATGGCAGTCCTTCTTCGGAATCTTCCACAGGCCCAGGAGTGTTCTAATAAGAGGTTATGATGGTCCCAATGTTATACCTGGTGCCAGCTTTTGTGTTGGGGGTATTCCTGGCCTACCCCCCAAAACAGTTCTGGCCTGCTCATCCCCTTTTCCTGGTCCTGACTGAAACCTACCTAGGGTGACAAAGGCAAGGGCAAGTCTGGTGTCAGATTTCTTTGTGTGTGTGCTGCTGGCAGGGTGATATGAAGTGTAATCAGGGAGCAACTCTTCCACAGCTATTCTATTAAGAAGAACCTCTCCCCTCATACCTAGGCCTCTTTTCTCTGGATGACTGGAAGCAATATACAACCCACAACAGAAGAGCCATTCGCAGTCATGTGATCCAGAACACTGGCAACAAAGGCACAGTTGATTTGGGCAGAAAAATGTCAACTCACTAAAGATGACATAAAAATTGTAACTAAAAATCCGACTATACCATTTAAGAGGATTTTAAATTACAATTAATTTGAGAGGAAAAAAAATGTCTCTTTCTGGTCCCAAACTGAAGTTAGCACTTATTAATTGAAATAAGGTTACCCAGTGTTATTCTTTGTGAGATATAGCCTTACAGCAGGACATGTAAAACCTAAGTACACATCCTACTTTTTTAACTATCATGGACCCTTCCCTATGAGACTTTAAAGCTTAACTTTGGGGTGACGTATATGTTTTAATAAGGACGTTTTGGGCCAGGCAAATGGTTTATTTTTCCAGGTCCAAATAATGTAAAACTGCATTAGAGGCTGCAGTGGCAAACCTGTGACATGTTTTATAGGGTTACTTTAGTGAGTGGCATAATGTGTGCTATAACCCACTAGTACCTTTTTATTTACAGGCTGTATGTGCATGTTGGCCATTTACTAGGTATTTACATGTAAATTAAATGCACCTACTAGGTGTAGGCCAATTGACCATGCTTAAAGAATAGATCACAAGCTCTTTGCCAATAGTTAGCATGGGAAAAGTGCACAGAGTCCTAAAGCCAACAAAAAAGATTTCAGCAAAAATCAGGGAGTGAAGGCAAAGGTTTTTGGGGAATACCATGCCAAGGACGTCAGGTCTAACGATGACTATTGAGGCCCTATGTTCCACTTGACAGAGGATACCTGCTGTAAATAATTAGTGCCAAGACTGATATTCAAGGAGACCAATGGGCATATTACAAGGAGCTATCGCCGAATTACCGGCACTTTAGCCCAGCTAAAGACGTGATAAATTTACCCCCCATTCACAAGCTGGTGCTAATAGCTCACAGCACCAGTTTACCCGTGATAGCAGCCGCAAAAAACAACGCCACAGAGGACCCCGCAACTATTGCTAATGAGATGCAGAGTAGATGTTCCCGTGCCAAAAGCCGCGACAACACCACACTCGCAATGGCCAGACAAAACTGCGATAAGAACAAAAAACAGGCGATAAGGCGCGTTAGCAGCAGTAAATTAACACCTGCTCTGACCTGGTGTAAAGTCAGACTACAGTCTACACCACAAAAGGGAGCACAGCCCAGAGACACACATGAAGAACAACAGATTCCCCCAACCAACTTAACATGCAGCACTGACTCCCAAGAGGGCCACATCACCCACCGACACAACACCCAGGCCCGCAACACTCCCTCCCCCATCCCTCCCGGCCCACCCCCAACCCATCCCCAACCCTGGCCCAAGAAACTGCACACCAGCACCACAAATCCCAAAACAAATATTTTGACTGATGTCGCACAAGCAGGAAAATCAACATACATGTGTTGCCAGAAAATGGAGAATCAGTCATACAGCGATGCAATCACCAACACAAAATACCATACAAACAAAAGCCAAAACAACCATTCGGACGAGTCCTAGCGGGTCCTCACTGGACAATCGGTAGGACACAGCCTGGAAGACTAAATCCAAGAGAAGAAAGTGTGCCATGCACCCAACAAAGGAAAAAGAGGGAGAGAGATGGATTGAGATTGCACAAGCAGCACAAGGCCCTGCAGGGCGCCTGGCTCCACATGCAAACGTGTGTGCGTATCGCTATCTGTACGGCATGAGTCCAAGGCTGTGTCCCAATCTCAGCGCCAAAGCCACAGCCCATTGCGAAAACGCAAGTAGTAGTCAGACAAACATCAGGGATGAAAGCTCCATTGTTCTAATGCAGAAGGCGGGAGGACACCTCCAGCTGACCTTGGTCCAGAAAGTGGCTGGAACACCCTGAGAGAGATGCCATGGCAGAAATGGACGACTCCCACACCACGCATTGCACAAATGAACCATCCAACTTATCCACACAGAAGCCCCTCCCTGAGGGATCCCCGCATGGGATGCCCCTGACTCTCACGGAACCAGCAACCCATTCAGTCCAACGTTGCACACACATTCGAATCATTGCCCAGAACTGTGGCATATCCTCCATACATCTGCAACAGTTCAGAAGAGTGCCGGTTCCACAAGACCCACCAAGGCAATGGCAGGCCATACTGGGAACATGCAAAAACAACAATTGATGGACAGAATGCAGAACAATGTCATACATTCACCCCAGTACAGAGATCTGGGCCTAAATCCATCGTTTTTTTGCTCACCATGCCATTCCAATTTGGACCCAGCCCTATGCAAATCAGTCTTGACCCTGTGCCCAATGGGATCAGTCCAGCCCGAACTGCCAGGCCAGGAACCTCCCTGGACTGGAAACAAGCATCCTAGGACCGGTTTTGGGCTTTCAGCCCTCATCAGCCATGATAGCTTGTCTCCAGTGGCATGGAGAGCACAGGACCCATGTCTGGGAAAACCCGTACCACTTGGGGTGACAAATGCAAAAACAACAATTGATGGACAGAATGCAGAACAATGTCATACATTCACCCCAGTACAGAGATCTGGGCCTAAATCCATCGTTTTGTTTGCTCACCATGCCATTCCAGTTTGGACCCAGCCCTATACAAATCAGTCTTGACCCTGCGCCCTATGGGTACAATCCAGTCCAAACTGCCAGGCCAGGTCCTCCCCGGACTGGAAACAAGCATCCTAGGACCAGTTTCCGCCTTTCAGCCCTCATCGGCCAGGATAGCTTGACTCCAGTGGCATGGAGAGCACTGGACCCACATCTGGGCATACCAGTACCACTCGGGGAGACAAATGCAAAAACAACATACCGGGCACATGCACAACCCCCGTCACGTGGAACACTACCGTGCACCTATGCTGCATTTACTGGGCGCAGTGCCACTAGCAGTGCTGCGGATCAGTTACCGGCTCAGCTTCCGCATTGCCTACGTCACCTGCGTCCAGCCCTGGTTCCACTGTCGAACCTGCACATTCGAGTGTACCATGGAAGTCTGCCTATCCAACACAACCGTAGATGAATTGGACTAAAACTTGTGTCTGCGCCCCCTGTTGGATCACGAACAGGAGTATAACCGAGATGGCCGTGCATGGGATGCCTTGACATAATGTATGTATGTATTGGCAGTTGTGCATGGGAGATTGCACAATTCCTCTTGTGCAGTGACCACATCGAGGCGCTCCCCTATTGGGCTGTGCTGCGGATTGGTAAAAAAGGCGTGGACTGAGCACACATGCCCGGACCAGTTAATGGATTGGCTGATCCTGGTGTTCCTTGAACACGACAACGACATACTATTGGAACACATTGCACATGAAGCTGCGTGGGCATTCATGGACGAGTAACTACGTTCCCACAGCCACATCCGATTGTTACCCACAGCACAGGTCCCAACAACTTGTTGCATTGTGGGGATTGCTCACATATCCCACTACAACAGTGGACACGTCTGCCATCGTCCGGACTCTGGATGCATGTGTGTGAAACAACGCGTGTGTACACACACCTGTACAAGGTGATGCAGGTCCATGGTCGGAGCAACACAGCGTCGTTTTGCAACGTTGCCAATTCGGACACACTGCTGGGGGATAGCATACACATGGCAATCTAGCACATGTGAACCTGTCAGACCCTTTCACCTGATCATTTTCAGCAGACAGTCGGTTCACTCCGGTGGCAGAGCACTATGTAGATAGTTACCGTGGGCAATGAGTCGTGCCCCCTCACACGGGGCAATGGGCAGACGCCAAACAACACATGACTCATCCAGCAAGGCAAGGTGGGGTGGGACGTTGCCATCGTGATGATTGTTGTCTATTTTCGCACCAACGTTTTTTGAACTTCGACGTACCCATGCTGTGTGTAAGTGTCTTAAGCATGTCCCTGCCTGTTGTGGCCGTTGCCTCGTCAGTACTGACACGCACATGCCAATAAAGTCTATGCCACCCCACTGGTGTCTAACACTGAGGTGTGTTGATTAGATTGTCCACTCATGTGCCACAATGAGCATTGTCCCTACACAGGGAGGAACTGACTGGTGCATGTGCAATGGGGCTGTGTCCGTTTTGCAAGCTCAACCTCTGTGAGTTAGACATTGTTTTAGGATAGGTGCTGGCGGACATGTGCACTTACGTGAGTTCAGCAATGTGAGTATGGTGTCCAACCTCTGACCATGTGGAGCAATGTCATATATCATGACAGAATGTGTCCACACAGATGTGTGTAAGTAGGTATGCATCGTGAAGTTCTGTTGTCACATGTGATGTAGGACACCACTCCTGGCCTGCTACTGATTTGGTCACTCCTACACACAACCCTATTCAACACATGCACGTGGGCCTACTTTGGGGGGGTCATGAGATTGTTGTTGATGTGCAATGGTGACACAGCTTGTACTCACCTTCACAGTCATCCAATTTGCCATGTGTCTCAGGAATACACATACACATAGATTTCAGATACCATGGTGTACCTTCATGTGCCATCATTGTCCCTACATTCAGCCATACTACCATACGTGAGTGAACATAGTAATGACACATCTGTGTGATTTAGAATGTTTTATTCACATTCAGGTGATTGACGGAGTTGGAGCTGTACATTGCCCATATCACATGGAAGCCCAGTGATTGGCCAACCAGAGACCTTTGGGGATTGTGAAGTGATTAGGAAGTAGGAGAGTGCAGTCCGCAGCAGGATTGCTGTGTAATTTGCCAGGAGTGATGAAATGGGAGTCCGTGTCGGGGTCCGGGTGCATGTCGCAGAGTGTTTCGGGGGTCAGTAGGAGGTATTTCCCAGGGCATGATGCATAGGTCATAACCAGGCAGGGACAGGGCATATAGTAGTGATAAATGCTACGGTCTCCTTCCTCATTCAGTAATTCCCATTCCCTTCTTACTCCCCTGATACGGGTTCTGTGTCCGGTGTGGGTGGCGGGATGATGGCTGCTTCACTGTGTGACACTGACACTACAGACTGCAAAGGTGATGGGGTACCATCACTGTGTGCCACAGACACATCAGGGGTCGGAGATGTGTGTCGATGTTCTGACTGCAGTCATCTGGGAACGACTCAGTGGCAGCAATGGCAAGATGAAGAACTGCAGGGCATTGAAGTTCCCAGATACTACTCACTAGTGTCCAGCCGGGGCAGACATACTTCCAGCCTGCATCTGCTCCATGGTCTCCATTGACCTCCGCATCTGTGCCAACTCTGTGCTGTAATCGCTGGTGCTAGTCTGACCAGACAGTTTTTGTATTCGATTCATGGCACCAGCGAGGTCAGCCAAGGTCTGTGGCGGAGCATGGTTTGTACAGGGGTGTCGGATAGGGACTGTACGTGGTCCCTAATGGGACTCAGACACCCACGTATGGCATCAAGTTTGGCTGCCACGAGTTCGAAACCCACCCGCAGCTGTTCTGCCAACTCCACCTGGCAACCCCACTCACATTGTTGGAACTCCAGGTATTGGTCGGGGTGTGCTGGGAGACAGCTGTGGGGGTTGGTGTTTCTTGCTGTGTGGTCTGTGCAGGTGGTGGACTCACCTCGGGGCAGCTGGCCTGCCCTGCTCCTGGAGATGGGGTGCAGAGGATGTCCATTTTCCGTTGGAGGGTGTCTTGACATATGTGCAGGTTGTCCTCTTCCTCATCGATGATGTGAAGTGTGGTGTGCCATGCAGGAGGGGTTGTTTGTACCTCTGCAATGTGAAAGGGGAGTTGCAGGTTAACAGTTACGCATGTATGTTGAGGATTTGCAGATATATATATTCAGACTGCATGCCAATGTACATTGTCACTGTTTTGGTGGAGCTGGCTATTTGATGGCATTCAGTGTGTTTTTTGACTACTTAACGGATGTGTGGTAGTACCCGTGCATTATCATCACACAGTGTCAGGCAATGCCAGAGGTGAGTGGACAGTTACCTCGCACGCGCAGGACCTGTTGTGCGCCGTGTCCTATGGTGTTGGTTTTGCACTTTGTACCTCATTGCCATCATTGCTGATGTTATGTGATTGCTATGTGTGAGTGCTGCATTGTGGGTGAGTTGCCCCTGCAGCCCTGATTTCGTGTAGCCTTCTCCCTTTGAGGCGGAGTGCCTTTGAATTGTGTGCTTTTTGCTGCCTGATTTGTTTTTGAATTGGGTCATATGTGCTCTCGGACAAATTTTGTGGCCTGGTGCATTGTTCATCTGCTGCGTGTATTGTACGGCATGGGTTGTATGTGCATGTGGACATGTCAGAGTGTGACCTGCACCTTTACGGATGTGATCTGCACTGGGCTATCTCCATGCGATTCGTGGGCCATCTCATGTTTTTTGGGCTGCTGCCATGCTATCAGGCATGCAGTGTTACTTGCATAGTCAATGTGGGTCACAAAGCCGCTGCTTTGCTGAATTCAGCTCATGTGCATGGGTAGGTTGTGATATTGATGATATGGAGGGAGGCCCCTTTGTGCACATTGTGGACGGGAGCCTACTTGGAGTTTCTATGTGTGCTACAGTGTGCTAAGGCTATCAGTGACATGTTCCATGATCATTGTGGGTGTGCAGTGTGCTTCACATTATTGTGCATGTGTGCCATTGTGCCCCTCTCCCCCCGTCCCTGGTCGTTACTCACCCTGTTGCTGTTGGGTCCGGTCGTATGGTGCTGTGTCCAGACCCCCAATTCCTGCCACCGTCTCCACACGGCTGACTGTGGCCACCATTTCCTCCAGCTCATCATTCTCCTTCTGTGTCGCAGGACTCCCACTGCCAGCCGCCCTTGCTGCCTTCCTGTTGGCAGAGAGCTTCTCCTTGGTTTGGCTGTGCACTTCATGCCAGCACCTCTTGACCTCCTCCAGTGACTTCCTCGACACTCCAACTACATTGACGTTGGTGATGATGGCCTGCCATATTTCTATTTGGGTTGCCAGTGCCGCAGTGGAGGTGCCGAATAGTTGTTGATGTTGTTCTATCACCTCCGTGACGATGATCTGGTCTTCCTGCAGACTGAACCCCGTCCTCCTCTTCCTCTTGTCCTTGCCCTCCCCAAAACACGGGGTTCCTGGCAGTACCTCGGTGGGGCTTGTGGAGTTCGGCTTGTCCTTTGCACTGGGTCCGGGTCCATCCATGTTGCAGCGCAGTTTGAATTTTTTTTCTTTCTTTCTTTGCAGGCCTGTGGCTGGTTTTCTGAGATTTTTGTACCGCGATTGGCCTCATCGCATGCGGTGTGGTGTTGATTTTCACACGGACATTTGACGCGTTATTTGGTGACTATCGCATGCTTCCGCCTTCTTGTGAATTCCACGTTGACACAGGGTTATTTTCCAGCAATGGGCTGCGATGTTGAAAGTTGTGTTACGCTACTCTTGCTGTAGTTATCACACGTTCTTGTGAATATACCACCAAGACTCTACACCCCATCCACTATCCTTTCATTGGTTCCTGACTCCCCAAAAGCCCTCTTTGAAGTCGAGGTCACCGTCACCCCTCCAGCACATGACCAGATTGGGTTCATGCCAAGCCATAGCACTCGTTACTGTATCTGGCTGCTTTAGACGGTATCATGGCAAGGGCAGCTGAACTGAAAGGGTGGCTTCATTGGTCCTGATGGACTTCTTGAAGGTGCTAAACTGAGTCCACTTGCCCTTCATGTTCTAGTTCTTAAAGCCTAGGAATTTTGAACTCCAGCTCCTGTGTTATGTACAGACCTTGTACCGTGCTCCTTGGGCATAAGAGCAGGCCAATGGGGTATTGCCCCCCCATTCCTGATGTAGAAGGCTATGAGACAGGATGTCCCCTTTCCCCGCTTCTCTTCAAGCTTGTTGTTGAGTTACTGGCAGAGAGGACCTGACGAGATGTGGCATTGTAGGGGGGGATTAGATGGCCCTCAGGTCATGAACACTGGGTCTCGTCATACTTGGATGACCTTCTAGTGTGTCTACAGTGCCCATAATGCCCTTCGCTGCAGCTACTCGAACTGCGCCAAATTTACAGAGATGCTACTGATCTCAACATTAACCACGCTAAGTTACAGATAAGTCCTGATTACAATGCATCACCCTGATTTTCCGGTAAAGCACAGCTTGGGAAGGTGAGTAACCACGTTACATATTTAGGCATTCACATAAACACAGATACACAGCTGTGCTGGAATCTCAACATTGTCGGTACAAACTAATAATGAGATGCTGACCAGACACAAGCTCCCCTTCTCGATTAAGATTACTATCTTTAAGATGGTGACACTTTCCAGGTTCCTGGATGTACTCCGGAATTTCCCATTTACATTGCGTGAGACACTAGTTCATGTGGTCAGGTTCCCCTCCTTTCCCTGTCCTGAGGACGACCCGTAGCTGAGTAGTTTACTCACCCTTTGGCAGTAGGGTCGAAACGTCGACAAAATCCTCCCAGGGGCCTACACCCAACATCCACCCCACCATCAGAAATTAAGTCTCACCCTACAAATTTCAAAATGACATTTTGAATGTAAATCGAGGGGTAGGCCTGTCATTGTAGGGGTACTGTTTTTTTCAGTCATAATGTGGTCGGATCCCTTTGTTTGGAGTATTTTAACTTGTACCCTGTAATTATACTTTGATGCACTCTTACCTTTCTTTTGCTGAGCACTTTTCTCTCACCCCTTCCTTCTTTAGAAATAATTGAGTGACATAAAATCCCATGTATTGTCCCCATGCTTTGAACTAAAAGAATAAATTGATGTTTGCAAATCAATTAATCTCTGGTGACCACTGAATTGTATGTTGGATGTGCTTGTATTTGTGAATTATGTATTGAATTTAGTACATATACTAATTAATTGAAGTGTATTCATATGTGTTTAGGACCAACTGTTTTCCTTACTGATCGACATCCAGGTCCTTTGACACTCAACTGGGTTACCCCATTTTCTATCATATTTCCACCTGAACCGACATTACACAACAACCCATAATGGGCCCCTTAGTAGGGTAATAGGAAGATGTGTGGTCAAAAGCAATTTGTAACAGCAAAACTGCAGTAATGGCAGATAAATAAAAAACGTATGTTACTTACTTTCGGTAACGCTCTTTCTGGTAGAGAATATCTAGCTGTAGATTTCTTCCCTTTTGAATATTCCTCAGATGTCAGACTGGATCTGGAAACTCTTTATCTGTACCTCTGAGTGGCAGTAGATGGTCTATGTAGGCGCCACTCCTACAGTCTGATGTCAATTGCTTTCGAAAGCATCCGCACCCCCAGACACAGAGCCCCAAAAGCCTATTCGTGTGATTAATGTGCAGATCCCTAGAATGGGTATCTTATTAATGGAAACACAGAACAAGGAGGATGAAAGGGCTGGTGAGGAATCATGGCCAGTCCCTACCATAAAAGCGTAGGGGTCGAAACGCAGATACCGAGCTTGAAAGACTCAAGTGGAACCTGGAAACCCACTCTAAAGCGATTCGATTACAGGACACGATTTCCCAAATGAACTGTGTCTGCAGTCCCCTGCTGCCCCTTTATTAGGTTTAAGGCATAGATCACGTTATTTCAAAATGAGCTTACATGAACATTAATTGTACCATCAATTTGAAAAATGGGACTGGAAACGCTATTTTGACATCACATCCATATATTGTATTCATCTGAGGTTGCTCACAAACCTATGGTGAGGTGTAATGACACTTTGAATTGGCCTGTTACATTTGTTAGAAGACTTTTCTTAATTCTGCTGCCTAGAACAATGCTTTTAATAATCAAATCGGTATGACAATCATATACAAAACTCAAATTGTCAAAGGAAATTCATTAACTTGGCATTTTGTTGATCATCCCATTAATTGTTATGATTGTGATGGAATAAGAGTAATAAGAATTTCACCCAAGTTTATATTAGTGCGTGATGGTTAATAGTGGTCCAACCTTGCGCGATTTTAATGACCCAACTCCTCAGTGTTTATATTTCTACATATAACCATGGTATCCTCAGTGCAGGGGTGAGAGGAGATCTGACTCCGGGGAGGCATGAATGCTACTAGCCTTTTTCTGTTCCGATTCTATCATTCCGCCTCTGGGAAATGCTGTACATGGACCATCTACAGCCTGGAAATCCCCATTAAAACTCATCCAAAGTCCCGCTGTGACTACTGCCTGTTTCCCATTTCAATCTTGTATGCTATTGAAAACTTGCATTTGTTTTTATGGACTTCAGATTCCATAACGCACTGGCAAGTATTCAATAAGAAATATTACGATATGGGGGGCCAGAGGGAAATTATTTTGAGACCAACCAAATTTAATCCCCCTATTCCTAACTATGTCCAAAACAGCAAAAATTTGGCGGTCTATGTGCTATAGAAGTACAGTCTAGGTGTGTGTATTACTGTTTCCACTATCTACAGTATGTCTAGAGAGTGGAAAAGATACATATTGATGCATAAAACTGAAATTACAAATGAAAAAGTGAACCGGAGCCACTCTTGGATATTTGGTATCCCATCATTGCACATACATAAGTGTGCCCATTGTCATCATCTGGGTATTACCAAACAACTACCTCTAGTTTTCCTTCGAACATTAGGAAAAACAGGAGGTATAGTTGTATCCACTTGTGGAATCTCAAAAGAACAAAGTGAAAGCAGGGAAAGTTTTACTTTCAAAATAATTTAGTGAGAAAAAGCAGTGCATAAAGTGAAAAACTGTGAGATAAAATAGGATAAAACCCCGAGATATTCAATCCAACCATCAATTTGATGTATACTCAGCTAAGTTTTCCAATTTAAAACCAAAGTGCAGGTGAAAGGAAAGACAGTTAGATATTAATCACTGTCTATGTGGTCAACATGTTTCCCCCTTGGGGATGAGTCTCCCTGGCTTTCGTCAGGACCTCTAAAAGTATATTGTCACTGCAAAAAATAAAGGATAAATACATACAGTGTATATCCTGTTTCAAATCCTTGAGACAAGCATGATGCTTGATGGCATCTACAAAGGAATTGAAAGAAACTCGTAAATAAACTCTGCATCCTTAATGTTTGTGCCAACATGTCAAAAATAAATTCAGACATTGTTTAGTAAATAGACCAAGTGCTTACCACTACTTGTCCAGGTCTGGACCTCACCTCACTCGGAACCAGCTCGAGAATCACTACATGAGGCCCGCACTAAAAAGTAATCAAATTTATTAAAGAAGTCTAACATTGCTAAATAATGTAGACAATCGCAGCTGTCAAATATCAGCTACCCACACAAAATTCAAATGAATCCTTCTAGAAACTCATTTCTTAACTTCTATCCAACAGGGAGAGATAAGCGGCTGGCTATCTGGGAAACTATCAACAAATGTATTGGTTCTCTACATGACATAGGGCTATTTCCAGTGGGTGATTGAATGACAATCCTGAGGTTATGGAGAAGCCACAAATTCTTAGAAATGTTGTTTCATGACAAGTCTATTAACCAACCATATAAATTTAGTAATTTATTTCTCAGAGCATCTATGCACTGGTAAATAAATTACTAAATTCATGTCCTGATTATCCACTCTAAAAACACGTTCCAACTACATATCCCAGCAGGAACACGGGATTATTGTAGTTAAAAAACGGGCTGAAATCTCAAATAATGTCTTATGTATAAACGTATTTTTGAGGGTTTTCATGCACTAATAAACGATAAATTCTCGATCGTTGGACTTGTTTCTATAGACAGTAGATGAGTTTCTGGTTGTCCGGCGGTTACATTGCTCCGTTCTCCATGACCGCCTAACGAGTGGTCTAAGGCACTCTGGAACTACGTATCCCAGCAGGCTTGCAGGATTTCGTAGTTCATTTACAGCTACATTTTGTACACTTTGTATTGTAGCGTTATTACAGAAATCGTAAACTTTTGTAAGTGTTGCATGCTCTTATGAGTGTGACTAATCTGTCTTGTGTATAAATAAACCACACAAGTTTAGCGTGAATAGCGTAACCCGTTGGGACTACATATCCTATCAGCCTAGGAATTGTATTGTAGTTCTTGTACACAACGTCATCGTATCGCGCTAGGGGTCCGGCTAATCTGCAACACCTGTGCTTTTCAGTATTTAAACATACTGGCTTCTTCTGTCAGATTACCTCCATCCCAGCGAGAGATTTCGCCGAGAGGTACCGACGGAGAGGTGAGTTAGGAAGTAGAATCGCTGTTGCTTGAGACTAGGACATTAGATTATGACTGTTGTTTGCCGGTTCGCTAAAAGTCGAGTTTTTGATGCATGAGTTGTACTCTGTTTTACACACTAGAGATATCGACGCTATTTAATAAATGTTCAATCGAAGTAAGTCGCTTCCCCTTAATGCTGTGACTTAACTGTTAGCAAGTTTAGATTTGTGATAGTTTTACATTTCTTCCATCCTCCAACATAGAGACAGTTAGGATGCCTACCTGTATATACAAAATGAGGTCTAGGGTATATTGAGTATTGCGAGTTGTGGCTTCTCCATAACCTCAGGACTGTCATTCAATCACTCACTGGAAATAGCCCTATGTCATGTAGAGCACCAATACATTTGTTGATAGAGTTTCCCAGATAGCGTCCGCTTATCTCTCCCTATTGGATAGAAGTTAAGATTTGAGTTTCTAGAAGGATGAATTTTTATTTTGAGTGGGTAGCTGATATTTGACAGCTGCGATTGTCTACATTATTTAGCAATGTTAGACTTCCTTAATAAATTTGATTACTTTTTATTGCGGGACCTCATGTAGTGATACTCGAGCTGGTTCTGAGTGAGGTGAAGTCCAGACGTGGACAAGTAGTGGTAAGCACTAGGTCCATTTATTAAACAATGTCTGAATTTATTTTTGACATGTTGGCACAAACATTAATGATGCAGAGTTTATTTACAAGTTTCTTTCAATTCCTTTGTAGATACCATCAAGCATCATGCTTGTCTCAAGGATTTGAAACAGGATATACACTGAACGAATTTATCCTTTATTTTTTGCAGTGACAATATACTTTTAGAGGTCCTGACGAAAGCCAGGGAGACTCATCCCCAAGGCTGAAACATGTTGACCACCTAGACAGTGATTAATATCTAACTATCTTTCCTTTCACCTGCACTTTGGTTTTAAATTGGAAACTTTAGCTGAGTATACATCAAATTGATGGTTGGATTGTATATCTCGGGGGTTTATCCTATTTTATCTCACAGTTTTTCACTTTATGCACTGCTTTTTCTCACTAAATTCTTTTGAAAGTAACACTTTCCCTGCTTGCACTTTGTTCTTGTGAGATTCCACAAGTGGATACAACTATACCTCCTGCTTTTTCCAAAATTTTGTCAAACCCGCCGCATGTGAAAGCTCGGAAGAATTCTCACAGACCCTATGCGACGAGATATCATCCTTCTTTGAGAGTAAAATCAATACCATATATGAAAAAATAGTGGCTGCCAATAATAGTACGAATGGCACTAACAGGATCACACCTTCAAACCTGCCTAAAGATAAAAACAGTGCAAGCCCCATATCACACTTTCCCCTCATTGAAAGTGCTGACCTCCCTCATCTCATTACTCACATCAAATCAGGGTCTCCAAACGACCTCCTTCCTGCTAAGATGGTTCCCCCCCTGATCCCTCTCCTGGGCCCCTTCATACAGAATGTCATCAATACATCTCTTACAAAAGGACAAGTCCCAGCAGACTGGAAGAGGGCGGTGGTAAACCCAATACGCAAGAAAGCTGCTTCCCCATGGACCGACCTTTCTAACCTGCGTCCTATTTCACTCTTACCTTACATCAGTAAGATAGCCGAGAAGCATGTGAACACTTACTTGTCACAACACCTAGAAGCGACGGAGGGCCTGGACTACTCCCAATCTGGTTTCAGGCCAAACCACAGCACCGAATCTGCCCTCCAAACAGTGACCAATAACATCAGAATGGCACTGGATGGGGGCAATTCTATGATTCTGGTGCTGCTGGATCTCTCCGCCGCTTTCGATACGGTGTCTCACAAAGTACTTCTTGAGCGACTAAAAGACGTAGGTCTGGAGGGTATGGCACTGGCATGGATGGAAAGCTTTCTGTCAGGACGCTCTCAAGAGGTTAGGCTGGGCTCCCACAAATCCATTCACAGGGAGCTCAATAAGGGAGTGCCACAGGGCTCTTGCTTAAGCCCTACACTTTTCAACGTGTATGTGGCCCCCCTAGCCAACCTAGCTAGAACATTTGGGTTTACACCAGTGTCGTACGCTGACGACACCCAACTCCTCTTTCCCTTTAAAGAACTGACACCTGCGATAAAAAAATCTTTCGCAGAGGGAATGAGAGCAATATCTGCTTGGATGTCAGCAAACTGTCTCCAATGCAATATAGGAAAAACGGAGGTCATGCTGTTTGGACAAGCTGTAACACATTGGACACCGGATTGGTGGCCCCTGGAATTAGGTCCTGTTCCCAGTCCCAAAAACACAGTGAGAAACCTAGGAGTGTTATTAGACCAAACACTTACCTACAAGGACCACGTAAACCAGGTGGCGAGCACCTGCTTCCGAGCCATCGGAATGCTAAGGAGAGTGTTTCCCTACCTGCCAGACTGCCATAGAAAAACACTAGTGCAGGCATTAGTTATCAGCAGAGTGGATTACTGCAATGGCCTTCTTCTGGGAGCAAATGAAGGGCAACTCAAAAAACTGCAGGTAATCCAGAACACGGCAGCTAGGATTGTCCTCAACGTCCCCCCCAGGACTCCCTCCCTCCCACTGCTGACTAAACTCCATTGGCTACCAGTGAGGAAGCGAGTGCACTTCAAGACCTTATGCACAATCCACAAAAGTGTGATAGGCAAAGGCCCTAAATATCTCACCAACATCTTCCTGCCATACGCCCCTGGGCGAACCCTGCGCTCTGGTAGCCAGCAGCTTCTGCAGGTGCCTAGAATAAAAAGGGCCAGACAAGGAGGGCGAGCCCTGGCCTATCTTGGACCAAAGCTTTGGAACTCCCTACCCCTTGAGATGAGATCATTGACCAACCATCTGACCTTTCGTAAGGTCCTAAAAACATACTTATTTCCCCAGTAACTGATCCCCCTCTCTCAAAACGCACCATACAACTCTTCACTACCATCTAAGGCTATTCTCACTGGTAAAGCGCGGAGATACCCCTCCGGGGGTCTAGTCTTGCGCTATAGAAGAATATAAAATAAATGTTCAAAGGAAAACTAGAGGTAGTTGTTTGGTAATACCCAGATGATGACACTGGACACACTTATGTATGTGCAATGATGGGATACCAAATATCCAAGAGTGGCTCCGGTTCACTTTTTCATTTGTAATTTCAGTTTTCTGCATCATTATGTATCTTTTCCACTCTCTTGACATACAGTAGATAGTGTAAACAGTAGTACTTACACCTAGACTGTACTTCTATAGCACATAGACCGCCACATTTTTGTTGTTTTGGACAAGTATTCAATAAGACCTGCCATCTGTTGTCCATTGCTTTTTAGGGGAATAGTCCTGCTATTCCTCAGCACTGGATTCTCTCCTTCAGGTCTTATAAGAGACTGGAATTGCACACCCCTGAGACCTGTGTTGTACAGCCCAGTCATAAGACTCCGTCCTGGGCTTGCTGCTGTCTGGAACTGCTTATAAGCTGTCATTTGATGAAGCTCCTTTTTGTGCATTGAAGATTGTTCCTCTGTGTGCTAGACCTCTTGTTGCTTGTTTTCCTGTCAAGTTCCTGCCTTGCTTCAGCCAAAGCATGTGTTCTGTTCCTGTGCAGCCTGCTAAAGATTATCTCAGCCCTGCTTTTCTTACTCCCTTGTCTGCCTTTTCTCTACCCTATGGTGCAGCCCCTGAGCTGCTCCCTTTCTAATTGTTCCTAGTTTGTTCCTTCTGTTCCAGCTATTGTTTTCTCCACTTATTCCTTTTGCTTTCACCTTAGCTCTTGTATCTTCTCCTCAGTCGCCTAAAGTTTGCCCCTAGTTTATGTTCCCTTTCTCTGTGATTCTACTGTAGTCTCTAAATCCTTTGAAGTTCCAGTCTCTTGCTCATTACTGTTCCTAGGTTTCATGTGCTGACTTGCATGTTCTCAAGCCGTTCCATGGAGACATGCTACAGCTTTTAGGTTCCATTATAGTGCTCGCTCTGCATTTTCCCATTGAGCTCGTGTAGCTGGTAAGTGTATTATTTGGTCCTCACTTGTGTATGAGTGTATTCCTTTGTACAGGGGTTGGCTTCCTGGTTCACACGAGGCAATTCCTACCCGATCCTTTGTCTTGTGTTATATTTTGACTTAAATGCTATATCTGTGAAAGTGTGCCATTTCTATTTTTCTTAAGAATTTCCACTGTCTCTCCAGCTAGACCCATAAGGGCTTGTCTCGTGTATGTAAGTACAATCCTTGTTTGTATCGTAGGGTACAGAGACAGAATCACTTCTACTGCCTCCTTTCCATGGAGCTGGCAGGGTGACCATCAGTTTGAGTAATATGCAGAGAGCATCGACATTCTCTGTTGCTGTGGGAAGTCCTGAGTCTTACCTGTGTACAACGCTGGTGGTAACCCAGAGTGTTTGTCCATTATGGGTCCATTCCCTGTTTGTTCACACTACGGTTGCTTGACTTCTCTATCCTGTTCATGAGCTCTACTCTGTATCTGTTCTTTCCTGTTTATGCCCTTGCATGCTCCTCCACTTCCATACACTACATCCTTAGGGAGAAATTCCTTGAGAGGTACTCCGCACAGAGTTCCTGATATCTTTAATTCGTCATACCAATTCTCCTCGTGATAAGGTTGGCCAATCTCATTACAAGCATTATAGTTGTCATCCGAATCTGCGCCGAACAGTGAATGCAGGGTTTGCTGTTATCGTTGTGGCAGCAGATCAAGCGAGGGAAATGGACCCTTAGCAGAGGCAGGGTACGGAAAGGAACAGACAACAAAGCGCTGGAGTGACAACTAAAAGGGCTCCTCATGTCATTTCTGGAGTGGAACAGTATCAGTGAGGAGCCGCACATTGCCTGCTACTGGCAGGCAAAGGTACTGCTGAAAAGTTTCCAAATCCAGTCTGAAGCCTGGGGAATATTCAAAAGGTGAGGAATCTGCGGCTAAAAGTGTCTATCAGAAAAAATATTACTGATGATGCTATGAAGCGAATGTTTAGGCAGATAGACCAAACATTTTCATGTTCCTGGGAATATACAAGTTAATGACAGACTAGGTTGAACATAAAATTTCATTTTTCTCAATCAAAGAACAATGCTTGTTTTTAGAAGCACTGTTTAAAGTAAAAACAAAAGACACTGCAGTCCTCATTTATATAAGAACACACATATATTTTAAACATATAAAATGATATCAACACAGTTTCAGTAATCATGACATGGTTTTAAAAAGGTGCAAATTATCTGAAGAACGTATCAAAACGGACTGTACTCATTAATGAACTTCTAAGAGGACTTAGCTGACAGCAACGTCAGTCACAGACATTTTCTGACCACAGCGTTCACAGTACTAAGAAAACAACAAACTAATCTAATCTTTCATCAATTAGAACCTGCTGCGTGAAAATGCTCTACTTTTTCTACCAGAAAGGTCCAAGGAAGAAGTATGTTTCCTAATAAACACCAATCTTGAAATGTATCAGCTTGGAATAGACTGCACACATGATTCATTCTTAAAAGCTTACCAGGTTGCCTTAATGTTATACTTTTCATTCACATTTTATGAAAAGAAAACTGCGTGGTACACCAGACATATTATTTTACCACTGGCTACATACATTTAAAGCATACACATTTCCATAGGCAAAACACTATGTTACTATTTGTACATGAAAACAGCTAGCAGATTCATACTCATAGTGTAGTAACATAATTTGAGTAAATTGCTGTTTCAAAGCATCCAAAGCTTTCATAGCAAGCTGTCAAATATAATACATAGATCATGTTTTTTCATTATTGTTCCTTGTAGGCAATGCCCTCATTTTTAACAAAAACAACTCTTAAACAGATGAGCTATTGAAGCACCTAACTGAAGAAGCAAGTGCACTAGGAGAACAGAAGCAGGGCAGTTGCTTTTAGCACATAGAAGATAGTGTGAATAATGCATTATTACTTTGAGAGAGCATTGTGAAACCCTTTTCACAGCTCGGCAGTGTTTTGAACATTTAATCATGGTTGGTACTTATGTTTACCTTATGCTCTTAATCAATGTGGCAAGAGGTTATATAAAGTTGGAAACAGGAACGGTTAAAAGAAATCTGTACCTGCTTTATATAAACTCTTGCTACAAACAGAGGAGAGATGTAGGGGAATCTCTATAAAGAAAAATCTAACCATAGACAATGTAAGTAATTTTAATAGCCAAGACAATGGAAAATGAGTTCCCTACGGATGAGAGCAAAGCGAATGATGAAAAACAGCTGACCCCCAGCGTTTGCATTAAAAACAACAAAACTTAGCACAGTATTTTTTTTACTTTACAGAAGATGTTATGGTATCAAAGTCCAGTAAAATTCCTGCATTTAAAATTACTGATTTACTGCATTTACGTTGTGCTCCATGTACAATTCTCTGAAACGTTTCAAGAAAAGGATTAGACATAATTAGGGCATGAATGCCTGTGCATAAGTTGCAGCTATACAGCACCAGGTAACCTCTAAGACTTGAAAACAGTTTGGACCAAGTTGCAAAAGTCCCCGTTTATCAAGCATGCACCTAAAAAACGCAGTTGACTACTAACACATAGCTAACGTTAACAGCTAGTCAGATCACTTGCCTAGAATATTAATGCTGGTTAAACAAATGTTTATGTTACAGTTAAAACATCAATATATAGTGAAACTTGTTTGGACAAATTGGTTAAGTAATGTGCTTAAAGTAACAGGTATTCAACAGTGCAAAAGAATGAAGATGATAGGAGTTACATGTAAAAAAATTATAAAAACAGCATATGTAAAAACAAAATGTACTTCTGTAAAAAAAAAAAGCCATTCTTACAAAATTGTCAGTAATGCCTGAACTTTCAAAACATTGTAAAAAAAAATAAAAAATAAAAAGTTAAAGGAGGCCACAGTACCATTGAGAGGAAGACCAAAATCTTGTAGTCTACCTGTGTTTCCAGCAATCTTCTGTCAAGCCTCAAAATAGGTACTACCCCAGGGAAAAAGTACAGCAAGACACTGTTTGATAGCACCTCCCTGGAGCAAAGTCCTGATCTCTTTTGACTAAAGGAAGTCAATGGAATGCTAGCTATTTTTGGCAATAGAATTTGAAAGGCTTTGTAAGCATTACCATACTAATATCAAGGTAGCATACCTAACAGCAGTATCGGCTATGAAGGCTGGGCTGGGACCAGGAGCAGAGCCAGGTAAGAAGCAAAGGCATCAAAATGTGTATGCTGGTAAGAGCTAATCTACAAAACAACCTTTTGATTAGATCTTGGACTTGCTTAACTGCACGTATCAAATCCTTAATGCCAGCAGTGGACCATTATGCCCTATAGGGATAGATTTGAATTTTCACAAAACTAATGCTCCCTTAAGCGCCTTACAGATGAAAGAACAATATATTTTGCATAATATTTAGGGCGCATACTTAAATTAAGACAGGTTTTATAAAATGGTAGAAAACTTCTTACTCATTACAAAAACCATATATTAAAATATTATATACATTTTAAATTAGGTGATAATGTAGACACACATACATACATATCTTGTTCACAAGTTCAGTGTGGTTTAACCACAGCATCTGTGCAATATCAGAGGAATTATAAATGTTCTCAAATACAAGCTAGCACACAGTGTCTGGTGTTAAAAAACAAAATAACAGGCACTAGTGTACCCGTTAGGTATTGCTAGCATGACCTTCAATTAACATGTTATCAAAGCGGGTGGGTCGGAGCCAACTTTTTTTACCCACAGTCCCTTTGTAAATCTTCTTTTCATGATTCTGTATTGTGTATAGTGGGCTACACCAAAAACCCTTTTGCTTTAAACAGCTGACAAGGTGGTCCTAATAACATGGACCTTGTTACCCCAATTATTGCACTTTCCATGATTAATATCTCCCTTTTTCGAGCACAGATACTGTCTAAAATGAAATATTTAGAAATGGGAGGAGACCTGTAAACATTCTTAATCCTTGCAAGCAAATCTTACAATCTTGCAATAAATATAGTGAACACAACAATTAAAAATAAGTACAAACATGAAATGTTTACATTTAACATGTTACAAAAATATTGAAAAACATTTGTACAAAGACTAAAAGAAGTAAAACATAATGATTTACATAATGCTACAATGCTGAACTGGAACTAAGGTCTTTTTTCCATTCGTTGCCGGTGGCATACAGTACTTTTTTTTTATTTTAAAAAGGCACTGTATTAGTAATGTTCCTCATTGAAGATGGCTTCTAGCTTGATTGTTTTGACGTTGCTGCAACTGATGCTCCTGTAAAAAGTAGAGAAAATGAAATGAAACACTGGTAATTCAGAGCAAAACCTAAATACCATGGAAGCACATGGATTTGATATTTCAATTGGATACTATCATTTTCACAGCTTGAATTTTCCCTTAAACTAGGCCCGGGATCAGAAATGAGACTTTGGCAAAGGGCAAACCTTGCAATGATTCTAGGTAGGGCCCATGTATGGAGAGCACAACAAGAAAAGAAATGCATACAACTACCTCAATTTATAAACTAATGTTCATTGCAACCTTTGCAATATTTTCATAAGGAAATTCCCTACACCTTTTTCCAGGTAGAAAAGAAACATTCGGAAATTCTTAGGAAGCTTGAAAAGCTGATGAAGATTACGCAAAAATATGTAAGTTAAAAGTTCTTTTAGAAACTATCATGTATTTTCTATTGGATACAACATATTGGCCCTGGGGGTTTGTCACATTTGAAATACCTGCAGCCCTATAAAATTGGCTTGCGACCCCAAATGAATGAGTGGGTATGTAGTGCAATGATAACATGTGAGCAAGTTGTATGCTCCCTTTGACATCCCCTTACGTTGCAGTACCCAGCTTAATGGTGTTCAGGTTAAAGATGGTTGCTCCCTAGCGACAAATGGGTGATAGGAAAGGTTTGAATTTCCAATGTGCTAGGGTCTAATGACTAACAAAAAAGATGGACAAACCAGAATGTTCAGGTGAGAATGAGTGTTGAAGGAGTGAGTTCATAAAACAAGGAAGCAAGATGGTAAGTGACGCCACTTGCATGAAGATTACACCCCTGGGAAAGGCACTGGCCTGAGAAGGGACCCCCGGGAGGGGGTGGGGGGAAACCTGAGGACAGGCTTAAATGTAGGACAGATGGTCATTAGGCCTTTCCTGAGCTGCTGGCAGGTGATGCATTCGGGTGGGGGGATCTTCCCACACTAAATACAAACCAAAGAATTGATGGCACCGAATATGACCAGCAACAGGGCACAGAGGAGATGTAGAGAGTAGTAAGTTGAACAGAGGTGCCTGTCACCGCTATACTTACCAACCCTGCAGATGGATTAGGCACTGTGCTGGTCCCTTATATTCTTGGAGTGGGTTGTGAGCTCTCCCCCCCCCCACCCCCACCTACTCTCTCCCCTTTTCTGGTGACCAGCCAGGTGAGAGCCTATATGTCCAGAGTACTGAGTAATGTACAGCTAAAATACCAAAGTAGTAACCCCTCAATGTGACCCAGAGTCCTGCACTGCCTCTCATGCAGGACGGACACTATTCCCCATGCTACTGTGGAAGTCCCTTGGGTAAGGAAACCACAGATACAAGAATGAGAGACACCTACGTGTGGGACTGTCAATTAGTTGATAGAGCTTAAGATGTGAAACCCTGGGTATTTTCCAATACAAACATGGAACTATGTCCTACCATGCAGGTCTCATGCCACTTGTAAGAGGGAGGTCACCATGTGCTACAGTGGGACCAGAGGTATTCAATAGAAACATGCAACAGGATCACCTTAATTCAATAATCGTAGTCTACATACTAACATTCTCTGACAATAGACCCGTGCCCAATGTGGCACAAATGGAAGGTGCCCTAGTGATTGGGACCACTGAATAGGAAGGAAGACAGGTACTAGAGGCTTTAGCAGAACCTGATTAGAAACCCATACTGCTAGGACTCCCTACGTACAGGCTCGTGGAATGGTGATAAAGACATCCAGTGGCACATAAATCTCTCCTCAGAAGACTAATGCAGTATTATAGTTTTCATCGAATTAGGCAGATCCAAACAGACCATGTCCTGCACTGTCCAGTACATCAGACACAGCAGTTTTGATCCTGCTCTTTTTTTAAATCTTTGACTGTATTACATTTCTTAAAAACGAGTAGAGCCCCCAAACGACACTACTCAACAAACACTGCAAGATAATTGCATATAGTTCTTTCAAAACAGAAAAAGAAAAAAAGCAAGAATCATAGAAACAAAGCATCACCACCCTGAGGATCGTTCTGCATGGCTCTTCGGTTACTCTTTACCAAAGTTCACTTCTTAACTCCAAGGAACTCCACTTGGATAAAGCAATGACAAATGCAAAGAACATAGGAGCATATTACCAAGCAATAGCGATAATTAACGATATTGCTTGGTTAGAGACAAAAATGTACCGCTGATCTGCGGCGATTTTTACCGCAAATAAACCTTGGTATTACCAAGGTTTATCGCAAATGCGTTAAAAATCGCCGCAATGCATGAATATCGCTGAAAAGTCAGCGATATTCATGCATTAGCGAGCTAATGCTCTTAGCCATGTTATCCCCCTCCCATTGGATAACATGGCTAAGAACTGCTCAGGGCAGGTGTTAGCTTTTGGAGATATTCGCGCTTAGCGCGAATATCTCCAAAAGTTGGTATTAGGAGATAGCAATGTTAGCGACTGTTTTCAGTCGCTAACATCTTGGCACGCCCACTTTGCATGTCATTAGTGATAAATATCACTGACATGCAAAGTGGGGCCCAAGATGGTCGCTATCTCCTACTAGCTGTCGCTAACTCGTGTTAGTGACAGCTAGGTAATAGGGAGATAATTTTATCTCCGCTTTCTTGGCTTTTAAAGCCAAAAAAGCAGAGATAAACCCCCTTGATAATATGCCCCATAGTATTAAATGTGATCCTCTAAGTGGCGCTAACCTCAATAAACAGAGCTCCACTGATAGCAATAGAGATCACACACATAAGTCTAATACAAACGTTGCTGCTTTGACCCAGAAAGACATAACTTCACTACAAACAATATAAATAAACCCGACACCTCTACACATTTCGGACATTCTTCTCCAAAACCAGGACCGAATTTGTGCATAATCTGGGGAATCGGGTATGCTCTACATGCACAATCAACTAGGGCACCCATTTTTAGCTAACAACTTTGTCCCACGGATCATCTTCAAATGGTTCCCCCTCAAGTCGGCCTCCTACATCTTCCTCAATCGAAGCAGAGCATCCATCTTAACGTAGCCACATACATTATATAATTCTGAAAAAGATCTTCCCCCTTCTACCAAGCTGTTACATTGAGAAGGTGCATGTTGGAAGGAGGCCCAGAAAGCAGGCAGGTACAGGTACTTCATTTAGGAATAGGTCATACTTCATAAATAGGATTTATGAAGTAAGAAGCTGAGCCCCCACCTGTAGCCTCAGACTTCAACAGGGATAGAACACTCACATTACTTACATCACACACTTTACATGATTCCCAGCATTCCAAACCAGGTTAGGACAGACGACTAAAAACCATTCAAACTTAACAGGATCCCACTGACTGTGTGCATTACTGCCTCTAAGAAAAAGCAGTCCAACGTTCCTAAATATGGCCAAAATGCAATTACATGCTCAAAAACATGAATTAAGGATATTCCACCTGCAAAATCAGCAACCACCAGAAAGTAGTCCTATTCATATTGCAAAAATCTAAGGTAGACAGTCTCGGGGTACCGATTGGAATCCGCACATCACCCTCACCACAGAACAGGTGCCTGAAAAGAGCATTCAAACTTATTCTGAGAACACCACAAGCATGCAATAAAGGACAAAAAGCCTCCTCTAGACCTTAATAATGTTAGCTAAAGAAATCCTAACCACCAAAGACAGAAATAGCCTAACTTCTCTACCTTACCGATAAGCTACAGTACATTTAAGGTGAAGAACTTCACCCATACGCTGCCTGACTTGGGTGTGTAAATATCTGGCAGAACTAGTCAACATCTCGAACTGAAGGTCATTTAGCTCAATCACATCAGTGCAGAACTCGGGGTAAAAAAATTAACTAAACAGCTCGCCTGCAAACAAGAAACTAGACCAAATTGCTCAAATGCACTATAACATTCCAGAAAAGTTATTCTAGAATTACAAAAAGAGTATCATCAGCATATAATGAAATATCCAGATTCAGCCAAAACTCCCATCTCGTGAGAATTTGTGACTGATCAAATTAGACAAATCATTACAAACATTAGTGGATACAGAGAGCATTCCGGGCTAATACCCCGGAGCAATGTCAAGACAGGTTTAATTAGCTTACTGATCTTTTTTTAAACTTTATTTTTCAGTTTTGTAAAGATAAAGCAGCAGTCAGCGATATGCAAGGTGAGAAAGTATACACATGCAATGCAAGATAATAGCACAACAAGTAAAATCCAAGGGCAATAAATCTGGTGTGTCCGAGGTAGGGAGAAGACGTGCGCTGCACATACACACCTCGCTCTCTGTTGAGCGTATTGATCTTTACCCTAGCTCTACCATTTGCACTCATTAGGAAAAACCCATGAACTGAACTGATCCCCTATGGTAATTATTCCAAAACTTCAACAATGTACAAGTCAGTAGAATTTAACACCTTGTCGGCAACTGAGAATGAGAATTCCTTAGGGGACTGCATTATGAATTAGCTTCTCAATGGGCATATTCTCAATGGGCATAAAGTAAAGTGCAGCGTAATATTGAAAGTTGCTTTGGTCCCATCCTCACGGATTGGACAACCTATCAACTTTGAAAGTCTGCCAGCCAGAAGGCTGCCCTGATTCAAATAAACTACATTGGTCATGAACAGTAGGCGACAGAATCTGCACCTGGAGGTGTCTTTTCTGGGCACTGGGTACACTATAATTATAGGTTTGTGCATCGACTTGGGCAGTTTCCCAAAGACAATTTTCAAACCACTAGAATCTGTGGATCTATCAAGTCGAGGTTGTTTGTTAAGCTTGACCAACAATCCATCCCCACCAAGAGTCATGCCAGTGCCCAAGTTTTCCTTTGCCCAAAAAATGCCATCTAGACCTAAAGAGTTTGAAAGTATCATATTTCCAGCTCCACAAATGTCATCTTCTGCTCTAGAGGCATATACAATGAAGTGCTTATAATGAAAGAACCAGCAATGTCATAGAATAGAAGCAGGCGTTGATACAGCGTCTACTAACACTGAGTCTGTGACCCGTAACGGTAAGCACTTACTGCTCTGATGACAAATATTGTATTTGACACATTGGTTATGTCGATAAAATTCAGCCCAGAAATGGTATAGTGGGGTTCTAGCAATATGTAAGCACTGCTAACCGTAATTTAACGACTTTCCACAGTTTGCATTCCACCAGTTATCTAAATAGGTTTCCTTTGTTCTTAGCAGCAATAACCTATAATTATACTCCCAATTAAAATTTGATGTAAGTAATCAGCTGCTACGTATCGAAACAGCTGCCATGGGCTGCATGACCTTTTCCCATGAATTTGGTTAGCTAAATTAAGATCCCTCACAGTACATAGTCATAGGTTAGGGGAGTAAAACCTTAAAAAATCAAATGCTTAATTCTGACAGGTTATCAACTTGTTACTGCAAGTTCCTAGCCCACCTATACAGTACAACTCACAATTATTTCTATGGATTGCAACAACCTCACAATTTTTCAATTTCCCAAATAAGAAGTACACAACGCTTTGCAGTGAGTATTGATTGATTACCTAAGACATTATTCAATTTATTGAAAACATCTGGCTATACACTTACTATTGTATTTACTCCATTGTTTAGATCTTTGAATCATCAATAACTACTTCCCTATGACCAGCTTCTTCTAACAAATAAAAGGCAACTCAACTGCTCTGCTTTACCTTTTTCTCTTTGTTTGACTGCACTTTATGAGAAAAGGAAATAATTTTATGCCTATGCCACTTTCTTCTTTCACAATGTCGTTATCACCTATGACATTATCACTCGGGTGTTATTTACTGAGACATCTCTTTCGGGTCTGCAAGTTTCACAGACTCTCGTGATCCATCGCAAAACTAACTTTGTCTATGGTTTCCCCTTTTCCCAACTAATCTTTATCACTCACCACGGTTGTGTTACATTTGTCACACATTCTTTGGTACTAATAAACTTCCCATCTCTTCCTTCACTTTGGACCACAAAATTGTGCTTATTACTACAGTTGTATGTATTTGACAGCCTTGAAAAAGTCTATGAGCGAAACTTGTGTTGAATGTATTCATTGCTTCCAACAACATTTTTGACAACTACTGAATCAATGTCTGGTTATACTTTATGATTTGAACTGGGACGACATCTCGCCCCAACCAAGCGCACAGCTGAATTGCGCCTTTGTGGCGGTCATGATATTGTTCCTTATTTAACCAAGTAATCCTGTTCATTCAAGCTTCTCATTCACTAATTTCAACTTTTTTCGATGATAAATACATCCACACGTGGAATGGAATGCCAATTTTCTGTTTTCTTATGTTCTAGGTGGGCCATCCGAACCTCTTCCCAAAAACACAAATGACGCAAATTCGTCCAAGACAGTATTTTATTTATATAAAAACCCAATGCATATCGGGCCGAAGTTGCCCTTCATCAGGGGTCACAGTAATAACAGACAAAACAATAACCATTATTCCTTTCAGCCATGATTAAACATAGTATATAAAATAGCATCCCTGATCAAACAACAATATTTGTTGCAAAGTACCAAGCGTGTCTACTCCCATGAGAACTGCCTCCAGCAGTAATCTACAACTCTGAACCACCACCCCTGTATTTACCGGCAGCTGTAGCCCCATTGTATAATGTTTAGCGCCCATATATACCCACAAGACTATACTCCATCTAGTTTTTTGAGCAGTGATTATACAGATCATTCCTCATGGGGCGCGTGATCCTATTTCCTATTTACTTAAAAACACTTACCCCTTTGCCTTGCTCTCACCCACCGGCTTACTCTTTCTATCACCCTCAAATCATTGCTCTCTTATTTTCACTCATGCACCTCCCCCATTATATCGTACTACTTTCTACCCTCCCAAACCACTTCATACATTCCCCGTACCTTTCAACCACTCCTCGAGTTCAACTTCCTCTCTAAACGCTGCAATCTACACTTTTATTATCTCCTCTATAGCCCAAAGTGTGCTCCAACCGAATTTAAACCTTTTACAACATTCCGTACCTGCCATGAATGTTAAAAACAACCCGCATCATCTCCTGTCCACAAGGACGTTATACTTCATGGCATTGCAGGTTCTGTAATTAAAGAGACTCTGCAGCAGAAGATGACAATTATGTAACTGGAAATATCAAGACTGGAATAAATTGGCACTTGATTCACTCTACTAATTGTGAACTGCGGATTACATATGTTACATACGTTGTACCACTCTTTTGGTCGAGTGTCGTCCAGTCCATTTCCTTGTTTTATTCAGTGCGGCACTCTACCACACTCTAATTACGCTTTTGGCAGCAAAACTGCAGCCTGTTGTCACATTGTTGCATTATTGTACATTCTATATTAGATCTTGACTGTCAGAAGGAATGTGGAGGTCATTTTACCCAGTGCTACCAATTGTAAGTAGACCTCAATATCTATTTCACCCTTCTAAAGGCTACCTGAAAGCCTCTGAATATCAGCCTTGATGATCAGCTTAGTAATTTTGCTAAGCGCCTACCTGGATCTACTGCAAATGTAGCTTTATATAACTCCTCAAAGGTCAGGTTAATTTCTAGCACATCTTTCCTGACTTCCAAAATAGTAACCGGCACCAGTACTGTCTGTTTTATTTATTTGTATTTATTTATTTAAGAAGTTTTCTATAGCGCTGTCCAGACCCAGGGGTATCGGAGCACTTTACAGTAGGTGCATAACATATAATCATCATATACAAGATAGAGGAGCGACATATCAATCGATGAGCGTCAAAAATAAAGAGCAACACATTGTAGTGCAGGACATTTTTTGGCTCCGAGGTTCTTCGGGTTGGAGCAGAGCTCGATGTTTGCTGTCTGTACCAAGCTATCCACTTCCTAGGGAGCGGTTGAGGAACAGGGTTTTGAGTTGTCTTTTGAATTCTACAAAGGAGGGAATGGTTCTGATGTGCCGGGGGGGGGATGGAATCCCAAATTTTGGGAGCGTTTCCAGTGAAAGATCGGTCCGCAGTTCTTTTCCTTCTGTTTTTAGGTGGGATGAGTAGGGAGTTTGAGCTTCTCAGGTTCCTGGATTGGCCGGCTTTTGTGAGCTTTTTCGCCAGGTACTCGGGTTTGCCGGAGTGAATGGCTTTATGGGTTAGGCAGGCTGTTCTGAAGCTAATTCGCATTTCAACGGGAAGCCATTTGAGTTCCTTGAGTGCAGGGGAGATATGATAAAATTTCTTGATGCCGGTGATCATTCTGGCAGCCGCATATAACGTTGTTTTGATGGGAGCCAAATGCGATTTAGGAATTCCTGCTAGGACTGCGTTCCCATAGTCCGGTCTTGACAGTACCAGAGATTAGGTGGCCTGTTTGAGATCATTGGTTGGAATGTAGGGTTTTATTTTGTTCAGTAGTCTGAGGTTAAGGAACGCACTTTTGGACGAATTCTTAATGTGTCTCATCATGTTCCGTTTTGGGTCTAGGGTGATGCCTAGAGATTTGACAGAGTCTAGTTGACAGTCTGCTAGAGTGAGATTCCCGTTTTACGCATCGATAGCCTTGAACCATTTGGTGATTTGGGGGTTATCTTCCTTGTTCGAGATGAGGAGTGCCTCAGCCTTGTCAGGATTTAGTTTCAAGTGGTTGCTTGTCAAACAGTGTTGGACATCTTTCAAGACATCATTTAGTCTTTAAATGTCTTTGATAGAGGTAGTTTCCAGATAGATCTGAGTATCATCAGCATAGAGGTGGAAGCAAATGTTGGCTTTTCTGAGTAGTTTGGAGAGAGGTTCCATGTAGATGTTAAAGAGTTGCGGTGAGAGCACCGAGCCTTGAGGGACGCCCTTGTTGACTTGCTGGAGTTTGGAAGTGAAGTTTTTGATTTTTATTTTTTGCGTGCGATTGTGAATAAAGGAGGAGAACCCTTTGAGGACTACATCACCAAGACAAGCTCTTTCTTGGAGAGTTTCTGATCAACAGTATCAAATGCTGCCTAGAGGTCAAGGAGAATGAGGAGGCAGCATTGGTCAGAGTCTAGTGATCCATATATATCGTCCATGATGTTGAGAGTAGCGGTTTCTGTGCTACAGCCTTTTCTGAAGCCAGACTGGTGGGGGTCCAGGAGGTTGTTGTTGTCCAGGTGCTGTGTTAGTTGATGTTGTACACATCTTTCTAGTGTTTTTCCGAGCAAGGGGAGGTTTGACACAGGTCTAAAATTGTTCAGATCTGTCGAATCTAGGCCGGGTTTTTTCAACAGGGGGGTGACTTGACCCATTTTAAGGCAGTCAGGAACCACTCCGTTTTTCAGGGAGCTATTTATGATTGTGCTCCAGAGCGGTGCAAAGGCGTGCTTCATTTTTTGGGTCAGTAGCGGAGGAATGGGGTCTAGGACATGAGCTGAGGGTTTGGAGGTGGAGATCAGCGTGATTATCTCAGTTTCTTGAACGGGACGGAAGCTGAGCCAGGAAAAGAGGAGCCATGAGAAAGATCATGCGGCCCAGCAATAATGATGCTCTTCTTGAGGTGGGAGTTGTTGATGCCCAGTGATAGTTTTATTTTTGAGATCTTGTCGTTGAAGAAATGGGCGAAGTTGTCACAGAGTTCTTTGGATGCCTGTACAGATGAGGACACGGGCTTGGAGGTTTGTTGTCTAATGATACTATAGAGCTCCTTAGGTCTGTTTTTGGCACTTTCCAGCGCCGCATGGAAAAAGCTGGATTTCTTGTTTTTTTATGTGGTTGTTGTACTTCCTACGGGCTGATTTGAGTTGATCGCGGAGGATGGAGGTAGGGTTGTTTTTCCACTTCCTTTCTTTGGCTCTTAGATTCCTCCTTTCGCAGTTGAGGTCAGAGTTGAACCATGATCTGGATGGTATGGCTCTGCTCTTTTTGAGCTTTAAAGGAGCTATTTTGTCAAGAAAGGACATTAGCTTAGCATTGTAATAATCGATGAGGTCGTTAGTGGAGAGGTGGTCATTGGTGTCGGGGAGAAGTGAGCTTATCTGTTCTTCGAGGATTCCCAAGGGAACCTGAGAGAAGTTTCTCAACCAATTGGGGGGTCTTGTTGAGGTGATTGGGAGAGAGTGGGTTATTTGATATAAAATAGGATCATGTGGTGGTCTGACCAGTAAACTGGGAGTATGTGATTTATAGTGATTGTGTTTCTTTGAGCAATGATGGCATTCAATGTGGCTCATTTGTAGTGTGTCTCCTCTGTGTAGTACTGGATTAAATTGTTATCACAGAGGAGACTGGATAGCGATTGGATTAGAGGGTTGTTGGTCTCATTCCACCGTAGGTTCACGTTGCCAAGAATTAGATTATTAGTATCACCGAGTGCACCCTGAGCTATCAGGTCAGATAGTTGTTCTCCGAATGCGGCGTTTTTACCTGAGGGGTGATAGAGAAGGTGACAAAGTAAAGAACCACTATCTTTGGTCTTGATGTTGGATGAGAGATATTCAAATGTATTGTAGTCGTAAGAGTTAGTTTCCGTGTTGACCATGTTGTCCTTATGGATAATAGCAACCCCTCCCCCTCGCTGGTCTTTCCTGTCTTTCACAATCATCATGCTGCTTAGCTATAAAAAAAATACTGTGGTCATATTATCCCAAATAGGCCAGGCCTTCAAACACAGACTTATTTTTCCCCAACAGGGCTTCTCGGATAGCTGACTCTGCAGTAAGATATTTTCCAGAAACCTTGATCTCATTCTCAACATTCGGAATTCTGCAATTAAGGTCCATCCTGATCTGCTAGAGGCTGTAGAAACAATTAATCTTAACAGTCACCTTGAGAGCTTCCCAGATAGTAGTTCAACTCTCCCCAGATCCCTAGGTGGCACTCAAAAAGAAATCAGGACTACTTGCATCCACCTCCAGCCTGAAAGTGCCACCAGAAAGCATCCTCATCTACAAAAGCCAAGTTGGAGAAACAACTCCAAAGGGATTAACCCAATCCAAAAAAGGACTTTGATATGAAAGATATAACACCGACCAGGGTAAAGCTAATGCTGGAAAAAGATTTGTACAGTGGATTGTAAAAAAGGTTCTCCTAACATGCACATACAATTATTTTTATAATACACCCTGTACCTGTTCCATGACAACTTTCAGCACCAGCAAACTACTGCAAGTGGTCAACTCCAAAGGGTCTTTTAGGATCAGTGTCTAAAATACAATTAAAATTAGTACACCACATAACTGTCATTACAAGCAACACTCCAGTCAGACTCAAAAGAATTGCTGTATTGACATTGTAAGCATATGAAAACAATAGCAACATCAATCAGCTATGAAGAGCATGCCAAATATACTTTCCTGCCCTGTATGATACCTTTCTGTGAAACTGCAGAGGAACTCAGACCCAGTCACAAAGGACCACAACCTTTTTAGAAGAAGAAACTAAGGCAAACCAAACATTTTGCGCTGTAGCATAAAATTCACTGCAAACTCATTAAGTATAACCATATGCTGAATCTTTTAACTACCTCAATACCTTTAAAGGAACAACAGCTTATAATGCACTTCATCATGCTAACAAAGGTAAAGTAAGTTGAAATGGCCAATCCCTCCTAAACAGGTCATCCTACAAAGTGCTGGACAGGATCTATCCTCACAATGGAAATAATATTCCAGAATACCCTCTCCCTTACAACTCACTAACCCCCAACATGAACTGAAACAATAAGAATACAACTGCTGGATACCTTCCTGCCACCAACTACCCTCCCTGCCAATGCAAATCAACAAAAACGGACATCAAGAACAAGTCCCAAAACAGCACTCTACCTCAACTTCTACCAACCCACCAAACACCTTCTTCCAGACGAAAGATATGATCTCCTCCTCCCCTCTCAGACTTGCCCTACTCGGGGCCTGGATACCCTCACAGCAGCTGCGGCCCGTGGAGGGATTTCGGTGGGGCAGAGAGGCGGGGCGGGGGAGGGGCAGGGTGGTGGGTACTAAACACCGGAATATGGATAATTGGAGGTAAGTAAACCATTTAATTAATTTAAAAAAAATCGGAGCGCGCCCTGCATTGCAAAATGCGATGCAGGGCGCGCTACGAAATTAGTTTTATTGATTAAATGGTTTACTTACCTCCAATTATCCATATTCCGATGTTTAGTACCCACCACTCTGCCCCTCCCCCGCCCCGCCCCGCCTCTCTGCCCCACCGAGCTCCCTCCACAGGCCGTGGCTGCCTCACAGTGATTAGCCGCATTCTACAAATCCATATAACATACCAAGGATAGTGACTTCACAACCATGCCTCAATCTTTAAGTATGGGTTGGTGGGGGATCAAGCCCAGGTCGTAGATGTGGGTATTGGGGAATGGTGAAGGGAGAGAAGCCAAACAAACCAATTTGAGTTGGCCTGGGTTTCTGTCTGAAGGGGACCTAGCCTGGCATATTCGACTGGAGTCTTCCTATTGGTGCAGGGCCAAGCCTGGTTTGCATAAGCCTAATCTCTGTCTAGAGATCTATAGTGGTTGAAAAACAGTGGTCTGGAATGAGTGATCACCAGTGGCCGAGATCAATTCAAGCATTCCTTTCATCAATGTGTTGTTTGTTGCAGTAGGCAACCTCCCACCCCCAGCATCGTAAAACCCCAGTGCCTACAGACTGTAGAGCCGCCTCTGGTTAGGCAAAAT